>NC_081298.1:132382500-133632500 GCF_030435805.1 Mustela lutreola | reverse complement strand
AAAAAAAGGTGGGAGACAAAAGAGGGAGAGAAACAAAGGAAACGGAGAGAGACGTGGGTAAAGAGAGAAGCTTAGCGAAAGACAAGCCCGTAAGTCTTGCTGAGAAAATTCTAAGCCAGTTTTACAACAGCTGATGTCTGGTGGAACCTTCTTCATTTGGCCACACCCTCACAGGTGGAACTGAAACCTTGCATCCTAGGCCGCTGAGCGACGGCTGAAATCCTCAGAAAAATAAACCCCAAGAAAACAGCCGGAGCTTAGCTGTAAGAAGCCAGTTTATACACTAAAACCATAGTTTAGTTGATACACTAAAAACCATCCTTCCCCTTTCCCCTTTCCACATCCCAACTCAATCCCTGCTTCAGGATACCTTGGTGTTTTCTTATCCACCAGAATAAAACTTGTTTTCACATAAAAGTGTCTATATTTATCAAATAAGGTCCTGAGTGACTCATACGTTTTACCCTCCTCCAAGAGAGTGATTATGTCAAGCCTGATCCCTTCGCACAAGAAAGAAAAGCACAAGAAAGTGTCTCGGGAAAGACACTCCGGGCAGACAGCCTGGGTTGGTAGGCTAGAGTCCGTCCATGTTTGGGTACTCCCTCCCAACCCTGTGGGTCCTGGAACTGTGGTCCCATCTCCCTGCGATGGGGGAACTGAAGGTCCTTTCTTGAGGACAACGTAACCCCTGGCTATTTACCAGCTTTTTCTAGAATGTGATTTTTTTCCCCCATAGTCATTTCTTGGCCATTTAATTTTTTTTCTTTTTCTTTCTTTCTTTTTTCTTCCAGTTCTGCAGATAGTTACTGGGCACGTATTGGGCACCTATATAAACCCAGTACAGGGAGGTCAAAATGAGAAGTCATCATAAGCCAGAACTAAAATGACAATTTGGGATATGCTGAAGCTCATGAGCATGAGAGGCCACTCCTTGTCCCCCCGCTCTTGTTGAAATCCCACAGTAAAACCTGAGAGCCAAGGAGCAGGACTCTGAGACATTTAACGCCAGGCATAAGTGACCTAAGGTAATCACCTCACTCATTTTTAATTTATACTTAAATTACCTGATATAGCTTTTAGATGACTGAATATAACTTACAAAGATGCCTGTGTGAAGGGGAGCAGAGGAGGAGGTCGCACAGAGCTGGGTCAGCGCCTATATTAAGGTCACACAGTTATTAGAGGAACAGTTGGGAATAAACTGGGAGTGGCAATCTTCACTCTCAGCTCCAAGTAACCATGTCACACCGTCTACCAAGACACTTGACATTTGAGCTGGACCTGCAGGGATGACAGGAGTTTCCTGACAGAAGAGGGAAAGGTAAGGCAGAATGTTCTGGAAAAGGGATCAAGGATTGAATTCTGCCCCGACACAGTGAGGCTGGAACACACGTGTCTACATTCTCAGGCCTTGGAACTCCATGGCTGGTTTGATGAGAAATCACTGAGACATCTGTACTTTTCCCTTATAGCAAGTCTCATGGTATTATTGTGTATTTCTAAGATTTGCTCACTACCCTAGAAAGGCAGAAATTTCAACTGTTTCGCTCACCGTTGTATCCTTAGCACCTAACACAGGCTTTAGTGCCTAATGGGGCTCACTAAATATTTGACAATGAACAAATGAATGAATGAACTATAAACACAGTGAAACCAGCTTTATCAGAGGACTCAGTGCTGCACATCAATAAGGCATTGTTATTGGTTTGCAATTGAGCTAAATGAGGCATCAATTCACATTAAAAGTATCATGGACCATGCATGCATGCGGTATTAATTTTATCATGTTTGAAAATAACTATTTCGTGGATTGTTTCCTCCTCACTTAGCCCCTTTGGTCTCTTCTTTAGAATGAGACCCACTTGGAATATATGTGCATTTTAAAATCTGAGATAAAAGACAGCTTTTTTAAAATGTGTAATAAAATCTCACCAATGCGCACTAAAAGTAATGAGACTGATGATTTAGGAGAATACACTAAGGATACTGAAGTTCAGAACTACCTTAAATATGTAAAATTTTAGTAGGTTTATGGATTTGGAAAGAGCAAGCGATCCAAAGAATGTTCTCAATGCATAACTTAAGAGTGCAAGAGAAAAATCTCTCCTTACCCCAAGACCAATCTGTTCAGCAGTGGGCTGGCATGGGAAGAGGGGAGGGGATAAGACTTCTGTGGGTCTCCCTCCTCGCCCTCTGCCATTTAGGGTGCGGGCCAGGGTCTACACTAAGTGCTCCTTACCTGGATCTGGGCCTGAAAGCCAAAAGGGTTTGAGCTGAGCTTCCTCACCCACCCCATTCAGCTTATATAATGTGCTTTGGAGGCAATTTTTCCCCCATAGATGTCACTAGCTCCCAGGAAACAACACAACCGCATTCTCAGAAAAGTCCACTGAAAGTCTTATCTATCTCTGTATCTCTCAGGAATATAGAAGGATAGTTCCATACATCTGCTCTGGTCTTCACTTTTCTGTTTCCTCCTGATAATCTTAATACCCTCTCCCAGCAAGGTAGGCCATGCTAATTAATGGAAACCCAGAGAAGCCTATCTATCCAAACTCTCCCATTTTGCAGATGAGGAAACTGAGAAAAACCTAGAGAGGTTAATTGGTACGCTAAAGTCACCAAAGGAGAGTAAGAACAGGGACCCCTGCCCTTAAGCTCATTTTCCCCCTTCAACAGCATCTCCTTACATCCTGCCTCTACTGTTTCTTTCTGTTCCCACTGCCATCATCTTACTTTGGTGTTCACATCCTTGTATTCTCAACACTTTGCCCACATCATTCCCACCACTGCCTTCAGCAGGATCCTCTCCATGCTAAATAAAAGTTATCACCACTGAAAAGCCAGCTCAAATCCTTTCACTTTCACAAAACTCTCCCAACACACTCTGGCCCAAGAATCCTTTCTATCTCCAGCACCTAAAGCATGGCCCCTTCTTCAGCACTTTGCATAAACTTTCTTTGTTTCACTGATATCCTTTGTTAAGGGAAATGTTTTTTCCCACTCACAGTGAATCTTTCCCAAGAAAAGAGTTTAATTATTGACATCTCTCTACCCCTATTCAAAGTAGGGGAGAATAAATTCATAATTAGGGGCTCAGCTCCTCTCTTTTCTTCTTGGAAATGAGCTCTGCCACAAATAGTGACTCCTCTCTGTCCCATGGGGGGAAGAGGCACTGCATAGTCAAGAGTATATGTCTAATTCTAGAATTTAATATCAGGCTGCCTACTGGGATCTAAGTTAGACTACGTGTTCTTCAGCCTTTATCTACTACAAATAAAGGTCATTTATTGCCCTAATATATATTATACTTGGCATATTTCTTAATTGACCCAAACTCAGAGGTGAAGGGAGGGAATCCCTATGGATAGCATTCCAGATCGATATTTAAATCTTACTTTATCAATAATCACTGTTTGGTGTGCTTTGTCTCTCCATCTCTAGTATGAATTCCCCAGGGTCGAGAACAATGGAGTATAATTTTTCATATCCTCCAGAGCACTCAGTTCAAAGCTTTGCACACAGCAGGTGCTCAACCCATTATTTTCAATGAAATATTTGTTGAAAAACTCTGATATCTTCCAGCAATCAAGTAATTTTCCTTAAAGTGTTTTCACCATAATTCTACCACATATAAAGATCTGTAACCAAGGAAACATCTTTCCCAACCTAGCTAAAACAGATCCTTTCAGTTTCTAAAATCTCCTTCCTTAAGTACTTTTCCTCCTCCTCCATCATTCTCTGATTCTCTCTGGCTGGTAGAAATAAAGGGGGGAAAAAAAAAAAAAGCTCTAAGGTCTTACAGAAGAAGATGTGGCACTAATGCATGGTACCACTTTCTGATCACTTTTCCCCCTCTTTTCATTCACAATACCTAAGAAAACATACTTACTTTTAGACAAAATGACACCTAAAGTTAGTAGAGCTTAAAATTAATTTTTTCCAGCAAACCCAATGTCTGTATGACAGATGAGCTTCAGGCAACCCTATAGATTCTCAGTTGCAACATTTCCTATCTTTTATCTCATCCTCCTCCAACCCATCCCCCTGTGACAAAATCCTTTTGCTTTTGCCTCTTTCTGTGCGCATTCATCCGAAGCCATACTTCTATATCACCCAGCCCTAAGTATGACCTGCTGACTGTTATGCCCCAATAATGGGTCCATGATTAAAGGAGCCAGACTGGTATAAAGTGAAGGTCAAGCAAAGCTTTATTTCGCACCAAACATCAAGAATTTAACCGAACGTTTGGGGACGCACCTCCTACAAGAGAAGGCGACCCTTCTCTGTTTCACAGACTAGCTTTTAAGGGCAAGGGCCATGTGGTCAGGCCTGGCCACGCACAGGTGGCCAATGAAATTATAACATACACAGGAAACTCCACAGTGATACTAAGTGACCAACTGAGTTACAATTTACCCTAGTAGTCATTTGACCCAGCCCATCACCTTGATTGGGATTGGCGCCCAAAAGTCTCCAAAAGGGCAGGGCCCATACTCCTTGGTAACCAGGGAGACAGTATGCATCCTCCCACTGATCAGAGGTCTCCACCTGGCCTGACCCACCCCTGTATTTGAGCTTTGTTACCTGAGGCTGGTTTCTGGGACTTGTCTCCAAGTGAATCCCCTGGGGGAAGGGGAGCAGTGACAGTTTAATGAAAGCCTCTTGCTTAAATAGGTCCTTACACTGACTGTGATTTTTTCTCTGCATTGCTCCTTTGTAGAATTTGTTCCACTTACCTCCCCAATCCTGTTAGTGACATATTACTATACTTTACCTACTTTTACCAAGCCAGTTTGGCCCATTTGTAGCACCACCAAGTAGCCTCTATTCAAATATTCCTTTATAGATAGTTTAATTCTCCAGCTCCCATATTACCTGAGGCATTTTCTCTAATTCAACCTCCTTTCTATCCCTAACAAATCCATTATTATCCTAACAACCTAAGTCTGTCAATTGTAGTCCAAAATATACCATTGGTAAGATCAGAGCACAAAAGAAGAAATCTCTGAGATGTTCTGATCTGACCCAAGCTCTTTCCTGTCTTCATTTTACAGATGAAGACATCAAGACACACAGGTTAAGTAGGTCACCAAAGTAAGCTAAAGGCAAATTCAAGACTAAATCTCAAGTCTCCTGACAACCAATTTAATACTCCAACATTTTTAAAGAAATAGAAAAAATAACAAAAAAAGATTTGAAAAAAAAGAATAATAACAGAACAACTGATAGCAATTTGCTATTATTGTATAGAAGCGAGTTGCCAAACATGATACAAATTTCTCACAGACCAATGCCTAAAATCCAAAGTATTTGCAAATTGAAGATTAATTTTCAGCAGTTTTTATGAGATGGATATTAAACTGTAACACACAACACAGTTGAACTGGATGTTCTCCACTCCTGTAAGACCAACAATTCAGTCTTTTAATAGTAGACAATTACAGTAAGAGAAACTCTAGAAGCCTCTGAGGTCTAATATCCCATTAGAAATATAAATAGCAGTTGCAGAGCTTAAAGCAAAAGGACTTCACCATAATATTAAAGGGAGAAATAATCCACAAAATAACATCAAGTCAGTTTAATAAAAGGTATGACTCCAAAGAAAAAAATCTAAATCCATAAACTTAAATAAAAATGTAATGTGTTCCTAAAAGTAACACAAATCCTGTCTCTACCATAATAAAATCATTGTCATTAATTCAAAGAAAATGTCTGTCATCCTCCAATACAATTTTACAGACATAGTCTATATTTTGTGATGACAAATGGTAAGATTTATACATTTACCAACACGATATAAACCAAAAGGTACTAAGATCAAAAATACATCTACACTAAGACTCCATATTTTTGCTATTAATTTTCCACCATCAAACCACAAATTGTGTAAATTTGTCTTAATTAACTCATCTCTATGTTTTTATCAATAAATGACCTTGAAATATATGCATATTTAATAAAATTTTCTCCATTAATTTCACATTGATAGGTAATGTTTCAACTCACATCCATAACTATTTGTTCTATATGCAAGAAAGAGACAGAGACAGAAGGAGAGAGAGATCTCTTCCAAGTTCAAATACAGCCATCCAATTCCTGAAAATAATTATATATTGCTCCCTGTAAGATGTCTGTCTTCCTGAAATGGTAGGTAATGACAACACTGTTGGGAAGTGACTGGGAATTGATGCTTATTAACATTTGGAGGAATGGGTAGGCTGAATCACTTGAAAAGAGTCCAGCAATTCGGGGTTCCTGGGTGGCTCAGCGAGTTAAGCATTTGTCTTCACTCAGGCATGATCTCGGGGTCCTAGGATCCAGCTCCATATTGGGCTCCCTGCACAGCAGGGTATCTGCTTCCAACTCTGCCCCAACCAGCCTGTGTTCTCTCTCTCTCTCAGATAAACATTAAAAAAAAAAGAAGAAGAAGAAGAAGAAGAAGAATGCAGGGGCCCCTGGGTAGCTCAGTCAGTTTAGCATTTGGTTTTTGCTTGGATCATGATCCCAGGGCCCTGGGATCCAGTCCCATGTCAGGCTCCCTGCTTAGTTGGGAAGCCTGTTTCTTCCTCTCCCTCTGTCTGCCTCTTTCTCTGCTTGTGTTCCCTCTGTCAAATAAATAAATTAAATTAAAAAAAAAAAGAATACAGCAATTCATCAGGCCAATAATAATACTGCAAAGGATCCTGTGCATGCTAAATAGACTCTTCGAGCCGAAGCCACCCGAACCAATGAGAAATAGTCTCTCACTTGATCCACTCACTGAAGAGGGTAAAGGTGGGCCTGAGTTCTATGTTTGTAAAGGATACTATTTAAAATCTCCTGCATTTGCATTTGTTGTAAGATTTTGACCTTGTTAGTTACTGATTCCTCAACAACTATGGTAGAATAATAATGCTTGACACTCTTTTGAGTGCATTGAATTACATTGATATATTCAATCCTCATCTAATCCTCAAATGAGAGAACTGAGTCACAGGGAAGCTAGGAAATTTGCTTAAGACAATTGGCAGAATTCAAATTCCAATCAAGCAGTCTCCCACTCCAGATGTTTTCCCAACAAAATGTGTTCTCTGTTACTCAGTCTTCCTATCTGTAAAACAGGGAAAACAACTATTCCACTTTGATTTATAGGAGACTATAAGATTCAAAGAACATAAAATATTTCTCTTAGAGAAATAAGATAGCATGAAACAAAAACAGGTTTATATGCTAACATCAATGAATCAGTGTGGAGTATAATACTTCTAAGAACTGTTAAATAAAAATCATTTTAAATTAAGAATAATAATAATAGGTCACATCATGACCAGTAATGTACTAGTAAATATACTCCAAAGAGAAGTAAAATCAAGGCTGATGATCCAAATCCAGCCCAAAGATCAGCACTGATGTGATCATCCATTGACACAGAGATCTGGACAGAACAAAGGACCAAGAGCCAATAACAGAAGCCTCACCTCAGTTCCCCACCCCCACCTCAAGATGCATGACTTTGAATATATTACTTCCTCTCTGTTGCTTTCAGCTTCCTCATATAAAAGCTTTACCAGCCACAGTTCTTCTATATCACACCACTTTGCTGAGTACTGAGGCCCAATGCCATTGCAAATACTCTACAGGTCTACAATTTTGAGCATCCTTCATCTCCTAAGCCAGGGGCTTAGTTCTGTAGAGTAAAATCTTAATAATCTGGAACATAGAGTAAGGAAAAGACAGGGTATGGTTACTATGGATTCAACTTCTTAGATTCTATGCTATCTGTTATCCCTAATCCACATGTCTACAGCTACAACCCTGATTCAGTTCTTCATTTTTCATAGGGATTCTGCCAAGAATATAGAAGACTCAAGCTGATCTCTTTTTCACCAGTTTCTTTAGACTAAACAAAACTTTCACCTTGCCTCCCATGATCTTCTCAAGAAGCAATTTCATCAGATCAATGCCTGTTCTGAGGCATTATAGCATCAATATAAGGTGATGGTTAAGCACCTTTTGAGTTTGTAGATAAAATGATCTTCTGAAGTAAAATGAATAAAATGTTTCTATTACAAATGAGACTGATCCTCTCCACTAGATTTAAGGAATAAGATAAGAGTAGGACAATCAGATAGGATTGGTATTTTGAGCAGATTTTGAGGCAAGAATTTGGGTTCAAGAAGTATATTTGAAAGGTGGTTTCATAAATGATATGAGAGATGGATAAATGACTAATAAATGAGAGAAAGACCAATAAATGTGCACTACTGAATATCACAAGGCACAAACCCACTGGGGACCTTCTACGAGAATGTAAAACATATCTTAGAATTGCCCCATTGACAGGCAAGGGAACCTGAATATTAATCCACCAACTCCTGATCCTCATTGGCCAATCATTCTAGAGATTTTAACTCCTCAGGATTCCCCAACTACTGTTCTCAGAGAACACTGAATAAAAAAGGAAGTCATAATCCTTCAGTAGAAGGAAAAACATCAAGAGCAAAAAGGAAAATGGAGAAAGGAGATCTGTGTGAAGGTAGTAAAAGAGCACCAGAGAGCAATATACAAGTATTTGGCCAAAAGCAGCAGAATCTACAATCTTGATAATTCCAGTGAAGGTAAAGGCCTCTCCTGCAGCAGTTTACTGATAATAACATCTATAACCTGTCATCTACTGTGTCAGGGGCTTTGTTTGACACTGAGTACTTGATGTCCATCACCTTCTTACAACATCCCAGCAAATGAAGTAACTAATATTTGGGTAAATTCACTGAAGGGTCAGAGTCACAGAGCTAGTAATGTCAGCCCTTTACTCAATGAGTTTGGATAGATTAGATTTAAACTCTCTCATTAAGTTTGTCCGTTTTCCATGTATTACAGAGCACGTCAAGTTTTGACAGAACATTTCTCAAAATTATCTTGTTTCCTTTATTCCAATTCCACATCCATGTCATGTTCACTACTCTCTGATGCTAGAAGGAATCTGGATATGAAATGTAGTTTATTTAATTCAATTTGATATACATTTACTGATGTCCAGTTGTAGGAACCAAGCTATATGACAGACATACTGGGCACCACAGGGATGAATAAAGCCTGATACCTGACCTCAAGAGATTTATAACACTGTGGTGGGAGAGGAAACCGATATTTAAAAAGCTCTTTCTCAGAGTGCCTGGGTGGCTCAGTCAGTTAAACATCTGACTCTTGATTTTAGCTCTGATCTTAATCACAAGGTCGTAAGTTCAGGCCTCATGATGGGCTCCATGATGGATGTGGAATCTACTTTACTAAAAAAATAAAATAAATAAATAAGCTCTTTCTTACCCATTATTTTTAATCATTACTAAGATCCAATAAGATAATAAATAACTATATATTATGGTGACAACTATAGGTTATTTTCCCTTGATCTTTTATTCAAATAGAGTTTTACTGATGCCCACCTTATCTCATGGTCATAAGTTTATATTTCGAATAAATATTCTCAACAATGTGTAGATCCCAATACTTATTCCAACTTGCAGAATCCTTATATGGATCTTGACCTATCAAGAAAGAACTACTTGATTTGAAGGAGCAAATGAAAGTATTGACATTACTCCATCTCTACCAAAATATAACTCAAAAGAAATATTTGATCCCTGAGGGAACCATAGAGATGCCATAAAATATTGAAAAGACACATGTGTAATGATTCCCAACATATCCCCCATTTAACTCTAGTTTGGCCAGTGCAAAACATTGATGGAGTTAGGAACTCAGTGATAATGCCTACTGCAGCTTCTTGCCAGGTTATTCTGTTAGTGGAGTTATCACTATCAAGTTTGCAGCAATTGATAAAACCAATGCATTTTAATCCATTCCCATAAACAAAGAACACTAAATGTAGTCTACTTTCACTTGGTGGGAGACAAAAGTATAGCTCTTCTAGGTTGTCAACTCCCCAGTTCTGTGCCAACACACTTCATTCTGTATCAACTCCCCAACATCCCACAATCCTGTTGGACATCATGCTGATTCATTCCATCGAAGACATTATAGTGATGGAACAGAGAGAATCAAGTTGCTTAGGAAAAAAAAGTGTATTGTTTGATAGATACAGTTAGATAAAGAGGAATATCGCATATTATAACCACATATGGAGGTTCTGCTTAGATCATTTTACCAAGTAATTTGAAAAGCTGATGGCTCTAGATGGGGCCTGGAACAACAGAAGGGACTCAGATAAAACCTACCCTCAGTGAAAATGGCTCTGATATATGCCCTTAAACCTCAGCCCCTTAGAACATGTATCAGAGCAGAAGTCCCTTCTAATTTTGGAGAATAACCACATACCTTCAGATAAGTAAGCTATATGCTTTTGAGAAATAATTCCCAACTTACCACGCAGCTTGAAAGAAGACTGAACTCACAACCATGAGAACATGAGACTTCCTCCCCCATAAATTTGTGAACATTTCAGCAGGACATTGGATCATCACAAGCATGAAATCAACACCAAGATTAGAGAGGACACCCTTGCTCACCACTGAATTACACATAAAAGAAGGTCATCTCTTAAAGGACGTGTTCACTACATTCCTTTCATTTTCTAGGCTTGTGTATCATATCTGGTGCCAATTTGTTGCTTAGATAAAAAAGCATGAGATGTATTGTTCAGTATTCTGTACATGATGCTACAGCTCTCCTTCTCTCCAACCTCAGGATCCTGCCCTGCAACTGCGTTTTCTTTGCAGCTGCACTGTCTCTTTAAAATCAGCATCATCTGCTCATTGGAGATGAGAACAATGTTATTAAACACTCTTTGGTGGATTTTTTAAAGCACACACTTTCTTTTTGGAATTAAACAAAAACCAAAACCCCATTTCACATCATTATGACAGACTCCTGTGAAGCCCTATTAAATATGATGGCACAGAAGCAGGAGCTCATGGTAATTGCTGTTTAATGGCATTGAGTTCAGTTCCCTTGCAAAGAATACCCTCTGGAAATTATATCCTGAGCAAAGGGAAATATTTGAAGCTGCTACCATTTGTAGATAAAAAATAAAGATAAAATTGTTAAATGGCAAGAGAGGCAGCTAGAGTCACCTTAATGCTCTAGTATCTTAACCATTTTGTTAAGTTTGCTGTTTTTTTTTAATCTTGGAATGCTTTAATTATATCCACTGTCTAACACAAAGGAGAGAATGTGACCAGCCTCATAGCCTGAGGATTCTTGATAATGTTAATACTGACATTACTAATAGCCAATAGCATAATTTTATATATATATATATAAATATATATATATATATAATTTATTTATTTATATAAATAATATATATAGTATAATATTATATGTATAATATATATATATATGATATACAAGCCTAAGCATGGATCCTGGCAACATCCTGGATGTGTGATCCTGAGAAAGTTTCTTAATCTCTCTGACCTTCAGAGTTTGCTTATGTTTTAAATGAGATAATATAATATAAATGCCTGCTGAAGCATCAGAGAGCAGTTAAACTTTCAACAAACTCCACCTGTTTTTAGCATCCTCTGTGGTCATTCTGCTGGCAAAGCTGCCTCTAAAGGCATCCTAAAATAGTTCAGCTTAAGCTGGGAATAGGGAAATAATGGGAAGAACTGAGACATCGTAATGGTGATTCGCATGCACTCTCCCCTGCCCATTTCCCTAGGGAGATCCAGAGCATTCTTTCCTAACTGCTGGTCAATCCCACAGAATAAAAAGATGGAACTATGCTGAGAAGGCTTAGAGCCTTCCAAGCAGAAGGAGGAAGTCTGAGCTGCTGAAGCTGCTGCCTAAATACCAAGCAAGCCAGCTGGTGGGATAGGAAGAAGTCAGGGGAAGTCAAAGAATAATACATACTGTGAAAATCTGATGTGTGTGCAGCCACAGTCTGGAGAAGAGTTTCCAGCCTCTTCTGTGCCCGTTCTAATCACCTGGTTTGACGAGAAAAACCTTTGCCCCGGTAAATTCTGTAAAAAGGTCCAGGGAATGAATGTTCTACCGTAGCTCTATAATGACTTTTTCTCTAAGGCCATGGTCAAAAAACAGTCTGGACTAGAAGCAAGTCCGTTTTCAAGGATAAGACTGAGTGAGCTCCAGAATCCCCCGACTATTTTTCTGGTGGAAAAAATAAAGGCCAAGGTATTTTTCATCAGCTCAGGTGGAGACAGATTGGCACAGCGTTTTGCATTTAGCCCCATTGTGGAGACAATGTTATGTGCTTCAACCTTAAGCCTGTGGTAACCAATGTGAACAGCATTTAGCTGCTTCAAAATAAAAGAGTAACATTTACTGAGCCCTTCTGATGTTCCAGGTCCAAAACACTTTAAAGAAGCAGGGCAGAATTTGTATCTGAGTGAGAAGTCAAGGTACAGTGAGCTTTCCAGGAGACTCTGCAGTAACTGTTTTCTCTTGTCACGTGTCCATACATGCAAATGTCTTTCAAGTTCTCTTAGGGCCAGATGCAGACAGGAAGGATTCTGCAGCTCTACCTTCACAGAGGCCTCCAGTTACTCAGATTCTTTCAAATTATTCTTTCCTTAATGAAGACTTTGTTCCCTGACCCAGCCTGCCGACATCCTTCCCTCCCCCAGCAGTCATTAGCTTGATTTTCCACTCTTGGGCTAGCTGCAGTGTGAGTGTCAGCAAATTCTGTGCGTTGTAGAGCTCCTGAAGGGACTGTCACTTCACCCTATAGACTTGCTCCTCCTTGCAACACTGACAGCTGACTTAAGTCCTCGTTATGATTAATGACAACTTGGTAGTGGCTTTATATAGCATATTTCATCTCCGGATGACAAAAGCCTCAGTAAAAATTCTCTCACAGTCCCTCCCAGCAGGATGGAAAGATTTAAGAAGACAAAGAGGTTAAGTTACATGCCCAGTTAAAAGTAATGAAAGAAAAAATAGAAATCTGGGTTTAAGCCATTGAGTCTATTCATGAAGCTAGGATGCCTCCCCATGAAGGATGAGTCATGAAAGCTCCATGTGTAGAAGCTCCTAGCAGAGATGGGGAAAATTGCAGTACTGTTGCTTCACAAACCAGCTCCATACACAAAGGGCAGGGAGAGACTCAAGGGGCAGGCCGCTCCAGACTGTAAGCTGGTGGGTTTAATAAGCAAGGAAACTTATATCACAGGCTTAACATGGGTACCACAGGATGAAATCTCTGCATCTAGCTGCCAGAATCTTAAAAGTTTACATAGAGGCATTAGTGGGGTTTAGTCATATATACCATGCAGATGGTCTCAACAATACATTGGTCTCTTAAGGCTGCATCCTTGAAAAGGGCTCCCACTGTGGGAACACGGGGCAGAACATATATTCCAAGGACAGCGCAGGAGGTAAGAAGCCTCAGATTGACGAGGTCCAGCTCATGGATCAAATGACAGTCATGTCCTCTTAATGACCTCCTCCAACAAGTACTCCTTTTTTCTTTGGTCTCTGAAAATCTATCTGTGGCTTTGAAATAGATGCATTAGTCAGGTGGGACTACTATTATTCTAGTTATTGATCAAGGATATTAAAAACAGCATGAAGAGTTGTTACTACTTTTGAGTTTTGTGGTTTATTTATTACCGGGCAGTTTGTCATCCTTCTTTCAAGATAACAATGATCAGAGAGAAACACTCTTTGTGTGTGTTTGAATTGAGAAGAAAATTCAAGACCTATGTCATAAGCCCACCAAAACCACAGTGACTCCAAACTCTTCTTCTTAAATCCCATCAACTTGTTCTTCAAGATAAAGAAGAGGCTCTTGAAGACTATTTCTGACACAGTCCTTTTCGTTTATGAAGGCCAAAGAGTTCAGTGTAAAAAGCTTTGAAGTCTCATAAGAGTTGACTTCAAACCCCATCTCAGACCCAGATTTCTGTGGAACAGGTCCTTTAATCTTCCAATCTTCTGTGTTTTGGTAGCTGAATGAAAGTTCAGTTCTAAGAAAATTAAGAAACACATTTTAAAAAAAGAATTAAGTTATAGCAAAGTTAACCAGAAGAAAAAATTCCTGAAATGTAGGATATCTAAATATAAATACAGATGCACAGATATATGTAGATATAGATATATATAGATATGATCATTTGGGTACTATTACTTTATTGATAAAGATAATCAGGGGCACCTGGGTGGCTCAGTCAGCTAAGTTACCCCACTCTTAGTTTCAGCTAAAGTCATGATCTCAAGGTCATGGGATCAAGCCCCACCTAGGGCTTCAAACTGAGCACAGAATCTGCTTGAGATTCTCTCTCTCTCCCTCTGCACCTCCCCCCACTCACACACACACACATACACTTTCTCTCTCTAAAATAAATCATCTTTAAAAAGAGAGACAGAATCAATTGAACATCAATACTAAGTACAACAAAATTGGTCAATGAAAAATTGGTAAATGAATTATACATAGAAAGAGAGAAAGAGAGAGAGAGAGAGGGAGGCAGGGAGGAAGGAAGGAAAGAAGAAAGAAAGAAAGGAAGAAAGAAAGAAAAAAAGAAAGAAAGTTCTGTTTAAAACTAAAACTTAATTCTGTTTTAGCACCTAAGGGCTGTTATGCATATTCGATTACCAGGGTAAGAATATATCAAGCTCTTCCAAGGAAAGTGATAGTAACCATCAAAATATTTGATGAAGATGAATGGATCAATTTTCTTGAGTATATAGTATATACAAAGCATTGGGTACTAAGAAGAAAATAAAAGTGTGAAATACAGATCCTGTTACTCTGTATTTTATAGGTTTGCCTTAGATAATAGACAAGCACTCCCTAAATAAGTAACCTAAAAGAAACTTATGCTGTATAACATGCGAATAAATAGAGATGTAAATGCTATAGAAAATATGTGTGGAAGAGAGGACACAGGAAGAGTTTATGAACTTAATGATAAAAGAAAAGAAAAAGGAAAAAAAAATAGAAGGGATACTTAAGACATGTTGAGGTGTTAGGAAAACATAGGACTCCCTGGAGGAAGCTGTAGACCATTTTGCTAAATACTAAGATGGCTTGCGCAAGAGAAGTGTAGTAAATAAAATGGGAAAGAGAAAAATAGAAGAGTAGAACATCAGATGATTCAGGCTGTATTATGCATACACAAACAAAACTCAGTGAGAAGAAATAATAAAAGGGAAAACTGACCATTTATGATATAAGTAAATAACCTAGGCAAAACACATATCAATAAATGTTCATAATCTATTGAACAAAACAATGAAACTATAAAACACTATTGAGCATAAAAATAGACTTGTATAAACCGAAAGACGTATCATGTTCTTTAGTAGGAAGAGTAAAAAAGATTCCAATTAACGCTAAGTTAAATTATAAATGTAATGTGATCTCAGTAAAACAGACTATTTTCCTGAAGCAACGTAAGGTGATTATAAAGTATATTATTTAAAATAATAATATGCAATAATAACTAGACTGTCTCCAAAAACAAAAAAGGGAAACTAACCCTATCATATAGTAAAATATAAATCCTCTAAGAGTAAAACAATGTAATATTGCTACATGGATTAACAGACATATCACTAAAACAGAATTGAATATCTAGAAACAGGACCAGTTGCATATGGATATTTAGTGAACTTAATAAGCAAGTCAGTGGAGGAAAGAAAAATGCCTAAGGCGTGATATTGGGGTTACTGATATTCATATCATTTTTTTAAAAAGATTTAAACTGGATTGTTTCTCACACTGTAAACCAAAAAAATTGCCAGTGGATAAGATATTTAAATGTAAAAATTAAAACATGCAAATATTAGGGGGAAAGCATGGATAAATTCTCTGTAATCTGAAAGAGGACAAGCAAGAGACAATAAAGAGATTAATACATTTGATAAATAAGCATTTTTAAATGTTATGGCAAATATAAAGTATAAGCAAAATGAAAAAAACAAATGACAAATAGAAAAATATTTGCAACGTATATGACAGACCAAGGTTGGTGTCTCTAAAATAGAAAGACAATACATAGGTAATTACCTAATATGGAGAAGAAAGGCTCCAATAACCCTATTGAAAAATAAGCAAGAAATTATGAATATAGGTTTAACAGAAAAAGAAATGCAAATTTCCCTTTAACATGAAAGTAGCTCAACATTATTCATAATAAGAAAGCTGCAGATTAAAACTACAGAGTTACCATTCTCACCCATCAGACTGTCAAAAATTCAAAAGTTTAACAACATAATCTCTTAATAAGGGCTTGGAGAAATAGTCTCATACATGGCTGATGAGAATGCCAAATGTACTACCACTAGAGAACAGAATTAAGAAGTATCTAGTAAAATTACAAATACATGTGCTTTTACCATTTGAATCAGCAATCTCATGTCAAGGATTATAATGTAATTACACTGATAGTCCTCTACCCCCATATACACAAGGCTGTTCATTATGTCACTATTTCTAATAGCAAAAGAATGGAAACAACTCAAATGCTCCTTCAACAGGAGATGGCCTGAATAAACTGTAGTACATCTACACACTGGATTGCAAGAAGGGGCAAGAAGGAACAAAGATTATCTCAAATATTGCTATGCTCTCTTACTGAATCATATAAATGTCTCATAAAACTGGGAAACAAAATTATTCAAAAAATAAAAGTGATTCTTAGGAGTTGAAAATAAAATGAGACAAACTAACTTTACTGAGTTCTTAACACAAAGAAAATTAAAACAAAACCAAAACCAAAACCAAAAAAAAAAAAAAAAAAAAAAAAAAAAACCACCAATAGTAACTCGACTATTCCATAAAAGGATAGGGTCTTAATAGAGAAACAAAAACAAAACCAAAAAAACCTGTAAAGAAATCTTAATCTGTTTGGGGTAGTAATGTAGGTGTTGTTATTCTGAACTGTTGTATGTGTAAGATATAATAAGTGGACAGTAATGTTGGTATTGGGAATAAAATTTTTGCCACTTGAGGAGACACAAGTGTGGAATCCAAGAAGTTAAGTAAAAGCCCTATAATAATAAATTTTAGCTGAAGACGTCAGTGTAAGTTTCTGGCGTACTTTCTTTAAAATTATGCATTTTTTACTTTTGTCCACAAAAAGATCTAGAAATGATGACCCGTCAAACAGACAACCTTATTTCCCCAACTATCTCTATGGCACTTCCCACCAAAGCAAATCTAGGAGAAATTGCTGATTCTGTATCTGGGGCAATAAATGTATAACATTTTTCATTTTGGAAAATCAAAACCTCAAAAGCGAACTTGAAGGGACTCTTAACAAACTAAATGCAGGACAAGTGGAGTACCAAAATTAACAATTATTTTCATGAAGTTTAAGGTTATTATTTTAAGATAATTCTAAAAATTAAAGCTAAAACCAGCTCATGGGCCACTATTGGAAGACACTAAATAAACCAATACAAAATTCCAAAAATTATTAACTAAATCCAGAGAACTGAGCATTTGTCTTGCCGTTCAGGGTAACCAACTAGTTGATAATGGAAAGTGAAACCAACTAGTTGATAATGGAAAGTGACTCTTTCTCAAAGAAATACAGTTAATTAATAAATTATAACACCACTTTGCAGCCTGTAATGAACCATGGATCAAAGCAATGATCATGAATGGTTCTGAACCCTTTAGGTAAAAAACTGATGGGGAACTTTATAATGGCTACATTAAGCTCATGATCCACGAGCCCACTGATTAATCTCAACATTACAAAAAGAAAGAAATTAGCCACTTAATTGCATCTAAGGTAATGAAATGATGAAACCCTGACCATTAGGAAGGATTCTTATCACAAGTCTGAAGATAAACCTGATCACACCCCCAAATCTAGTTAAACTTCCCTACCTAATTATTAAGTTGAACCACATAAAATTGCAGTACTTGACTATCCTGATCTACAAAAATATAATTTCATTTGTCTCAACCTAATACCTAAATAAAGGGGGCAGAGACTCACGGTAAGTTCAATTCAATGGTGAGGCAATTGGCAAAATTCAGACAGTATAAATCATCAAGTTTCTGCAGTAACAATAAATCAACAACAAAAATTTTGTTAAGAAAATTTTTAAAGGAGGGGAGACAGTACTTATAGACTAAAAAAGACTTGAGATTTATTGATGAAACACACAGTGTGGGCCTAATTAGGATTCTGATTCAAATAGTCCAATCGTCAAAAGAAAATGAGCCAAGAAAATTTTAGAACTGTTTGGATATTTGACGAAAATAAAGAATTATTGATGATTCTCATACTTTAGTGGCATTGTGGTTATTTTACAAAAAAGTACTTATTTTTTTGGAGCTATATATGAGAGTACATTAGAGATGAAATTCAATTAGCCTGAGATTTGCTTTAACATAATCTAAGACTTCACTGTGGAAAAGAATGAAGGTATGTTTATAAATGTAAAAGGTTGATAAATGTTGGTAATTATGGAAAAAGGGTGTTGGTAAATGGGCATTTATTAAACTATTCTCTATACATTTGTATAATGTTATATATATGTTTATATATTTATATATTTTATATATAACATATAGTATATATTTATATAAATATTTATATATTTTATATATCTATATATAGATGTATGTATATAGAGATGTGTATAGATATTTACATATCTATATATAATTTACAAACATATAGACACATGTTTATATATATAGATATCTATGTCAATATATATGTTTATATATAATAGATATCTATATCTATCTATCTATCTATATATATACCATTTTGCATCACTTAAAAACTAGGGGAAAGAAGATTTAGACACTAGTTATTGAAGGGTCATTGAAAGTCCCTCATCAGGGACTAACAGATTCATCAAATTATAAAAAATGATACTCATTCTTGCTTGGCATTTTTCTATGAAACACATAACAGCCCAATATAACTGCAATTCCTTTTAACCTGACTGTTGGAAGCCCAAAGTAAAGGTATCTCCAAAACGAGTGGGTGGCAGACACAGTTGCCTTACAGCTATTTTTTTAAAGGGAGAAATGAAAGAAAAAAGTCAACAGGCAGGTCAGATCTTTATGATCTCTAATGCTCCAACAGATCAGCAAGAAAAAGGTTTTCCAAATAAATTGATGTTGTATAACTCAAAGACAGGAAAGGTTGTGCAAAGTTTGTGCATCCTTTTTTGAACAACACTTTAGAAGTGAACCAGTTTAAGCTACCCGAGCAGAAAGTTAAAATGATACATTTTTTTCTCTCTCTCTCTCTAAAGGAAATAGGTCTACATTTAAGTAATGTAAGGCATATTAGCGCATTCTCTGTACAAACTTATTTATACTGTTAATTTTCTTAAGAAAGCTTTTTTTCCCAAAGATACATAAGACTTAGTGTGTCTTTGTTTTTTGGTTTTTGGGTTTTTTTAAGCCTTAATGTGTCTTTAATTCTATTTATTTTGGATTTCACACATGGCATCCAAGTAGTTTCAAGATCTGATTCCTGCCGCCCCTGAAAACGGTAGATTCGTTTTCTGTTGGCTCATTACCAACCAGCTCTTTCATTGTGGCGAACACACCTGAACGGGGCCCTCAAGGATTTCTGCACCCTGGTGCCCAAACTCTTGTGGAATCCCCCCTTCCCTTGAGCCTAGGCAGGATCTGTGACTTGCTTCTAAGCAATGTCATATACCAAAAGAGATTGTATGCCATTCCTGTGACTAGGTTACTTTTTATGACAAAGACGGGGAGATTCATCACTCCCGTGATCATATTGTGAAATAGATGAATCTGTCTGATTAGCGCGCACTAGAGAGGCTTTCTGGGCGGCCTTGAAGAAGCAAGTTGCTACGATGCGAATGGAAGAGGACACACGGCAGGGCATCCAGGTTTTCAGGGTCTTGATCTTTCAACCAGAAGAAGATGAATTTTGCTAACCACAACATGAACTTGAAAGGGTATCCCAAGCTCCGGAAAGAACACAGCCCAACTGACACTTGGATTAGTCTTGCGAGATTCTGAGCAGAGAATTTAAGTTAGGTGCGTCCAGACTACTGGTCTATGGAGACTAAAGTAATAATAACATGATGTTTTGGGGCACCTGGGTGGCTCAGTTGGTTAAGCATCTGACTTCTGCCCAGGTCATGATCTCAGAGTCCTGGGATAAAGCCCCACTTGGGGCTCTCTACTCTAATGAGGAGTCTGCTTGTCCCTTTCACCCTCCCCCTACACGTGCTCGCTCTCTCTCTCTCTCTCTTTAAATAAAATCTTTTTAAAAATATAAATAAAGTCATGCCATTTTAAGCTGTGGTTCTGTGTTAGGCAGCAGTAGAAAATAATATATTTGTGATTATATTTTCATGGTCCCCTTCCACGTTCAAGTCAGTATTTCTGTTCAGAATGAGCTCTCTCCCTTATTTACTTTTTATATGATTTTTGCAAATACACATAGTATACTTGCAGATCTTGTTTGCATATCTTCTGTTATGTCTCCAATCCTTGCTTCTACCAATGCTTCCACCAACAGCAGTTGCCTTAGACATACATCTAATCTAATTACATACAATCTAATATTGCATCAAACACTAAAATTATTTTTGGCCTGGATCCCCCATCAGACATTAAGTTTCTCATTTTTCCATTCATTTATTCAACATCTATTTCCTGTTCACAATATACTAGATAGTATGCTAGGCTCTGGAGAGACGGACTAGAAAAAGACTCTTCTCAAAGACAAGGCCCATGCCGTATTTATCTCTATGATTCCTGATGAATGTTGCATCTGGAACATAAGAAATGGGGAGGAGAGTGCTCTAAGCCAAAACATCAGTTTCCAAAGATAGTTTGCTAAATAGCCAATTCGCCACAAACTGCCAAGCACCTAAACCTGGTTTTTCACAGCCATTTCACTTTGAAAAGCAGAGATAGTTTCAGGGTGTAAGCCTGCAGAAATTGGGAAAGATTTAAGAAAAAAGGCCACCCTTTCAATTTTGAGCCTTGTTTGCATTCTATAATAAGAATCCCATGAAACACTGATATTCAGTCAAGTGAAACTCTGTGGGGAGAAAACTCTAGCAATGCTGAGCAAATTGATCATCTGGTGAATTTACTGCAGTAAATTGAATTGCAGTTTATTATTCTTATCTCTTTGGTAGAAACAATAAAAATAACAATAATTTTCAGGAAGACAAGATCCTTGAACTGGAACAGTTGGAGAGAACATTGTGGAAGGGATAGGACATGAACTGATACTTGAAAGAGTAGAATCTAAATGAATGGAGAAATCCAGAACAAGCTAATTTACAAAGGACAGTGAGGCTACATTTTCACCAAAGCAATTAGGTCTAAATTTAATTTACTACTTATAAATATTATAAATTATTTTATTAATTTACTCATAGGACACATAACAATTAAAAACAGACATTCACAAAAAGACTTATGTTTCAGAATGTTGTTTGAAGGGCAAAATGCTGACCTTGAACAGAACTTCATTTCTCTGACTACCAACTTTGGAGAATTTAGAATAGGACACTGGGAGACTTTGTAAGCCACATGTTTACCTTAAAAGCAAAAGCAAAGGCAAAGATATTTTCCTTAATAACAATAACAAAAATACAACAATATATCCCTCTTTTTGTTGCTTGGTCTTACTTCTGTGTACTACACGTGTCTCTGATGAGAGTATCACCATTGTTCTTTGCTGTTTCTTGATTTCTTACCTATTATCACATAGCTGTCGCTTCACAAAATGAATTCAAGCTATTCTTTCTTTGGTTTTATTTTGTGTTTCCTTCCTTTTAAAGTTGTTTGTGAAGTTTTGGAATGATTTCTTCCTTCAATGAGTAGTAGAAATCATGACATAACCATTTTGGCCTGGTGTTTCTCTATCGCTATAGCAACATTCAGATTTTCTATTTCTTTCTGGGTAAGTTAATTTTTTCTTTTTTCTATTCCATCTAGGTTTTAAACATATTGGCATGAAGTTTTTTATAATATCCTTATATTATATATTTAATTTCTACAGTATATAGAGTTATGATCACTTTTAGTTCTAATGATATTTATTTGTACATTCATTCTCTTTTTATTGGTCAATCTTGTCATGTTTGTTTATCCATCTTATTTTTGTCCAAAAAAAGGACTATTTTCTTTGTTGATTCTCTCTACTGTACCTTCATTTTCAATTTTTATTAATTTTACCTCATCATTTGCAGTTCTTTTATTTTACTTTCTTTGGGTTTATTCTGTTTTTCTAAATTTTGAAGTTGAGTACTTAGCTTATAATGTTTACCTCTTTAATGTATGAGTTATTTTAATCTCTTCTTTTCTGAATTCATTTTTTCTAATATGCTTTGATTATTGATTTCTAGTATTATGTGGTTTGCTTAAAATTTATTGACTCATGCTTTATGGTCTAGTATGTGATCGATTTTCCTAAATATCCTGTGTGTACTTGAAAATAATTTCTGATTATTATGTACAATATTCCATCTATGTCCATTAGGTCAAAAGTATTGTTTGTAATGTTTAAATATTGTGTATCCTTACTCATATATTTTAGTCTGAACTCATATACTGAGAGCCATATATTATAGCCCCCCTCTATGATGATACATTAATTCCTCCCTTGAATCCTACCAAGTTTTATTTTAAATATTTTGAACATGTTTTTTATAAGCATGTGTGTGTATTTATATATATGTATACATATATGTATATGTATACATATATATCGATATATATGTCTTGAAATACTTGTTAAATTTATATTTTGAAATGTTTGTTAAATATTTTGAACATGTTTTTATAAGCATGTGTATATATATATATGTATACATATATGTATACCATATATATGTATATATCGATATATATGTCAATAAATGTTCAGTCCTTCAGAAAGGCATTTATATATATATATATATACACATACATACATACATAGAGATATGTGTATATATATATATATATACACATACATACATACATAGAGATATGTATATATATATATATATATATATATATACACACACATACTTGGCCTTGAAGTCTTTTGGTTTTAATATAACTAAACCAGGATCTTTGTGGTTTGTTTTTGTCTTTTATATCTTACCAATTTTTTATTATTCATTTCTCTAAATCCTTGTGCTTTAGGTGTGACACTTATAAAAGCATACCTACCATCAATGCACAAAGAGGATAGCATCCTGATTGGCTAGTGGGACACAGACCATCACTGGCACAGGATGGTAAAAAAACACTAACCCAGTATTTAGTAGACTCAGCAGCACTGAATTCGTCTAAGGGCTCCTATACTGACCTCACAACCAAATTCTAGCAGCTTTACTTTTGCTTTGTCAATACTATTCCCTTCCTTTTTTTGTAATCCTGTATTTTTTTTTTCTCTTTGCCTAAGTCATTGCCTTGATAGTCTGCCATAATCTTTTTTTTTTTTTTTCTAACACTGAGTCCTCTATTTAGCTCTAGCAAATCTGCTCACAATCTCTGATGATATGGTTTCCATTGCTGAGAAGCCTACCTACCATCTGCCTGGTGTTATGTTATCTCACTAATCCTCACAACTCTGCCAGTAGTTATTATTACCACATCTAGGCTGAGACTCAGTAATATTCAGTGAATGGGGTGAAACTGTAGCTTTACCTATGTTCCCATTTACATAGGAGATGAGTGACTTCAGGAAAAAAACCTTAAATCCAGACTAGTATGAACATATACAAGATGTGTCCAACAGACTGAGAGGTCATGTTGACAAAGCAAGTTTGCAGAAGAGATTATAAAGCCACTGAAAGAAAATTCACCAAAAGTAAAGAACAAATGTGTGACAGAGAACCCAACTCATAAACAATGCACAAAGATCTCAAGGAAGAGGTCAGAGAAGATAGAACATGGTAGCTATTACCTTGCCAGTTCTTTTGGAAAGACGCTGGAGGGATGAGTGCTCTCTGAAGAGTAATAGAACTGTAGACATTCATTGAAAGAGCTGGCACAATCATTGCTGAAGAATTTGGGAACCAGGCAATCTTCCTGTGGATTTCTACCCACAGCCCCCAGCCAAGCAGAAAATAAATAATACAGAAGGAAGCACTAGTGTCTTCATTTTATAAAAAGCTTGGGAAAGGGGGATTGGGCTAGGGAAATGTGCACAGAAGGAGTAGGAAGAGTAGTGGAGTTTCCTTAAGTCAGCACCAACGCATTGGCAGGGAATTGAATCTGCTGGTGGCCGCGGCAGAATTGCGTCTCTCTGGACAACAGAGACATACCAGAAGCAGACTTCCCACTAGCATGGCACCAAGAGGTAAAAGCTGGGGAAGCATTCATTCATTTATCCAACATTAAGGAAGTACTGCATGTACTTCAGTCAATAGAAGACTGGCAGTGAGGCGGCATAGGTGTTTGGGGCTATTAGTAAATAGAGTGAGAAAAAAGCTGTTGTCTCACTAAACTCAGTAATACATTGAGCCCAAATGTCCTATTGTAAAGTCCTACATTACCGACTTCTTTCCTTGCATATGTTCTAATCATAGTCTTGTTCCATTTATCCAAAAATTCTTTTCTTTACTAATTTATTGGAGACTTACCTTCAAGGGATACTAACCTTTTATAGATTGTATAGATTGAAACTATTCTCATTTTGTCTGTTGTTTGCCTTTTACATTTATTTTTGGTGGAAGCAAGCATTTATTATTCTGTGATCTGAGAATTCTTTATACATGCCTTTGTTGCAGACCTAACCTCTTTGCTCACAATGTCTCTCATTTAATATGGGGACAATGCTAGACTGGAATCAAGGTATCTGGATTACAGCAGGAGTCTTCTAACATTTCTAGCACTGTAATCTTGGATAAATTCCTTTGGACTAACATTAAACTCTACAGCATCAGGCACTCTGCTAGGTTTTTTTATATATGATATCTGATTTAATTTTACAACCATTTACCTATTTTTCAGATGAAGAAATAGTCTCAGAAATAAAGTGATTTACCCAGTTATACACAGCAAGGTAATGACAGGGTTGGGAATTATATTCAGGTGTGACTCCAAAATCTATGTTACCGTCTTCTCCTAATATGTACTTCAGGATCCTCATGTGAAAAATCACACATACACACAAAAAGATAGTTAAATTGAAAGATAATTCCCAAATCCCTCAATGCACTGGGATTCCATGATTCAAAGCATCTATTGAAAACCAGCAACCATGAGACAACCTGGGCAGGGACTGACTCTAAATCCACTGGTTCCACAGAGTAAAGCAATTAACAACAAACAACAATGGAGCAACTGGTATCTTGATTTTAAAAACCATTGAATACTGACTTTGAAGAGGATTACTCCCATAGAGACTAGAATAAATTATTTTTATGACAAACTGTGCAATTAGACTGTGAAAATTACTTAATGTATAGTGGATATATTTTATTGAAATTCTACTGTACACTAAGAAGTTTACCTATATCATCTCCTTTAATTCTCAAGAGAACCTTATGAGGTAGACATTTTACTCTCCATTTTATAGGTGAATGAATTGAGACAAAGAGAGGTTACATGGTCCCGCAACTGCTAACACCCATGCCTGTCTCCAAAGCTCCACTCAAAACCAGCCAGTCGTGAACTTCCCCTTATTAGAAATCACTTCAGCATAAAATCATTATCACCTGAGGTTCTTTACTTGCAGCAACTTAGTCTTTTATGACATTATCATTGTTGAAAAAACTCATTAGATCTTCAATATTTGAGGGTTCTTCTGAGTTACAAAGTGAAAAAAAAAGCATATCAGAGAGAGTTATGGGTCTTTCCAAGACCGGAAAATCTATAAATAGACTGGCTAAATGCTTAAGGAAAACTTTAAAAATATATCTATTGCTGGCTTTTTGAAAAGTAACCTATGCTGATAATTTAAAACTGACACAACTTGTTGAGCAAATAAAAATCTATCTTTTGCCTTTAAAATCTGCACTAGAAAATTCAGGTGTTTCCTTCTTCTCTATTAAAGTTTCTGAACCTCACTTATTATGAATTCCTATGAAAAATAGACTTACATGTTCATGACATGGTGTCATTTAAAACTGCTTCCTTAAGGACTTAGGTCTCCTACAGGCTGGTGAGCTATTGAAATGGAAAATGGTTATGGAAAACTTACAGAAAGTCTACATTCCAGGAAACAAAAGGAGAAGGAGGAAAACAATTAGTCACATTTGTGTGCAGTGTAAATTCTAGAAGAGATTCTAATTAAGACTTTTAAAATTATTCCTTCGAGAAGCCTAGACCATGTATGTGATATGATTGCTAGCTTATGCTGTTTATACCATCGCAAATTCATCATTGCATTTGAAGACTCCCCTACAGCAAGATGACCACATGATTTTTGAGGTAAGTGTGATTGGCTTTAAACACCCTTCTGACTGAGGTTTAGAGTAAAAAGTATAGCAACTGATGTCTTACATGTTGCTACTCACTGCTCAACTGTATTTGGAATGGTATTTCTCTTTCATTAGGTTATTTTGGAAACTGTCAGAAAATCATCCTGATTTTACTTCATGAACCATAGTCACAGAGTTGCTTTTGATCTGTTATGACATTCGGTTTTATGAATTGGACTTTTCCTAACTCTACTTTTCAAAAAAAGTCTGTTGTGGTTCTCCCAAATGCCAAAAAGGAAAACACTTATAAAGATGTTGCATAACATTTACCTTCCAAATATCAAACTTAGAGTATACACAAACATGATAGGGCATAAAGTACCTTCCTATTATATGTGTGTGTGTGTATTTCATATTCTTTTAGGAAATGTCACGAGATGATTTTCATTGCATATTCAAATACTATTTCCTAAGAAAACATAAAATTCTAAATATAGAAAAATTGACTCCTGAACAGAATTCATCTCTCTGAAATCAAAACACCTTTCAAAACACAAAAGGGCTAACCTTCAGTCATCATTGGCTCCTCCCTCTCCCTTCTATCCATTAAAGGATATTTTCAGTAAAGGATATAAGGGAGAGGCTTATCTTATTTTACCTCAGAAATGTCTAGTGGCCACGTACTCTTTCTTATCTTTTATTAGAACAATTTCAAAAACTTCCTTTCTAGTCTTCTTACCATCTGTTTCTCCCACTTTAGTCCATTCTCTTTATAGTACCAGAATAATCTTAAAACTGATTGGTTTATATCCCTGATTGACACCACTTGCTAATTCCTTATTGTCTGTACAATAAAAAAAATACAAAATTCATAGTACAGTGTCTCACAAAGTGTGATTCACAGAACAACTGCATCAGAATCTTTTAAGGTTCTGGGGCACCTACGTGGCTCAGTTGGTTAAATGTCTAACTTCAGATCAGGTAGTGATTTTGGGATCCTAGGATTGAGTCTCTGGAGTCTCTCGTGACCTGCTCTCCACTCAGCTGGGATCTGCTTGTCCCTCTCCCTATGCTCCTCCCCCTACTTATATGTACATTCTCTCTTGCTCTTTCAAATATATAAAATATTCAGGAAGACTTTAAATGTAGAAATGTAGAATAAGAAATAAATGTTTACAATTAACAAAATGATTATGATTTGTAATTATTATTTCCCACTGAAAAGGACAAGGGTTACTTGGAGAATTGTCTGAGCGAGACCTGAGAAAGAAAATATCAATGTTGATCTTAGAACACATTGTCATATCAGAAAGCAATGAAGCTAGTAAAGACTACTGTGGCCATGTCAAAAAGACTCAAGGAACAACAGAGGAGGTCCAATATTAGCCAAAGATGGGAAATTGGGCACAAAAAGAGTAACTGCAATGAACATATCAAATAGTTAAAATCTATCAGTTCATAATATTTAAACAAAAATTCATAGCCCACCTAAAGAGGATTCTAGGCAACAAACACATTATACTGAAATCTGTTAAATAAAAGAATCAAGCATTTATTCCAGAATGTAAATTATACATCAGATAACCAGAGAGTTAATACATTTTTTAAAAAACTCTTTTTAATAAATAAAAAAGCAGTAATAGATTAAACAGATAACCATTTTGCAAGGCTTCATGAAATAATGACTATGTAATGATCATCAGAGGTCATGGAATCACTAGACAAAAAACATGGGAAACTATAAAAAGGAGGTATCATGTGTTTCATGATATCTCAGCCACTCCTTTCCCATCATCATGCCCTGGAATTCATTACTAACAATTGAAGCTGTTCATAATCTCAGTTTTATGCATTCCTCTGACCACCTCTTCCTATCTTTTCATTTCACCACTCTGCTGAAACAGTTCTCTTCTAAGTCACCATTGACTTCCACATTCATAAGCACAATGATCAATCTCCATTCTTCTTTTGGGTTTATCAACAGTATTTGCTACAGGTGATCACTCTCTCCTTTATTTGTTATTTCTTTCATTATATTCTATTGAATTTCCTCATATTTCACTGGTTGATCTTTACAAGTCCACTACCTACTTGACCTTTTAATTTTGTGCCCAAGGACTCAAACTTTTGCAGTCTTCTCCTTTCTATCTGTTCTCACTCCTTTATTGGTCTCATTCCTTTTATAGCTTTTTATTTTTTAAGATTTTATTTACTTATTGGGGAAAGAGAGCACAAGTTGTGGAGGAAGGGAGCCATATGCAGGACTCGATCCCAGGATCCTAACACCATGACCCAAGCTGAAGGCAGACATTTACCAGGTGAGCCACCCAGCAGCCCACCTTTTATAGCATTAAACACACTTTTTGCCAAGAACTCCTATATTTATATCATCAGCTCAAATTGCTCCTTTAAACTCCATAATTACATATAAAACTACCTATCTAATGAAAACTTCACTATCATCTCAAAGTTATCATGTCCAAAATGAACTCTTGAATCTTCCCCCAAAACCTCTCACATATAAATTAATGCATTAATCCTTCAAATTGTTCAAGTCAAAAATCTTGGAATCATCTTTGGAATTATTCTTGACTTTTCTCTTCTCATTCTGTATGCAAATTCCTTTTCTTAAGTAAATTCTTTACAAAAAGAAATTCATAATCCAATGATCTCTCACCACTTGTACTACTACCACTGATCCAAACACTATGATCTCTTACCAAGGTTATAACAACCCTTGTCCATTGCAATTTATTAGTCCACTATTAACCAAAATAAAAGTTGGAACACATACAATGGCCTAAAAGATCTTACCCATTCTGTACATTCTTACTTTTCTGGCCCACTTTACTCCTCTTTTCCCCACTTATGCAATTCCATACACGTTGGTCTTTTTCTTTTTTCACTTAAGGCCTTTGAATGGACTATTTCTCTCCCCCAGGAATGGTATTCCCCCAGTTATCTCAGGATGAATCCCCTGCCTTCTTCAAGTCTTTGCTTAAAACTCACTTTCTCGATAAGGCGTACTGATATCCCCTCCAGCTTCCAATCTTTCTACTCTATTCTTTTCTTATAATACTTAATTAGCTTCAAACATAATCTATAATTTAGTTAGTGCACTATTTTTGTTTGTCTTCCTTTATTGAATAAACTCACCAAGAGCAGGGATTTTGTTTTGCTTTGTTTTCCAAAGTGCTCCAATATTCAGTAAATTGCTATTTAATGAATAGATAAATAAACCAGTGAATCAATGAACACATAAATGAATAAGAACTTCCATTCATCAAAAAACATCGTAAAAAATGAAAAGACCACAAAATACGAGAAGATATCTACAACCCATGTAATTAAAGAAGGCTTTATGTCATAAATACTATGAATAGATAAGAAAAAGATAAACATCCTAATATAAAAATTGGCAATAATAATAAGTTTTTTCAACAGAGGATATGTGAATGGTCAATAAATAAAAAGTTTTTTAGCCTAATTAGTGATCAAGGAAATATAAATTAAAGACATAATAAGATATTGCACACCTACCTACCAATTAGTAAAAAGTATTGTTTGTTGGCAAGTTTGTAGAGGAATAGGAACACTCATGCACTGCAGTAGAGAATATAAACTGGTTGCTTATAATACTTTGGGAAATAATTTGGCATTACATGATAGACTGAAAATATACATACCTATGATTCAACTAGGAATATCCTAGACATAATTCTCTACATGTGCTCTAGGAGACATAGCAGAATTTTCATAGCTTTATCATATAGAATAGCTTCACTATCCAAAGACTGTATAAATATCAATATTCATACCATGAAATATTTTACAGCAATGGAATGAATAAGCTGTGGCTTTATATATTAACATACAGAATAGAAAGAAGTGACATGAAAATTAAATTTAAATTAATTATTAATTTATTAAATTATTAACTAATAATTAAATTAAAATTATTAAATAAAAATTATTTAATTGAAATTAATTAAATTAAAATTAAACAATTACTTAAAGATAATTACATAATGCAATATTTTTAATAAACATGAAAATGATCAAAAAATTAGGGTAGTAACTATTCAGTTAAGGAGCAGGTGATATGATTGGAATTAAATATATGATTAGCCTCAAATTTTATTGGTGATACTCTCCTTCACAAATTGGGAGGTCTTTTAGGTTCTAGTACCAATTCCAGTGGAGGGGGTTGGTGGAAGTAATGAATAGTTTTCCCACACCAACAACAAACAATTCTCTGGACACAAGCTGGGTATCCTACAATTTAACTCAATCCTGATACTATCTACCTGGGGATAGAATCAGATTCCACAGGCTCAGTTCTATAAGACTGCCCTCCCCCATTTCAGATGCCAACTGAAAATCCAGGTTTTTACCTGTGTTTCTGACCAGTTGGCTGCAGATTTGAGGTTCCCAGAACCTTCTCCTTGGGTTGGATTAACCTGCTAATATGGCTCCTAGAACTCAGAGAAACATTTATTTTTAAAACACATTTATGCCCATTTACCAGCACCCATTTTCTGTAATTACCAACACTTTGTCAACCTTTTTCATTTATAATCATCTCTTCTTTCTTTTCCACAGTCATGTCTTAGATTATGTTAAAACAAATCTCAGACTAATTGAATTTTACCTCTTCTTACTCAGTCTTCATTAAAAACAAATAATAGACCACGAGTTTGCCCAGAGAAGAAATCATCTCCTTAGAGCTAATAGTACTTTGTTACTTCAGGTACTGTGCTGAGATTTGCTTTACTTTCTATTGAGAAAACTGATACAGAATATTTAAGACCCAGTGATCTAAACAAAAACCAACTTTAGTTGAGGCAAATGTTTGGAGTGAGATGAAATGTAAGCATGTTTATCATAGATTATAGATATTTTCTGATGTGTTTTACTGATAGTAAAAGTAAAAAATGATTCCTTTGATATCAAATTATGTTTATACAAACCCTGTATTTATCCATCTGGTATAAAACCCTTTAACCGCAAGTCTTCTGCTATTATCAAAAATTTGTAAATATGTTTAGAGAATTGCATGACTCATAAGGCATATTTATTGTAGAAAGCACTGTTTTTGAGATGTACCATTATTTACTCTGTCAATTATCTATTTTTCTTCTCCCCTTTCCTGGAAACAAAAACAAAAACAAAAACATTATTCAATGGACTGAGAGTCAAATAAAGTTGACTCTGGCTATTTCTATTTCAACAAAAATGCAAACTTTGTTTAATTTTTTCCCCCCATTTGAGATGACGTTTAAATACATTCAGTTTGATAATAATTGCTTTTGTATAAGAAACAAGATCGTTCTTGTTCTGGATCCTCTTACTGCTGCAACTTCACCCATACCATATGCCTTCATGTACCCTTTATTCTAGTTTAGGGTTTCCATTATGGACTCCCCTGTCTCTAGGCACATTCATTCCCAATATTGAATTCTTTATCTTTCACCTATCTGTCTTCATTTACTAATCCCTGACTCAAAGCACATTCCTGCCACATTTAATTTTCATTGTTTCTCAAATCTAACAAACATTCAGTTATGGATTGAATGTTTGTGTCTCTCCAAAATATATATGTTAAACCCTAATCCCCCATGGAATGGTATTTGGTGATGGGGATTTGAGAAAGTCATTAGGTCCTGAGGGCAAAGCCTTCATGAATGGGATTAGTTCCCTTGTAAAGGAGACCTCAGAGGGCTCCCTTATCTTTCTGTCATGTGAGTACATAGTGAGAAGACTGCTATCTATGAACTAAGAACTGGGGTCACCTCACCAGATACCAAACCTACTGATAGCTTGATCTTGGACTTCCCAGACTCTACAACTATGAGAAATACATTTCTTTTGTTTATAAGCCACTCAGTCTATGGTAATTTGTTGTAGTGGTCCAAATGATTAAGACAAAGTCTATTAACATAACTAGAATTTCACAGATGTGATCTTTCTAATTGGAAAACCTAAAAAAGTCCTACGTATCTTTGAAGACCCTCCTCAAATCATACACTATTCAAGAAGCCTTCCTATTCTTTTATCAGACAAAATAAGCTGTTTCTTTCTTCAAGTTCCCACTGCACTTTGTGTAAGCTTTTATTAACTGTGTCATTGTTTGCTTAAATATGGTTCTCCAAGTGCCATGGGAGCAATATTGTCTTTAAATCCATGCAAACAGAACCCCTGCCTTGGCCCCACAACTCTATAGGACCCTTCTCCTTAGAGTACCTACTTGGAAATTCTTTAAATCCCTCTCCAGTTTCTGGGACCAGCAGAGTGGGCCAACCTAAAGTTCTGAGCCTTGATCTGAATCTATGTGGGCTGGGGCCTACTTCTCCTATTTGGAGGGCTTTCTGGTTTCTAACCCCCCAGATGACATTGAACAAATACCCTGAGAAGTTCACTTTCCAATCTTGACTCTCTTATTAATTTGTTATATGATGACTTTAAATAAATTGACTTGAACCTAAATCTCTTTATCCAAAAATTAGAAAATTAAACCCCAGAAAATATTTGAGGTATCTTTCAGATATAAGAATTCATCTACTAGTCATCTAATAACCCAAAAACTTAATTGTAAAAAAGGAACACTCAGCCATATCCTGTATTAATAAAAGTAAGAGCTGGGGAGGAGGAGTCAAGATGGCGGAGAAGTAGCAGGCTGAGACTACTTCAGCTAGCAGGAGATCAGCTAGATAGCTTATCTAAAGATTGCAAACACCTGCAAATCCATCGGCAGATCGAAAAGAAGAACAGCAATTCTAGAAACAAAAAACAACCACACTCTGAAAGGTAAGACTGGCAGAGAATGGCAGAGAAGTGAATCCAAAGCGACGGGAAGATAGACCCCGGGGGGAGGGGCTGGCTCCCGGCAAGCGGCAGAGCAACGGAGCACATGTTCCACTGAAGGACATTACTCCAGAGGCTAAACTGGGGCAAAGCCCACGCGGGGTCAGTGTGGCCTCAGGTCCCACAGGGTCACAGAAGGATCGGGGGTGTCTGAGTGTCGCAGAGCTTGCGAGTATTGGAACGGGAAAGCTGGCTACAGAGATAGAGCCAACACTGAGCTTGCAGCTCGGGGTGACCTTGAACCGGTTGCAGGCTCGGTGAGCTCAGAGCGCGGCCAGAGATCAGCCAGACAGGAGTTACTGGGCGCTGTTCTCTGAGGGCGCACTGAGGAGTGGGGCCCCGGGCTATCAGGCTCCTCCGGCCGGAGACCAGGAGGCTGCCATTTGTATTCCCGACCTCCAAAACTCTATGGAAAGTGCTCAGGGAACAAAAGCTCCTGAAAGCAAACCGGAGCGGATTACTCAGCCCGGCCCCTGGTGAGGGCGGTGCAATTCCGCCTGGGGCAAAGACACTAGAGAATCACTACAACAGGCCCCTCCCCCAGAAGATCAACAAGAAATCCAGGCAAGACCAAGTTCACCTACCAAGGAGTGCAGTTTCAACACCAAGGAGAGCAGCAGAATTCCAGAGGAGGAGAAAGCAAAGCACCGAACTCATGGCTTTCTCCCTGTGATTCTTTAGTCTTGCAGTTAATTTCTTTTTCTTTTTCATTTTTTTCTCTTCTGCTAAATTTTTTTAACTTTTACCCTTTTCTTTTTTAATGTTTTTTAACTAGTTTATCTAATATATATATTTCTTTCTTTTTTATACTTTTCTTTATTCATTTTCTTTTTTTAATTCTTTCCTTTTCTTTTCTTTTTTTTTTTTTCTTTCTTTCTTTCTTTCTGAAGCTCTTTTATCCCCTTTCTCCCCCCTCACGATTTGGGATCTCTTCTAATTTGGTTAAAACATATTTTCCTGGGGTTGTTGCCACCCTTTTAGCTTTTTACATGCTCCTTCATATACTCTTATCTGGATAAAATGACAAGGCTGAAAAATTCACCACAAAAAAAAAGAACAAGAGGCAGTACTGAAGGCTAGGGACCTAATCAATACAGACATTGGTAATATGTCAGATCTAGAGTTCAGAATGACAATTCTCAAGGTTCTAGCTGGGCTCGAAAAAGGCATGGAAAATATTAGAGAAACCCTCTCAGGAGATATAAAAGCCCCTTCTGGAGAAATAAAAGAACTAAAATCTAACCAAGTTGAAATCAAAAAAGCTATTAATGAGGTGCAATCAAAAATGGAGGCTCTCACTGCTAGGATAAATGAGGCAGAAGAAAGAATTAACGATATAGAAGACCAAATGACAGAGAATAAAGAAGCTGAGCAAAAGAGGGACAAACAGCTACTGGACCACGAGGGGAGAATTCGAGAGATAAGTGACACCATAAGACGAGACAACATCAGAATAATTGGGATTCCAGAAGAAGAAAGAGAGAGGGGAGCAGAAAGTATACTGGAGAGAATTATTGGAGAGAATTTCCCCAATATGGCAAAGGGAACGAGCATCAAAATTCAGGAGGTTCAGAGAATGCCCCTCAAAATCAATAAGAATAGGCCCACACCCCGTCACCTAATAGTAAAATTTACAAGTCTTAGTGACAAATAGAAAATCCTGAAAGCAGCCCAGGAAAAGAAGTCTGTAACATACAATGGTAAAAATATTAGATTGGCAGCAGACTTATCCACAGAGACCTGGTAGGCCAGAAGAGCTGGCATGATATTTTCAGAGCACTAAACGAGAAAAACATGCAGCCAAGAATACTATATCCAACTAGGCTATCATTGAAAATAGAAGGAGAGATTAAAAGCTTCCAGGACAAACAAAAACTGAAATAATTTGCAAAACACCAAACCAGCTCTACAGGAAATATTGAAAGGGGTCCTCTAAGCAAAGAGAGAGCCTACAAGTGGTAGATCAGAAAGGAACAGAGACAATATACAGTAACAGTCACCTTACAGGCAATACAATGGCACTAAATTCATATCTCTCAATAGTTACCCTGAATGTTAATGGGCTAAATGTCCCAATCAAAAGACACAGGGTATCAGAATGGATAAAAAAACAAAACCCATCTATATGTTGCCTACAAGAAACTCATTTTAAGCCCAAAGACACCTCCAGATTTAAAGTGAGGGGGTGGAAAAGAATTTACCATGCTAATGGACATCAGAAGAAAGCAGGAGTAGGAATCCTTATATCAGATCAATTAGATTTTAAGCAAAAGACTATAATAAGAGATGAGGAAGGACACTATATCATACTCAAAGGGTCTGTCCAATAAGAAGATCTAACAATTTTAAATATCTATTCCCCCAACATGGGAGCAGCCAACTATATAAACCAATTAATAACAAAATCAAAGAAACACATCAACAGTAATACAATAATATAAGGGGACTTTAACACTCCCCTCATTGAAATGGACAGATCATCCAAGCAAAAGATCAACAAGGAAATAAAGGCCTTAAATGACACACTGGACCAGATGGACATCACAGATATATTCAGAACATTTCATCCCAAAGCAAGAGAATAGACATTCTTCTCTAGTGCACATGGAACATTCTCCAGAATAGATCACATCCTCGGTCCTAAATCAGGACTCAACCAGTATCAAAAGATTGGGATCATTCCCTGCATATTTTCAGACCACAGTACTCTGAAGCTAGAACTCAACCACAAGAGGAAGTTTGGAAAGAACGCAAATACATGGAGACTAAACAGTATCCTTCTAAAGAATGAATGGGTCAACCAGGAAATTAAAGAAGAATTGAGAAAAATCATGGAAACAAATGATAATGAACATACAATGGTTCAAAATCTGTGGGACACAATAAAGGCAGTCCTGAGAGGAAAATATATAGCGGTACAAGCTTTCTCAAGAAACAAGAAAAGTCTCAGGTACACAACCTAACCCTACACCTAAAGGAGCTGGAGAAAGAACAAGAAAGAAACCCAAAGCCCAGCAGGAGAAGAGAAATCATAAAGATCAGAGCAGAAATCAATGAAATAGAAACCAAAAAAAAAAAAAAAAAAAAAACCCACAACAGAACAAATCAACGAAACTAGGAGCTGGTTCTTTGAAAGAATTAATAAAATTGATAAAGCCCTGGCTAGACTTATCAAAAAGAAAAGAGAAAGGACCCAAATAAATAAAATCATGAATGAAAGAGGAGAGATCACAACTAACACCAAAGAAATACAAACGATTATAGAACATACTATGAGCAACTCTACGCCAACAAATTTGACAATCTGGAAGAAATGCATGCATTCCTAGAAACATATAAACTACCACAACTGAACCAGGAAGAAATAGTGAGCCTGAACATCCAAAGCCAGTAAGGAGATTGAAACAGTCATTAAAAATCTCCAAACAAAAAAAAGCCCAGGGCCAGACAGCTTCCCGGGGGAATTCTACCAAACATTTAAAGAAGAACTAATTCCTATTCTCCTGAAACTGTTCCAAAAAATAGAAATGGAAGGAAAACTTCCAAACTCATTTTATTAGGCTAGCATCATCTTGATCCCAAAACCAGACAAGGATCCCATCAAAAAAGAGAGCTATAGACCAATATCCTTGGTGAACACAGATGCAAAAATTCTCACCAAAATACTAGCCAATAGGATTCAACAGTACATTAAAAGGATTATTCACCACGACCAAGTGGGATTTATTCCAGGGCTGCAAGTTTGGTCCAACATCCGCAAATCAATCAATGTGATACAACACATCAATAAAAGAAAGAACAAGAACCATAGGATACTCTCAGTAGATGTTGAAAAAGCATTTGACAAGTACTGCATCCCTTCCTGATCAAAACTCTTCAAAGTGTAGGGATAGAGGGCACATACCTCAATATTATTAAAGCCATTTATGAAAATTCCACTGCAAATGTCATTCTCAATGGAGAAAAACTTAAAGTTTTTCTGCTAAGGTCAGGAACATGGCAGGGATGTCCATTATCACCACTGCTATTCAACATAGTACTAGAAGTTCTAGCCTCAGCAATCAGAGAACAAAAGGAAATTAAAGGCATCCAAATCGGCAAAGAAGAAGTCAAACTATCACTCTTGGCAGATGATATGATACTTTTGGAAAACCCAAAAACTCCACTCCAAAACTGCTAGAACTTGTACAGGAATTCAGTAAAGTGTCAGGATATAAAATCAATGCACAAAAATCAGTTGCATTTCTCTACACCACAACAAGACAGAAGAAAGAGAAATTAAAGAGTCCATCCCATTTACAATTGCACCCCAAACCATAAGATACCTAGGAATAAACCTAACCAAAGAGGCTAAGAATCTATACTCAGAAAACTATAAAGTACTCATGAAAGAAATTGAGGAAGACACAAAGAAATGGAAAAATGTTCCATGCTCCTGGATTGGAAGAATAAATGTTGTGAAAATGTCTATGCTGCCTAAAGCAATCTACACATTTAATGCAATTCCTATCAAAGTACCATTCATCTTTTTCAAAGAAATGAAACAAATAATTCTAAAATTTATATGGAACCAGAAAAGACCTCGAATAGCCAAAGGGATATTGAAAAGGAAAGCCAAAGTTGGTGGCATCACAATTCCAGACTTCAAGCTCTATTAGAAAGCTGTCATCATCAAGACAGCATGGTACTGCCACAAAAACAGACACATAGATCAATGGAACAGAATAGAGAGCCCAGAAATAGACCCTCAACTCTATGGTCAACTAATCTTCGACAAAGCAGGAAAGAATGTCCAATGGAAAAAAGACAGCCTCTTCAATAAATGGTGTTGGGAAAATTGGACAGTCACATGCAGAAAAATGAAATTGGACCATTTCCTTACACCACACACAAAAATAGACTCAAAATGGATGAAGGACCTCAATGTGAGAAAGGACTCCATCAAAATCCTTGAGGAGAACACAGGCAGCAACCTCTTCGACCTCAGCCGCAGCAACATCTTCCTAGGAACATCGCCAAAGGCAAGGGAAGCAAGGGCAAAAATGAACTATTGGGATTTCATCAAGATCAAAAGCTTTTGCACAGCAAAGGAAACAGTTAACAAAACCAAAAGAAACTGACAGAATGGGAGAAGATATTTGCAAACAACATATCAGATAAAGGACTAGTGTCCAAAATCTATAAAGAACTTAGCTAACTCAACACCCAAAGAACAAATAATCCAATCAAGAAATGGGCAGAGGCCATGAACAGACATTTCTGCAAAGAAGACACCCAGATGGCCAACAGACACATGAAAAAGTGCTCCATATCACTCGGCATCAGGGAAATACAAATCAAAACCACAATGAGATATCACCTCACACCAGTCAGAATGGCTAAAATTAACAAGTCAGGAAATGACAGATGCTGGCGAGGATGCGGAGAAAGGGGAACCCTCCTACACTGTTGGTGAGAATGCAAGCTGGTGCAACCACTCTGGAAAACAGCATGGAGGTTCCTCAAAATGTTGAAAATAGAACTGCCCTATGACCCAGCAATAGCACTACCGGGTATTTACCCTAAAGATACAAACGTAGTGATCCAATGGGGCACGTGCACCCGAATGTTTATAGCAGCAATGTTCACAATAGCCAAACTGTGGAAAGAACCTAGATGTCCATCAACAGATGAATGGATAAAGAAGATGTGGTATATATACACAATGGCATACTATGCAGCCATCAAAAGAAATGAAATCTTGCCATTTGCGACAACATGGATGGAACTAGAGCGTATCATTCTTAGCGAAATAAGTCAAGCGGAGAAAGACAACTATCATATGATCTCCGTGGTATGAGGAAGTGGTGATGCAGCATGGGGGCTTAAGTGGGTAGGAAAAGAATAAATGAAACAAGATGGGATTGGGAGGGAGACAAACCATAAGTGACTCTTAATCTTACAAAACAAACTGAGGGTTGCTGGGGGGAGGAGGCTTGGAGAAGGGGGGTGGGGTTATGGACATGGGGGAGGGTATGTGCTTTGGTGAGTGCTATGAAGTGTGTAAACCTGGTGATTCACAGACCTGTACCCCTGGGGATAAAAATATATTATATGTTTATAAAAAATTAAAAATAAATAAATAAGTAAAAATAAAACTAAGAGCTGGAAAATGAAATGTGTGTCATAATATTTAAATTAATAAGACAAACATACATGGTATATTGTGTTTTGGGGAATATATTTTCAATAATACATTTCTTAAGATTGTTCCCCTTGATTATCTTAATGATTTATCATAGGCCATTTGGAGAATTTAATTTCACTTTAAGATTCATAAGTCAGGGCATACATTTTTTTTAAAATATGGACTGCTTCACAAATTTGCATGTCATCTTTGCATGACGGCCATACTAATCTCTATATCATTCCCATTTTAGTATATGTGCTGCCGAAGCAAGCACAAGACATCCATTTTTTAATAATCACATATATATTTCTTTTATAAGGACTCTAATATCTAGTATTTAAAATCAATGTTCACAGATATTAAATAAATAAGAAAAATAGAACTTAATCCTGAAATTTATTACGACAGAAAAACAGCTACATTGTCAACACACAGATTTTTTTTTAATGTTGTAGAATTGGTTATAAGATACGGTAAAACAATTCAGATTTCCAACACAAAACATGCTGTTTTATTTAATTATTTTTAATTATTTTGCAATTAGTGCTTGTAATTTTTGTATCTGTGTGAGGAATTTAAAAGCAAATCAGTGTCATAAAGAAAACAAAAAAAGTGGAAATAAATGAAAAAGATATAAGGACAAAGGAACTATAGAAAGTAAATATGAGAAAAAGGAGGAGTATGAAGAGCTACCATGCAATCCCTATGTGTAGTCTTTGCAATGTAGGAACATGTTCATTCTCTGTAACACTGAAGCCAAGATGGCAAAATCGAAACATGATAAATATTTTCTTTAAAAAGTGCTTGATAAAATAATTGTGTTGAAGCTCAAATCATATCATTTAAATATAGTATTTAATATGATTGCATTGTATACATGTGTATAATTCAATTTAATTTATATTAAAATTAATTTTAAATTTTTTGTGTAATAAGAAAAGAAAACCTGTAGCTCTGAGAAAATAAAACAGGTCTCTGGCTAGGAGTTAATAAATGATTGCATATGAATTAGCAAAATTTCCTCTTTGCCCTCTGAGCAGGTTGTCCAACGAGGAGAACACTTTATGTTCCCCAGAGTGTTTCTCTTACCTCTCAAAGGTTCACTCACATTTACTCTGGCCCATTATTGTGCATTGGTGGTAGCTCAAGACTGTATGAACAATTGTAAAAATAATGACTGCTCAGTTCTAAAGCAGCTGAAATATTTTAAGGTTTTTACATTCCACACAGGGCTGCGAGACGTCAAGGCTTAAGTTTTCATTAGTTTCACAGAGGAATCTTTGCTTCTCCTTGGTTGTTAGAAAACGTGTCTTTTCTAACTAATTTTGCAACTAGAGCAGTGGTTATTCTCTATTCTCAGAAAATTTTATCTTTGACAACTAACAGTTCCACTTTGTCAACTCATCTGGATATTGTCATTCAAAATAAGGTCAGAATATTGAATATGTATATTATATATATAAATAAGAGAGAAAATTAAACTTTATATTATATAATTTATATATTTATTTATATATAATAAATAAGATTATAATATATAATATAATCTTTAATTGTGTGTGTGTGTATGATCTTTACAGCATTGATTTTTAAAGCTAATGCACTCAAGGTCTTTTACGTATAGATTTTTTTAAAAAACAAAAAGATTTTATTTATTTGACAGAGAGAGATCACAAGTAGAGAGAGAGAGGAAGGAGCAGCCCCCCTGCCTAGCGAGAGCCTAATGCGGGACTCCATCCCAGGATCCTGAGATCATGACCTGAGCTGAAGGCAGAGGCTTAACCCACTGAGCCACTGAGCCACTGAGCCACCCAGGCAGTCCTTACCTATAGATTATTTTTAGCGCTTCGCAGCCACTTAGTAAGACAAAGACTCTCTCCTTTTGCTCCGTAATTCATGTGTATGGATACAAATACAAAAAAGAATGTTAAGAATATTTATCATAGTTAGTATGGTCCAAATTTTTCCAGCATTGCTCGAATGCATTATGAAATCTGCCCTATTTCTTAGATCTTCGTTGTAAGAAAGTTCTAAAAACAAAGAAGCAGGCTTAACTTTCCTTTGAAAGTAATTGATTTTGTTCACATTTTTTAATGTTCCTGTGCAACCAATTTTGTTATTATATGTGTATTTTTACAGTGTGAAAGAGCTGACATAAAGACTATCAGCAAGATACTTCTAAAGGACCTTGTCCCATGGTTGGATTACTTGCTATTAAAAGTTGTTGGGGGGCGGGGGGGTGGGGGGGCACCTGGATGGCTCAGTGGGTTAAAGCCTCTGCCTTCGGCTCAGGCCAGATCCCAGGGTTCAGGGAACAGCCCCCGCATCTGGCTCTCTGCTCGGCAGGGAGCCTGCTTCCCTTCCTCTCTCTCTGCCTGCCTCTCTTCCTACTTGTGATCTCTGTCTGTCAAATAAATAAATAAAATATTAAAAATTAAAAAAGGTTTTTGGGGATGGAGGGTTGCCTGAGTGGTTCAGTGGGTTAAACTTCTGTCTTCGGCTCATGTCATGATCTCATGATCTCAGGGTCCTGGGATCAAGCCCTGCATTGGTTCTCTGCTCAGCAGGAAGCCTGTTTCCCTCTCTCTCTCTGCCTGCCTCTCTGCCTACTTGTGATCTCTCTCTGTCTGTCAAATAAGTAAATAAAATATTTTTTAAAAAATTTGAAAAAGTTGTCAGGGGATGCAGCTTGAAGATAGATTGTAAAGGAAGTGTGTGAAGTCCTAGATTCATCCATGATTTTATTCTCCACAACCATGGGTAGCAGAATATTAAAGTGAATCTTGAAAACATAAACTGACTAAAGTTTGTGCAGACACAGAACTGAAGTGATCAGATGCACTGTTCAAAGTCTTTAGGAACATGTGCTCTACAGTAAAAAGAGGACTAAGAACTTCACACATAAATTATTAATGAATCCTCTATGGTACTTCTGATGACTTTCCTAGAGACCACTCATGGGAAAAACCTTTAAATACTTCATTAAATTGTGCTTTATTATTGCAAAACGCTAATAAGTCATATGAAGATATTCCACTCACAATACAAGAATCTCTACCAGTAGCCCTGAACAAAGAATGTTATCACATCAAAACATAACTGAGTTCACTCAAGGTTTTAGGAAATGATATCACTAGAATGTCACTGAAAGGTTTTCATCACATCCTGCTGACTTTTCATATATAGTCAAGCATCAAGACCTGTCTTAGATTTAAGCCTCCAACGGTAATAGGTTTCTTGCTACTAATCAGTTTTTTTCTCTCTAGACAAAGGAACCAACTCCATTTTATTCAGTTGAGTAGAGACCCAAGATAACAAACAATATAAAGCAACTTATAGAGGTGTGAGACCCTTTAGAAATCTGGCAACCCAAAACTAATGCTAAATAGAAATTCAAAACTTGTATCAAAGTTGTTCGAAAATTCCAAAATTAGTCTATATAAGACCATCACTATCCAAGGAAGGAGCATTCAACCTACATATTCATTAAAAGGAGTGCCATGCTGGTAACTATTTTTCCCTAACAAGTCCTACTTTTGTTTTCATGTATCACATCACTTCAGCATTCTATTGTTTAGAAAAGAAGGAAGGAAGGAAGGAAAGAAAGAAGAGAAAGAGGAAGGAAAGAAGGAAGGAAGGAGGAAAGGAGGAAAGAAAGAAAGAAAGAAAGAAAGAAAGAAAGAAAGAAAGAAAGAAAGAAAGAAAGAGAGAAAAGAGATTTAATCCCAACTATTGTTCTTACCTGTTTCTTCCAAGAACTGATTTGACTCCTCTCTCATTAAAAAAGACATCCTTACTTGGGAACTGTCACACAATAAAGGGCCTGAGCAGGATTGTTAACCCCTCTCTCCTATCAGTGTAAAAGCCTCAATTTACAAATGCTTCTAAAAACCAAAAGTAGCAGGGTGTTTCAGGGAGCACTCTAAAAACTTCTAGCGACTGTACCCTCTCATCTTACCTTATTAACTTGATCACTGAGCATCAAGTGTATGAAAGAAAGAACTTACTTTCCAGAACTGTATCACACAATGTGGAACTGTATCACAGTTACTATACCTGTACCTAGTTACTGCTACTCTTTCTATTTCTGTGGCAAAGATACAGCAACAACACATTCCTTAAACGTTCCTAGATGCTAGGTCTGCTCTCCGTGGCATGTAGCACTGAAAAAGAAATCTCTGTGACAACAGTGTCTTTCAACGAAGGTGACAGTCCTCCTTCTGTAGGGGAATATTTCCTTTCCTAAACTGTCTGTCCACAATAGAGGAATGAATTAATATTTGCAGAATTAGTAGTTTCCCACTTAGCCCCAAACAAAGCAGGAGTGACTGACTTATGCTTAGTGACTGTTGTCTCTGAACTATTTTTTGAAAAAAAATGAAGAAATTGTTTTTGAAAACCAGCATTAGTAACTATATCCAATGTTGCAATAAAATGTAATGTTTATCTCAACTTTGTTTCTCTACAAAACTCGAAGTTTTAAAACTTTGCAATTCTTTAGCCTCCAAAGATCCACAAGGGAGTTTCATCCTCCTTGCGAAAGAGCTGAGGCAAAATGATCTCAGAGAACAACATACTCATCCTACAGAGTTTCCTGCTCTATTGGAGAGCTCAAGAACCCAACCAACCTTTTAAAACAACAGAGAAACACCAGGACTGCTTCTCTAACCTGGTCACCCCTGAGAGAATGACTTGGAATTTCACATCAGCCATCAAAGGATGGATATTTTCAGTCCTCCTAAGGAGCTCTCCAACTGTATTCCTAGTCCATTTAAAGTGATCCATGATTTATCAAGTCCCATACAAAAGAAAGTTGGCAAGTCACACTGCTTGGAGGCTCAGAACTTACTTATATCAGCTGGTGGCCTTGTAGGGAAATAAGAAATACAAAATAAAATAAACAGGGTAGTGTTCATTTACATGTAGAAGGACTGCTTATGAAATGCTACAAGCAACGCAGCCTTAAAAGGATGCATAACAAACATACTTGCTGGGATACTGAGCATTGTGCTGCAATAAGGTATTTAGGAGAGATTACACAGATCCAACTTTGAGGGAATGTTGATCACAATCAACAAAGAAAAGAACTGTGCATATAAAACATTAGACATCTCATTGTTCCCTTTGTATAAATTTTCTTTGCCTTTTCCTTTTGACATTTTATTTATTTTTTTAAAAGATTTTTAATTTATTTATTTGACAAAGAGAGAATCACAAGTAGGCAGAGAGGCAGGCAGAGAGAGGGGGGAAGCAGGTTCCCTGCTAAGCAGAGAGCCTGATGTGGGGCTTGATCCCAGGATCCTGAGATCATGACCTGAGCTGAAGGCAGAGGCTTAACCCACTGAGCCACCCAGGCGCTCCTCCTTTTGACATTTTAAATTGTAATATTCTTAGGCCAATTTTTCTCTGTCCTCTTGGTGCTATGTGTTGATATCACAGTGCTAAGATTTGAAATTGCATGTACTCCAAAATGCTGGTAAGAAATTTCAGAAATATGGAAAGGATAAAATGTCTCTCTCTCTACAGTTGTAGGGGGAAAAATATATATATATATATGCATATATATACACACATACATATATGTATGTATAATTCTACCTCATATAGATAGTTCTGATAAAATGGTGAATAGAAAACAGTATCTACAGAAGTGTTGATCTTGTATTCCTATGAAATACATGTTAAAAAGTGTAATCTGTTCTGTGTTAGGTTATTGAAACTGTCCTTCAAAGTGTTATTTATACAAAGGGGTCTTTAGAACACTGGTACTTTAGAGATTATTGTTCTGCCCTGAGAAACACAACCTATTAATGCTCCAGACTTTCAATTCTGATCATTTTTCAACATTTCAATGATTATTTGCCCTTATAATAATACCCAAATTAGCATTCTTGTTTCCTGAAAGTATAAATAGTTGTAAGGTTTCTTTTTTTAGCTGGAAGAGCACTTTTGGAATTCCCTTTCCTCTCTTTTATATATACATGTCACAAAGATACCATAAATACAGAATTTTTATTCAAACAAAGAGTTCAAGATTTTGTTTCATTTCAATTAAACCTATTATAACCTAAGGCATTCTGAATTATAGTAACAAAGACAAAAACCCTGAGACTATATACCTTTGAATGCAGAGGGAAGATAATCGTTTTTAGCTATTAATACATTTAAGGAAGACATACTTACCATTTTTCTTGAAGCTTGGAGGTTGACTGAAAAATAATGTATCTTGAACAACTTTCTCAGTTTTAACTTATATTTTAAATTTAAGTTCATCTTAAAAACTTAAATCTTAAGTTTTAACTTAAATTCCCAACACTTATTTGCAAAATCATGTTCAAATATAGCATGACAGCCCAAATATAGCATGACAGCCCATCATAGCAATCTCCTTTTTTTTAATATTTTATTTAAATTCTAGTTAGTTAATGTATAGTGTAATATTGGTTTCAGGAGTAGAATTTAGTGATCCATCACTTAGCATACAATACCCAGTGCTCATCGCAAGTGCTGTCCTTAATACTATCACCGTCTAGCCTATTCCCCACTCACCTCCCTCCATCAACCCTCAATTTGTTCTCCATAGTTAAGAGTCTCTTATGATTTGCTTCCCTCTCTTTTTCTCCCCTTCCCTTATGTCTATCAGTTTTGTTTCTTAAATTCCACATATGAGTGAAATCATATGGCTTTTCTCTTTCTCTGACTTATTTCAGTTAGCATAACACACTCTAGCTCCATTTCCACTGTTGCAAATGGAAAGATTTCATTCTTTTTGATGGATTAGTAATATTCCATTCACTCATATCTTCTTTATCCATTCATCAGTCAGTGGACATTTGGGTTCTTTCCATACTTCAGCTACCACGGATAATGTTACTATACCCACTCCTCATTGCACCCCTCAGTTTAAGTCTAAGTGTTGATCTTTCATCTTGATAAGCAATATTCAAGCGCCTTGAACAACATTCTCTCCAGGGGGCTTGACTTCAGCTGGCTGGCATTCCAAACAGTATCTCCCACAGGCAGCCAACCTCCTCTTCTTTATGTTCCAAAGTTTAAAAAACTAATTTGTACCTCTCCCCTGGGAAAAATGATTCTGTATAAAACACTAACACTTAATTATAAGCTCCATTATACCATTTTTTTAAAAATGCTGCTATAAACATCAGGGTGTACGTGTTCCTTTGAATCAGTACTTTTGTATCTTTTGGGTAAATATCTAGTGGTGCAACTGCTGGATTAACGGGGTGTTCTATTTTTAACTTTTGGAGAAATCTCCACATTGTTCTCCAGAGTGGCTGCACCAGCTTGCATTCCCACCAACAGTGTAAGAGGGTTTCCATTCTCCACATCCTCACCAACATCTGTTGTTTCCTGTGTTGTTAATTTTAGCCATTCTGACAGGTGTGAGGTGCTATTTCATCATGGTTTCAATTTGTATTTCCTTGATGATGAGTAATGTTGAGCATCTTTTCATGTGTCTGTTGGCCATCTGGATGTTTTCTTTGGAGAAATGTCTGTTCATGTTTTCTGCACATGTTTTAACTGGATTTTGTGGTTTGGGGGTGTTGAGTTTAATAAGTTCTTTATAGATTTTTGATACAAACCCTTTATCAGATATGTCATTTGCAAATATCTTCTCTCATCCCATAGGCTGCCTTTTAGTTTTGTTGATTGTTTCCTTTGCTATGAAGTTTTTTTTTTTCCTTAAGATTTTACTTACTTATTTATTTGACAGAGAGAGAGAGATAGAGAGAAGGCACAAGTTGGCAGAGAGGCAGGCACAGGGAGAAGGAGAAGTAGGCTCAGTGCTGAACAGAGAGCACCATCAGGTCTCGATCCCAGGATCCTGGGATCATGAACTGAGCTGAAGGCAGCTCAGTTGAGCCACCTTTTGAGCCACCCAGGCACCCTGTGAAGAAGCTTTTTATCTTAATAAAACCCCAGTAGTTCATTTTTGCTTTTGTTTCCCTTGCCTCTGGAGACCTGTTTAGTAAAAATTTGCTATGGCCAAGGTCAAAGAGCTGCCTGTGTTCTTTAGGATTTTGATGGTTTCCTGCCTTGCATATAACTCTTTCATCCATTTTGAATTTATTTTCAGGTATGGTGTAAGAAAGTGGTCCAGTTTCATTCTTCTGTGTGTTGCTGTCCAGTTTTCCCAACACTACTTGTGGAAGAGACAGCCTTTTTATCCCCCCCCACCACTGGAGAGTCCTTCCTGCTTTTCAGGAAGGTTTAGTTATGGTTTAGTTAACCATATAGTTGTGGGTCCATTTCTGGGTTTTCTGTTCTGTTCCACTGATCTATTTGTCTGCTTTTGTGCCAGTACCATAGTGTCTTGGTGACTACAGCTTTGTAACATAACTTGAAGTTGGAATTAAGATGCCTCCAGTTTTGTTTTTCTTTACTGATGAGCAGATTAGAGGATAACTTGTGCCTCGAAATCAGTAACTGTAGTTAATTGTAATGTATTGAATAAATAAAAATCCATGAGAACAATATGATACACATTTAAAAAATGAAAAAGTGAGAAGGGAAAAGAAGGAACAAAGGAAGGAAAAAAAGAAATCCCTTGCTTCCATCAGAAGTAACTTTTATTCTCTTTACTCTGAAAATTGGTAACTGGAGGGAAAGAATTAAGCATTTACATTACTTTTTAAAGATGAACAATATTCCATTGTCATTGATTAATGAAAACACTTTTTTTTACAGAAAAACAATATGTAATAAATACAGATGGAATGATAGTTTTAAAATGTAACTAGAAGAAATTATTCAGTGAAGGATCATCAATGGAAGCTAAAACCATTACATGGAAAGTTTATGGGGAGCAGAATATTCACACAATACTGAAGTTTCTCACTTCAGATTAGCTAATAATTGCAAAAGGGAAAACTTACTTTTACAATAGAAAGATCTTGTGATTATCACCTTAACCAAATAATCAAATCTAAGTTATTAATAGTGACATTTTATATCTCCTGATATGATCAGTATACTTGGGAAGAACTCTGCCAAAAATGATTAATTGAATTTAACTGAAACTTTAAACCTAATCTACAGTTATAGAAAATACAGGGAATAAAGAAACAAGTTAAAGGACATCATAGGAAATAAACAGACAAGCCTAAATGCATACATTCTACTTTCCAGGGAACTGATCTAGTCTCTTCAATAATTCAGTGTCATGAAAAATAAAATTTTGTGTGGGAGAGATATGATATTCCACACTAAAGGGACATAACACAAAATTTGACAAGAAATTTGGTAGACTTTGCATTCAAAAAAGTCTGCTATAGGGGCACCTGAGTGACTAGGTGGTTAAGCATCTGCCTTTAGCTTAAGTCATGATCCTGGGGTCCTAGGATGGAGCCCCACGTTGGTCTCCCTGCTCAGCAGGGAATCTGCTTCTCCCTCTGCCTTTGTCCGCCCCCCATCCCCACCCTGCCAAACTTGTGCTCACTCTCTATCCGCAATAAATAGATAAAATCTTAAACAACAACAACAAAAACCTAGTTATAATAGCCATTTGGGAATAGCTGGGAAAATTTTAAATATGTACTAAGCACTAAGTAAGATAGGAGAATTAAGAATTTTCTAGGTGCAATAATAGTATTTTGACTAAGTGAGAACACATGATGAACTGTTTAGATGTACAATTTTCTCTGAAACGATTCTACAAAGAGACTAAAATGTTTGTTGTTGAATCTTGAAGGATGACATATGGATGTTCACTGTATTATTTTTTTTTTTAATTTTTCTATCAAAAATTTTTCACAACAGGGGCTGCCGGGGTGGCTCAGTGGGTTAAGCCTCTGCCTCAGCTCAGGTCATGATCTCAGGGTCCTGGGATCGAGTCCCGCATTGGGCTCTCTGCTCAGCAGGGAGCCTGCTTCCTCCTCTTTCTCTGCCTGCCTCTCTGCCTACTTGTGATCTCTGTCTGCCAAATAAATAAATAAAAATCTTAAAAAAAAAAATTGGACCCAAAAAGAGTATTAAAAGGACAAAATTAAGTAGTCTGAATTTTGAGATCTGTAAAATTTAGATAATGTTACCTCATGGATCTGGTATTGAGATTAAACTTGAATAAACACATGAAAGCTATTTTGGTGCCTGGTATACAGCAGATCCTTGCAGTGGGTTGAATGGTCGTCACTCCAGAAAAATATGACCTTGCCCTAATTCCTAAAATCTTTGAGTGTTACTTCACTTAAAAAATGGTTTTGAAGATTTATGTTAAGGATCTTGAAATGAGGAAATCATCCTGGATTATCTGGGTGGTCCCTAATGGCAATGACATGTGTCCTATTAAGAGAAAGAGGACATGATAGATACGAAGATAGAGGCATGACGATAGGGTGGTGTGGCCACAAGCCAAAGATACCCAGGAACTCTTCAAACCCCACAAGCTAGAAGCAAGGGACGATTCCTCCTTAGAGTCTCCAGAGGGAGTGTAGTGTGGCCCTGCTTACATTTCAGAAGCCTGGTCACCAGAACTGTAAGGGAAAATTTTTCTGTTATTTTAAGTCATTGAAATTACCAACACCCAAGTCTCTTGGTAATTTGTTATGGCAATGACAGAAAATTGATACAGTTCTTACATGGTAGTTACAATAATTAGGTCAAAGTCATTGCTGTGCTTTCCTGCTGATTTAACTCAATGGCTCTTAGTTTCAATGTACATTAAAATCACATGGTAAACTCCTAAAACATGGATGTCCAGACCCCATCACCTGAGATTCTCGTTTAATAGATAGGAGGTAGAGGAGTGACATGGTTCTCGGGAGCTTTTAAATATCCTAGTAAAAATAAAGTGGAGCAAATGTTGAGATTCATGGGGCACCTGGGTGGCTCAGTGGGATAAAGCCTCTGCCTTCAGCTCAGGTCATGATCCCAGGGTCCTGGGATCGAGCCCAGCATCAGGCTCTCTCTTCAGCAGGGAGCCTGCCTCTCCCTCTCCCTATGCCTGCCTCTCTGCCTACTTGTGATTTCTGTCTGTCAAATAAATAAATAAAATCTTAAAAAAAATGTTTTTAAATGTTGAGATTCACTATTAACATTGCTTGTTCAGAATCTGTCTTCCCAATTAGATTTTGAGCTCTGCTAGGACAGAGAGTGTGGTTGAATTGTTCTTGCTTAGCACAGTCCCTGACATATAGTAATACATTGAATAAATGAATGAATGTCTAACCCTCTAACATAGTTTCATTCAAATTAGAGAAATGAATGAAACATGGCTCCTAACCTCAGCTCTTGAACATAACAGAGAGAGGAAGGTAGATTGGGGTGGAGAAGAGAGGCTGACTAGGAATAATAAAAATTATACCAACGAAAACCATACTCAGATTCAAATAACAGAAACCCTAAACTAAAATGAACTAAACAAATAGAAGCTTCTCTCATACATAAAAGAAATCTAGCTATAGACCATAACTAGTAAGATAGTTTTATGATTATCAAGGACCTAAGCTGTTCCCCTGTTCCTACTTTTTTCTCAGCATATCTTAACTGATGGACCAATATAGCTGTCTGATTTCCAGAGATGAGAGATACACTGCAGTCAACAGGAGGGGGTGAGGGACAAGCACCCCCGCATTAAGGATTCCTTTAATGCACGTGACATGACACTCCCACTTGCATTCCAATAACCACAGTTTACTCATATGACCATTTCTATTTGAGAATATTGGCTGAGAATATTGCTTGATTTCAGACTGTCATGAACCCAGGTAAAAATTAGTTCTACATATTATTAAAGAAAAGGGAGGGTGCCTGGGTGTCTCAGTCATTAAACCTCTACCTTTGGCTCAGGTCATGATCCGAGAGTCCTGCAATTGAGCCCCTCATTGGGATCCCTGCTCAGCGGGAAGCCTGCTTCTCCTTCTCCCACTCTTCCTCCTTGTATTCCCTCTCTTGTTGTCTCTTTCTCTGTGTCAAATAAATAAATAAAATCTTTTAAAAAGAGGAAAATTTATATTCAGAAGAATGAATTACTACCTCTGTCATTAACTCTAATAGAACAAAGTTGGATACTGTGCTATAATAAAAGTCCATAGAACTTCAGGAGTACAGAGAAAGGAACTGAAATTCCAACTGGAAGCATCATAAAAGGCTTCACTGAAAAGATATCATTTGAGCTACGAAAGAAATAGAACAATAGGCAAGAACAAAACTGCTCTAGGCAGGGGGAATATTGTGAACAAAAGCACAGATATGGGAAGGTACAGAGAGTATATTAGAAAAAGGCATCTAGTAGAGAACACAAAAGGAAAAAAAGCATCATGTTGTGGAAAGAAAACAGGAATGTTGAATCACAGAGACAAGTTTGAATTAGTACCTTCACTACTCAATACATGGTTAATGGAAGCTGTGAAATTTAGAACAGAATATGAAACACAGTTTGTAAATAATAAAGTTGAAAAATGTATAAGGGCGAAACAAAAGCCTCAATCAGAAAGGAAGAAACATAATTTTCATACTAAGAATGTTGAGTTCATTCTGTTAGTAAAAATGAGGAAATTGAGTATATTAATAAAAATCATACTATTCCTTCTTTGTGGAAAGTCCATTTGGTAATTTTCATTATAAGCTTTGGTGATTTTAATAACAAAAACCTGTTCATTGCGATGGGGAACTCTATATACCACCTCGGAATCCATTTACACCATTTTATTCCTCCTTACAGCTTTCAAGCCATGTAGTAGACACATGCAGAAAATCTGTTTGAAAATGACAAGTGAAAGATGTTTTATAAACTCCAGATGGAATTTGGTCTTTACGCAGATCAAATACGAAAAGACATCCAGGCACCAGGGTGGATATCCAGGAAGTAAATTCTATCTGACTTTGTGAATCAAAATGTTCTGCATTTTACTAACGGAATTTTAGTGTGGAAGCTCAGTAGTTATGATACTAAGGGAAGGTGGAAGAAATGGTGGAGGGTTACCAATACTTATTGAGAACCACAAGATACTAGGTATTGTGCCAGATATTTTATATCCCATGTTTCATTAAACTTAACAACCTTGTGACCTGAAGTTCAATAATGTTAAGTGTCTTACCCAAATCATTGGATGAAGAAGATTCAAAATTCAGTCTGTTTAATTCAAATGTATTTTATTTTTCCATACTGGAGTTGTGCACTCTTCTTACTCAACCAGACACTCACTCACTAATTCCCATTTCACTCAACTGTTCACTTCACTTCAAATTTATTCCATCCAAATTTTACCCAAAACTTTTCTTCTTCCATGCACCCAGATGTCTCTGATTTCAATATTCACTGATTCTTTATTTCCAAGTTCTTTATTTCCAAGTTATCTCACTTCCTGATTTATAATGAAACATATAAACATTTTAAAATTTAAGAAAAATTTTACCAATGAAATTAATGTATAACACTTATCTTGTCTTTGACAGCTCCCAGTTTTTACCGTCCTTTGCATAAACAGCTGCTCATTGATTTTAAATTTGTTCCTTTCTCTTTTCTGCAGGCACTTGCTATGCATCAGTGGTGGGCTGAAATATATGACAACTCTCTCTGCTCAAGAGGGAAACTCAGATCAGCCTAGGTACTAAGCTGATTGTGTACTGTCTAACAGGGAATTTATTTATTCAAAAAATATTTATAAGATGACTACTGTGAGTTAGGAATATTCAGTAATTACCAGAAATTGTCCCTTACATTCCCCATGCTCCCACTCTATCTTTCCAACTCCTGCTTCCCACCCCTCCATCAAAGACAACTGCAAGGAACCGTATTTAAGCTACTGCCATTCTCTAAACACACTTCAGGTTTTCCCATTTCTGAGAGTTTATTTATTCCTTCCTCTCTGCCAAGAACGCTCTCTCACATCTCATCTTAAAGGAATTCCATTTGTCCACAAAGTTCATTGCAGCCCAAACTTCACTCTCTCCAGGACCTCTTTCCAACCACCACAGCTGGAAGTAGTCTTCTTTCCAATTGCTACTATAGCATTGCATTTGTTTTCCCAATCACTTGTAATAATTTTTATTGTATAATTATACAAAGATACAGAAAATCATATAAACCAGATGTTTGCAGAGAAAGGGGAACCCTCCTACACTGTTGGTGGGAATGCAAGCTGGTGCAACCACTCTGGAAAACAGCATGGAGGTTCCTCAAAATGTTGAAAATAGAACTCCCCTATGACCCAGCAATTGCACTACTGGGTATTTACCCTAAAGATACAAACGTAGTGATCCAAAGGGGCACGTGCACCTGAATGTTTATAGCAGCAATGTCCACAATAGCCAAACTATGGAAAGAACCTAGATGTCCATCAACAGATGAATGGATCAAGAAGATGTGGTATATATACACAATGGCATACTATGCAGCCATCAAAAGAAATGAAATCTTGCCATTTGCGACAACATGGATGGAACTAGAGCGTATCATGCTTAGCGAAATAAGTCAAGCAGAGAAAGACAACTATCATATGATCTTCCTGATATGAGGAAGTGGTGATGCAACATGGGGGCTTAAGTGGGTAGGAGAAGAATCAATGAAACAAGATGGGATTGGGAGGGAGACAAACCATAAGTGACTCTTAATCTCACAAAACTGAGGGTTGCTGGGGGGAGGGGGTTTGGGAGAAGGGGGTGGGATTATGGACATTGGGGAGGGTATGTGCTTGGGTGAGTGCTGTGAAGTGTGTAAACCTGGTGATTCACAGACCTGTACCCCTGGGGATAAAAATATATGTTTATAAAAAATAAAAAATTAATAAATAAAAAAAAATAATAATAAATGAATTATTTTAAAGTTAATATCACCCAGGACAAGAAACAGAAATTCCTTCCATGTATGCCATCTAAATCCCAGCTACATCCCTCCTGCCATAGATTAACATTCTTCCTACTGAGTCACTTCTCATAGTCTACCTCAGATTACTGATTTGAGTATACATGTGTCTCTCAATTCAAGCACAAACATTTTCAGTCTTCTTATTTAATAATCTTTGTAACTCTGCAGCTCTGTGATAGTTTCAGACTCTGTTAAGTACTATAAAAAATAAACATAAACATGGTGATATGACAAAGACTAACTGTGAGGCAGGAAGGGGGTTAGATAAAGAAGGAATTGGTTACCTTAGGAAGGGGTCCAAAGAAGATATTTCTAAAGAGGTGACCTTTCAACTAAATCCTGAAAGAAGAGAAAGAGAGCCATAAGAAGGGCTAGAGGAAAAATGGGACAAGTAGTATGAAAAGGTTCAGAGATAAGAAAGAGTTGGCATGTTCAAGGACGAAAAGGGAGATCAATGTTACTGGAATGCAGAGAGCAAAAGCTGGAGTGGTAAGAAAGGAGGCAGGGGCATTATACGGCTTAAAATTTATTATTATTATTTATTATTATTATTATTATTTCATTATACGGCTTGAAATTTATTACAAGTGTAATAGGAAGCCATTCAGGCATTTAAACATGATATGAATCACATTATTTAAAATATTATTCATCCAAGTTCTGAAAATATTAGTGTAGTCTCTTCCAAGCTCTAATGTCATTCATTGCCAATCAGATCTTTCTTCATAAAAAGACTCACCTTCACCATAGATTCATAAAGCTAAGAACAAACTTTTCTTTTCCTTAGTAATTCATTCAGCTTCCACACTTCCATCATTTCCCTGGTTACTCAACTTCAATATTCTAATAAATCCTCCTTTTTCACCTCCTCCCATACCTCCACCCCCACCCCAAAAGCCTCGGCAGGGCTCTTACTTAGAAACTTCTTATTCCTTCCCACTGCTACTATTCAAGATCAGAACCTCACATCAAGCTCCATCCTAAACTACCAAAAAGAGCACCCTAGTACATCTCTCTTTCTTTGAGATTCCCCAGCCCCTCTTAGACTTCTCACTATGGTTACATGACATCATCCTCCGTATAACAACTTGCATACCCCCAAAATGTTCAACTCTTCAATGTAGCACTGAAAACCTGTCCTAGCCATAAACCTTATCTTCTACTACTCCTTTAAATAAATCTGCATCCTCCAGCCAATTTGTTCTACTTATATTTTTCCTTCACCAAAAATATTTTTCCCCTTCTTTCTACTCATCAAAATTCTAAACCAAAGTCCACATCAGATGCCAATTCTATGAAGGTATAACTGACCACCCCAGACTTAGATTAGTTCTCCTTCCTCTGACCTCGCTCCTGAAAGTACTTTTTCTCTCTATCAGTCAATTAGCACTTATCTTATATTATTACTTTATTTCCATATTTATATGTTTTATCTTTCCAAATGAAGAAAAGAGGGGAACCCTTGAACATATGCTGTTGAGCATAGCAGAGCACTAAATACATAGAGTTACTCATTACCTGTTTGATTTGCCCTCTTGACCATTTATTGGAAATAGAAATAAGAAACAAGTGTCACTGATTTCTTACAAAACCAATTCTTTGAGAAAATAAAATGAGTGAAGGAATCCTGCACTCATTCATCAAATCAGACAAATGCTCAGTTTAGCACATTTGGAGCAATACTTTCTAAATTTTCAATTTTGAATTTTAAAAAAGCCAACTTCAATGTGCTGAATGATGTATTTTATCCCTTTTGTCCTGTCATCAAAGCTATATGGAACCTGCATTCACCATCAAACCTAATGATCTCAGCCTATCTAAACAATGTTATCTCCTCATTAATGCTTACTCCTGACCTACTGACAATCCAAATTCACAAATCAAAATAACTGAATTATCTAACCTGTGACCATCATCTCTATAAAACTGACTTTCCTGCAAAGTTCAACAAAAGTCATTTTTCTCAAAAGACGTTTTTCATGCATAGTCAGAAAAAAGTAGATGCTGGGAAGTAGTATTAAAATGCCTTTTTAACTCGAATTAGATGTGTTTCAAAGATTATCAGAGGCTCTGAATATTTGGGAAATAAATGAGTATGTGTTTACAGTAACTATCAGATATACCATCTAAATAATCTCCCTTGGATTTGTTCATGCAAGTTTTTCTATTTGTAGATCTTAAAAGATTAGACACTAGTCTGGTTTTTCATAAGTAAAATTTTAAATAATTGTGTGTACTCCCATTGGACTTGCTTTAACACATAGAAGTTTAAGAGATTATATACACAGTTAAGAGAAAGAAAAAGTTCAGAAGAAAGAAAAAGCCTAAATTCTCAAGCATGAAATATTTTCATCTTGAAACTAAAATCTTTATGGAATAATAAAGAATATCAAAATCTCACAGATGACTATGATTATTTATCACATGATGAATTGGAAGGCTCTAACTCAATATTATACCCATGCCAAAGCAAGCGATTGCATGTGAAGAGGTTGACTTCTCATGGAAAGAAGGGGATAACTAGGCAAATCAGGACTACAAAAAACCAAAAAACCTTGAAAGGCACAGGTAATAACTTCTTTCAATGACATCTTCCCCAAGGCAACACCAGGAAGAAGAGGAAACATTTAGGGATGGGATATGATAGGACTTTATATTAGGTGCACAGAAAGAATCTGTTGGGTTGTTTTTTTTTTAAGATTTTATTTATTTATTTGAGGGAGAGACAGAGAGATAGTATGAGCAGTGGGGAAAGGGAGAAGCAGCTCCCTGCTGAGAGGGAGCCCAGCATGGGGCTGGATCCCAGGACCCTGGGATCATGACCTGAGCAAAGGTAGATGCTTAACTGACTGAGCCACCCAGGTGCCCCAAGAGTTTGATGAATTTGATTCCATATTAAAGTGGCTCCTTTGTCCTCTCATCCTAAACGGATAGAAATGTAGGAGAAAGAGTTGTCTGGAGGTTTTCATGACAAACATAAAATAGAGACATTTTGAAGACATTTGGGAGAGTCATTTAACATCTTTTAGGTCATTAATAAATTGGTTATTGCTGGGGCTCCTGGGTGGCTCTGGTCATGATCTCAGGGTTGTGGGATCATGCTCCTCGTGGGGCTCCACACTCAGCACAGAGTCTTCTTGGGATTGTCTCTCTCACACTCCCTCTGCTTCCCCCTTTGCTCACTCTCTCTAAATTACTTATTTAATTAAATAAATCTTTAAAAATAAATAAATAAATTGGGTTTTGTTTATTATCACAAATTGAAAGATGAGTGCTATGATGATAAAATGACAAATAGAAAAAAGATGCTCTAACTTTGTCACTTGAGATGAAAATAATATATCTAAAGGCCAAGTTGCCCCTTAAGCCCTGACATGAAAATACTACTGATTATCTACTGCTACTACTAACAATAATGGTATTAATAATAATGATACTAGTTAAAATTTTGTGCCTGGTATTTTACAAAACTTCCTCATTTAATTTCATCAATTATGTTGCCTTGAAGATTTTTAGCTCGATCTAGAAAAGTCATATAGCTAGTAAGTGTTTGACCTTAAGCAGACTCCAAAGCCTATGTACTTTCTCATTTCTGCCTTTGTTGGATAAGGAAAGAGATGCATGGTGTGGGGTGGACATAACTGTAATTAATTATTCTAATCATTAGGGGTAGAAATCAATATTTATTTTATAAAATCGGCCATAAGCACTCCCATCAGTTGTCAGGGTACTGGCAAGTTATTACATGTAGGTTTGGATGCTTTACCTTCCCTTCTCCTGGCTGGGATAAAATTACATGGATCAGATGACTTAGTAAGAGTATAGTAAGGCAGGCCCCCAAATAAAGAACACCTAAAAGAGGCAAGGGAAGCTTCACAGCGGTAAAGTCTAGGTTGACTGCTCAAAGATATTTTGGATCACTTGTCCAAAGTCCTAGACTGAATGAGTAGAAAGCAGGAATACTGACCCAGCATAGACAGCTGAGGCAAGGATCATAGAACCCATAATAAAGTCTGCTTCCATAGCGATATAGAGCTTTGCTCAAAGCACATTGAGATTTTGCTCTAATTTAAATAGTATCAAAGAATATAATTCTAGACATTTTTAAAAGGTTCCCAATATTTCATAATCTTTATTATCAGCTTCTTCAGCCCAGTACTGATTCTCAACAGATCTATATTTATTGTATTTTTATTAGTTTTTAAAGTAATGGATATTTATAATTTTCAAGCGAAAATATTTATAATACGCTGGCAACAAAAATGCCTTTTCATCACAGACTGTTTCGTGCCCTCCCTCTCAATTACCTGTTAAATCCCAACTCCCACTATGATGAAATTAGGAGATGGGGTCTTTTGAAAGGTCATTGGGTCATGAGGGTGGAGCCCTTTTAAAAGACACTTCGAAGAACTCCTCCTTCCTACCTCCTACTGAAAACACCATAAGAGAGCTTCATCCATCTGCTAGAAAGCAGGCCTTTAACAAACACCAAATCTGCCAATGCCTTGATCTTGGACTTCCTAGCCTCCAGAACTGTGAGAAATAAATGCCATTTGTGTATAATCCACTTAGTCTATGCTATTCTGTCTAATAGCCCAACCCAACTAAGACAGCCTCCTTTCCTTCATACTCAACACTCCCTAGTTTCAATATCAAACACTTCTGATTATTTCATTTGCTTCTTCTGATATTTTCATCCATATTTTTCAATAAGATGCATATATTCTTATTTATTTATCACTTGTAGAAATTATCTATTAACTTTCAATTATAGTAGATCAATATTTAACATATTCAAAACTGCCCCTAAATCTGCTTCTCTCCCCTCTATCCTTATAGTGTGATTTTATCTTATTTTTGTCCAACTTAATCAGTCCTTAAATTACTGTTATTCTGTACTTATTCATTATCAGACTAAATTGTGTATTAAGATTTTATTCACTCCTTTGTATACAATTCCCTCTCTACTTGAATTTAATAACTATCAATTTTTTAATTCATTTTCTAATTGTTTTTCTTAATTATATCCAAATGTCCAGATAGAAATGTCATATATTTATTGTTTTATTTCAAATGTTCAAGGATTTCAAAAACCTATCAATTCCTTTTTTCCCTGATAATCTATCTTCAGAGTCCCCCAGTTGCCTACTCTACTCCAGACTGCTTACTCTCTGGACATACAATAGAGTTATCTTCTTGGTTCTTCCTTTTCTCTTCATCCTGCTCTCTTCCTAAAAATCCCATTATAAATTCACTATTTTCCCTATCTCATGACCCTTTTTTAAAATTTAGTATCCAGCCTCTAATAGTTTTCTAATAAGAATGAATCGAAGGTAAATTTTGAATATTTGAAATGAAAATTGTCTTTATTATATACTCACACTTGATTAAAAATTGTCTTATTAAAGGATTTTAAGTAATAAATTATTTTCTATCAGATTCTTGAAATCATTGTTCCCTGTCTTTCCTTTCCCAGTTTGTAATAGTATACTTCCAATAGCTCTGATCTTAATTATTTGGTATGGTATTTTTTCATTCTTTAGGTATCTACTGAACACCTACAATGCACCAGGTGCAGAATATCATCTACTCAGCAAGGCAGTAGAGTGTTACTACTCTTTAGTCAAACACATGGAGTAGAACCAGACTGCCTAAGTTCAAAATTCAGATTTGCCCCTTTATTGCTCTTTGGGCAAGTGTGTTTTTTTTGGTTTTGGGGTTATTTACATCTCTGCCTCAGCTTCCTCACTTGAAACATTGAGAAAATTAATGTACTGGCACATAATATACACTAAATAAATCTTTGTTGTAATCATCAAGACTTTCTTTTGTATGTTCTATCAAGTAAAAATCAGACTTTCCTCAGGTATGCTTTAATAAGCCACTGTTTTTTGTTAGGTGAGCTAGTTTCTCTTAGATTCCAGTTTGTTATTTGTTTCTTTATGACACTAGACTTACCTGAGGCAAACTAATACAAAATATTTTAAGTGAATACAAGAGCATTAACTCTTAAGTAAGTTCTAAAATCCTAGGTTATGGTGAATTACTAAGTAGGACTTCACACTGCATAAAGGTCTAAATGTTCACCTAAGTGAGTACAGAATAACCACAAAATTTCATTATTATTTATGGTAATGCACTACAAAATCAAGAGCTAATGCTTATTTAATATCAGCAAAACTCTAGGTGCCTTGCAGCCTACACTACCCTGCCCAGGGGAATTATAATCTAAAGTGGACTGCTGACATAAGCCGGGAGGATTGCTAGCACCAGTATGTACAGACAACCTGTTGTGTTGAGTGCAAAAATTTCACTCAAGGCTCTTTGTAGTCACACTTTAGGTTCCCACTCTTTCCCTCCAACCCTTGGAAGAATACAAAGTAAATCATAATTGGTTTTGAAGAAGAAAAAAGATAAATATAGCTATCCTAACTTAAATACTTCAGTATTCTTGTGTCACTGAAAGCAGCAAACAAGAATGTTCAGCATGAGATCAAAAGAAGTTTTTAAATCTTTATTGGAAATGCATTCAAGAAGTTATTTACTATAATCTTCGCCACGTTGTGATTTCACTTGAGTCATATATCAATAAACAGTTGAGACAGAAAAGCAAAATGATTTCCTGATAACTTCGTTTCTCTTCTCAATATTTTTCTTTAGTAATGTATACATTTTCCAAAGAGTGTCATGGTCAGATACTACTGTCAAAAAGAAAAAAATCAAGAATTCCAAAAGCAGAGAAAATGAATAAATTAATTAATTAATTAAAGAAGGGCAAAGATGTTATTCTTTTAAGAAAGAAGAGAAATTAATGAAAAACTTGAAAAGAAAGAAAATAACTTGGAAGCAGAATAAAAATAAAAACCCATCTACAGGGGCGCCTGGGTGGCTCAGTGGATTAAGCCGCTGCCTTCGGCTCAGGTCATGATCTCAGTGTCCTGGGATCCAGACCCATCGGGCTCTCTGCTCAGCGGGGAGCCTGCTTCCCTCTCTCTCTCTCTCTGCCTAGCTCTCTGCCTACTTGTGATCTCTCTCTGTCAAATAAATAAGTAAAATCTTTAAAAAAAAAAAAACCCATCTACAAACTTATTAGTTTATTAAAAAAAATAACATCTAAAGACAATTTGCACAAATTCCTGGGTGACTCTGCATGTGCTATTGTATTCCCTTAGCTATTTAAGCAGCCAGCTTTACAACCGAGTAAAACTGATGCGGAAGTAGAGCCATCCCCTTAGCCAACTCCTATACCCTAGACCCCGTTATCCTTCTGGGGAAACAAAGGAAAACAAACACTTGATAGATGTGAAATATTAAAGTCTGAAGCAAAACAGATCAAATCACACTAGAACCATGGGTGCATACTCAAGCATACATGAGGAACTGAGCACTGGGTACTACATAGGACTGATGAATCACCGACTTCTACCTCAGAAACCAATAATACGTTATATGTTAATTAATTTAATTTAGTTTTCTTAAATAAAAAAAAGATACCCTCTCTCCCCACAAAAACCTTCCAGTAATGGTTGTACAGAACACAGAAATCACACTTAGAATATATGCTGATTCTGGCCATACGAGGACTCTTGTTTGCATGTCTCTCGAACAATACTGGAATCAGAGGCCATTCCCTATTGCTCTTAACATATTTCAAACAACTTAACTGAAGTATATTTTACTAATCATAAAATATATTTCCAAGTTACAATTCAATGATTCTTAATAATTTACCAAGTGGTAAAACCATGATCATAATAAGTCAGTTTTAGAACATTTTCATCCCGCCAATAACATCCCTCATGATGTTTAAACTTCTACCCTACTCCAAGGCCCAGATAGTAGTTACTAATCGACTTTCTGTCTCTATAAATGTGTCATAAAACATGTCATAAAAATGGAATCATGTAATATGTAGTCTCTTGTGTCTAAGAGCTTTCACTTTGTTTTTGAGGTTCATTCATGAAGTAGCATATTGCTGAATAGTATTCCATTATATGGATCTACTATATTTTGTCTACTCATTCACAAGTTGATAGACATCGTTTCCAGTTTGGGGTTACAGGAATAATTCTAGAAGCATTCACTCACAAGTCTTTGATTGGACATACATTTTCACTTCTCTAGCATAAACACCTAGAGTGGGATTGTTGGATCATATAGTAGCTGTATGTTTAATTTTTTAAGAAACTGCTAAACTATTTCCCCAAGTGGCTACACCATTTTTACATAGTATGTATGTAATGTATGAGAGTTCACGTTTTCCACATCCTGACTAACATCTGTTATTACTGGTCTAATCTATTATAACTATTCTATTTGGTATGAAATGCTTCCTCCTCGTGGTTTAGATTTACATTCCCCCAACAACCAATGGTGTTGAGCAGCTCATAACATTTTGAAATTTCAAGTTCCCTATTTTACAAATTAGGAGACTGACAGCTAGAGAAGTGCCTTATCTAAGCTGATTCCAAAATTTTATGCCAAAAATAGAACACAACTCTTGAGTCTTTATTATTTATTTTTCTCCATGAAGCAAAAAATATAACCATTTATAAAGAAAGTTTATAGGGGCGCGTGGGTGGCTCAGTGGGTTAAGCCGCTGCCTTCGGCTCAGGTCATGATCTCAGGGTCCTGGGATCGAGTCCCGCATCGGGCTCTCTGCTCAGCAGGGAGCCTGCTTCCTCCTCTCTCTCTCTCTGCCTCTCTGCCTACTTGTGATCTCTCTCTGTCAAATAAATAAATAAAATCTTAAAAAATAAAAAAAGAAAGTTTATAATCTCCTCTAGCAGAAATCAAGATCTGTATCTGTCACCAAACTCAGTACAGTTTCCATGTAATCTTTACATTCTTTCCCCTTGCTGTATATGGATCCGCAATACTCTTGATGCACCAAAAACATCTGAGTAATTGAACGAATGAATGAATGAATGAATGCCAATAAATGCTAGATCACAATATAAATCTGAGGAAAAGTCAATAATGTTAGAAAGAATTCATACCAAATATGTATGTGAAAGTATGTTACAGTCCTTCAAATCAACAGGTGAAGTAATTTCCCCCTTACTCCCAAATTGAATGTGTGCTCACCACCCCCACTTACCCATTCTAGTGAAACTTTCATCATTTCTTAATTGTATTATAGCAATAGCATCAAAAGTATCTTTCCTGCCACAAGTTTCCTCCAACTCCTGCTCATGGTATAATAAATACCTGAAATCATTTCCCCGCTTTAGAACTGCCTTTTTATAGTCACTATTCTTAATACCCAAGTTATTTAGCATGACACACACACCTTTGTCACATATTAACCAGGTCTTAAGGACAAGGTAAATAGCCTGGAGATAATGGGTGAGCTAGCATCATCAAGAAAATCTCTATTCTGAGGGAAGTTTTCAACCTAGCCACTAGCATCGCTTAAACTTTCCTGAGATGTAATCCTGGATTTGCAAAGTCTTTCTAAACTAGGAAGTAAGTGATGGAGGGAGGGTGGGAGGGAGGGAGGGAGGAAAGAAAGATGGAAGGAAGGAAGGAAGGAAGGAAGGAAGGAAGGAAGGAAAATTAATTGTTCCTGTGTGGGTGGAAAATATGAACACTTTCTAACACAGCATGGTCTAATTCCCATCCTCTGTTTCCTATGGTCTTTCTCCAAAATCATGCCTATTTCTCTTCTCTCCTTCAAACAGAACAACCACTTAGATCCAGCCCCATTGGATAAGTCCAGTACTTAACTGAGGTAGGTAAGCTGAACCTTAATGCTTTCCTGAGTTCACAGATGCAGAAATCCTGCTGATATTTTTGTTCTTGAGCAAAGTAATCCAGACTCTACAATGACTCATTTACTATGTTCACATGAATTTTCACAAATATTAACATGGGTTAATGTATCAACTCCCACTTGGCATGAGTTTACAATTCGTTAAGAGCAACTGCAAATTAGATTGTGTCAAAAGAACTGTCTGTGCAGAAGAAAACCACGCTCGTTCCAACTTCTGGAAAATGTAATGTTACAGACAGGCCAATCTAGATACCACATAAAGTAACAATATATTTCTGCCTACTGTTAGTTTGTCAGATTTATTACAGATACTTTAAGAACTACCTCTAAATTCTTTTTTAGGAATACATTAAATCAACCATTTTGAACACTATTAGGTGTGATTTCATTTTTGCCAGTCAATGGCTTTTTCACATCTTAAAATGACCTGTAGATTTTGCAACATAATGAATAACATTGAAATTTGATGAAAGTTTGCAACAACAGTTCTTGTTATGCAAATCTTACAGAAGTACAATTATATGTATAAATATATTTAGGTATCATGTAAACTTGAGATATAGTTTTATATTTTTGTAGACATTCCAGATGGTAGAACACCTAAACATCTTTAAATAATTTTTTAATCCGTGGCATAAACAGTTTTTGCTGGCATTCTAGAAACCCACGCATTTTATTAGCATATGCCATCCTGTCATATTTTAACAGTGCCTAATAATAACCAAAACAGCGCATAAATAGCCTTGATAAGCTAAGCCAAACTATAATGTGGAGAGAAACTGTGGCAACAAGAGCATTGAAAAAGTGTCAGGAAACATTGTTTCCAACGTGGCTTTTGCACTGGCTGTGTGACTTTTGACAAATCACCTCAGCTTTCTGGGCCTCCATTTCCCTATCTCCTAGACGAGAAGTGTCAACAACAGGGTTTCTTGAAAGCAGAGTTGAGGGGAAAAGCCCACACGCAAGCAGTTTATTTGGGAAGTGATCCCAGAGAGAAGTGAAGGACAAGACGAGTGACGCAGGGAAGGAGAAGAAGCCAATAGAAGCATCTATATGACATTGAGTTGGCCGTGGGTGCTCAGAACCTCCTGGGAGCTTTATGAAATAAGCAGTCCCAGAGCTGTCCACCTAGGCGACAAAAGGAGGAAGGAAATTTCTATTCAGCAGCTCAGAGCCTCATCAGTCAAGCATGGCTCTAAGGGCGCTACAGTCCCCACCCCCACCCCCAACCTGGCACCCACCAGAGTTTGCCCTTGCTTGAATACAGAGCTGGGTTCCACAGGTGTCCACTCAAGACATGGCAGAGAAACCCTGGTCAGGAAATGAAAAGTGTGAAGAAAAGCTGAAACAAAGTGCTTTCAAGTTGCACTGTATGGAAGCAGATCAAAGCCTGAACTGAAGTGGTCACCTTCACAGCAACTGGTGTAAAAAAAAAAAAAAACAAAGCCAAGTACATTTGAAACAGCACAGCAGGTGCATGATACCAGACAGGTGATCAAAACATTTTCTAAAACCTTCCAGTTCTAATGTTATTTAATACTAATATTTATAATGCCCATCTATGGGTTTCTACTAAATGGATAACTGTTTACAGTGCTGTAATCTAACTTTTGCTGCACAACAGTCCTATAAATGCATATTGTTATCTCCATTTTGTAGATGAGGAAACTAACTGTAGAAGGTTAAAAATCTTCCTAAGGAAAGGTTCTTCAATGTAAATACTTTGGGCCAGGTAATTATTTGTTAGGGAGCAGGCGGGGGCTGTCTTGTGTACTGCAGGGTGTCTAGCAGCATCTTTGGCCTCCACCCACAAAATGCCAGTTGCACCCCTGCAATGGTGAGAATCAAAAATGTCTGCCAAATGTCGCCCAACAGGCAAAATCACCCCTAAGAAAGAACCACTGACCTTATGTCACAGTTTCAACAAGCAACATATGTATACCTTTTTAAAAAAAGATTGTATTTATTTATTTGACAGAGAGAGAAAGAGCAGGCAAAGCAGGGGGAAAGGCAGAAGGAGAGAGAGAAGCAGCTCCCCACAGAGCTAGGTGCCCACTATAGGGCTGGATCCCAGAACCCTAGGATCATGACCTAAGTTGAAGTCAGACATTTAACTGAATGAGCTACCCAGGAGCCCCTATGTATGCACCTTGAATACAGAAATGACTGACTCCAAAATTCACTTGAAACACAGAGTGTCCCTTTTACCATCTCTGATTAATCGAATCAAGGGAATGAAAGTTCTATGGAAATCAAATAAATCAGTTCTCAAACACTGAGTAAATGCAAAGGTAGAGAAACAGAGTTAGTAATAAGAATCCTGAAGTAAGGGACGCCTGGGTGGCTCAGTCGGTTAAGCAGCTGCCTTCTGCTCAGGTCATGATCCCAGTGTCCTGGGATCAAGTCCCACATCAGGCTCCTTGCTCCACAGGGAGCCTGCTTCTTCCTCTGACTCTGCCTTCCACTCTGTCTGCCTGTGCTTGCTCTCGCTCGCTCTCTCTCTGACAAATAAATAAATAAAATCTTTAAAAAAAAAAAAAAAAAAGAATGCTGAAGTAAGACACAGATGTCCCAGCACACTTCTGACAATATAGGAAATGAGTGGAGTCCAACACACCATAAATGTTCAGATGAGATCATAATCACTCCCTCGGGAACTAGAGTAATTGATTCTTATTACCTTGGCAACCAAAATGAAATAGCTGAAATCAGAACCTCTACTAGTCACTACACATGCACATATATACAAAATGTGTTATTAATTAAGTAAATAGTTGGTATTAATATCTGCTTTCTCTTTCCTAGGCAAGGAAAAAGGAAACCAATATGATGTTTCTAAGATCTTAAACAGTCCTTACCTCGCCTCCAGTGGAAAGTCGAGTTTCGGATTTCAGTAGTCCCTTTTAGGGAATGCGTTATGTGGTCCCAAAGTAAAAGAAGATGGAAGTTACCAGTGGTATTGAAATGAGGAGGGAGCCAGACTGAGGAGATAAAGGAGAAAAACAGGAGTATCTGATTTTCCTAAATGCAGGACGGCTATGCCTGCTTAGAAAAGACAGCATAGGGTGGGGGATTGCATTGAGAAGCCCTGCTCACCCAGAACAATAAGTAAGGGCAAGGGTTTCTGGAAGGGTTTGCATTCAAAATTCAACCGAGACCAGATTCCTGCCAGCTGAAGTTGGTAGAGGTGAGGAGGGTAGATTTGGAGTGGATTTCACTTGTTCAAAAAGAAAATTAATGTGCCAAATTTCATACCTTAAAGTTGAAAGTAGACAAATATTCTTACTTAGCTACATATATTTAAACTGTAAATGGTGTTCATTCCAGGTTGACATTCTAAACAAATCATCTGGTCATTTTTATAAAGTCTAAATTTGAAAGCTTCCTCAGCTACTGCTAAATATCTGGTAGTCTGTATGGTCTGGCTAACTGCAACAGGCAAAGCCCTGGGACATACAGGGGTGGAGTCAGATGAGCAGCTGCTTCTTCTGAATGCTGCTATAGCCATGCTCATTTCTTTTATCATGATTGTTATGTATATTCTTTAATTCAGTTTAATTCTTTAATTCAGAAGTGTAATCATTGATTCAACAAATATAAAAGAGCACCTGCTGTGTGCCAGGCATCATGCTGGAACTGGGATTCACTGTTGAGAGAAACAGACATAGTCAGTGCACTCATGGATCTTAGACTGCTGGGTGGGCTGGTGGACACCTGTAAAATAATCACACAAATAAATGTAAAATTATAGTTTTGCAAAGGAGGAGTACAGGGCAACATAAGAATTAAAATGTGAAGGCTTTACTTGTTTGAAGTCAAGGAACATTTGCTCCGAGTTGTGATGAGAACTGAGGACATAAACAGGAATTAAATAGGCATAGAAGGAAGGGTGGTGGACAGTTCAAGTGAAAAGAAGACTTGTGTGGTTTCTGTTGAGAGGGAAGAAAATTGTGAGAATGCAAAAGGCCAGAGAAGTAAATAAAGATGAACATCAACATTTTTAAGACCATGGTAAAGACCTGAGTCTTTAAGAAATACCAGATGCCATTGAAGTGGTTTAAATTTGAGGTTGAGAAGGGAGGGTGGGCATAGAAAATAACACGATCAGATTGACATTTGAGAAATGACAGCATAAGTTAAAAAGGTCTATGTCATGGTGCAAGGGTTCAAGAGGAGAGTTGGTAAGTAGGAGAAAAATTCACTTTCAAGGTCAAAAGAAAGTGAGCAAGGGACTATCAACTATTAGAATGAGTCCATTATATGCCCTAGGAAATCTTAGGCAGCACTGAAGGATAGGAAATTCTTAGAAAAGAAAAACTGTACTAGAAAAATGACCTAACCAATTGTACCACAATTGTTAAAGGTCTTCTCACAAAGTCCCCCATAGCTAGAATAGCCTGTGAAATTTTATTTCCTTTTCTTTTCTTTCTTTCCTTTTTTCTTTCTTTTTTTTTTTTTGTTGTTGTTATTTGTTTTAGAATTCCCATAGAAGTAATACATGTTCATTTGGAAAGTACAAGTGTTAAAAGGAAGATAATCTCACCAGATTTTATAAAGACATTGAAGTACAAAGTATCTACCTGAGGTAACAGAAGACAGTAAGATTACCAATTAAGCCACAGTCACTAGAAAAAGCAAAAATCCAAATCCTGGAAAAAAATCCACATGAACACCAAGTCTAGAGGTGTCAGAAATAAGAATTAAAATTAGTGGTACAGTGTGGAAGACAACAGAGTCATATTTGCCTTGAACTCCAGCTGGTGTTTGCAGTTTATTAATATAGACAGACAGGTTTTGTGGTGCATGGAAAAATTTACCTTGTGCTAACATCTAAGCCAGGTTTCAAACTATGGCCTTTATAAAACCAGTATCAGAACTACCTAAGATGTTTGTCAAAAACATACTAGAATGCACACATATACACACATGTGCAAACTCCTGGTACCCTTCCCAAACCAAATGTATAAAAATCTCAAGTTGAGTTTCAGAATTATGCATTTCAACCAGGTTGGAGGATTCTTCTGTGCCCTTAAGTTCAAATATCACTGGTCTGGGCTACTACTGCCATGCTATAAGAATCCCATTCCTTGTGACTACTCAAGTAACATTGACCCACTCTGCCTATTCAAAGAAGGACTTTTTTCTGGTAACTAGAAAAAGACAGTTACAATCCATAAACTCTGGTTCTTTCCTTCAGCATAGCCTTCCCAAAGCCCAAAGTCTAGAAATCTAATTCATCAGTTGCATGATAAACTTTGGATCAGCAATCTTCTACAAGTGAATTTATTAGGTACCAAAAGCTGAGTGGATTAAGACTTGGTTTCATTTAAAATATCATCTTACCTTGTGATCTGGCCCTCGAAGAGTGGATTAAGATTGAATGGATGAAGAAATTTTTTTGTTTGGTTTGGTTTGGCTTGGTTTGGTTTTTCCCAATTGAGATTAGGAAAAACAATTTCAAAAGGAAGAAGGAGTATGAGCAATAAAACGGGAAGTGTGAGAAAACTAACTGCTCAAGAAAGAGGTATATATACAGAGGGCAAGAAGAATTAACATTGTTATTTTGCACAGGTTGTGGAATTTGAGTCACCAAGTTGGGGATCAAGTTCGGAATTTTCTAGTCCTGTGACCCACTCTTTTCTCTATGTTCCTCTAAAGATAACTAAATCAATCTCAGATTTTAAAATAAATTTAAATCCTTTCAAATTTAAGAAATGTAATCCATTTTCACCCACTTAACATAGGGAAACAAGTGAAAAAGAAAATCTCCTCTAAACTCCTAATATTCAAAACATTCCATTTAATTTAAGAGATTTACTCAAGAACAGTTCACACTCTGTTTAGTTGGGGGTTGACTATTGTTTTTCATCCTCTAACTGTTTTGATGCCAGCAGTCACAGACTATTTATGCTCTATGGTTGTTTTTCCCTTACTAATCAACATAAGGGAGAAGATTTTTATTGTCACACTATTAAACAAATTCTTTGACCAAAAAAATTAGAAGTCAAATATCATCCTCCTTTTTATATCATAATAGTCCCAACACCAAAACAGTACTCATTATACTACCTTTAGTTAAATTTTCACCTGGGTAGTAGGAGGTAAGTCAAAATCTTCTACACCAATAATTCATACCTTTTCAGTCTTATAAAGTGCTTAGTTAATATTGGAAAAACAAAAACCTGTCACTTGTCATGTCCAATGAGACCGTGTCACTTTTCATTGAGGATTAACACACAGAAAAGAACTGGCTCTGTGTAAGTATAATAGAATATGATCAAGAAATCACAAAAGACAAAAAGCTGAATAACAACCAACAAAATACTCATTTTTAAAAATCAAGCACAATTTAAATTCATAAGTAAGATATAAGACTTAAGAATTATAAGATAATCGTCCCATTGTATGCAGCCTCATTCAGATGCTCAAATATTGAATGAAATTCTGAAGTCCTAAAATCCAAAGTGACATACGATAACCTTATGAAGTATCCAGAACTAAAACCTGAATATAGGCTTGAAAATATTTATTGTAACTCACCTTAGCTGTTGAAAAAAATAAGCGAACCTACTTTATGTATAACCAAAGAAAGATTTCTTAAAACAAAACTCTACAAGAGATGTGATTTATTTGTTTTATCCTTTCTAGGCATTAGAATCTTTATTATTCTGCTTAAAATTCTACACTAATTTATAGGAAAGTTCTTTAACCCAGATCTTTCTTTTCAAAAACAAAAAATAAATCCACATAATGGAATACTATATATAATTTCCTTTTTAGTTAACTTGGGCATATTGATATATGTCAACTTGATATATAATACAATTTGAACTGAATTTTTTTTAAGATTTTTATTAATTTATTTGATGGAGACAGGGAGAACACAAGTAGGCAGAGAGGCAGGAAGAGAGAGAGGGGGAAGCAGGTTCCCCACTGAGCAGAAAGCCTAATGCAGGGCTCTAAACCAGGACCCAGAGATCATGACTTGAGCCAAATGCAGAGACTTAACTGATTGGGCCACCCAGGTGTCTCTAAACTGAATTTCTAATGCATGCAGTCAACAAACAATTACTGGGCAGTTATGTGCTAAGTATTATTTTAGATGCCAAGGATATAGCAATTAACAAAATCCTGCTCTCACAGAACTCACATTCTAGTAATAATAAAAAGTAAATGCAATAATCTTTCAGCTAACCATAACTCCTTGAAGAAGAATAGAACTGGTGAGCAATGGAACAATGTCTGCAGGAGGCTAAAGGAAAATGGTTTCTAAACACAAATTTCTTTGCTCAGGATTAACTATTATTCAAGTAAAAGGGCAAAATAGACACTTTCCAGGTAAGAAAATTTTCTACCTGTATTTGCCAGGATTCCATCAGGTGCAAGTGAAATAAGCCTAATTCAAAAATTTTAAAAAGATGAAGAACTTTAATGGTTCATATAACTGGTAAGAAAAATGGGTCATGCTTGCATGACTATATCCAGAGTCTCAACTATTATTATCGGGTCCCTCTCTTTCTCTCTCTCACTTTATCTTCTATAACTATTTTTCCCCTATCTTGTGGCATTATTCTGTCTCGCTAACTACATCACTCTTCCATGTCATAGATGAAGGAGGAAACATCTATGATTTTATATCATCCCACTCATAAAAAACAAAATTATGTCAGTATACATTAAATCCCTGGAAAGATTCTAATTAAACTTAAATCATACACCCATCTCTCTCTCTCTTTTTTTTTTCACCCATCTCTTTTTAAAAAATCTCTGTGTTCCAGGCGAGGTTGTACTATAACTGGTTGGACATGGATCAGATACCCATTTCCATGGTCACTGGCATAGAATATAGTGACTTACAGCCCCATGAAGACCACATCAAATGGCTAGTGCTAGAGAGCAAAAAGAAAAATGTGTTATTGGAATGCCTGGGTGGCTCAGTCAGTTGAGCTGCTGCCTTCGGCTCAGGTCATGATTCCAGGGTCGTAGGTTTGAGATCTGCTTTGGGCTCTTTGCTCAGCAGGGAGCCTGCTTCTCTCTCTGCCTCTGCCTGCCACTCTGCCTACTTGTGTGCTCTCTTTCTCTCTCTCTTTCTGACAAACAAATAAATAAATAAAATTTTAAAAGAAAAGGAAATTGTGTTATTGCCAGAAGAAGATAGAAGAGATACCAAGCAGCCAAAGCAATAGTAATGTACTATGCCATCTATTTATCCTTTCTGAAAAAAATCCTGGAATAATTTTCCAAAACAAAAAAACACACAAAAAGCATAATGAAATCCAAAGAGAAATGTAAGAGCAAGCAAAGAAACAAGCAAAATGTTTAATTTCATCTAAATGATTATTTTATTGTTGATAATATGCTTATTAAGTATAATGCAATTAAGTAAAATAAAACAAAGAAAAGGTATCCCAAAAATATCTTATTTGAATTTATAAGAAGGGAAAAGCTTTATACATATTCTTCAATTATCTATATTAGTAGGCTATATTTAAATATACCTATGTTGAAATTTTAAAATAACACTAAAAATATTGGCTCTTAAAGCAGTTTACATCCTTATTACTTGCGATGTTTTATAAAAATGCAGATGTCTGGGCCTTAGAACTTAGAAGCAGTTGTTTTGTTTTGTTTCTTTAAAGTTCTACATGGGATTCTGATAGGCCACTGCAATAGAGAGCCACAGCATAAATGGAAACAATACTTAGAATTTCTGTAACACTTAAAGAGGGAAAGGGGAGATTATCAATCCAGGACAAGTCAGAAAAAGAATAAAGATAAACAAATATTTGACTTCCAGGGAAGATGACAGAGTAGGAGGATCCTGGGCTGCTCATCCCATGGGTACACCTAGATAACATTCACATCAGAAAACAATGCAAAGACTGGCAGAACAGACTCTCCACAACTAACTGTGGAGAAGAGGCCACATCAAAGAAGATAGGAAGGGCAGAGACACAGTCAGGAGCTAAATGGACCCATAAGACTGTCGGTGGGAGGGAGGGATGCCTCAGGCAAGGAGAGAAGAGAGGAGCAGACCCCCACATCAGGCACCTCAGGCATGGCAGACCTGCACTAAGAATACAAATCCCCATAACATTTGGCTGTAAAACCAAGGGGCCTAACTTCATGAATTCTTACAATTGGTAGGGCTTCACACCTGGAACTTTGAAAATCAGTAGGCTCAGCTCTGCGAAAGCCAAGAGAGCAATAACAAACTTAGTTCTTGCCTTAAAGAGACAGCACAACAAACAGCCCCACTGAGATATAGCACAGAAGAGTCAGTTTGAAAAATACCTGGGATATATGGGAAGGAGATTTGTTTAGTCATCTCAGAGCGTGTGTTAGAAGGGCAGAGATCTTTGGGAGACTTTTCCAAGAACAAAAGGGCTGGTGGGTGCCATTTCCCATCCCAACTCCAAACTAGACATAGGACACCGGAGGGAACCAATACAGTGCAAACATTCTCCACCTAGTTTGTTAACAGCATACCCTGACCCCACATATTCTGCATATCTCTCCCCTCCATCACAGACTTGGTGGTTTTCCCAGATGGCTGCAGGTCCATTCCCCCACCAAACCAGCTCAGATTTTGTTGGTAGCATGCACGCTGCCCCAGCATTCTCCTGCAGACCCACTCATCCAACATGCCACTGGGCAGGACTCTTGCCAAGTGACACCACAAGCATGGAAGTATGCAAGTGCCCCAATGGGGGCTAGTATCAAACCAAGGTGACTCCAGCCCCAGGGAGAGGGTAAGAAAACCCACATACACCAGTTCAATTGTTGCCCCAGCCATGGGCTGCAGGCAGACATCTGGTCTGACTACAGACCCCAACCACCAAAGAAAATTCTTGGAAACAACCCTGAGAGAACACCTGGTGAATGCCTAGTCTGATTCAACTCATGCCCCAGGTGATCCCAGACTGTCTGACAAACAACACAGGAAATAAACCCAGCCTATCAGAAACACAAACAGGAATGCAGACAACAGGACTGAAGACAAACATGGTTTAACCACAACAATAGGGTTCATGCAACACATGTAGGAGAAGCCCCTAAAATTCTGTTGAAACAGAGATGCTGCACTATTGGACACTATAGGATCTATTCATGAGGCTACTACTTTAAAGAGTAAGAGAAGTAGCTGAATTTCCTAACACATAGATACAGAGAGATAGACAAAAATGAGGAGACAGCAGAATATGTCCCAAATGAAAGACCAGAACAAATATCATATAAGAAAGCCAAATAAAACAAAGATAAATAATATGCCTGATAGAGAATTTAAAGTAATGGTCATAAAAATAGTCACTGGACTTTAGAAAACAGTGGAGGACCTCAGTGAAACACTCAACAAAGAGACAGAAAACATAAAAAGGAACAAATCAGATATGAAGAGCTCAGTAATTGAAATTTAAAATACACTAGATGGAATAAATAATAGACCAGAGGAATTAAAAGAATGGCTCAGCAATCTGGAGAAGAGAGTAATGTAAAGCAATCAAGGCTAACAGAGAGGAAAAAAGAATAATAAAAAATGAAAATAGATTTTTAAGGGAACTCAGTGACACCAACAAGCATAATAACATTTGCATTGCAGAGATATCAAAATGAGAAGAAAGAGAAAAGAAGGCAGAAAATTTGTTTGAAGTTATAATGCATGGGTTGCCTGGGTGGCTCAGTCAGCTGGGCATCTGCCTTTTAGTTCAGGTCATGATGCTGGGGTCCTGGGATCAAGTCCTGAATTGGGCTCCCTGCTTATCAGGGAGCCTGCTTATCCCTCTGCCCCTTCTCTCTGCTCATGATAGATCGATCTCTCTCTCTCTCTCTCTCTCTCTCATAAATAAATAAAATTAAAAAAAAAAACTAATACATGAAAATTTCCCAAATCTGGGGAAGGACACAGAAATCCAGATCCAGGAGGCACAGAGAGCCCTCAACAAAGTTAATCCAAGGAGGTCCATATCAAGATACATAGTAATTAAAATAACAAAAAGTAGGGATAAAGAGAGAATTTTAAAAGCAACAAGAGAAACAAAAACAATTACATTACTATAAGCTGATTTTTCAGCAGAAACTGCAAGCTATAAGAGAAGGACATGATATATTCAAAGTTCTGAAAGAAAAAAAGCCTGCAGCCAAGAATACTCTATCCAGTAAGGCTATCATTCACAATAAGAGAGAGAGAGTTTCACAGAATAACAAATATTTAAGGAGTTCATGATCACTAAATCAGCCTTGCAAGATGAGGACTCTGAGTGGAAAAGAAAGACCATATGCAGGAGTAAAAAAAAGTAAGAACACAAAAGCAGTAAAATTAAAAATATCCATTAAAAATTAGTCAAGGGATTCACAAAATAAAAGGATATAAAATATGACACCATATTCCTAAAATATGGTAGGGGAAAAGAGAAAATTTAGTGTATTTAGAATGGATTCAAATTTAAGTGACTATCAATTTAATATAGACTACTATATGCATTAGATGTTATATATAAACCCAATAGTAGCCACAAATCAAAAACTGGTAATATTTATGCAAAAGTAAAGAGAAAGAAATCCAATTATGTCACTAAAGAAACCAGCAAACCATGAGAGAACAGAACAAGAGAAGAAAGGGACAGAGAAGAACTATAAAGACAACCATAAAACAATTAAAAAAAAAAGCAGTAATTACATACCTTACTTTGAATGTAAATGGACTAGATGCTCCAATCAAAAGACATAGGGTGATAGAATGGATAAAAAAGCAAGACCCATCTATATGCTGCCTACAAGAGACCGATTTCAGATCTAAAGACACATGGATTCGAAGTGACAGGATGAAAAACCATTTACAGTACAAATGGAAATAAAAAGAAAGCCAGAACATTAATACTTATATCAGACAAAATAGACTTTAAAGCAAAGACTGTAACAAGAGTCAAAAAAGGACACTACATAATCATAAAGGGAACAATTCAACAAGAAGGCAACAATTGTAAACATTTATGCATCCAACATGGGACCAACCAAATATTTAAAGCAGCTAATAACAAACATAAAGGAAGTAATTGACAGTAATACAATAATAGTGGGGAACTTGAACACACCATATACCTCAATGGATAGATAGATCATCCAAACAGAAAATCAACAAGGAAACAGTGGTTTTGAATGACACATTGGACCAGATGGAGCCAACAGATATATTTAGACCATTCCTTTCTAAAACAGCAGAATACTCATTCTTTTCAAGTCCACATTCTCCAGATTAGATCACATGTTAGGCACCAAAGCAAGTCTCAACAAATTAAAAGAGATTGAAATCATTCCATGCATCTTTTCTAAATACAATGCAAGGAAACCAGATATCAACTACAAGAAAAGGTCTGGAAAGAACGTAAGTACATGTTCTTTAGGTTAAATAGCATTCTACTAAAAATGAATAGGTTAACCAAAAAATCAAAGAGGAAATCAAAAAATAGAGACAAAAGAAAATGAGAATACAACAGTCTGAAATCTTTGGGATGCAGCAAAGAACTGTTTTTAAGAGGGAAATTTACAGCAATACAGGCCTACCTCAAGAAGCAAGAAAATCTCAAATAAACAATATAAACTTACACCTAAAGAAACTAGAAGAAGAACAAACAAAAACCCAAAATAGTAGAAGGAAGGAAATAATAAAGATTAGAGCAAAAGTAAACAAAATAGAAACTAAAAAACAATAGGACAGATCAATAAAAACAGGAGGTGATTCTTTAAAAAGATCAACAAAATTGATAAACCTTTAGCCAAAATCATTGAGAGAGAGGGAGGAAACTCAAAATAAGAAACAAAAGAAGAAACGGTGCCTGGGTGGCTCAGTTGGTTGGGCATCTGACTCTGGATTTCAGTTCAGGTCATGATCTCAGGGTTATGAGATAGATCAAGCCCTGCATTGGGCTCTGCGCTGGTCATGAAGCCTGCTCGAGATTCTTTTTCTCCTCCTGCTCCTCCTCTGCCCTTTGCACAAGTGCACACACATGCTGGGTCTCTCAAATAAATAAGCAAATAAATAAATAAAATTGTAAAACAACAACAACAACAAAGAAATGAAAGAGGAGAAATAATAACCAACAACAGAAATACAAAGGGCTTTAAGAGAATATTATAAAAAATTATATGCTAACACATTGGACAACCTAGAAGAAATGGATAAATTCCCAGAAACTATAACTTCCTAACACTGAATCAGAAAACAATAGAAAATTTGAACAGACAAATTACCAGCAACGAAATTGAATCCATAATTTTTAAAAATTTCAAAAACAGATGTGCCTGAGTGGCTCAGTCAAGCATCTGCCTTTGGCTCAGATCCTGGGTTCCTGGGACTGAACACTGTGTCCAGTTCCCTGTTCAGCGGGGAGTGTGCTTTGTCCTCTCCCTGTGCCCTTCCTCCTGCTTGTGTGTTCTCACTCCCTCTCTCTCTCAAATAAATAATAAAATCTTTAAAAATTTTGTAGATGAAAAAAACACTTCCCAACAAACATAAGCCAAGACAAGAAGGCTTCACAGGTGAATTCTACCAATTTAAAGAAGAGATAATACCTATTTTACTCAAACTATTTCCAAAAAATTGAAGAGGAAGGAAAGCTCCCTAATTCATCCTATAAGGCCAACATTATGCTGATACCAAAACCAGATAAGAACACTGTAACAAAAGACAACTACAGGCCAATATCTCTGATGAGCAGAGATGCAAGAATCCCCAATAAATATTAGCTAATCAAATCCAACAATACATTAAAAAAATCATTCACCAAGATCAAGTAGGATTTATTCCTGGGATCATTATTCACAAATCAATCAATATGATACATCACATCAACAACAAAAAAGAGAAAACTACATGGTCATCTCAATAGATGCAAAAAACATTTTGCAATGCGTCTAATCATGGTAAAAATCCTCAACAAAGTAGGTTTAGAGGGAACATACTTCAACATAATAAAGGCCATATTGAAACCCACAGCTAACATCACACTTCAGGGTAAAAAAAACCTGAGTTTTTCCTTTAAGATCAGAAAGAAGACAAAGAGGTTTACTCTCACCCCTTTTATTCAGCATGGTACTGGAAGTCCAACCACAGCAATTAGACAAGAACAAGAAATAACAGTTATCTAAATTGGTAAGAAAGTAGCAAACTTTCACTATTTGCAGATGACATACTATATAAAGAAAACCCTAAAAACTCCATAAAAAAACTACTAGAACTGATAAATGATTTTAATTAGAATGCAGAATACGAAATCAATGTACAGAAATCCACTGCATTTCATACACTAATGACAAAGTAGGGGAAATAGAAATGAAAAAAAAAAGTCTTGCTTACAATGGCAACAGAAATAATAAAATACCTAGGAATAAACTCAACCGAAGAGGTAAAAGGTCTGTACTCTGAAAATTATAAAACGCTGATGAAGAAAATGAATATAACACAAATGAAAAGATATTCTATGCTCATGGATTGAAAGAACAAATATTATTAAAATGTCCATACTACCCAAAGCAATCCACAGATTTAATATAATCACTATTAAAACATCAACAGCATTTTTCACAGAACCAGAACAAATAATCCCAAAATTTGTATGGAACCACAAAAGCCGCCAAATAGCCAAATCAATCTTAAGAAAGAAGAACAAAATTGAAAGTACCACAATTCCAGATTTCAAGATAAAATACAAAGCCATAGTAAACAAAACAGTATGGTACTGACAGAGAGATAGACATCTGGATCAGTGGAGCAGACTAGAGAGCCCAGAAATAAATCCATTATATGATTAATCTTTCACAAAGGAAACAAGAAAATACAATGAGAAAAAGGTTCTTCAACAAATGGTGCTGGGAAAACTGGATGGCAACATGCAAAAGAATGAAACTAGACCACTTTCCTACACCATAGACAAAAATAAACTCAAAAGGGATTAAGGACCTAAATGTGAGACCACAAACCATAAAGGTCCTAAAAAACAGCACAAGCAGTTACGTCTCTGACATAGGACACGGCAACATTTTTCTAGATATATGTGCTGAGGCAAGGGAAATAAAAGCAAAAATAAACTGTTGGTACTACATCAAAGTAAAAAGCATCTGCACATTGAAGAAAACAACCAATAAAACTGAAAGACAACCTACTGAATGTAGAGAAGATATTTTGAAGTGACATAAATAAAGAACTTACACAACACAACACCTAAATAAATGAATAAACAAACAAAACAGAAAAGACCCCAGATAATCCAATTAGAAATGGGGAAAAGACATAAACACATTTCTCCAAAGAGGACATACACATACCCAACAGACTCATGAAAATATGTTCAAGTTTACTAATTATCAGGGAAATGCAAATCAAAACCACAATAGGATATCATCTCATACCTGTCAGATAAATAAAATAAGCTAAATAAAAATAAATAATATAGTGATGTCTCTCTCCTTTACCCAGATTCTGCTTTTATTTAACATCTTCTAACATACCATATAATTTACTTAATTGCTATGTTTACTGTTGGTTGTCTGTCTCTCCTAATTAGAGCATAGAGTCCACAGGGCACCTGGCTGACTCAGTCAGTTAAGTGTCTACCTTCAGCTAAGGTCACAATCCCGGAGTCCTGGGCTCAAGCCCCATGCCACGCACCAGGCTCCCTGCTCAGGGGAGAGTCTGCTTCTCCCTCTCCCTCTGCTGCTTCCCTCCAATTGTGCTTTCTGTCCCTCTCTCTCTCTCAAGTAAATAAATAAAATCTTTAACAAACAAAAAATGGGATAAAGAATGTAGAGTCCACAAGAATAGTAAATTCTATTTTGTTCACTGGTATATCCTAAGTGGCTAGAATAGTGCCTTATGCTTAGTAACTGTTCAATAAATATTTTGGGGTGAATTAGTAAATTAATTCTATTAGTTCTTACATTAATAAATAATAATAAGCATTTGAACAACTGTTCATGACAATGCTTAATTCAATGTTAATTGCTAAGAGACCCTGTATGGCTCAGTCAGTTAGGTGTCAGACTCTTGATGTCAGCTTAGGTCGTGATCTCAGGGTCATGAGATGGAGCCACATCCAACTTAAGATTCTCTCTCTCCGTCTCCCACTGCCTCTCCCTCCTCTACCCCTACCCCCACTATCACATGTATGTGTGCTCTCTGTCTCTCAAAAAAATTTTTTAAATAAATATTATTGCTATTGTTTATTAAATGCCTACCATGAACCAAATACCGTTTGACAGTTTACAGTCTTTATCCACAATTCTGATAAAAACCCTGAAAGTTGCATTTTACTATCAACAATTAACAGATGAAGAAACAAGAGAATCCAAGAAGTTATTATGGATTGGAGCCAGATCTAGCTCTAAAACCTCATGTTCTTTCTGCTACAATATGCTGCTTCTGCTTTCAGTTTATGTGTTTCACACCCTTTTTGGAAATGCAGAGTATGATGTAACCAAAAGTCATTGCGATGCATTTATTTTCATCTCTTGTCTGATTCCTTTTCTACCACAAAACCATTACCCAAACTGCTGATTATGTCTCCACAAGTCAGAGAAAGAAGTATCAGGCCACATTTTTCCACAGTACTCAAGTAAGAAGAAAATATTTTACAAAAACTAGATATTAGGTTAGAAAGAAGAAAATTTAACATAGACTTTATTTTAAACATCAGTGAGGCCAAAAGGTAGCATTATCCTCACTAGGAGAGAAATTTTTATTTCTCTGTCTTGCTTAAGAATAGAAAAATGAGGCAGGCAGATTTTGTCAAATTCTGTAATTTCCAAAACTAAAAAGTCTTTCATGACTGAAGGCCCAGCAATGTTAAAAATTTTAAAACTTGAATAGTGAATGTATATATCAAGCAATCTTTTTAAAATGTTTAACTCTTTTTACTACATACATTTTACCTCATATAGTTTGCAATTAGGAATAGAATGAAGTATTAAAAAGGATTCTTTATGAATTCATTTTTAGGGATTAACTAATGTTAAATAAAATCCTTTCTTACATATTTGTGAATATTGTCAAAATATGACCTTATTATTCTAATCTTGTCCAGTGACAGCTTGACAATTTGAGAAGGTTATATTTTAATTTTTTCGTTTTATGTTCTATGCAATAGAACTTTCCCAACTGGCAAGCTCCATATCAGCATAAATAAAACTAGGGTTAAAATATATGCATATATATATTTAAAGCAATATGAAAATAAGAAAATATGGATATGAATATAATGGATTAATTTATATAATGCTTCATTAAATAATTTTATATGTCTGAATTGAAAATATATATCAATATATTTATTAATATCTCATTTTTTGCAATAATCTTTAAAAAGATTTTATTTGTTTGTTTGTTTGTTTGTTTGTACAGTATAAGCAATGGGAGGGGCAGAGAAAGAAGGAGAGAGAGAATCCCACCCAGACTCTGCACTGAGCACAGAACCCTACATGGGGCCCGATCTCACCACGTTGAGATCATGACCTGAGCCAAAATCAAGAGTCAGGCACTTAACCAACTGAGCCACCCAGGTGTCCACCCAGGTGTCATATTTTTAAAATACAGAACTGGCAGGGGGCTAACATTTAGCTAGTGAGTAATACAGACCAAATTTTTTGAGTTTGCTCATCAAAAACCCATAAACCATAACATCACTTAATGCCATGCTATACCATCCCAGTAATGTTTAATATAAAAAATAATATTTTAATTAAAGAAATTAAATTAACTTTTTCCTTAATATGCTTTTCATTTAAGCCAAAGCTCTAAATTATGAAAATTTAAAATATAGTTTCATTAATATAATTGTAAACATGAAAATATGATTTAACACTTAAAAGATTCATTAACATACTATGCACTACAGATAGATGAAATTTCTTTGGAGTTCTCCCTTTCTACTTCTTATCTATAAGATTTAAGAAAAAAGAACACTAGCTTTTATTTTTATTTAGCTTTGTAAGGTATGACTACTGTTTCTCCCCAAACAGGTAGTCAACCTCATAAAAGCAAACATGTTTTATACTCATTATATATCCAGCAGTTAAACTTATGTCTTAAATATAGTAGCACTCAGTAAAAAAGGAAATGGGAAAATAGGAAAGGAATGAAGAAAAACAATAGGAGAGTAGGTTCCTTTGTGAATTTAAGGGAAGAGCATTAGCCCTAATTTCATTTCAACCATTATTTCCATGTGCCAGGGCCTATGTTAGGATCTAAAGTCTTATAATCTGCTTTCTTGAAAAGGTTGCTTAATCTAGATATTAATTTCATTATCTGAAAAGGTGGTTGGATAATGAACTGGTGAGAAGATTTAATGGGGCACTATAGAATTTACTGCACTATAGAAAGCGCTGTAAATTTCATAAAAACTATAGAAATATACACAAAGATGATAATGATGAGCTAGCTACAATTTTGCAAACATGATAATGAAAAAGAAACTAGTAGTTTAAGAGATAAACTTAAATTTTCCAAGTTTTTATAAAAGAACAGCAAAATAGAAAAAGATATCCTAAAAAGAGATGTCTGAAATAAACATTTATCTTGCATTCCTCAATTATTATGTACTTATAATGAAGGTAATTAGAGACAAAAAATTAAATCTTTACCATCAATGATGTCATAGTATAGCAAGGAAGATGGTCCAGTGAAGTGTGTAACAGTTGAGGGTAATAAGTCTTATACTATTGTGAAAATATTGATCATGAAGTTCCTTTCAGTCCTAAAAGCTTTGACTCCACTGACTATTTAAATAGTTTCCCTCAAGAGAATTGTAAAAGTAAATACGGAAGCAGATCTAACCATGGGTATGTTAGAAAACAAATATAATTCGGGCGAGGGAGAATATGACATAAAAATAAAGATAAAACCTTTGAGAAACTGAATCAGGATAGAAAGAAGAGAAGAAATAGAAAGAGGAAAAAAAAGGAAGAGAGGAAGGAAAAGACGGAAGAAGGAAGAAGGGAGGGAGAAAGAAAGAGAAAGAAGGAAACTCGAGTATCCTGCCTTCACTTTGAGTTACTCTCAGCGTAGAAGCTTTAGAGAATTTCTTCAAAGGCATAGGAACCACTCGAAAATGCAAGCATTCCTTATTCTTTAGGGGGGCTCTACTGTGAAAGACTAAAATTTAATTTGTTCTAAATTCTGGAATTTCAGTATACTGCTTCTTATCTCAGAAAGCCTCTTTAAATCTTCTCATTTATTGAACACAAATCAAATTCTCAAAATTAAAAAAGACTTCAAAAATAAAATAAAAAATTTTGATTATAAGAGAATTAAGTCCTTCAATATATTTTCTTTTTAATCTATAATCCTCCGTAATTTTATAAAATATTAAAATAAAATAAAATATATAATTAGCAAGTTCAAAACTCCTCAGCTAAACACAATTACTCATCTTCACTCTTCCCCTCCCCTATCTTAATCTATAATTATTAAAAATCATGGGGCACTTGGGTGACTCAGTCCGTTAAACTTCTGCCTTCGGCTTAGGTCATGATCTCAGAGTCCTGGGATTGAGCCTCTAGGTGGGCTCCTTGCTTAGCGGGGAGCCTGTTTTTCTCTCTCTCCCTCTGCTGTCTCTCTTGTGTTCACTCTCTCTGTCAAATAAATACATAAAATCTTAAAAAAAAAAAAAAAAAAAAAAAAAAACTTAAGATTTGGTTTAAGTTCTGTGTGTTTCCCATAAATCTCCTCCTCCAGCCAGTATCAATCTTTCAAATTTCTGCACCTGCACCCTTAGAACACTCAGATTGTTCTGTTCTATATTATATGCCAATATGTTTTCCCTTCAATTAGATTAAAACTCCATATTTTGTAACTCCCACAGTACTTACCAAGTGCTTTATATATCAAATCTTCAAAGAATGTTTATTCAATTGGATAATGTCTTATCTATCTTAATTTAACAATATTTCATACTTTCTTTCAAATTTACCAATATACATTATTTTTCTATGCCTTACAAAACATTTTGTAATTTTATTGCATTTCAAGTGTAATCTCAGATACTTTTATAATTCTATCCCAATTTAAAACTTTCCTCCTGTTGTACTATCTTTGTAAGAAAAAGCTGTTAAGCAAAGGAACTTCACGTCCAGGTTCTAACAAATACCCAAGCAGTTTTCAAAGACACATAAGAATGTGTTAACCATAGCTAACATAAAATCAGTTTGAGTTAAAAACTAGAAAGAATTGCAAAAGTGAGTTTTCTTCCTTCTGTTGTTATGAATTTATGATGTTGCTCTTATGATAAAAAAGGAAATCTGAGCAAATATATATTTTTAAATACAGTGAAGTTTGAAAGTACTATATATAACAATGTGAATGTACTTAATGCCACTGAACTACATACGTAAAAATCATTAAAATGGTAAATTTGTATTGAGTATGTTTTACTGCATTAAAAAACCACTATAACCTCCTTTTTAGTAATTTGTTTATATTAAATGGACTTCCATGGGACCTGGCAGAGTATATTACACAAGTGAAAATAAATTGACCCAAACATGTATAGTGTTTAACTTGTTCCTTATAAAGAAGGTAACTTGAAAAGTAAATATTCAAAACATATGATAGACTTCAGTGCATAAAGATAAGTATTCCTCATCCCATACCTCGTAGGTGAGATCTCTTAAGGCTTGAGACCCTATCAGTAATCTTTTTACTTACAGCTATAAGGGATGAGAAACCCCTTCTGAAATATTAATAATAGTTACTAGTAATTATTTGCTTGTTATGTAATGGGAGCTATGGTAGACATTTCATATATAGTATCTCTAACATTAGTCCCATGCAAAGCAATGAAATAACCCCTACTCCACTCTCCAAGTCCTCATAATCATAAGCAAACACTGGAGTTATTGAAACTCTTTTTCAAATTTAGTTATGGAAAATATGTCACATCCATAGGACTGTCTTCATGGCAGTCTTCAGAAAATCCAAGCAACCATTTTTAAAAAGGTCCATCCTTTATTATTGATATAGAATAATAATTAATTTAAGGGAGAGTTCCTTATAAATTAGGCCCAAGACATTCTGTGGGTAGATTCTCTTTTTTAAAAAATGCCTGCTCCATAGGATGATGAGTAACATGCTCTGAGCTTTATAACCGAGAGAATTCACAGAAATAAGATCATTTGTTCGGTTGCAGACTCACAATATGCTCTCAATAAGTATAAATTGAGGGCATAAATAAATGAATAAATGAATGCATTCGGAAACAGATAATATTCTTCATATTTGAGATGTATGAAAGATAATGGGGCACGTGGGTGGCTCAGTCAGTTAAGCATCTGACTTGGGCTAAGGTTGTGATCCCAGGGTCCTGGGATGGAGTCCACCCTTGGGCGCTGTGCTCAGCAGGGAGTCTGTTTCTCCCTCTTCCTCTGCCCTCCTCCCACTTGTGCTCTCTCTCTCAAATAAATAAATAAATTATTTTAAAAATGATAACAACTACTCTAATCTTTATTCTTTTTATATCATCCTTTAATAGCAAATAAAAATGCTAAAATATCTAAAAATATTTCACATTCTTTGTTTTTTACACTTAATGCCTTTCTTTCTTTATAGTTCTCCTTTTATTTCTAATGAACAACCCACAGTGTATTTCATTTGCAAAACAACAGAATATCAGAAGTTATTTTGGTGATTACAATAAAAGCCAAATGAGGAAACATCTGAAAGCCAAATGCAGCTATATGACATATTCAAGATCATGCTGAGAGAGTCAGAACAAAATCTCAAGTCTCCTAACTATTCTTTTAGTTCTTTAGTGGGTTTTGCCTCTTAGATTTTGCCAACTAAATTTATATACTCTCTAAATCAGAAACCATGATTTATATATGCATATTCCATATAGCACTTGATAAAGTGCTAGAAAATTACTGAGTCTAAATACATACTTGATGATTATTAACAGTCAAGTAGCCACAGAATGGGAACTACTAATAGTATTCTGATGTCCATGCAGCACATCACAGGGCCTTCATTATACAAGATATCACAAAGAGTAACACATTAAAATATTCCCTTATATTGGCTAGTGCTTTTGATTTCCACTTCTAGAAATTTTCCAAGCCTAGCATAGACTTTTACAGCACCATCTTAATGTTGACCATTTAGTCTCTGGTGCATTTTGGCTCCTAAGTGCAGCTTTTGCTAACAAAATAAAAGATAAAACCTTCTTTGGAACCATTTTATCATGGCTTAAAATGCTTTGAAATGTCTCTGTTCAAAGAGAAGCTTTTGTTAATGTTGACAGTGTAGCTCCTTTGAAGACTCCCCATAAGGAAAATCTATGAGAAAAACTTTCAGAAGTTGATAGGTGGACCGAGCCACAGTTTTACCTGATTTATAATTTCTGCCTTTTTCCCTGAAAGAAAATGGAATGATAGAAGGGAAGGCCTAAAGCATTTGGGACTTTAAGTCTTTTCCTAGAAAAATACCTTTTGCTAGAAAAGTTAAGATCATAGGAATCTTAAATGCATATCGCCATGTGAAAGAAACCAGTCTACATAATAAATAATTCCAGCTATATGGTATTTTGGAAAAGGCAAAACTAAATATAGTAAAAATATGAGTGGTTCCCTGAATTTCAGGAAGAGGGAGGGGTAAAGAGAGATGAATGGGTAGAGCAGAGAGAATTTTAGGACAGTGAAACGATTCTGTATGTTACTGTAAAAGTGGATATGTGGCATCACGCATCTGAAAAAACTCAAAACTGTACAACACAAAGAGTGAACTTTCATGTAAACTGAACTTTAGGAAATAATAATGTATCAAGGGTTGCCTGGGTGGCTCAGTTGGTTAAGTGCCCATCTTCAGGTCAGGTCATGACCTCAGGGTCCTGGGATTAAGTCCTTGGGCTCACTGCTCAGCGGGGAGTCTGCTTCTCCCTTTGCCCCTTTCACTGCTCCTGCTCTCTCTCTCTCTCTCTCTCTCTCAAATAAGTAAAAAAATTCATCTAAAAATAAATAAAAATGATAATGTATCAATATTGGTTCAACAATTGTAACATATGTACAACACCAATGCAAAACGTTAACAATAGAAGAAATTGAGGAGATGGAGGGAGCAGTATAGGGGAACTCTCTACGTTCTATTCCATTTTTCTGTAAATGTAAAACTTCTCTAAGTTCTTCAAGTCAGTACTATAAAAATCTTAATGATTTATGAAACTCTGCTTTCTCATTTCTTTTTTTTTTTTTAAGATTTTATTTGTTTATTTGACAGAGATTACAAGTAGGCAGAGAGGCAGGTGGTGGGGGCGGAGGAGGGAAGCAGACTCCCTGCTGAGCAGAGAGCGGATGTGGGGCTCGATCCCAGGACCCCAGGACCCCAGAACCCCAGGACCATGACCCGAGCCAAAGGCAGAGGCTTTAACCCACTGAGCCACCCAGGCGCCCCTGATTTCTCATTTCTTCATTAATTAATTTTTTTATAAACATATATTTTTATCCCCAGGGGTACAGATGTGTGAATCACCAGGTTTACACACTTCTTAACAGGGGTTTTAATCTAGCATGAGAGCATTAATATCTCTTTAGATAAATGTATTTTCAGCATTGATGTATCATTGGAGCTGTTGAAGCGTTTGTGCTGTTACATCTTATTTCTTTGTAACCACTTCCAAACTGCTCTTTGTAAAGAGCACCTGTGAAAATGTTCCTAGATCCAACTCCAACTCTGCAACATTCTAATCAAAATACATATACTCTAAGAAATTTCTTCAGTATGTACCTCAAAATTACACATTGAGTTAATTTATATATTACTCTGTCACATTCAAATTAAAACTTTCTGTCAATAAGTTTGTGGTTTGTCATATCCAAAAAAGGAGACTTGAGATGTGCAGAGAAATTTCATGAACGTACATAAAATATTTAAACAACATGCTACTAAAGTAATTAGAAAATGAAGCACCAGCTCTAAGACTCTGACCCACCCAGCAGGCTATAAAAGAACTATTTGTTTGCTCCACTGCAAATAAACCACCTCCAAATTTTGATTATTGACACTAAGTCCATATGTCCCAAGTTGTCCTACTCATAAAGACCCTTGATGGCTAACAATTATGATGATAATAATGATGAGGATAATCATTCCAAGTATAGTATTTAGAATAGCAGTAGATTTGTGAGGTACTATTTTGTGAAGCAAACTTTCAAAGACAAGGAAAAAAGAAATTTGTACAACATTCATTTTTGCTTAGAGCTGAAAGCACACATAAACAATTTTGTAAAGTTTTATTGAAAATCAGTATTATCAAGAAAAAAATGAGTGTGTAAATCAATTTAAGTAGGTGTTAGTCATATTAAAAGGTATTTATAAAAGCATTGTGAGGAAGGGTTGGGTTCTACTTTGAAGCTGGTCTCAATATTGAGGGGAAGTATAAATAAGAAAGATCCAAAGATGAAAATATATCAAAAAGCCCCACTGGATTTATTATATTTTCTTCTGCAAACAAACAAAGAAAAAAAGCTATAAACTTAGTAGATGTGCCAATAAAAACATAAAACCAAACATAAGAAATCATGAAATAAATGTTGTATTAATATTTTACATATAAGTAATAAACCACATTTAATACAAAACACTGATCAAATGCTTTAGAGACTGACTATAAAGAATTTTCTAAGATGATGCTTATGCAGAAGCTTAGAAAAGTAAGGGGATAAATAATATGGATAGTTGTATAATAAGTGTTTTTTAAGTGAACTTTAAAAGAATGCCCTATTGTTATTCATAAGACATAAGATGTTCCAGTTGTTGGTGGAAACATTATAGAGGCTGTAGTTTAAGGATAGGTAAGACTTAAATAGGTATAAAAGGAGAGCACCTTAGAAGAGGAAAGACTATGAACAGAATAGAAAATATTAATTGGTAGAAAGTGAAGCATTAATAGAATAGTTAAGTTATAGGGAAATCGTGGGGTGGTCATCTGAAAAGATCACATTACGAAGGCTCAAATGAATGGAAAAGTATGAATAGGTCGGAAAACTCCTAAGGAGAAGGAAGCAACAGGTTTGATAATGGGAAGGTGGGGTTGAGTGGCTCAGTCAGTTAAGTGTCTTGATTCTTGATTTCAGCTCAAGTCATGATCTCAGGGTCATGAAATCCAGGCATCTGTTGGGTTCTGCACCAACAGGGAGTCTGCTTAAGATTCTCTCTCCCCCTCTCCCTCTCCCTCTACCCTTCTTCTTTCTCTCCCATGCCCCCCCCCCACACACACACTTTGCTCAAATGTGCATTCACATGCACTCTCTCTCTCTCCCTCAAAAAAAGAAAAAAAGGATTTGATAACAGGGAATAAATGTCAGGTAAGAGAGTGAATGAATGAGGACTCATAAGACTTTAGATATACTGAGTTAAAGTTATTGACCCATAGAAATATGGAAATTAGAGCAGTATACTGTAACAGTTAAGGGCTTTGGCCTTGAGGCAGACTGCCTGGGTTTGAATTCTGATTCTGTGAGTTAATACTTTATGACCATAGACAAGTTGTTTAAATTCACAGTGTAAAAGAATGATGAAATAGTATTTTACTATGAGGTTATTTAAGGATTGAATGATTTAAAATAGATAAAGAGCATAGACTATCTTCTGACTTGAGGCACGTGACTAGTGCAATAGGTTAAGGACAGACTCTTAGTTTTGGCCCAGGTCATGATCTCAGGGCCATGAGGTCATGCACTGAGTAGTGCTCCACACTCAGAGTGGAGTCTGCTTGAGATTTCTCCCTGTACCCTTACTGCTCTACATGTGTCATCTCTCTCTCTCTCTCAAATAAATAAATAAATCTTTTAAAAAAATAGAAAAAAGACTATGTCCTGACTTATACCATGCACTTAGTGAATATTAAGGTTTTTTTTAAATTATTGTTATACAATTGAAATTTGAATTTAAGAAAGACATTATTTGGTACCAAAACCATAGATTTGATATGCTAGATGATGCCATGAAAATTGAAGAGGTTTCTAAGGAATATAAAGCAGAAGAAAGGAGCAAAGGGCCATAGACTAAACTGTGCTGTTTGTTTCTATCTCAGAATCAGAAAAGAAAAGAACTAGTATGGTCAGAGAAGTTAGGAGTGGTGTATCATCACAGAGTGAAGGTTTCAAGGATGGAAGGCTGCCAACAATTAAAAAAAATGCAAACTGAAAAATTGTCAAAATCCTCAGTGACTCTTAAGAGTGTCCTTTCTGGGGGTGTCTGGGTGGCTCAGTCGGTTAAGCATCTGACTTCAACTCCTGTCATTATTTTGGGGTCCTGAGATTGACCCCCACCCACCATCAGGCTCCCCACTCAACAGGGAGTCTACTTGTCCCTCTGCCTGTCCCCCTGTTAATGCTCTCTTGCTCTCTCTCTCAAATAAATAGATAAAATCTTTAAAAAAGAAAAGAGAATAGCATTCTTTCTGGTGAAAGGAAGCAGGGCAGGGTAAAGAAAGATAAAGACTCTGAGGAGAGAAGAAAGGGATTGTGTATAAACATACAATTAGAAGCATACAAAAGAAATGAGTAGAAATTAAGCTACTGGATGTAAAGCAGTGAAATAAAGGAGAATTTGGAATGGCAAATAGATGGGCAGCAGAATCAATCACAAAGATTTTTTTAAACTATTTTATTTTACTTTATTTTAAGATTTTATTTATTTATTTGACAGAGAGAGACAGAGTGAGAAAGAGAACAAAAGAAGGGGGAGTGGGATAGGGAGAAGCAGGCCTCCTGCTGAACAGGGAGCCCAATATGGGGTTGATCACAGGACCCTGGGATCATGACCTGAGCCAAAGGCAGACACTTAATGACCTAGCCACCCAGGTGTCCCAATCACAAAGATTATCAATTATATGATTAAGCATGCTATAAAACTATATTTACTAAAATATAAACCTAAGTGTTATGTTAGAGTAGTATTAAGAACTTTTTAAAAAGTCAGAATTTCTAAAAATACTTTAAAATTACCATAAATTTCATCAAAATGTCTAATTCATTAAATGCATTTGACTTCTTTTCAAGTTTCAGTTTCTTTAGCATTAAAATGTTTTTCTCCTTTTAATCTTAATTTTTTTTTTAAAAAAGTTGTATTTATTTGAGACAGAGAGGGGAAAACAAAACAAAACAAAACACAAGCAGGAGTGAGAGGAAAGGGGGGAGGGGAAAAGCAGACTCCCCACTGAGCAGGGAGCCCAACATGGGGCTCCATCCCAGGACCCTGAGATGGCCTGAGCCAAAGGCAGTGGCCTAACCAACTTGAGCCACCCAGGTGCCCATAAATCTTACATTTTTAACATGCTGAAATTTATAAATTACTGAATTTATTAAGTATGCTGTAAAAAAATGGGTATAAAAAAACAACTAAAAATACTTTATATGCTTATTAATAATAACATATTATTCTTTCATGGAAATATATAGGGGAAATGAATTGTTAACCATTATTTCCTCTGTGGAGGAAGACTAGATAGCTAAGTGGCAAAAGGGGTGGGAGTACTTATATTCATTGTTTCTTTTTTTATTTTTCATCCTTTGCATTTAGTACCATGTCTAGATATTAACTTTTTAAAAATAAATATTGTTTCAAAAAAATAAAGCTTAAGAGATTGTTTAAAGGGCAAATATAAAAGTAAAAGGACAAAAATAAATAAAAATAATACTTCTTTTCTACTAACACAAAAGAATAAGTAAATAGGAAATTTTTATTTATTATACTGACTTTATTTATAAAGATCTTAAATGGGATCAGAGATAAAATTGAATTTTGAGAAGTATTTTTATAATCTAGTTTTCTAGATTATACATCCATGTTTTAGCTTTAACTGATTTTTCTCTTCATTTAAATTTAAAGAGAAAAACGTTTAAAATTCTGACAAGTTAATGTCTAATTTCTGAAGAAAGATACATAGTTACTGTTCTAGATCCAAGCTTTGTATTCACATACTTGGATCTAGTAGACATTGCAACAAAGAATACCAAAGAGACCTTTGGTATTCTAGGAGGACAAACAGTTATATGCCTCAAGAAGAAAAGTTTGCAGAGCAATGTGTTTAAGACAAACTTACTCTTGTTGGCATTGTTCACTCTTGTTTTCAACTAACATTTATTATGTCAAGCACCTAGGCACTGGGGATACAGTAATAAAATAGGAAACGCTTTTGCCCTCAAAGAGTTTAAAATCCAGTGGGAAAGACAGCAGTAAATAAAATAAATATGTAACAGACAGAGAATGTTGATAGCAAAGTATTAAGGAGGAAAATATACAAGCAGGGAAGGGGCATATGAATGTTAGCAGGAAGAAAAAGCACACTAACAAGGTGACATTTAAGTGAAGTTCAAGGAAGGGAGTACAGAACAAGCTATACAGATAACTTATGAACATTTCAGAAAAGGCAAGTAAAAAGTCCCTGAGGCAGGAATATTCCTAATGTATCCAAGAAGCAGCAAAGTCAGTGTGGTTTCAGCAGAATGAACAAAGGGAAAATAGCAGAGAGGGCTTTAGGGAAGTAAGAGAGATCACTGTCAGATGATGACATATAAAAGTAAGTAAGATTTTTTTTTTTTCCTCTGAGTAAGATGGAAAGCCCGTAGAAGGTTTTGAACAGAGCTGTGATATGTTATGACATATTTTAAAGAATCATTCTGGCTAATGTGTTCAGAATAGACTGAAGGGCAGCAGGTACTAAAGCAGAGAGACCTATTAGGACTCTACTGTAATCATTCTGGCAAGAGAAGCTAATGCCAATAGAGTTTGTTCATGGGTCAGCAACAGGTTATGAGAAAATAAGAAGTGGCAAGGATTACTCCAAGATTTCTAAGCTGAGAAACTGAATGAATGGAGTGACCATTCACTGAAATGAAAGACCTGGAGGAAGAGTTAGGGGGAAATAGCAGAAGCTCAGTTTGGGGCATCTTAAGTTTGAGAAACTTGTTAGACATCACAATAGAGAGGCTGAATAGACAGTTATGAGTCAAGTTCAGGGAAGAAGTCCCAATATGTCCCTTTAAAAAAAAAAAAAAACTGATTTTGTTTGTTTGTTTATGTAAGAGAGACAGAGAGCATGAGCAGTGGGAGGGGTGTAGGGAGAGACTCTCAAGTAGACTCTGGGCTGAGCACAGAGCCCAACTCGGGGCTCAACCCCATGACCCTGAGATGGTGACCTGAGACAAACCCCAGGAGTCACTCACTCTGAGTCATCCTGGCATCCCATCTGGATATTTCCATTAAAAAAAAAATACACATAGCCCAAAACTGTAAACATTTATAAAATTACAGAAATATTATAATCATAGAGACTTTAGATCATGAGTTTATTCTTCTGCCCATAGCCTGGATAGGTGCAGTAATTGAGTTACCATTTCTTCTGAATTTGCTGTTATAGCACATGCCTGTGCTTTAAAAAACAAACAAACAAAAAAAAACCCACCACCATCACCAACAACAAAACACATGAAATAGGAACATCCTGGCAAGGATAGTCTGAAACAATGACATATTTTACAACAAAGTGAAGTAACTATGATTTGGAACCCTTCTGACATCTTTATATCTTAGTCCTCTCAGCCCAAAAGATACCTTTTTTAGTAGTATACACTAACTGGTAGTAGTATACATTAAGTCATGAACTATTACATGCCTGTGAAAGTGTGTGATGTCTGTGTTATTAAAAAAAAATTCCAAAATGATGGCTGGCTCTATAAATATTCTTTTATGTGGCAATGTAGATGGAACTAAAAATCAACTTCTCTACATATTTTGTTTCACATTTTGCTTAAGTAAACAAGGTTAAATAGATATTAACTCGGGGTTTATGTTTATACTTCAGGTACTATCAACATAACTTCTGCAAGTTGTATTAATAGAATGCTCCTCTTCTTTTCTCACGCTCACAGTTATGCCTCCATAAGCTTGTTAATTTAAACTGAAGTAGCACAGAGATTTATTCTAAGGTTAAATAAAAGCAAGTATTTTTAAGTGGTTTTTTCATCCTTTGACTATTTTTCTTCTGGTCTGTAAGCATTCAACTTTTACATTTTAGGAATAAAGATGAAGGGAACAGGTGGAAGGAGAATGGATTTCAATTTAAAATATCTTCTACCATAGCCATTGGTGCAGCCTCTTCAAACCTGGCTATCAAGACACAAAAACGTAAGAGCTAAAATGTTACCTCCCTCCTATCCTCCAGATTTCTAATTCCAAAGGCAAAAACTCACAGAAGTAGGGAGAGAGGGTAAGGTGATACCTGTTTGTGTGTGCCTGTATGTGTGTTTGGATAGGAAGTACTGGGAGAAAGGGTCTTTAATAAAACTAGCAAGAGAGAGTTTTGCATTTTGCACTTTGTTTTTTACATAGGGGTGAGGAGTTTAAACTTACACGTAGTTTGGCATATGAGAGAACCAGCAGTGGTTGTACACTTTGTAAAACTGAATAAAGGAAACTTCATTTAAAATAGAGTCAGTGGAGTGCCTTGTAGCTCAGTCAGTTAAGTGTATGACTTCCTGGGTTATGGGATCCAGTCCTGCAGCAGGCTCCACACTCAGCAGAGAGTCTGCTTGAGATCTCTCCACCTGCACCCCCATAAAATAAATAAAGAAATCTTTAAAAAAAAATTGAGAGTCAGGATGCCAGAAGGGAAAGATCTTTTATGCCCTATCCTTGGTTGTCAATTGCAGACCTCAAGAGAAAGAGCATTATCTTGCATTCTCAATCAAAGAACCCTGTACTTTACTAGCCCTGTAGGAGGAAGAAAGGTTTTCTCCTTGCCTGGCAACAGCCCAGCCAAGAGACATCCACAGCTTGCCCATGAAAAGCCACTCCACTTTGAACTCCCAGTAATTTCAATTTTTTTTTAATAACAGCCCCTTCCAACTCCTCTCTTTCCTCTATAAGTGTTTCTTATCTTTGTTCTCCAGACTGGACTATAATTTTGTCATAACATGCATATCTTGGAATGCAATTCTCTGCTAGTCCCCAAAAAAACCATTTTGTTGTTATCAGTTTCTATATCATTTATTTTTGTTTTTTTAATATTTTATTTATTTATTTGACACAGAGAGATCACAAGTAGGAAGAGAGGCAGGCAGAGAGAGAGAGGAGGAAGCAGGCTCCCTGTCGAACAGAGAGAGCCTGATGCGGGACTCAATCCCAGGACCCTGAGCCCAAGGCAGAGGCTTAACCCACTGAGCCACCCAGGGGCCTTGAGACAAATCTTGATTGTGATGAGGTTTGCCTTGTATAAAGATAAAAGGAAAAAATCCAAATGAGCCTTATAATAATAAGAAGAAGAAAAAAAAGAGATATATGAGGACTCTTTTAGAAAAAAAAGTAAAAGGAATAGGCATATTCCTGGAAACACTCTAAATCATGATCCCCCCCAAAAAAAATTTTTTCAAGAAAAAGTCAACCATTCTAATGATTATTAATTATTGAGTAGTTACTATGTATCAGCATGTTGGTGTTCATTATTGAGAAGTTATTATATATCAGAGCTATTATCAATACATAACATATACTAGCTCATTTAAACTTTGTAATGATCCCATGAGCTATTGTTATACTGCTTTTAGAAATAAGGACTTGCCCAAAGTCATAAGCTATTAAGAATTCAAAAAGGGGCACCTGGATGGCTCAGGTCGTGATCTCAGGGTTCTGGGATTGAGCCCTGCATTGGGCTCCTTCCCACTCAGCAGCGAGTCTGTTTCTCCCTCTGTCCATGCTTGTGCTTTCTCTCAGATAAATACAAAAGAAGAAGAATTTTAAAAGACATAGGAATTATGAGCAGGTGTAGAAATTCTTTCATTCATTCACTATTTTATGGGTACTTACAAAGGTCAGATACTATTCTAGGCACTTGGGCTATACTAGTTTGTGGAGAAGAAAGAATCTTGCCTTCAAGGAACTTGCATTCATTCTAACAAGATGTTTATAGTGTTTAAGAATGTGGTGAGTTCTGCCCGGGAAAAAGAAATCAGAACAAGATATTGAAGTTGGAAAGTACATGGCTGGGGGATGGTAGTTAAAGACTATAGCTGAATTTGAGATGTTTTTAGTGTGTTTCAGAATCCTAGCTTGTAATAGGATAATTTAATCCATCCAGTCACATATGTTTTGTGAATTGGTACCTTTAGTCTTCCTTCTGTATTGTATGCATCCTGTTTTTTAATGTTTTCTTGATGCCTCCTTCCCTTACTTTTTGTTACTTAGCCTATTTTATCCTTACTTCTTTGTATAGTGTTTTGAAAAGAATTATTCTACTGATGGCTACCTTTAAATTATGTATAATCTACATTTCTTTACCTCTACATTTCTTTTCTCAAGCAGAGAAAATTAGTTCCATAAAGCAGGCTCTTTACATATCTTCTTCGGTATTCTATCTCTGAATTTAACACAATGGTAGTATTAAAATGTATCTGTTTTATGAATGAATAAATTATTAGGTATTAACTACATGATCATAATTCTGCTCTGGGGTCAAAGATAGACTCTGGGGAATGAAATAAAAATTATAAAATGAATGCAAAGAAAAGTAGGAAAGAATTCTTCAGAGAGTGCCTCTATCCCAATCCAGACACTAATTCTGTGTTCTTAAAAACGTACCCATCCTCTTTGCACCTCTGTTTTTCACTTGATAAATTAAGGAAAGTGGATTGAAACGGTGTTTTGTTTTTTCTTTTCTTTTTTTTTACCTTTTTTATGAATTACAGATCCTTTTGAGAAACCTATAAAGGCTATATCACTCTTCTCCATAAAAGCTTTATACACATACATATCATGAAATATAAGTTGACATGTTTTATGAGATCATGAAAAGATTTTAATGTACATATTATAATAATATGAAAACAGGAATGAAATTTTTTTAAACATTTAAAGGCAATTATCTAATTCACACAAAAAAACACACACACACTAAATCCTCTGCATACTTCATAATAAATAAAGCTCAAAACTCTCAACCAGGAGAAAGCATTTAACCAAAGTAAGAGACAAAAGATTTATAAATGTGAAATGTTTTGAAATATTAAAGTCCAGTGCCTTCTTTTAAGTTCTCATAACATTTACTTCAAATAAGGATGAAGTTGTTTAAGCTTAGCTTTTCTTGACAAACCAATTCTTATTGGTCGACTGCAGGTCTTAAGAGGTAGTACTCTTGAAATTCCATGTGAAAAATTACTACCTAAAATATAAGACAATAAAAGTGCATGAGGGAATAAAAATTACTTGTAGTTTCTAAGCTTAAAAAATTCTACTTCTCATCAACATCTAGCAATATTTTCTGAGTCACTGAGCTAAGTGCTTTAAATGCATCAGTTTGCTTATCCTATCTCCATTTTTAAAATGTGAAAACCTCAGCACAACAGAAGTTAAGTAACTTGCCCACATAAGATAGCAACTAAATAAAATCAACATTCCAGTCTGGCAGTTTGACTTAACAACAGCAAAACTATACAGTTAACTTGATGTTGTGGCTTTAGAAACCAAGTCATTTCTCTACTAGAAGCTTAACTGTAGGTTATACTATGAATGATTTCATTTGGCTTCTAATGGAGATTATTATCAACGATACTGCACCAAATACATTTCACTATTATATATAAATGGAGGGCTCTAATTTTGAAATTTTTATATAACATCATACAGTCATATTCAAAGTTCAAAGCATTTCATGGACAACGAACGGTTGACCAGACAGGTAGGATCAACATTCTTGATAATGAAACACAAAAATATCTTTAATTTTCCAAATGCTTCTTTAAAAAAAATAAACAGTGGGGTACATATGTAAAGCTAAAAATGTATCAAACTTTAAGCCAGCTTCAATCAAGTAGTATGATCTTAATATAATAGCATATTTTACTAAAAATGGTGTAATCAACTTAATAATACTTTTAACAAAAGATAAACGGCATGATTTCTACTAAGCTGAACCAAGTAGAAACTGTGTGTTTATCTATGTAAACATTAATGAAATAAAATACAAAGTTTAACTATATATAAACAGGGAGAAAGAACTTAACCACAAAAATAGTTATAAATCAGTTTATGATACTTTGTTCAACATTAAAAGTATAAAGTTAATTATAAAAGTAAGAGAAAAAGCATATTACTAGTTTTTTTTCAGTTTTTACAGAAAAAGGGATTGTCCAAATAAAACAAAATTGTTGGATCATTTCTGATACACTGGATTTGTTTATAAATTAGATAATTTCAGAAATTTATGCTAAGTGAACTTCTTCATTATGAGATTATGATTTCAGAACAAAGCAAGAATTAGTCTACTTGATTACTTTTTCAAAGAATAGCTTTCCTCTTTCGTAGTCTAATATAAAAGATACTTCTGGTAATTTTGCAATGGGTAGGAAATCACCAAACCACTTTGTATCAACAGCAGGCTCTTTGCAAAGCATATGCCCTTAAAGAGTCATCAAGCTGTGGCTATGAGGATATGCTTCTTTGTTTCCTTGGATTTCCTCCTTTTATATTATAAGTAATTTTATTATTTTATTATTACTTTTATTATTATTGTCCACCAGATTAATTTATTGCTTTGTACTATTTAACAATTCTAAACATTCAAGCATTAAATTATTTATGTTAAAATTCAGTGTTAACTGAACTTAAATAAGTTAAAAAAGCAGTGTTTAAAAAAATCCATAAAATGGATTAGTAATCTTTTAGAGATAATATTAACTCAAATGTTTTCTAAATTGTTGCAAGTCAAAATACAGTCCACAGGCTAGCAGTATCTACATATGCTAGGAGCTTGTTGGGCATACAGAATCTTGGGGCCTACCGCACAAAAGAATCAGAATCATTGAACAGGACACCCAGGTGATTTGTATATACCTTCAGGTTAGGGAAGTTTGGGTGCTAAATGATATATAAAGCACCATGTGCACTGACTGGCTGTCATATTTCACATGTTCAAAATAATTTCAAACTACTTTCATTTTCTAAACCACAGAGAAAGGAGAGAGAAACAGAGTGAATCCGGATGCACTGGAAATATCAGAGGTAGATTTAACTGGAGGCATCATGATGACAACTGAATAAATATAAAAAACATTTCAGCATCACTGTGAAGCCAACCATTTCCCAATGCCTTTAAGACCACACTGCATAAGCAGTCACCCACTCTACCGAGGCAGAATTAGTCCTTGTTTGCTAGCTCTGCTTCACACCATTTCCCAACTTTTTCCTTACACTATGGATTTTAACAAGTCTCAGGAAAATCACTCCTTTTTTATGCACTTCGAATGTAAATCCAAGAGGACAGTCTTAACATAGTACTAAATAACTCTGACTGTCCATATGATTTTTCATGTTTCATGACAAGGCTCTTTTTCTTGTAAAAGCGCACTAGAGTATTATGGGTTCAGATATTCCCAACAAATGTAACATTTCTTTTCCAATTTGTGTACATACTTCAATTTTCCTCATATATCCATTCCATTGTTACAATTATGACCATGATGACAATAGGAGTATGAGCTACCTACTCTTCTTCCTTTCTATCTCAAAATACTTGCCTAAACCCAATCTCTTCCTGTTTGTCCTAGAAGAAACAACCTATTTCCTTTCCAGGCTAATGCTACCACTTTGTTTTGAATCTCAGTGTATCGTTCTCTCAATTATTCCCTTTATTCAAAGGAGAAGAGACTACCTAGGGGCTCTTGACCTTCCAAGGAATGGGATTAATTTTTAAGATTATCTCATTGTAAACTAAGAAGAGAGAAACAGGTACAGTTTTCAAGTGACTGAATAAAGTTATCAAGGATACATCCTACAGATGACGAAAGTTCAGGAAAAATATTTTGAGGAATAATGCATGACTAAAGATGTTTTGGTTAATATGTTCACCTATATCATTACTTTTTCTAGATCTAGTCTTGTGGTGTAATGCCAGCAATTTCTGACCATATGAAAAAGTCATTTAGAAAACAATTTCCTAATTTCAACCCTACCTCTACCTCACTCCCATTGGTATCACAAGTTAAAGTGGATATTAGGTTGGGTGAGCCTGGTGGTGGGTATTAAGGAGGGCACGTATTGCATGGAACACTGGGTGTGGTACATAAACAATGAATTATGGTACACTGAAAAGAAATTTTTAAAATAAATTTAAAAATTTTAAAAATTGAATATTAAACTTAGCGTGTTTTATTCAGGTGTTGTAGACCTTTTAGGCAATGGATAAAGTTAGTTGTTTAACTTCTCTTTAGTTTTATTCTTTAGTACTAATCAAATTTTAAATGTCATAGTCCTAGATCATGTTAACATATCTAAGCGATAATAACTTTTTAATTATTAAATAAAGTATCCATATATAAATCCCCATAATAAGGAACATAGACAAAAAAATATGTAATTGGGAATAACATCTCATCAATGAAAATCCAACTTAGATAAATGCCTCTTTTGGTTTTGCCAATTAATGTTACATACATTAGATGTGTATATTAGCCAAAAAACAAACAAACAAAACAAACATACAAACAACAACAAAAAAAAACCCCACACACTTCATCACCTAGTTATTGCAATGCATCACTGCAAATACAGAACTATGGTTTTGTAGAGCACATTTCCCAGCAATATTCTAAGTGGCATTTTAATTTTTAACTGATTTATAACTACTGGAATGTGCATCAGTAAAATTTAATGGTTACAAAAGTGATAAATCTTTGTATTTATCTTCTCACAACCTGAGGATATTCTCCTCATGCTAAAAAATACAAAATGCAAAAATCATCTCTGAAGGTATTCTAGAAAATAACCAAAAATCTTACCTCCCTTCAGTAAATAAGTAGATTTTCCCTCAAGTTCATCAGAGAAATAAGCAGGCCTTTTAGGTGAAGGTTTTTCACAGTCTGCAAATAAAAATCAATATGTTACAGCAAAAAGTAACTTTTACACAAAATGTTAATACTATAAATAAATTAATTTCTCAAAAATGTTTCCTCCTAGGGGCGCCTGGGTGGCTCAGTGGGTTAAGCCGCTGCCTTCGGCTCAGGTCATGATCTCAGGGTCCTGGGATCGAGTCCCGCATCGGGCTCTCTGCTCAGCAGGGAGCCTGCTTCCTCCTCTCTCTCTCTCTGCCAGCCTCTCTGCCTACTTGTGATCTCTCTCTGTCAAATAAATAAATAAAATCTTTAAAAAAAAAAATGTTTCCTCCTATTGGCTTCTAATATTAAATAAATGAAGCAGAAGCAGGTCTCACCAAGGCTCCTTTTAAAAAAATTCATCACTTGTGTCCTTCAACTTCAGGGTATTATTTAGTGTTTGACCAGCCAGGCTTTCATAGGAAAATAATGTGCATCTGTAAATATTGTCTTACTCTTTACCTCGCTCTCCTTTTTTCAAAAAATTATGTATTTGGCCTACACAGATAAAAGGCAACAATTGTTTTCAATCATGAGAAAAAACGTTTTAACACTAATTTCATACCTTCCTTGGACGTAGAATAAAATTCCTCTTCCAGGGTTCTTGGACAGCTATATTCATTTGGAACTTCCTGTTCTCCACGATCGGGTATTGTTTTCCATTTAAATAAACTTCGGTGTCTTTTAGGCATGTTAGGACATGTTCTAGCATCACAGAGCAAGGAAGACTCACATACTTTGTTGACTGTAACCATTTTCAAATCTTTTTTTATCTCCATTTTTACCTCTTCAATATCATTCTTTTCTCTAAAGTAATTTTCTTGCCCATTGTTTGTTTCCACAGCACTTGGAATTTTGTTTTCCTTACTAATTTCGTGAAACATATGAAGTTCTTCAAGTACTAAATCAAATTTACTCTTCATCTCACAATCATTCACTATTGTCAGAGCTTCTGTTGATAAACACTCAGCAGTTAAGTCCTGAAAACATTCATTGTTCCCTAGACTCAAATCAGTTTCAAATTGATGATTAACACATTCTGTAGAATCATTCTTTGGATGAAAATGCTTTGAAGTAGCCAACTCACTGTCTTGCAAAACACTCTCATATTCATTTCTGTCAGCCACATTATTTTGATTAACATATTTCGTTTCTTCCAGATTTACTTTTTTACTCATTAAGGAAACTGGTTGCATAGAAAACATGCCATCCACTGAATAGAAATTACTTTTCTCTTCCTTTTCTATCTTAATATCTTTGTTAACTTGACAACTGTTGGGTAAACTTTGTGCCATGACTTTTACTTCTGCCTTCAAAATTAAGTCATGTTTTTTTCCTTTGATTTCACTTAGCAAGTTCATAACATTTTGCACTTCGATTAGAGTCCTAGGATTGGTTTGTTCACTATGTTTTAAGTCGGGGTTTGTTGGTATGGCCAGTTGCCTAATAGTGAAGAAATCTTCAAATATGCACTTTAAATTAAAGCTACTAATCTTAGCACACTCCTGTTTTCTTTCAGTGTCTAAATCTGGGTTGTACGTATTTATTTCATAAAATTTTTCACTAACGTGTCTACGGCCTTTCTGTATAAATGGAGAGCCAGACTTAACATGTGTTGTAACAGTATTAGGACTACAGTGAACCCAATTTTCCTCATTTATGAATTGTTCAGGAAAACTCTTATTCTTGTAAATTTCTTTTGTCAAAGAAATTTCCTCCTCATCATCAAAATCCATTAAAAGAGGAATTTTTTCGTATGTTTCAAAAATTGGAATATGTTTGTTTTTAGTTGTCAGACAAAAGGAATTGATGGTTTTTTTCTTAGACTCCTCAAAATCTTGATCAGTTTTAAATAACTTTTTTTCTAACATAGGTTTCATATCTTCTAATAGTCTTGAAAAAGTTGAAATCCTTGCTAGCTTTACAATATGATTTTCCTCTATGTTTTTTGAAAAATGCAAATGCACTAACCATTTGACAATGCATCGCTCCTCTAACTTAGAATCATTTTCAATTCTCATTAAAGATTCACAGTTACTGAGCAAAGACGTTATGTTGTTTTTCAATATGCTATTTAAAGGTTCTGAAGCACTAGTTTGTAAATACATGCATAACATATTCTTTCTAATGACATTCATATTCTTAGTTATTAGATTTTGAAGATCAGTTTCCTTTTTATCCTTGAAATTTTCACACCAGATTAAAATATTATCATCTTTTTGATTTCCTGAAATATTTTCATGAAAATAAAAAATTGCCATAATGAAACTTCTAAAAATATTGTTTAAATGAAAGTCTTTTTGTGTAGTATATTTTAACTCTAGCATATTACCATTTTCTCCCTTACCATTTAACCAAAATAAAATTACTAAAGCCTTTTGGCTACCAAGTGTTCCTACCATGAGCGGTTTGGGTTGTTTTTCATGTGTTTTCATGGCTTTTGGATAGTGATAATCTTCTTTGCTTAAATTATCTATTTCTAATAATTGTAGAAAATTCATTTTTTCTCCAGTTGTCTTAGTATTTTCACTTTGAGTCTTGTAATTATCCATAATCCAACAACTTGCCCCCTTTTTTCCCAAAACATGTCTAATGTTACAGTCCTGGCTTTGAGAGTTTTCTGATCCGGTAAAAATGTAAATGTCCAGGCATGTTTCTACTTCTCCCAAGTTTGCATTCCTTAGTATTATAGTGAAATCCTTTTCAGAGTCTGTTACATCAGATATGATACTACTGTGGTTATAGTAGTTTAAACTGATCAAGTCTTTTTTTCTCACACAAATATTTTGGTTGCTGAGTGACTGGTGGTTACTTTCATAGCATGCAGAAAAAATATTTTCTGCATCGGCTTCCACAATGTTTTTATCATCCTGTAACTTTTGCTTCTTAACATCAGGTCTATTTTTGGACCAGTAAATGTTTGTGAAATCCCTAACATATGCCTCGTTTTTGTCATTCTTTTTCTTTGCTATTTCCTTTAAATAGACGGAGGACATTTTGCTATTTAAATCAGTTGGAAACTCAGGGATACTTATTGTGCTGCTATCTCTAAAATAGCTGGCTTTGGCGATTTCTATGCTGGGCTGGTTTTGAGATTTTGAGATATTTAGTGTTGATGCTGAAATGTTATTTTCTTTTTTATTTGATGGCCTAACACTGTCAACTTTACACCTGTTCTTAATATCATGAAATGTTGATTTGGTTTCCTTGGGAAAGGTGACATCCCTAAATAGGTTTTCTGTCTGTTTTACACAACAGTGGTCTTCCTGAATATTGTCTCTCCCTTGGACTAAATACTGGTTTCCGTCCGCGTCCTCAACTCCAGGTAAATCGTGTAGAGAGGCGTTGGGCAGAAGCGAACCGGCCTGGGCTTCAGCGCCATCGCCGCAGTGCGCCCTGAAAACCTCGTTGTCACACAGCCCTGCTTCAGGGGACCTTCCAGAAGCCCTCAAGCCAGAATCAAAACTTTGTGAGGGGAGAGACTGCAAACAACCACTCATCTCCGATTTGCCATTTTGGCATCGCAGATTAGCTATCTGCTCCCCACTGACGGGTTTCCCCGCAGACGAGTCTGTGGAGTGACCAAAAATCACGTTAGTTGAAACAAAGGGCGCCCTGACGGGTCTGGGCGGCAACTGCCAGACTTTTTCCACCTCAGACAAGCGAGGCACCAAAGGGAGCCTCCACTGCGCCTCAGAGGCACTGCCCGGTTCCGTTAGACGTGGCCGCTTACTACTAGGGGGTTGGGAATCAGGGTCCTCGACAGGCGGTAAAAAGCAGAGAGGTTCCCTGAACTCCGCACCCCGCGCGCTGCAGTGCGTGAGCGACATGACTGCGAACCGAGACGTTCTGAGGTGCCTGCGGGCTGGTCTTCGAAGTAGGCTCCAGGCGACTCCGCCTCGCCCCAGCCCTCGACGCCCTGGTCACGCCCCTGACACGCCCCTTGAGGCTGTTTTGACCCCAGACTCCGAAAAAGTCCCGCCCGTGACACGCCCCTGACACGCCCCACGAATAGGCCCCGCCCCCACTCTGCCTTGAGCCGGGGAGCTCCTGGTCTTTCCCTCAAAGTACAGCTCACCTAGGGCGGTTACGTTGTCTATTTTTAGCGCCTCTTCTGGTGCCTGGACCGTAGCGGCTCTAAATATTTTCTTCCCTTTGGTAGAATTAAGGGGAAAGTCAGGATCTCTCTCTCTCTCTTTCTTTTTCCCTCTTCTCAAGTTTGAAAACAGAAACTTTATTTTAAAAATTCTAAAATTCTGTTTACCTCAGAAGCGGCTTCTCCACAGTTGCTCTAGAGCGTCTTCTCCAGTTAAAAAAAAAAAAAGTGTAGTTTTGTGAGCGCCGGTCCCAACCGCTCCGTGTCAGGAGTAATTTTTTAAAAAGACTCTTAATCACCCCAGTAGCATTTAAAATCAGATTTCCACCTCACTAATAAAGTGTTGTTTAGGGGAAAGAAGGCACTGATATTTAACAATCAGAATATTTTAGGGGAAAAATGTGTGGAAATAATTACGCAGATAATTATTAATCTTCACATTACAACAGTAGAAAAATCGTTTTCATATGTGCTGTGGGATTTCCTTCCCCAACATTGTGGATAAAAGAACTTAAAGATAAAAACTGTGGTTCAACTACTCCAGTTACTGTAAGCATAAATAATGATACAGTCTCGACTCCTTACCTAATAAATTGTGCGGACATTATTTTTCTTTTTCCTCTGTTTTGAGAATAATTTATTTATTATTTCAAGTCAGCTCTGATTTTTTTGTCAATTTCGAAGAAGAAAGTGATTTTCAAAAATGTTTATTATTATTATTATTATTGTTATGTACATATTTATTAAGAAATACATGATTACTGTTCATTCATCAAAAACCTCAGTCCCCTTAATGGTCTTTTCAAAGTTGGTCAGTTTTATGTACCCTGGTAAAATTTATAAGAACCACAAAAATGTGCCTGAGGGATCCTAATTTTGGAACCCATGGGAGCATATATGGCAAAATATGACTAGCATACTATTTTACGTAATAAGATGTTCATCAGTCTTGTGAATACTCTTAGATATTGTGATTTCAATTCTGGGTATCTGCTATTACTTTGGCTTGTTAATTCCTCAAGAGAAATGTTTGCTTGGATTTGTAGAAAGCCTTGCAGTATAAGCACTTCATCAACATTAAGAACGTGGCAATTGCTTAAATTATACATCAGTGAGTTCTCAAAGTGCTGCTTCTATGTATCTTGAATTCCATTCCTTTTTTTACCACAGACTTGCCACAATTCTACATTCCATACAAATGCAGTCTGTTCTATGCTTGTGATCAGCCCATAAGGACTGACTTGCTTGGCTAACAGTGCACTAACATAATATTAGGAACAAGCTTTCTTTTCTTTCTTTCTTCCTTCCTTCCTTTCTTTTTTTCTTTCTTTCTTTTTAACCTCTATCCTCAATGTGGGGCTCCAACTCATGACCCTGAGACCAAGAGTTACATGTTCTACTTACTGAGCCAGGGAGGTATCCCAAGAACAAGCTTTCTATTAAATGCCATAGTTTTGTGATTCTAGATTGATTTGTAACTTGGTATCTGTTTCTTCATCTTACTAGTTTTCCAAGAACATACTCTTTTTTTAGATTGCCATGATACTATTATTTAAAAACTATGGATTGTTGGGGTGGGGGGTGGGAGGTTGGGGGAACCAGGTGGTGGGTATTAGAGAGGGCACAGATTGCATGGAGCACGGGTGTGGTGCAAAAACAATGAATACTGTTATGCTGAAAAGAAATAAAAATAAAAAACAAACAAACAAACAAAACCCCTATGGATTGTTTAAGGACTAGAATTCAAATAAAACCCAAAAGAATTATTTGAATTCAACAATTGTTTGAGAATTGGGTCTAAGACCCTGTTAGGTGTACAAAAATGTACAGGGTTTGTAGGTTTGTTTGTTTTTTCCTACCCCAAAGAAACTTCTAGCAATGAAGACAGAAACAAGAAGTCTTTTTTTGCACATACTTATTTAAACATTACATTAATGACCACTGTCATTTCAGTCAATGCCCGTTCAAACTATTATGTGTTTTTTTGCTTTATTTTTTAAATGTTATCTTGAAAATACACTAGTTATAAGTGAGAAAGGCAAAAAGTTGCATCTTCAACTCATCAGAATCAAAAATACAAATGAGACTTGTTCAAATCTTATCGACCCTTCCAACCCCATTCCAAATGTCACATAATGACCTTACATGCCTTTTCTTTGAAAGCTCCTACCTCCTTAACAGCAGTAACCTGAGCTTTGAGGGCAGCACCTGCCCTTCCTTTCGGTTTGCTGTCTTATTATAGTCCAGATCTGAATGAACGAGAGCATGAAGTAAACCCATACAGAAAATACAACACAGGCTCCCCTTAGAGTTAAGTCATCAGTTCACTCAGTACCTTAGAATGTTTAGTCTTAATGTCCTTAGCATGGCATGCCAGATCTTCACAACTAGGTCCTACCTTGTGTTTTTTGGCTTCATTTTTCTTTCTTTCTTTTTCTCTTCTTTTTTTTTTTTTTTTTTTTTTTTTTTTACAATTTGCACTGTGTTGCCAATACCAGGCCTTAAATGGTTGGACTCAAAAGTGACTTAAACTGTGAAAGCTTTACCTCCTCCCTGCTCTGTTGGATCCCTGGGCAGAATGACTTGCACCCTTACCTGTATAAATAAAGTTCCTATCGAACTTTATTTTTAACTGAATTATAACCCTTAAAGCATCTTACTCTATGGAGTTGTTTACATCCTCTCCAGCAGATTTTATGTTAACAGGCCAAAGATTTATTCACTTTTAAATTCCCAATGCCTCACACTGAATACTTCAGTTAAGGAGGGAAAAAAAAAGAAACAACAGAATATTATTGTTACTCTACCTTTACCAATCCAAATGAGGGTTAGTGGTGTCTTGAGAGTATCTTAAGTTTCCTGTTTCGGTTTTGGTTTTATATGTTAAAAATGGAGACTTGCTTGAGACTAAACCACCATCAGGGCCAAAAACTGACTTTTTTTTTTTTTTTTTTTTGTCAGAGAGACTGAGCACAGGCAGACAGAGAGGCAGGCAGAGGCAGAGGGAGAAGCAGGCTTCCTGCTGAGCAAGGAGCCCAATGTGGGACTCGATCCCAGAATGCTGGGATCATGACCTGAGCCAAAGGCAGCCACTTAACCAACTGAGCCACCCAGGCGACTTTGAATAGTACTGATTTTAATATCATTTAAGGTTTTGTTTTGTTTTTAAGATTTTATTTATTTATTTGAGAGAGAGAGAGAGAGAATGAGTGGTAGGGAGGTGCAGAGGGAGAAGCAGACTCCCTGCTGAACAGGAAGCCCAAAATAGGGCTTGATCTGAGGGCCCAGAGATCATGACCTGAGCCAAAGGCTGGTGCTTAACTAAGTGAATCACCCAGGTGCCCAGCACTATTTAAATTTAATGGTAGGACGAGATACTTGATATGGCAGTTTTTCTCTTTTATGTCTCCAGTAAATTTTATACATGGTGAATAAATATACTAGACCTAAAACTTTTAGACTGACAAGATAACAAATAACTTTTCAAGACTTAATAAGAACCACTAACAAAAAAAAATGTAAACCAAATACAGGGGCTAAAGAGGAAAATATCATCACTGCTAAAAATATTTAAAACAAATATGGCTGGATGTAATATAAATAGCACATTTTCAAGTCACTAATAAGCACTAGGTGGGAAAATATTTCGGAAAACCATGATGGCGTGTATATCTTCATGAGCAATTAAGCGTTCAGAAGAGCTCTAATGGTAATTTATAACATAAATATAATCTTAAATGAGACAATGTGTGTGCAAATACTTTACACTATAAATCATCACACTATTCTCAATTTTCACTAATGACATCATTATCTCCCCCAGTTTCCTACCCTAGAAACTTTCAGTGTTCTTAACTTTTTCTCTCTTTCACTCTTTACCCCAAATCCAACTCCTATGTAGACATTCATTAAATCATGTTAATTTTACATCAAACATGACCCTGAAACTAATTCTTATTCTTTATCCATATTATCTCAGCTTTATTCTAGGCTGTCATCATCTCTGGGAATATTGTAGTAAACTAAATTTTTTATTAGTCCCCCTCAACTTCTACTCAACACTACTTACTATAAGACTTTTTTTTCTTAAAATATTCATCACGTTATTACTTCGTTAAGAATATCTTTTGATTTTTTGATACTTAAAGAATAAAATACACACTCTTCAGTTGGGCATACAACATTCTTCATAGTTTATCTCCGAACTGTTTTTTCAGCTCTTCTGTCTACTTCCAAAACAACTCTCTTTCCTGCAGTTCTAAACCTCTCACCTTTCCTTAAATATATAAGGCAATTTCACAATTTCAGTCTTGGGCATATACTGGTTCATTTACCTTAGGTGGAGTGGCAGGCCTTACTCGAAGTCTTCTGAAGTGAGTCCAAAGTTTACAGCTACAGTTTTATCTGCAATCCCTTCTTTTTCATTTTAAAATCTTACCTTATTAATGTACTATTATATTTACTGCATGTTTAGCTAGTCAAAAATAACTTTTCTCTTGAAACCTCAGTGTTAGAAAACCAGGTGGGAATGTTCAGCTATTTACAACCTCCATTTGATGTTCTAATAAATTTCAGCATCAATTAAAAGATTCTTTGCTGCTGAAATAAAAGTAAGAGTCTGTATTATTTCTGGAATTCATGCAATTGTAAATAACAGCTTTTTAAAAAATTAATTGTGAATTCTTTTTAATTAACTTTCCCCAAGAAATCTTTTTAAGATTTTGAGATGGTAAAATGTCTATCATTTTTTTTCATTATACAAACTTATAATTACATAGATTGCTTTCTCTCTTTGTACAGTTTTTCCACTGAGACAAATCACTTTGTTTTGGTTGGTTGCACAATAAATAATTAGCTGGACATGGCAAATTCATAGAACTACCATTTACCTCCACTTTTTAAGGAATTATACATTTGCATTAAATGTAAAATATATTTAATATGAAAACTATGTTAACCATAATTTAATTTTTTTATCCTGAAAGAAATACAGAATAGTGTTTAGGTGATTAGGCTTTGGCATCAAATTATCTGTGTGTGAATCTATGCTCCACCTCCTCTTATCTGTGTAACGTGAACAAATTGCTTAACCTTTTGGAAATACAGATTCAAATAAGTGGAAATTATAAAATAGAACATACTTCATAGGTTATTGTGTAAATTAAATGCAATACACCAGTTAGATGAGTGATCGACATGTAAGTAGGTGTGCACTAAATTTTTAAAAAATTACGGTAGTTATTATTAACATCAAATTTGCTATGTGCTGGGCTAGCTCCTACAGGTTCAGATGAACTGACAGTCATCATCTCTTCCTAACCATACACTTCAGAAATTTTATGTGAGTACCTTGGATTTGGACCATGACAGAAGTACTTACATCACCGAAACCAGCAAATACCACAAATCAGGGTTTGCTTGTTTCTTCCTTTCTAGAAAGCCCATTGTTAAATCATTACCAGTGTAATTCTGAATCAGATTCTATCTTCCAGTAGTTCAGATACATTACTATGCCATCAATTCTCACAACAGGATTGGAGCTGTAGCCAGCCAGGTAGTTTTTTGTATCTTGTCTGGTTGAGGTCAAAAACAACTTGACAACTTTATATTGATGCCAGCACATACTGTAAAAACCTTATGTAAAAAAAATTTTAAAAATGAAAAACAAAACAAAACTGTATTAGTTTGTTTTAATCTCATTTGATACTTATTAGGAGTGGAGAATCCAGAATTTGCCACAAAAAAAGAAAGTATCTACTTCAATATTTTAAGTTGGTTCAGAGTTCTACGATTTCAAGATGGAAATAGGTTTGGTTCACGGAAGAATAATGGATAAAAAGAATGTTTCTTCCATCATTCTCTAGAGTAGAGTGTAATCACTCTTTACTATCAATAAATAATCATAGACAATGGAATAATAGCATAGTTTTTAAAGTACTTTTAGTGGATGCTTTCACTTTTAGTGATTTAACTCCCCTTTGGTTTGCTGAACATTTATTACGTGCAAGGAAGTATGCCTGATACTGAAGTAAATATTATGGCATATAAAATACAATCCTTGTCTCTAAAGAATGTATTCTAGCAAGAAATATGCATATAAAAAGGATAATAAAACATACATGGCCCACTATATAGGCTAATCAGCCATTCACAACTTTGTCCTAAACTACCTTCCAGCCTGATCTCCAGCCTCGCCATTTCCCTCTCCAGTATCTATCACCTCTACCACAAAAAAGTGCTTGCAAATCCCAACTCATTTTGTTGTTATTGATTTCAGAAGACATAAAAGTATTTTTGTTAAGTATTAGGTATTGAAAAATTTAGTATTGTTGAAGAACAAGCACAATCTTTTTTTCAAGGAATTTGTAGCATAGCAGAAGAGACAGACATACAGGGTTTATTATAGTATAATACATATGTGCCACGGTAGAGCTATACCCAGGCATTGAAGAGAAGGAATCAAATCTAGTCTGGGAGCTTAGAGAAGGGGCCCAGAAAGAAACAGTGCCCTCAAACTGATTCTTGAAGAATACATTCTTTTATTCTATCTCTCTGAGCTTATAATTTTCTATAAAACTCCCTTTCCTGGGGCACCTGGGTGGCTCAGTCATTTAAGCAGCTGCCTTCATCTTGGGTCATGATCCCCAGGGTCCTGGGATTGAGCTTCCCATCATGTTCCCTCTGAGTGGGGAGGGGAGTCTGCTTTTCCCTCTGCCACTTCCCACTGCTCGTGCTCTCTCTCTCAAACAAAAACAAAAAAAAAAAGAAAAAATAAACCAAAACTTTTACAAACAAAATAAAAATTCTCCCTAACCATAATAGTTATTTTTTCATACACATATCTATAGCATTTCAGACATCTATTGTAATACTTACAAAATCACACAATGGTCAGTTGTATATATATTATCTTCTCCAACAAATTATTATTTCCCTGACAGTTGGAGCAATTACATTATTTACTTTTGTATTCCTGAAGTATAACATGGGTTCTACCATATGATAGATAATTTTTTTTTAGTTGTTGGGTTGAATATATATCAAGTGAGTAATATATAAAATAAGTATATTAAGAAATAAATAATATAAGGAATTTCAAGAATCATGAAATCAGTTCTAGATAGGGTAGGCAAGAAAGTATCACCAGAGGACAGAATTGAACTTGGTCTTAAAAAATGGGATTTGGTGGACTCAGAGCAATAGTTTCAAGTAGGAGACAAAAATTGACCTAAGGTCCAGAAAAACAGAGCTCTGTTTTCTCAGAGCAAAGAAGTAGAGAAATAGCCTTAGCACTAGACTGAGCAGTAGGAATAAAGAATAAAGATGAATTAATCAGGAAAGTCATTGACCCAAGGGATCTGGCTACAGGAAGAACTAGCCAGTCAGGATGTAAAAAAAAACTACACAGGATAAGGGTTACTTGGTTACAATGTCATCTTTAAGAAATTATTGAAAGAAGGCTAGCTGGGAATATAATATGTAGCTAACAGGGACAGAACCACAGTAATCATGGTTGAGATGAAGGTCCTCTTTCTGGTATGTGAAAAACTGAAAGATAAGAAGGAGAAGCAGAAGCGCCGTGACCATGCATTTCCAAGTTGTACTAACTGAAATTTAAAGGAAAAATAAGTAGGTACATTCTCCAGTATAAAAATGATAAAATAATCAAAGGATTATAAATAAAATCTTAGTTTAATATGCTGTATGACCATCCAATTTCTATATCAAAAAATAAAGTCTAAAAAGGCAGAGAGGTTTTCTCCTTGGCTTTTGCTTATGAACCTCTGGAGGGTGGAAACAAAAATATTTCAGTTCAAAGAATATTTTGTACAGAATATGTGCTCAATATCAGACTGGGTGCCATGCTCTTCCAAAAAAGTATAGGCTTATAGTCATGAACACTTAAATATGAATGTGTCTTCCTACTAAATAGCCCTCTTCTTGCATGGTAATATAATAGCAATATCTTTTCCACTTTTGCTCTTCAAACTCCTCTCTGGTTGAATAACTTCTTTTAAAAAGGCCAAGTATTTCAATATCTACATGCCACCGAAGAAAAGACTGCTTCCATTAGGTTTGATTTATAAACTAATTGTCTCAAACTGTAATTACCCATCCTTGAAGTACTGATATAAGGTCAAACTTTGTCGGGAACTTTAATATGGAAACAAAATAGCCAGTTTAAACTCCAAATAGTAGTCGGTGTGTCTGCAGGACAGCTTGGTGGTGGAGGCTGGCAAACAGAGGGCTAGAAATTAAACTATGGCATCCTTCACCATGAGCCCTTCCTGTAACATTTCTTCCCCAGTACTGATCTACAAGACCGTAAGGATTTGCATGTGGCCAAAACTGCTTAACTACTCTGTCAAGAAATGTACTTTTACTGACTTTGCCAAAGGAATTGTAGAATTACAAAACTACTTTTGTCTTTTTAAATAATTAAAAGAAGGAAAGAAAAGTACTTCAACTGTCAAAAAAAACAACAAAATTTAGGCTTTTTTTTTTCTTTCCTTCTTGTTTTATTCCCTGATATGGATTTTTGGGAATGAATGCTATATATTTGAATCAGTTTAAACTGAAATCATAGTAAGAACTTGAAGGTGGTGAGAAATGTGCAGAAATCCACCAAGAGACCATGCAGAAAGAGGTTAAGAACTAAGACTATGAATTCTGTACTTCAGAAGTCCGATTCACGCTTCAGTCCTCTTTACTTGGGTGGTGTATTCATCTCGTGATATATTTCATTGTGTTGTAAGTTCAAGAATGCTATCTGTTTCTGTATCTATCTTTTATACCCATGGAAGGAAGGAAGGAAAGAAGGAAGGGGAAGAAAGGAAGGCATTGATTCTGAAACTAAACTAGTTTAAGATTTGAATCCTGATTCCATAGCTTCCTATCTATATGACTTTGGATAAATTCCTTAACCCTCTGTTAGAGGGTTACTCTTCTATTAAGTCTGTTTTTTAAAGTATTATACATATTTATTCATTAATCCTCATTTGATAATAGTTAACCTATTTTTGTGACTATATATCCTAATTCTTTTCTGCATCAGTTGTCTTCACTAAGTTTTTTCTTTTTTTTTTTAATATTTTTATTAAAAGATTTTATTTATTTATTTGACAGACAAAAATCACAAGTAGGCAGGGAGACAGGCACAGAGAGAGGGGGAGGTAGGCTCCCTGTCCAGCAGAGAGCCTGATGTGGGGCTCGATCCCAGGACTCTAGGATCATGACCTGTGCCATGAGGCAGAGGCTTTAACCCACTGAGCCACCCGGACACCCCTATCACTAAGTTTTTTAATGGTGCTGCTAAGTATAGCCAAATAAGGCCCTCATTACTGAGGACTCAAAGATGTTTACTCTGGGAGCCAGTTCTTTTTTTTTTTTTTCCCCTCAAGATTTTATTTATTTACTTGACAGACATAGATCATAAGTAAGCAGAGAGGCAGGCAGAGGAGGAGAGGGAAGCAGGCTCCCCACCAAGCAGAGAGCCCAGTGCAGGGCTCTTTCCTTGGACCCTGGGATCATGACCTGAGCCGCAGGCAGAGGCTTTAACCCACTAAGTCACCCAGGCACCCCTGGGAGCCAGTTTTAATCAATGAAACAATCATTAAGTACTAATATTTATTATTTATTCAATATTGTGTCAGACATCATACCAAGAGTTATGACACAGAGCCAAGGTATTAACAATAAGAACCTTAATAACAATATAAAAGTTTTTTAAAACCTCGTATGTCATTTTCAATAGATTATGTAAATGATACCTATACATGTGGTTCAGAAGACTTGAGTCCTTAAGGATTGGAGTATATCTAAAGGGATCACAAAGAATATTTATGATTTGGATATAAGAAGAATAGTTGATATATTCCAGATAAGAACGAAAAAGAGCATGACTAAAGGTATAGACAAAAGTGTAAGGTATGTTTGGGGAATAGTGAGTAAGCAAGTGCATTTGAGAGAGAATATTTTTATTTTTATAAGGAGGTAAAAGAAGATAGACAGAAAAAAAGAACTGATTTTAGGGTATTCAGAACCTTGAATTCCAACCTTAAAAAAAAAGTGTGGACTTTATGCTATAGGAAAGATTATATCTGTGGGTGTGCTTCAGGAGAAAGACGCATTTAAATAGAATTTGGGGGCCACCTGGGTGGCTCAATGGATTAAGCCTCTGCCTTCAGCTCAGGTCATGATCCCAGGTCCTGGGATGGAGGCCTGCATCAGGCTCTCTGCTCAGCAGGGTGCCTGCTTCCCCCTCTCTCTCTGCCTGCCTCTCTGCCTACTTGTGATCTCTGTCTCTCTCTCTCTCTCTCTGTCAAATAAATAAATAAAATCTTAAAAAAATAAAATAACATTTTAGAAAAATTCACCTAGCAGCCACTTTTGGGATGAATTGGAAACAAGTGGAAGAGCATGATCTCTAGCAAAATTAGGATCCATTGCCATAGAATCAGAAATATTAAGGACCTGTATTTGAGCATAAACCATAGAAATGGAAAGGAAAATACAAATGGGAGTGATATTTTTAGAAATTTTTAAGAAGTTTTTAGAATTTGATACTGCTGTGCTGTCATGTGGGTAAGGAATCACCAATGATTTTTAGGATTAAAGCCTAAATGATTAGGAAAGTCAATAGAGATACCATTGATAGAAAAGGCAAATGGAGAGGTTATATTCATTTAAGAGTATACCATAGAAGAAAGGTGAGAAGTTTGGGTTTAGCTATATTGCACTGAAGAAATTGCTAGACTTTTTCTAGTTGGAAAAGCAGAAACAGAGCTCAACAGCAGGCAAGACTATAAGTGCAAAAGATTTTGTGTCAGTATGTGTATTAAAATGCATCAGCATGTTTGTAAAGGGCAAAAATATCAGAACTGATGCTCCCTGCAACTTTTTATTGCTGTTATTATGTTCTAACTATACATGGCAATGAGCAAAAGGATATAATTTATATTCTGTGCTACTTATATATACAATCACATCACATCCATAAACTGTGTGGGCATAAAAACCTCTTAACTCTTGATGGAAATTAAACCTCATTGCTTTTTACTGGCATGGTTAGCTTGGTTTTAAAACATGATTGCAAAGTGTGATCCTTGCTTTAATGTAGTCAGATTTTGACTGTTTTGTAAGCTGGCAGAATTTTTACTGGGGGATGATATCATCATCAAAAGGCTTTTAAGCAATAGCTCGTTGAAGATATTTCACTTATTGTTTAATATGGTAAGTTTTAATGTTTGAATTTTGGAATTTATTTCACAAAAATTAGCTTGAGTGAGTGGCAAAGAATCTTCACATCTGTAGCATGTGGATTTCAGTGTTCCCTAACATATTGACAATTTCTCTCAAAATATAAAAATAAATAACATTTCCCTTAGAAAATATAAAAGAAAAAACTACTCAAAGTTTATGAAGGCCTTGAAAAGCTATCTCCATGTCCAAGAGAGCTACCAAACAGCGGGGGGAAAAAAATTAAATCTAGAACAGCCTTCATTTCTCAATGGGAAAAAAAGAGAGAGAAAAGGAAAAAAAAAAAAGGAAAAGACAAGAACAGGACAAATACATAGGGTAGAACAGTAGAAAAAAAAACACATTCTTTGTGTTGGAAATTATTGCAACACTTGCCAAAAGGTAGTTCAGTTGCAGTGTCTAATGCCAATTGTAAACACTGTTGCCCAAATAAGCCTAGAAACTCCTTCTGTCAAGTCTAACTTCCTCTTCCTTTCATAAATCATATGGTGTTCATGGAAATTAACTCAAGCACTAAGTTATCTCTAAATGCTTTTTTAAGATATTCCGCTCTATCTGGCACAAACCTGCCAGATAATGAGAATAATAAAGATAATGAGAATAAAAATAGGGTTAGTATATTTTTTCCTCTCCACCGAAGTGGCAAGTCATTCACACAGCTTTTTGGATAGAAAGAGCATAAACATAAATAATACCATTCTCTTAGATTAATATGTTTATTAGCTCCTAAGAAAGAGTTTCTCTCTATTTAGAAGTATTTAGAAAGAACTACTTGTAAACATGCATGTGGAATTCCTAAAGACGAGTAAATTTTAGCTTTTTCAAAACTGAGCCTGGAGCTGAGGGAAACTGGAAGGGGAGATGAACCATGAGAGACTATGGACTCTGAAAAACAATCTGAGGGTTTTGAAGGGGCGGGGGGTGGGGGTGGGAGGTTGGGGGAGTCAGGTGTGGGTGTTATGGAGGGCACGTATGGCATGGAGCACTGGGTTTGGTGCATAAACAGTGAATTCTGTTATGCTGAAAAGAAATTTAAAAAACAAAAAACAAAAAAAAACCCAAAAACCTGAGCCTGGATGGCTCAGTTGGTCATGCAACTGCCTACAGCTCAGATCATGATCCTAGAGTCCTGGAATCCAGCCCAACATTGGTCTTCCTGCTCAGCAGGAGTCTGCTTCTTCCTCTGACCTCTCCCCTCTCCTGCGCTCGCTCTTTCTCTCTCTCTCTCTCTCTCTCTCTCAAATAAATAAATAAAACCTTAAAAAAAACCAAAAAACCCAAAACTGACCTTCATTCATTGGATTCAAATTGCTTTCAAAAGAACCATAATTCCAAGTTTCAGTTACTTATTTTTCAAGGAATAGATCTATGTATGAAAATTATAATGATTACAGGTAGCAGAATTTCAATAGCATGTGGCCTTTATAGATTAAATACTTGGGTTGTATCTATTTGTGAATGATCTTAAAGATTATGATGACAGTAATATACCATTTTGCTAAAGCACAATGTGAATCTTATGCAACCATAAAGATGGCACTTGTAACTGATAACCAAATTGGTAAATCTAGGCCACGGGTTATCCTGTGTCTGCAGTTCAATGTAGCCTTGTTGTTCTTATTTAATTTATTGTCTCACTTCATACTCTATAAGGAGGCAATATTATATGGCCACTTTACCAGGAAAGCAATTTTATAGTGGATATTCATATATTGGAGAGTCAAGAGTGTCTTAAGACATAGCCCTCATAAATACCAGGGCCTACAATATATTAAAGAAGGAATACAGTTAACCTTTCATTTAGTCTTATTTTTCATCCAATCCACAATCAAAATGCTTGAATTTCTAATACTATGCTACAATCTCCATAATTGAAATTGCTAAGATCTATGATCACTGAATGTTTCTGAAAACATTGTCTGTGCTGCAAACCTAAAATTTGTCTAACTAGTACAGCCAAATTTAAAAAATCATTACATTGACAAAGTGTTAAATAAGTCTAATTTTAAAATATTGTTTAACATTTCAATGTTACTAATACTCAATTTTATTGGGCCATCTATAAACCAGTCTGGGAAATCTTAAAAGGAATTTAGATTACTTCTAGCAATGGTACTGTGATCAATGTACCTAATCTGATTTTTTATGAAAAAACAATATGAAAGGTCTCTAAGGAAATTATTCATAAAATAAACTCAAAACCCAAACCCATTTATTTAATTTACAGGCATGCATACTGGAGACATTGTGGGTTCAGTTCCAGACCACTACAATAAAGGGAATATTGAAATAAAGTCAAATGAAATCCTTTGGTATCCTAGTGTTATAAAAATTTTATTTAATTTTACTGTAGTCTATTAAGTATGCAATAGCATGATGTAAAAAATTTCACATACCTTAACTTTAAAAATCCTTTATTGCTAAAAAATGCTAACCATCTTCCAAGCTTTCAGTGAGTGATAATCTTTTTGCTGGTGGAGGGTCCTCCCTTGATAATGTTTACTGATCAGGTTGCTGAAGGTTGAGGTAGCAATGGCAATTCCTTAATATACCGCAACAGTGAAGTTTACCAAATCCATTGACTTTTTCCTGTCATGAATGATTTCTCTATAGCCTGGGATGCTGCTTGATACCATTTTACCCACAGTAGAACTTTTTTCAAAATCAGAGTCAGTCCTCTCAAACCCTGCTACTGCTTTGTCAACTAAGCTTATGTAATACTCAAAATCCTTTGCTGTCATTTCAACAATCTTCACAGCATCTTTAGCAGGAGTAGACTCCATCTCAAGAAACCATATTCTTTGTTCATCCATAAGAAATAATTCTCCATTCATCAAAGTTTTATCATGAGATATAGCAATTCAAATATAATAATATTCAAAAGTTTAAAATATTACAAGAATTACCAAATATGACACAAAGACACAAAATGGCATGTGCTTTTGGAAAAAATGACAAATAGACTTGCTCAATGCAGGGTTCCTACAAACCTTCAATTTGTGAAGAATGCAATATTTGCAAATCACAATAAAGCAAGGCACAATAAAATGAGGTGTGCCTGTAGTTTTCAGTTAGAAGAAAATTACTCAATATGATCTTGGATGTAAATTAGCACTATTCCTTTACTATTCAAAATTTTGTGGATGCCCAATATCTTGAGTTTTAGAACTGTGGAGACCCACTTTTTTTTTTTTTTAAGATTTTATTTATTTATTTGACAGAGAAAGATCACAAGTAGACGGAGAGGCAGGCAGAGAGAGAGAGGGAAGCAGGCTCCCTGCTGAACAGAGAGCCCAGTGAGGGACTCAATCCCAGGACCCTGAGATCATGACCTGAACCGAATGCAGTGGTTTAACCCACTGAGCCACCTAGGCACCCCATGGAGACCCACTTTTTTTTTTTTTTTTAAGATTTTATTTATTTGACAGACAGAGACCACAAGTAGGCAGAGAGGCAGGCAGAGAGAGAGAGAGAGAGAGAGAAGCAGACTTCCTGCGGAGCAGGGAGCCCGATGCGGGGCTCGATCCCAGGACCCTGAGATCATGACCCGAGCCAAAGGCAGCAGCCCAAACCACTGAGCCACCCAGGCGCCCCTGAAGACCCACTTTTAAGTAGAGTTTTAAATCTTTCCAAATTTATAAGTAAGGAAATCAAGTCATGGAGGGAATTTAGGTGATTTGCCCAAGACTGCATCTAATATATAGTAGAGCTGGTTCTTGAATCCAACTCTTAACTCAAAGTCCACTGGTTCTCATGGAGGGGGTAGGAGGGGGTATATCTATTTGTAGAAAACTTTATCTTTCTATTATTTCACTGGCAGAATATTCTTGATTGTAAACCTAAGTGTCAAATGCAGAATTTAAATGCACTTCTCTCCTCTATAATTCACAGGGCTTCTGTAACAAGATACGATAGAATGGGTATCTTAGAACAATGAAAATTAATGCTATGACTGTTCTGGAAGCCAGAAATCTGGAATCAAGGTGTCACTATGGTCTGGGGGCTCTGAAGAAGAATCTGTTCCGTGCCTCTCTTCCAGCTTCTAGTGGTTGTTGAAAATCCCTGACATTCTTTGGCCTCTGCATAACTCCAATCTCTGTCTCCAAAATACACCAAATCAGTCTAAAATAATAAACTGTATTTCAATCACCAAATTTCAGTGGATCACCAAATTTTCAGTGGAAAACTATGGACAATTAACCAATGAAATATTTCCATTTCCATTATATTACAAGTAATTTGAATAAAAGCGAATCCTTTGATAGCACTGAGATTGGGGCAAAATGTAAAAATAAGAAATGTTTTAATAAATAAATAATTTGCAGTTTTAGTGTAAAAAGTTCCCTGTGGACTGTGGACTGCTAACAGATGCCCAGCCCCTTTGTCTTTGGGTTTGTAATGAACTGTGATTTCTTAAATCAAGGAAAACAAAGTGAGGCAAAAATGTGTTTTTTAACTTTAGTAGTGCAAGCAATAGTAATTCACCTTCTTCCTAGATTATAGTCTACTACTTCATGTTCTTGTCATACCAAGCAAGAACCTGAAACTGAAAAGATGGTAACTAGTGGAACATTTGCCAGTATCAGAGAGTAGTTACTTTAATAGAAATGAATTACTGAATTGCACCTATTTCTACCACACTATAACCACATAACTTCTAGAAAGCATTACAATTTGGACTTTTTAAAGAGTTGATCATCTCATATATAAAATGAGGATGGGGCACCTGGGGTCTCAGTCATCTGAGCGTCGGACTCTGGGTTTTGGTTTAGGTCATGATCTCAGGGTTATGAGACTGAGCTCTGTGTTGGGCTCTGCACTCAGCATGGAGTCTGCTTGGAATGCTCTCTCCCTCTCCCTCTCCCTCTCCCTCTGCCTCTCCCTCTCTCTTTCTCAACCTCTCTCTCTCTCAAATAAATAAATGAATCTTTTAAAATAAATAAATTAATTAAATAAAATGAGGATAATGATTTCTAGGGATTGTATAATGTAAGGATGGTACAATCATTTAAAACCTGAAAAGTATAGGGTATTTTATTATAGTTCCATGCTTACAATTTATGCCTAATGTCCAGAAAAGCAAACAAAAAAGAACAATAGAATAAAAAACTGTGAAAATCAGTTGGTTTATAAGTGTTTCTAATTATGGCAAATGTGGATTATCTGTGTGATAGTAGTTCAACCAAGGTGTAAGACATACATACATAAATGTTACACATCTCCTTATAGCAGCCACTAACTCTAAATTCAATCAAGGACCATACATTAGTTAAAACAATTCAAGAGTTTTGTTTTTACACCAATATCATATATCCATTTTACCTTTTGAAATGAAAAGGAGAGCTGCCTGGGTGGCCCAGTCCATTAAATGGTCCATTCTTGGTTTTAGCGCAGGTCATGATCTCAGTGTCATGAAATCAACCCCAACTGGTGGGATTCCACTTGAAGCCTGGAGTCAACTTGAAATTCTCTCTCTCCTTCTGCCCCTCCCCATCCCACACTTGCACTCACTTTCTCTCTCTAAAATAAATAAATAAATAACTCGTACAAAAAAAAGACAACATACCTAATGGTAAATTGGACAATTTACCATTACATCCTATCTTATGTTTAAATACAGTCTCATAGTTTGAAATATTCTCCTATATACAATTTTAGTTAATCTGGACAGCAACTTTGCAAACTGTCTTCTAAGAGTTAGTAGGAAAACAATTCCTCTATTAAGAAATAATATTTTAGCTGAACTTGAAGTATTAATAGATATGTTCCAGGCAAGGCAAAGTTTCCCAGGAAGAGAAAAAGACTAGACTAAAGAGAAGGAAAAAAAAAAGACAAGACTAGAGAGAAGTAGAAGTACAGTTCTGCAGTGTGCTGGAGCATAGAACACTAAGGAGATGTAGCAGGAGATGGCGGGGGGGATACGCAAGAGCCAGAATATAAGGAGTCTTGTATGGTGTGCTAAGAAATTTTTATTTTTCTCATTTAAAGTGAGAAACTACTCAATATCTTTGTTCAAAGAAGCGATGTGATTTTATGTGAAATTTTGCACTCGACATGAGAATAAAAAAGAACAAGTCCAGCAGGGAGATGATGAAAGTCTGAGTGAACAATCATGGTGGCAAGGAGGAGTAGATTTGACAGACATCCTGAAAATGGAGTTCACAGGATTTCAGAGACAATTTGACAGGGAAGGAGAGATAGAAGAGCTAAAGGTGATGCCCCAGGTTCTGATTTAGAGCAGTGGGTTGATAATGGACACCTTCAAAATGCTAGGGAGCACAGGCAGATTGGTGGAAATGGGGGGCAGAGGAGATCATTATTTTGTAGATACTGAGTTTAAGGTATCTCTGGTAAATTCCCATGTAGATATCATGTAGGTGTTCTGTAGGCAATCATAAATAAGAAACTGGAGAGCAAGGGAAGCCTGGGTGGCTCAGCCAGTTAAGCATCAGACTCTTGATCTCAGTTCAGTTCTTGATCTCAGGGTCATGAGTTCAAGCCCCATGCTGGGCTCCCTCTGGTCATGGAGCCTGCTTAGTGAGAAAGAAAAGAAGAAAGAAAAAAAAAAAAGAAAAAGAAAGAAAAGAAACTAAAGAGCAAGAGAACAGTTTGAATTTAAGATCACCAATAGTCATTCTTTCTCTTCTGGAATATTCCTTTAGGAAGGCATATTGAACTTAAAGGAGAAATATAGTAAGAACAACAACAACTAAAAAAAACAACAATAACAAAAAGAGGGAGCCTTCAGTTTCTCTTCTCTTTCATGCAATAGATAAAAATGCAGGAACTCTGGGAAAGATGGACTCTTTTTTCTGGGCCTGTTTCCTCCCTCTCCCCCTTCCCAAATTTGATGCTCTACAATTAAGGCAGGCAAGTAGTCGTCTGCCACATGGTGGAAGATTCTGAATATATGACTTAGGGTTTGAAGTTTTCTCAGGAGGCAATGGGAGACTACTGAAGAAAAATAAGATGATCACAGTATTCACAATATTCAGCTTGCATAGGTATATAGATGGATAAAAAAAGGTAGTAATATGTAGAGGGAGTATCATAACTTTAATTGGAATGGGATGGAGAAAGAGAAACCGACCTAACCGAAGAAGGCATGTGGAGATATTACTAATACATACGTTACCTCAGCTCCCTCTTCATCTGTAAAATGGGTTATAATAGTGCCTATGGATAAACAAAGTCATTGTGGAATGGAATATGGCATATAAAGTGCCTGACACAAAGAAGGTACTCACTCGGTGTCTGATAAATGAATGAGGGAGATCAAAAAGAACTCAACCTGTAGCCACTACCAAACACCACCATTAGTTACTCAAACATTTTTTTTTTTCCTTTTTAAAAAATCAATACAGTCCACTCTCTTGGAGACTGTAGTACGGGTACTAAACCTACATTCTGGAAGAAAAACAAGAATCATTGACAATCACTCTCTCTTCCTAAACCTCCTTAGGTGGGTCAAATGAACTTTAAAGGAGAAATATGATAAGAACACTAAAAAATGAGAGAGTCCTTTCCTCCATCAAGCAGTAGGTAAAAATATAAACTCCACTGTGAAAATCATTTGGTAAAAGAGTTTGTTTTTGTCGGTAGTCTCAAAAGGAGTGAAGGATTCATTATTTTTATTTTCCTTTATATGTTATGCTAACATTCTCTGTTGAGTTTAAGAGTATCATTAAAAGGAACTATATTAAGGAATATAAAGACTGAAAGTAGAAACAAATTAGTAAAATCTGTTTTAAGCAAGAAGGGCTTTTGAAGAGCCTTTGTCATTAGGTGGTTTTCAAAGTATGGAAGCTCCAGAATATGCATCCATGATTATATTTGCAGTGGGTGGCTATTCACACAACTAAAAAAGAGCAAAGCCTAGTGTATAAGACCACCTAAAGACTCACTGAAGAAAAAAAATAGAAATCAGATTTAGCACACTTCTGCTATCACCCTTTCTTTGGTGTGGTGAAAACACAACAATAATGGTGAAAATTTCCAACTTAAAAACTCTGCTGGGAATCTATAGATTAGGCCCAAATGTGGAAGGTAAAATGGAATAAAGCCTTTCTATTCTTAAGGCTGCAGAGCACCTGCATTTACCATTCCTAAGATTCCTTAAGAAAATTCCAGGAAACTCAAAGGTTTGACAATATTCATTCAGCAGGGTTTTAAGGAACTTTTATTGTGGATTGTTCAATTTTTAAGGGAAATTGGTTGCACAGCTAAGAATAATCTTTCAGAATTAATTTAGATTTAGTAATGGTTTAGAGAACCACGGGTCACTGGGATAAATGATCAATGGAGTTCATTAATACCAAAACTATCAATCTCTCATCCTCATAGAGACCTGGAACTCACCTTCTAACCTCATGGAAATCACTCCTCCTGGTCATGCATTTTCCCACGTATTCTAGAAAAACATGTAGAAGGAATACAAACATATAGAATTAAACCCTTTCTGTTAAAAATGTTACTGTATAGTTTTATTCTAGATAATAATTTGCTGTTGACCTCAGGAAGTTATTTTATTTCGTTCATCTATCCGTGTATTGTTTAAAATAAGATAAATAAAACAGAATAAACATAATTTTCTTAGGTAATGCATCTTTGTAAGGATTAATACCCATAGCTTTCTGAAACAAAGACAATTTACCTACACAAGAAAATTACTATCATTATTCTGCATGAATTTAAATGAGTTTAAATCCATTTTTCCAATTCTTGTCTCTTTTCATTTCCTAATGTTGACTTTCAAACACTTCATTTTCCTTCCAATTTCGTAAATGCCCCATGCCTTAAAGTCCGCCCTTCTTGGCTCATATATTTTACACACAGCATTTCTAACAAATAATATTACCATGAGCTCAGAGCACCACAAGCTCAGACCTGTTAGCCCCCTGGCGTTTTGTAGTATCATTTTCCGTGTTCTAATTGTCTGTCTCCATTAAAGCGGATGCCAGTATTACATGAGGTTGTGTACACCTAAAAAGTCGCTCTTAGTTTCATTTTGTTTGTTTGAATCTGGGAAAGAGTGAGGTGGGGAAGGAAAGGCTACCTCGGAAAACAAATAGTGAGGAAAGGAAAATGGCTCCCCAGGAATTTCTGAGCCAGTGAGGATTCTACTAAGTAGCCCCCCCCCCCAAAATCCCAAACTAAGAATCCCAAACTTCTCTACAGCACCTTCCTCTCCCCCCCCCCCAAAAAAACCTCCAGAGTATGAAAGCTGACAGTGTTATATCCCTCCACCGTGCTGGGGACGCGGTTTTAAGTTCAGAAACTACTGCTACAGCTCGATGGCATTCTGCACTCAGCAGGGTGCGGTGTTACTGTCCCTGGACTCCAGGGCTCAGAGCGCTGGACTGAGCGCCTCTGCTCTTGTGGGATTACCAGTGACATCTGCAAATGCGTAAAGAAGGAAAGAAACAGAGGGTTTCCCTCATCGTTTAGTGTCTACCACATTCCTCCTTTCCAGTTCATTCTGTCATCCCAAAGAGGGGAACTGCTTTCTGTAATTTAAACGATAATATTCCTTTGGTGTCTTTTAGAATTAGCTTCCCTCCCTAATTAGCTGATTTCAGGCAGCACAGGAAAACTCGACCAAAAGGCATCTGGGCTGGGGGCGGGGGGTGCGGAATTGACAGCAAAACATTAGGGCTTAAGAAGATAAAGTTGCATAATGGCTGGAAGTTAAAAATTAAAATACCGCAGTAAGGACGCCGAACAATGCTTCAGTGCAAACGAAACTTTTTAAACATCGTCTGCCCGCTGAGACAAAGCTGCTTCACAAAAGCGCACGCATCTAAATCAAATCTCCCCCACCAGAGAACACGGTTTAAAGTATCAGTGTTCGTTTTTTTCCTCAACACAAGTTGAAAGTAAGTTATGTAAACCCGAACATCCGCACGAAAGAGACCGCCAGGGCGCAATCAGTAGGCACGTCTCTCCCACGCGGAGAAATGGCACTGTGACCCTTTCCTTCAGCTGATGCAGCTTGCCATGCGGAGGCTGTTCTCTAGAGAGAAACCAGACAGTCCAGCGTAAAATGCTTTAGGAGGGGAAATGGACAAAAGACGAGAAATTACTTTGAAAGCTTTGGAAGCCGTTTCCACGGCCATCCAGAACTGACTTCTGACCCCACCCCATCCCAAGAAACAGAACGAATCCGCCGACCAGCCCCGCTGCGCACTGCGCACTGCGGCCCGGGAGCGCGGAGCTGGCGCCCGCCAGACTCTCACTGTGCTCGGCTTGCCGCAGCGCGCCCGGGCGCGCGCCCTGTTCCGCGCGAGTCCGCGCTCCGGGTTTCCGAGGTCGCCAGCACCCCGCGAAAGAGCCCCGCCGGGAGGGGACTTCTGCGAGCTCGGTCCCGGGAGTCCCGAGAGCGCTTCCCCGCTCTGCGCCACCTTCCCGAGGCGTCTGTTCGGGAAAGCACGTTCCTGGGCTCCGGGCCGACCAGGTTAGCTTTGAGCGTCAGGCTGCGGCTTCGGTGTCACTCCGGGGGTCTTCACCGAACATAAGCATTTTCCAGTGCCAGAGACTGGTGGGGTGGAGGTTCTCCTGGTGTTGGTTAAAGTATCCTCAAGTTCTTCCAACCTGGACTCCCCGACTTGGTAGGTAGGAGTAGCTCCCTCCTGGCAACGGAGATTTGTCCGTCTGGAGACCTTCTGCCATGGGAGATGCTCTTGGTGTCCTCAGAACCAGAAAGGTTTATTAACACTGCAGTTCTCCTGAACGTGCTAGGGTGTGCGGAATTGTAAAGGTGTCTACTTAAAGAGAACCTAGACCTTCACTGTGCCCCCCACCCCAGAACTCCTCTCCCTAGAAAATAGAACTCCCATCTGAATGAAATCTGAGGGTGGGCTTTTGTTCACTGAATTTATACCCCAAATAGTGGCTAATAGTAAGTAGTTGGTTAATGCATAATTGTTGAATGAATGAATGTGCAAACATACACACTTGAAGAAGCTGATTGGGTTGGGAACATCTGGGAATTCTTGTTTTCCTGGTAGGGAAGCGACCAAACATTTACTGGGCACTACTCCTTGCCAAGTCTTCTAGGCTTTGGCAGGACAGTGGGGAGAGGGGGAGGGCTAGCAAACACAGGCGTCCTTAACCGACACAAAAGGGGGCTTTATAATATCACGTAGTCCAAGCTCTCAACCCTGTATTCCAAGGATGGGTTGTTTCCTCTCATCCATCTCCTACCCCCTCACCCTGCGGAGAGTATTAAAATATGTATGTGTGTGTGTATGTGTATATATATATATATATATATATATATATATATGGAGTTCCCGCGGGAACTGCGAGCCCCTCCAACAGAGCATATATACACACACACACATATATATATAAATAATATATTATATATTGATTGATTGATTTTATATATTTATTTATTGATATTATTATAAATATAAAAAATTAAATATTTATTATATATATTTATTTACTAACTGCACACTGCAGGCGCTGGTTAAATGTTCCTTGATGGTTAGCATGATTTGCCCAAGGTCACACAGGGCAAGAAACTTCGGACCCAGCTTCCTTCCAACATACATTTCTCCAGCCTCTCTGGACAGGACGGTCCTGGGCACTGGGGTACGAGAAGGCCCGTCTCCCCCTACTCCCAGGTTAAGACCCTTGGATGAAATGGCCCAAGAGAAGTGGCCTCCATAACCACTCCTTCACAGGGAGCCGGGTACATATGCTCAGAGCTAGCTGGGGATACAATTTCATCTAGAGAATAGGATTTCTGCAGTTTTCTCCGTCACCTTCCAACCTGACAAGAGGTGGGCCGAGGGCCCTCTAGGGCTGGGAGCCCTGGGAATAGAAGGCTCCAAGTGTCCCATCTCTGGCCTTCGCCTTCCTCATCAGACTTCACAAGGGCGGGGTGTGGTGAGCCCAACGGGCTCTCCCTACCGCCTGCCCAGGTGCGGGCTGCTCCGGTAGTCTGGCTCTCTTTTCCTATGTACTTTCCTTTTGAGTTTCTGCTAAAATCTGGAGACATGGAATCCACCCGCGGGAACTCCGAGCCCCTCCAACTGAGCATGCGCCAATGCCAGGCTGCTTTTGGTCACCGACTCCAGAGCTCTCCAAGCTGGGGCTGCGGAGCTGGAGGAGGAGGGAGGAGGGAGGAGGGGAAGGGGAGGGGGTGCCTCGAGACTCGGCGGCTCGCGCGCCTGCGCATCCAGCTCCAGGGACCCTAGGTTTTCTATGGGATTCCCAATCTGCAGCAGAGACTTACCCGAGCTTGTTGCGGCGGCGGCTGGGCTTGCGAGGCGCGATCCAAGAGGGATTTAAGCAGCCTAGAGCTCCAGAGCCAAAAAGAAAAAAGAAAAAAAGCGCGAGAGAACCGCGCAGAGAGACGGCTTAACCGTTTACCTGAATTATACATATATATAAAGAACTGTTGAGTTTTATCATTTTCGTTAAGTGACCGTGCGCAGCGCTATAACTGTAAGTGGAAAATGCAATCTTCGTTGCTTTTCTGCATGTGTAGTACAGCCAATTGTCTGAGAGATGCTTTGGCTATTGTCACATACTTTGCATAGATGCCTCTGAATGCATGGTGGCGATTGCTTTGGTTAATGCTGGCCATCTGAATGTGTTGCCTGTCTACGGGGGGATCTTTTGGGATAATGGGGGTGGGGGAAGGGGGAGTGTTTATATGCGGCGTGTCTGGGGGACTATCTTAGACTGGATTTAAGATAGGTGAAACAGAGGTGGTTTTTTAGTGTAAGCCTAAACAGATTTCCTTACACGGATTTAAGTAGCTAATTGAGCGATTGTGAAGTTTTCCGGTTGCTGATAAAACTATTGAGCGGTTGCAGTCAAGTACCAACCTGTCATCCGTGGGGCTGGGGCACCATTTTTCTCACCGTGGAAGAGCAGTGAAGGTGTTTGCTAAGTGAAACTGAGTAGACGAGATGCGGTGTGGAAATCAGCGTTGGTTTCCGAGCGGGATGTTCGTGTTCAGAACCACGGAGCGAGGCGCAAAAGAAGCACATTTCCTAGTATTTATTTAGAAACGAGAAGATAATTTTTCGGTTTTGATTTTTCGTCATGACGGTGAATGGGCAAAAAGGGAAGGATGTACAATCACATAGTCAGCCGTTTTCGACAGAGCCTGAGTCTCAGAGCCTCTGAATGGGAACTGTCAGAGCCAAACTAGTTACCTGCCTTTTCATCCCGTGTTCACATTCTGGTATACAGGGTTGAGAAATGTAAGTCCAGATGTGTTAAATTTGGTAGTGTTTCTTTAAAGGAGAAAAGGTCGTTTTGTGTTTTGAGTTAGAATGGGTTGTTCCTTGCCCAGAAGCTGAAGCGGGGTCTTTGCAAGGTCAAACCCCCTTTGGAAACCAGGGGCACTGGTGAATGTGGCTGAGGGTTGGAGGAAATGGTGAGGCTGGGTACTAGTGCTGAGCACTGCACAGATCAGTGCTCTGTGAGATGGGGGAGTGGGAATCCATTTTTCTAGAGTTGTGCTCCTGCCCATATTTTGGAGACTAAAATGAAATGGAAATGCTAGTGGGTGTAGAAAACACAAGTGGATACTATCTGTGTGTCACCTCTCACTTGAAGACAAGAGGAGGGAAGGAATTATATCTCTACATATTAATTTTTTTAAAAAATTAAAGGGATTTCAGGTTGAGGCAAATTAAAAAGGAAACTCTTGTGAAAACATATTTTATCCCCACTATCATCTGAACTGCTTACATGTGTGTGGTAGTGGGGGGGGGGGTGTCCTGTATCACTGTATACTTGACGCGTAAGTGCACTCTCATGAAGCTGGGGTGTTTAATAACTCCAGAAAATGCTGCACTGAAGCAGTTGGCAGAATGGCATGAGGTAGGCAGACAAGAGAAGAGCATGGCCAGTGTGAGTTGGATATCCATGGAAAAAGCAGATTCAATTTCTGTAATGACATACATTTTCCTTTAAATAAGGCAGTTCATTTTTTAGCCCTTTGGCCCTTTCGGCACTCCAAATATTTCCAACACCTCAAAGGGATTTGTAATTTACAATGGATAAAATTTGAAATAAAAAATTCGAGAATGTTCTCTCCTTGGAAACCCAAAATGTAAATACTGGTTCTTCCTTTCCTTACTTAGGGCAGAAGGATCAATCTCTTGTCATAATTGAGCCATTCTCCTGGTCATCACTGAGAGTTGGGATCTGCTTCATGAATGGTGCAGGTGTTGTTACACTGCATTGATAAATGGGTAGTGCAGGAGGAATGGGGAATCTGGCACTAAAACTGAGAGATGTTTAGTATCAGATACCCTGGCTTGTAGGCTGACAGAGTCACATCAGGCAGAGACCTTCAAAAGCATCTAGTCCAGACCCCTTATTTTACAGATGGGGAAACTGAGACCCCGCACCACGGAGCTTAGAAGAATCAATTAACTTCTAGTCTATGAAATAAACAATTACAGAGTAATGGGGATAGAAATGTTCCCTTCTCCCTACACTTTGAGCATCCTCAGTGACATTGCTGAAGTCTTTAAATAAACAATTGTCTGGTCCCCAGCACATCTTTCAAGAGAATCCCAGGGATTCCTTTTCACACTATATCATTTCTCCTTTCTTGTAAGGTTGCTTTCTATCTCTTTCCTATTGTCCCTCCCCTCCAACATACCCACCTTATTCAATGTTTAATGTGGCCTTCCTGGCCTCCTCTGCAAGTCAGTAAATTTGTTTGGAATCCTTGGATTTTTTTTTTTTTTTTTTTTTTTTTTTGAGAGAACTGAGCTGTTTGAGCATTGGCCGGCCCCTCTCCATCTCCTCCATGCTCTCATCCTTAATGGACTCCAGCCCTCTAAGACACTGCAGGCACCATCCTCACTCCTCGGTCCATCCTGCATCTTCCAAAACTGCTGCAGCTGCAGGGCCTGCGACCTACCAGAGTGAGGCAGCTGCAGTGTGAACACACAATGGGTTCTGCCAGCTCTCCTCTGGCTCCTAGAAGGCAGAAGCCAAATCCAAGATGCCTAACGCTCCCCAGCCTTCATGGAAATCCTCCAGATGCAGCCACCTGCAGAGAAGGGGAGGGGTGGGGGGCAGGAAGACGGAAGGAAGAAGGCCGCAGCAGCTCAGCCTGAAGTGGGCGCTAGAGAGGACAGCAGTGTCGCTTGCAAAGGCTTTAGGGCTCGGAAAGTACTTGCACAGCTTCCTTCTCTGTTTTGCGGCACTGAGACTGCAAAGCAAGCAATCCTACCTGCCTACCTCGGCCTTCTTCTCGTTCCTTCTTTTTATTTTTATTTTTTTTTCCCTCTCAATCTTTCGGCTTCTCCCTCATTTTCTCTCCCGAATGCCAAGACAGTAAAGCTCTAGGCCTTTTAAAGATAATCCAAGCCCTCCTGTTCCTTTTGAAACATGTAATCTCCCACACTCTCAGAAAGATAGCACAACCACCACAGATGGCCCCTTCAGGGGAATGCCAGGAATTTCTACCTGTGAAAAGCTGAAGCATTAGGGAAGGCTTGAGGAAGACAGTCTGAGTCTTTTTTCATTTGAAAGAGGAGTTAAATACTCTTGGAAGTTTTTGAGGTAGCATGGAGGTGATTTCCTCAACATTCAAAAATTTACAAGTGTTTAAAAATTTTATTTATTTTAAGTAATTTCTACCTCCAGCATGGGGCTTGAACCTAGGACCCTGAGATCTAGAGTCACATGCTCTACTGACTGAGCCAGCCAGGGACCCCACCAATTAATAATTTAATTTAGCCCTTCCCTTCATGGTAAACCTTTGCCAAATTGGGTTGAGCTTTGTCTTGGGTAGAGTCTGTCTCTAACAAATGTCACCTGGTCTTACTATCCCATTCTGAAAATAGTCATGGCCAGACTGTTCTGAACACCAGGTAGCCTAGGCAGAGACTCGCAGTTGCTAAGTGCCCAGCTTTCATTTGCTATGCGGTGAATTTCATCTGTAATGGGATAACACGATGAGAAATGTTGTCCTGTGCAAGCTATAGATTTTCTGTCGGGGTTGCATATAGGTTTGGATTCCAAACATTGCTGAGGAGCTCCTTGGGGAGTTTCATAAAATGACAGTATAATGTCAATATCAAACAAGTAACCTAATTCAGGAGAGTAATACCTTTTAATGTCATTCTGGAGGTCTTTTTCGTTGTATTGAGTGTTACCTGTGCTCCTTAGATTAGTAAATATTTAGGAACATTGGACGGTTTTCTTAAAAAATGGGTCACATTCAGTTTAGTCTAAGGTTGAAATTAACAGTGTCCATCTCAATTACATTTAGTAGGTATAGATGTATCAATTTTCCAAAAGTATCAAATGGTACACAAATAAGTTAACAAATGGTATTTCTACTGTCCCAGTGGTTAATTCACGTAACTAATGGAGTAAAGGAATTGGATGGGATCCATATAAATTACTTAATCCATCCCTCCAACACATAAAAAGTGCAGTATATCAAGGAGCATTTTCATCTCAAAGACATATCTACAATATGATAGCACAGCCCACAAGGGCAGAGATTTCAATAACCCTTTTCATATTTCCATAAAATTTGTACAATGTCTTTTTTTTTAATTTATTGGACAGAGAGAGATCACAAGTAGGCAGAGAGAGAGGAGGAAGCAGGTTCCCCACTGAGCAGAAAGCCCGATGCGGGGCTCCATCCCAGCACCCCAGGATCATGACCGGAGCCGAAGACAGAGGCTTAACCCACTCAGCCACCCAGGCACCCCTATACAATGTCTTTTATAGTAGATATTCTATAGTAGATATTAACATATGTCAAAGATATTTAATATTTATTCCAAGAATCAATTGAATGCACCTTGTTAATTACATCAAGAAATTAAATTTTTTTGACTAAAAATAGGCACAATTTACATTACTTTCAATATTATTATGTTACTAAAAGGAAAAGTAGATTAAAGGTTATTATATAATTTATTCTCACTAAAAATATAAAAGCTCTATAATAACATCTTTAAGAGTTCATTTTAATCCATGAATATTTTTCTGTTTATCTCTCTCTTTTTTAAAAAGATTTATTTATTTATTTATTTGAGAGAGAGAGAGAGAGAGAGAGCACTCAAGTGGGTGGAGGGGCAGAGGGTGAGAGAGAATCCCAACCAGACTCCCCTTTGAGTGTGGAGTCCAACTATGTGTGTGTCTCTATCTTGTGGCTAGATCTCAGGACTCATAAAACCACTACCTGAACTAAAACCCCAAGTCAGATACCCAACTGACTGAGCCACACAGGCACTCCTCCTTCTATATCTTAATAAGTCAAAATATAAGTTATTTTTACCTAGTTACAAGAACTGATATTAACAGGTCAAGAAGGAAATCTAAACCTAGACTATGGTAGCTATGTGTACCATAGTATCTTGCACTATGGAATTATGGGTCTCCTGTGCTATGGAATTAGGTTAACATGTTCACACTATGAAGGGACCACAACGGTAGTCCTCATTTACAGTTTGTTTCTAAAGATAATTTATGCTCCCTTAAGTGAGTCAAAATAGTTTGAGTTTCTCCCAGCCTGGTTCATTGAGAACTTCTCAAATGGGGCTCCTGGGGGTGCTTCAGAAACTACTTAATGAATGAAACAGAAATGGAATAGCAAATTAGTCAGGAATCCTCACAGAGGTTTGACACTTTAATAATAAGGTGCCTGTGAATACATTAAGGAGATGTTCTATACCCTTACCAGCTAACTTAAAGCAAACAAGTTGGGTAATTTGTCATGATTCTTATGCTTTCTCTGGATTTCTCCACTGCCTTACTTCACTGTGCTTCTGGCACAGATGACCTGCTAGGTAACCACCAACTGTTTATTTTTTTTAAGACAATGCACTGCATTTATAACCATTTGTTGGATTATCTTCAGGTCAACAATCTATTTCCTTTTGTTCTAAATTACCCTTAAGACTTGGAGCACTCTCATTCACCAACTGGCCTTCAAGCTCAATATGTGTGATACAATAATTGCCGAACTTTTTATAGAAAGTAGGGCTCTCTTAATTAAAATGATTTCATTTTTATGAAGTATTACTCATAAAAGGCAAAGTGTTAACATATTGGTTAAATGTACTTGCAGTTATTACAGATCTATAGAGTGAATTTGGTTTTTCTTTATTCTTGCTCATATAAGGACTTTTCTGAAAATGGAAATCTTTCAGTTTAAATTTTTTTTTCTCTCCTTTGTTTGGATTTTATTTATTATCTCTGAGACTCTGAAAGACAATGAGCTTTTGAGGAGCTGAATGTAAATAGATTTTTGCAAATGATTAACATGTTAAATGTGCTTTGGAGCCAGGGTGGATTTTTTTTCTAACCCAAATAAATAGACCCTAATATTTTTGTTGTTTCATATTTTATTGCAATAGGAGATTCTTAAAATAGTAGACTGTGGTGTTACAGGAGTCCTTGGTATTTTATATTTTGTGTTGGTTTTATTAATTTGTGATTAATGTGTTTATTTCTGATTTTTTGAAACCCAATCCTAAATTATGAGTGAAATGTCTTATTGAAGGCTTATTAAGCATTACCAATAAAGTTAACATGCTTATTAATATATTTTATTTTAATGTACCAAATAGTGCCATGCAAGTGTGACTTTCAGTTAACAATTTCCATTTGTTGGAATCCTTTGGCAATTGGTGTTATGAGTTAATGGAAGACCATCAGTTTTGTTTATTCCAGAAATTCAAGAGTTTTGAAATTTATACTGAAGGCATTTGATGTTTATTTTCTTGCTAATATAGGAAATTCTATACAAAATAAAAATGAACTTGTGAAATCAGTTTAAATTCTATACAAAATTTTAGCTTTTCTTTTAAATGTTTATAAAGGTAATCTTTCCTCAAAGAGATGAAAATCATCCATTTAATCTTTACTCATTCTTAGTTTGTGAATGGGAGAATTCCTCAGCCCTCTCCAAGGTTTTAACTGGCTCAAAAGAAAGTAGGGTAGGAAATGTGTATCAGAGTTTTCAAGCTTGATACCCTTAGTTAAAACCCCAGTTCCACAGATTATTAGTTCAATGACCTTGTATAAGTGATTCAAACTCTCAGCCTCACTTTCCATTTAAAATAGTAATTCGCAGGATTCTTGAACAGAAAATGAAAGACTACATATATAAAGACATAATGTTTATTTGTAAAAATGCAGTAAATGATAGTTACTATCATTCCTTTCCTCAGAGATCAAGTGTTCTGAAACCATTTAATTCTCTGGAGTTATAGTAGAACCCACATTCGCCATGAAACCTCTAAGGGAGGTGTCGAGCTATGGAAAGCAGTGAACATTCGACAGTGGCAGCCTACCTTGTAAACAAGTGTCTAGGGAGTGAATGTGCCAAGCACAGTGTTGTCACTGTGCAATCTACATTAAATAATGTAGCCTTGATGGAATTGAAGCCTAGGAAAACAGATAAAAGCAATTCACTAAGTCAAGTGAAATAGAAAGGTGACCCGGATGCATAGAAAAGAGTTTCTGGAAGAAAAGCCTACACCGACACCTCAGACTAACGTTTTTCTCATTCTTTCTTTCAGTCCACCTCCTTGCCATTAGACCTTTTCTTTACTATCACCCCCCTGCCGTGTAATACCAGCATATAATTGGACCCAACAGAATAGGGAACTAAGAGCACATTTTTACATTTGTTAACTTATTGAATCTATTTTAAGTCCCTCTATTATTTTTCAAGGTACACTTGTCTCCCCTTATCTGTAGTTTCGCTCTACACAGGTACAGTTACCCCTGGTCAGCCCAGGTCTAGAAGCCGATGATCCTCCTGATAATTGGTCAGAAGACCAACAGTCAGCTAATGCTAAGTCACATGCCTTCAACAGTTACCCCCCTTCATCTCATTATGTAAGCATTTTATCACCTCCATCATCACAAGAAGAAGGATCCATACAGTACCATGAGATATTTTGAGAGAAAGGGAAACCACATTCACATAACTTTTATGACAGTATATTGTTATAACTACTCTATTTTATTATTACTTACCCTTGTTAATCTCTTACTATGCCTAACTGATAAATGAAATTTCATTATGGGTATGTATGTATAGGAAAAACCATAGTATGTATAAGGTTCAGTCCTATCTGAAGTTTCAGGCATTCATTGGTGGTCTTGGAATGTATCTTTTGGGGATACAGGGAGTGCTACTGTAACTGAACAATGTGACCCTTGTCTTCCACTCAAGCCTCCAACGAATCATAGGATTTGAACAAAAACATTTCAAGAGCGTCCCTCCTTTTGATTTAAATATCATACTATCACACTTCTATTCTCTATTACCTTCCAAAAAAGGAATTTCTAATACTCTCCCCTCACCTCCCTTATAATTCAAACTAATTTCATGACTTACCTTTCAATGTCTGTCTGTGGGAGGACTTTTATGTGATCTATTCTTTCATTCTTTCCTCCCAGGGATGATAAGGAAGGTATATCTCCCAACCCTTCTTAACTACTGAGCTGAAAACTTGATTCCAACCCTTCTGGTGCGCGCACACACACACACACACACACACACACACACACCCAAAATGGCCTTCTTTTCTTTAGCTCTTCTAAGACCCATTTTTCTTCTCCTCAGCTTTTTCTCTCCTCTCCCCATATTTCCTGCTTCATTTACTAGGGAATTTCAGATAGATTTCTAACCTGTGGTTACAAAAGAACATCCTTTTCTCCCTTTGAAATCTATAAAAGTTATTCATACATTCTGAGGCTCTTTTGTGTAGTAAGAGTCTTGGATGATTCATAGAACTAGGTAGGAATTTTGGTCCTAATTAATTTGGGGGGGCTCATTTTCTCACTTGTGAAATGGGAATATATTTGCTTTATAGGGTTGTTGAAGACCATATATATGTGTATAGACAGGTATGCATACACACACACACACATACATATATATACATGCGCACATACCACCTAAAAGAGCTTAGCACAGAGTAGGTCACTCTCCTCCCACTCTGGACCTCTACCTCTCCTCCTGCCATTCTCCTCAGTCTGCATTTCATCGTTTATCTTAGTCTCCTGTTCTATGCTCTGCTCTTTCTAAGTGTATGTGTTCTCATTTGCTGGTAGTTAAATAGTAGCTAATACCCACATATCCCAGGGAGCCTGGTGAGTATGGTCCTAGAAAAAGTTTCCTGACTGAGTCAGCGTACTAGCTTAGACCTGTGTTCTGCATCTGTTTGGGAAACTCTTCCATTTATTTCAGACATGCCTCCTACTAAAGCTCCCCCAGCTTCCAATGACTAATGTTCAGTTAATGAACAACCCTTCCCTCGCCAATGACTTATGGCATGCTTCATAAATAATGTCAGAGGACGTCTGCCAGTGTTTAATTGTCTCCTGCCCTTAATCCTCTCTTTCCTTCACCTTTTGCTCTGAGGTGCCTCCAGCACCTGTGACACATTCCCATGACAGCCTTACTTCACTTCTTTGGCCGAGTCTAATATTATCACTTAGTCCATCTTTTGTCCGTCAAATAAATGTCCATCAAATAACACCCAGTATATGGCAGAAGGGGAAGTGTTAGTGGCACATGCAATAAAGGTTGCAGAATACGTTGGAATCAGGATTAGCCTATCAGAGCCTTCATTGGTTGGGTGTCTGTGGAAGAGCACACTAATCACTGAAGCACATTGGCTAAGAGCAGAGAATGGTTCTCAAAGCAGAGATGAGGGAGTACTGCACACACACACACACACACATACATACGTGTACAATAAGCTCAAGTACTGTCATCGATCGTTTCACATTTTTAAGCAAGATATTTAAGAGCAAATGGTTTTAGAACAAATCAGTACTTAGGAAAAGGTATTAAAAGAAAGGCCTATTGAAAGTTTGCTCATTCTCAAGGAGGTGGCAGAGTTGAAAGGGAAAGTGGTTTAAATTTGTAGTAAGGACATTTTCAACTTTGTCTCTTTAAAGAAATATTTCAATGACCCTGATAGTTATTGCCCCTCGGAGAGTTTTGTGGAAACTTTTTTTGAGGGACATAATGCTCCCTCCATCCCACTTTCAGATATTCCTCGTGCACGTGCGAATTGAGTTTAGTGTTTCTCTTGTAGAGACTCTGGTAGCCGTTGAGATTTGTTTGGCCTTGTTTCCAAACTTTGCTCAGGAACTTTTGTTATATTATGCTGGTTACCGTCTCAGTGTCTTCTGAGGAACCCAGCTGGTAGAGCTGCTTTAGAAGGACATGAGTGGAACTACGTAATGGAATGCCTGTAAAACTGGGAGGCAGGGGTGCCTGGGTGGCTCAGTGGCTTAAAGCCTCTGCCTTCAGCTCAGGTCATGATCCCAGGGTCCTGGGATCCAGCCCTGCATAGGGCTCTCTGCTCAGCCGGGAGCCTACTTCTCCTCTCTCTCTGCCTGCCTCTCTACCTACTTGTGATCTCTGTCTGTCAAATAAATAAATAAATAAATCTTAAAAAAAAAAAACAAAACAAAACTAGGAGGCATCACAGGTTATAGTCATCATTTATGTGAATTCCTAGAAAAATTACTTAAACTTTCCTGAGTTTTCATTTCTTCATGTGAAAATAAATATGGGTGTCCCTTTCTTAGGGTATAAAACACAAGCTATGAACAACATACTCTATACCTTATGATATTCAGGGGCTTTGCAACTCCTCACAGTGAATCCAGCAAGGAAAGGTAAAGAGGAGATGCTTTCTGAGGGGTGCAGTGTTTGGAAACATGCGTGGCACATTCCATCTCTCTGTGTGAAGGGCTCTGCCATGTTCTTTGTTTTACTTGTGTATTAACCCGTTCATTTTCACAACAATCCAATGAGATAGCTCCACTTTAGACCAGGAAATTGGCTCAAGGATTAGAGAATTTGCCTAAAGTCATGAGGTTTGTAAGGGATAGCTCTAAGATCAAAAACAGATCTGTGCCCTTTCTGCGTGCTTTACACTGTTGTTTTTGTATTCACTGTGTTGCTACTATCTATGTTATCAATGCATTCATTCTTTCAACAAATACCTGTTGCATATCTGTCATTTGCCTTGTACTCGCTATATGAGGTAAACTAAAATGGCCATAATCCCTGCACTCATTGAGCTCAGAGTACAGCTAGAGAAACATATATTAAACAAATAACCACAAAATAGCACAAAATTACAAATAAGATTGGGTACAATGGAAGAAAATACATGACACTATAAGAAAATGTGACAGGAAGACCCTATTTTGAGCTGTTGAAATAGATTCCAGGGAAATCCAGTGAGATCTAGATTTCTAACTCAACCTCCTGGGATTGCTACTAAGATGTGGTTATAGCTGCTGGGCCTTGAGAAGGAGATGACTACTGCATTTCTCTTTGAGAACAGGATGCTTAAACCTTGTTCCCAGGTTTAAGCATCTCCTACTTTATCCATGACTCACAAGGTCCCCAATAATGAGGACAACAACAAAGCTTTTGATGGCAGTACATCTCCAAGAGAACCATGCTGTGATGCATTGTTCACTAGGACAGTTTCCAGGCAGAGAAATCTGCAAGCACCTGTGTGTCCAGTGCTTTTGCCAAACCCTTGGCTGCTTTCAAGTGGTGTACATATTTGGGTCTTTAAACATGCTTAAATGTCTCTATAATTCCATTAAGTTAAACGTGGTTTTCATTTATTCAACAGGTGTTTATTGAACACTTACTATGTACCTTGAGGATATAAGACATTGTTTGTGCTCTCTCGGCACTCACATTTCAACAGTGGAGACCAATAATTGATGGTCTGATAAGAATCATCATGGGGGGGGGGGGCGTCTGGGTGGCTCAGTGGGTTAAAGCCTCTGCCTTCAGCTCAGGTCATGATTCCAGGGTCCTGGGATCGAGCCCCGCATCGGGCTCTCTGCTAAGCAGGGAGCCTGCTTCCTCCTCTCTCTCTGCCTGCCTCTTTATCTACTTGTGATCTGTCTGTCAAATAAATAAACAAAATCTTGAAAAAAAAAAATCATCATGGGAGGAGCATAGAGAACTATGGTCGCACTTCTGGGGTACACAGAACCCAAATCTCCATATGGTGAGGGTTGGAGATAGGCTAATTTCAGAGCTGTCAAGAGTAGGAATTAGCTAGATGATGAGCAAAGGGGAGCAGGGATGCTATTATTGATAGAGGAAGCAGGAAACAAAGTATGCGGTACTGGCAGGCCAAACTTTCAAGTTCATGTGTCTGACATAATGTTTTAAAAGGTTATAGAATCTTGATCAAATAAGATTAGCCTGATGTTATGAAAAGAAATATGGATTTTGTAATCAGACTGTGTCACAAATTATTCTGAATTATATGAATCATTTTCTCTATGACATTTAGATAATGATACCTATGTGGCAGTATTATCCTACTGATTAAATTATAAATATTGCCACATAGTTATCATTTGATGGATTTTAGAGGTGAGTAGTAATGGTGTTTTTAATCAATAATACTACATACGGTTAAGTTATATTGACTTAATTACATGCATGTATTCATCTGATGCTCACAACTCATGCTAAGAATTTTTTCAAAAAGATTTTATTTATTTGAGAGAGTGAGCCCATATATGGGATGGAGCAGAAGGAGAGAGAGAAGCAGGCTCCCATTGAGTGGGGAGCCCAATTTAGGGCTCAATCCCAGGACCCTGAGATCATAACCTGAGATGAAGTCAGACACTTAAACAACTGAGCCACCCAGGTGCCCCTTTGCTAAGAATTTTTATTGTCCCCATTATAGAGATGAGGCAATGGAGACTTAGAAACAGCAAGTGACAAGCCCACAATCACATAACAATAAGTGCCAACAGCAGAGACTGACATTAGAGCTCTTTTCCTGATTGCTTCCCACTGTCTCCTTGCAGTACTCAATACACAGCTATTATTATTATTATCATTATTATTATGATAATTATTTTAAATTTAAAGCTCTTGAGACCATAATCAGAATCCTTTTTTTTTTTTTTTAAGATTTTATTTATTTGAGAGAGAGAGAGAGAGAGAGAGAGAAGAGACCATGCGCAGAGGAGGGGCAGAGGAGGGGAGTGGGGAGCCTGAGGATGCCAGGCTCTATCCCAGGACTCTGGGATCACGACCTGAACTAGATGCAGACACCTAACACTCTGAGCCACCCAGGCAGCCCGATATTCAGAATTCTGATATCAAACATCTGTTATGCTTTGTTTCTTTTCTTCTTTGTTCTTTGAGCCAGAACTTAGAGATCATCTTTAAGATATTGCATTGACACTTTTGTTGTTCTACCTTATAATTTACTTTACAGTTAGTATTAGATCCAGCTTAAAATGATAGAAAATCCCAAATAACGAGGGCTTAAATAAGAGAACTTACTTCTCACCCATATAAACAAATCCACAAATAAGCAGTCCAGGGCTGATAAGGGGCTTCACAAAATCTCAAGGACTTAGACTCCTTCTACCTTTACCCCTGCCTTTTTTAGCGTGTGGCTTCCATCATGCTCCAATATGGTTGCAGCCTCCATCAACTGGAAGTAGGAAGGGGTGATGAAGAACATACCCCTTCCCTTTGAAGAACTTCCCTGTGCCATACCCAAAATTGATATACGTGCCATTGACCAGAGTTTAGTCACATTCAGCAAAACTACTGCTAAAAATAGGGGTTTTATCACTGGGGTAAAAGAAGGAAATGAATCTTGAAGCAAACTGGAAACTAACTGTAACAAAAATTTAAAGTTTTAATAAATATTTTAATTTAGAGGACGCCTGGATGGCTCAGTTGGTTAGGTGACTGACTTCGGCTCAGGCCATGATCATGGAGTCCCAGGATTGAATCCCATCTTGGGCTCCCTGCTCAGCAGCAAGTCTGCTTCTCCTTCTGACCCTCCCCCTTCTCATGCTCTTTCTCTTTCTCTCTCAAATAAATAAAAATCTTGAAAAATTTTTTAATTTAGAGTTTTAAATTGTTCTTTAGTTATAGTTGTAATATGAAAACAATATAACAGAATATTAAAAATCAGCACAAAAATAATAATGTCTTAAATTCATGTTTACGGTTCTAATCACCAAGACTTTTACAAAGAACATTGTCTCAGGGACCAAAAAATCTTTATATTCTTGCCTGAGCTTTACTTCTAGGTTTTCATCTTGATCAAGTCACTTTCTCTTGGTGGGCATTGGTTTCCTTATAGGTAAAAAGAGTAGGATCAGGCTAGAATGTCTCTAGTATCCTTCCAGCTCGGTCTACTAGTACTGAATCTCATAGGGAAATCTTTTACATTTTCAGAATTTTAAAGACATTCTGTACAGCAAAAATCTATCAAGGAGTTAATTTCTCAGGAATAGATGCAGATTTGTGTCTATCTGTTTATATCTTACCTTGTCTCAGAAAAGGTTAAATACTTCTATTTTTTATTTATGCAAAAGCAATATGATAAGAAAATGAAATAAGCTGAATAAATATTGGAAAAATTAAATTATTGTTTTTTGTTGACTATATATAGAGAAAATTAGAAGACTGAAATAAAAATTAAAAATAGTGAATATTTGATAAGGAGTTTGGATGGGAATTAAATTACAAAAACAGTCTTTTCTTTTAGTCCATCGAAAAAATTCAGAAATGAAAAGTGGAAAAAAAAATTCTATATATAATAGCAACCAAGGTGATAAAATATTTAAGATTAAAAATGATAAGAAAGGCAAAGTGCCTTGTGGAGCATAACTAAAAAATCTTACTGAAGAATAGAAAATATGATAATAACAAATGAAAAGATAATATGGACACATCATATTTATGTAATATATAATAATTATAATGACATGGGTTTTTCTTTTTTTTGTTTTTTTTTTTTTTACTGTAGTCATCATTTATATTGTTTAACCTGGTTTTAAAGTTTATCTGGAACACTACATTCTCAAAATCGAATAGTCATGAAAAGTATTAAAATGAATAGTCAGTGTAGTCTTGCATTACCAGATGTTAGAACATACAAACATTATAGTCAAATTAATATGGAATCGGCATAGGAACAGGCAAACAGACCAGTGGAACAAAGTAAAAATTCTACAAAGATAACTCACTTTTTATGAGATGTCTTCAATTACCAACAAAAGTGCCATTTTAACTTAATGGGAAGAGTGTAGTTTATTTTATAAATGGCACTGGCACAACTTAGAAACACAGAAATTTGGATCCCTATCTCACACTATATAAAATGTATTCCAGATATAGTAAAGACTTCAATTTTTTTTTGGTTTAGAGGAAAGGTTTAGAGGAAAATCCAGGTGATGCATTTGTAACCTAGAGATAATGAGAAATAAGCAATCAAGAAACTATAAAAGAGTAGGCATATTTGATTGCATAAAAGATGTCATTATGTTAAAAGATGTCATTAACATGGAAACATACAGTATATTTTAGTAAACTTCAGAAGACAAGTTTCTGTATCTGGATCATGATACCTGGTTCATAGCTGAGTTTTAGATTAAAATATGCCAGTAGAATGGGATACTTCACTACAAGAAGTATAGATAATTACTAAGAAAATATGAACGTGGAAGAGCAAACTTGTTTTCAATAGGTTTCTGAGGTTGTCTCTTTGGGGCTCGAAATTTCTTTGTAAGAATATGACAGTTAAAATCCAGCTCAAAAATCCTGAACTGATTAAACAAGTTTAACAGACTTTGAGTGCTTATTATGGGCCAAGCCCTGTCCTGGAAATATTTAGAAGCAAAAAGACTCTCTTATGGAGCTTATGGTATGGAAAGACAGGGCAAACAGGTGATTAAAAACTGATCAGCCTGGAAAAAAGGAAGATTATGCTCCTTTGGGCATGCATAACAAAGAGACTTAGTCCAGGGAATCCAGGACAGAGTCAAATGAGATTTATGCTCGGATCCTAAGTGGGAGTGGAGGTTAGCCAGGTGAAGAGAGGCTCACAGAAAGAGGGCTCCACTCATGGGTCATATCACGTGCATGAATTTGACAGTGAACCCGGTGAGAAACTGACGAGTGGCATTAGATGAGGCTGCAGAATTAGTAGCAAGCAGCCAGGTTCCAGGTTGCCATGAATCTTACAAGGAATGTTAGGGTTTCTTTTTTTTTTTCTTCTTCTTGTTACTGCATCCTAAGAGCAGTGAGAAGCTATTGAAGATTTTTAAAAGGGAGTGGCTTGATCGGACTTGAATTGTCAAATGATCTTCCTGGAGAATGAATTAGGAAACCAGTTTGGAAACAGTTGTAATACCCAGGTGAGGAGTGATAGGTGATATTGGCTTGTTCTAAAATGGTGCAGCATGGATTCTGGAAGATGTTTAGCAGGTGATTCATACAGGAACATGACTATATTTGTGAAGACAAGGAGAGAACTGTGTTCGTGAGCAAATAGGTTGATAACAGTACAAATCTTCAGATAGAAAACCTATGCCAAGTAGGGAGAGGGTGGTTGGGTTATGGACATTGGGGAAGGTATGTGCTATGGTGAGTGCTATGAAGTATGTAAACCTGGAGATTCACAGACCTGTACCCCTGGGGCTAATAATACATTATATGTTAATAAAAAATTTTAAAAAAAAGAAAACCAATGCCAAGTATCTATTCTTTTTTGTGACTCTTAAGAATGCAGTTTGGGGGCGCCTGGGTGGCTCAGTGGGTTAAGCTGCTGCCTTCGGCTCAGGTCATGATCTCAGAGTCCTGCGATCGAGTCCCCGCATCGTATCGTGCTCTCTGCTCAGCAGGGAGCCTGCTTCCCCCTCTCTCTCTGCCTGCCTCTCTGTCTACTTGTGATCTCTCTCTGTCAAATAAAAAAAAGAAAGAAAGAAAGAAAGAATGCAGACTGGAAGTTAATCAAGAAAATGACACCCCCTTTACCTTGTTCTAAATAGGTATACTCATCAGAATAAAACAAACCCTCTCACCCAGTCATTGGGGTCTGCAATACGCTCAGCTTATGGAATTACTATTGGAGTCTGTTGTGTTTCATTTCAAACCTATTGAGGTTTTCTCCAGTCTATACAGGTTGTATTAGGTGTCCTAATCTTTTCCACCACCATTTATAATTCTGGGACTTTTCTTCAATGCCAACAACTTTTTCAAGATCCCAAAGTTAGTAAGTTTAATTTCATTCTTAGCTGCTTTGAAAGAACCCATTGCAATAAATAACTACTTTGAATTCAACAATGTCTAAAATTCACATTTAAAGTTTACATTATTGATAGCAATAGCATTGACACACATTTGAAAAATAATGCAATGATACAGGAAAGATACACTATTGAGTTTTCAAGGCTGGTATTCATACCCACTCACAGACCCTTTTGAATAGCTAAGTGAATTCTCCCACCTCCAGACTTCACTTTTTAAAGCCATAGACCAAATTTAATCTTTCAGATGACCATAAACTTTTTTTTTTAATTTCAAGTAAGAAACAAAGCTAATGTTAACATGGACTCTTTGAGAATTGCACAGTCTTTAGAAAACAAAGAATAAATCTTTGCTCCCCTGTGATGGCATTTAGACAGGATATTGGGATTGTGTAAACAGGTATTCTGTCTGTTCTCGCTTATACTGGGCCCTAGGTGTAGAACCTAGAGTCTGTCTCCAGTCAGGGCATACACTGCATTAAAGCAGTTTTATCTTCCTCTGAATAATATTATACAAAGGAGGCTTATTTTCCGGATAAACATGAGAACAAGACCTACAGAGCCTCCAGGAACCAGCATAACTCTAGGGATTTGTCGCTACTTCCTTTTCTTGATCTGTGGGATCCAAGATGCTCTTCTCTCTATGTATAGCACATCAGCTTCTCTCTGCAGTCTAGCTCTGCATTCACTACTGATGAAGGGTCTGGTACCATCTCTCTTCCATTCCAACTCTGTGAAAGAGCAGGTCTGGTTACTTCCATCTCTGTTTGCAAGCCCTTCCCGCCATCCGGCTTCATCAGCTGGCCTGGGTTGTGCCTCTCTTGGGTCAGTGACCCAGCTTTGATTGGACTTGTAGGCCATTTCTGCCTAAAAACAACTTAACTCTACTTGCCTGAATATGAAGTATGGATAGGGCCACTGCAGCTAAAAGAAGAGATGGGACAGATGAATAACTGATGCATTTAGTATGTCGGGCAACGTATAACCAAGAAAATGGGATGAAGGGAGAAGGGAATTATTTCATGACAAAAACAATTCTGGTACCTCATCTACATGTGTTACACAATACACTGTCTTCAGGGCAACATAAGAGACTGTTACAGTACAAAGACATAAAAATCATCCTCCTAATATTCAAAGCTGATGTAATTATTTGGCACATTTCTTTCTGGCCTCTTTTTTATTTGCCTATTTTTTACATAGTTGTCATGTTAATATAGGTAAGATTTACCCTCTTTTAAGTCTTCTGTTTTCAAACCAATTCAATTTCTTTAATTACATCAAGTGTTTTTTCCAGAGTCCCGCCCGCTCTTCTCCGTTTCCTTTTATCTAGTTGTCTTCCTTGCTTCAGAGAGGATTTCAGTTAGGTCTGGAAAATGTATCTCATACAGTCAAATTTTAAAAATGAATTTTTAAAAAATGAATTGGAAAAGAGAGGTTTCAAAAAAGGAAAACAAGGGTTTTCTTCGGATTTGTTCTGTCGCACACTTCTGGTTGTTCAACAGAATTTTGCTTATGTGGTTTGGCAGTGTGCTCTGTATCTCCTCTGAGTCTCTCTGACCTAAAATACGCTTTGGAGCCTATAAGCCGAAATAAACTCTGTAGTTGGCCAAAGATCTTATTCCGTTTTGGCAAAGAAACGGGTATTTATCATTAAGTGGACTTTATTACACCACCTCATGAGGCAGTTCAGAGAGGCCTTTAAGAAATTATTCCAGGGGCACCTGGGTGGCTCAGTGTGTTAAGCCTCTGCCTTCAGCTCAGGTCATGGTCTCAGGGTCCTGGGATTGATCCCCTCATCAGCAGGGAGCCTGCTTCCTCCCCTCTCTCTCTGCCTGCCTCTCTGCCTACTTATGATCTCTCTCTCTCCGTCAAATGAATAAATAAAATCATTCCAATACTCATGCTTAGGCTTCTGGAGAAACAAGAACAGCAACTACAAGCCATTACAGACTCATTTTGTGTTTTAATCCAATGGCAAGAAACCAGGTGACTCAAAGAGTCGCTCTCATGCCAACTCGGAGTCTCTCGGAACCTCTCAAGATGCCTTGCAAATGTTGTTAAACAGCTGTGTCTAAATATGCCTATTCAGGATGAAAACTGAAGTTGTATTAAGTCATTTTTAAAAACACTGAGTGCCCATGTGGTGTAGGCATAGATGAGGAAGATGGGGTCCCCCTTTTCTAAGTGTTCCAAGAGTCTAGTGGAACCGGCAAATAAACAACACATAAAAAATGATCTTGTAGCTAAAGCATCAGGTGCTGCCCTAGATGTATGCCTTGTATGTATTTATGGTAGCACTGATCAGAGAAGTGTTTTTTCCTAAACTGAAAATGGGCTACTTTAAGTAAGTAAAAGTCTTAGAGGATGGCAAAATTTTCTCTTCGGCTTTCTGCTACATTTCCTTTGAAATGTACATAACTGCTCTTTAGGATAAGAACTGGAGGAAAATATCATTACCCCGAATCAAAAATGATACTCAAGCCATATGACTCATGAATCTTCAATGATGTAGAGTACTTCGGAAAAAGCCAGAATTAGAGAGAACTATGAATTCCAAATGCTTTAAAAGAAAACATTAATTTTCTATTGTGAACAATTTCAAATATACATTAAAGTTCAGATAATAACGTAGTAAGTATGCACTATCCTACCACCGAGAATTCTCAGATATGAACGTGTCCTTATCTTTTGAAATTATGTTCATTTCTCTTCTCAGCTCCACTCACTTCTCTTTTTCTTCAGAAACATTCTATTGAACTTAGCAGGCATTTTTTTTTCATGAACATGTTTATTCTTTTTACTAAATACATATGTCTCTACAGTATCATTTTGGCTCTTTGATATTTAAACAGATGACATCATACTTGTCTCATTCTCTGACTTGTCCTCTCAAAAAATATTTTAGATCGCAATTTTTATTCATTTAATATCATTTATTCGATTTAGTATCATTTCCTCAAGTGACTCTACCTTAAACTACTTATCCCTTCCCTATTTGATGATCATTTAGGTTGCTGTGACTTCTTCTTAGTGTTTGCAATTTCAAACCTGCAGTGTACATCTTTTTCGTATACCCCTTTGGATATCTGTGTGTTTCTCTAGGGTATATGTGTAGAAATAGAACTGCTAGAACATGTTCCATATACACCTTCTGCTGTATTACAGTTTGCCAAATTGTTGTCCAAAGAAGATGTACCAGTTAATATTCCCCATCAGTAATATATTAGAAAGAATTCATATTTCTCTACATCTTTGTAAACACTTGGTATCAGCATATTTAAAAAAATATTTTTTATCAAACTAATTGGAGAAAATTGTCCCTTGTTAGTTTCCATTTCTTTACTCTTTCTTGGCCATGTAGGATTTCTTCTCTGTAAATTATCCATTCTTATGCTATTGTTAATGGGATTGCTTGTGTTTTTCTCATACATTATTTGGAATATTTCTTTATTTTGAATATAAGTCCTTTGTCATATACATTGCAGATACCTTCCCCTTGCCTGTTACTTATTCAACTTTATTCACGTTAATTTTCTCTAAAAAATAGTTTTTAATTTTGAGGGGGTTTATCAATTCTTTACCATGATCTGTGCATATTGTGTTCTTTGGGTTTTAATCCATCAGAATAAATTTTTGTTATCAGTGTGACACTGGCATCAAATTTCATTTTTGTCCAAATCTTTGAGCATATAACTGATAACTTTCCTTAAGTTAAATTCCTGGGATGAAGAGTATTAACAATTCAGGGGTCTTGATGCCTATTACCAAAGATTCTATTTTTTTCTTTGCTAATCATTAACAATTAATACGCTAGAAAGTTGAGATACCAAGTATAAAGTTTAAAATACCTTTAAACTTTCATTTCTTTTTGCTCCCTTACTTATAGTCAGAGATAAGATTGCATCAGTAGGGTGACATATAGGCGGATCTTTGAGAGAATTCCCATATTCTTTCTTTGGGGTTTGAGAAGAGGGTCTTTTCTCAGTCTCGGTTACCTGGCAGAGTGAAGGGTTACACCGCAAAGTCTTGGCAGATCTCTAACGTGAGTATCCCTGTTCCATATAATTTTCCTTATGAAATATAGAGAGGTGATTGCCCTTCTCGCTTTGTCTTCACTCCCCTCACCAGCAAAGCAGGCATGATTTTTAAGAAGACACTTCTCACAAAGAAACATGGTTTTTTAGTTTTTGCTTTTTTTTTTTTTTTTTAAATCATGTAAGAGAGATCCTCCCTACATGTGGAGGAATGAATATCAACAAAACAGCACTGAGATGTAGATACTTGGAAGAATCACTCCTACACACCAGCCCTGCACCAAGAATGTCTGAAGTACATGATCCAAAACACTTATAAATTGCTTCATTTCATGGGTCCATGATACAATAATCAGACTTTGAAATGTTAAATCTATTAACACCAATGGTTTACTATATTTGGCATCAGAATTTTTTTAATGAATCAATCTGTGGATTATTACAGAACCTTTTCTGAATGTCAGTGGAATATACTGATCAATACCACATGGTAAGGTAAGCCATAAAAGTAGATACTCTTTGTTGAGCATCTACTATAACAGACACTGTGTTAGGTTTTTAACTTATGTTAGCTCTCATTTTACGAAAGCCTTTGAGTCAGGTGGTATTATCACAAGTTTACAGATGAGGAAGCTGAGTGTCAGAAATGTCAGTTAATTGCCCAAAATGTAAGACTAATATAATCTAAATTCAAAACCAGTCACCTTTCCATTGTTCATTCTTGCTTTGAAGACCTCCAAAAGCACTCTAGAACAGCAGAAAAAAAAAAAATGATGTGTAACTTAAAAATATCCAGAATTCCAAGAGCCGATAGTTTAGCTATGGCTTGTGTCAGGTAACTTCCCTGGTTTATAACTCACACTTTTCTCTAGATCCTAGGATACTATCTGGGTCAAACCTAACACAATTAATAACTTTTTTTTTTTTTTAACTGTAGCCTCTAATCTGACTTAAACCTGTTTATTTCAGTTTTTCTCTGAAGTTGGCAATAATGAAGAACTCTAGTGTGTTGCATATCCCTATTGAGTTCATAAGCAGGGAGATAGGGGAACTTAAATGTGATCTTTCCTTCAAGTAATTTGGCATACAACATCTTTGCACTGATATATGAAAGAACACATTCATAAGGTAACTATCAATCACTGTCACTATCAAGAAAGGAAGCTTATGCTTAAACATTACATTGGGCTAAGATATTCATTTTATGACTATTAAATACCTACTCAGTATCAGGGATGAGTCTAGAGAGAAAGAGTGGTACATAAAACAGGCCAGATTCCTGCCTTCTTGGTACTAACATTCTATCGTGAAAGAGGAACACAATAGATAATCGTAAATTAATAAGTACATTTGCTAAGGTCAGATAGTCTTAAGGGCTACAAAGAATATAAAACAAGATAATGAGATCGTCATTGGAGAAGAACTAGTTTTAATAGTTTAAATAGAAAAATCCAAAAAGTGGTATTTGACCAGTGACTTGGTGAGAAGTCAGCCATGAAAGATCTTTGAAGTAGAGAATTCTAAGGAGAGAGAAAAAGTAATGCAAAAGGCCTAATGTGACAATAAATCCGGTGCATCAGAGAGAAGACACAGTCTGTAAAGCCACAGCGTAAGAAATAAGGGAGATTGATAGGAGATAAAGTTGGAGAGGTAATGTGATGATACAACCCAATTTGCTTATAAAAGTCCTGAATAATACCTCTTGTCCTGTAGAAGAACAAGACCCTCTCTGAGTGTGCTCTTTGGACAAAACACTATAGGATATCCCTAGTGAAAGTTAAGTAGGGGACAGATTATTTGGTTATAGACAACAAATGAGCAAAAAATTTAGGCGCTCCTGGGTGGCTCAGTGGGTTAAAGCCTCTGCCTTTGGCTCAGGTCATGATCCCAAGGTCCTGGGATCGAGCCCCATATGGCCTGTCTGCTTCACAGGGAGCCTGCTTCCTCCTCTCCGCCTGCCTCTGCCTATTTGTGATCTCTCTCTCTCTCTGTCAAATAAATAAAATCTTAAAAAAAAAAAAAATAGAAAGAAAGAAAGAAAAAAATTTTAGAGACTAGCTAATAATTGAATTCCTTCTTGTTCCATTGGCCCTTCCTATTTTAATCTGAGTTGGGGTCAAAACATTTTATTTTGATTTAGTGTGATATATGCAGTAGGATAAGCGAGACCTACAGATAAGAGCTGGTTGGAGAGGTTTTTAGATTTAGATCTGAAAGAGGCCCTTAGTCTTGCCTAGTGACTAAAGCAGTCCAAGATACTGGTGTCAAACCAAAGAATTAACATAATGAGGAAGAAGAGGGGGAAAAAAAAAGGAGAGGAAGACAGATCTCCTATCCAAGCTATTCAATGTTCAGTGTCTTATATGATCTCATCTTTAATTTTCACCGTTTTAAGATGACATGGAAGCTATAAGAGTTTTAATAGCTTGATTGGGGTCAGACAAATAGTGAGAATTACCTCTGGGATTTGAAGCTAACTGTCTAATACTTTCCTTTCACAAAGGGTTCCAGCTGTATTCTAGTATTTCTTGATCCCTGCAAATGCCGTGTTCTTTGGTACCTCATTGTGTCTGTAATTTCTACCTGACAATCCCTATTCATACATTGCAAATGTTGCTTCTCACGTGAAACTCTCCTTAATTCCCAGAAATATGGTTGTTTCCTCTGGCCTTCGAACACAGCCATACCCGTCTCTGTTACACAGTTTTATTCATCCATCTATGCATTTACTCAGCTGTGAAATAGTGGACATACAACAGTGAGCAAAACAAACACAGCACCCAAATTCATTGAGCTTATGGTTGGAGAGGATTAATTAGCCAAAATATCAATGCCATTAAGAAATGTCTTTATTAGATTTCCTTTATCTCATTTGTTCATTCGTCTGTTCAGCAAGTGCCTCCTATGCTAATAGAGACATGATAAAATATTGACACATTTTTGAAAATACGAATTCAGTGTGAGTCTGAGTCTGGAAGTATGAGACAGGAGTAGTAAGAGATAAAACTGAAGGAAAGGTACTGGCAAGATCATGGCGGCCCCTATGGGTATTTTAAAGGAACTTAGACTTTGTTTTTAGGCAACAAAGAGGCACTGAATGCCTGAAATGATCAGATATTTATCCTAGTAAAATCAACATGGCAGCAGTGTCAAGAAAAAATTTGAAGGATTGAGTCTGCATATAGAAAGACTAATCAGATAGTTGTTGCAAAAAAGGTAGTGTATGAAGTAAGATAGAATTAGTCAAGGCAGAATTTCTGACTAGTTAGAATTAGGGTACATGGAACAGAGAAAGCCAACTCCTGTTTGACCTGGACTTGCACACTCATGTCTCTTCCCTAAATTATTGAGACAGAGATGAGGTCCTGCCCACTGTATCCTCCATTGCCCTTACACATTTTTAGAAGATAAGTAGCCTGTTTCTTCGGTCATCTTCTGTTTTGGTTGATGCACTCCCGGTGAAAGCCACATTTGAAGAGAACACTGGACTTGTGATTAGGAAACGTGGCTCTGGAACCAGATCTTCTTCTGTTTTTTTTAGATCTTCTACAGATATTCTCTACACTCTCAGAAAAATCTTGTGTTTTCTCTAGGTATCGGGTTTCCATCTGGAAAAGGAAAGCGTTGATCTAGGTTCTATGTATTTACTCTCTGAATCTCAGCCTTCTCAGCTTTATAATAAGAAAGATTAATTAAATTTTACAAAATCTCTTTTAGATTTACAAAGATCTTTTCAAGTTCTCATATTTTAATGTAAGTTAATATGGTAATGTATAAGAGATCTTTACCCCCTAACATGTGTTACCATAAAATCTTGTACATTGTAGGAATGTCCTTATGTCTCCTTATTATATATTGTAGATAAATGTTTGCATATTATTTGTCTCTCCCATTGGGTCACTGGTCTCTATGGGAAATAAGCAGCTTTTTATTTATCTCCATTCCCTGTTACATAACATGATTTCTGCACATAGTGTGCACTTCTTATTGATTTGCAAGGAGGAAGAGAGGAAAAAACAGAGTACATTTTTTTTGCAAGAAATAGTTGTAATTACCTTGTGTATTCAATATTGTATGTCTGCTTTTTCCACTTAGCATATCATAAGTGATTTGCCATGTTTCAAAACTGTACTCACAATTTTATATTCCCTTGAGTTAATACACTATAATTTACTACCCATTTCCCTAATGAGGAATGGTCACAGTTCTAGAGTTTTTACCTTATTAAATAAGGCTGTAATAAATATATTCCTTTGTATAACTTTTTTCTCTCAGATTTTTTTTTAAGATGGTTTCCCCTGGAATCAAAAGCATTGATATTTAATACTTCTTGATTTCTAGTATTTTTTAGTGGGTTACACAAACTTGTAATTTTACCATGTTTGATTATTTGTAGGCTTGAACTTGGCCATTGATATTTCACCTCTGTTCATATTCTGTTCATGCTGGTTGTCCAACTTTTTATCAAATTCTCTTCCCATTAATTTTTAAGCACCTTTAATGTTTAAAAGATATTTATATTGCCTATTTTTTCCACTTTGATATTTGCCCTCTTTTCAGGAGTTTTTAGACTCCCTAAACATTGAATTTATGTAGTTATATGTATCAACCTTATCTTTTATAATTTCTGCCATTGCTTTTATGTTTAGAAAGTCCAACTTAAGCTTAGTAAATAGGTTGAACATGTTTCTCTGGGTTCATTTATCATTTGTGTTTATGCTGATACAAATTTTCTATTTACACTCTATCGCTTCCGATTCTAATGATTCCCTTAATAACTGAAATTTGCTTTATATATAAAGCTATGGATAAGTGTATATATATATATATATATATATATATATACACATAGCTATTAACATTTCATCTAGCATACTTTCAGTTTCTATTAGTTTTCTTTGACATATTTTTATATTAAACTGTTTATTTCCAAATGTCAATGATTTTTTTTTTAAAGATGGTACATATTGTGGTTCTGACTTAATATTTTCCCACCAAATTGCTATCAAATGATGATGGCATCACTTATACAATTATATTTCCTTTTCCTCTTGTTCTGAAAAGCTTCCTTGATCATACATTAAGTAATTATGTGTAGCCGAGTCTATTTCTAGACTCTCCATTCTGTTATGCTGATCTATAGGTCTATTTTTGTGCCAGTAAATCCTTCACTTGTTCAAGGAGAGCTCAAATTTCCTTTTTTGAGTCCTTGCTTCTCCAGCTTAAGCATCCTCAGTTCCTTCCATTGCTGCTCTTGTATTTGGCATCTAAGACCTACCCCAGTCCCCTTGGGGCCCAAAGCAAGCAGTTGGGAGAGAACAACCAAAGCTTAGTACCTGAAATTGTCTTACTTGGGTAAAGAAATGCACGGATCAGGGCAACACGCAGGCAAGAAAAAAGAATGATAAACTTTAGATTGAAGTAACAGTCCTGAAAAGTACTTTCTTCTCTCTCATCTCCTTTAATAGAGCAGAATAGTGAATGGTAGATCAGAGCCTTCCAGGGTTCAAGTGCCAGCTCCACCATTTTTTTTCTGTGTGGTCTTGATCACGTTTCTTAAATTCTCTAAGTCTCATTTGCCTTGATTGTAAATGGAGACATCGTGGTATCTACTTTATTAAATTATTATAAAGATGAAGTAATAATCCATGAACAAAATCCAGTTCATAATCCATGAACATGTAGGTAGTAGGATGATGTAAACTATGGTGATTACTGCTAAAATATCATATAAATTTATTGTTTCACTTAAGTTTTCAAGAAATTGCTTATTGCTGTAGAGTTGACCTATGAAATTGGATTAGTTTCAGGTGTACAACACAGTGATTTGACAATTCCATACATTATAAATGTTCAGCATGATGAATGTAGGTACCATCTGTCACCATACAAAGTTATTACAATGTTATGGACTACACTTCCTATGCAGTACTTTTCATCTTAATGACTTACTTATTTTATAATTGGAGGTTTATACCTCTTCATCTCCCTTCACCTATTTCACCATCCTCCCCATCTTCCCCTCTGGCAATCATCAGTTTATTCTTTGTATTCATAAGTCAGCTTCTGTTTTGTGTTTGTTTGCTTGTTTGTATGTTTCATTCAACCTTTTGAGGCACTTATTAGCATAGTCATTTAAAGTTGAATGAACAAAATGAACTTTCCCCAAAGCACCAGCTAATGGAAGCCTAGCTTGGGATCTCCCTCTTTCTAGCTTCTAGGCCTATGCTCTTCCTTGTAGATGGCATCACTACACAGCATGACGTAAGGTACTTGTAGCTGGTTCTCTGGGTTCTGTGGTGATTATGTAGCAGTTAAATTCTTAGGTGAAGGTAAGTATAAATAAATAAATAAGTAAATAAAGGTAAATAAAATGTTCAAATGTGTGATACGATATATAGGTCTTACGATTTCCTTTGGGTTTCAACACGGAAGGGCATTCGATTAGGCTTAATCTTAATATGCAAATCGGCTGATGGGGAAGCATAGCCCTTCAAGTGATTACTCAACATACTGCTCCAAGTGGCAGTGACACAGCCCAGCAGCATTTGTCATCCCCACGGGGTGCCAGAGGAAGAAGCACTTCCTCTCCCTCAGCACAGGTTACCTGTGCTCTCAGAAGGCACACGGTGGCCGGGAGGGAGGCGAGTGGAGGATGCCACGTTGGCAGCCTGTGTGCACAACTGCCAAGTCAAACAGCACTGGAAGGTCTAATTTTAGCCCACTCAGCCTTGGCATTGTCCCTTTTAGCCAAGATATTTTTCAAGCACCACAATAAAGTGCTTTGTTCCAGCCTTGCTGGATACTTCACAAAGGCTCAGCAAGGACAGGGCAAGCATAATTCAGACCTGGAAACATATCAAAGACAAGGAACCTCCCTGGAGAGGGTCAGCACTCCTCCGGCAACCTTTAGTAAATATACCCTTTCCGTCCACCTCCCAAAGCTACAAGTGGCCCATGGTCGTGTCGTCTTCCCACAGCTTCTTTGTCAGCCTTCTGTGAGCTGCTTATTAGCAGGTATCTTTGCTCTTTCATGCTGGGATTCGCAATTTACTCCTTCTCTTTTTTTTTCCTGCCTAACAAACCCACTTCTTTCCATATATCTGGGTCTAGTTTCCTTTCCTGATGTGTCTAGAAGGTGCCCAAGATTAAGAGCTAGGAACAGTTTTACCACTTACAAATGACCTCTGAGGTCTGTCCCTTACAATGACCTGGTGAATTAGGTGAGGTAGAAACTTCCCTAGAACTTTTGACGAAAATTGAAGCTCAGAATAGAAGCTGACCTTGGTTAAGGTCACACAGGAAAACACTGATGGATGTGGGACTGGAACCAAGGTTGGTGCTTTAGGGAAAGGTATGGTCAACGAACCTGTCAAAGCAGGGACCCTGAAAACTTTTTTCTGCACTTGATCTTAGCCAAAAGGCCGAGAAGCGATGAAAACTTTTTTCTGAAAGTATCAATTGGCGTCATAGCCAGCAGTTCCAGACTGAGGACTGAGAATGGTGGCTTCCTTCAATAAGGAAATCATCACTTCCTTATTTCCTGGAAAGAAGGTAGGGAAGATTGATCCACAGACACAACTGGTGACACTACTGTTTCCAAAGTCTTTGGGGGAGAAAAAAATAATTTCCCCTCAACCCTTCTAGGTTCTTGGCTAAGATTCCTGCCCCTGACCCCCATAATTAAAAAACAGGCTAACAGGAGAAAAAGAAACATAAGCGTAATAACATGTATACCTCCTAAATACAAGGGAGATACCCAGGAAAACTGAAGAACTCACTGAAATGGCCCAAGCGATCACTTTAAAGACTATCTCCAGCTAAACACAAAAGGGGATCATGGGGGAGGGGAACCAGTCTGGGAGTACTGTCAAGCAAAGCACAGGAAACATGTGCTTTTACATGTTTAAGTCATGTAAGTCAGTGGCCTTCCCCACTGGCAAAAGTTTCTAGGGATTTAACCTTCTCCCCCTTCATGCTGCAGAGGGAGACACCCTTACAAATGGAGATTTCCCTTATAAATGTAAATGTCTCTTCCTACTCATATTTTAGAGATTCTCCTATATCTGCTGTTGCTTAAAAATAATCACCCTGAAAGGATCCTATGCCAGAGAGACATATATTGGGGTAGCAAATTCTGCTCCCCTTCACCTTCTTGGATCTTTTCTTTGACCTTGGAGTAGATCTCTCTGGACCTCATTAGACAATCCTAATCTGGCCTTAGGTCACCAGCAACGATGATCTATGGGATCATCATTTCTATCTTTGAATTTTCTATCTTTTGAATTTGAATTTCAGTCATTATAATGAACACTGGATAGTGCTTTAGCATTTATAAAACTCTCTCCTAACACATTTAAACCATGTGCTAACACACCAAGATGGATATTGTTATCATCAATCTCATACATGGTTGCACTGAGCCTCAGAGTGGTTTCCTGACGTGGCAGCTCCGGAGAGTCAGGGACTCTGACCTGGACATCTCCCCACACTGACAGATCCAGGGTCCTTCTGAGCCGCTCTTGATATTCACTTCTTCACCTAGAGCAACCCAGGATGGTCGTCAGAGCTAACGGTCTTTGGTCTGCAAGTGAACCCTGACCTATTGCTGTGAATTAATTGTTGGAAAAGGGAGTGGCTTAACTGAAAGCACCGTGAAAGTACTTTCAGGACTCCCAAGACTGAAGATTTTATGAACAAAAGCCATTTTGTTTGTTGGTTAGAATTACTTATGTATAGGGGCCCCTGAGTGGCTCAGTGGGTTAAGCCTCTGCCTTCAGCTCAGGTCATGATCTCAGGGGCCTGGGATCAAGTCCCACATCGGGCTCTCTGCTCGGCAGGGAGCCTGCTTCCTCCTCTCTCTCTCTCTCTCTCTCCTTGCGTCTCTGCCTACTTGTGATCTCTCTCTGTCAAATAAATAAAATCTTTAAAAAAAAAAGAATTACTTATGTATATATTTCTGATTATAAATGTTATGTGCATTCATTATAAAAAGTTTAGAAACGTAATGAAAAGTGAAATATTATCACCTACCAGCAGTTAGAATCACTTAGGATTTTGATGTAAATTGTGTCCTGCCCAAACATTGTATACACACAAGTTGAGCATGTGTATGTATAAAGCAAAGGCAAGGTGATACTGCACATACTGTTTTGTGACTCCTTTTTTTAACTCTAACAGCATATTGCAATATCTTCTCTCCTTTTTTCTTTCTTTTCTTGGACCTCAAGTGCACATTTATGTTCATCATACTCCTCTGTCCGTGGCACACTATCATCACTGCCTATCTAAGCCCCTCCTGTGTTTTATTCTATATTTTTTCATCTTCTGTACTTATTCCCATTTCCTCCTTCCATTCTATTGTGTTTAATACATGTCCTTGGTTAAGTGTTTAATCCTTGAAAACACATAGTTGTTTTGTATATTTCCATGTTAATTTGAATAAATGACATTGAATCAATACCAGTCTATGTCATTAAGTGTAGATCTGTATTACCACTTTTAATGGCTTTGTAATTACCTCTGTGTGATTCTTTTTTTAAAAGATTTTATTTATTTATTTGACAGACAGAGATCACAAGTAGGCAGAGAGGCAGGCAGAGAGAGAGGAGGAGGCAGGTTTCCCACCAAGGAGAGAGCCCGATGCGGGGCTCGATCCCAGGACCTTGGGATCATGACCTGAGCCGAAGGCAGAAGCTTTAACCCACTGAGCCACCCAGGCGCCCCACCTCTGTGTCATTCTAATGAAATCAATTTAACTAGTTTTCTATGATGGACATTTAAGTTGTTTTTTGAAAAGGTGCGGTGTTTTAAAAATGGTTTTAAACAATGCTGGATGTAACGACCTGGTATCTACATCTCTGTGGATTTGTGCGATTGCTTCCTTGAGATAATTTTGAAGGGCCACCTTGCAAATAATTCTTCACCCAATTTTTCAGCCCCTAAAGTAATTTGGTTACGGATTCCTTGGGGTTCCCTCTCACACCCTCCTCTTTCTCTGTTCCCCCCTCTCCATCTCTACTTTGTGCATGTCTCCCTAATGGCACTTAGCACATTCATCTTTGATCTCTGTTTCATATGTTCTCTCTTATCGCTCAGCTGATAAGCTCCAGCTAGTTGTTGACAGAGACCACACAGTAATTAATTGATTCAACAACATTTCCTGGGCACCTGTTCAGTGTAGTCTGAGGTGAACCTGACAATCACTCTGCCCTTGGGGAAGCCCGTGTCTAGTGAGGTGGCAGACGTGCCTAAGGCAACCAGATGTGCTGTAGGGTAACCACACCCCAGCATGCACAGATGTCAGGGTGTGAAAGAGGAAGCCAGACAGCAAAGTCACCCAGACGAGGTGCCTCATCTATGTCTGGTACATGATTTGGAATTTACTAGAAGGCTAAAGGGGAGCGAATGGCAACTTCCCTCAAAGCAAGAGGAACAGTCGGTACACACCAGAGGTTTGAGATAATATAGCAAGTTGGAGCCTAAGGTGGGATCATACACAGGGATGAGACCAAAGAGCTCTTGCATGTGGGGCAGGGGAGGCCCAGGTGAGCAGGCCTGGAAAGCCTCACTGAGGGTTGGATTCAGAGTGAGGCCAATGAAAGGATTCCACAGGACAATGGCATGATGGATTTGGTGTTTTGGAAAGGTCATTTGGAAGAAAGGTCGAGTGGAAGATGGGTTTCAGAAGAGCAAACTGAAACCTGGAGAAGCAAGTTTGGATAATGATAAAAGTGGGAGACGATGGCAGCCTCAGCTGAGGTAGTGCTGAGAGAAAAGTCGGTGGATTTAGAGGGAGAGTTGGGAAGTAGGGTCTACAAACTACTTCACTTGACTGGTGCTGTGAGGAGAGACAGAGTCCTGCATAACCCCCAGGCTCTGAATGGGAATCTGGGCAGATGGCAGGGCCATTTCCCCAGAGAAGAGCACAGGAAGAGATGTTGACTTTGGTATGGTTGTAGGATTCCACGGTGGAGAGGCCCAGCAGGCAGAGGGAGAGATTGTCTAGCATCCAGGAAAGGCTTACGCTGGAGATTAGATTGGGGAACCATACTTATCTTTGTAATATAGAGTAATATTGAGTAAAAGATTGTTGAATAACTGAATAACAATTATTGAATTAATTTCTCACGTCATACTTCCTTCAAATAGAACATTTTACTCTCATCAAGGCACCTCGACACGAGAATTTCAAAGTTCTCTGTATTTAACATGAGTGAAACTATTTTTTAGAATTTTTGTAGAGATAATTTAGGAAGATGGTAAATGCAAACAGCTCTGAGAAAGGAAAGAGCACCAGCCTAACAGTCAAGAGACCTCCGTGATTCTGCTACTATGGACAGACACTTGGATATTTCACTGGCCCCTCAGGAGAGCTAAGTCCTTAACTCTGAGATCAAGGAGAGGGCAGGCATGGCTGAGGTCCAAGGATGCTCCTAGCCCTGGGACTGGGGATGTGCTGGTGACATGGGCGCCCCTGCTCTGTACTTCTCTCCCGCAGCTCCCTGCTGATCGGAGATAAGGACCACGGTCCTTCCCCACTGGGACTTGGCAGCACAACCTAGCACACAATCTGTTGGACAGAAGGCTGTGATTATTAATGAAAGCATTTCCTCTGTTACCTCACAGAACTCAGTGAGGTTCTGACACTGCTAGAGACGACCGTTTCCTTTCATAGAAATTGATGCTCAGACACACAGAGAAGAGTTGGAGAAAGACGCACAGGGGTGTAAAAATAAGATGCGGAAAAGTGGGCGGCTGCTTGAAACCCTCCCAGAGGAAACGCTACCAGCTATTAATCAGCTACACTTCTGTTCAGTGGGTGAGCGGGGAATTAGATGGAAACTTCACTCAATAGTTGATGCTTTAGGCCTCCAGGGTCCTCGGATGACTTTCCTCTGTCAGGCTGGACAAGAAACACTTCAACTTGACAGTGAAGAAGCAGGACCACAGCAAAATCCCCTAGGTGTCACCATTTGTGTACTTCTGTTTACACGTACCGGGTGTGGCAAGCGGTGTCAAGGTTAAGGTGACGCCTAGATATATGGGCCTGGATCTTGAGATGTTTGCCTCCCCATCGTCTGGAGCAGCCCAGTTTGCTGGGTCCGATGATGAGGCTAATAATAGCTACTGTTTGTTGAACACCTGCTACTTGGAAGGCACCGTGGGTAGGAATTCAGTGTGTTATCTCATTGATTCTCGTAACAGCCCTGTGCGCAAATCTCATTGTTTCCATCTGACAAATGAGGAAACTGAGCCTCCAGTGTGCCAAGTAGCTGCTCATAAGTCACATACCGTGTGCGCGGCGGGAACATCATTTGACCCCGGGTCTGCCTCCAGCCCACTTTTTTGTCCCACTCAACTAAATCCAGTAAAAAATGAAAGAGACACTGTGACCAAACAGAAAGGGGAAGGGAACCCACCAGATGGACTGAGTCAGAGTAGAAACTTTCCCCAAGTCCTAGCTTAACACCCTGGCACCAAGGTGGCTTCGGGCTTAGCCGTGCTTCCCAGGTGCTTGAGTGATGTTCTTTGTGCCTGACTAAGGAGGACGAAGGCGGCGGAGTCTGACCCCCTGGGCTGGTCGGGCCACTTGACCCCCTTATAGATCAGAGTTCCTGAGCACCTGCCACCTGGTTACCAGGCGAGTTTTAGTTTAGAACCACTTAGTCAGTGCTTGCTTTGGCAGCACATGTACTAAAATTGGAACAATACAGAGAAGATTAGCATGGCTCCTGCGCAAGGATGACACGCAAATTTGTGAAGCGTTTCATCTTTAAAAAAGAACCGCTTAGTCAGATCCAAGAGCTAATGTCCACCAGCAGCTGCCATCTTGGGTCAGGGCTGTACCCAGGCAATGCCTTCAGACTCCACACCTGAGCTGCAGAGGGAGCACTCGGGTGGGAACTTTCTGGAAGCAGTTGGGGCAGGCCTAAGGAAGACCACCATTCTTCACAGCCCGGTCACAGGGAACTGGTGTGGCTCATTCTGGTCCTGCAGAGCCTAGGACCCTCAGCCCATGTCAGTGCCCAAGAGTCACAAGCCTGGGCATCATGGCAGCCACCGTGTCGTCCTGCCGAGGCTAACTAGTCAGGGCGCTGCTAGCTAGGCCCTGTTATGGACTTGCCCTATTCCCTCACACAAGTTTCCTAACCTTCCTGGGACGCTTCTAGAAAATGAAGGGGTTAGAGCAGATGATTTTTTGCTCCCTGGAGCCCACTTTGCTTTCACCTTCAGGTATTTATTGTTCTTTCTGGGTTGGAACTCTTGTCACTTGCCCTGACAGGACCTTTGCCACTGCCATCAAAACGTTTTCCCGTTGCAGATCAGATAAGGACTCTGGCCTTGAGTCCCCAGGGATGCAGTCTGCGCCCTCCTAACCTCCCTCCTGTGTTATGCTTGTGAGCCACACCTCGGCAGTCCCACGAGGTTTAGGGCTTGAGGTAAAGTCATCAGAGAATGCCGTAAGAAAGGATTTCTCGCCTTTTCTGAAGCTTCTCTGGTCCCCAGAGATGGAAAGGCCAGCCAGGGATCCACACTCTGCCTTTAGAGAGATGCTGCTGGGGCCTTGGGAGGAGCCAGACTGGAGGGGTAGATAGAGCCATCGTGTAGATAATTGTCCTTATTAGAAAAGAAACCCCCACACAGAGCACTTGGCAACTTCGAGGCCTGGTTTTCAGGGTGGTTTTAACAGTCTCTGGAAACTAGCAACCTAGTTTCATTTGTTTATAGGATCAAGGGAGGTGGTGATGGAGATTGTTTCAACATCCCTGCTCAGAGATAAACATGTGTCCTGGCTCCTAGGCTTTGGGTGTTTGGTATGGGGACAGCTCGCTGCCGGGGTAGGAGGCTGAGAGCACCCAGCTGGGGTCGGGAGACCAGGGTTCTCATGCCTACTCTGCCATTGGGGTGCCCACGTGATCTTGGAGAGCCTCAAACTCTCTCGCCTAAAATCAAGGGAATTAAAGCAAAAGAGCCCTAAGGCAAATCTTTTCAAGCTTTGGTCTTCTCTAGCTGAGAGATTTTTAATTTTTTTTTTTTTTTTAAGGGTGGGTAGGGTCAGAAGGAGGGGTAGAGAGAAAATTAAGCAGACACCGTGCACAGCGTGGAGCCCAACACGGGCTCAATGTCATGACCCTGAGATCAGAACCTGAGCTGAAATCAAGAGTCAGAAGCTTAACTGACTGGGCCACCCAGGTGCCCCTTAAATTCCTAATGTTAGTCCTCAATACAGGATCTTGAAACAACATCAGAGGTGTCAGGCAGAGGGAGCGAGGCATCAGCGAGAACTGGGTTATGTCTGCGCTTCTTAGAATGCTTCCTCCTCAGACCGTCTACTTTGATTTGTGTTCATGGTTTTCATCAGTGCTCCCCCAATGGACCTGAGTCGCTTGCTGAAAGTATAGATTTTCTTCTGAGGGAAGGTCTCGTGATGCTGCATTTTTAACAACAGTAGCACTGTCGCACTGTAGCACTGTTCCCCAGGCAAGCTTGGGGAACACCAACTTAGAGCTCTCACCTGGGGACCAGTCAGGTGAACTTGCCTGACCTGGTGGTCCGTTGTCGCTCTGTCCCTTGTGCTCTGTGTCCCTCTGATCTGAGCACCCATCTCATTGTACCCCACATTCCCATGGGCAGGAATGTCTCCTGCCCTCATTTCTGAGCTTTTCAAGAACCACGTCTTTCTCCCACCGTGCCTAGCACAGAACCTTTCTCGTAGACAACACCTGCAAATGTCTGCCAAGTTGAGTTGCCCAGAGCTAACTGGGCCGTGGGTCATTATTGATGCAAACCGTTCCATCAAGAAGGAGAAGAGGGGCTGGTAAGAGCTTGTGGAGAAGTGTCACAGAGAAGACAGCGTTGGAACCCAGCCTGGCTGTTTGGACAAGTGGGAAGGAAAAGAAGGAGTCCTCTAGGCGGGAGACTAAGCATGACAAGGCCTGTCTCTTCCAGTTATTTCCGTGTACAAGTGAGGAGCCCAGGGCTGAGAGAGAGCACCCGCTGTATTCAGGGCTGGCCCCGTAATCTGACACTACAGCCGGCTCTGCTCTGCCTGGCTCTGTACTCGCTCAGCCTCCACCTGAGCCCCGGAAGTCCTCCCTGCCTCCCCTCGAGCTGTACCTCCAGGCCTGTTTCCGCACTGCTGTACTTAGCCTGTTGTGTATCCGCATGAGTGCCTGGGCCTCTCCATCTCGACCCCCAGGCTCTGCATGAATCTCGCCAAGGTTCAGCCAGGCTCATGGCCGGATTACCTGGAAGAAACCAGGCCTGCTGGTCTGTGCACCTCCTCGCACTCAGCGGGCCCTGCTGTGTTCGGGGAGGCCGGCCTTTGATACCGGAGCGGGTAAAGGACAAGCTTGGGCCGGCACACACATGCACATACACAGGTGCTCCTTGAATTCTCTCTCTCTGAGACACAAAGGGTTTGTGGAGGAACGAAGCGCATGGGCGCCCATTGCCTCCCCTGGCCGGCCTTTCCCTCCTACAGGAAGTCTCCCAGATCTGTGCTACGCGCGCTCATTCACGCCCTGGTTCCTCGGCTCTGCAGTTCTGCTATTGAGACTAGGTAGGAAGTGGAAGAGAGAGGCAGGCAAGACTCAAGGCAGGCAGGCCGGTGAGAAAGTGTTTACAGAATCCATGCAGGAGAAGATGGTGGCCTGTGTTAGGAAACCAGTGGGGTTCTGGAGAACGACTGTGTTTTTTTGGTTTTTTTAAGATTTTGTTTATTTGTTTGACAGAGAGAGAAATCACAAGTAGGCAGAGAGGCAGGCAGAGAGAGAGGGGAAGCAGGTTACCTGCTGAGCATAGAGCCTGATGCGGGGCTCCATCCCAGGACCCTGAGATCATGACCTGAGCGGAAGGCAGAGGCTTAACCCACTGAGCCACCCAGGCACCCCTGAAGAATGACTTCTGTTCTGTAGGAAGCTTTCTCTGCTGGTTGAGCTAAGACAGAGTACCCATTCCTCTGAGCTTCAAAGCCCTCATCAGTAAAGAGGGGGTGGTAATAACCTCTTTCTTACTGGACATGGGTCCAGTTACATGGATAACTGTTGTTGCACGGAGCCTTTTGTAAACTATTGAGTATAAAAATGTGGTCTTGGGGTGCCTGGGTGGCTCAGTGGGTTAAAGCCTCTGCCTTTGGCTCAGGTCATGATCTCAGGGTCCTGGGATCGAGTCCCACATCGGGCTCCCTGCTCAGCGGGGAGCCTGCTTCCTCCTCTCTCTCTCTCTCTCTCTCTCTCTCTCTCTCTCTCTGCCTGCTTGTGATCTCTGTCAAATAAATACATTAAAAAAAATCTTAAAAAATATGGTCTTTTCTGGGTATCCTTGGGAAGTTGGTGCTAGGCTTTCCTCACCCATGGGCTCATTTCTGCTTCTTTTGCCCACACCAGATCTCCCCCATCAGGCCTGTTCCTTGGCTAACACTGAGTCTCTCTAATGCCATGCAAACCATGAGAAATCATTTGGGTTGGGGCTTGGCAGGTTTTTATCTTATAACCCGGAATGCTAGCTTTAAAATCATACACCCCCATGTCTGTCCCCTCCCTTCTTAGGAAACAACTATTCAAGCACTGACGGGTACCCAGGTGAAAAACCCACAGAGCCAACATGTGTATACTCTTTCGAGACAAGCCACTTTGAAGTCTGTGACTCATCTTTTCAGCTTTACAGAACTTCAGCTGCTGATCAGTGAACAGTGCGGTTGGAAGGGCTTAAAGGTCATTTGGTCCAACTGACTTGTTTTTCAAATGGGGAAACTGAGCAACGGAGGAGGAAAGGATCTGGCCCAAGATCACAGAATGAACTAGAAACAGAACAGGAATTACCTGCCCCCCTTCTACACACACACACACACACACACACACACACACACACATATGGATTCTTTTATTTTACTTTATGTGTGTCATGAGATCTTTTTATTGGAATGCGATAAGTTTTATGGTCATGTTTCCCCTTTCTGTTGTCCTGGGCCCATAATGAGAGATACCGTGGGCCTCTCTCACGGTAGTTCCAGGACAGAGGGGGCAGAGGTAGGGCATCTTAACCTATCCCTGCTTTCCTTCATGCATCCGACTTCACTAAGCACCACCTTTATGCCGAATCCTGAGGATATTGGCTTTAAGATGTTCAAAATTTAGTGATGAAGGCAACAACAAAAAAACAGTCTCCGGGTGGGCAGGCGATTTTCCGTACGGCGAAATGAAAGATCCCTCCCATCTGTTGCCTGAGTGTTATATTTATACGCATGATGGCACTGACTCTTCTCCTATACAGATTACTATGAGACTGATTCTCCCAGAAAGGAACGTACTCAATACCACAACTTGATGAAGACCAGTGCCAAGGTCCTTGAGTCCCTACCTCACAGTGGTTCGGGGCCCTTCATTCATTCTTTTCCTCAAAAAATACTCGTCGAGCACCTAGTCTGAGGTAGCAGGAATGCAAACAAATAAAAGACAATCCTCTCCTCAAGAAACTAACAATCCAGTAGAGAAATAAATAATGACCAGGGAAGCTTTTACCAGGGAGTGGAGATTCCTTGGAGAAAGGACGCCTCCATCAGCCTTGGAAAGTCCGCAGAGGTTTCTCAGAGGGGGCGGTGTGTGAGCTGAGGCTACGTAAAGAAAGAGGAGAAGCCTGCTGAACAAGTGGAAAGACAGATGGGCAGCAAATGAGGATGTGAGTAGGCAGGACAAGCGCCAGGCGAGGGAGAAGGGGCCACATCCTGCAGACAATGAGAAGTGTTGACAGTTTTAGGGAGAGGCTCAGATGGTAACAACAAAAAGATGGTAAGGTTTGTATTTGAGAAATTCTTTCAGGCAGCCATGCAGAAGGTGGGCTGGAGTCAATCAATCCAAACAGGGTCTGGCCAGAACTTGATTTTCCCCGTGATTCATCTCACTGCCAGGCACACCTGGCTGATAGTGGCTGACCATGACCCGTGACCGGGAAGCACGATGTGAGGCCTGTGAGTCTCCAAAACTGTGATTCATGGTCCTCACCGTGTTCCCTGTGTGAGGCCAGCCTCTTTTTTTTTTTTTTCTTTTCTTTTCTTTTTTTTTTTTTTTAAGATTTCTTATTGGAGGGTGCATAGGTGGGTCAGAGGGAGAAGGAGAGAGAGAATCTAAGCAGACTCCACGCTGAGCACAGAGCCTGTTGCGGGGCTTGATCTCGCAACCCTAAGATCAGGACTTGAGTCAAAACCAAGAGTCAGGGGCTCAACTGACTGCACCACCCATGCGTCCTCATGCTGTTGACTTTCTAAAGGCATTTGGGAGAGGCAGTTTTTAATAACACTTAATCCACTTTCCCATCACGAATACAAACTCACTCTAGCTTATGGTTTTAGTTAACTCCAACAGTCTTTTCCAAAATAGGGCCTGGCAAAGTGACGGGTCCTCCTCTCTTCTCTTCTTTCATTGCCAAGAGGCACTGATTCAGCCTCACAAACCTTCCTGCATTTGCTCCTCCCGTTCCTCCTCAGATGCCTTCCATCCACCAGTCTTGATTGTGTACTGGAGTCTTACTAATCCAGGTTCAAGTTCTGGTTCTGCCACACACTACTTGCATGGTCCTGTACAAGAGAGCTGCCCTAATCCTCATTGCTGAGCTGTCATAGGGTTAAAGATTGAGGGCATAAAGTTCTCAACACAGTGCCTGTCCCACAGCCAACACTCAGCATTCAGCAGCTGTTATTGTTAGGGGAGATTCTGGTTCAATAATGAAAATTTGTAATTCTCGACTGTAGACGACAGAGAAGTCTGGTAATACACCCTTTGATTAGCAGGATAACCACGGATTACAGTTTTCTCACCCAGATTAATTAAACTTGACACCTGAGTACCCAACTTGATTTCCATATCCAGCTGGGGGATCCCACAGTACCTATAATCAAGAGACAGTTGCTAATAAGAGACATGGAGCTTGAAATTAAGAGCAAAAATAAGTAGAGATGCTCCACGATAAAGGGCATAGTTGCTGATCCTCGGGTCCCTTGCTCAAACAGAAGAGCTTGGAAGACAAATGGGCATTTTAATTATATCCTCTCATTGTGTTAGATTGCGATGATGCGATGAGATAGCTTTCCTTGGAAGTAGCAAGAGTGGTTTGGTTTCATCACAGTGAAAGAATTGTTCAATGTTAGGGAAGGTCACTGACAATGGGTGTGGAATGTGTTATGGAAGAAGGAAGAAAATTAAAAACAACAAAGTATGGGATGATCCCCTTCTGGGATGATTGCAACTGTAGACCTGCCTAGAGCCGAGGACAGAATTGGTCTCAAACATGTTGAAGGCCTGGATGCACGTGGGTAAGATTTCAAAGCCCAATTCAATTCTAGTATCAGGATTTTGAAGATCTTGTGACACTTTCCTTATTCTGGTGATCCTTCAGATTTTCACTTTTAAATTAACTTATTTCTTGAAAGATTTATTTATTTTTTGAAAGGGAGAGAGAGAAGGCAGGAGGGAGGGACAGAGGGGGAGAATCTCAAGCAGACTCCGCACTGAGTGGGGAGCCCGATGGGGGTTCGATCTCACAACCCTGAGATCCGGACCTGAGATATAACCAAGAGTCAGACAATTGACTGTGCCAACCAGGTGCCCCTTGATTTGAATTTTTAAATCAATCTGTGGTTAATTTGTTTAGTTTTCACTTTTTTTTTTTAATTGTAACACCACAACATTAAAGCGAAACTTTAAAGAATCCTCTTTAATTTTTCTGCACTAATACAAAAACTATTTTAATTTTAGAATATTGTTTATCGTTGTGTACCTATTTCTTAATTAGTCCTCACAGTGAATCTGAGAAGAGTTTTGTTATTATATACATTTTATTAAGGAAGGAATTTCAGTGGCTTTTAAGGACTGGGTGGCTCAGTCGGTGAAGGTCTGCCTTCAGCTCACCATGATCCCAGGGTCCTGGGTTGAGCCCCACATTGGGCTGTCTGTTCAGCAGGGCAGTCTGCTTCTCAGTCTCCTTCTAACCCTCCCGCTGCTCATGTTCTCTCTTGTTAAGTTTCTCTCTCTCAAATAAAATCTTTAAAAAAAAAAAAAAAAAGGAAGGAATTTAAGATAAAGCTGTTGGTTTACATATTTTTAAAAGATTTTATTTATTTATTTGAAAGAGAGAGAGAGACAGTGAGAGCAGGAACACAAGCATGGGGAGTGTGAAAGGGAGAAGCAGACTGCCTGCTGAGCAGGAAACCTGATGTGGGGCTCGATGCCAGTGTCCTGGACACTGGGATCGTGACCTGAGCCGAAGGCAGATTCTTCATGACTGAGCCACCCAAGCATCCAGCAGTTAATTAATATTGCTCTAAGTAACACACATGGTATACAGTCAATAACCTGGCACATAACGGGTATAGGTAACATTATTTTATACAGTTATATTTTTACCTACCAGCAGCAATAATATCAGAATGGAATTAGGTCAACTGGAATTCACCACTCAATCTCTCTTAAAAGCCACCAAGTTTGTCAACATTGACAGCAACGTCATAGGAAACCTCTGAAGAGCAGAGAAAGAGAATTAATTTGACTAATAAAAATAAGCTGTTTCCAGTAAAAAAGAAAAAAAAAGCTGCAACGTTAGAACTAAACCAGCTGAGATTTCCTGCCATCGCCGATCAGATTTCCCCAGTCTGCTTATAATCATTTGCCTGTAAAGCCCTCTCATTGCGTGTGTCAATAATCCCACTTAATATCCTTATAAACTAAATGTGGAATTAGATACCCAGGCAGCAAATGCTGATGCCCTTTAGTTCATATCAGGAGAATATCAACAGTGCCCGTGCACTTTACACGAGCAGCACGAACAAGGACAACTGCCTCTCCGCGGGGTGGTCGACGCTGTGTGTTCGGGGACGCGTGATGCGTGATGGATGGGAATGAGCCCTACAGCCTTTCGAGCTGCTCGAAGGGTCTTTCTCGCTCATCTCCTTTCTCGAATGCCAGAGAGAAGGAGGCCGACCTGGGTGGGGGCGGGGGGACTTGATATGACACGCTAGAGGCTGCTCAGACCTCGGACTTGGCTCTTAATCAAGTTTGAAATGATCGCGGCTAATTGCATTCATTTGCTTTTCTCCAGGCAGAATGGGGAAACAGAACAGCAAACTGGCCCCTGAAGTGATGGAGGACCTGGTGAAGAGCACAGAGTTTAACGAGCATGAGCTCAAGCAGTGGTACAAAGGTTTCCTCAAGGACTGTCCGAGTGGGAGGCTGAACCTCGAGGAATTTCAGCAGCTCTATGTGAAGGTAAGTGGTTTTCAGTCTCTGGTTCTCTTCAGACCACGAAGCGCTGTCTTCGAGAAACGTCAGAACTCCGAGGAGCCTGTTCGTTTCAGCCTGATGGTTTTCCAACCAAAAGGGAAAATGGACGTTTTTAAAAAGGCACAGAGATGTGTTTTGTTCCAGGCTTAAGTAAAGCAGGTTCTGAATAAGAAGAGCAAGTGTTCAATCAAAACACTGACTAGAGTTCAGATGCTGGCACTGGGTGAAACCACAGTGGGAGTCTCAGACAATAGTGTTTGCGGATGGTTATTGACGCGCCTGCTAATTCCACTATTGCTTGGCTTGTTAAAGGTATCTGCGCCTCTCTCCATTAAAGAGAAAGTGCACGGGACGCTTTTTCACCAGGAAATGGCCTCCTATTTGCAGATAAGAAAAAAAAAAAAACTTAGATTCCCACCACAGCACATTTGGAAGGGGGTGGGAAGGTCTAGTGCATATCTGGGCATCAAGGTCTTCAACATGGACTCTTAACTCAGCATTTTGTACTGTGTACAGGTTAATCTTACCCTGGGCATTAGCTAAAACCATTCATTGAAAGTATAATCTCTATTGTTGTGGCATTATTTTGGTTCTTCTGAGTTTATCAGTTGGACTGGTTCTAGATTTGGTAAGATCTAAGACATTCCATTTCGTGTCTGCTTGTAGAATATCAGGCTTGTAGAAGAAGGGCATTGTTTTACTTTGAACTTTTTCTGACTAAAATACCAAATAGTAAATATTACTTTCATCCTTTAAATGTAGCAACTGTCAGGGGCACCTGGGTGGCTCAGTGGGTTAAGCCTCTGCCTTCGGCTCAGGTCATGATCTTAGGGTCCTGGGATCGAGCCCCTCATTGGGCTCTCTGCTCGGTGGGAAGCCTGCTTCCCCCTCTTTCTCTCTCTGCCTGCCTCTCTGCCTACTTGTGATCTCTCTCTGTCAAATAAATAAATAAAATCTTTTAAAATAAATAAATAAATAAATAAATAAATAAATAAATGTAGCGACCGTCAGTTTGAGGAACATGAACTATCCACCCACATCTCTGTGCGGGGCATGATTGTACCAAGTACTAACACTGCTTTTCCCCTCCCAAAGTTGAGTGCTTCACCCTGCCTGTGCCCCAGCAGTTCCGTCCTCACACGTGTACAAGCAGCGGCACGTATAAGAAAGCTCACAGCTGCACTGTTCGCAGTAGCAAAGCTGGGAAGCAGCCCAAATGCCCATCAGAGGCTGAGTGGAAAGTGAATTACGATCTGTTCACATAGCAAAGCATTTGAACTGTAGCGTCGCAGAAACATCAAGCCCAAAAAGCAAGTCTTAAAATATTTTAAATTAAACACAAATCAGATTTTAAAATATTTTATAGGACGTAATAAAATTGTATTGGAAAGGAAAGCAAGACTGATGGACACCGGATCCAGACTGATGGCTACGTCCAGTGGAGAGGAGGCGATGGATGGAAGGGGGTAGGACCCCATCATTGGATATAGATTGATCTCAGTGGTAGCTGTGGTTTTGGGGGTGAGTTTGCAGATGGGAGCTTACTGCATTATTAAAAGCTCAGAAACCCCATAAGGACCACTGATGAGTGTCAGGGACCCAGAATTATGGTTAAGCCAAAGCTGAGCAGCCAAGGGCCCCAAGTACATACAAAACTACCTCCTTAAATGTATGTAGAAAGATATGCTTAGAGTGGCAGGTATAGTATATACATATATATATAGTATAAGACATAGAGTATATACGTATAGATAGTATAAGATCACTTGCCATTTCTAAGACCTAAAACATGAGTTTTCATCACATGGAGCTTTTTCATGTAGAAGTGCTGAGAAATGCTTTTATTATCCAATGGCTATAAATTGCTTTTGCCGACAAGCAGGATGATATGCATTTTCCCTCTATTGTTCAACCACTCTCTTCAGTTTTCAAAGTCACATCTTCTCACATTTTGTCACCCAGGAGTGAGCCTAGCTTCACCACTGTCTTCACTCTCAGCCCCAAGGAAAGTACAGACAAATGAGATTTGTCAAAGCTTCTTTCGTATCACTGGAGGTCATACAAGCTGTCACTCTGTATTTAAGAAAGCTCTGTGTGCCGCATTCCCCACAAGTCTTTTAAAATGAGAGAGACTCGCCTTTGGAGAAGTAGTTGACATGCAGGAAATGAGGTATTTCCTTTACGTGCTGGAGGTACTCAGCACTGGGACAGCACCAGCCTCAAAATGGAGTTGGGGGTGCTGTAAACGTTAGAGAGGGTCAGCATCTTGGGGTACAGCTGATGTATATATACCAATAGCATCTTCCTCCTCCACCTCTCCCGCCCAGCCCAGAGTGGATTTTTTTATTCCAAGAAGAGAGTATCTAACTTTCTGGGTGGAGTTTAGATTCTTGGCAGGCTCTTAACATCCGTGTTCAAACTCAGCCTGTGTTCTTGTGTCGAATCATCAGAAAGCAGGCAAAACCCCCTTTTTTTTTTTTTTAAGATTTTATTTATTTATTTATTTGAGAGAGAGAAAGCACCAGCAAAGAGAGGGGCAGAGGCAGAGGGAGAAGCAGACTCCGCACTGAGCAGGGAGCTGGACTCGGGGCTCAATCCCAAAACCCTGAGATCATGACCTGAGCTACCCAGGCGCCCCTGAAAACTGGCACAGTCTTCTCCTTCCAGAGTTGTCCAAGGACAGACATAATACAAAGGAGAACTGCAGAGGAAATATGTCACGTATACAGAGAGTAAAGAAAAGACAGCTCTGGTAAGCGAGAAGGAAGAAGCCCAGAGAAAGATGTAGATTATGTAATAAGGCTCAAGAGAAGGGCTGACCAGAAAAGACTGCCTTTAATGCTACTGCAAACTGCAAATATTCAGCTAGGCATCGTCCTTATCCTGGTGAGTAGGCACTTTTCAGTGGCTCCTTCTCTATCAGTGTGGACATGGAGACATTCTAGAATTGAGCCGAGTGAACAAAACTGCCTGTGGCCTCTGCCCACCGTCTGTGTCGTCAGCCTGGTGTGTGTACTCTTACCAACCTGACCCACCGCAGGCTCCAGGAGAGACACTTCGCTGCTATAGAACCCTGTTCTTGGGAGGAGTAGGTTAAAGAAAGAGACCCCTCTGCATGGTCAGGAACATAAACTGTCAACTTTAGAAGGCTTTGTATCCCAAATAGAAAAGAACCCCTTCCTTAGGTCTACGTTTAAAAATGTTTCAAACTGAGGTTCAGAAAAATGAGGCTTAGTATCACAGAAAGAGCGAAGGTAGGACGCAAAGTGAAGATGGGCGTGGCGCTCTCACTGCAGAACACGGCCCTGCCTTGCAACCGGGGTCCACGGAAGCCCCCCATCAGTCCCCTCCAGCCCCTCCAACACACAGCTGCTGGGGCGAGCTTCACGGAACACGGGTCTGGGCACCAGCCTTCCTAGATCAGGTCATTCTTTCGTCCTGTAGACCCTAGTCACCTCCTTTCAAATAACGTAAGACACAGTAGTGAGCACAGAGCCTGACACAGCCTGCCACCAGTAAGTGTTTGTTGAATGAATTATAGATAAAATTATATTCTGGCAGTGTACCTCCTTCTCAGGGAGCCTCATAGTGGAGACATATAGAAGTGACTGAAAGATGGGTCCTGCCTACTCTCCGGGATCTCACAGGCTAATCGAGAAGGCACAGTTAACCCCCATGGAAGGCACAATGACATAAATGCTTGTTGGTGGGGCAAGAGGAGAAAGAAAGGTTCATTTCAAAAGGAATATTAAATAAGAAGATAATGAATGCAGTGATGAAAGGCAAACTTCCTTTTCTCTTCGCCTTTTAGAAGATAAAACGTCTCTGAGTAGAGAGTTTTTACCTTTTCCAAGCTCAGTATCATGTTTACTTTACAAAAATATATTGGCGGAATTCCATTCAATAAGAAATTTTCTAGGTCTGAAGCTTTGGAAATATAGGTCTGCTCACTAAAACTGTTTGTTTTTTTAAAGATATTTATTTATTAGAGAGAGCATGAACAGGGGCAAATGGGAGAGGGAGATGGACAAGAAGGCTCCCCACTGAGCTCAATCCCAGGTCCCCTGGGTCATGAGCGAGCCCAAGGCAGATACTTAACCGACTAAGCCACCGAGATGCCTCTCCCCGAAACTCTATTGACACAGCTACTCAGAGACAAGTATGAAAACAAATAAAAATAAATGATACCATAAAATTTGCAGTGCCTGAACATTTTATGATAAAGATATTTTAATAGAATAAGAAAGATTTTCTAGTTAATAAAGTATCACAACCATATTCTATAAATCTCTATAGAGTTTTAGAATTTTACTCACAAATTATGCTCTTATGCTTAAAAACCAGTATTGAGGCACCTGGGTGGCTCAGATGGTTAAGCGTCTGCTTCAGTTCAGGACATGATCTTTAGGTCCTGGGATCGAGCCCCATGTTGGGCTCCCAGCTCAGCTGGAAGTCTGCTTCTCCCTCTCCCTCTACTTGTTCTCCCTCTGTCTCTGTCTCGGTAGCTCTCTCAAATGAATTTAAAAAAAAAAAAAAAAAAGAGGGAAAAAAACCTTTTTAAAAAAAAACAAAATATTGAAAAAAAAATAATAAAAACTAGTGTCAGGAGTAAAGGTATGCTTCCTGAAATTTAGATGCAAACATATAATAAGTTTAGGATTTTAGGCATGTAATCTTTGTTTTATAGAATATAACATAAAACATTTGCATCTCATTTTGCCCTATTTAAGATGTGACTTTGATCTAGTGACTTTGCAAATGAAAAGGTCGATCTACATCAATGGCCAATTCAAACTTGAATGTGTCTCAAAATCACTGGGGCTGATTATTTAATTGCCAGATTGCTGGGCCCCTTCCTTAGGGCTGCTGTTTCACTGGGCCGAGGACAGAGCCCCAGCAAATGGATTCCAAGGAAGACCCCATAGATCGTTCTAATGGAGAAAATCCATGAATGACATTTTGGGAAGTCTAGAGTTTAACCGGGAGTATCCTTGAGTAGGCTCCCAGAATTCTGTATACACTGAGATGGTGTGTGAAAGTTTGTACCTATGCTCTCTTGGGATAGCTTTAGTCAGGTGTTCCATATGGTGATTTTCCATAAGAAAAGTTAGGAACCACTAAAGATGTTTCTAACCATGGGCAGGCTTAACATTCTAATTCCCAAGACAGCAGAGCCAGTGGGTCTTAACTGACACCAAGACAAATGAAGAAATATCCCCTTTTAAACTACAGGAAATAAGAATGATAATTTCTTCCCTGTACCCTGTTAAACTTGTTTCCAGTTTGCAAGAGATGTTTTCCTGATTTGGGGCCAATAATTAAATTGTGTTTTGTCCAGAGCCCCATGAAAATGAAAATGGGAAGGCCCCAGTGGGATAAAATGCAATCCCGGTTCGCCATCCACTCTCCTGAGCACATCTGTGGACCGGGTTCTCTGGAGGCCCTGAGCCAGTCGAGAACGTCAGGGTTCCTTTCCTTGGCCCACGGTGGTCTGGTCTGCCGTCGAGCAGCCAGCGGTCAAGTGCAGGCTCACAATGTCCATCTACCTGCACCTGTGATGAGGCCCACAAAAGACAAGGATGGGCCTCTGGGCCCGCAGAGGGCTGGAGGGGAAGGTCATATTGAAACTGATCCTCAAAGGAAGTGTGATTTGGACATAAGAAGCTGTGGTTCTGTCTGGACTCTCGAAAGTGTCACTGACTAGAATCCCAAAGGTGGGAATAAAAAATGATTGTGTTTGAGAGCCGCTTCTTACGGCCTTGGCAGGAGGCCCACAGACAGAGCATATTAGGCTGAAACAAAACATAACAAAATGAAACACACAAGGACCCCTTGGCCATCCGGCTGAGAGAAGGTGAAAACCACCTGTGGAAGAAAAAGCTGTACACAGCAGGGGCTCTGACCACGGTCCTCCTTTCTTGTTTCTCCCTCCCTCCCTCTCTGCTCTCCTTTGTCTAAGTCCCTTACCTTTGTTGGCACTCTCACTGGTTCTCTCTGACGGTCCGCTCACTTGGCTCTCACCTCGACCTCCCGTGGAAGGAGCCTCTGGAGTAGAGTTCCCTCACTTCAGGGCTTAGTGGCTGGAAAGTCAGGAGACTTGCTCAGGGCTCAAGAGAGAGCAGCACAAATGAGGACTGTCACCCCCTTGCAAGCAGCATTCTCTCCACCTTGCTGTGCGTCCTGGGTCCTCTTGGCTACATTTAGGAGCAAGCATCTGGAAGCTTCTCTAGTCTACTTTGTTGCGAAGCAGAATGCCTCCAGTGCTCCCTTGTCGCTCCATCCTAGCCATGCTTCCGGGACTAGCTCAGAAGCTTCTCCCAGGAGAGCTGTCCTTGGTCCCTCCATTCTCAAAGCAGGAAGAGTCTCTTCCTCCCCTGCAGCTCAGTGACTTCGGTCCCCCGCCTCCTTCTACAAGGATATTATGTCTTTACAACACAATTATGCAAGCTTTTCTCACCCTGTCACTAGTTAGAGCCCTTCTCCACTCCCCAGAGCCTACACTGCTCTTGTGTTTTGCCTGAGTACACATAAATCCGGTGGGTTTCACCGGAAGGCTGAATGTGTACCTGCCGCTTCCGCATACTAGCCATGTGACCTTGGGGAAGCCCTGTGCTTAAGCATTTGTTAAATAAATCAACAAACCACTCTAGCTCTCAGCTTCCTAATCTGTCCAACGGGGAGACTCTAGTGAGCCAGAAATAGCGAGTCATCTTGCCCAGGAAAGGCTCATTAGTGGCTTGACCTTCGGCACCTGGGCACGGGAGCGCTTCCAGATGCCAGCCTACCCAGAGACGGCTACCGTGGCTTCTCAACATCGGATTCCAATCAATTTTGGAAAATAAAACTCTTGGCTCAAAACAGATTTTTGGATGATCAGTTTTCAGGGACTCAGACTCTGCTCGTTCCTAAGAGGTAATGAGGAGTAGACCTTACTAAAAATTTGTTAGGCAGAACTATATACAGAAACATCTTAATTCCCTCGGGAAACAGATATTACATAAGACAGAAAATGTCATCCAGATTGGGCTGGTGGGGACGTTGCAATTTTTAGTGAGAACCTGGGAATTCATTTCCATTTGGAATGTTTGCCAACATGATCGAGGGTGCACTTCAACTTGAATTAATGTGCAAAACAAGAGCTAAGGGCTGAAATCTCGAGGAAGAGATGACAATGAAGTTATAGTTCTGGGAAAACAAAGTCCCATGGGAGGCTCCGAAGGCATTTTATTATGGCGAGATTGTCTCAGGGAATAGCTAGCTACCGGCACATCTTGCATTAGAGAGAGCATTTATCCCAGAGGGGTGGCAATGATAACCTTCTCCTGCCTCACAGGCTGTGAAGTTATTTTGGATGGCTTCCACACCTTGGGATTTTGCTTTCCGGTGATAGGGCAGGTGTCAGTTCGAGAGATATCAATGGTCCTTGCGGCCATGATATCCGAAGGAATGCTCTTAGATGATACCTCAACTCCTCTGCCCTCAGGATAAGGTCGGAAAGAGCTCTTTCAGTCTCTCAGTCCGCCCACCCCCTATCTCCCTCCATTTTACACAGGAGGAAACCGAAGCCCTTGGGAGTCAGGGGTCAGTCCAAGGCTGAGCTGCTTCTTCATTGCTTCACACGCCCGAAAGGATGTGTCTCAACTCCAGCCCGATTATAGCAGTTTCAAGCCAGAAGGACGTACTCTCCCTTTAGCTATTCTCTGCAGCTAATTGTTAAAGGACAATCCGTTTCTTGTTGGAAACAGAGCCAGAGAGGCAGAAATAGCCCATTTTTATTACAGAATTGGACTTGAAGACACAAAATCTGTCTGGACCTCTCATTATAAAAGCTGCTTTACATTACTGGATTTTTCTGACCTTTGAGAGGACCGCGGGGGTTTGGATCCAGTACTGTGGACTCACCTTGGTGGGGATCATTTCCTCCCTCCTTCCGTTCGGCCCACAGAGCACTTGCTGGAAACATGCTCTCTGTCATTGATTATTCGTTCTCCTGGCTCCACTGGGAATGGGTCTTGAACCGCAGATGTTTCCTTCTGAGGGTAGTTACGGAGCTTGGGGTTCCATCCTTGTGACCTCCTGATGTTGCTGTCCTGTCACCTGTCCTGAGCTCTAAGTCACTTCTCCCCTCTCAGTTGAAATGCAGTCCAAATGGGGGAGATATTGGGGGGTGGGGAGTCAAGAGCAAAATAGGGCTAAATCCAACTACAAAATGTCCAAGGGCCTCCTTAGGTCCAGTGGAGGAGACTCCCTCTGTAGATGGTAATTCAGAGAAGCTGTTAGAAGTCAACCATCTTCAACAAGCACTTTGAGCAATATCTATAACAAATCTGTAACCAAGAGCCAATGGGGGATGAAGAATTCAAGCCAGACTGCCTCCCTCATTTAAAGGGCTAACAGCCTACTCGAACAGTCCATGTAGAGAGCCAAAAGACCACAGAGAAAAATGGCATTTGTGCCAAAGCTGGTGCAGGTACTCCAGCCTAGCAAATGTCCGTGATGTCCGTGTAACTATCTTCACTGAAGATTTCAAGATACCTTGAAATGCAGATAGGATCTGTAGCTTTGAGGATTTCCTTAAGAGGAGGGAAAACCTAAGCAAGGGCACAGGGGCAGGGAGACCGTTGGGTGGTAAGGGGGAATAGCCAGCCGCTGTTGTCGAGTGACCACCCAGGTATCAGGGGACAAGTGAGGTTGCAGATGTGAGTGGGGCTCAATCACAGAGGCCATCAGGTGCCAGAAAAGCCCTAAAGTTCTGAATCTTGGGGACCAGGTGAACAGGTGCTTTCCTACCAAGAGGTGTTAGACGACCGCAGACGTTCTGATGACATGGCATTGTCTGCTTCTTAAGACACCGTAACGAAGGTCCCGGGCATGAGCCGTTAACTTTCATTTCCCTCGTAAGCATTCTCGGTGACTCAGTGAGGGAAGCTGCAGGAGCTTGCCGTGTGCCCTCCCGTGAATGGCTTAGGAAAGGTTGGCTGAGTTATTCATTGACCATTGTCTGTACCTTGCGTGTGCAGGACAGGACTAAAGACAGAGAGAACCAACAGGTAGGACACCCACGCAAGTCCCCCGCCATCTAGGGAGAGAGATGCCTCGCAAGCAGACAAACGCAGAGAGCTAAGTGAGGATGTGGGTCCTCCAGAGCTTTGGGAGCTCAGGGGAGGGGAAGGAAGACGGAGGGTCCGGCAAGGCTTCCCAGGCAGTGGGGCAGGGGGCTGTGATCCTGGGGTGAACTTAGACAAAATGAACGCACTCCCTCCACAGGGCAGGTGGTAAGCAGGAGGTGGACAGGGCCCAGATCTCGGAATGACTGGGACCCTGTTCAGGGGCATTAACTGTCCTTTACATCGCCTGTCTGCCCAGGCTGCCACCCCACCTGTTCTTCTCAGTGGCAGAGGCTCACCCGAGCCCACAGGGCTACTCCAGTTCTCATCCTGGTCCCGGCCCCAGCAGAACGGCTGGCTGGGAGCCCTTCACTCCCTTCGGGAGCAGGACTTCCCTGGGCCTTTGTTTCTGTTATGGTGAGGAGCTGGTGGTGACTTGCTGAGAAGAAGGTGAATTCATTAAATCTCTTGGGGTGACATCAATGACATTGGGTGTGCCGCGAAGCCTCTGGATCTGGCTATGACAAGCAGCACCCCTTCCATCAGGCCCCCTGCCCATCTCCTCTGTAGATGAAATTCCTTCTCTCTCAGCTAAAAAGCAAACTCAACATGTTTGGGCTTGAAATTATAGACAAGCTAGGTTGTCTTATCAGTGTGACTTAACATTGTTTTCAGGGAAAATGGAAGATGTATTTTTGTGATTATATATTACACTAAATGACCAAAGGATGAGGGTCAGATCAGGCATGTTATCATTTTGGGCTTGGATGCCTCTTTCAGAGACCCAGAGGGTGGCTTAGAATTGTGTGAGGTGTTTGAAAAGGCAACTTCTTTTGTGGGAAGACCAGCCTGACAAAGCATTTTTGGGAGGGGGGCTTTGACACCTCTGAGGTGTCAGAGCTGCGAATTCTTGCCCAGGGCCCTCCACTTCCCTCCACTTCCCATGTCTTTAGCTTCCAGAGCCATCGAATGATTCTCTGTATGTACCTTGCAAGGGCTTGATATTAAAGGTGCTCAGTGAATGCTCAAGGTCACTGTTATGATTACTGGAGCCTTGGGGACTGGTGACAGGAGCCCAGAGGTGAGGACTCTGGCCTCAATGTGTGCTTGTGCAGGAGAAATCTTTCATGGTCTGTTTGGCTCTGTGTGGCCTCAAGTGGCCATCTGCTCCGGGGGACTGTCCCTCCCTTTGGAGAGGCCCGCCTTGGCTTATAGTCATGAACACCAGGCTTGGCCCCATTTCTCTGCAAGCCCCCCAGGCTGGCCCAGCCACCACTGCTCCTGTGTGGGAGGAGGGGAAGAGAGGAAAAGAAGAGCCTGCTCCAGGCACAGGTGCCGGAGGGAATGCTCCCAGCAGCGGCTCAGCGGCTCACCGGCTCACCGCTCACCGCTCACCGCAGAGAGGAGGGGCTCCCCCTCCCCCCCCCTGCACTTCTCTGCAGCAGACATTAACAGCTCAGAGCAGTTACATTAACTCCAGAGGAAGGCTATGGGAGAACAGGACTTCATCTGAACAAGGCGCTCAGGCAGGGTCCCTGGGGCAAGCACACAGGCCCCACCGAGGGCTGACCCAGAGGGACAGGATCCCATTTGAGGCAAAACATCCCAACACTAGATATTGAGGCAGGAGGCCTCAATATCTGTTATCCTTTGCGATCAAGTTTACTGTCTGTGCCAGGGGGCTGTCTCCCCATCTCACACACACACAGTTATCCGGCCAGTCAGGGTGGGGCCCCTGGTTGGCTTTACAACATTAAACACCATAGAAACTAGGCACACCTAAGGTCCTTTCTAGAATAAATCAAAGGATGGCAAGATGCAGAGATGAATAATAAATAGGTAATAATAGCCCGCATTAATTGAATGCTTATTGAGTGTCAGGCCTTGTTCCAAGCACAGCACTCTGCATATATTATTCATTTGTTCCTCACAAGGGTGTATGAGGAAGGTATCATTATTTCCTCCATTTTACAAATGAGGTAACTGAGGCACAAAGTGGTTAATAACTTCCCCAAGGTCATAAACACCAATGCAGGCGGTTGGACCTGACTGCCGGTGCTCTTTCCTAGGTAGGTGGGTCCTGGATGGAAATCTCAGGGGGTCTGAGCCCTGCTCATAAGGATGGTCTCTGTGGTTTATCTAACCATGGTCTTTAATTAAAAACACCCAAGAGGAGGCGCCTGGGTGGCTCAGTGGGTTAAAGCCTTTGCCTTCGGCTCGGGTCATGGTCTCAGGGTCCTGGGATCGAGCCCCGCATCAGGGTCTCTGCTCAGTGGGGAGCCTGCTTCTCCCTCTTTCTCTGCCGGCCTCTCTGCTTACTTGTGATCTGTCAAATAAATAAATAAAATCTTAAAAAAAAAAAAAAAAAAAAAACACCCAATAGATGAGCAGTGTGGTTCTAGATGACTTATGGTTGGAATGTGGCAGGGGGAAGGAGTGGGAAGTGTGGCCTCACAGCCAATTCCGTGTCCTGGCCCCTCTGCTGCACTGGGCAGTGGGCAATCCTTCATGCTCCCAAGTCCACAGTTTCCCATCAGAAAACAGAAAACCTGCCTTTCCTGCCCCTCAGCGTACACATGTGGGCCAAAGAGACAGAGTCTGACAGCATGAGAGCTCCTTGTTGGCTGTGCTGGAGTTGGGTCAGTGGAAAACCCAGTGGGTTGACTGTCTCCATGAGGTTGGAGAAGCCCACCCACCACGAGGAACTGCAGCATCCTTCTTAAGGACATTTAATGTCCACACATTATGGGATCATGCCCGTAATGGCTGGCACTGACCCAAGGAGACACGAAGGGGGGGCTTGATTAATTGAGGAGTCAGACACAGTTGGTTACCTACCCAGCGGCCATCTCCCTCTCCCCTCGCCTTCTTCTCTGATTGTGGCCAACCTCCCACTGCAGAAGCGAATGACCCACAGACACACTTTCCTGGTCTGCTTTGCATCTAGGATGTGGGCATGTTAACCGATCCTAGTTGAAAGGGATCTGAGGAAAGATCTGCTGGCGGGGGCGGGGAGGGTTGAGGGAAAGGTTTTCTTCTCACTCATAGAAAGACTGGCATGCTGATATTTGTGGTGTCTGTGTATGACCCCGGGATAGCTGTAGTGGTGAGAGATGTCACTTCCAAGCTGAACGTGGACAGAAAGAAGCTGGACGCTTCGTGATATCCCAGATCTGTCGGGTCAGTCCCGAAACTGTATCTGGACCATCTGTTGGGTGGGATCATTAACCTTTTATGGTTTAGGCCACCTTTAGTTGGCCTTTCTTTCTCATAGGAGAAAGTATCCTGAATACAAAGTGGAATGGGAATGAGAGGCAGAAATCCCAGTCGTCGTCAGGATGCTGCTGCGGACAAGCTGTGTGATTCTGGGCCAGTTAATAACCTCTCTGAGTCATAGACTCTCAGTTTATTGAAAAGCCTGGTAATTCCTGCCCTAGCTCCCTCAGAACATGTGTGGGACCACATGAAACATTTTTTTGGACTCCCACCAGCTGCTTTGTTCTGGAGATCTAGAAATGAATAAAATACAGCACAAAGGCAGATATGGGAGTGTACTCTGTGTTCGACAGACAGAAGGTCAACATAGCTGAGCAGAAGAGATTGAGGAGCTGAGAGGTAGAAGGTGAGAGGCAGGCACAGCCTCAGTTTCTTCCTCTGTAAAATGAGGGAGAGAACCACATGACCTCTTAAGTTCACATCTAATGCCAGGATTCTAGAAGTCAAGTGGAGCTGTCACTGTTAGATCTCTGCTGAACATGAGTGTCCCTGTACCGTAGGTCACTTGGCATCATAGCAGTTTCCCTGTCCTACAACCCACAGGGACAGAGACTGTATCTTACCCATCTCTGTATCCCCGGCACTCAGTAAGAAAAATCAGTTGGTTGATAGAACAAATTAATAAGTACATAAAGGAATTTCCTTTATAGGTTAACCAAAATGCGATTTGAAGAATAAACGAAGAGTAAAACATTTTATAATGTGTTATCCAGAATAATAAACCACAGAGGGTCATAATGAACCATTTTGATATAGGAAGTTTAAATAAGCAGAATGGAACCTAACAGGATCGCAACGCATCCATTCTCAGACTCAAGCGGTTAGCTGATTTTCTTACGAGGATGCGAGGCACTTGCCAACGAAACAGAGCAGCCAATGAACTTCCTTAAATGTTATTTTCCCAAAGAGGAAATGAAAGGCTAAAATGGAAAACTAGAGACGTCTAGTATCAAAAAGCTAGCTGATGACTTGGAAATTAGGCTGCTTACGTTGGAGTTTGTAGTGAGATTGATTGTCAGAGAAAAGTGTGAAAACTGAAAGAGTTTTAGGAAAAATACAAGGGAGATAAAAGACATAGATGGTCTCGGAAAATAAATAGCCGTGTGCTTTCTAAGTAAATCTCACTGCATAGTCAAGGTAGGACTTATCTTTATCTGTATTCTTTTAAAAAAGATTGTGACATGCCTACCAGGAGGACGATGAATGATGACATCTTGTTAGAGCTAATATATTGTGGCTTTATGGCTTGGCCTCAGTCAAATCTCTTGCAGACTCAGAAGCCGGTGCCTGGAGACATCTTTCAAGATGACACAGCTGGGTTGCCAGGGTAACTTGCTGGTTGAGGATCTAGCCAGCATTGGGAGAGCTTACATAAGACAAAACCAGCGGATGTCCTGGAGCTAAGGGATGACAGGAGTTGGGACCATTGTCCATTTAGCTTTCAGGATGATGACAAGGGGGGGACTTTGGAAGTTGCATTAGCCACCTGAATCAGCTACCTGAATGGAAAAGTTTTAGTGTCCAGACTGATGAGGAATGCCTTGGGTAACTGAGGATCCTGGTTGATAGAGAATTAACATGATATATATCAAGCAAGGATGACTTTTCACAAGAATCAGTCTCACCATTTCCTTATAAAGTTTCAAAGATATTGAAGATGCCCTATTACTTTGTGTTAGAGACACATGTTAATACGCATTTATTGTTCAAATGGATGAATGATTTCCTTGAAGGACCAAAACTCAATTGAATTAATAACTGTCAAGAGGAGAAAATGAAGATCCTGCTGAGTGCGTATGTGTGAGAGAAATTTTATATGTATACACAAAAACACACATACATATTCAATTCATTTACAGACTCATGTGGTTTCAACATGACTGAAGATTGTTTTTCTCTCACAGAAAGTCTAAGCTAGCCTAGCGGCGCTGCTCTACAAGCCACCCAGAACTCATTCCCTTTTCTACTGGTTTCCTTTCCTAGGCTGTTTCTCTGATTCACATGACCCCAAGGGACTCCTCACAGTGTCACCTTCTAGGTAGTGGGAAGGACAAGCTAGAAGGGATGGGAGAATATGCCCTCCTCTTAAGGGCAAGACCCAGAAATTACACACATCATCTCAGCCATATCCAGAACTTAGTGTCATGGCCACACCCAGCTGCAAGGGACACTAGGAAAGGAGCCTCAGTTTTGGATGACCGTGTGCCTAGCTAAGAAGTCAATTACCCTGGAAGGAGAAAAGACTAGATGGGGGACAGGTAGCAATCTCTGCATAGAAGGTACGTTCCTGGAAGGCTTCCGTCCACCAGTAGCCTCTCTTCTAAAGGTCAGGTGCGAGATGGACAGCAGGGTTGGCATTTGAGCTTCTTTGTGGATGAGACTTGCGGCCAGGACAAGCAGAAATGGGCTCACTCTGTGTGTGCTTCTTCTTTGCCAAGAGTAGATGGTGCCAAGATACTCTGTTCTGCAGCCTGAGCTGGGCCTGACAACCTCCCCAGGGCTTCGATCTGTTTGATACAGTGGGGCCTGATGGAAGCTTCACCCAAATAGAGAGTTAAATTGGAGCCGTAAAGTTCCCAACAATTGGTCACAACTGGGGTTTGTTTTTTAAACATGAGAATCTGTTGTCTATAATTTGCTAATATAAGAATGCCCTGTACCTCTGCTTTCTTCTCGCACCTGGTGCTCGAATCTTGACCCTCACTGGGGTGCCTCTGCGGGGCGCACGTTGGACTAGTGGAACGTGTTTAAAGGTTTGCATTTCTCTCCTGGTGTCTTTTTGACAGTAGAGGCTTTTATTTGCCCACATGACTTGAACATCATGTGAAAAGCAGGTCTGTGGTGGCATTCGGCAAATGTAATGTCACATGAGGGACAAATACCTAACAATGGGTGAGAGAAGCTAAGACATAGGACCTGTAGTCATGCTTGTAGTAAGATTTACCAGTGCAGAATATCTGCTTGGCCTTTGTATTTCATCCATCCATCCACCCTTCCTTCCATCCATCCATCCACCCATCCACCCATCCATCCGTCCATTCAACGATCCATCCATTTATTCATTAAACTTATGGGGCATCTCCTCTACACACTCTCAAATTAAGAGCTGGGGTCACTGAAATGAACCAACAATGGCTACTGTACTCAGGCTGCTCAGCTGACGGGGGAGCCTGTCAAGGAAATTGGCAATGGTAATACAAGGAGGTAAATGTTGTGCCAGATGCATTGGAAAATGGGTAGTGCTTGGAAGAGGATCTAGGGGAACTTCCCAGAAGAAATCATTCTTGAGCCCCATCTTAACATAATGAGCCAGTGGCAATGAAAAGATGGGAGTTCTCAACAGCTGCAAACATTTGCAATCTTTTTTTTTTTTCTTTTTTTTTCTTTTTTTTTTTTTTTTCTGGGATTCTTTTCCTGGTCCTAGTCTATAAAAGCATCTTACAGGTCAAGATCCTAGCTACTTCTAAGCCACACTAAAAATACATCCATAATCTAATGGAAACAAGCACATTGGCAAAACTTTCCTCTTCCTGCCCATTAGACAGCCTTTTATCAGAACAGGCCTGTCGAGGACCGAGAACATGACATTGGATTGCAACATGTCAGTGATATGGGGCTGGAAGCATCTGATGACAGGGCCTTGGCTCTCTGTCTCTACTGTGTGTTTCCAAGGAATCTTCCTCTGAACTCTCGCCAGGCCAGGGCCACAGCTCAAGGCCCTGAACCGTGCTTGCTTTGATCCAGTGGTGCCAGGTTTGGCCGCTTTTCCCAGGGAATATGAAAATCTTTTTTCCATAAAACAAGTGGTTGTGACATTTCTCTGATCCTGATGGCAATTTTCAGAAAGACAAAGGAAAGGGAGCTAATATTGACTGAGTTCCTGCTGTGTGTCCTGTAGATGCTACAACAGAAACAGAGGCTATAGGACCCTTTGGAAGCGATTTTGAGTAGTAACAATAGGAAGATCAATAATAATAGCAAACACTTTTGGGTGCTCACTAAGCGTCAGGCACTATTCCGTGTATGTTGTGTGTATTGATCCTTTTAATTCACACGGCAGCCTTTTGCACTGGGTACCATTACTGTCCCCATTTTACAGATGAGACAACTGAACACGAAGAATAGTAACAAGTCTAAGGTCACTCACTGATGAATGGCTGAGCTATGTATTGGCTTTAATTTTGGATCTCCCAGCTCTGACCTTTACTGTGTGATCTTGAACAGATTATATAAACTTCAGTTTCTTCCTCGATGCCATTGAGATAGCAGTGTCTCACACACAGCTCTAGCGCAGGGATTCCAACTATATTGAGAGCCCACGCGTGCACAGAGGTAAAATGAGGGGTGATCGCGCCATATAAAAAATATGCTTTTACACTCTCGTACGGCTGCTTTGGGGCAGGCTTCCTCTAGGAAGTGAGGTTTGAGCTCAACCGAAAGGTAGACTTCTTACCATCTAGGATGAGGTTTGGAGGATAATTCTGAGGAGGACAGTGGTGGCTCCAAGCGTGAAATGAGCCAACTCCGTTTTCCTGTGCCTTATTCTCTGCGCCATAGATCGCTACCCTGTGCTGTCCTCCACCACCCGTGGCCTCCCCTCACCCAAAGGTTTCTAATTAATTTATTTATACTAACGTACCAGTGACTGATTAGACTTAATATGTACACCATGCTAAGGGATTCATAATTTCTCAGAAAAGCCAAAGTAATAAAGGTGAGATTTCAAGGCCTGGTGCTAAAATTCACATAACCTCCTCCTATGGGTAGACAGTGCAGGGCAAGACTTCGCCAGTCATGAAGGGTGAGGATTGGACAAACCATGTTCTTCCTTCCAGGTGGATGTGTGAATGTGTGTCAAGGGCGTGGGAGGAATGGGTGTGCTTGAAAGTTTTTGCCTTCCTTGACTTTGGCTCCTTCAGCAAAATGATCTCCTTGCAATGTAGTCCTTTGCTGGGCGGAAGCTCTCATTCGGCAAATGTAATGTCACATAAGGGACAAACACTTATGTTTAGGAGGGAAGCAGGGGGTGGCTCCAGAGTGTGCCTGACACCGGGTAATCCCTGTGGCTTGTGAGGGGCTACTGACCAGCAAGGAAATCCCATTCCAGAATGATTCTGCAGTCTAAAAGCCCCCTTTCCTGTCCTTGAACCTCCCATCAGTCCTTCATCAGAGACCCCTGGGGTTGGGGTAAGGATGAATGTAAAAAGTCCAAGTAGACAGTCAATCCTACAAACCTTACCAAATAGATCACCCCAGATATGACAGAGGCCATGACAAGGCCATCTCCAGAAGAGGCCAGGGAAGGTGGAAGAATCTAAGAGTCATTCCTAACCCCAGGGGTATGAATTCTTGATTTCCACATGCCTGATGGGGCCCACCCCTCCCTTTTCTGATTCAATATAAAGGAGGTGAGAGCAACATCTATACTTGAAAAAGTTCCAGGATAACTCTGAAATGCATCCCAAGGTACCATTGGGCTTTAGCATGATGCTAAATGGGGGCTGATGATTCTGGAGGACAGTGGTCATTTCATTTCCCAGAGAGTAGATTTTCCCATTCTACATTCATTCATTCACTCAACAAAGAGTTCCTAAGCCCATCATGAAGCCAGACCCAGGCTCAGTTCTCAGTGCTGAGGGACACAGCCACATAAGACACATAATCTTGCCTCAAGTGATCACAGTCCCATGATGGCATTTCTTCTCCCACACCCTGTCTTCCCACTTCCTTCCCTTTACTCCCTAGGCTCTCCCAAGTCCAATACCCTCATAGTTCCATCTGCCTCTCTCTTCTTTTACCTTTGGGAGCTTATACTGCATAGTGCATCACCCTTCCCCCGTAATCCATGTGCTCCCCCGATGGCCAAGAAGGCCAACCTAAGTAGAACAAGAAAGAACATGGCTATGTGCAAGGTGCACGAGTGACCTCTCGAATCTTCAACAGGGGGTTACTAATGAGTGCCCAGAAAACCTCAAGTGAGGTGGAAAATAGGGATCACATGAAACAGGAAATGAAATGGGTTGACAAGTAAAGTAAAATTCTTGGAAAACATTTGATGAATTATACACATGTCTACATTCCTAATCCAAATGGTGACCACAGGCAGGATAGCCAACAAGCAGCCAACAAGCCAAGTGAGCTGTGGGCTAGACGTTAGCAGAGGGGGGTTCTAGTTCCGGCCCCACCACTGACACCCTGAGCCTTGAGACACTTCTGTTCTCTCACCACGAAACACATCAGGACTAAACTATTTTTAAGGACCTTTCTTCCTGGGGTAGTCACCCCAATGTTTCCCTCATGGTAAGCAGTCTTCACTCACAGTAGCCCCCAGGCTTCTTTTCCCAGAAGTAAGACCCTGTGCAGGAGGGTGCTCACTTTTCCCCTGACTTGGACACAGCTCCTTGTCCACAGTTCATTCACTCGCCTTCTCACTTTCCATCCCATGGCCCAGAAGCAAAGGATACATGTCTCCCTGACCAGTTCATTCACTCATTTATTCATTCATTCGTTTCATAAAAATGTAAGTAGCTCCTGACATTTAAATGACTTTCAGAGTCATCAAGACCTAGAAATCAGATAAGATCTTGCCTCCAAAGAGCTCCCAGTCTAAGGGGCAGGACACAAATGGTTAATGCCATAAGGGAAAATATGCTTAGCTCTCTTCAGAAGGTAAGTCACAAAACGTTAGGGAAATGGCATGGGAGGTGGGAAACAGGCATGGGGAGGGGCTATCAGAAGAGACTTCCGGAAGAGGTCGAATTAGAACTGGTCTCTAAACTGGGGTGGGATTTCCCAGGAGTGCTGGGGAGAGCATGACATTGGGAGAGCCTTTCCTATGGGCAAAGCCCCTTGGGGTGTAGCTGAGTGCTGGAGAAGACTCAATGGTCTCCATCTCCACCTCCGCTATTGTGGCAGCATGAGAGGGGGATTGAAGCTGCAACTTCCTGTTGTCAGACTTCCAGTTGGGGGAAACATTGGCTTAACAACGTTCTGCAAATTGCATATTCACAATGAATCCCATTGGCAGATCTTCACAGCCCTGAGCACCAGAGATGCCTCTAACAGCATAATTACCCCTCACTGTAAGTTTTGCCAGTTGTCATTTTCCCAAGAGCTTCACTTAACAGTAGGCAAGGAAGCCAGCCTGTTGGGCTCCACACGGCACTTCCTTTGGTTTTCTCGTCCTTTCTCCCTTTGCCTCCAAACCCATGTGAGGGTGTCGCTGCCTCATTAGCTTTGGCCAGCACCAAAGTGGCATCCATCCTTCAGAATCGGGTCCATGGCATTTTGCCTTTTTAGAAGGACTCACTAGCAAGATGATTTCTGGGCCCCTAAACGTGATTGGGGGGGCTATTACAACAGACCACCCATAGAAAAATGCAAACCTGCGTGTTGGGGAAACAGGGTCTTTGGGGTCAGAAAGAACTGGCTTCTGATTCTGAGTGAGCCTCTATAAAATGGGAGTGATCTTCCAGAGGAGCTGGATAGGATGAAAATGCCTGGCATAGTGCCTACATTTAGGCACATTTAGTTACCAGTAGATCTCAGTTTCCTCTTTTCATAGGAAAGGTTTTGTCTGATTTATACATTAATGATTCCATATCCAATTTACCTTCCTTAAGTACAGCTCCCACAATAGCCTATCTCCTCAAAACCCTCCTGGATCTATGCTACCTCACTGAATGAAAAAGGCCAGTTGCAAAACACTTTATAGAGAGACATAGAGCATGATCCCACTTTTGCAAAATATACATACATGTCTCACCACATCCCTCCTTTTTCATAGTGTTTAACTTCTAGAAGTTCTGATGAGAGAGGGCCCTTCACTCCTTACTTTATATACTTCTTAATTGCTTGAAGTTTTCATTACATACATGTATGAACTTCATTCTTAAACTAACCTTAGAAGCAATAATAAAGGCTCTTCTATGGGTCTCTTTGCCTACTGGAAAAAGAATGAGTTCCATTTCCTCACACTGGACCTATGTCACTTCCTTGGCTACCAATAACCAGAAATCCAATAAGCAGTGGCTTATATACAAGAGTTTCTTTTTCTCATATATTAAAAAAAAAAAGAAGAAGAAGTTTGAAGGGCCACCTCAGTGGCTTAGTCGGTTGAGTGTCTGATTCTTGATATCAGCTTCAGTCTTGATCTCGGGGTCATGAGTTCGAGTCCCACTCCGAGCTCCATGTTGGGCGTGGAGCCTACTTTAAAAACAACAACAACAATAGCAACAAAATTTTAAAAAAATTTTGGAGATGGATGGAGATGGAGTTTGGAAACTTAAAAACTTAAAAAAAAAAAAAAAAACCTTAAAAAACTTAAAAAAAAAAAACTTAAAAAAAAAGTGTGGAGATGGACATGTGTTTGGTAGTAGATCATGACTTCTGAACATCCCTGGGACTCTCCTGGCCTTACCTTCAAGGATGCAAGCTGGTTGTTTCCATCCTGGTCTCCATGTCACCACCAGAGTTTGCCAGGGAAGGAGTCAGGAGGCCAGCAGCCGCAGCCCCTTTCTATCAGGAAATAAAAACATCTCCAAGAAGTGCTTCCATCCCAGTCACCTTCACCAGACTTAACTCTTCGGTCGCTTTGGCCTAAACTATATTACTTGCCAAAAAAAAAGAAAAGAAAAAAAAGAAAAAAAGCAAAGAACAGGATTACTATTATTAGTTTTAGTCCAATCATTACCTTTTGCCTCAGGCTGGGAACACTGATGCCTTGAACAAAAGCCAAGTGAAAAATCAGGGAAGGGACAGTAAGCAGGTGACAGACAACCTGCCAGAGGGCCCGTAGCCTCACTGCTCCAGTCCACACGCTAACTAACACGGGCTGCCTGCAGCCGCCACACACTCTCCCGTAAGTCACCTTTAGCCCGATACTCACGCTGTTCCCTAGGCCCAGGACATGCTCCGCTGGGAGGTCGTGGCAAAGGGAACAAGGCGCACACATACTGCGAACATCTTCCCAGAGCGCGCCCAGCAAGCCTCACACTGTCACTCGACTCCAGGAGTCCCTGCGGCCAGGCCGGCTCCCGCCGTGCTCTCATGTTTAATGGATGAACTCCAGCTTAGTTATCACGAAGGGCTGTGAAATGGTGCCCCATCACTGCGACTAGCTCTTCCTTCTGCAGTGTTGTGGCTAAGTCCCGCAAGGGTGGCGGAGGACAGAACTTCTCCAAATATCCCACTGCTGACTAGTGGCACCGGGGTGGGGGCATGAGCCGATGGAGCAAAGTGAATTTGCTTTCTAAACCTAGACTTGACCGAGGGTCCATGTAGACCCTAGATTGCAGTGACCTGGGGGGTCGGTCTCAACTTTCCTGCTGGACTAAAGCTCCTGGAGGCCAGGCGTTAGTTGAACGTCCTTAGAAAAGCAGATGGGTTAACTAGATTGGCTTGAGGAGTGCCTCCTGCTTTGTGTGATCTGGACCCCAGAGTCCATCCTGGCCAGCGGCAGGGCTTAAGAGCTATGCTAGGTCCACGAGGAATAATAAAGGAAGCGACTCAGAGCTCAGCATGGACCATGGCCCGTTCTCCTACTTCATTCACTGTGAACTGGGACACCCCTCTGACAGTGACTAACACAGAGTACAGCTTCCTTCCACCCGGCTGCTCCTGGGGTCTTTCCTTCCGGTGGAGAAGGCTGGGTTTCAGGAACACGGAGAAATAGCCATCAGCCTGATGGTCATTCCTTAACTCCACGCTCTTCCTCGGTCTAAGTTTAGCACCTCCCCATGAACTTAATCTCACAGCTATTAGAGGGACTCCCAGGGCTCATCCTGGCCAGTCCCTCTCTTCTTCGCACAAAAGAGGAAAATGGGTTCAGAGGAGGGAAAGGACACGAACAAGAAGATCTTGAATCCAGTGCTGTGTCTTCTGTATCCTGCAGCCTCCCATCCCTGTCTTCATACCCTTTTCCTGCCTCTCCGAGTCCGTGAAGTTACTGTTGAAAGAGGGAAAAGAGCAGAAGTGCTCCGGGCTTAGGTCTGCCAGACCCTGGCAGGGTGCTGAGCGGCTGAGCACTGGGTGCTAACTGGATTGCCCATGGGCAGAGCTGTGCTAAGGAGGCTGAGAGCAAAAGCCAAGGGATGCTGTTTCCATGGCAACTGCCATTCATCCTGGCTTGCCGGGCTGGGCGTCCTGAGTTGAGCAGGGCTGAATTATTGTCCCTATTGTATGACACTCTTTTTAGTGTTGAGATCCCTTCCTCTACACACATACATGCATACACATTTCCCTCTACTTTAGCACAGGAAAGAAGAGGTGTGGTTCCCAGCGGCACATTTCAGACATAGTAGGGTCTTCTCAGCCCCTGACAGTATCATTAACCTGATAAAGGACTACGGCGGGGGGCGGGTGGGTATGAGAGAAGTGTGGGGGAGGCAGCTATTGTCATAGTACCTAGTGATCAAAGGAGTCCAGTGGTCCTATCGGTGTTCAAGAATGTAGTCTCCCGGAGCCTGTTTCCTGCAGCTACCCTAACTAATTAGGACAAACCAAGTGGCTTAAAACACAAATGTATAATCTAACAGTTCTAGAGGTCAGAAGTCTAAAATGGGTTTCACTGGGCTGACATCAGGGGGCTGGCAGGATTGCTTTCCCTCTGGGAGCTGTAGGGAGAAAGTGGTTTCTTGCCTTTTCCACCATCCAGGTTTTGACTTATGGCCCCTCCTCCATCTTTGAATGCAGCTTCTCCAGATCTCTCCTTTTGCTTATGTTTTCATATCTCCTTCTCTCACTCTTTTAAGGACACTTGTGATTACACTGGGTTCATCTGTATGATCCAGAAAGAGTTTCCCCATCTTAAAGTCCTAAACTTCATCACATCTGTGAAGTCCCTTTTGCCACATAAAGGAACTTATTAATAGTATTCAAGAATCCGAATGTAGTCATCTTTGGGAATAGCATCATCCTACCTTTTCCATCCAGGTTCTATGAATGTGGGTCCTTAATAACCTTTTTTTTTTTTTTTTTGAGAGTCATAAATTTCCCACACCTCATATGTGATCAGCACCTCTAAATTCTTACACATGTTAGCTCATTTAATCCTCGCTAAAGCTCTGCAAGGTTGGTATGATTATCTTAATTTACACGTGAGGAAATTGCATATGAGAAGTTCAGTGAATTGGCTCATTGAGTTTAGGTTAAGGAGGAAGAGGAAGGAATGGCCTCAAGTGTCTGTGAATGCCTTCCATTATGCCACTGCCACCCCCAAATTCTCCCAGCACCTTAGACCAACTTTGCTGGTCAGTGTTGTCTCATTTCTAAACACATTGGAGGTGGAAGTGGATGGGAGAGGCTATAGAGAGCGCATGATGGTGGGGCTGAGGACACTGGACCTCCACCATGTGGGTACACTCTGCTGGTGACCATGCAGGCCTTTCCACTGATGGAACAGTGCCATCACCCCAACCTTGGAGTCGACCATGGTGCCCAGAAGGGTTAAGTAACGTACTTAAAATAACACAATTACTAAGTCGTAGAACCTGAATTGGATCTGGGCTTCTCTGAGTCCAGGACCCATATCTCTCCTCTTCTTTCATTGTATCTGACTAGTTTTCTATAGGGTAGCGAGCTGGGCATAGGCAGAAGGTAACTAGAATCTATTTTCTCAGAATGCTTAATTTACTTGAAGACTGATAGAGTAAGTTAACTGTAAATTAATTGTAAACATGTTTTAAAATTTTCCAGCTTTATTAAGGCTAATTGGCATTAAAAAAAAACCCACCCATTTCATGTATATAAGGTCTAGAGTTTGATGAGTTTGGGCATACGCATACATCCATCACCATAGTCAAGGTAGCAAACATATCAATCACCTCTGAAATTTCCTTGTGTCCCTTTGTTTTTGTTTGTGTTTGTGTGTGTGTAACAGGGCATGTGCCCACCTTAACAAGCATTCAAGCTCACAATACCATATTGTTCACTATAAGGGCTGTGTTGTGAGCACATTTCTAGAACTGATTTATCTTGAATAGCGGTAACTTTATGCTCATTGAACAGCAACTCCCATTACTCCTTCTCCCATTCCCTAGCAACCACTCTTCTATTTTCTTCTTTTAGATGTTTGACTGTTCTGGGTGCCTCATATAAGTGGAATGATGCAGTGTTTGTCCTTTCGTGACTGACTGATTTCACTTAGCCTAATGTCCTTCAGGTCTCTCCACATCGTCACATAGGGTAGAATTTCCGTCTTTGGGGTGAGGGGTGAATAACTTTCCACGGCAGGTATAGACCACATTTTCTTTATCCATTCATCTGTCGATGGACACTGGGTTTGCATGTTTCAATTTGTAAAAAAAAGACATTTTAGGGAGCATAATGCAAATTTCAAGTAAATGTCAAGTAAAATGTAAAACTTACAGGTCAGCAGCTCTAAGCACACTGAAGCCCCAGAGGTATTCTCCAGTCTTGGGGCTACTGCTGGAAGCATCTGGGCATGGACCTCAACATGTTCAATCAGGCCAACTTTCTCACATGGATCTTTTTAGACAAGGCCCCTTCTTGGTAGAGAAGTAGAATAACCAAGTCAAAAATAATACTCCAGCACCCTGACCCGACTCCCACCTGGGGGTCTTTTTACTGCATTCTTGGCCTCTCTGAGTGTTTGTCCCCTCGATAAATGAAGTAACACATTCGTTCACAGAATAAAGGTTTACTGATACCTACTATGACCAAAAACTATACTAGACATCAGGGATTTAAAGTTGGATTAGTTTCAGGGCACCTGGGTGGCTCAGTTGGTTAAGCCTCTGCCTTCAGCCCAGGTCATGATCCCAAGGTCCTGGGATCGAGTCCCTCATCGGGTTTCCTGCCCGCTTCTCCCTCTCCACATTTGTGCTCTCTCACAGTCTCTCATTCTCTCTCAAATAAATAAATAAATAAAATCTTTCCAGAAAAAGATGATTAGTTTCAATCTGAAAAAAAACTAATGCAGTCCCTATCCTCAAGGGCCCCCAGAGATGTTGCAGATCCATCTTAAGTGATCACAATAGCAGGGGTAGGTGCCCTGTTGGGAGTCACACTCAGGCTGTTAACAGCATGGAGGAAGGGCACTCAACTTAGGTTTGAATTCAAGCTTCTTTCTTGAACTAAATCCCAGAGGATATGTAGGAAAATGCCATTTTATTTTATTTTATTATTTTAGAGAGAGCGGGCATTCGAGCATGGGAGTGGGAGAGGGGAGTGCAGAGGGAGAAGGGGAGAGAAAATCCCAAGCAGGTTCCATGACCAACACAAATAGGAGGCTCAATCCCAGGACCCTGAGATCGTGACCTGAGCTGAAATTAAAAATCAGATGCTTAATGACTGAGCCACCCAGGCGACCTGGAAAAGGCCATTCTAGAAAGTATGAGAGTGCCACATTTCTGTGTCATGGGGAAAAGATGGGGGTAAGAAACTACCCACCCCACACGCCAGACAGGAGGTACATTAGGAAGCACAAAAGTTCATTTTGCAGGAGCGTCAAGTGTTGCGATCCAGCCAGGGGGGTACCCCTGTATGAATGGGCTACACCCTGGAGAAGTGACCAGGGCTTCACTCCCAGAGGTTCTACAATTCAGAAAGTGACGAAAAACCCATGAAGTAGGATGGGTCACGCTCTCAGGGTCCTGGGATTGAGCCTCCTATTTGTGTTGGTCATGACATTTTTATTTTTAAGTAGCTTGTTCTGGCAGCAGTGTGGACAGTGGACTGGCCTGGAGAGGAGCAGGCTAGAGGCAGGAAGGCTGGCTAGCAGGTGCTGCTAAGGGATCCAGCTGGGATTTGAGAGCAACTGCTTCCCTTCCCTTGGGAAGATGGGAAGCTTTGTCTTTTCTGGAAGGTTTTTCTGGGTGGGGGACTGTCACTGGCTCTGGTGTAGGATACCTCTCCACAGATCAAGGTTCTAATTAAAACTGAGGGCCCACTGAAGAATGTAGTCTTCTCTGCTCCCCTGGGAAAAGGGGTGGGTAGGTGAGCAGTACGTTACTTGTGATATTATCTTTCGAGAAAAAAAGAATTCACACCCACCACTGTCTTTTATCTAGTGACATTACAAATAGGTTCCAAGCCTCAGCAATCAAAGAGGGTGTATAGTAAAAAATAGCAAAGTTCACACACTCTTGACTCGCTTGTGTAAAAAAAGCACAGAGAGTAACCCCTAATAAATTTAGAAAAAAAAAGAGTAGAGTGAAACCTCTCAATTTAAACTCAGAGGGGAAGGCTTATTTGAATTTCACATCATTTCTAAGGAATGCGATTATAAAATCTCACATCTAAGCATAATAAAACCATAAGAGAATATTTGTGTAATCAAAGCTAATAAGTAGAATAAGGTAATAATAAATTCATAAGAGTCTTGTCTTACATCATGGTGAGTCACAAGCATTTTGGTCATTTGGTACCTGAAAATGAAGCTGATGAAGGAGACAGCCTTCTTAAAACAATGTCCAGCATTTCGCTTTACAGAGAATCTCACTGAACAGGCAGTCCTATAAAAATCAGCAGTTTCTGGGGGTGGGGGGCTACTGGTTTTTAGATTGGATTCTTCTGGAGAGCCGGGAAGACTCTGAAAAGTCATAACAGGAGAGAGTAATTCAAGTAGGTGAGGTTTGTGTCGTGTCCGTTCTGCTCCATTCTTCCTTCTCACTCGTGTCAGAAGCCAGACCCAGAGGCATCCCAAAGCACTCAGCCTGCTCCTTCTTCATCTCTTAATCTAGCACCAGTCTTACCTCTACATATCAAAAAATTGTCAATGAATCCTAGTAATCCATATTTAATGCATATTAAAACAATCATTCACCACAATCAAGGAAGACCCCCTCCCCAAGAGTTTAAGGACAGTTTAGCATTAGAAAAACTATAAATACTTTATAATATAATTACACCAATCTTTTTTAAATTTATTTTTTATTTTTTATTTTTTTATCCCCAGGGGTACAGGTCTGTGAATCGCCAAGTTTACATACTTCACAGCACTCACCAAAGCACATACCCTCCCCAATGTCCATAACCCCACCCCCTTCTCCCAACCCCCCTCCCCCCACACCAATATTTCTCAAGCATGCAATCATTTGGATAAATGCATTTTAAAATGGCAGCATCCTCTAAAAGAAAAGAAAAACCTTTAATATCTAATAACAAAAGGAAATTCTTTAATTTGAGGAAGGATTTCTATGTTAAACCTACACTGGCATCACCATCCTTAAAACAAACATCCATTCAAACCAATACAAAGAAAAGGACACTCTTGGTCTTTTACCACTGTTACTTAATTCTGTTAAAGAAATTCTCCTCCAACCCCTAAGGTAGGAAATTAGCACGTAGTATCAAAAATTAAGAGATTTTGTTATCATTATGGAGGAACCACGTATGCTCCCCCAAATCTATGAGAACCAACATAAAAAAATGGGTTAATAATGATTGATTTTTATTTCTATTTTTTGATAGAGTGAGCATGCACACACAGATGGGCAGAAGGAAAGGGAGAGAGAAAAGCTCAAGCAGATTCCATGCCCATTGTGGACCCTATCTCAGGGATCCCTCTTAGGACCCCCAGATCATGACCTGAGCCAAAACCAAGAGTCAGATGCTTAACCAGTTGAGTCACTACGTGCCCCAATAATGACTGATTTTAAATGGCTAGATATAAGTTAAAGATACAAGTCATTGCATTTCATATATAGCATCAATAATCAATCAGAAAACATATGAGGAAAAGATAACACTTATAATAGCAATAAAGTAAAAGCCTAGAAGTAGCCTTTAGGAAAAAAAAGTGTGGGGCTTATACAAAGAAAATTTTATTGAGGAATGTAAAAGAAGGCATAAGTAAATGGAACGCCAATGTTCCTGGATTACAAAATTACATATTATAACTATACCAAGTATTCTGTAATTAAATATCAATTTCAAGTTATTCTGAATAAATAAGAATAAATACTTGAGAACATCATATTTGCTCTGTTCAATGTGAAAACGGGTTTTTTAGCTACAGGAATTAAAACAGGATGGCCCTAGTGCCGGGGCGACTGTAAGGAAATGGCACGAACAATTAGGTCCAAGCCCTCCGCACCCCCAGCATTTATAAGAACGCAGTATGTGATCAGACGCCTTCATTGACTGATGACTGTGGGCACAGCCAGTTGTTTCCTCCCCTTCCACCAGACACTACATAAATTCCAGATACATTTAAGGAGGTGCTTGTTTAAGTTAAGTAGTAAAGAAATTCTGAGGAAAGAGAAGTGGCTGTTAATTCATCGTCTGTGAGTGGGTGATTTCTAAGTGTGAAAGTGATAGGAAATGTCTCTTCGATCTGTAGTCTCACCACACAGAAAGGGAAGGTCATGTAGGTCCAAACATCGTGCTAAAGATGGACTTTGTGGTGAATTAGCACCAGGATGGAAGGAGCTAGTTGGAAACACCAATTTCTGCAAGGCACCCCCTGGGAAAGGAAGAGCTCACCCCTTCCCAACTTGTTTCTTGGTTACGGCCAGGGTGGATGTTGGCTGATCAACGTCAGACCAGGTGCTAGGGAGCGCAGGCTCTGTGTCTCTCCAGATGTGCCCAGGACATGACTAGACACTGGTCTGCTGCTTAAACCTGGGTAAACTTGGATTGGTCACTTGGCCTTTCTGTGGGAGGCAGAATAACGTCTTTCCCCAAAGACATCCGCATCCTAATGCCTAGAGCCTGTGAAAATGCTACCTTTTGTGGATTTGGCAAAGGGGAACTGAAGTTGCAGATGGCACTAAGGTTACTAACATGGGGATCAACCCTGGGTTATCCAGATAGGCCCAGTGTAATCACAGGCAGCCTCAGAAGAGGAAGAGGAGGTCCTAGAGATGCAACGAGAGAGGGGCTCCACCGGCCATTGCTGGCTTTGAAGATGGCGGAAGAGGAAGCCAAGCCAAGGAATGTCGTCCTGCCAACACACTGATGTCATGAAGTCGGAGACCCATGTCTGACTTTAGGCCTCTCAAAGTGTAAGACAATAGTACATTCGTACTGTAGCAAGCCAACCAAACTGAGGTAATTTCGTACATACCACAGATAATATTCAAATGTATGGCTAAGGTTATTAAACGAGAGCAAAATGTGAAATGTCTACTCTGCTGGCTGCCACCCAAGGGCTCAGTTCAAAGGACTCTGGCTACCAGAAGAGTAGTAGCTCTAATGTCGCTCAGTATGGGAAAGCAGATTTCCAGAAAAGTCTCCATGCGTTGACATATAAACACAAAGGGATTTTTTAAAAATTTATTCACTGTAACTGTACTTGGCAACCAAGCTGGGGTGAACTACTCTGATGTGTGTCGTGGTTACTTTGGTGGCATCTTGGCAAGATTCCTTCAGTCTGCCGTCACTTTCTGTAATTACAACAGGCCCATATCAGGTAATTAGAATTCAGTCCTATTCATCTAACAAAATTGTGTCTCCACCTCAAGTCAGAGCCCCCGTTGCCTCCTCCAGCACAGGCCGACTTCTCTGTGGCCGAGGCTTCTAGGGATGGCAGTGGAGGGATCAAGGACCGGGTCTTGCACCCCTCCCCCACCATCCTTCGTCTGCTCCTGGCCAGCTCCTCCTGTGCGGAGCCAGGGAGTAAGTACGAAAAGGGAGTGATTGTCTCCTTATTGAACTAGGAAAGCTACGATCCTCTCCTTGTTGAACTAGGAAAGCTACGATCCTCTCCTTGGAGGACCGTCTGATTAGCTCACCGTCTCAGGGCTCCCACAGGCTGGATTCCAGTGCGCTCCACCTACAAGAAGGAGGCTTCTAGCCATGTCATCTGAGCATCAGCTGCCCCCTGGGAGCTGGGGATTTTATGCTGCATTCCAGGGAGGACCCAGGGTGTCCCCCTCCAGCGTGGACTTGAGCACATGCAGGACCCATCGTCCACCCTGCTTAGGGACTTGGAAGTAGAAGCGTCACTGGAATGGGAGCATCCCGCGTAGCCATAGTTCCCCACATCTCGTCTGCCTCCAGCTCTCTTCCCCAGTCAGAACACACAGGGGCCCACGCAGCAGCCATCTGTGGAACAGAAGACCAGTCTTTCCCTCATACAGAAGCCACCATTTCCTGGTACTAACTCCCTTGGAGACACCCCTTTGTCTGTGAGGAGGGGAAGCACTCACCCGCCCACTTCCTGCGCAGGAGGGAGAACAGATTTTCTCAGCTGACTGGAGACCCCGCTTGGACACGGGACGGGTTCTTGAATTAGCACCTTGTAATCAATCCTATCCGCGTATGGCTGACCCCAACTGTGAAGTTAAAATGAGGGGTACTGAACGCCTGTGATTCCCAGTTTGGGGCATTTGCCACCATTTGAGGACACCAGGAAAAATCTGTCACAGGCCTGAAGCTTCACGAGGATTCTTAGAAGAGGCTTTGGAAAGAGTCATGCATTTATTCTCATGAGGAAGAATTACAGCACTCGTAAGCCAACCTCACTTCCGAGTGAGTTTGACTGTTGCCAGGACCCGCCAGGTCCAGCACGCCTACTGCGCGGACCCAGGATGGGGGAAGGCCTGAGAAGGGTTTTTAGCAGTAATTAAAGCAATACAGGACTGTGTCGTCCAAGGCCTGCTGTTCTTGGCCAACCTCAGCAGTTCCACCCTCATTTCAGCAATGCTGCATCCTAACAGCCTCGTGGGCAGCAGGCAAACCCAGGCCCACGTGACCCCACACTTGGCCCCTTCACTGCACCGTGGCTATGCGGCTGCCTCAGGGCGGCCCGAGAAGGTTAGATGAGCAAACCCCAAACGCTGACACATATGTACATGCAGACAGACCTGCCTTTGCCTCAAGAGCCCATGGGGTTATTCACTCTTTCGAGAAGGCACCTGTCGTGTTCCCGGCTCTGTGCTTTGAGAGATACAAAGGTAGGCAAGAGATGGCCTTTCTCCTTGGTGCTGTACCCTAATCTCACAGGACAGACACAGACACAGAGCTTGAAAACTAGACACAGGGGGGCCAATGCCCTAAGAGTAGTGTAAGTAGAAGGTTAAGAAAGCACAGATCCAGGAGACAGACTGTAGCCTGTACAGCAATGTACTCTTGACATCATCGAGAGTGAGCGCTTGAGGAAGCAGCCGCGTCTTATCTCTGTGTTAATCAGGGTCTGGCCCCATGTCTGACATATGTCAGATGTCTAACCCTGGTGTATCCATTGAGCACTGGAGGCATGAAGATGTGAATAAAAACAAAAAAAATTCGGAGCGCCTGCGGGGCTCAGTGGGTTAAGGCCTCTGCCTTCGGCTCGGGTCATGATCCCGGGGCTCTGGGATCGAGCCCCACATCGGGCTCTCTGCTCAGCGGGGAGCCTGCTTCCTCCTCTCTCTCTTTGCCTGCCTCTCTGCCTACTTGCGATCTCTCTGTGTCAAATAAATAAATAAAATCTTAAAAAAAAAAAAATCAAGATGTCTGGTGTACAGCACAGGGCGGTGGGGGTTGTGACGAGAGGTCAGCCGCCATTTTGAAGGCCTGGAATGCCCAGCGCAGGCGTCTACACTGTTGCCTGCGGAGAAGAAGGGGCAGGAAAGGTATTAAAGAGAAAAATGATGTGTAACACGTGTTTTAGAGAATTTGCCATCCATGCCATCAGTGAAAGGCAGGGGTGTGGGAGTCGTTTTGTTTCAGGGGGAGAAGAGATTTGGGAGGACTATGGTCCTCTGGGTGTTCAGATATGGTTTTGGTTTGTTATGATACCTTCTTTAAAAGGACGTTAAAAGAGAAATTCGGAGTCGCGTAGCCTGTACCGCAGGCTCTGTGATGCGAGTGAGATCTTACCCCTCCACCGGAGGTTGGCGAGTTTACAAGGGTCCAGCAGGGAAGGCATGTTTAGGACACGGGGAGGAGTATAAATAAGACATATATGCAATATTTGTTTTATTTGTTTTTGTTCTTTCTTAAGATTTTATTTTTTTTATTTATTTGAGAGAGAGTGAGAGAGAGATCATGGGCAGGGGCAAGGGGCAGAGGGAGAAGCAGACTCCCCGCTAAGCAGGGAGCCCGATGCAGGACTCGATCCCAGGACCCTGGAACCATGACCTGAGCCGAAGGTGGACATTTCACCGACTGAGCTACCCAGGCACCTGATACTTCTTTTAAAAGTGGTTTTTACACCAGCTGTCTGTCCAGAGAGGTCCCTGCTGGTGGATGCAGTTCTGTGGACCCCAGCAGTGGAATTCATCAATAATGGAGGCTCCTGGGTGGCTCAGACGGTTAGGTTTGCCTTGGGCTCAGGTCATGATCTTCAGGTCTGGGAATCGAGTCCCGCATCGGGCTCCTCATTCAGTAGGGAGTCTGCTTCTTCCTCTCCCTCTGCCTCTCCCCCGGCTTAGGCTCTGTCTTTGACTCTCTCTCAAATGAATAAATAGAATCTTTAAAAAAAAAAAAAAAACTGTCAACAACTGAAAGCAGCTGGATTAAGGCCCCGCAAGGCAGCAGACTGGTAAGCAGGCAAACACATCTCTAAGAAGATGTGTCAGCGGCTGGAGAGCTGAAGATCGTTTCTATATAATGTACAGCCTTCAGACATTTTAAAACAGAGTTTCAAGGGCAGGCCGGCCCCTGACCTGACAGGAGGCTTGGCCTCCTGCCTGGTGCTCGGCCCCGCCAGCCTCGTTAAGGATCCAGGGCTCCGGAGCTGACTGTCCCTGCCGCCTGCTTTCAGGCCTTGTCTGGCGCCCTCATTCTGTCCCCTGCCCGCCCACCTGTGTTCATCCCTGCCACCCCCATGGCCATAGAGCCTCGCCGCTTTCTTGTCTATATTTCAAAACTCCTGGTTCCCACTAGATGAAAATAATACTTGCATTCAGCACAGGGCTCAGAGCCGGGGGAAGCTCGGTTGACCCCGGACCATCTCCTGTCCCTACAATTCCTTTGGGTCTCCGCATCCCCCCACTGCGCCTCTCCCGGGCACCCGGCCTGTATCCCTGCTTGAGTCTTCAACCCCTCCCAGGCTGGGTTTTTAGGCTGTTACTAAGTTCCTTATGGTCAGGTTGTTTCAGTGAAAGACTCAGAGATGGACAAATCTAGGACCCAATCCCGGAGCATTAGCTACCGGCCTCGGGCAGGTCAGCGAGCCTCCTGGGCTCCTTCCGTGATATGGGGCAACACCACCCACCTCCAGAGTCAGCCAGAAGATGCCGTGAGATGCTCACACAAAGCGTCTGCCAGACAGACCGGCACTCTGACCTGCTCTTGCAGCGTCGCTGGGCACTCTGCATCAAAATTCAAAATTTGGGTACTTTTCCCCCAACGATCTATTTTGGAAGATAACCAGAACAATTTTATGAATAAAAAAGTGTCACTCCAGTACTGATAACAATGACGTTTGTAACAATTGCCTAAGAGTTAAGATCTGGTGAAATAAATTATGAAATGTACCAGCCATAAAAAAGAGTATCATACGTGCAAAGCCAGGGGCATAAAAAGATTTTCACAAAGTAGCAGTCAATGAGCAAATCTAGTTAAAAACAACAAATATGTGTGTGTGTGTGTGTGTGTGTGTGTGTGTGTGTACACAGAACTCTACAGAGGCGCTTACATAAACAAGGACCCGAGGGAAGAAAAGGCTTTTTGTGGGTATGATTCACTGCGGTATCCTGAATGCATGAGACATAGCCATTGTTCAAAAAACACTTGTTGAATCTGTGAAAGGATGTCTAGAACAATGTTTGCTGTTAAGAATAACTCTGAGTGGTAGGTTTTTGGATAATAATTCTTTATTGTTATGTTTTAATTTTTTTAGAGATGTGTTTTATTTTTGAAGTCAGAAAAAGTGGTAATTTTTATTAAGTGAAAATAAAAATAGTTTAAGAAATATCAACAGTGAAACTGCATTATACACTGAACAGATCACTCATTAGAGAAGAATTAAGAGAACAATGTGGAAATAAGCACGTAAAATATAACTCTTAGTTAATTTAACAGTAAGGTAAGAAAAGAACTGTATATGAGAGATTTCACAGGGGGCTACCTTCACCCATTGTTAGTCAAGAGCTGTTTATTGAGTACCCCCTTATTCCAGGCATTAGGGATTCATAAATGAGTTAGGACTGACCCTTCTCTCAAGGATCTCGTAGCAGAGTGGGGAACAGGTGTATTAACAGATCATTACAATGATGAGTAGTGAGTGTCCTGAACACATCGATACAGGCAGGGCTTAGGTATGGGAGCGTGTGGGTTTAAAAGGCAAGAACAGTCTAGGAGGCCAGCTCAGAGGAGGTGACGCATGAGCTGAGTGACAAAGGCCTAGTGGGAACGAGCAAGAAATGAGAAAGAAAAACAATATTCCTGGCTGAGAGGAAAGTGGGCAAAGCATGCAAGAGAACTTCGGAAGGATTCCAGCGGCTCAGCATGGGCCTAGAGTGCCCGAGGTGTGGGCTGGGAAATGAAGCTGGAGAGATTCTCGGGTCCCGGGTGGTCCAGAAGGGCTTCCTGTGACTGGCTAGCCCTGTGCTTGGTTCAGAGCTTGGCTGTTGTCGTCTGGAAATTCGTCATAATTTTTTAAACAAGGGGTCCACATTACCATTTGGCACCGGGCCCCCCAAATGATGGAAGGAGTCCTGGCAAGATGAGAGGCTGGCTCCTTACTGCCGGTGACCAGGCAGGAGGACAGCTGTCCTCCTCTGCCTCCGACAGCCTTTGTGTTTAGGCGTCTTCTCAACACGTTGTCCCGGGAAGGAGCAACAAATAAAATGCCAGCGTGTGGCAGTGGCCAGGCCAGGGAAGGGGTCCCGCAATGTGTGAGTGGGAAAAATGAGTCGAGGACAAAGACTTCCCAAGGCCTCCGGTCCCTCCCCCACACCCGCATTTCGCTTCTGTTTAGAAATTAGGATTAGCCGAGCAGAAGAGCAAGGTTGTCCAGTAGGAGCTGGGAAAGGAGCAGGACAGCTGTTTTGTGCAGTTATTTTTCTCTCGCCGCCGGGAGCACAGCTACTGAAAAAGAGAAGATGGGGGGGCTCCCTACTGGAGAGCACTTGCCCCAGGCCCCCGCTATGTACCCTCGGCTGCTCCCACACCCTCTTGGGCTCCAGCTGCAGGGAGTTGCGGCTTTGGTTGGATCCTACACCCCCCTGCCCCCCCACACGCATACGTGCGTGCACCTCTGGGCACATGAGGGTTTGTTTGTGTCACATGAGGGTTTCCTTCCACACATTTCAGTGTGCACAGCTGCTTAGCAACAGGCTGTAGAGCAGAGCTGGGAATTAAAGTGCCCCTTTGGTGCTTCAACCTCGGTTGTCCCTTGGGAGGGGAAGGGTCCACGGGAGCGGCTTGAGCTGGAAAACAAGGGTGTGCGGCCCCCAGAAGACACTTCAGAGATGGTGCAGTCAGGGCCCCGGGGCTGTGCCAGGAATCTCAGAGACTTGCTGGGAACAATGCTCCAGAAAATAGAATCACAACGCAAAGTGCAGGGAAGCTGCAGGGTTGGCTGGAAACAGGTGGCAGACGAAATGTAAGAATCCAGAAGTATCTATGGAGATGGAGAGGGTTTGCTTTGATGGGATCTGGGTTCAGGTCATCATTACGGCTGCCCTAAAAGCTTCTGCCCTGGTTTGGGGTTCCTGCCTTTAGAACTCAAGTTCAAATCCCCTCCCCGTGGAGTCCTGCCCCTGGTAGAGCAGCAAAGCAAAAGAGATCTGCACCAGGGCTCTGCAGGTGGATCTCCTAGGTTCGCGTCTCAGCCCTGCCATTTACTGTGTGACCTTTAGAAAGTTACTTAACGTCTCTGTGCCCCCGTTTCCTCATCTATGAGCCCTGTATCTTAGGAGTGTCTCGAGGGTTAAGTTAAAACAGTTAAAAGGCCTTGAAACAGTGTCTAAACACGTGGGTGTGAGCCAACGCGTGTCAATTACACCTCTCCGGGATAAGAGTTCTTTGTCAGAGACGGCACAGAAGGTAGACTCCCAAACATAGAAATCCGTGGTTCCGAGAGCAGAAAGAGATGTAAACTACCCTTTCTTTCTTCCTTCCTTTCTTCCTTCCTTCCTTCCTTCCTTCCTTTTCTTTCTTTCTCTCTCTCTCTCTCTCTCTCTCTCTCTCTTTCTTTCTTTCTGTGTCTTCTAGGCACCTGGTATTATACAAATCGCTTTACATAAGCTATTGCCTCTATAGTACCTGGGTATGATTTGGTCTTTCATACCTGTGGGTTTGGTCTTTTCATACTCTTGGGAACCGAGATTCAGAAACAAAGGGCCCTGCTCAGGGCCCCATGGCACTCCAGTAGTAGAGATGGGGTTCGACACAGTCATCAGCTCCAGGGCCCTCACTCATTCCTTTAAGCCAAATTGTCTTCCCTATTGCTTCTCAGAGAAGTATAAAAAAAATTTGTTTTCTTTCGGAGAGTCAGGACTTACTAGAGAGAGCTCCTCCCCAGAATAGTGTTCCAGAAGTAGTGTATGACATTGGTGTGATGGCCCTGAGTCCTTGGGGCATGGAACCCGAGATGGGGAAATACTAGCCAGGGTTCTAGAAGCCTAGATGATGTTATCAAGATACGAAGACGTTAGACACATGGATGAGGAATGAGAACATGAGTTTGTGCAACCATTCCAAGCCCCGCACCCAAGCAGGAGACCACACTGGCCTCTCACTGGCCTTCAAGCCTGATGGGCCCAAGAGCAGGAAGAGAAACTGGGGTCTGGGCCTGAGAGGTTAGAGGCTCATGGCTTTCCTGATGAACACACAAACCCCTGCTTCCCTGACCAAGTGGATGCTTGCTCTGGGATGCGTATGTATTCCTCAACTTCGTTTATAGCAAGATCCTGAACACATTTGTTTGCCTTGTCCGTGTTTCCAGGCTGCAGGTCTCCATAACGCAGCCCTGAGCTCGAGCACCCCGAATGTGGCGAGTGGGAAAGGAGATGCGCCCTACATAGGCCACACACACACTGAATTCAAAGACGTGGTCCCCCCCCCAAATGCGAACTATTTCATTAATACAGTTAATGTTGATTACGTGTTTAAATGATATCATTTGATGTGTTTGAATATAGTGAGGTAAATAAAATATGTTGTTAGAGTTAATTTTACTTGTCTTTTTTCTTAACTTTTTAAGTAGTTACAGAAAATTTCAGATAATGGCTGTGGCTCAGAGCCTCTTTCTGTTGGACAAGGCTCCTCTCCAGGGTATTCATAACAGGCCTTTAACTTGGCAAATACTTTAGTGATCCTAAAACCTCAGCCCTATTCTATGGTAGAGTCACAGAGAGTCAGGCCCGGAACCTGGAGCCCCGAGCCATTTGGCTCACTGATGTACAGGCACAGAAACTGAGGCACTCAGAGGAGAAAGGCCTGTGGTGCTCCAGGGAGAACCCCAGCCGCCACCCCCCCCCCCACCCCTGCACTCCCACACCCCAGCCACGGAGGGCTGCTCCACTCTGCTTCAGCACCTCCTGCCCTGCCTCCTCCTCCCCAGCTCCCCTGCTGTGCTCTGGGGGTGGGGGGAGCTGGGAGGACTCTCCTGGGAGAGTCTCGGGCATCTTTATTCATGAGCCTGGTGGAGGGCAGCCCCGGAGCCTTTCGGAAGACTGCTCCCTGCTTTCCCTGCAGAGATAAATATGGAAATGAGGGAGGAGAGCTTCCCTGTCAGGAACCAGGACTGCTGCCTCATCCGATGCCGACAACTAACTAGGCCTGCAGGAGGAGGCTCCTCGAGGCTGAAACCAGCTGAGTCCCCTCCGACAGGCTTGTGCCCCCTCCAGCCTCCCGCCCCTCACTGGGCAGAGCTACTCCAGGCAGGCGTGGCAGACCCAGCGGGTACCTCCCCACACGGATTCTCGGTTTCTGTTCCCTGCAGCACCCCCCAACAGTGGGTGCCCTCAATACCCCCAAATGCCCTTGGGCCTCCTTACCTCCTGCCAACCTCAGAACCCCACTCAAGCCCCCCAGCATGCCCCTCCCCTGACCTCCCCAGGCCGTCTGGGCTTCCTTCTTCAAATCTCGGATGCTGGGTGTCTACATTCTGCTTCGTGTGGCTCGTGGATCAGCAGTTTCTGGAGCCCCGGGGGACAGTGTTAGATACACAGACACTGCCTGCTGAATCAGAGCCTGCATTTACACAAGACTGCCAGGAAACCCACGAGTAGGGGAGCAGAGCTGTGGCTCCCACCAGCAAGAGCAGGACGCTGTCAGGTTAGCAGGGTACCCAGCACGGCGCTGAGCTCACAGGGGACACCGCGCACAGAACGAACACCAAGCGGCATTGTCTCAGGTGCCATTCACATACTCACCCACTGCTCTGGACAGTGCTGAGCAGTTAAGTCAAGAACCCTTGGCTCTGGCCAAAGCCCATGACCCCTAAGCAATCTCTGAGCCACTTGGCCCAACGGGGGTTGCCAAAGAACAGCTGACCTCACCTGCCCTGGGTCTTTTTTTTTTTTTTTTTAAGATTTTATTTATTTATTTGACAGAGAGGGATCACAAGTAGGCAGAGAGAGAGGGGAAAGCAGGCTCCCTGCTGAGCAAAGAGTCCGATGTGGGGCTCGATCCCAGGACCCTGAGATTAGGACCTGAGCCGAAGGCAGAGGCTTAACTGACTGAGCCACCCAGGTTGCCCCCCCACCCTTTTAAAAGATGTTATTTATTTATTGGTCAGAGAGAGGGAACACAGGCAGGGGCAGCAGTGAGGCAGAGGGAGAAGCAGGCTCCCTGCTGAGCAAGGAGTAGATAGAGGACTTGATCCCAAAGCCCTAGGATCGTGAACAACCAAAGGCAGATGTGTAACTGAGTGAGCCACCCAGGCGCCCCACTGGTCTAGCGTCTTGGCTGCATCTGTCTGGCTTGGCGGGTGCAGGTGGTCTGCTACGGCTTTGTGGTGAGGGGTCAGAGGCACAACTGGGGATTTGCCCTTTTTGGTGTCTGTGTTCCTGGATTCCTTAGACCAGAGGCTTGTAACTCAGAGCCTGTGTAGAGCCTCCTGAGCCAGATGAGTTCAAATTCTGCCGCTAGAGGTATGTGATCTAGCCCTGGGCTTCTGTTTGCTCATCTGTGTAATGGGACCAGCAGTGACACCTACATCAGGGGTGTTGGAGGATGACATTGTTAAATATTGACAATGTGCTTAAACCACGCCTGGCACAGAGTGCTATAAAAGTTTAATTAAATCAGCAGCTTTTGTCAAGGATAATATTGACAGTGTGCAGGTTTAGAATCATAATAGCAGACAGAACCCCTTGGGCTCATAGAGAACCTACTCATTCATTTTACACAAGAGGATCCAGGCCCAGATGGTCATATCCCTCTCCCGACGTAGCCCAGCCAATAAGCATCACAGTGGGGACTCGGACTCTGACTCTCTTCTGCTGGGGGCCACACCCTGCAGGACATGATTGAAAAGAAGACCGGCTCCGGCCTCTGTTCTTGTTAGGGGGGAGAATTCCAGCAGCAGCCACTTCTGGCAGTCCCTCCAGAGACTTCCCTGTGCCCTGAAATCTTATCTTTGAATCAGTCCTTTTAGACCACAGATTAAGGAGTCAGATTAAGGCGTTTGCTGGGGGCACACTCTGGGGAACCAGCAGCCTGCCTGTGGGAGGAGCGGCACCCAAGGAGGGCTTTTCCCAGGGAAGGCTGGCTCGCTCCTTATTCTGAGGGTCTGCACGGATGCTAAGGAATGGTGGGGTCAGGTGGGCACTCCTTTGTGGGTTTTTTGTTCCTGCTCTGTGTGCCCCTGAGTTCTGGCTCTTGGCGCATCTCTGGGTCTTTCCAAATGAACCCTTGTCTGCCCCCAGCAGGCTGTAACCTCTAGCGTGTCAAGATACACAGGGATCCCTCCTGGAATCTGCCTCTGGGGCCCAGCAAGACTGGACAGTAGAGAGTGACAGTTTTCTGCGTGGATCTGCTGCGACGGTCTGGTCTTTCCACTCTTCTGTCACAGGGCTGCCCTGCCAGGGTACCCTGCCCTGCTGTTTGGAGGGGAGGGACTACCCGAACCCCTCAGTATTTCTTATGTTACAAGATTCTTTGCCTCAGCTGGATTTCTGGTTTTGAGCAAATCTGGGCTCTGGTTGACATGGGTTTTGCATGGGCTTGAAGGTAATAAAAGGAAGATCTAGATACGGCAGGATGTATCCTCATTCTGCAAGGCGGGACCAACAGTCCCAGCCCTGGCTGGTGGTGGCTCCCTGGGCTGCCTTGCATCACTCATGAACCTTGGGCATGCCTCTGTGTCTGCCACCCTAAACCGGAGGAAATCTCAAGCTACATTTTACACTTTTCTGCATCCTTTTCAACACCTAGCCCAGCACCTGGCACATAGTGGGTGCACACAATAGGTGATTATTGACTAATCAATCAATATATTTTTCCCATGAAAGAATAAAAGAAAATAATTTCCTTCAAATGAATTTTTTTAAAGATTTTATTTATTTATTTGACAGACAGAGATCACAAGTAGGCAGAGAGGCAGGCAGAGAGAGAGGGGGAAGCATTCTCCCTGCTGAGCAGAGAGCCCGATGCGGGGCTCCATCCCCGGACTCTGGGATCATGACCTGAGCCGAAGGCAGAGGCTTTAACCCATTGAGCCACCCAGGCGCCCCAAAATCATTTCCTTTACTTGCATGTTTATACATGTTTATAGTGTCCCTCAGTCTTCATCGTCTTGGTGCGCGGAGAACACAGGCTGGCCACAACACAAGATAGTAATAGCAGTAATAATACGGCATCTTTCATTAGCTGAGAGCCCACTATGTGCAGGAGTTATTATACACATATCATCTTAATCCTAGAGCATCATTCCTGGGTCCATCCAGAGAGAGAGTGCCCGCTGCTCCCAGAGGCTCCTCTCCTCTTTGGCGGAACTGGTAGCCAGTCGTGGGCATGCTGGACAGCCTTTGCAGCCCAGCAACCATGCTCACCTCCAGCTCATTTATCATATGAATAAACTAAGGCTTTGAAAAGGATTACAAGCCGTCCCGCATCTAGTCAACTGCAGAAGTGGTCTTCGATCCCAGGCCCTCCCACCCCAAGCACAATCTCACACACCAGCACGGCCCCCACACTTCCCTACACGATGTACTTCCTCTCTGTTTGAGCCGTGCACCCACACCTTTCCCTGTACCTCCAGTGGCAGAGATGGGGGTACATGGAACTGGCATAATTGGGAAGCAGTTATAGATACGGCAGTCCTGGGGGACAGTAACGAATTTGGGGAACCATCTTGTAATAAGTTGACAGATCTCTCCTTTCCAGGAAATGGAGGGCGCATCTTCTGAGGCAGTGGCCCAGAATGTGTTCATTTCTTACCAACTCCCGCTCCTGCAGATAGAGTGCACCCCCTGCTCAGGCTGCTGTTGCTGCCGCTCCCTGGGCTGTGGACGGTAGGGTTCTTATTAAGACACAGCCTGGCTGAGCATTCTCGTCATCACCACAACATTGCGAAGCGAGTTGGGTGGAGGGTAAAATGGGAATTGATCTTGAACAGAGCACTTCATTCTGGGAGGAGTGGGAGAGATGAAACATCCAGTTTCATGACCAGTTGCAAAGTCTGCTCTACTCACGTTAGTTGGAGTCATTGAAGGGATACCAGGCCAGGGGTGTCTTTCCAGTTTTCCCCCATACCAACCAGCCTTCCACCAAGCACCTGCAAAGATCCTCACCACCTTGTCTGGTTTCAGAAATGAGCTCCTTTTTAAATTGATAAGTCTTTGCTCTAATCAAACGGATTGCCTTTAAATGGAAATTCATGACCATTCCCAGAGTGTAATTTACTATTGGTGACCTCCTATTTTGTAACACACGTTAATGGTGGACTGATTTATGGTGGTGGCTCAAGATTAATCAGCCAATGAAGTGCTGGAGGGAATCCCCTGTCCCGAATCAAGATGTCATTGATCCAGTTTGTCATGTGAATTGGGTATTGGACAGAAATAAAGAGCTCATTTGATTTTTTTAAAGTCTGAGTAACCAATGAGCATCTGTAAGGCTCTGTGAAACTTGCAATAGGAATAGAGATAGAGATATGATAAAGGGATAGAAATGGAGATAAATACAGAGATAAGGAGACAGAGCTGCAGTGACTGAGATAGGGAGAGATGTTATAGAAATGTAGGTTACCTATAGATATAGAGACAGAGACAAGGAGCTAGTGATACAGATACATAGATATTCCTACTGATGCATACATATGTAGATGGAGATAATACTCGCCCTTCAAAGTCTAATCCTGTAATTAAGACATACCGACACAAGGGGGCGATAGGATGGGCTCTTTAGTTGATAAATGAATGTCGAATAATGCAAGGATCATCCACTCATCCAGTTCATTATTAATTAATTCTTCTTCTTCTCTCTCTCTTTTTTTTTTTTTTTTGAGATTTCACTTTCAGAATCAGAAAAATAAATAAAGTAGTATAGCTAAAAAGAATTTTGAAGCTCATCTGATTTGTGCCCTCATTTTACATCATTTAGAGGAAAATGAAAGTCTTAAGAGGCAAAAGGGCTTGACTTTAGTCACACACAGACACCTTGTCATTCAATCCAGCACGTTGCTTCCTTTATCCATCAAAGCATTTATAGAGCACCTACAGTATTCCAGATCCTAATTTGATATAATGAAATGCAAAGCATATTTCCCTTAAAGTAGAAGTGATATGGGCTGTTTTCTTGGTGATAATTCTAAAATAAAAGAGACCTAAAGATGAGTGAGGAGTCTGGATTTCTGCTGCCTGAGTGATGTTTTTCTATATATATATATAAAAAAAGTAACAGAACTTCTCTAGGAGCTCATGACCTTCTTGTGGCCGTGTAACAAGGTCAGAATGCACACAGAGAGAGGTCTAGGACATAAGCAAAAATCGCTTTCCCTACCCCAAGAGGCAGAAACCCCCTTCTCTAGAAATTTAGTTCAGGACAAATTTTCTTCTCAAATAGCTGTAGTTCTACAAGAACCAGGAGTTAATAGTGGTTGCCTTGTAGGAAAGTCTAGAGCCCCCGAGGGAGAGAGCCAGGGGTGCAGAAAATTGATGTTGTTTCCCAACAGCTAGTGAAGAGTCAGCTCTGAGGGGGGCAGGGGGCACGGGGTGGGTGTGTTTGAGCCCCCCCCAACCCCAAGAGAGCCCTCATGTGGAAGGCAGCTCCAGCTCTGGGACAGAGACCAGCTCTTCGGTTTCACTCCGATTTTTTGTTACCTCTCCTCACCCTCCCTCCTGCCCCTCGGAGCTCAGCATAGAGCCTGACACCAGCTAGGCTTTTGTGAGTATCTGTTCAATGAAGACGTTAGCAGAAAACAGCTTTTGGACTCCCCATTTCTAATTAAGAGGAAGCATCTCTCTCCTCTTCCTGTGCACGTGGCAGGTACGTGCCCAGCTCCGGGATGATTCACACCGTCATGAATCAGCAGCTAAAGTCTTAATGGCAGCGACAGGCCTTAAGGCCAAACAGCGAGCCTCCTTTAGCACAGCTGACTTCAGACAATCTTCAGAACACATTTCAGTCCTCTGACCGGTCACCGTGTGTGTTCGCTACTCTCCTCTGGCTTGAAAGACGCCTGCTGTGCTGAGTTGCTTGGTCGTCCGACAGACCTTTAATGAGCACCTCTGGTGTGCCTGGCCCCATACGAGGCACCAGGGGTTTCAGTGGTGGGGAAAAGCAGGCCATTCCCTGCCCTGGTTAGCTTACAGTCCACAAGGGGAGAAAGGCATCAACCAAGCAGTCCCATGAACACAGAAGGATGGTCACCAAGGGCGGGACTCAGTGCTGTGCACGCCTGTAAGGGAGGGCTCCGACCTAGGCTCAGAGAAGGCTTTCCTGAGGAAGCAAAGACTGAATCGAGGTCTGAGAAGCAACAAGGGTTGACTGGGCGGGGCAGGAAAGGAGCATTCCGGACGAAGGGAGTACGGGGACTGCGGCCAGAGGGCACAGCAAGGCCCCAGGCAGAGGAAGGGTCAGGGAGCAGAGGACTGGACTGCACCTGGGAAAGCTCCGAGGCCTGCGGAGAATTTTGTTCCTTCTGAGAGCGGTTAGACAGGACTGGCGGGTACGGGAAGTGGACACGAAGAAGCGGGCCAGAGAGGTTCCCTCTGGAACTATGGGGAGGGGGGACCGCAGAGCCCTGAGGGTGGGTGTGGGGGTCAGAGAACGTGGGCCAGTGAGGAAACGGGCATCCTATTCCTGGTGAGGTCGCACGGCTGTGAAGAGTCTGAGGCTGAAACCAAGTACCACGTGAATCCTCAGGAGCCCCTCTTGGCCTACAGCCCGGGGTGTGTGTGCTGCAGCCTGGGGGCAGGGGGTGCTGTACGTCCGGGCTATGAGAGGCATCATGGCAGCCTTGGGTCGGGGGGAGGAGGGAGCCTCCAACACCCAGTGTCCCAACCGCATGCGGCCTCAGGTGCCTTCCACATCTGTCATCTCCAGTAAATCTCACAACAGTCCTTCCCACTTGGAATTAACCCCTGTTGCCCCATTTGGTGGATGAGGAAACTAAGGCTCAGATGAGTTAACAGATTCAGCCACCACACAGGGTTTGCATCCTGCCTCTGCCTCTCATTAGCCTCGGGGGGTGTCCTTTCTTTCAGGGACCAAGTGGAGGTCCAGGAGGCTTAATGGAAATCTTCGGGCTTGGCTGGCACCTCTCTATCCCTCCCTCCACAGCAGCACCCACCACAGAACCAGGCCCACAGCCCCCATCGGCCTGTCCTGGGTGTGGCTCTGGTGAGCCGAGCAATCCCACCAGGGATCCCCATGCTGGGAAGGCGGGGACGAGTGTGGACCTGTGTGAAGGCCCTGGTGGGGGTTCCACTTCCCACGGGCCTGCTGCGGCCCAGCCCGGCTGAGGAGAACGGAGATGGGAAGGCCTGGCTCCTGTGAACACAGCGCAAGGCAGGAGGAGCACTGTGTGGGGAGGAAGGGCCCACTTGACCCGTGAGGAGTCCTCAGACAGAGCCTGTTTGCCTGGCCTGTCGCAGCCCCCCGCCCTTAGTGGTTTAACCTTATGCAGTTAGTGAACTCAGAGTAATGACCCTCAACTTGTTGAAAAAGCCACTGAGGGAGCACTGACAAAAGACCTTTTTCAGGCTTTACTCCCTGATAGGCACTCATGAAGCGGGAGCTGTGGCATTAGTGGCAGGGCCTGTAGAGGGAGCCACTGAGCCAGGGATCCACAGGAGGCTAGAAGCTTCTGGCCAGTTCCAGCAGAGGTGAGAGCAGAGAATCCCTGAGGTACAGTAGCCCTATTTTGGATGCCGGGGTAGGGGGGAGATGAAGAAGACGCCATGCTTGAGGAGGGGATTGTGTTTGTGGGTTTATTAGCCAAAGAACATAGGCTTAACATTTGAGAACAAAAGTAAACAGAATTGACGTGAGTCAGGACTTTTTAAAGGGACAGTGTTCTGTGAGGGATTGGATGGCAGACTTCTCCAAGCCTGTGAGCCATGGAGCATCCAAGAATACTCTTCTGTTCTTTGATCCCATCATGAGCTCTATTTCAGGCAGACTAATGGGCACAAATCTATTCTGAGTTCTGAGGGCTGCTCCGCATCAGCCGGGAGCTGGGCCTTGGGCAAAGTGCTGGAGAGCATCTGTCCTCCGCGGCGGCCTTGCTGTCACCCCTCGTGACCCAGCCCATCAGCTGTCATGGTGGGCCAAGGCCCTGCTGTGCAAACCTCCCTCAACCGGAAGGTCGGTTGGGGCAACCGCTAGGAGACCTGCAGCCTCCATTAACTTGAGGCAGGCCCCAGTGGCTGAGGGAAGAGGGAGAGGTTCTCATGGGAAATGTTAGAATGTTTTCTCTGCACTTGGTACAACTTCTGGAAGGATGACACGTACAGGCAGCAAGATAGTGCAAAGGGCTGGAGCGGGAGGCGCAGAGGGAGGATTACACGAAGAGATGGAAGCACTGTGTCTTCTGGCCATTTCTTAACACAGCCACTGAACCACCGAACAGCCTTCTCTGCCAGGTGGGGTCCCGGGCTTGCAGAAGCCAATGACACCATGCCGCATCAACATGAGGTGTCTGGGGTTTATTCACCACATATTAAAAAAAAAAAAAATAGTCGCAACTGAACAGGTTATTGAAAAGATGGAAACACAGAGCTTCAGCCCTCTATCTGTAATGTAGGGAAAAGCTCCCGGTAGCTTTGGAACAAGCTGGTATATTGGTGCAAAGTCTATTGTCTTCCTGAGGAGAGACCAAGTCCTCAAGCTTTTCCTGGGGTTTTCTCTTGCATGTTGGATGGTTCAGAGTAGGGATGGGTGGTGCAGTTGGATACAGTCTAGGTGAAATCCCAGCAAGTTTCGGTCTCTGAGACCGTTCCTGAGCTATGATGAACAACAATGTATTGACAGGAGACTGCATATTAGGGTGCAGGGAGAGGAACACGGAAAATTTCTGTTTAAGTTTCAAGCTCATAAGATCATCCCCATCACTCATTTGATACATAGTAACTGCTCAATAAACGTTGAGTTAAAGAATGAATGAGTCATTTAAAAAAAAATCCTTTTTAGCAATTTTTATGTAGTGCATACATGCTGCCAGAAGGTGGCGATAAATGCCCACCACGGAAGACAGCGGACCTTGGAAGGTAGCAAAGAATTACATAACGTAACAAATACGTTCACTTCATCAAATGTAGATTTAGGTTTATTGACTCAGTTTGACAAAGAGAAACAATGGGATGAAGCAGAAATGACCAGACAGATCTGTATGCAAACCCTACCTCTGTCACATTCTGCCAGGAACCTGGGGCAAATGCCTGGACATTTCAAGCTCACTTCCTTGACCACAGTGCGTGGTTTAGGGTGGCCGGTGTAGCTATAAGAACTGAATGAATTAACTCACATGAGAAGTACTAGGACCGAGCCCATTCCAGTGCTGTGTGATAATCATCAAAGTGTTCCAACAAATGCTGAAACAGATGAAAATCTGTCCCTAACTTTCTGCCTTCTGTTTTGTATGTTCGTATCCTGAAAAGGAGTGTCCATTTCTCACTGCTCGTCTGCATAACCTTGCAGCAGACTGACACAGTGGGAAGAGAATTAACTTAAGGGTTTGCTGGACCTTTCCAAGTGCACATTTCCTTGTCTGTGAAATGGAGCTGAGGATGCCTGCTTGACACGGGTATTGTGAGAACTAACGACTGTAGCATAGATCATAGAACTCCATACAGAAGCTGGTGGGTGCACGCGGTTTTCTAAATTGACAGGTTAATTAAACGCTATTACAACATTCAGTTCTCTGGTTATACCGGTAACATTTCAAGGGTTACTTTCCTCACTGTCCTCAATGCTGTGTCTTTTAAAAATTTTATTCCCAGCACCTATGTCAGTGATACCTACCTATAGTAGGTACCACTTTGAACAGGGCAGTTATTGAGTATCTTTATAATCATGAGAAGTTCTGGTGGACAGAGCTGGTTAGATTACGATACAGGTCCAATGAGTGGGGTCTGTTTTCAGCAGCAGTGTTTGATCACCTCGTCACTCTGAAGTTGGCACTGCAAGTGTCTCTCTCATGTGCTCACTCAACACGGTCATGTTTAGTCCCCGCCATCTGAGACCTGTGCTCTGTGTTATGGAAGCAACGGTAGCAAACAAGGCTTTGCCTTCCAGGAATTTACAGTTCAATAACTGATGTTAAATAAATAATCCCCCTAAGAAATAGGAATGACAGATGGTGCTGAACCTCTGCCCTAAAAACCCGCCTCTCTATCACCAAGTCAAAGTGAAAGAGAACCAAACCATCCCTTTGGGCTGTTCTGGGTATTCTAGGAGACCGTGAATGCATAGTCAGTAGTAACTGTGAGGTACAGTTATTAGAAGGACAGTGTTGAAAGAAATCGGTTTACTCGTTCATTCGCTAAGTCATTCCAAAGTGCTTGCTATGTCGAGATTCGGTCAGAAACCAAATAGTGTAGCCGCCAAATAGTGTAGCCGCCATTACATCATAGAGCTTACATTTCTCATAGAGGAAGAAAGAAGATGAATAAATAATTGAAATAAGGTGGATGGTCATCTGCTTTTTGGAGAAAAGTGAAGCAGTGAAGGGGACAGGGAATTCTGGGAAAAGGAGAGCTGACATTTTAATGAGTCGGGTGTCATGGTTTTCGTCACTGTTGAGTTGTGGAAACCCCTCTTTTCTCCTGGGTGCATGAAAGCATTTAGTTAATGCAGCAGCCCCATTCCTCAGATGGAAGAGGAACATAAGGACAAATCCACAGATGGGGGAGACCACAGACCCTGTGCTCGCTGGAGCCCTGCAGCTCCTCCTCGGGAGACGCTAAGCATAACTGTGGGGTGCAGGGTGAGCAGACCGTCCCTGCCCTCACAGAACTCTCCTGCCAGGAGGGACACAGCAGGAACAGACTGACTGTGGTCGAAGGCAGACACCCCTGGGAGCGCAGTCGGGGCATAGAGGCAGAAAGCAAAGGAATGAGAGGATGCGTGTGCAGGTTGGGGCATTCACGAAGGGCCACGGACAGCAGGGTGAGAAGCTCAGACTTCAGCTTCACAAGCCTCTGGAGAGCTGGGCCCCAAGCAGGACACGAGTACCGAAGGCAGGTAGTGGGTCAGATACGGAAGCTCTCAAAGAGCAAGCGAAGGAGTTCAGGTTTGATTCCACTGGGTGTTTCTGTAAGAGAAAAGCACAGTCTGAGCCATGTTAGGGGAAAGTCAGAGCTGCTCTGGGTACTGGACCCAGAGGAGACCCGAGGCAGGAGGGAATTAGGGGACTGTAGCCAGAATCCCGTGGGAGACGATCGGCCTCCGGCTGAGGCGGAAGAGAGAGAAGGGTAAGCTATATTTAATCCTCCCAAAGGAAAGTCGACTGGGGAGATCACGGGGGAGAGAAGCAGAGGTGGTCTTGACCCACTGGACTTCACGGAAGGGCCACCACTGTGAGAGAAGGAGATGTCGTCTGGGCCCGCTCTCCATGGTGCTGGACGGGTTCCCGGGAGCTTCTCCGTGACACAGCTCTGAAGACAGACAGCCTTGCTGTCTCTGTGGCGCCCACCTGACGGGGCTCTGCTGAAAGCCCGAGGGAGGGGTCTGGTCTCCCCCCGCAGACCCTCAGGAAAAAGATGCAGCCCTTTGTTGCAGCAGGTCCCCACAATGTGATGGCCAGTACAATGGCAGTCCTTGTTCCCGGGCTTCCCGGGAGGGAGAGTCAATAGGAAAGAAGATGTGCGGCCCAGAAAACCTATCTCAGGAGCTTCCAGAAATCAGTGCAGGTGAATTCCATGGGGGTAGATACATGCTTCTCCTGCTTGTCGTTCAGCAGGAAGGGAGAGGAATGGGGAGATTCTCCTGTGGGTCTCGTGCTACACTCGGTGGGCCGGATGCTCCCCCCACCGCAGGTCAGCAACATGGACAGCCCGTGTTCTCAGGACACAGCTGGGGCAAAGGATTGTCCCTATGATAAGGTATGGACAGATCAGGGTGTAGTCTTGAGGTCATAGTCTCACCAGCAGGTCAGAAGTAGCCAGGGGCAGAAGGCCCTTCCTGCCCCCACCTTCTGTCAGTCGCCCACTCCTAAGTTGGAGGCCCAAGTGTCAGAGCAAAAGGGCCACGGGCCAACACAGGGGGAGTCCTGGACCTGAGGAAGGAGACTCCAGAGAGCCCTGAAGAAACTGTCTCTGGTGAACCATCCCCAACCCGGGAACCTGGGGGACCAGCCTAGTCATCTCCACCAAGAGATGACTTGTCCAACTGGGGCTGATGGTGCCATTGTTACCCTTAGACTTGAGTCTAGGGTTCTGTTGGCCAGCCCCTGCAGCAGACTCTGCTCAACCCCCAAACCCTGCCTCTGAAGCGGAGACTTCTCCTAGCCACCCTCAGGAAGGCAGGCTCCCCTGAGGTGCCAAACCAGACAGGTGTGGCCTCCAAGAGCCACCCGACCCGGATGCCACCACTGCCAGAAGGACCTAGTACCTGGATTCAGTCAGCTGACCGTCTGCAGCTGCTGGGCACAGAGTCTGCTTAAGATCCTAGGGTTCTAAACTGAGGGTTGCTGGGGGGAGGGGGGTTGAGAGAAGGGGGGTGGGATTATGGACATTGGGGAGGGTATGTGCTTTGGTGAGTGCTGTGAAGTGTGTAAACCTGGTGATTCACAGACCTGTACCCCTGGGGATAAAAACATATGTTTATAAAAAATTAAAAATTAAAAAAAAAAAGATCCTAGGTTTCTCTCCCCCTCTCTGTCTGACCTACCCCCCCCCCAAAAAAAAGAAGGAATAAGGGACCCCATAGTTTCCTTGCTTTCTATGAGGGCAAAGCAAGAATTTAGCAGTGTGCAACCCGAAAGAGGGCCTTCACCAGAGACTGCCCTCGCTGATACCGTGATCCTGGATTCCATCCTCCAGAACTGTGGAAATAAACTTCTGTTTATAAACCGCCCAGTCTGGGACACTTTGTTACAGCAGGCTGGACGGACTAAGACACAAGTGGAATTATAGATCATATATTGTATGTTATGTATTATGCATTATATATTTTATATACACACACATAAATATATAGATAGGACTTTTCAACCTCAAAGTTTTTTTATTATATAGACTTGCAGATTATTAGTGCCACTGAGAATTATTTCCACATCAGCATGTAATACAGTTATTCAAGCAACATACATTGATTTAAAAAATAAAACAGTATACATTTCAACTAACAATACACAAAAAATACTTGTACTTCTCAGGGACTATCATGGTCCAGAAGTGAGTAAGAGCTCAAGATCCTGATTTCTTCCAGAAGACACTGAAGAGTGTCGTTTCATTTTTCTGTGATGATCCACCCAGAGGTGAATCATTTCATCAAAAGAAGGGGCACTCCCCTGATTAGAAAAGCTCCTAGCTCTCAGAACATGACAGGGTGAGTTTTCTAAAGGGAACAAATCATACCGTCCCCCCATATGTGAGGGCTCTCAAGCACACGCTCAGTTCTTCTGAGGTAAACATGTTGCCTATAAAAGTCAGTCAATAGCCCTTCTACAGGGCACATGTAACTTTTATAGCTCAATCGATTTCTTCCTCAAGAATTTTCAGATTTCCATTAATTTTTAATATACTGGCCTAAAGTTCCCTGCTATTTTTAGATGAAACTATCTGACATCCCTTCCCTTTAAAGCTCCCTACGAGAAATAAAGCAGTTAAAGCAGTTCACAGCCAGAGACCCACCCAGATGGAGAAAAACACCCAGTGGTCTCAAGTCACTGTCTAGAGCAAGCTTGGTGGACACACGGCACTGAGGGACGGGAAGCTGCCGAGGGCTCCCTGTGCTGCGCTCGGAGGCCATTTCCCTGGGACCAGCTCCGCCCGAGACTCCTGACCAGGGGGCAGAGGGCCACATCCGCAGAGAGGAGAAAGGGGTGAAGGACATTTGTGCACAAGGCACTTGTGATGTGGTGATATAGTAAGAAATAAATACTTGGTCTCAGCTCCCAGTTCCTGACACTGGAGCTTCTAAGACGCTTGGACTTTCTGGAAGGATAACAGTGCCTTCTGTATGCTAATGAGATGTCCAGTGGCCGGGGCCCCTTTGGTAGCTTCTGGATGGGAGCTGGTCAGAAGATAGAAGGAGGCATGGTGAGAGGACTGGAACTTGTGGCTCCACCCCCTGGCCTCTGGGGAGCGGAGAAGGGCTGGAGATGGAATTAAATCATCATTAGCCAGTGATTTCATCAACCATGGGTAAGTAATGAGGCTTCTGATAAAACCCTTCAACTACAGGTTTGAGGAGCTCCCCAGTTGCGGGGAGGGGGGCACACTGAGGTGCTGTTAGGGTGGTGAGCCCAGAGAGGGCTCTGTGCACCCTCGCTGCGCCTTCCCCTGCACCCCGCCCTATCCGTCTTTTCCAACAGGCTGTTCTTGAGTTGTGTCCTTTAAAATAAACCGGTAATAGTAAGTACATTGTCTTCCTTAATTCTGTGAGTTCTTCTAGCAAATTACTGAAGGAGGGCTTTGTGGGTCCCCCCCGACTTTCTATCAGGTCTCTCAGAAATATCCAGGACTGGCCACTGGCATCTGAAGTGGGGGGCAGTCTTGTGGGACTGAGCCCTTTCCCTGTAGGCGTCTGCATGGACTCCCCCCAGTCAGAGTCACAATGGAACTGAATTCAGTTGGACCAGGTTAATGCCCAGAAAATCGGAGTTGTTAGTAAGGAATAATCAAAAACCAAACCCAATCAAAACAAACCCCACACATTTGGTGTCAGAAGTAGCGTAAGTTTAAAAACGTTCAGGGTACATGTGAATCAAACTTACCTCTTCAGAAACTGTCAAGGTCAAAACTGTGCAGTTCAAACCTCAGTGCCTGGTAGCCTGTCCTCAGGTACCCAAGGTTCTAATGGCATTCCGGTGGGGGGCGGGGGGGACAGGCTGAGCCGGCAGGAGAGGACGGAGCCTTTCCCTCCTAATGTTCCACTTTGAAACCAATCCCGTAGTCTTGAAGGGTGGGAATGTCTTGTCCCCTCCGCCGTCTTAATTCTCATCAGTTCTGCCTTGGGTTCCCCCAATAACTCTGAATTCCTGGAGCCTGGGGACCGTGAGGTGTTGATCTCTGGTTTCCCAGTACCGAAGACGGGGCCTGGCCCCAAAAAGTCCTCAGTGGCTTTTGACGAATCATGAAAAATGAAGGATAGAAGTTAACATGTTCAGGGGATGAGGGAAGCAAGGAGAAACTTGTCCCCCCCCCCCCCAGCCTCAGCAAAATGTCGTCCAGTTGAAAGAGAAGTGGTTGTCAAATCCTTCTTTTCTGAGATTAGTGGAATAATTGTTGTCTCAAGTTACTCCGTTTTGGCGGGATTTTTTTTTAACCAGCAACAGTAAGCACGACAGATCTTGGGGTCCAGAAGTGGGTGTTACTGAGATGCGGACCTCGGTCTGCTCCTCCCACTGCACGGCTTGTCCCTTCTCTGGCTCCCACTATGGGATCCGCAGGTGGAAACACGCATTTCATTTCTGCACGGAAATGTTCCACCTTCCATGGAGCTTCTAAGTATGGGAGGTGTGGGCGGCAAGGCCCAGGACAGGAGGCACAGAGAGAAACGTGCGTGCGCTGAGGGCCCCCAGAGGGAGCGAGCCCCAGGTGGGCACGAAGCAGGCCCACTGTAGGGAGGCTGGCTGGCCTGTCCCAGCAGCCAGCGACAAAACTTGGGAAGGAGCAGGGATACCCGTCACATCCTCAGACACCTGCTTTGGTCTTTGTATTTGTCCGATGGATTCTTCCAGAAACCTGTTCCTCCCCTCTCTGCCTTAAAACAGCACATGGTTTGTTTTTGCTTCTGGTTTGGGGTTTGAGGCTTGTTCGTTTTCTCCCCTCTACCTAAAGAATGTCCTTTAGCTTCTCTGGGGCAGCCGGAGGGGCAGGTGTCAGAAACACCTGCTGTGTGTGACCGGCCCAGACTCCTGTCCGCAGGCAGAGCCACCGCCTCATTCTCTGCGGTCTCCTCCTCTAGGGTCTGCTCTTCCTTTTCCTCCCGTGTCCATTCTTTGTCTCCAGCAGCACTCTGGCCAACTGTTGGCTCTGAAAAGAAACCTCTTTATAGCTCTCAGAAATAAACCCAGTCATGTTCTATTTTTAATGGGTTTTAAATGTCTCTTCTACAAAAGAAAAGTCCTTGTAGAAAAGAAGCCAGCCGCTGGAGCCTCACCCGAGGAGAGGAGTGTGGGCGGGCCATGGGGAGCCGGGGGCAGAGAAAAGCAGGTCTGGGCAACCTTGCTCTGGCCCCACAGGGCAGCGAACCTAGAGGTCCCCGGGGAGGCAGAGGAAACTCATGGAGCACCACCCTGCCTGGGGATGGAAGCCGGCTACCTGCCTCAGTCCCTGTCCTTGTGGGAGAGGGGGCAGGCAAGCCACGGATGAGGGACCCTGGCTGTGAGCTTGAGGGCCCTGCCAACGCGAAGGCCACATGTCCCCAGCCTCCTCCACAGGAAATAACCTGATGGACGCCTGCCCTCGGCCTTGAGCACCGGCCAACCCGCTGTCCGGGCGGGAGGCCTGCGGGCCACACCTGCTTCCCCAGCGGCCCGGCTCCGCGGCACGGCGCAGAGGCCGTCCAGGCTTTCCCGGACCCCATCGGGCCCTGAGGTTTGGGGCCTCCCATGCCCTGAACCTGTGCCTTCTGCTTACAGTTCTTCCCTTACGGGGACGCCTCCAAGTTCGCCCAGCACGCCTTCCGCACCTTCGACAAGAACGGCGACGGCACCATCGACTTCCGAGAGTTCATCTGCGCCCTGTCCATCACCTCGCGGGGCAGCTTCGAGCAGAAGCTCAACTGGGCCTTCAACATGTACGACCTGGACGGCGACGGCAAGATCACGCGGGTGGAGATGCTGGAGATCATAGAGGTGCGGGGGGGAGGGCCTCGGCGGGGCGGTGGGGACCCCGGGAGGCAGGGCCGGCCCAGGACCCTGGAAGCTGGGGTTGAGGGGTGGGGACAAGGGTGGGAGGCCTGGGCAGGGCAGAGAGGAGGGGGTCGGTGGGGTGATCGTGGGGGAACCTGGGTGGCAGGGGCGGGAAGGGGGGAGCCTTGGGGCGGGGCCGGGCCGACGGGGCTTCAGTGGACCTCGTGGTGTTGCTGGACTTCGGGACCAGGACGGGACAGTTCGGGCTGGGACCAGGGCCGCAGGGCACAGAAGACAGACCCCCAGGAGGAAGCTGGGGCGGGCCTTAGGCTGCGGCGACTTCTTTTCGTCCCTGCCTAGAGCCCAGGTAGTTGCGTGCCAGGCCCTGATTCCAACCTGACCCCGGTCCCGTGCCTCAGCGCCGCGCTGGGAAAAGTCACAGATCCAAGCCGCGGGGCGCAGAGGATATTAGCGGACTCAGTTCTTCTGCCCTCAACTTAGATCCGCTCTGCTGGGTGTTCCCCTCTTCCTCAAACCAGCTTTCCTTCCCCTAGTGGGCATCTTGGCTCCTCTAACAGGCATCTTAAAAAGCTTTATTGAGTTATAATTTGCAGACCATAAATTCACCCGATTTAATTGTAAAACTAAATGATTTTTAGTAAATTTACCAAAGTATGCAGTTATCACCATAGTCCAATTCTGGAACATTTTCACTCCCCCAGGAAGGCCCCTCCTGCCACGTGCCAGCTCCTATTACAGACTCAGAAGACTCCACTCTGTCTGTAGGGGTGTGTGTCTCTGGACATATCATATAAACACAACCATACAGTGTAAATATATGGTCTTTTCGTCCAGCTTTTTTTTTTTTTTTAATTTTAGGATTTATCAGTATTTCATTCCTTTTATTCCCCTAAAATAGTATTCAGTTGCGCAGATATGGCTTATTGTTCACCTGCCTACCAGGTGGCGAGTGCTGGTGTTGCTTCCACTCCGTGGCGTTCTTAATAATGGTGCTAGGAACGTTCTCCTGCAGGTCTTGGTAGGGGTGGGCAATAGAAAGTTGTTTCTATTTAGGAAATTCCCACGTTGAGAATTACTTGTTTATGGTTAATTGAACTGAATAGACAAATTCTTTAACTTACGAAAGAAGAGAGTCCCTGATCCACAGATCTGCCCTCACCATCTTCTTTCTGGGCTAAGTGTTACTGGTCCACCTTGGTTGATTGTCTTAGCCAACTGTAAGTTCATTATGACAGTTGGGACCCCATTTTCTGTTTTCCTAAGTCCGCAAGGACCAGTGCACTTCAGACCCAGAATGTTTAAAACTGAGCTCATCATTTTCCTCCTGAATCTTCTCATCTATTACTCTTGCTCCTCCCACTTTTCTCCCCACTCCCTCCAGTCAGAAATTGGGAGTCGGATGAAATTCTTTTATACCCTATTAGTCACAAGACTCACACATATTTGATCATATCAGCATCTTATTTAAAATGATTTTGGAGTCCTTTGAAGTAAATTTAAATTCTTTATCAGATCGTGGGAGACCTTTACGCTCTGTTTCTGGTTTTCCCAAGGCTATCTATAAGATGGTAGGCACCGTGATCATGATGAAAATGAATGAGGACGGCCTCACCCCTGAGCAGCGAGTAGACAAGATTTTCAGCAAGATGGATAAGAACAAAGATGACCAGATTACACTGGATGAATTCAAAGAAGCTGCAAAGAGCGACCCTTCCATTGTATTACTTCTGCAGTGCGACATTCAGAAATGAGCTGAGATCAATGCTATGGACTGCACAGAAGTCTCAATGTTCCATTCAGTCTGCAGCTATACACACACACACACACACACACACACACACACACACACGCACACAGATATTGCTTGGACTACCTATCAATGGACTTGCTTCTTGTGTTTGAAACACTTGTGTGCATGAGAATGTCATTTGCTAATGAATTTTAAAAGCATATATTATAAAACAACCTGCCACAATGTGATATGTGTAACATCATTTCCTAAAACCCCTTCTCCCCTCAAGCCTGGGCAGAAATGTGCTGCAAAGAGTTCTATGGTTTCTTGTTCATGTTTTGCTAATGCTCGTGTCTCCCTGATTACATGTTAGTAGCACTGAGCCCCCCATGGTAATGTAACTTAATATAGGCTGTGTCTCCATTCTCCTGTAAAATAATACTGGACAGGCCCATGGCAGGGCCTCGGCTCCTCTAGGTGGTCCACACTCAAGAGCCTGTGTTACCAGTGAACATAAATGTGCTACATTTGCATGCCTTTTAGGTTTGCCTTAATTCTTACCTCATTTGCATTCTATCAATCTGGAAAGAGCTATGTTGGAATTAATGCAGTATAAAACTTAAAAATCCTGCTAACTGACTCATTAATTAAGTATATCTATCTCTATATACATATACACAAAGATATTATTTATTGAAAGTAAAAAAAAAAAAAAAAAGCTGGAAGTGTATTGATTTCTGCTTGGATTTTCAAAGGCTTCCAAAGAGGTGGCAATAGATGTCCCAAATAAATTTATAACATTTGAATTTTTTCTTCAATTCTTATTTCATAAGAACATCTGAAAGGGATGTTCATAATTATCAAGGGTCAGCTAGCAACAACTTACCAAATTTACCTTGAAATACACGTCTTTGGAATTCAGAGAATTAACCACAAAAGGGGGAAAAAAATACAGCTTTCCAACTCTTCATCCTGGCCCTCAAAAGAGGGACAATTAACGTGGTATGTAAAGTTTCAATAAAACATAAAACTTGTTTGTTCTCAAAAAATGCTCATCGTATAAAATTCAGTTTCATCTTGATGTGCCTGGGTGCTAGAAACATGTCACCTTCTTCAGGTGCTGTGGAGGACATGCCGCCAGCTGAGATGTGTCCTCCCAAAGCACCTGTGGGAAGGAACACTTCTGTCTTCCCAAGTCAAAAGTATACTAGTTATTTTAATTTTTTTTCTTTTTTTTTTTTAGAGAGAGGGTGGAGGAGGGGCTGAGGGAGAGAGAGAATCTAAAGCAGACTCCATGCTGAGTCCCGAGCCCAACATGGGGATTGATCTCATAACCCTGAGATCATGACCTGAGCAGAAACCAAGAGTTGGGACACTTAACTGACTGAGCCACCCGGGCATCCTGCTAATTGTTATTTGTAATGATTGGACAAAATTCTGACTCTTTTAAGTCTGAGGAAGGCAGGCAGAAAAGAGTCCCTCAAGAAGTCTAAGGACAGGTTGGTATTTACAGAACACGTCTAGAGAAGATCAGGTTTTTTCTACAGTGCTGTGCAACAGATCTTTCTATGATGATGGAAAGGTGTATGTCTGCACTAGCTATGTGTAGCTATTGAACACTTCAATATGGCTAGTGTGACTGAGGAACTGAATTTTTCATTTTAACAAATTAAAATTTAGGGTTCCTGGGTGGCTTAGTCGGTTAAAGGTCCGACTCTAGATTACGGCTCAGGTCATGATCTCAGGGTCATAATGAGCCTGCATTAGGCTCTGCACTTAGCAGGGAGTCTGCTTAAGATCCTCTCTCTCTCCCTCTTCCTCTGCTCCTCCCCAGCCCCTAAAAAATAATAAATAATAATTTAAATTTAACTCATCACATGTAACCAATAGTTATAGTATCAGACAGGGCAGTGCTATGTTACTCACTTTTTATTGAGTGCTTTTTTTTTTTTTTCCCTAAATACTCTTCATCTGTCTTAGGATCATTAACTAAGACCAGAGCCCAGGGCCTAATGATTCCATGCATCCACTCAACAAGAGGCTGTGAGCAAGCACGTCTCCCCACACACACTCAGGACACCGACGGTACCTGAATCACTGATGGAACTGTCCCAAGGGTACTAGAATGTCCTTCCCCCGTGCTTGGTGAGTCCAACGTGGGGGCAGGGAGAAAAGGGAGAGCTTCAGGGCCTCTGGATGTCCCCTGCCCCTAAGTGAGGTGGCGGGGGGGAGCAGCTAGGGAGGCTCCTTGGAGTGGCACTTAGTTAAGTCAGACTCTGACACTATGTTCGTAGCAGATCTTCACTGGTCACCTACTGGGCACCCAACACCATCCTTATGGGGAAGACAGACAATAACTAAACACCACACACACACACACACACACACACACACGACCACCTGTGAGAACAGTGAAGAACCACAAGCTCACAAGGATGGGGGGTGATGGGATGTAGCAATGGCGATTTGTGATAGAGGTTACATGAGATTTGAAGTAAGACCTGAATGAAGGAAGTAAGTATTGAGGGCAATTATGGGTCCAAGAGACTGACTAGTTCTTCTTCTTTTTTTTTTTTTTTCCTAAAGATAGATTTTATTTCAGAGAGAGAGAGAATGCACACGAGTGGGGTAAGGGACAGAGGGATGGAGAATCTTCAAGCAGACTCCCCATTGAGCATGGAGCCTGAGAAGGGCTATTTCCCACAACCCGGGAGATCCCAACCTAAGCTGAAACCAAGAGTTGGATGGATACTCAACCGAGCCTCCCAGTGCTCCCCACCACTAGTTCTTTTCATAAATAAAATGTGGAGACTGGGCCAGCAGGTGAGCACAGCACTGGTAGTATAGACGGGGTACCAGGAGGCTGACGAGCTGTCCAGGCACTTGGCTAGAATAAGGGGGCATGTGCCCTGAGAGGCGGCACTCCCACTTCTGGGTGTACTGCCCCAAAAGGCTCTCCCAGAGGGTCATGAGAGGATGTGTTCCAAGATGTCTGTGACACCTCTTTGTGGGAACTGCAGGCAATCTGGTGGTTCACTACTAGAGGACTAGGTAAGTACAGCGTGGTCAGTGAACCTTATGAGTACTACACGCTGGCTGGAGGCAAGAGACTGACGCACACACAGCAACATGGACGTAACTCTTTATTTTTTTAAAGATTTCATTTATTTATTTGAGAGAGGGAGTGAGATAGAGATAGAGAAAGAGCTTGAGAGGGGAGGGCCGGAGGGAGAGGGAGAAGCAAACTCCCTGCCGAGCCGGGAGCCCTATGCAGGACTTGACCCCAGGACGTGGAGATCGTGACCTGAGCCGAAGGCAGACAGTTAACCGACTGAGCCACCCAGTGCCCCAGACAAAGCTCTCTTAAATGCTGAATGGGGAAAATAGAAACAAAATCTTAGGCACAGTATAATATATACAAATGAAAAATTCGTTCTCACAGGAAGAACACTAAAGTTTCATAAAAGGACAGGAACCGTCACATCAGAATCGTTTCTAGGGGTGGGTGGAGGAGTAATGGGCGCGGTTCAGTTGCTAGTGCTCCACAGTAACTGCTCGCCAAAACGTCATGGCTACAAACAGAAACAATCATTTTGTTACTTCCCTGGTTTCTGAGAGGTTGGTGTGGGTGATTGTGGCTCCAGATCTGGAGCAGCCAGGGTCTGGCCGGCCTCTTTCTTCCTGTGGTCTCAGGTCTCCTCCCCCTGGCCTAGTTTGTGCTTCTTCACAGGATGGTGGCCTTAGCACACACGATTTTTTTTTTTTTTTTTTTTTTTTTAAGATTTATTTGACCAAGAGAGGAAGAGTGTGTGTGCACTAGCAGGGGGAGCAGCAGGCAGAGGGAGAGGGAGAACCAGGCTCCCCACTGAACAGAAAGCCCTACACGGGGCTCGCGGATCCCAGGACACTGGCATTACAACCCGAGCGGAAGGCAGACACCCAGCCGGCTGAGCCACCCAGGCGCCCCGGCGCTCACGACGTTCACAGTGTCAGACTCCGGCACAAGTACTCCGGCGAAGAGGTTGGAGGTCTCATAGATCTTTCTGACCTGACCTCAGAAGTCGGGAAGTATCACTTCCACAGCATTTTACTGATGACAAGACAGTCACAGACCCATCCATATTCAAGGGAGTTAGATTCCACTCTTGCTTTTTATAAGGGAATTCTATTGTTGGAAGACTTTGGACTTCCTGTAACTCACTCATTCAGGAGTCTCTGGATGAACAGTGCAGACTTCTTTCTTAAAAAGAGGCCAGATGCTTATTTCCTCCACTTGGCTGGAACGCATGTCAACAGGTAAAACACATGCTTAAACAGATGTCTTCAGAGAGCCTCAAGGCAAAGGATGGGTAGGGGAATAGCAAGAAACTGATAGCTAAAGAGCTCTAAGTAAAATAACATGGGCTCCCTGAGGTCCTTTTTTTAAAAAATGTTTTATTTATTTATTTGACAGACAGACATCACAAGTAGGCAGAGAGGCAGGCAGAGCTGGAAGAGGAAGCAGGCTCCCCGCGGAGCAGAGAGCCCGATGTGGAGCTTGATCCCAGGACCCTGGGATCATGACCTGAGCCAAGGCTAGAGGCTTAACCCACTGAGTCACCCAGGCGCCCCATTTTTTTTGCCCCCCTGAGCCCCTTTCTTGTGAGCAATTAAGCTTCTCCAATATTTTGGGCACACAATTCGGGTTTTCCCCAGCATCTTGCTGGCGAAATGTAACTTCCAGACTCTTCAAGTCACGTTATTGTTTTCCATTCTTACACTCACCAGTGTGACGTTAACGCACCAAGCACCAGTGCCCTTGCCCCCACCTCCGCATCTTCCCTGTGAACGGCACACTCATTCTTAAACTTGTTGGGCCCCGGAACAACTGCGCTTGATTTCTCGCCCCTCCCCGCTCCGTAGTATTGCCAGCAAATCCCACTGCCTCATTTTCCACTCGAACGCTTCTACCTCCTTTACTTCGGCCCAAGTCACCATGACCTCTCACCTGGACCATTGCCAAAGCTTGCTCTGGTTGGCCAGACTCCAATCCTAACCTAGTCTCACAGCAGCCAGAGATTATTCGAGTATGCTGACTAGACCAAGTCTGAAAACTTACTAGATGTCGAATGATTCGGCTTCCTTTTGCCTGACTGCTCATCCCCTCTGCTCGCTGAGCTCTGCCAACATGGGCCTCACGACCCCTGCGCATGAAGTCCACTCTCACTTACGGCCTCCGCCCTCGTGTCGCCTGCTTGGAACCCTTGCCCAGGTCTTCCCACAGCTCGTTCTCTCGCTCATTTCAGCTCTGCTTAGATATTCACTTCTGCAAAGTCTTCCCTCGACACTACTGAGACACCACCCCCTCCACTCAACTCCTCACCCTGCTTTATCACACACAGCAATTACTGTTCTCGAGAATTATAGACAGTAGATGTTTCCCTGGACTAGACATTGAGCTCCCCGAGGGCAGATCCGGTATTACTCACAGTAGTATTCCCCGTGCTTTAAATTGTTGCAAGCACGCACGTGGCAGGAACTTCGTCATTTCTGAATGAAGTAATTATCTACATCCCTATACTTGAGAAAGTCAGGCCGCAACAGCTTTCTTAAGCGCGCTGATCAATGAATATTCTCAGGCCCTGTTAGTTTCTGTGGAATCTATCCTGATGCCTTAGCCAAAATGCAATAGGTTAGGTGTCAACATTATAAATAATGAAGAAAACATTTGCTGACTCAAAGAAATAGCTCATTTACATCCACATAACTTTACCACCCTCTAAAGAAAACTGTTCTTATTAAATATTTTGATGTATCTTTCTGTACACAGTCACTTAGTTCAAGTCATGAGGTATCAGTTACTGTTTAAACTTTTAGAACTCGAAATTTCAAACCAATTCTCTGGAAAATCTGAGTTGGTCAAAGTATAGGCATCTTTGTTGATGTATATGAAACAGTCCTAAATCTAACCAGCTCGTCACAGACTCGGGTCATGATAACCCGGACTAATTTCACGGGAAATCTGGATCACTTGGTCTCCAGCACGGCTAGTGACACTTCTGATCCAGCCCGAGTCCCAGACAACAGTTACTCACCCAGAATTGAAGCATTTTGGTCTCTGGACATCTTGAAGACGTGTGAGGTGAAGAGGGGAAGGTGGGGGCGGGGGCGGGCGGGAAGCAGCACTTGAGGATGGGATGGAGAGAAGTGAAAATACTTAAGAAAAAAGAAGGCAGTGCCTGAATCTTTAGTGTTAATTATCGGTTTGAGTAGCTCTATTTCTACCTTGGTTTACTACAACTCATCACATTTGTCATTTGGAGACCGCTCTTAATCATGTCCACCCCACGGATTTGGGAAGGTAGGACTGAAGAGGCCAAGGGAACAGGTGGCCCTGGTTTCCTGGGATCTCCTGACTCAGCTCAGTCCTGACTAAACCAGGGGCCGGGGAACCCTCTGCATGATGTCGTGAAGTCACTCAATACACACACATTTCAAGTACTATTTCTAGAAGTTGCACATATTTAAAAAAAAAAAAAAAAAAAAAAAAAAAACTTTTTCTTTTTTTACTCTAATTAGTGTTATTATTAATTAGAACATCAGTTGAAGATATTTTCACTTATGATAGTTGAAACCAAAACTTTGTGAGGCTAAAGCAATGAATCACCTTCGACTCTTCACAAAAGGTGTTCGGATACCTGAGGATTGTTATTTTCCATTCTGTATTCAGAATTGTAATGTTCAAAAACTATCACAAAGATTCAGACACTAAAATTACTTAGTTAACATGCATTTGGTATATCCTATTTCATTCTTTATTTGAAAAAGCACATGTATGCTAAAAAATAGTTTTGATACAAACTAGTTATACCTTTACAAGGTCAGACCTCATATTGGTATGGGAGATGTTTATTAACTTTCAGCATACCTCTTTCTGTAAATTTTTAATTAGGAAAAGCACAGATTTTAGGGCTTCTCATATGCCAACTGATCTCACTTTAAGGTTAATCAGATTCCCCCTGCCTACTAAAATAAAAAACAAAATCCGGTTTTTCTTAGTAACAATAGAAGTGCTGCTGCTTTTACAATACTGCTTTTTTTCCCTTAAAATGCTTCCTTTTCAATTACATAAATATTTATTGCTAGCAATACAGGGAACGCTTCTTGGATAGCCAAGTCTGTCTTTTAAAAATTTAGCACTTACCCTAGTATCAAAGAGAACATAGGCGGGTGGGAGTCTTATTCAAGCCTTCTTTAAAAAAAAAAAAAAGGTCAATAAATACCATTTCCTACAATATGCTATATTTTATCATGCTAAGAAGCACACTCAACTCTACAATCAGGATGTGTCTTTAATGATACGGATGTCAGCTCACCATCCGCACATTGGCCTCTGGCTCTGGGCTGCGTTCCCGCTCCAGGGGGAGCTCCAGTTTTCCCAGTCTTTCTCCACAGCCTGGGTCCTCTCAGCTGAGCCCGAGCTGAGCCAAGAGTGCTGGCCCATGGACAGAGGGGTTTGAAACCGGGCAAGCAGGTCAGGGTATGGTGCTGTGTCACAATCCCACTGTGACACGGGTTAGAGATGCTTACTTGGGTGGACGCGAGTTAAAGGACTGAGAAAGGCTCTGGGTCAGAGCGCTGGTGCTCTGGTGCTCCTTCTGAGTGCCAAAGAGACAGCATCCGAAATCTGAATGAAATATGATCATTAAAAGCAGAGCCCAAATCCATAGTTGTATCTCTAATGATACGAAATGCCCTGTGCAGGAATTCTGAGCTATATTTTATAGTCCTGTGCAGGTCCCTCATAATTAATAAGCAAAACAGACAATAAATCCACTGCAAACTGGTCCCTGTCCACGACCACCTGTGTACCCCAACACCTGCAATGAGAATGTGATATTCTGGAAAACAAAACTAAATATAATCAGGTACTCAAACTTTTATTGTAATTCTTACAAAATACCATAGAAATGAACCCAAACTAAACAGATATGTACATGTACATATGTACAAAATTTTACTTCTGAAAAGCAATCTATAAAAGTAGATGTTTAAAAAAAAGCAAACTTAAAAAAGATTTAAAACCAGTACTATGAAATTAATTTCCTCAAAGTAAAGTAACAGAAATTTTAAATTGCTTGTTATAGTAGCCTTTCTAGAACTATTTACATATTTTATTGGGGCCAGATATATAAAGGAGTTTCTTTTATTTCAGATTATCTCCAGTTTCATTTTATTTCATCAAATACTCCTGCATCTGTTTCCCTTTACAAATCCTTCAACAAGAGGACGTGGTGCAGGGCACAGGAGGCGACAGATCAGCTTCGGTCTTCTTCTTCGTCTTGACCTACAGGTCGGAAGGGCAATGTAGTTTGTCCTCTTTCAGGGTCAGACATCCGAAGGATTCTAATCAGTTTACTTGATGGAAGTGAACTACAGGAAGCAAAATTAATTACGCAGATTACTAGAAAATTTTTTCACATTAAAAAAATTCTACTGCTGACTATCTGGAGTTCTAGGAGAAATATAATTTGCAATAAAGAAATAATTTGTTTTCATTTTGAAAAATTAACTTCCTGCTAAGTGCTGTGGGCTTTCAGTTTAGAAGAACAAGAAAAAAGAGATTTATATCCCAGCTATTTCTAATTCTTATTCTTGTCTAGCTAGGAAGCAGTTACCTGACTATTCTCGATCATTAACTTCATAAATTTCAATCCCCATGGGGTCAAGTGACCACATTAGAGGCAGGGACACAATGCCTGACACCTTGTACGTCCACAACCCCTGCTGACTGGCTACAGAACAGAGTTCTGTAGTTAGAAAGACTAGTAGCAGTAAGTCATCAGGAGAAGAGCCAAGACTAGGGAAATTATGAATTGTGTCTTTAGTCTAAAGAGAATTACCGAAATTACTTTATTAGTTGGTCATAACCACAAAGGAACTGAGTCAAATTAGAAATAGTAACAATTCAATAATCATATACACATCAACTTGCTTCTGTTATGGAAGGGAGAGAACACCAACAAAATTTGAAATATTTAAAAAGGAAAAACTATCTTAAATCTCCAGACATTGGAACTGATTCTTCGTTCTATTGTTTTATGTATTTGCCTTTAAAGATTACAAGAAATTTATTTCTTCCTTTTATATACTTGATTTATATATTCACAGAAGAATTTTCTGAAGTTACCTCATGCTCTGAGGGGTGAGCAAGATGAACTGTCTGAAACGCTGGGAATCTGCCATCTTGAGTATCATGTCCATCGCAATCCTCCGGTTGACCATGTCCTGAAGAACAAAGTTAGGATCGCTGCTGCATCAGTCATGTTCCTGCAAAAGCAGCGTTCTGCTGGCCGCTCGACAAAAACCCCACACTTTTGTCCAGGATCGGCTACTACCTTACATGTGATGCCAAACTATCCGTACAGGGAAAGACAGTATCCAGAACTATTAGGGGAAAATAACTGAATGTACGTATCTTCCAGGTAATTTCTACAGTCAAGTTTATTTGTAAATACAGCTCCCTCCCTCAAATACACTTAGCAATTAAAATAACCTGCAAATTTTCCAAAGACAAAACGAAATGTTAGAGAATGGATCTAATTTGTATAGTAATAGTAATTAATCCCTCAGGAGAACAATATCAAGTGACAGCTATAAAGTTACTAAATTCTCTCAAAATTCCCCTCAATGATTAGGATGTTTTAAAACCTCTGTCCCTACCCCATCACTTTCTACAATGCATACAATGTGAACCTGTTTATTTATTTATTTAAAGATTTCATTTATTTATTTGACACAGAGAGAGAGAGAGAGCAACAGAGAGAGCGAGAGAGCGAGAGAGCGAGAGAGCACACGAGCACAAGCAGCGGGAGCAGCAGGCAGAGGGAGAGCGAGGTAAGCAGGCGCCCAGCTGTGCAGGGAGCCGGACTCAGAGCTTGATCCCAGGCCCCTGGGATCATGACCTGAGCCGAAGGCAGACGCTTAACGGACTGAGCCACCCAGGCGCCCTGAACCAATTTAAATTTATAAACCAGTTCCTCGACTCAATCTTTAAAGTAAGTTAAATAGCATATCAGTGTATATAAAAACAATGCTTCATTGTAACAGGTTTTGAAAACTAAAACTGTGGGCTTACATTTTCTGAGTATAAATAACTGTGAAAGAAAAAAAATCAAAGTATCTTGAAAACGAAAAGTTGAAAACATAACCAAATGTGTTTACAGGCATATATTTTTAAAGGTCTGTCTGAAACTGTGTGTGGAGGATGGCATGGGCTTCAGGACACACGGTTTTGGAGGCAGACCAGCATCCTGGTTACACTGCTCGGTGGCTTGGATTACATAATTTCTTCCCTCCGGCATATCTGTAAAGCGATCTCACTTAAAGTTAACAAAAATAACAAGAGCTGGCACAAGCAGATGCTGTCTTTTCACAACATTGCCCTGGGGAGGCCTATCATTTAATAACAAAGCTGCCAAACCACCAAAATATACGCATTTGTTTCTGATTGGTTTTCAGAACTTGGGCACATTTTTCTCAGTTAATTCCAGTGAGGCAAAATGCCATTCTGATTAAGAACCTCTAAGTTTCTGAAAGAGAAAGAAGTTATCGGAATTAAATCTGACAAATCAGATGGGTGGTAAGACTGCAAAATGGCATTTCAAACAAAATGAGCACCTGGTAAGAACAAGTCCTCTTCTGTGGTTTGTGGATTAGTTCTGAAACCAGTTCTCAGAGAATTTCTAACCAACTGCAGCAATGTTATCGCAGGGGACAAATGACACTGAAGGGTGGATTTTACAAGTCACAGGTATGAAGTCCACGAATGAGCACTTTATGAGTATTTATTATGGACCAGGTAGGCATCAGGCAGGTAGAAATATCATCAAGACATAGTTGGTAACATCAAGATGAAAATGTGTAAGATACATAATAGCAAAATGTATATAATATAAAATTACATAATAATACATTTTATATTATAAAATATAAAAATAATAGTATGAATTGGTGTGGGGTGGTGCCAAGGGAGCTCTGAGAGGTTCTTAAATCCTGCCTGGTGGTCACAGAGGCTGTATAAAGGTCACATCCGAACCAAGTCTGGAAAGAGGAGTGGGATTCTGACAAACACGAAGGGCACAAAAGGCAGGGACACAGTGTTTGGAAAATCACAAGTAGCTTAGGATGGCCACAGAAGTAGGGGCATGTAGCATCTCAGTTACCCAAAGAAGTAAACATTCATCCCAGATAAGATAATTCACCACCACAGAGTTCGAAACAAGCAAGTGACCATGATCAGATTCATTTTAGAAATAAAACCTGGCAAAACAGTGAGGGAGGGACCACAGAAGAAGGAAGGTTGAACTCTGGGAGTCTGGATAGGAGGCGGTAATGACAGACAGGGTGAGGAGACAGAGCCAAGCTAACAGGAAGGAGCAGAGACGTGGAGTCAGACATGATGGGCAAGTAAAAAGGAAGGAAGGATCACAGATACATCAAAGTTCTGGCAGTGAGAGGTAACCACGTAGGAAACAGCAATTTGCCAGCAATCAAAGTAGGGGCGTCAGGAAAAGGAAGAGGCTCTGAGTGGAAGACTTGCAGAGTCTGAGGCACGGTTGTGCCTGACGACGTCTAGCAGTGGCTGGGCATATAGGTCTGGAGCGCAAGAGAGGGGTCAGGAGGAGACACTCAGATTTGCTGGTATCCAGATGTAGGTGGTAGTGTTGGAGACTGTGTGTGTGTGTGTGTGTGTGTGTGTGTGTGTGTGTTTAGTGTGTAGGCGTAGGTAGGGTATGGTATCCAGGAAAATGAACAACAGTATAAAAAACCGAGAGGACCTCACACATTTAAGGGGAACGGCATTAGGGGAGGCAGCTTGGAACACAAAAGACCAGAAAAGAGGAGAGCAGAAACTGGCAAGAAGACACTTTATAGGAAATGGAGGATGTGTCTCTGGTATCAAATCCTTCAAAGAATTAAAATAATATTAAAATTTCACTGATGATCCTCGCTAAGTAAGTTTTGCTGGAGTATCATAGTCTAGACCCAGATTACGGTGGGTTTAGGAAAGAATACGTCACGAAGAAGTACACAGCATGGTTAAGAGCTGGCTGGTGAGGCCTCACGCTCCCTCTGCCATCGGAAGTGCATTTACACGTCAGACTGGAGCGTCTCACCGTAACGCTGTGAGATGGGAAGGATTAATGATGTTATTTTATGCATGAAGAAACTGAGGCCCAAAGTCCTCTGCAGAAGTTAGGTCTCAAACCTAGGTCTGTAATGTCCAGTTCAAATGTTTCTGCCACTTGTGTGGTATCTGCTGCTCTTCCGGCGCAAGCAAGTGCTAGGAAATGCTTACCCCTGTGAAATGGAAGGTGGAGACGGGCTAGGGAAGAGCCGGAAGCCCAGGGTGGGCTTTTGAGGATAGACGAAAATTCTTAAGTTATTCCCTACCACCTCTCATGGACTAAAGTGTCAGGGCAGGATCCCTTCTCTTGTGGGTAATACTAAAGAGAGAACTGCTTCCTTTCAAAATACATATTTCCAACAACAACAAAACTTGGAGAATTCAAAATGTAACACTACCATGTAGACATCAAACTCATCCAGGCATCTGAAAGGAGACTCAGCAATGGACCACAGAGAAAGAATGAAGCAAACTGTGGAAAAAGAACGTTCTCCTCCGGACAAGGCTCTCATGTCGTTGAAAGCAGCTTTGTTTCCCTCTCCAGGCTGAACCTTAAATGAGTTAAAAAACAAAGTGGAGCAAAAGTCAGACTAAATTCTTTACAGAAAGGTTGACTAGCATTAGAAAAGAATGGGTTTACAGTCAAAACAAAAACAAAACAAAACAAAAAAACCCAAAATCATTTAGTGATTTGGAAATGACATGTATTTAGCAATATTAATTAATTCTGATTAATGAATGTGGGCTATCTTCCCATTTATTTGTGTCTTCTTCAGTTTCCTTCATCAATGTCTTATGTTTTCAGTGTACAGATCTTTCAGCTCCTTGGTTAAATTTATTCCTAAGTATTTTATTATTTTCAGTGCTACTGTGCATGAGATCGCTTTCTTTCTTTAAGCGTTTGCTACGGACTAAATCTTTTGTTATTTGAATTACAGTGACATCTAGTGGCTAAGCTGCTTTAAAGGTAATTACTGAATGTCAAGAAGACAACAGGACCAACTTAAAGAGGCTCACACTGGCCAAGGAATATCAGCAGCAACTAACTGAAACATGTAAAATCTCTTTAAAAAATTCCTCTAAGTAAGGGCTCAGAGGAATAATGATAAAGTAATTAATAAAATTAATAACAAACTTTCACACAATATCCTGGGGAGACAGTATAAAATAACATTAGAAGGAATTCTATTTTATTTGGACAGAAATCCAGACATACGTATATACCCATAAGGCACCATCAGCTTGTCCATCATGAAGTTTCACCATATGAGTTTTAGCAAACACATAGCTTCGCATATTTATCTCATCCACTATTTGAAAATTATGTGACTCTCAATTAGCATTCATTTATAAAAAGGTTATAAAAAAATCTGAATTTAAACATACACAGAAATTTTAATTTATCATCCGTAAACCTGAATCTGGGAAAATCCAAATGAAAAAGGAACTCCGTAATAAAAAGCCAAATCAAGCCAACCAACCAACCAACCAACCAAACAAACAAACAAACTACCCACATAAAAGCAAGAACTAAATTAACAGGATGCGGTCCTTTGCTCCAAAACTGCATTTTGTATCAATCTAATAAATGAAACCCTAGACTAATTGTGGAGAACTAAATTGTACTCCGATCTATTATTAACTTATCATGGGACGTTGGTCTCAGTTTCCTTATTTGTAAAATGAAGACTAGAGAACGAAAGGATCCTAGGAACAGTAATGTTCTTTTTGAATAACGGGGTGATAATGTCCGAGGGGCTCGCTTCAGTTGTCCCGTACAGTTAGATCTGGGAATAAATTATCCAAACACTCCTAATATTTTCTCCTTTAAAGTAAAGTAAGGAAGATAAAGTTTAAGTCTTCAGCTCAGTTACCTGGGTAATTACTCAGATCAAGACACAGAACACTTCTAGCATTCCAGCAGATTCCCTGTGTTCTCTCCCAGTCACTACAAATCCAAAAGGTAACAAGTATTCTGACTTTGTTTTTTATTTTACTTATTTTAAAATTTATTTTTATTTTTAATTTTGTTAACATATAATGTGTTATTTTAAAAATGTTTCATTTATTTATTTGACAGAGAGAGGGACACAGTGAGACAGGAAACACAAGCAGGGGGAGTGGGAGAGGGAGAAGCAGGCTTCTGGCCGAGCGGGGAGCCCGACGCAGGGCTCGATCCCAGGACTCTGGGATCATGACCTGAGCCAAAGGCAGACACTCAATGACTGAGCCACCCAGGCGCCCCAACTATTCTAACTTTACTCATCACCATGTAATCAGGTGAATTTTTATCAGTTTTTGAAGAGTTCTGAAGAGTGGAATTGCTTTCATAAACACTGCCTGACAGGTCTCCAAATTAGTTCTATCAAATTCTACGCCTGCTGACAAGGTACGAGTGTTCCAAGGTCCAAGTCCAAGTTCCAAGTTCCAAGGTACGGGTGTTCCAAGTGCTCACCAGCACAAGATGTTTGCAGCGTGGCTCTTTTTGGTCACACTGGTAGCAGTATGATAGACATTTATTATGGTGTAAGTTCATACTTTTCTTTTTTCTTTCTTTTTTTTACAGAGGGAGAGAGGGGAGAGGCTGAGGGAAAGGGAGAGACAGAATCCTAAGCAGACTCCCTGCCGAGCGTGGAGCTTGATGTGGGGCTGGATCTCACCACCCTGAGATCACAACCTGAGCCAAAATCAAGAGTCAGATGTTTAACTGAGCCCCCCAATTGGCCCAAATTCATATTTTTCGGATGAATGATAATGAATGCTTTTTCAGGCACTTATTCACCACTTGGATACTTTGTGAAGTTCCTTTTTAAGCGTTTGGACCATTTTTAAATACATTATCATTCTTTAATTATTATTTCTTAAAAAATTATATGAGTCTTACCTAGATGTACTGTAAGTTATCATTTATTCTAACTATCAAAATGAAGTATAAAATTTACGGCAACTGAGAGCAGTAAGCAATTACTTCAAAATTTTGCCCCAATTACTTAGAGCAGTGGTTGCTTCTGACCACCTGTATACATAATTTTTAATGCTGTCTCCCACACTCCCTCTTCCAACGCATGCGCCCATGAAAGAATCCACACACACAGTCTCTGCAAAGTTGCATATGTGGCTTTGTTTTTCCAAAAGAGGCTGGATCTACAGACACCTTCAGAAATAAGTGCAAAGACAATGACAAGGAGTAGAATGTTCTTCTGAGAAATCCTTTCTTGGTTTCCTATAGTGACTTCCAGAGTCCATGGACTTTCTATAACAGCCCACATTAATTTAAAGTGCTACATGAATTTTAAAAAGAAACCTGTGGAGTAGAAAGAGGGTTAATTAACATTTGCCACTGCAAATAAAATTCCTAGTCATTTTCTTGGTGGTTGTCTGAGGTAGGGAGGGTACCATGGCAGCATTAGCTAGTGAGATGGATTCAATTTTCAACACTCTGGCAAACATTAGCCTTAACTTAAAAGTAAGTTCTTTTGTTTTCCAAACACAACAGGTTAAAGCTTATCAATGTATTATCAAAAGAAATGCAGCAGTTAATTCCCTTAATAATTAGCATACAAAGAGTTAAGACACTTACTGATATGCTCAGAGTTTCATTCTTATGGTCAAAATTCATCTTTCCACAATAAGCCCGCTGAGACAGTAGGTTGTCAAAGTACAATTTGCAACGTAAAGTCAAACACCTTGGAGTAAAGAAATGGGGCACATTAAAAAGACTATAAATATATAAAAACTGTATATTCAGCATGATCTTTAAACCAGCGTGTAAGACCAGAGAGAAATATGCCAAAATGTTAACTCTCGTTGCCCAGGTAATAGGTAGGATTTTAAGATTTTTTCCCCCTCATCTTTATATTTTGTGTCCCTACATTTTTACCACGTCATTTCCTTTTATAATAAACAAACATATTTAATAAATTCTATTACATTACAGCCAATCCATGTGAATATATCAATTAATTCAAACAATTTATATGAGGCAGCGCCCCCCTAATACAGAAGACATAAATCTTGTCCTTGAGAGTAAACTCTAGTAGTGTTAAGATAATAAATAAATGGCCTAATCATCTGCATGTCTCCTCTCGATTTATGGAGATACTAAGGGTGAGGGCAAGTTCTTTATCGTTCCGTACCTATGATGCCTTACCCACAGCCTAGAACAATGCAGACTCCGTTTATCACATGGCATTCCACTGTAACAAGCACCTTTCCCTTCTTCCTCAATTATTTATTTATTCACTTTTCTATGTATCAGGATGGAGTCAAAGATTCTTATTTTATTCACGGGGTTACCAACCATTCCTGCCTCAAACGGGCCCAGGTCTGGCCAGTGGGAGCCTCCTGAGGCTGCCTCTTAGGTCCTTGCATCATGATTCTGTTCCTTCGGAGCACTGACTTTCTGGAATAGCAAGAGGCTCATCTGTACTTTCTCTGCCCAGCTCTGGAAGCAGCCATTTCTCCAAGGGGGGAATGGTATAGAAAATAAGATCTAGATAGAAGGAGATTTGGTATCTTTCTTAACATCTCTGCTCCTTAATGAGCCCAAGGTTCATTTCTTCAGAGTAACTATCATTTTATTATTATCCCTCCTAATTTCCTTGCTAAACTACGTTGCATTTCCACCCCCAGAAAATATCGATAGCTTGAGTTTTCTTTTGTGACACAGCAACCACAGCTAGCTGGTTTTCAGAATTTTCTGTAAAAGTTTCTTTCTTTCACTACTGATAAGTATTCTTTAATTGCTTCCATACATGAGATGTCTAAGAGAAATTCATAAAATGGCAAGGTTCTTCTGTGTAAAGAGATAAACAATTTTTAAAAATTTGATCATTCTTATTCTACTCTTAAGACTGGGTAAAAAAGATAAAACATGTCACTGGTGAAGAAACATATCAAGATAATAAACTATAAGATGAGTACTTTCACAGAAAATATTTTAAATAAAAATTTTCTGGATAACAATTTAAGAGCAAACCCCACTGCTTCTGAAAAAGATGGAGAAATAGGCATCGGATATAGTCCTAGCCTGACATGTCCAAAAACACTGGAGAGAATAAATTAAATAAGTTTTCAGACTGAACATCAGACAGTACAGGCAATCGCAGTCAAAATGATCTCTAAAATACAGGAAACAAACAAACTGAGACTTATAGATGTCCCACATCACTGTTTACAGAAGGAGTAAAGGGGAGTGGAAACCCAGGCGGAGCCTGGAGGTCTCCCTGTTAGAGAAGACAGAGCCGGGTGTCTGGGGAGGCCAAGATGCTCTAGATCTCAAAGCCTAGAGTGCAGCACAGGGAGAACCCCAGCGCACAGACAGTCTCCAGCTGAGAACTGTCTCTGCATGTGGGAAGCTGGGGCAGCAAACATCCCAGTGCAGCAGAAGCAATCCCCAGAGGTCACCTGGAGCCAGGAATAGTCCCAGTTCCCGAAGGCAGAAGCCTTCTAACTCACAAGGGTCCGTGGAGTACTCTGAAGGGCATTGCTTCACGGGTAGGAAAGAGTTGGTCCTGAACCAGCTGCTCAGGTCCCACCTAATGAGACTTAACAAGCAGCCTCAAAAGGATAAAATAAATCCTATATAAGTGAAGTCCTAAAAACATGCTTACAAAACTGAAGCACACATTTCAAAAACCAACCAAGGGTTTAGTTAAAAACCAACCAAGGGAATATGACGACACATGCAAAGTCTACTTCTCTTTATTGAATTAACTGAATTTCCTCATACATATTAGATACATTTTTTTAAAATTCTATAGTCTCAGGATTGTAGTTTTGGGTATAAAGACAGGTAAAAAGCAGGTCACTGGGGGAATGTCACTGGGGAAAACAAAGGTTAAGTGTAGAGATTAGGACTGCCTTGACTCTAAGTAGGTCAAGGACCATCCCTACCTATTAAACTGACCTCTGGTTTATTTCTGTTGTTTGTGATTTTCATTAGGGTCAATCTATCCCTGAGAATATGAAGATTTCTGGGTACACACAATATCCAGTTTCTCTGATCTTTTGTTCATTCTTTCCACCAATATCTATCAACTTTGTACTGTACTTCAGGCTAAGGAGCAGGTACTGGAGACACAGCAGTTAACAAATCAGAGTCTACATCCATAGAGCCACACCATTCCATTAGATCCTAAACTGAGTACCTCCTCAACAGTCTCATCAAAAACTTATATCCCTTTAAAAAACAAAAAACAAACAAACAAAAAAACCCAAAAACTTGTATCCCTTAACAACATGCAGTGTCCCAGAGTACAACAGGCTGTTGCAAAGCCAGCGAGCTCCCATTCAAAGGACCAATGTGAGCAGAGATGGAACAGCTGTCTCTGAGTTACTTAGTAAAGGGTATCTAATGGAGTAGAAAATCTGGATAAGCTCCCTTTAAAAGTCCCTTCCGTGGGGTGCCTGGGTGGCTCAGAGGGTTAAGCCTCTGCCTTCGGCTCAGGTGATGATCTCAGAATCCTGCGATCCAGCCCTGCATTGGGCTCTCTGCTCAGCAGGGAGCCTGCTTCCCCTTCTCTCCCCCTTTGCCTGCCTCTCTGCCTATTTGTGATCTCTCTCTGTCAAATAAATAAATAAAATATTTAAAAAATAAAAAAAGTCCCTTCTAGTCCAGAATTTGCTGATTAAATGACAGGACCCTAAGTACTGGCCAATAAAGGAAGACCTGGCAATTTCTTCTTTAACTGAATCATGTAAAGTTCTTTCAATTTAATTTTATTATTTATAAGGGGTAAGTGAAAACAAAGAAAATATCAACATGTAAAATATATGGTAATATTTTTAAATGCACTTACCTTCTAAATTGTTGATATGTTTTGTATCTATGAGTCATTATTTCTTCCAGCAATTTAATAAACCTTTTTAGAGTCTTTACTTTATTATCCAGATCTAGGTAGGTTTCTTTTGCTTCTTGATACTGCCTGTTTTATGAGAAAAATATAAGTCAGTAAGTGTCATTCAAAGAAACATAAAGAAAAGTAAAATCTCATGTATTTAATGGGGAAGAAGGGAGAGTGCACGGCGTGCTAAGGGGCCCAGCAACCACAGGTGTCCTGTCTCCAGGCAAACTGTACTCCCAGAATGAGCATGTGCTGCCCCGAAGCTGAAGAGGGCTGGGCAGGAGAAAAGTCCAGGTCCTGGAGAAGGCAGAGGAAGTGAGGAAAGTACCGGCGTGGGGGGAGTAGCACAGGGCAGAGTGGCAGATCGTAGAAAATGCCAGCCAGTATACACCTTAAAGTGAAGGGATCATACCAGAAGGCAAGAAATGTTTCCCTGAGTGACAGATGCCAGTGCAAGAACAGAGGAACAGAGCTGTGCATTAAGATCTGCCAACACCTGCCTGAACAAGACAAGGTCAAAGAGGCAGAGAAGGCAGGGTCCCTCAGAAGTGCTATTGCAGAGGGCAACAGCTCACTGGAAGAGGAGAGGAGAGAAGGTTGTTGACCGAGTCTGAAAGGCAACCTTGGCCAAGGCTCCACAGCTTCCCACCACAAGCTCATTCAGATGCCCAGTCCAGGAAAGTCCATGTAAAAAATGAGTAACACAAAAGGCACAGATAGAGTCTCCACACACAGATATTAATGGAAATAGGCTTGGGATAGAGCAGCACCATGGCCCCTACAGACACAGAAAACTCAATAAAACAAGGCTGTTACAAAGCTGATGAAAACTGTAAATGAAAACCACAAATTAGAACAGAACATGATGTAAGTTCTAACAGGAAGAGACACCTCAAAATAGACATCAAAAACCTGAAAGAATAGAGAAATCAAAGTACTCAGAGAACAGGTAAACAACAGCAGGTGATCACCAAGTAAGAGGAGGCAGCAGGTGAGAACCTGTAGAACCCAAGCGAGGGGAGAAGAAGAAGGGGTTGGACAAAAAAGAACAAGGATATGAAGACAGAGTGAGGAGATGATGCACAGCGGAAAAGTGACAACAAAGAAAACACTCACAGACACAGAGATCAGAAATGAGAAACGCAAAAAGGAGAACATGATGAGACAATAACTAGAAGACAAAGGACATACAACATGTTTGCCACAAAGGCTATGCAAAACCAACTGAACGATAGCACAGCAAACACGTACCAGTAAAATACAAACAAGAAATTTTAAGAAATAAGGTAAATCTACGGATTAAAAAAACACAGTGTACACCCAGGAAAGGATGACAGAATCTGACACATTCTGGACAAGTTACAGCTCTCATCATAGACAGATGGTCAGGAGAAAAAGAATGTTCTATCAGGCTGAACTATCCCTTCAAATTCAAAAGCTACAGACACACAGTTCTCAACATGCCAAAACAAAACACATTACTTCACACGGCCGTTCTTAAGGATGCAATTAATTATAAGACAACCAAAATTTCAAATAGCTATGCAGCCCTTTGGAAAAAGAAAAAATACACTCTTCACATCAAAAATACTCAAAGAAAAATGAAATACATAAAAAGTTCACAGAAAAAGATATAAATAAATGGTCCTTAAGGCAGGAAAAGATGTTCAGACTCAGTATAAGTGAAAGCAAAAATTAAAATTACATTGAGCAATATATTCTTCTCTTCTTCTTCTACTTTTTTTAAAGGAAATCTACCCATTGGCCAAAAAGAAAAAAGAAAAAAAAACCTAAGGTTATCACACAGTTTAGGCTGAGGGGAAACAAGCCCTCGGACACACTGCCCTCAGGAGTGCCAACAAGCACAGTCCCTGGAAGGGAGTCTTCCAAAATGGAGTCAATCCTATAAAAATACCTGACTACACAATCAGACACATATACAAAATTATTTACTGTGACCATCATTTATAACAGCCAGGGATTAGATTAGAATTCGACTATCCATCAGTAGGAGATGATTCAATACCATGTAATTATAAAAAGCAATGAGAAAATACCTGTGTACTGATATAAAAAGATCTCTACAATGTATCATTAAATCAAAGAAAACAATCTGTCCAAGTTTATTTACTGCACTACCTCTTGTATCTGGCAACAATGAAGAATAACAAATATGCTCACATTACCTTGCATCTACATAAACGATGAAAATGTATTTAATAAATTTAATTAGGTAAAAAGAGAGAGAAAAGTTGGAGAGGTGAGACTGGAGAGGGAAGTAGACAGCCTTCACGGGTCCTCACTTCCAAGATGACCAAGAAAAGAAGGAATAATACTGGACGTGCCACAAAAGGCCACTGCCCCAGCCTCGCCTGTGGCACAACCCGGGATAAGGCTATTAAGTTGCTTATTCACTCGGGACATTCATTTGCTGCGTCAGGGACACTGCCCAAATGAGTGTCTTCTGCGGCTGGGTGCGAGTCTACAGGGCTGAGCGAGCCATGCTCTTCACAGCAGGGCAGCCGGGCAACCCTCTCGGGAGGGACCATAGGACCCAACACCCCCATCCCCGATGTGGGCCCACGGACTCTGCCCCTCGACCTCCAGTAAATGTGGTGGAAGAAGCCAAGTTCCTAAAGACTGAAGAAAAACTTCTCTGGAAAAAAACAAACTTGGAGATTATACTTTATTTGTGTGTATGTATGTTTACTTAAAAAAAATTTTTTTTTAATTTAAATCCAATTAACATATAGTGTATTGTTAGTTGCAGAGGCAGGGTTCAGTGATGCATCAGTCTTATATAACACCCAGCGCTCACTACACCACATGCCCTCAATGCCCCTCCCCCAGTGACCCCACCCTTGCATCCCGCCTCTCCCCAGCAACCCTCAGCTTGTTTCCTATGATTAAGTGTCTCCTATGGTTTCTGGAGATTATACTTTAAGAGCAAAACAAAACACATGAGGTATTGATCTATTGTAAAGAAAAACTACTCTTAACTATGATTGTGTTTCCTCCAATTGTTTTCCACTGTTTCTGTAAACAGAATTGAGAGCATTCCTGTTCTTGAACTTTATTATAAAAAGCTCTCCATAAAGTTAAACAGATGTAATTTTCTACTATAATTCAACCAGCATCCTATAGTTGCACACAATTCCTAATTTTCCAGCTTTAAATAAATACTGCTACAATAAACATACCCAGGCACAAATAGCTTTTCTCGTTTTGGATTATAATAACAAAATTATTTGGCCAAATAGAAATTTTTGAAGGTGTTTGACATAAGCTGCCTTAATGCTTTTCAGAAAAACCTCAATAATAATCACAGCTAACATTTTATGTATCCCAATATTGTTTATTAGGGACCAACTCATTTAATCCCTATAAGCACCCTACAGCTATAGTTTCCCTATCTTACGGACAAGCAAATTGAGGTTCAGAGAGATTAGGTAATTTGCAAAAGTCCCATAACTGGAAGTAAAACTGCAATTCAAAACAAGGTAGTCTTGCTTGAGAAACTGTGCTTTCACTACACTAACATAGCTTCCATTTTTTTTTTTTTTAAGATTTTATTTATTTTTTGACAGAGATCACAAGTAGGCAGAGAGGCAGGCAGAGAGAGAGGAAGAGAAGCAGGCTCCCTGCTGAGCAGAGTCCGACATGGGGCTTCATCCCAGGACTCTCAGATCATGACCTGACCCGGAAGACAGAGACTTTAACCCACGGAGCCACCCAGGCACCCCCAGAGCTTCCATTCTTACCACTAACCTAAAAATAGCCATTTCTCTGAAATCTCACTGACATGAGACTGACACGTTATTTTTCATCTTGACATATATGAAAATGGCTTCTAATGGTTCTGGTTTGCATTTCTTTTAATTGCTTGTGAAGCTGAACATTTTTCCTATATGAATCTTACAGGTATAAAAATGGCATTTATGTTAAAATATCATTCCCTAATGAGTTTTCCTACAGTTCAGAAGAAAAAATGTTAATTATTTTTCTTAAAGATTTATTTGTTAAAAAAAAAGATGTATTTATTTTAGAGAGCGAATGTGTGTGTTGGGGGGAGGGTGGAGGAAGAGGGAGAGCGAGTCCTAAGTGGACTCCCCACTGAGCGCAGAGACCCATGTTGGGCTCTCTGGGTCTCAATCCCATTACCCATGAGGTCAAGCTGGGCCACCCAGGTGCCCCATTAGTTTATTATGAATGACACACATGAAAAACGAGCTTGGTTATAACTATTGCTATGGTACCATACCATACCATAGCAATACTCAAACCAAACTTAAGATTTACATATAAACATTTATTTTTTATGACTTAATATATATGAATAATAAAGCAGAAAAGTGACCAACCACTTACCTCATTATTTCCTCTCGATCTCCATGACTAGCATGTTCGGCTTGTATCTTTTGTCTTAATCTATTAATTTCTTTGTCCAGAATTGATGCAGATTTTTTGACTTCTATCCGTTCTGGGCAGATTTGTCTTGCTTGTGACATTTTCTCCTAAGGTTATATCTTAAGTTTAATATCTTTAAAACTTTTCTTTGACATAGTAATAAATTGTACTACTTGTGCCAACAAAAGCAAAGTAAAATTCTGAACTTAGGATCATACTTTTACATGTATTTTGATTACTTTTACTATCAATGTTATTTAAGCCTTACATTGAGAAGAGTTTAGACTATACAGCTTCAAGAGAAAATTGCATTACTATGCACAACTTTAGTAATTTGTAAGATCTCCGTATCTTCCTAGTGAAACCAATTTCAAGTGGCAGTTACAAAAAGTGTGGCAGACAGCTTTCTGTGTTTTAGAATGGCCTCTGAACACCAAATAGTACTGAAAACATAAACAAAAAGACCCTCATATTCATAAAATATTAAAAAACTCAAAGCACCTTTATATATAGTACTTATTTTACATTCACAACATTCCACATAGTGAGTCATATACAAGTGAGACAAGAGATCAGAGTTTAAAGATTTTATTTATTTATTTATTTATTTGACAGAGAGACATCACAAGTAGGCAGAGAGGCAGGCAGAGAGAGAGAGAGAGGAGGAAGCAGGCTCCCCGCCGAGCAGAGAGCCCAATGCGGGACTCGATCCCAGGATCCTGAGATCACGTCCCGAGCCGAAGGCAGCGGCCTAACCCACTGAGCCACCCAGGCGGCTTTTCCTAAGAAAAGTTGGAATCTCTTCCAGTTACACCAAGGTTGCCTTCAACTTCTCATCTAAAAACAGGGCTGCTGCTGACAGCTGTTAAAAAAGGTGTGTAGGGGTGCTCCTGGGTGGCTCAGAGGGTTAAAGCCTCTGCCTTCGGCTCAGGTCATGATTCCAGGGTCCTGGGATCGAGCCCCGCATTGGGCTCTCTCCTTGGTGGGGAGCCTGCTTCCTCCCCTCTCTCTCTGCCTGCCTCTCTGCCTATTTGTGATCTCTATCGAATAAATAAATAAAATCTTTAAAAAAAAAAAAAAAAGGTGTGTAGGAAGCAAGAGCTGAATTTCAGCCCGGTTCACACCCATGCTGCTCAGAGGAAGGAGTGCCTTTTTCTGACATAAAATTGCTGTCCACTTGCCAAGCTGGGCATGTAAGGAGTTAAGTAGCTGAGAGCAAGTGTCACTTTCCAAATCACTCGGAGGCATGAGATTAAACTTGCTGCCTGACCCAGAGCCTTCTCCGTGGTGGGTCGCCTCGCTGATTCAAAAGCCGTCGCTATACAGAACAGATAACTCATCAGACCACGTGTCTATATTTGGAAAGACGACGTTAAGGAAAACACTTGAACAGCCCTGACAGAGGTGGTAAACAAAACATAAAAGAAAAATGCTGGATAACCTCTAGTTCTTTTTCTTTCATATCAAGTTCTCGTTTCTTTTTATTTAAAGTATCCAAGTGTTCCTTCTGTTTTTCCTCATAATGCCGCTTCCCTCGTTTTTGGTTATCCACTTCAGAATCAGCAAGGTTTAATTCATCCTGTTTAAAGAAAGCCAAAATAATCTTTAAAGAAAAGATTGTTTTAAAAAACAATTACCAGCATAGGTACAAAACTAGCTGATAACACAGTGGACAGGGCTGTTAATGTTGCTTCCAGAGGCAAGTGGCAGTGCTCAGATCCAGGCGTATGAATGGAAGTGAAGGGTTTCCACAAATTAAGAAGTCACGTTATTATATTCAAATCCTAACATGAAGTCTCCACATATTATGGTGCTTTCAACTATATTTTGGGAAATAAGACAGTTTTGTGGAAAGTCAAAAGTTTTAAGCCTGAAAAGACTTAAGACAATCCAAGTGCTGGATATTTACAGAGCGGATCTGGCTTTTTAAAAAGGGGAGTCACCGCGGAAGAGAAAAGGATGCAAAGATACTTGTCACGGACCTATTTATCAGTCTGGAAACATAACTCACAATTTTAGCATTTTTAAGATGCCATTAAAAATAAATAATAGTGGACTATGATAAGGTAAAGATGCATATTAGAATGCACAACAGCCACTGGAAAAAGAAGAGAGTTATGGCTTAAAAACGAGCAGAAGAGATTAAAAAAGGGAACACTAAAAATTACCAGGCTAACCCCAAAAGGAAAAAAGAGGAAACAGGAATAAGAACCATTAAAACACAAATAGCAGCTAACCTTTTTTTTAAAGATAAAATGCTTTCTTTTTAAGACCAAGTACAAGGCAAGGATCTAGGCCCATTCTACTCAACACTGTATTGCAGGCCCACGCTAATTCAATGAAAATGCAAAAAGGAAAAAAAAAATGTAAAAAGGAAATAAAAAGCAAAGATATCAGAAAGGAAGAGTAAAACCACATTTCAAAAAAGAGATGACTGGAGCGCCTGAGGGGCTCAGTCAGCTGAGTGTCCCGCTCTTGGTTTCAGCTCAGATCATGATCTCAGGGTTGTGGAACTGAGCCCTGCGTTGGGCTCCGTGCTGACTGTGGAGCCTGACTGGGATTCTCTTTCCCACTCTTTCTGTCCTAACCCCCCCAATATAAAAATATATAAAATCTTTAAAAAAAAAAAAAAAAAAAAGAGAGAGAGAGATTGTATGAAGAAATTTCAAAGGAAAAGCTTTTAAATTAGTAAGTTTAGAAAACTCACTGGATACAAAACCAAAACAAAAATCAGTAATATTTCTACATGTTAGGAATAATTTAAAAATTACTTAAAATCTGTAAAATTCCCTATAGCATCAAAAATATCAAACATATACCCAGAATACATAAAGAACTCTTAAAACTCAAAAAGAAAAACATGTAACACAAGTGAAAAAAGGGCAAAGCTTTGATCAGACATTTTCCCAAAGAAGATACACACATGAACGATATGGACATAATTTGTTCAACAGTATTAGACATAAGGAAAATGCAAATCAAAACCACAAAGAACATTTCATTCTTTGGGGCACCTGGGTGGCTCATTAATCATCTGCCTTTGGTTCCGGTTACAACCCCAGGATCCTGAGGTGGAGCCCCATATCAGGCTCCCTGCTCACCCAGGAGTCTGCTTCTTTCTCTCCCCACCCCTGCTTGTGTTCTCTCTTGCTATCTCTCTCTCAAATAAAATCTTAAAAAAACAAATTCACACCTAATAATATGGTTAAAATAGAAAGCATACAATAACAAGGATGTGAAGGAACTGTGACACTCAAACATCACTGGTGGGAACATAAAGTGGTGCACTTTTGAAAATAATTTCAAAGTTTCTCAAAACAGCGTAAGTGTGTGGCCCAACAATTCTACTTCTAGGTCTTTATCCAAAAGAAAGAAAAACATGTACATGAATGCTCACAGCAGGAGGACCTGAAGTACCATCAAATGATGAATGGATAATAAAATGTGATACACAATAATAAAATGGCATATTACTAGGGCATACAAAGTTACTGCTGATACATGCTACAGTGGGGACGAAGGTTGAAAACATTATACCAAGTGAAAGAGTTCCGTCACAAAAGACCACATATTGTATGATTTCACTGACATGAAATTTCTAAATAGGCAAATCCATAGAAACAGAAGTAGTGGTTGATTAAGTGTGTATTCTGTGCACAAAATACAGCTCCCAAATATATTTTGTTAGATGTACATAGAAACACTTCTACTCAGGAACTGTGAAAGGTGTTTAGTTTTAATTTCAGCAGCCACATGTTTATATGCCAGTGTAGCAAAGTGCAATTGGCTTTTGTTATGTTTATCTCGTATCCTGTGACTTTGCTGAACTAATTTTTAGTTCTAGGAGTTTTCTTGTAGACTCCTTGAGTTTTTTTTTTTTTTTTTCCAAGTAGACAATAATGGCATGTCAAATAGAGTTTTATTTCCTCCTTTACAATCTGTGTATTATTTCCTTTTCTTGTCATATTGTACTTGCTAGAACTTCCAATACTAACTACAGTGAGTAAATACAGCAAGACAAACATCTTTACCTTCTTCATGCTAACTAGGTTGTTTCTGGCCTTTAATGTGACGGAAGAAAATCTTTATTTCTGTTTTTCCAAGGACTTTTTAAAAAAATCATGAATGAGTGAATGTTATCAAATATTTTTTCCTCACTGATATATGATTTCTCTTCTTCAGCCTATTAATATGGTGGAAATAGTCTTACATCTCCAGAATAAGTAAACCCCATGTGGTCACTGTGAATAATATATAATAAGGATATGTATTTTATATAGATATAGATTTTAAGATTTTATTTATCTACTTGACAGAGAGAGAGAGAGAGATCACAAGCAGGCAGAGAGGCAGACAGAAAGGGTGAAGCAGGCTCCCTGCCAAACAGAGAGCTTGATATGGGGCCCAAGCCCAGGACCCTGAGATCATGACCTGAGCCAAAGGTAGACGCTTAACCGACTGAGCCACGCAGGTGTCCCTATATATTGTTTTTCTAATAAATTGTTCAGTGCTGTAAATTTCCCAAATCACCTTCATTTTCATTTGGCTCAATATTTTAAAATTTCTCTCAATACTTCCTCTTTGGACCCCGGGTTATTTAGAAGGATGATAAGTTTCACGTATTTTAAAATTATCTATTTAAAGATTTTTAATTGATGATCTTTCAATTAAAGATTTCTAGTATGAATGCATTATAATTAGGAAACACACTGTTTAATTTCAGTTCTTTTAATTTTTTTTTTTAATGGTCCAGGAGATCATCTATCTTGGTGTACATGCCATAGCCACTGGAAAATGAGGCGTGTTCTGCCGGTGCTGGTAATCTCTAAGTAATTCTCTAAGTACTAGATCCTACACGTTGATGGTGCTGTTCAATTTTCTAAATCCTTACTGATTTTCTGTCCTATCAATTAGTGAGGGAGTTTTGTCATATTTTGCAGGTTATATGTTTGGTGCAGCTGTGCTGTTTTGGTGCACACATTTACAATTGCTATCTATTCTTGGTGGAGTAACCCTTTTGTCATTATATAATGTCCTTCTCTGCCTCTGGTAATTTTATTTTGAAGGGTACCTTACAGATTTTAGTACAGTCACCCCTGCTTTCATTTGATTATCGTTTGCAAGATATATAAACTTCCATTTGTTTATTTCACCCTGTCCATAGGTTACATTTGAATTGACCTTGTAGATAACATATATGCTAGTCATGTTTTTAACCTAATCTGCTTATACCTGTCTTTTTTTTAAGATTCTATTTATTTATTTATTCAAGAGCTAGAAAGAGAGAAAGAGTAAAACCTGCTGGTGGGGTGGAAGGGCAGAGGGAGATGAAGAGACAGAGAGTCTCTGCACTGAGCATGGGAGACTGATGCAGGGCTTGACCTCATGACCTGAGCCAAAACCAAGAGTCAGATGTTTAACCAACTGAGCCCTGTTCCTATATCTTTCAATTATTTATTTAGACTACTTACATTTAATATAATTATTTATATAATTAGGGCTTAAGTCTGTCATTTGTTTTGTCTTTTTATCTTCTTTTTCCTTCATGTGGGTTAAACATTTTTTTAGAATTCCACTTTGATTTGTCCATATATAGTACTTTTGAGTGTATCTCTCTGAACAGCTATTTTGTGGTTGCTCCAGGTATTATATATATATTTTATATATTTAACAACATAGTCTACTGGTCATAATTTTTACCAGCTTGATTATAAATACACAAGTCTTACCTCCTGTTCTAGCCCTTTATGCTTCCTTATTTTTTAGCATAATTGTCTTAAAATATTTCCTCTAAGTATTTTAGAACCATCTCAGACTCAGACATTATTAAAATTTTATTTGGTTTTAAACATAATTTTAAAAACTTGAGAAGTAAAGTCTGCTGCATTTACATATATGTTTAACTTGCTTTTCTTCCTTCCTGATGTTCTAAAATTCCTTCTATTTTTTTTTTACTTAGAGAACTTTTAGCCATTCTGTTAGAACAAGTCTGTTGGCAACAAGTTCTCCAAGTTTTCTTTCATCTGAAAATATTTCAATTTTTCCTTTACTGCTGAAAGATATTTATGTAGCAATTAGATTATGGCTGGTCTTCTCTTTCAGCACTGGAAAAATGTGCGACTTCCATGTGGTCTCCATAGTTTCTGATGAGAAACTGGCTACCATACAAATATTGTGTTTGTTTCCCATAGAGGTAAAGTTTCTCACTTAGTGTTTTTAAGACTTTAGCTTTCAGAAGTTTGACTATGATGTGTCTTATTGTGGATTATCTTGGGTTTATCCTGTTTGGTGTTCACTCACTTTCTTAATCTGTAAATTCAGACTCTTTTGCCAAATTTGGAAAGGATGCAGCTATTATTTCTTGGAGTACGCTTTTAGCCCTGTCCTCTTTCTCCTCTCTTTTGAGGACTCCAGTGATACAAATGTCGGATCTTTGGTTATATAGTCTCACAAGTCCTTAAAGTGTTATTCATTTTTTTCAGACTTTTTTTCTTTTATTATTCTTTCTTTTCTTTTTCTTTTGCTTGGGTCAGTCTATTTTCTCTCTGTTGTTCAGTTTAATAAAGGACAATAAAGAAAAATTATGAACTACATGTTCAATACCTATGATAAATTTCAATGAAACAACACAATCCCTAAGAAGAAAACTTAAATAGTTCAGTATCAACTAAAGAAAATGGTAATATTCTATACGTAAAAAAGAAGTAATTCCAAATCTGCAAAAACTTTCAGAAAAGGGAAGGGGAAACACTTCCAAACTTATTTTATAAGGCCAATACAGCCATAATTAAAAAAAAAATCAAACACATCACAAGAGAATCAAAGACTAATGAATAAACACAGATCAAAAATCTTTAAGAGGATGTAGTATACACACACACACACACACACACACAATGGAATGTTAGCCACAGAAAAGAAAAGAAATCCTGATGTTTGCAACAACATGGATGGAACTAGAGAGTATTATCCTAAGTGAAATAAGGCAGAGAAAGACAAATACTATATAATTTCACTCATATGTGGAATTTAAGAAACAAAACAAAGGGGAAAAAGAGGGAGAGGCAAACCAAGAAACAGACTCTCAACTACCGAGAACTGACAATCACCAGAATGGAGGGGGTGGGGGGATGGGTGAAATAGGTGATGGGGATTAAGAGGTGCACTTGTGATGTGCACAGGATGTTGTATGAAGTGTTGAATCACTATGCTGTACATCTAAAATTAATCTTGCACTGTATGTTAATTGGAATTCAAATAAAAACTTAAAAAAAGTCTTCACTAAAATTTTGATGGATTTAAGAACTACCAAAAGAAGGTTTAGACTGGAAGACAGTTTGTTCATTTACTGTGATATACAAAGACTTGTACACTAACGGTCAAGGCAGCTTTATTTATAAAGCCCCCAATATAAATATTCAATTTATAATAGCCCCCAAACTGGAAACCTGTATGTCCCTCAATAGGTAAAAAAAATAAACAAACAATGACATAGCAAATATAATGGAACACTATTCAGCAACAGAAAGGAATGAATGACTGATTCAAGTAAAAATATAGATGAATATCAAAATCAAGAAGAGTAACTTTTATTCTATTCACTTTCAAAATATCGTGTGGACATATGTGCTAGACAATGTGTTATATCCTGAAGAAGGTCAAACCAAAAAACGGTAAGTGTACATAATGTGTGATTCCATTATACATAATTCTAGAAAGTGTGTAGACTACAGTTAACAGCAAGGGGATTGGTAATTAGGAACATGGAGTGAGGACAGAGAGATTACAGGGGACATGGGGAAACTTTTGAGTGTGAAGAAAACATTCCATTCTCTGTGGCCACAGTTTATACATGTCAATACCTATCAAACTGTATACTTTCATGTGTATTCACTACACATCAATTGCATCTCAATAAAACTGTTTTTATTCAAAAGTATCCTGATTTGGGGTGCCTGGGTGGCTCAGTTGGTTAAGTGTATGCCTTTGGTGCAGGTCATGATCCCAGGGGCCTGGACTCAAGACCCACATCAGCCTTTCCCTCTCTTTCTCCCCCTCTCTGTCAAATAAATAATTATTTAAAAAATAATTTAAAAAAAAAATCTCCTGATTTAAGGACCACCAAATTAAATTTTATTCTGTGTGTTGGTTTGGTTTTTGGACCCAGCACTAGCCATACACACTGTGATGATCATGGTCAGCCTTAGGAGCTACAGTCAGAAACAGAGAAAGAAATAAACACCAACCAAAACAGTCAAAACAGACTCAAGAAAGACAATATTTGGAAGTAACCCAAAAGGAAAAGAACTTGTGAGGTATCTGAAAATATTTACCTCATATAACACTGGATATAGGCTATCTTCTATTTTAAGACTATAATTTATTACACCTTGTTCATACTGCTAAAAATAACTATCCCCCAATCAGAGAAAGACAGTTATCATATGATCTCACTGATATGAGGAATCTGAGAAACAAGGCAGAGGATCATGGGGGAAGGGTGGGAAAAATGAAATAAGATGAATGCAGAGAGGGAGACAAGCCACAAGAGACTCTTAATCTCGACACAAACTGAGGGTTGCTGGAGGGGAGGGGGTTAGGAAGGATGGGGAGGCTGGGTGATGGACACTGGGGAGGGGCTGTGCTCTGGTGAGTGCTGTGAGTTGTGTAAGACTGGTGAATCACAGATTTGTAGCCCTGAAACAAATGATACAGTATATGTTAATAAAAAAACAAAACCCAAAAAACTATTCCCCATGGTAGATACCTGATTATAAAAGGGTTCTATGAAAACTAAAAACATTGTTACATCGATGGAGAAAAGCTGTTCCTTTACTTCCAACAGAATTTTTAAAAGTGGGTGCAACTGATGTAGTAGGAGACATTACAGTTCGTGAGTAATTTATGAAACAGGATGTTTGAATCATTTGTGGTAGGAACTTTCACACTAAATAATGCCGTTTGTTTCAGGGAGCCAAAGAGTAAAGTGTTTCAGGCCACATTTGTGCCGGTAAATCTTCCCTCCCAGCAGCCGTGGAAATGTACAGACTTCACTTGTGAAATAGGATGAAAAGAACCTGATCTGGTCGCTACCCCTTCCTCCACATTTACCATGACTGTTTGATCTGTCCTTGTGCACTTCATAAATGTATGTCAAATTTAAAACCAAAAGTGAAGCAAGAGGGTATTTTATTTCATTCCATCTTATCGATGGAATGAAGGGCTACTGATATGAACAGCCAGTTAACGACACCTATCCTGGGTTAGGTAAGGATTACAAGGGATTAGGTCTAAAATTAAAGTCTGATGTAGTAGCCCTAAACCAGTAGCATTTCTAACCTTTAAGAAGTTACAGCCTTTAGGGCGCCTGGGTGGCTCAGTGGGTTAAGCCGCTGCCTTCGGCTCAGGTCATGATCTCAGGGTCCTTGGGATCGAGTCCCGCATCGGGCTCTCTGCTGGGCAGGGAGCCTGCTTCCCTCTCTCTCTCTCTCTCTGCCTGCCTCTCCATCTACTTGTGATTTCTCTCTGTCAAATAAATAAATAAAATCTTTAAAAAAAAAAAAAAAAAGAAGTTACAGCCTTTAAAAAGTAGGCTGGGATGGTAGAAGGAACATAATCATTAAAAAATGTTACTATCTTAGATGCCTAAGAAAACCAGTGTTACTCTGTGACATTAGATGATTGCTATTACTGGCACTTGTTTCATATAAACCTCTATCAATTATGAGGTTTTAAAAAATTAAAAAACATTACCTCGGAATTTTTAAAAGCACATGATCACCCATCACCCAAACAAGCTATCAGAAACTGAGAGGGCTTCCTATTCTAATAATGTAGCCCATCTCTTCTAGTAGGCTCAATGTGGGTCATGTTCCCCGTCCAACAAATTCAACTTGCAACTAAAACTACAGCATTAAGTTTGTAGTATAAATCTAAATAAACTGTTCAATGTGAGGAAAATATCCCCCACACCAAAATTTCAATGACTATATAGCTAAGCAGAGCCCTTTAACCCTCACCATCCCCGACACAACATCAACAGTTGTCCTAAAAGCAAACAGATCACATCTAAAAGCTGCTAATGTATCATGACGGCAGTGTCTCAGGAATTAAATTATTTTGTTAACCTGTTGGTCCTGCTGTTATTGATGGACTAGTGAGACACGACACTGGGGAGGAAAAGCCTCTGGGCTGCTGGCTGACTGCAGGCAAGTTCACTGAAGGACTCCCCTCCTGGCTTTCAGTTATTTGCAGCCAAGGCAAAGAGCTAAGATCAAGAACCCTCACTGCCCTATGCCCATATTTTCTGCTCTTAAACTTTTTCAAACTCCCAATTCCAGGAGCTGCGTTAGCCTAGAGGTCCCTAAAAGAACAAAACAGAGCTCTTCATCATTTCTTGTTTTGAATTTTAAATTGTCTGGGATGAGTAATTTAGGTGCTGATCTTTCCTTTCCTATGTTGTTTTAACATATCTCATCATTTTGATTTTAAGACACCCTGTTCTGTCCCTTACCCATTTAAAATATTTTTTTATCCTACCTTTGCTGTGACTTCACAGCTTTAATTCCTGAGTGCTGAATTCTACCTTGCTTATTCCTGATGATTTTTAATATTTATCTTACTCTGTCTTACTTTGTTTTCTTTTAAAAACTAGTTTTGTCTTTTTTTATTTTAGACTTCTTGCCTTTTTCTTATTTCCTGTAGCAAATGATTTCATAATTATTTTTCTCAATATTACCTTCAATACATTCTCCTTTCTCACAATTCTAATATTGAAACGTTATATTTTCGGGGGTGCCTGGGGGCTCAGCTGGTTAAGCATCTGCCTTTAGCTCAGGTCATGATCATAGGGGTTCTGGGATCGAGTGCCATGTTGGGCTCTCTGCTCAGCAGAGTCTGTTTCTCCCTCTAGCTCTACCTGATGCTTCCCCTGCTTCTGTGCTCTCTCTCTGTCAAATACATAAATGAAATCTTAAAAAAAAAAAACCCCAAACAAAAAACTTTATCCATTAATTTTCTTAATCTTCTTAACCAGCTAACTTATCAGTCTGTTTTCCCATTTTTTATTCTTATCACAAATAAAAAGGACTTAAGTTGCCCTGGGTTATACATGAGGCAGGACCCCAGGCCCTGGACAACAGTTCCAGAGAGACCACAGCAAACCGTTTTTCTAAGCAGCACATCTGGCACCTTCCTCTAATATTCTCCCAACGCTGTAAGTCAGGCTTTCTAATATTTTCAGTGGACACAAGTATAGTAAAAGTTATATGCATAATTCTTTAAAGCTATTAAAATATCTAAAACCATTTTGATTCAAAGGGAGTTTTCCTGCCCAAAAAAGGGGTTTATGTTGAAATTCTATCACCAACATACCCCTCTCAGACTCTTAAAATACACTATTCATGCTTCTCAGAGTCTTGTAAAAAAATTTAAAGTTCTGAGAATAATTGAGCTATTCATAAAAATGATAATGACAATAAGCTATTGATAATTAAGCTAATAAAAAACAGGGAAATGTACATATTTGTTAAATAATTTTATTTTCCTAAATTTGGTTTCAAAAAGCATGTGCTTAAAGAAAAGAAAAGACCAGCTTAATTGAGGCTGGAACATTAACAGAGACATATCAATAAATAAGAATTCAGTGGTATTTTATTTCAAGTTGACTTTTATATCTAATCAATAACTATTTTTATATAACTAATCCCTGAAAGACTGAAGGAACGCAAGGAGGGACAATGGAATAGGTGAGCACAGAAAGAGAACAGATGGATAAGATATCCATGCTTCTGGTTCTAAAAAAAGAAGAAGAAAATCACAAAACAAAGAGGGAACCAAATTATAATCTTCCGGGGGAACAATTTTGGTAATTTATGATCCTAAAGAGATTAACAGAAATGTTTAATTCTAACTGACCTACTGACGAAAATTTGGTTTACATCCCATTTTATGTGGTTATATTCACATTTGACCATGAATTCTATTAGGGAATTATCTAGCAAGTACAGCACGGATACACAACTGAACCATAAAATATGCATATAACAGAATAACAATAACATATACCTTAAGTGGTTCTGCTAGGTCTGAGAGCTGATTAATTTTCTGTTTAATTGCATCATACTTGTTTTCTGCTTCTATTTTCAGACTTTTAAGATGTTCCATATTTTTTTGTTGTTGTTCCATATTTTTCTCAACCATTTTCATTTTGATTTTATTTTCTTGCGCTTCATCTTCCTGGTTACATTTACAGAGCATATGGAGTTAATTAAAATACTTAAGTTATGAAATAGAAAAACAGTACGAAATTCTGAGAGAGGAGACACTACAGGCTCCAGGCAATCTGATGAAAGACAAATACAAAGAACACTAGTATATTTTCATACCCTTAGTTGTTAATCAGGAAGTACAAGAAAATGACTCAATAAAAAGATGGACATTTGGGAGACAAGTTAAACTATACTCCGCTTGAGGTCATCAACAAAGGAGAAGAACTTTTATTTTATCTAGTTACACTGTCTTTCAAAGTGCAGTGTACTGAATTAGCCCCAGCAAAAGTTAGATGCTGAGGAAACAAAACTGACCAAGACATAGCCCATACCTTTAAGAAATCTAAGGAATTGAAGCAGAAAAATAAACAGTGGAAAACAAAATTACTGATAACAAATGAAGACAAATTCTCATTCCCAGAAAGCTCCCATACACTTTATGTCTTGTTCTCTGTGATATCTCTCAGCACTTAATATGGTGCCTGGTGCAGAGTGGATACTTAATAAATAGTTATTCATTTTAACCAGACCCAATCTACCTAATTCACTGTTTACTGTAACTCAGAGAAGCTAAGCTGAATGTCATACACAGTTCCTTGGAGGGGGGAAAAAAAAGAGTAACAAATGTGTGATAAATTAAAATGAAAACCAGTTTCTAGCAGACAAAAAAACCAACAATGCGGAGCCTAGCTACAACTGACTAAGAGATATCCATTAATACTAATACTGACTCATTGTGAAATATACTCTGCTAGGCAGTTTGGTTTAAAAGGCCACTGTTCAGAAACATACTGTTTAAGCTTTGATAGTTTTATTACATGCAGTAGAAGACAAAATAAATTATTATGCATGCAAGTTACATATACAAAACACTAAGGAACTTAAATGCTGGAAGCCAGGTAGTTTCTACCTTATTTGTAAATGAAGATAGCAATCATAAAAACTAGCTCCAATTAAAGGATCAAAAAAAGGCTGAGAGAAGGTGCTATTAACATAAATGACAGTTTTGTCCTTTAACACTACATTTAAACTGAGGAAAAGAATCTTACCAATGTTGCAATATCTACAGACTGGTGTTCTTCTATATTCTCAAGCTCCCGAATTTCAGAAATACTTTCTGTTATTTTTACCTGAAAGAAAAGTATTTCAACTTTAGTAACGTAAAATAAATTAAAGGGGTGCCTGGCTGGCTCAGTCAGTAGAGCATGTGACTCTTGATCTTAGGGTTGTGAGTTTGAGCCCCATGCTAGGTGTAGAGATTAGTTAACAAAATAAAATCTTCATAAACAATTAATTAAAAACAAACAAAACAAAACCCCAGAAAGGATATATTAATCCACAAAGTTCTTATTTGCTTTTGTTACAGACAGGGTTCTGTAGCTAATGAAAGAGCCACATTAGTATTAAATGAACAAAAGGAAGTTGTGTATAAAGTCTGCTACTATCACCCTTATGACTAATCCATTCCCATGGAAAAAAAGATAGAAGAATTCCATCTTAGCATTTAAAATGATGACAGTGTTGGAATCATCGAGAAAATCTTTTTCTGAAACACCCAGACTGAGGTTACGGCAAGATTTTCCAATGCAGTGCTTCACAAAGTATGACCCAAGCACACCCTGGTGCTTCTGAGACTCTTTCAAGGGGTCATGAGGTCAACACTATTTTCATAAAAACACTAAGACACTATGTACCCTTTTTATCATTTACGAAAATATAAAAATGTCAATTTTCTCACTAATATTTGGTTTTAGAAAAATATCCATAGAAATGTTATTTTTGTTAATACATGAGTTTTTGTTAAGTACACCAATAAATATTCTTAAAGTTTGTTTTTTTTTTAAGATTTTATTTATTTGAAAGAGGGAGGGGGAGAGCAGGAGCATGGGTAAAGGGAAGAGCAGCGGGAGCAGACTCCCCACTGAGCTGGAACCCAGTAGAGAGGGGCTCGATCCCAGGACCCTGACATCATGACCTGAGATGAAGGCAGCTGCTTAACCAACTGAGCCATTCAGGCATCCCTTAATTTTTAATAATTAGGTAAAACCCACACACATGAAAGCTCTTTTAAGACTGTAAAGGGGCTTGAGGCCCAAAAGTCTGAGAACTGCTCCTCTAAAACTAAATGAATGGTAGGAACTTGAAAACAACTGCGAAGTAGTAAGTTGAAAAAAACAAAAGGACTTTTTTTTTTTTTTTTACCTTTAACTCTCTATAATGTATTTGGCGCCTTCTAAGAAATTCTTCATTGCGCTTAATATCCTTTTCAAGGGCAGACAAATGTTGCTGAAGATTTAATATCTGGGCCTTTTTATTTTCAACTTCATTCTCCAAGTCACTGGGCAGAGAGGAGAGGATAAAAAACACCTTAAATCTATTTCTAAAAATTACAAATACTTTAGATCTTACAAGGAAGAGCTTATTTGCAACTCTGTTCAGTTAAACCAGTTCTATATTCCTACCAAGTTATTAACAACATGAAAATATAGAGATTTCAGTAGAATCTAAACAGAGTCATAGTTGACTCATTTCATTAAGAAATATTTATGATTTCTGTGTGGCAGGCATCACGCGCAGTGACAGGCAGAGGTGGAAACAGAAGGATTCAAAGAAAAGGAAAAAAAACCCCTAGGAAATAAACTGTAACGCTAAAATGTCAACATAACACTTTATATCCTCAGAACTACAGGAACCTAGGAGTGAGCCTGGAAGAAGTAACAACTAAACTGTGTTCTTAAAGGTTCCCTCCGCTGGACCACCTAAGGGACACAGAAAGAACACACTGAAGCACAGAGAAGTGAAACAGAGAAACTCGGCAGCTCAACACAGGCTGTGGCTAGGTAAATGCTTCAAACATGCGGGAGTGGGAGGATGGAGAGGGAGACAATGAAAAGAGATGGGAGAAAAAGCCAGCAGATGCCAAAGCCGTAAAGCGTCTCTGTGACAGCAGTCACTGTCTTCAGAAGTCAACGGTTCCTGCCTCACTGACCCAAGCACCTGTCTCCCAAAGTCGTGTGCCTGGTGGGAGAGAACCACCTTTGCAGTTAAAAACTTGTCTCTATTGACAGTATTGGCCACATTTTAGTAAGATGCATATTTTCCCACATTTTAACATCTCTGAAATCATCTTCCAGTTCATGGCTCAATTAGCAGAATTTTTTTTCTGTTTTAATAATACGGCAGCTTAAATTTGATGAAATACTCTGTGTTACCTTGCCAGAATCTCAAAATCAAAAAAAGACTCAAGAAATGTCAGCTGAATGAATGATAAACATGAGGAGAGGAGGAAAAGAGTTGTGGTATTTCTGGTAAAAATGGGGGCCAGATACAAGAACTTAAGATGGCTCCTTAAGATGTAATAAGAAATATCTGTATTACTTGAATTACCATGTATACATCTGTGCCTATACTAACAAATGGTAATTTCACTAAAAACAATAGAATATTTACCAAGTAAACAAACTTTGAAACCCAGAGCCTAAACCAAAAATAAAAACCAGTGAAATAAGCACCAAAAATATTCTGTTTTACTATTTCCTGAAAACTGCTAAATGGTACAACTTCCTTTTTGCTGGCTAGGATGAATTCTGTCACACACTTTTTTTTTTTTCTTTTTAAATTTTATTTATTTGAGAATAAGACAGAGTGAGCAGCAGAGATAGCGAGAGAAGGCACAAGCCTGCTTTTCCCTCTGCTCCCCACTGAGGACAGGAGGCTCGATCCTAGGACCCTGAGATCATGACCTGAGCTGAAGGCAGATGGTTAACCAACTGAGCCACCCAGGTGTCCCTGTCACACAATTTCATATAGTGTTCCTCCTTAGTTTTTAAATAACTTTCACATGGAGCAAGAACCTATGCTACCAATGAAACAGGTACAACAACTGAGCTAAGTGTGTGTATGCCGTTTGCGTGGGATGAACACACGCTCCAGAGCTGCCCATCCACATGGTACACTCCTCAGTCTCCAGCCCTTACTCTGCTACGTCTGTTTCCATGGCCCTTGACGGAGTTAGTATTCATCTACAGTCTCTGCCCACTTTCTCAATATAAGCTCCAGGATGAGGAATTTTTTGTATTTTATTTTGTGCAGCGCTTTGTGCCCAGATCAGGGCCCGGCACATCAAGTACTCATTCAATATCTGTTTTATAGAACAAATGCAAGAATAAATTTGAAAAACACACTTTGAAAAATTACATTAAATATGTTACAGTAGTTTGACAATTCAAAAATCCAGAGGTAAACTTTTTTTTTTTTTTTCTGATCTTGTATGTAAGCAGTAACTGTATTGGAATTATTCTGAGAGCTACCTTAGACATTTTTCTCACACATTTTGTGTACTTTCATCATGGGAAACCACACTCGGATAATTCCACTATTAAGAATGTAAGATCTGAGCACTTCCAAAACTATGCCGAGATGCACGTATGTGTGTTCTCACTGCAGCACTGTTAGAAGAGGAAACGGTGAGCAACTCCTATGTCCATCAACAGGGAACCGGAGAAGCAGTTTACTGATTCCGCTCATAATCTGCTTGGGTGGCTCAGATCATGATGCCAGGGTCCTGGGATGGAGACCGGGCTAGGGCTCCCGTTCAGGGGGAGGCTGCTTCTTCCTCTCCTCCCCTCCGAAGCTCTCTCTCACTATCTGTCTCTCTCAAATAAATGAAATCTTTAACAACAACTGTAACAAAGTGATGAGAACAGTTCATTCTGTGTACTTTCCTACACAGAAAGTATTCTTTCAGACGTGGCTTTTTTAGCTATTAGCCTTTTTCTTTCTCTCTTTTTAATTGAGGTGCAGTTTACATATAATATTACATTAGTTTTAGGTGTACAAGACAGTGATTCAAAATTTATATATATTAAGAAGCGACCATCACAATAAATCAAGCAGTCGTCAGTCACCAAAGTTGTTAAAATATTAATAATCATTAATATTAACTATATTAATATTATGTATTATATATTAATTATATTCCCTAAGCTGTACATTGTATTTCTAAGATTTACCTGTTTTCCAATTGGAAATCTGTACCTTTTAATCCCCTTCATCTCACCCAGCCCTCCCCTCATCCCTCCCTCCTCTGGAGAGAGACTGTTCAACCATCAGATTGTTCTCCTTATCTAGGAGTCGGTTTCTGCTTTATTTGTTCATTTGTTTCGTTTTTTAAATTCCACATGTAACTGAAATCATACAGTATTTGCCTTTCTCTGTCTGACTTAAATTAACATAATACCCAGAACAGCATATTCACAATTAATAAAGTTGATCAATGTGGGAAACAATTTTTTAAAAAACCAGTGTTCAACAGCCTTTTGAAACAAAAGATGTGTCCCCTACACATTAATATGAATACTATTAGCTAAAAAATGAAGCCATGTATCAACTTGAAATGTTTATTTCTGAAATGTTGCAATCAGAGACCCTAACTCACTGTTGGGGTTTATTTACATTCTTTTCCAATAATGCCATACTTCTTTTTTTAAGACTCAGGACACAAATACACAAGGCAGTTTTTGTTCAAAGGAACGTGTGAGCAACATAGTGTAAACTCATGTCTGCTTGAACACCATATAAGTTAGTCTTACCCAGTTAAGAATTAGGAAGACTGGATTTAAATGTCATGGCACAATGGAAAAAACCTACCACTTCACAGGTCACTTTTATATAGCACATTCACACATCTATCCTCTAAGACTCAGTGTCAATGTAAAATGTGTGCTTTGTGCCACAACACCAACTTGCTAGTCATTCAACTTTTTTCTGTTGCTAAATAAGAAGTTTTACCAAACTTTCTGATATCCATTATGGCTATTGTTCTTCATGCTGTTCTCAAAGTCACACTAAAATGACTAATATTATTTGAAAACAAGAGATATATCTCAACAAAACTCTCATTTCTCCTACATATATAAGTCATTTAGAATACTTTCACTTTTACTCAGTTTTCTTAGATATTTATTTTACTTAAGTTCTGAGTTCTATTAAAGGTCTTACAGGTTACTAATTTAGTTCCAACTCATCAATCTGTCAACTGAATTTGTTTAGTTAGAAAATCACAGTTTTTTTGGTACCAAAAATCCTTTCTGCAATGCTTGTGAATCTCATTAAATATACTTAGTAGTTTTTTGTTCAACTTCTCACTTTGTCTCCTCTGGCAGCTCTGTTTTTCCTAGATATGTGTTCTAATTATGCCAAATGATCTTTTTAGAACAGTGCAACTCAAAATACAGTCAGAGACAGAATATGAACTTGAGCCAGAATGTAAACCAGCACACTTATACTCTCACTGAACAAAGTCAAAACTAAATGACGGGATAGTGGTGTAGCTGATGTACATTCTGAGTTCAGCTCCTATGTCCTTGTAGATCAGCTGGTCAAGGAAACACAATTGGTGCTCTTAGCACAGAATACTATTGTCAAAGTGATGATGGGAAACAACCATCAACCCAGAATTCTACCTCCAGCTAAATGATCTTTTAAACCCAAAGAGATGACTCACAATCCTTCCCTGAAAGAACTACGATAGAGTAATACGAAGGAAACCAAACCCTCCAGGAAGCAGCAGAATACCAGGGCAATGCTACATTGGCACTAACCTTATCTCAGAATCCACATCTTTGCTTAGGAATTTAGGTCTTGTATTTTCAGACGAATAGTAACGTCCTGCAAAGACTTGATCACCATCAGCAGTAAAAGCTTCTCTACAGTTCTTGGGTGGTTTTTGAGACTGCATTACTGAACGAGCTACAGAATTGTTCTAAAAAAATGGGGGAGGAGACATTTTTTAAGTTATGCGATAGCGCTTCTGATACACAATTTCAAAATGTTCCCTATCATTATTTTAAGATTCAAGTATTTTTACTTAAACATTTAAACATAAATAAAATAGTTCCAGAAAGTTAAAAAAAGAACTTCAAAAACAACCTTCATTAATTCAAAGAATTAAAACTGACAACTTTTAGAGCAACAAAGTAAGCAAGGCATTATGATAAAGTGATTTAAGTTCTAATGCTGCTATCCATTAGAGTTAAAATTTTAAGTACATTTTCACATGAAAATATTTACTTTAGAACAGAGTTCATACAAATCTTACTTTTTCTAAATGACTTTCACAGCCTGAAAAGAAAGATGTGAGTGAACAGCAAATGGCAAGAAAAGATAAGATACTGAATTATGTGAAGGAAAGCCTGGAAATAAGCCCTAAAAGAAGTAAAATAAGCATTGGGCTTTATGGAGGCCCCGCCAACCTCTGAGGACAGACAAGGGGACTTCATTCTTTCCTTTCAAGGATCCTTCTAAAATATAACTGAGCAAGAACCACAAGTAATTACAATATGACCTTGCAACACATATACTGTATATACATTTAAATTACTGATACCATTATTTCTCAGTTTCTGTTAATGAGGAAAAGAAACTCTATTATGTTTGTTTTGATTAGATCTATTTCGAATTTCCTTGTTCCTTCTCAACCAATGACAATCTAATCCAACAAGTTCATAAAAATACATAAATAGATGAAAAGTAAATACTGATTTATTTTATAATAAAGTTTTAAGATAATGAACTCATAAAATATCAAGTAGAATATTTGTTTAAAAATTAGGATAATAATCCACTTATCTATAAGGGTAAATAAAAAATGGATTTGGCAGTCAATCAAGAAAGAATGAGTAACAAAAATTATAGCATCATTCACCAAAATAATATGTACTTGTGAATACAGTTGTACTGAGGAATAGCCAAAAATATAAAAGCTCCCTCAGGCAGAAAACGCAAAAACCAGTTCTGTATTATTCTATAGCTTCCTATGAGGTAAAAGTACAGTGGTAAAACATATTAACAACTTCATACTATAGACTAGACTGAGAAGAGGAATTTATAGAACCAACTTCAGTTTTGGAAATTTAAAAGTAATACAAAGTTCAGCAAGCATTTTATCTTACTTTGATCAGAAGCACTGTCTCTATGCTTCTCATGTCAATCAGGCTGTTTGCAACCACTGCATTATCTATTTCTAAAGCTGTCAGGACTGTTGGAAACTCTGGATGATAAGCAGCTCTAGGAGACAAAAATATGTTAAGTACTAAAAAATTATATATTAATAATATGTAAGTACTTTCAACCTTTAATTTTATATACATATGTTTTTTTAATGCGTGACTATAGATAAGACAACTGAAAATAACTGATAACATTTGAAAACATCTGTAAGAGGTGAATTTTATTTAAATAGCGAACATTTATATTATGTGCTAGGCATTCTAAGAATATTATAAATAGTATCCGCTCATTGAATCCTCATAATAACCATGAGATTGATAATAATATTCTCTAATTTAAAGGAGTTTGTTCTTAAGATGGGGGAGGCAAACCACTGGCCTAGGATACTTAAAACGGAGAGAAGTCAATGGAGTAGGAAAGTTTAAGGTTCAGAACAGAGGTGAAATAATTTAAAAAAGCAGTCCAACAAACCAGGCAAGAAAGCAGGCAGTTCAGAGCCTATGTAGAATAAAGAGCTTTTGAGAGAAAGAGCGTCTCTTCTGCCAAGCAGGACAGGACGTACAGACGCAGACAGACATGGTTATGGGCGGCTAGCAGGCCGAGCACTTCGGCAGCCTGTACTTCAGAGGGAACAAGCCCATTTTAATAGGAAAGGAAACTATTCCTAGATCTCCTGGGGAGCTACACACTACACCAGGCTCCTCTGCTGAGGTTCTGTAATGTGAGCCTGATACACCATGTTCCAAGGGTGTTTTCCTGCTCTTTTCCACATTAAAATAACATGCCCAATTTTAAAATTTAGTGCTGGAATCACAATATATACTGATTATGTGAAGTGAATTATGTGAATGTGCTGTTCCTTTGAACCTTAAGTTCTTTACCAAAAATCACCCCTCCAAAACGTCTGTAAAGGCAGCTGAAGTTGAGAGAATATTAAACATACCCGACCTGTCGATATTCTGTCAACATCCGACTTCCTCTACCATGCCATTAACTTGAACTTCAGCGTAATTGCAAACTACTCTGAAGGGTGAATGTCCTGGAGCTGCACCATTGACCTGCGACTTCCCGCTGTCACCAGGAGCCCACGGCAGCCCTCCCCGCTTCCCGTGCCTGTTCAACCTGCTCTCTGCCCGCACTGGCAGATCTCTAGAGCTGCTCCCTCGCCTCACAGTCCTCCCTCTCCAGCTACACCTCACGGCCACTGAACAAATGAACTTTCCCAGCAGCACTTTCTCAAGGGCTTCCCTCTTCTTCTGTAAGAACCACTCTCTCTAGCAAATCCAAATGGAGCATTAGTCCAACAGTACACATTCTCTCCTCAAACTTACTAAAAAGGTAAGAGTCCCGCAGCCACCATGGGTGTCTGAATGCTGAGCGGATGTCGGCTCTGCTTCCTCTCTCACTCTCCCAAACCTACCCAACGGCTGAGGCCCTCGTCCTCAGCACACAGATTCCCCTATTTCCAAGCAGTGACCTCATGCTGCACAAATGGAGCTCACCCCGCAGCCCTTCACGGAATGACACACTGCTAGGAGGCCGGGAAACACGGCGTGCCAGGAGAGCCGCGCCAGGCGTGCCTACTCATGGGAGTCTGTGCAGCGGGTCATGGAGCGGTCCTGGCAGCTGCTCAGGACCCCTGTCCCCGGTGCCCGAAGTACGCGGCTGGTGCAGGAGGATACTCCTCAAAGGGGCCGATCTCTCCCAGCAATCTCCTGGGGACAGTTTCCAAGGTCCCCGCAGGAAAACCTGTGAGTCAGCACACTGGCCTTCTACCAGCTGTTCAGAGGTCTCTCACTCTAGATGCAGCTAGCCCGTCAGGGGACATCTTTACCATAAGCAACGCTGTCTGGCAGCACAACCGAAATTTCACTTTTATCAGGTTTTAGAAATCAGGAACCAGAGCCAGAAACGTTGGGGTCATATTTTCAGGCAGACAGGGAAAATAGTTTACCTTGAACTCCCAAATCCTCATTTCTAGCCGAAATGTTCAAAACTGGCAATTCCACAACAGGACTCATCCACTTCTGACAAACCCACTTTTTCCTTATACTTCTCCTAGAACAGTTACGAGCATACCTGCTCAGGAGTCACTCTAGCCAGAGACCTCGCAGTCATCCTGAATTCTTACATTCTCTTACATTCAAGTAACAAGTTCTATTGATTTTGACCTAAATAGTGCTTTCATTTTTATTATTTTCTTAAGGATTTATTTATTTATTTGAAAGAGAGAGAGAGTGCGCACACGTGCGCAAGCAGAGTGGGGGCAGAGAGAGGAGGAGAGGGTCCCAAGCAGAGCCCCTGCTGAGCGTGGAGCCCCAGACGGGGCTTGATCTCATGACCTTGAGATCATGACCTGAGCCAAAATCATGAGTCGGACGCACAACCAGTTGAGCCATGCAGGCACCCTCTAAATAGCATTTTTAACCTGCCCCTTGCTATCTATAATGCAAATGCTATTTTTTGCAGAATAATTTATTATGCCTTGTCACTCTGCGTTTTGCACGCAGAATTCTCTTGCTTACAAGGCAGTTAACCCTTCTCTGTCACTTGACAAATTCATCAGGTTTGAAGATTGATCATTGTCCTCTTTTCTCTAACTTCTTTGCCAACCTGCCCACTAATGTATAACATAATTAAACTCCCTCATTTGAACTACATCTGCATTTTGTGATCCAATTTGATCAAAGCTGACGAAGAATAAACTGTGAATGCTGAGTGCCAAAGCTCTTCCTTAGTACCCCAGCCCCACATACCCCTTAATTTGCCATGCGTGGTCTATATCACTTCCCTCAGTATAATTTCTATGCCACACCACATCTCTTCCCCTCTCCTGACGCCCATTAATAGACCTCGTTTAAGGAGTTCAAGGGCAGGGAGCATGTCTTATTTATCTAGGTGTCTCCATTGCCTAGACTGAACTTAAAGAAGTGGCTTGATGAAATTTCATCAATTAGTACTACAGATTTAGTTGACGGTAAAATGTCTTAATTCTTTCTGATTTTGGACATTAACCAAACCAGAAATGGCATTTAGCTACCAATGCCTCACCTGTGTCTTACATCATACATCTCATTCCGAAACTCAGAAACTATTATCTGTGGTCGTGATGTTCCCCGTGAATAAAACCTTTCCATCAGGGCCTGAAGAACTCTTTCATCAGCATGGTTATGGCAACAGTAGGCCTGCAGAAGTCCTTTCAAGCAAGATTCGATAGCCAAAGCAAGTTCGGGGTCACGAAGATGAATGCAAGCTCCTAAAGGCAAGAGAAAATTATTAAAAGGCCCATAAATACTTATTTTGAAATATTAATGTAACTATCTTCTTATAACTGTTTATAAGTGACTTCAAAATATTTTCACATAAAGAAGCTTAAATGACATTACAGATCTTATGTTAACTATATGGGAGATCCCCACATATCCACTGGATACACTGGGGCGAAAACCCATCAAATCCTGTGAAAAGAACTGCCCCAGTAACTCCAGTGTAAACCAACAGAGGTTTTTCGGTGTAAGTGTATACTACTTGAGCCTCTGAATGGCACTTTGGAAAGTAAACCAAAAGGTTTACAGATTCTTCATTATTTTCTGTAAAACTGATTAACACTGGTATTTTTAGATGAGGAAAATACCAGGAATTGGTATTTCAGGAATGGATGAGGAAATGCCTCATCCATTGAAACAGATACTGGTATAGAGGTACATATCATTTATATGAACAGACTTTACCGTAATACTTAATACTGCGTGAAATGCTGTACTAACACAGTAAGACAATACTTTAACAACAAAGCATTTTTATGTTGACAGCATCATTTTCACTTAACAATATTACACAATTAGAGATAACTCCTCAGAAGAATTCAACAGATACATATATTATTTAATCTCATGTATAATAGGGATAATTCAATAAACCCAGGATTTATACTTGAAAAAGGACTTAGGAATAAAGTTTTCCAACCTAAACAGAAAATAAGAAAATAAGTCATTTAATAAAGGATACATAAAATTCAGGTAGTGAGAGGCCTTCTGATTCTATTATTGCCACTGGATTTTCTGACTAACCAATTATTTTCAAATTAGTTCATTCGTTTATTCATTCATTCAGGAAAAAAAGTTAGATCAGATTATTCAACTCAATAGTTATTTTTTCCTTTTCCTAAGTTTTCTTGCTTTTTTTTTTCCTTTTTCTAAGTTCTTATGCTTTAAAAATGCAAAAGAGAAATTATAAAGTTTAAAGTGATTTTTATCCCTGTATCCACAGGGATACAATTAAAATCCACATACACTTATGTTCCTTTTTGATAAGTTTTAAAACTAGATTCAATAGACCCTTTCTGAAAATAAAACCTTATTTTTAATGTTTCTTATACCCTGACCAAATGGTGACAAATACCTAAAGGGCCCACGGGTTTACACGTAAAAAGCCCACGTCTATAGGCATCATCTATTGCTTCAAGAAGGGCTGGAACATGAGGGCCAAATCTTTTCAGTCGATCAGTTTTACTATCTTTTAATTCTTTCAGTTGCCTCTGATTATAGCTCAGTGTATGCTTGACATCTAATTCTTCTCCCCTAAAAAATAAAAGTGAAAAACAGAAGAGATATGAGTATAGTTATACAGAAATATCCAGCCTCTCCCCCCAACACCTGCATATCAGTGAATGACTCAGCTACCCTAAAGACTGAAGTCAGATTTCTTTATTTGAAAATGATGGTGTTACTAGAGAAAAATAGTCTCAAGTCCTTAAAACTTAGCACAAGAAAAGAAATGATGCCATGGGAATGAGGATTAGAAATTCCAGAAATGGCCCAGCTCTACAAGTGTTATAAAAGTCTGAGAAAAGTGATTTTTTTTTTAAGATTTTATTTATTTATTTGACAGACAGAGATCACAAGCAGGCAGAGAGGCAGGCAGAAAGAGAAGAAGGCAGGAGAGAAGAGGAAGCAGGCTCCCCGAGGAGCAGAGAGCCCTAAGCAGGGCTCGATCCCAGGACTCTGGGATCATGACCTGAGCTGAAGGCAGAGGCTTTAACCCACTGAGCCATCCAGGCACCCGGAAAAGTGATTTTTAAAAGATATCTTATTCAATACAAGAAACAACAACCATAATAAAACATGTTTTCTCTCTTTCTATAAAGACCAAACCATCTGATTTTCAAGTCATTGAAAAAAAATCATTATAGGGATATTGAAACTTACTTAATTCTGATCCGTTCTTCTTTGTCCTTTTCTATGGCTTGCTGAAACTGTTCTATCTCTTGATTTATTGAGCTTTCTTGATCCTGCAAGGCCTTTACTCTCTCTTTTAACCAAGATATTTTTTTTTGCCTTTCCAATCGTTCAGGTTCCAAAGATTGATCGGTACTAACAATAAATAATCCAAAATGGAAAATGTTAAGTGAAAAACTTAACATTTAAAAAATACAAAGCTATGTGATAAAATTCCTTTACAAATAATATGAAAAATATAATACCCCACTTTGCAACTTGGCTGTATTACAAAATGAGGCAATCGTGAACACGGCAAAGTAACCATCTTACCTTTTCTTTAGTTCTTCGATTCTTTTGCAAAGCTGTTCATCATCTTTCATTAATGCTCTATACTCGTTTAGGGAACGATTATATAAAACCTGAAAAAACATTAGACACAGTTTGGGAAGATAAAAAAATATATTAATCCCATTCAAATCCACTTTTGCCAAATCTTCGTATCGGCGGCTAAATATATACAAAAATATATTTTTAAAACAAAGTACATAAATGGCCATATGAAACCATTATTTTTTAAAGTCTGAAAGCAGCACAGATTTCTACCTAATTGCAATAACTCTACTTTTAAAAGTAAATGAACAGTATTTGTGTTTGATATGCAGCATTTAACATTCCAGGTTGGAAAATTTCTCTCACCTCAGCTTCATTATAGACCCTTTTCTTAGCAGTAACATCAGTTTTCAACGCCATACATTCTGGTGCTCTTGCATTTGTCTCTTGACTAATCTTTTCCAGTTTATCTTGAATATCTTTGTATTTTTTTTCTGCTTCATTAAGTCTAACCTTTAAGAAAATAATATCGTTGGAGTGTTTTTTACTTTTCTTCAATAAACAGAAAAAAATTTTTAAACTTAGTTTTACTCTTAATAATCTCAAGATATCAGGTAAGTAAACTTAATTACATGAAATACTAAAATACAATTTTTAATTCTACATTTAGTTATCCAACAAATGTGCTATCTTCTGGGGATACAAAGAGTAACAACGGTTTGCAGGTAACAAAACCAAACAGAGACAGACAAAATTTCGCAGAAGAACAGACTGCTTAAATTGATCATAGTTTGGATATAATAATGCTTAAGTTGGCTATGTCTATAATTGTGGAAGCCCAGGGAAAGAACCCAGAGGTCTGCCAGAAAAAGTCAAGAATGCCTTCAAGGCAGAAGTAGCATTAGAGCTGAGACTTCAAAGATTAATCCATATGTACCAGCAGAAAGGCTGGGGAAAGGTGTTAGAGGCAGATGGGAAAGCATGCAGAAAGGCACTAATACAACTTTCAGCAATGAAAATATTTGAGCTTAATCTGAGAGGGTGGTGGTGGGAACTGAGCCAAAGCATGCAAGGGCCCAGAATTTCCTAACAATCAGCTTACAACTTAACCCTCCAGACCACAGGGAGACAAGACATGACCAAATCTGTACATCAAGTCACTTTGGAAGCACATGCAGGGTGGAGGGAAAATGAAAAGAAACAGCGTCAGTAAAGAGGTAACATTCCAGAGCAAAATGAATCAGAAACCAAAACGGGACACTGACAATAGGAATGGATTAGAAGAAACGATATGAGAACTGTCTGGATCAGGGATTAGCAAACTTTTTAATGAGTCAGATAGTGTAGCAGACACTATTTCTTCATATCCCTTCCACTTAATAGTCATTCTGTACTCAACTACCACGCGTAAGACTACATGAAAGGTTTTATGTAAGACATGGTAGGAAGATACAAATATAAAACAAGACCGTTCTTACCCTCCAGAAACTTACCACTTACTACAGAGTGCCCAAATGCTTAAGTGGGCCAAAGGCCTGCAGAACTGAAGTATCACCCAGCCTCAAGATCCTCCTTTTCTCATTTGAAAAACCGTGAACATTTATTACATTTAATTCAGACTGGATTTAATTACTTTATTTTTTACTTTTTTTAAAGACATATTTTATTTTGAAGTAATCTTTACACCCAACGTGGGGCTCAAACTTAACAACTCCATAATCAAGAGTCATATGCTCTACTGACTGAGCCAGCCAGGCGCCCCAGATTCCATTTTTAGGTTGGAGATTATCTAAAGAGAAAAATAACTTAAGATCTTCCTCTATGACAGTTAAGAAATGAGGATAAGGAGAATTTGGTGGGAAAAAAATTCCAGAATATTCTCAGAAAAATGAAAATCTGAGGTGAGAAAAGGTGAGTGGGGCTGAACTTCCATTTGCTACCTGAAGAGGGAATAAGAAATTCAGCCTTTTTCTGTTATTTTTACATATTTATTTCTTACTTTTGATGGATGAATAACACTTAAAGGGAAGAAAATATATCTGCTTACTATAAAAAAGCAATGTGGGCAAGATTACATTCTATATTATAAACTAAGCTTGGGGGCCCAAAACACTTCAGTAGAACAAAATACTAACAGGTTAAGTCAGCCACACTTAACTAAGTAGAGCTTCTGTAAAAATGAAAAGCCTACAAGTTCTACTTCTAGCATGACAAAAGGCAAGGAACTCTGCACTGCGGGCTACATACCCTTGTGAAATACTAAAAGACCACTCAAGTGCAAATTTTAACCTGGTGAATTATACGATGTATGAATTATACTTCAATAAAGCTGTTAAACAAAGAATGAAAAGGCAAGTATGAAGAGTGAGTGCATCGGCTATATGATAAAAAGTCCCTGTGGACAGCCCTAACAGAGTATCACTGCTTTTATTTACCATCCAACCAACTTCTACCTCTATCCCAAGTGGAAGACTCTTGAATCATACATAAATAGCATAGCTTCCCCCTGGGATCTTAAATCTCAGGTTGAAATTAATCTTAACAGACCTAACAACTTGTCCCACACATGCTGCACCTACATGAAATCCTCTGATGGTTCTGGGCCCTTAAACTTTAGTTCCCTCAAATTTCTGGTAGCAATCTCTGGGCACTGTGCTTAACTTCATGATACTTAGCTTTCTAATTGACTATTATCCTAGCACCTCAAGACTTTTTATATGTTGATACGCCCAATGAACACAAGAGTAAAAGCTTCATATTGTAGCATCGCTGGTTGATAAGAAAATACCACTGTCCACATGCATGAGTTTAGGGTGTTTTATCACCGGGCTCAACTGGCTAATCATGTCCAAACACAATACTCCTTTTAAAAAAGAGTTGCTGGGGAGCCTGGGTGGCTCAGTTGGTTGGGCATCTGACTCTTGAATTTGGCTCAGGTCATGATCTTGGGGCTGTGAGATGGACTATGTTAGGCTTGATGCTCAGTTCAGAGTTTACTTGAGATTCTGGGTTCCTCTCCTCCCTCTGGCCCTCCCCCTGCTTATGCTGCCTAACAGCCCTCTCACCAGATAAAAAAATTAAATGTAAAAAAAATAAATAAGTAAAAAAGAGTTGCCACTTTAGTACTTGAGCAAAAGTTTATGTTAGTTCCATTTAAGTAATAAATTCAAGCAGATAAATATATAGGTTGAAACTGCTCTTTCTGTAGGTCTTTTAAAATGGTCTAATATAAAAAAAGGTCTAATATCAGTAATCTCATATGATTTAAACTGCTAAATCTGTATTAAAAAAACAATTACCTGCTGTTCTTCCATCTTCCTGTCAAGTCTAGCAGCACGATCTTCCCCAATTTTGATATTATCTCTGATAGCATTCAATTGTTTTTCAATTTCATTGACCTAAAAAGAAATTATAGTGTAAATCACATCTAAGAGTGACTGTAACCAAATATTTTCTACATATTAAAAGCATAAGTGAATAATAGAGAAAAAATTACCACTGCCCAAGCCATTTCATGTTTCAAGTATTCTAAATTAGTCTTCATTGTACTTAAACCCGCAATACTTTGAAAACGTTCTTCTTTCTCCAAACACTGGCGTTTTAGTTCAATAAGTCGCTTTAAAAAAAAAAAAAAAAAAAAAAAAAAAAAGGATTTGTTTCTTATCAACATTGAAAAGACAAGAAGACTCTTCAGCAATTATATATTTTTTGAATGCACCCCCTTAACAAGTATTAAAAACGATATGCAAGGGAATGACTTCCTCAAGGTAAAAATAAAAGTGCCTTTGGTTCTTTGGTATACTTTTATTAGGTGTAATTGTTTTCTTAATTTCTGCATTATAAAAATGGCCAAATACTCATCAAATGAAGATCAAAGGAATAAAAGGTTTAAGACGAATACAGACAAATCACAAAACTCAGTTTCCCATTTCTCTCAACTCTTTATCCGACAGAGAGACTGGTATGTTCTTCTGGGCAAAGTATGCCCAGTACTCACTCCAAAGATAATGGAAGACACATAAGAAATTTATTTCTAAAAGCCAAGTAAGTTATAATTATTTACTTATTTACTTTATTTTTTAAGTAGGCTGCACATCCAGTGTGAAGCCCAACATAGGGCCCAAACTCAGAACTTTGAGACCAAGACTGAGCTGAAATTGAGCTGGACACCCAATCAATTGAGCCAGACATCCCAATTTATAATTTTTTTAAAATCTAAGCTCTCCTTAATAAATAAAATCATCAGGGGCACCTGGGTGGCTCAGTGGGTTAAATTTTCAGCTCTTGATTTTGGCTCAGGTCATGATCTCAGGGTCATGAGACTGAGCTGCTGCCGCCCCATCTCCCTGGGCTCTGTGCTGGGTAGAGACTGCTTGAGATTCTCTCTCTTTGTCTCTATCCCTCTGCCCCTTCCCCGCTTGCTTGTATGCACACACATGCTCTCCAAAAATTAAATTAATAGTATAAATCATCAAACAAGTGTCAAATATAATGACATTAAAACAGCTTCTGAGGTGATTTAGATTCTGTACACCTGGGCAGATGGCCTCCCCACTTCATCCGTGCTTACCATCTTCTAATAGGGCCTCACACTGTGGACCTAATATGTCCCCATCAGTCACTTTCCCAATTCTCCAGAATTATTTCAATCCATTATCACTCTCTTCAAGCCTCATACTCCCCCATCACCCTAATTCCTCACTCATTCTCACTGCCTCCTACTTCAGAGAACTTAGAGCCACCGGAGGAAACTCTCTCCAACTTCCACCAACCTCATTTACAAATCTAAAGCAGGAGGAGGTGGCTTCCTGACACTGAAGTCCAGCCCCCATCTCCTACCTACATATTTTGGATCCAACCACCAGCTTCTGCCTTCTCAGGAGGTCTGAATTAGTTCACTTTTCATGCCTATCTTTCCATCTTTGTTTCCACTTGGACCTCTTCACTGACTTCCTTCTGTTATCATGTTTAGTCTTTACTCACTTATCTTTCCCATTTACAAACAAAACCGCCACTACCCATGCTTGGGCACCTCCTCTTCCTCTCCTCCCCTAAGTTTTCTGAAAGTTATCTCTCTTCCATTTTCTCATATTTTCAGCCCCACAAATCTGGCTTCTGCTTTCACCACTACTGAAACTTCTCTTGTCACAGGCCTCTCTGCAGATTAGGTCACTAAATACAGGGAGCACCTGTCAAACCTTGTGGTGCTTGCCACTGACCACTGTCTTCTCAAATTCTCTTCTCTTGGCCTCTGTGGCTTCCATGAGCGTTTCTCATGGCTCAGGCCCGGATCCACTTTCCTCTCCTTCTCAGCAAGCTAAGTCATTCCTGCAGCTTGCACACCAACAATACACTAATGAGTCTCAAATTTTTATTGAAGCCAGACTTCTGAATTCCTCACTCATATGTCCAATTGGATGTTTTGTAAGCACCTCAAAACTAATGTGTTCAAAATGAAATTCATCATTTTTCTAAAAAGAAAAAAAAGAAAGAAAAGAAAAAATGCTCCTCTTTCCAAGATTCCTATCTTAAGAAACTTAGCCTACAGCTCAGGTCATCCACCTGGAGGTCAGTCAGTCACCTTTGTTATCTCTTCTGTCTCAACTTCACTCCTCCTTGTCCCACAATCACATCTGCTCAAATCATTTCAAAACTCCCCTCCACTAACCTGCTACTACTCTTACGTCATCATTATATCTATGGACAATGATAACTCTTTATCGATCTCTCTACATTAGTTCTTTCCTTACAGTGATTCACTCTCTTCCACAGATTACAAATATTCATTTAGTCAATCATCCATTTCACGTGCTCTACAGCTCTTAGGTTTACAAGGTCCTCTACAGTTTGGCCTCTTCATTCTCACCCTGTGCACTCCGGCCAATCTGGAATTCTTTCAACTTTCTAAAAGCACCGTATACTCTCTCGCCCAAGACGCTGCCACACTCTTACCCCAGGACCCACACCCTTCCTTACTCTCTTCATCCCTTCCCTGGCATGGTTCACCTTTCAGTTCTCACCCTGGATACCATCCTTAACGACGACACCCCTCCCATGTCTCTACCCCCACTGCTGATACCCTCTGAAATGCTTTTGTACAAATCTAATCACAAGTCCTTTAGTAGGGCCCACCATACTGGTATTTACTATATTTTCCTGCTGAACAGTTAGGTTTCTGACCCCAGAACCCGGATATATATTTGCCGTCATATGGCCATAGACAACGCACAATGCCAGGGTTTTTGTTGACTGAACACCTTCTAGTTTCTATATAACCTTCACATACTATTTCCTACAGATTTAAATATTCAAGTCTAGAGCTTATTTTGAGAATATAAGACATTAATTAATTAGAAAAAAAGCTCTTATGTGGGCTTATTATATATAAGGAATTCTGCTACATGATACAGGGAAACAGTTCTTAAGCTTCATAATCAAAACATCTTTAGTAGTTGATAACAAAGTATACCATAGAGAAAGTGGGTGTTCAACCCCCAGCTGTCTGAAGCAAATACATTTTTTCAAAGTCCTGATTTATTATTTTTAAAATAATAAGTAAAACATATGCTATCATTTTTTAAAATATGCAACTATTTCCTCTTCCCAAAAACACCATACACCAAGAAATTGTGTTGTATTAATTCTGTGGCTTATAGTTGATAGTGTGCCTCCTGGCACACTACCACTATCCTGGGTTTGAAGGGATAATGTGAGGAATAAAAATAAATATATCCATCCTTGTTGTTAAGAGTTTTCATACAACCACAGACCTAACTTTAAATATGCAATCCTGAAAACCTAAAGTAAAAGGGTCACGGCAGCACCAAATAAAGCTGAGCTGGGTCAATCATTAGCACAATTCTGTGTCAAAAGAACAAGCTACGAACTAGCTGAAAGCTCCCCTGATTTTAGAAAACCAATTAGGCAACTAAAGAACAAGATACAGAATCACAATAATTGGTGAGAGTCAATGTACAGGAGAAAAAGCTGAAATGTAAGCCTTATGATTCTGAGGTCCTTGATTAGCATAGAGAAGGTTGGATCTTCAGGAATCTGATGAAAGTACAAGAAGAAAATATAGCAGATGTAAAACCAAATTTAAGAAAGTCACACTGGCTTGAGTAATTTCAGATTCACACAAGTATACACAGCTGCCAAGCTGGTGAGTACTGATGTGAAAGGTGCTACCAAGTCATCAGTGCTTCGTGAATGTTAACATTTCCCCAGTGTGAGGAAAGAGTTATCTACCACAGATAACAACAAATGCATATTATGTTTTTTATCAACTTGAGGCATGTGCTTATTTTGCATTCAAAAGAAATATTATAGTTTTTTAAATTACATATAGTGGGAATTAGTGATACTTTACTGTAATACCAACTAGTCATATATCAAGGCTTAAGCTGTAAAATACTGCTCTGTCCTCTAGTTTATGGCCTAACAGAGGAAAACGTGTACATACCCATTATGCCAAAACAAAAAAGTAAAGGCTGATACATGCCCTGAATATAAAAACCACATGTCCTATATTTCATAGAGTGTATGAAAGTGTCATTAGTTTTATACAGATACACACCTACAGACAGGTGTACAATTATACAGTACCACTTATAAGTACTACATAAATTTGACTGATCTCAAAACTATCTGCATTAAGTATTTACAAACCTCTTCTCCTTGATTTATCTGCTCCTTTGTTCTTTCTTTTGTTTCCATAATATATGAATAATCTTCTTTCATCTGTTCAAGTTGGGTTGCTTTCATAAAAAACTGTATCAATAAGAAAAACACAATTAGGAGTTTGTAAATTTCCACAGAACTGAAAAAAATCTGTTGGTCTCCAAAAATATTTGAACAATTATGTAAAATGATATTAAAAACACACTCAAGTTTTCACACCTAAAATTTACTTAATATACTCTGTTGATATCTATACATTCGTTTGCAATAGCTCTTAAAAACCCACGTTAAGAAAACACTTCTGGTGTAAGAATAATACCATCCTGAAAACTCATTTTCACTGATTCTTTCATTCTTTAAACAAATATGAATAAAAAGAAAACATCTCTATTCTTGATCTTGGTACATCTTGAATTTTTAGAAAAGGAAATAATGAAACCCATTCAAAAGTTATAGCAATAGTCGTCATCAAATATTTTGTAAGCTTTCTAAATAATTTATAGTTTAAAGGTTATTATGTATGGCCAATCATTCCCTTGAATTTCCTTAAAGATTAATTTTAAAATAATCCATTCTCTGGCAAAGACCGAGAAGGCAAGAAGCAAGAAATGTTGGAGAAATTGTGGAGAAAAGGGAGCCTCTTACACTGTTGGTGGGAATGCAAGTTGTTGCAGCCACTTTGGAATACAGTGAGGAAGTTCCTTAAAAAACTAAAAATAGGAACGCCTGGGTGGCTCAGTTGGTTAAGCAGCTGCCTTCGGCTCAGGTCATGATCCCAGCGTCCTGGGATCGAGTCCCACATCGGACTCCTTGCTCCGCAGGGAGCCTGCTTCTCCCTCTGACTCTGCCTTCCACTCTGTCTGCCTGTGCTCGCTCTCGCTCGCTCTCTCTCTGACAAATAAATAAATAAAATCTTTAAAAAAAAAAAAAATTAAAAATAGACCCTATAACCCAGAAATTGCACTACTGGATATTTACCCCAAATATACAGATGTAGTGAAAAGAAGGGCCGTGTACACTCCAGTGTTCATAGCAGCAATGTCCACAAAAGCCAAAATATGGAAAGAGCCAAGATGCCCTTCAACAGATGAATGGATAAAGAAGATGTGGTCCATATACATAAAGGAATATTACTCAGTCAACAAAAAGGATGAGTACCCAACTTTTGCATCAACACTGATAGGACTGGAGAAATGCTGAAGTCATGTGAAATAAGTCAGAGAAAATCAGTTATCATATGGTTTCACTTATTTGTGGAACATAAGGAATAGCATGGAGGACATTAGGAGAAGGAAGGGAAAAATGAAGGGGGAGAAATTGGGAGTGGGAGACAAATCATGAGAGATTATGGTCTCCAGGAAAGTTGGGGAGCCTAGTGATGGGTATTAAGGAGGGCACAGATTGCATGGAGCCGTGGGTGTTATACGCAGACAATGAATCATGGAACACTACATCAAAAACTAACGATGTACTGTATAGTGACTAACATAACACAATAAAAAAAAATAACAATAACTTTTAAAAAAGAATAATCCATTCTCTCAGAATTTAAAGCCAAAAAGTGAAAACAAGAATTTACCAAGAAAATTATACTTCCATCATATTTAGACCTTCCCTAAATTAGTTCTACAGTATTACTGTAAATAGGTGGCTTTAAAAAACCCAACTCAATATTTATTATGTGAGCAAGAGTTATGTTCGGTAGATATGGTTTATCTATAAATGTATTCTTTTTGATAAATTCCTATCTCCTTTGGTGCTCCTTACTTTGTATTTGTCTCCCTCATTTTTAGACTGCAAGAACTGCTTGCTCATCTCTTGTGTTAAAACAGAAACTGGATTATCCACCTGAAACAAACAAGAGAGGTTATTTTTGATTATTTCATTTTAACACCTTAAAAATAAATGAACTGAAATATAGCATACAATTCACCAACGGTGTCATCAAGAAGGCTAAGGTTAGAGTATTTAGGTAAATATACAAAGAAAAAATATTAGAACTTCTTAATGTGAAGAAAAGGTTTCATTACTTCATGATACTAAAATAAATACCATATACAAAATTATTCTGCCACTCAGTGAGGGCACAGGCATATTTCTTTTACCTGTTTTATAGAATGTCACTCCTATGCTACTGGTTAATAATCAGACAACAGTGAGTAAAGCCCTCAGCTGCCTTGGGTTTTTGTGTTTCATGGCCCTATGTAGCCCTGGGCAAGTCAGTTTCTCCAACTGAATACAGAAAGTCCAACTAATTTCTCATCAGAATTATGATGACAAGTAGTGTTTATTTTTCTTACAGCAGTTCTTCAGATTTTCCACTTGTTATTATTTCTTCATGATTGTAAAATAAACAGAAATGCTGAAGTCATTTCTACCTTTTGGGGAAGGAATCATTTTAAATAAGCCATTGCTTGAACTGCACTACCTATAACTAACAAGCTAAAGTATAGTTCTATAATGGTAAAGTACAGTAACCAACCAAAGCACAGGGGAGAAAGTTTAAAACATATATATATGAAACTCGTTTCAGAAAGATTCGAGATCATTACTCATTGGTATCTTTAGTTTTAGTAAGAAAGTAATTTGTGTATTAGAACATAATCCCATTTGCAAGTTACAGAATATGTAGGACGAGTAAAAATTAAAAAAAAAATTTTTTTCAGGTTTTATATATTTGAGGAACAGAGAGCATGAGCAGGGGGTGGGGCAGGAGAGGCAGAGGGAGGGGGGAAAAGCAGACTCCCTACCGAGCAGGGAGCCCAATATGGGGTTTGATCCCAGTACCTTGAAATCACGACCCAACTGAAGGCAGGTATTTAACCACTGAGCCACCCAGGTGCCCCTAAATAAAAAAATTTTAAACTTCGTCATTTTGCCATCTGTAAGATGCTAAATGTACTTTGTTAGCATAACAATGGTTTAAAAATCGTCCCTTTTAAATAAAATTTTGTGCTCGCTTCAATAGCACAAATACTTTTTAAGTAAAATTTTGGGTGTCCTCTTCTAAGATAACAAAAACATTTATAGGGTTATAAAGAAACCTCTACGTTACTTTATTATTATCATTATATAGGTAGACCAGACTGCCACGTATTTTTGCTCTGTATCTTAATTTCACACTCCGTCTGACTTCTTAAAAATAAGACCTAATGCACTAGCTTTACCAACAGAGATTTTAACCAAGTTTGAATTAGTAGCTTCACTAAAATTTATATTCTTTTGTCTACATCTTTCTGATTGTTCCTGAAATAGGGTTCCTAGTTCCTAATAGTCCAGCGATTATGTAAGAATCTTGCAGCTTTACCTGTTAAGACTAGAGCAAGCAAAAAGCAAGCACAAACAGGTAAACTTCAGAGAAAGGATAAGAAGGGGAGGCACAGGGGCACCTGGGTGGCTCAGTGGATTGAGCCTCTGCCTTCAGCTCAGGTCATGATCTCAGGGTCCTGGGATCGAGCTTTCTGCTCAGCAGGGAGCCTGCTTCCCCCATTCTCTCTGCCTACTTGTGATCTCTCTCTCTGTGTCAAATAAAGAGATAAAATCTTCAAAAAAAAAAAAAAAAAAGAAGAAGAAGAAGAAGAAGGGGACAGAGGACAAATAAAATTAGGTACTTAAAGACATTAAATATCCTCCTCCCTCTGGGTTATTCTAGGTCATCATTGTCCAATAGATACATAATGCAAATCACACAGATAATTTTAAATTTTCTAGTAGCTACATTAAAAATATAAAAAGAAATGGGTAAAACTGGGATACCTGGGGGGCACAGTAGTTTAAAGCATCTGTCTTTGGCTTAGGTCATGATCTCGGGGTCCTAGGATGGAGCCCTGCATAGGGCTCCCTGCTCAGCACGGAGTCTGCTTCTCCCTCTCCCTCTGCCTTTCCTCCCTGCTCATGCTCTCTCTCTCTCTCTCTCTCTCTCTAGCTCTGTGTTCTCTCTAATAAATAGATAAATTAAAATCTTAAAAAAAAAAAAAGAACAGATAAAATAATTCTAATCTAAAATATTATCATTTTAACATATACCTATATAAAAATGAGATTATTCCTTTGCATTAAGTATTCCAAATCTAGTGGGTATCTCACACTGTAGTGCATGTCAGTTTGGACCACCCACATTCAAGTGCTCAATACCCACATGTGGCGAGTGGTTACTGTACAGGTTAGTGTAGCTCTAGGCCTTCCATATGTTGATCAATGAACCCGAACCTTTGGTTAAATGCAGCATACCAGAAAAGGACTAAAGAAGTTATGATAACAATCTTCAAATATTTCAAAAGAAATAAACATATTTTTATATTCCCCAAGGAAGTGGGAGCTTAGAGAAACAGGCTTTATTCAACTTTTCCATAATAAAAACTTCCTGATGGAGCTGTGCGCAGAAGGACTCAGAAGTCTCAGGCACAAGTGATTTCTCCACCACAATCCACTTAAGCACTTGCTGGAGGGACAGGGGGTAAATGTGGACAGTGAGAACTCTACTGGATGCCCTTCAAGATGCTCCCAAACACCCGATTCCATACACTTTTGGTTTTCTTGATTCTGCTTAAAAATTGTCCTGCATTCTAGTCTCAAATTTATTTGACACATCTGCTTTTCTCTAGATTTTAATAATTATTTTTCTAACCTTCTGTTGCCTGATATACAAGCTACTACCCACATGTAGTTTTTTTTACACTTAATTAAATCAAATCAAACACCTGATTTCTTAGTCCTACATTTCAGGTGCTCAAGAGCAATATATTAGTGGCTGGCCCACTGAGCAGCATCATACAGAATATTTCTACCATCAGAGAAAGATCTTCTGGATAGCTTTGTTCTAAACGAAACTGGAAAAAAGGCCTAGATTCGTAATTATTCTTTGTCCTTGGTGACTCGTCTTGGTGTTCTTCATCCTGGAGTAACTAAGGCAGGGTGGCATATTAGAATGGAACAGGATGCACAGATCCCCAGCCAGGCTCTACCAGCAACCATGCCTAGACCACTGTAGGGGTAAATTTACTTTTTCTAGTTCTATTATCACCTAGAAAATAAAGGTGAATTAGATGACCTCCAAAGACAATTCCAGCACTACTAAGACTACATGCTCTACTTCTAATTATTCGAAGTATCTTAGCAGAAAGGACTGGAGCCTGATCTCCTTAGGTATGATCAGGAACTCCAAAACTATACATAAAGAAGGCTTTCTGTTTCTAGAATAAACTTTTTATCTACAAAAATTTAGCACTGCATTTAGAAAACTATGATGCTATTCTGACTAGGATCGCAGAAAGCAAAGAAACTTTATAGCCTTTATTTAACATCTATTTTAGCCTGTACCAGTATAGACTAGATGTTCTTGACTCCTCTTTCAAATCACAGGTGTTCTAGTAGGCACTGAAAATTCCTGCTGAATTAGTAAATTTTAAGCAACGTTGCTAACAATAGTTGTACATGTTTGTCCTACAGTCAGTTTACTCACAGGAGCCCATTTTAATTCTTTCGACACTACGAATGAAATCACATGAGAGTGACCAGTTACTCTTAAATGAAAATTTAGCAATTACCTGTATGTTAAAATGATCAAGAATCGCAATCAGCTCTTCTTTTCTAGTAGAAACCACGGTACCTGGTTAAGAGAAATACATAAAATGACCAGACTGTTTCTAGGGTAAAAATACAGACAAAAAAATAAGCACTCATTCGCAAATACAAACATTAACTACTTTATCATGTCCTTAAGAACAGGCACACATGGGAGAGAGCCGCAGGCCGCCTGCGTTCCGAGCCAGGCACACGGCAGAGGACAGTGCTCCTCTTCCCCCTGCAGCGAAACACTTGCTTCTCCTTCTCATCTATGGCTTCGCTTCTTCCTTCCTGTCCTTTTCCACCGTTGACTAAGCCCCCTCTCCATGTGTGAGAACAACTACGGGGGTGGAAGGAGGCCCGCAGGTGAGAACAAAGCAGCGCAGCTCGTTTCAAGGGGACCCCAGGCTCTGATAACCGTGGTCCTGCCGTACGTGTCCTGGGGTCAAACACCTGTGGGTGCGTGTCCGTACAGCATCCCGTGTATGTCACACATGCAGCCGACCGATCACATGACGAGACAGAGGTTTCAAGAGTTTGGGAGGAAATTCCCTTTCAATGAATACCTGAGCAATCACTTTGCTCTAGCTGAATATTTACTTGCATGTTATATGAAATGGAAAGACACTCATAACAAACCTGTTTCACTTTTTAGTTTATAAGACCGACTTCCATCCATGCTGATGTGCTGCTGCACGACTATAGAGTTGCCGTACACATTTGCTCTATAGGCATCATCTCCTCTGTTCCGTAATGTTATTGAGATATCAGCTGAGCTGAAGCAAGAAGGTTAAGCTAAGTCACATGAAGACACAGTGCAATTTCAATACTAGGTTACTATAATTTTCAAAACCTCCAAAGTATTTTGCCCAATTCATTTGCGAAGTAGCTTTACACAAGCGATTGATGGCTGACAGGCTATACAGAACAACGTTGAAGATACCACACCTAACAAAAAAGTGAAGTTGAGAATAAGACACAAAAACACTGACTACCTTACCTATAATAGAAATACCACATTCACATAAAAACCACTTTTTTAAATATTCTATTTATTTATTTGAGAGAATAAGAGAGAGCACGAGTGGGGGAAGGAGCAGAGAGAAGGGGAGGGACAAGAGACTACCTACTGAGCAGGGGGCCCCATGTGGGGCTCAACTCCAGGACCCTCAGCTGAAGTCAGACACTTAACCGACTGAGCCACCCAGGTGCCCTAAAACCATTTAAGTTTGGTTGTTTCAAGTCATGTAGATAAGTTATACATTTTCCTATGGGCAATGAGTATTACTATACTGCCTGACTACTCTAAATTACATAACAAAGCATTACACTGACAGCAGACCTTTAAGAATGATTAAGTAACAATTATGGGGAAATAATAATATTTTCTAAGAGCATCAGCATCCAAGAAAGCAACTTTATTCTTTCAAATACTTGGCAATAAAAAAAATGAAAAAAAAAAATGATGTTGGTATCAAGAAACAAATGATTGAAGTTTTATCAGATTACAGAAAAATTATTTTTGAAGTTTTAAAGAAGTACATATTTTAATACATTATGGAAAAAAATATCAATCTTTATTTTTCCACTTTTGTTAAAGTAAGATTAGTAGAAAGACAATGTTCATGCGGTACATTACTAAATATTTTAAAACTTCCTTAAACATAAAAGCAGACAATTCTTTTTTTCCTTGCTCATACGAACATCTGTCAAAATCCTAAAGTCCCTTAATGTGAAACTACTTCAACGGGTAATTAAATAAAATCTTTAATAGTATTTGTTTTCATGAATTTGTAATCATATTCCCAAAGTGCTCCCATTTGTAGGAACTGCAGAAAAACATACTCAAAATAAACTTTACTATAAGCTGGTTAAATTACAGTAGGCACACTCAAAGGTTTCATCTTCTCACCCTCTTCTCCGGGAGTGCTCAAGCAGAAAGACAGGGCTCAGCAGACATGAGTCCCCACCCTGTCTCCCAGGGACTGAACTAAATACAGAAATCTGACACAAACTGAAACAGATTCTCTTCTTTAAGAATTCAAATTAAGAAGAACTGGTAAAACTCAAATAAGGTCTATAGGTTCCTCAGTAATACCAAGGTGAACCACATAGCTTTGGTAAAAGTAACTTTGTTACTTAAGCTGTCAATATTAAGAAAAATTAGATGAAGGTCATACAGGAAACTATACAATCTTTGCAACACTTCCATAAATCTAGATTACTTCATAGTGAAAAGTTTTATCAACAAACCCAAATGAAGGCACAACCAAGTCAAGAGCTAGTGATTCCTTGAGGCCTCTGAGGACCAGAGAAACCAGTTTGCGACATTACCCCCTGACCAGAGGACAGCAGCAAAAGCATACAATGGAGAAACCTGGGAAACCACCAAGACAGACAGACACACCCACAGACATTGGCACTGAATCTGAGACAAAGAGAATGTAAGGGCCCTTCCTTCCATGCACTGCCCCACAGACAAGGGCAGTAAGAGGTCAGTGAGTGCACACACGAGGACACAGAGTAACAAAGACCTGGATAAGTTATAAGGAAGAGAACACATACTCCAGAGATGAGAGAAACACATTTACAAACCCACACACTTGTCATAAGGAGAAATAGGGAAGGGAGTAAAACACTGCATCGCCCATCAAGTGAGGGGGTGAGGCAGGGTGGGACAGCAGAGGAGCTGCAGCATGGATCTAAAAGAAGGGAGTGGCGGACAGAGGCCTACAGACAAAGACACAGAAAGGCAGAGACACAAAACAGAAAGGCCCAGAGCAGGTAATACTTGGTTCTGAGCTCTCTCAATTCCAGTCACTCATGAGACCCAATTGTACTTCTTCCCTGCAGGTTCTAAGACACATATCTCTGAATCTTTCTAATAAATCACCTTTTCTCAACTACTCTAAGCTGGGGGGGGGGGGTGTTTAAATCAGAAATACATAATTAGGACAGATACGTTCCTGAAAAATTGTAATTAATAGGATTTTTAAAAGCTCCTGAGTTGGTTTTAATAAATACTCAAGGCTGTAAACCATTAACTGAAGTATAGTAGGGGAAGGGCAACTGGCCTACCGTAAGGAGAAAAAATATTTTATTTCACTAGCTAATATGATTACCTAGTATTAAGTGAATGCACCTCATGAAAACATTTAAAAAATAAAGTGAGTACAGAGAAACAAAAGCAAAAATGAACTATGGGGACTTCATCAGGATAAAAAGCTTTTGCATAGCAAAGGAAACAGTCAACAAAACTAAAAGGTAACCTACAGAATGGGAGGACATATTTGCAAATGTCTTATCAGATAAAGGGCTGGTATCCAAAATGTACAAAGAACTTATCAAACTCAACACCCAAAAAACAAAAAATCCAGTCAAGAAATGGGCACAAGACAAAGAAGAAACCAGAAACCAAACTGGTTTGGTTTCTGGTTTCTTCTTTGTATGAAGACATACAAATGGCCAACAGACACATGAAAACATGCTCAGTAACACTTGACATCAGGGAAATACAAATCAAAACCACAATGGGATACCACCTCACACCAGTCAGAATGGCTAAAATTAACAACTCAGGAAAACAGATGTTGGTGAAGATGCAGAGAAAGAGGGGACCATCTCACACTGTTGGTGGGAATGCAAGCTGGTGCAGCCACTCTGGAAAACAGTATGGAGGTTCCTCAAAAAGTTGAAAATAGAGCTACCCTATGACCCAGCAGTTGCACCTCTAGGTATTTATCCAAAGGCTACAAACACAGTGATTTGAAGGGGCACCTGCACCCCAATGTTTACAGCAGCAATGCCCATACTACCCAAAATAGGGAAAGAGCCCAGACACCCACTGACAGATGAAGAGATAAAGATGTGGTGTATACATGCATTGGAATATCACTCAGCCATCAAGAAGAATGAAATCTTGCCATTTGCAATGACATGGACAGAACCAGAGGATGTTATGCTAAGTGAAAAAAATCAGAAAAAGACAAATATTATATGATTTCACTCATATGTGGAATTTAAGAAACAAAACAGATAAACACAGGGGAAGGGAAGGAAAAATAAAATGGTAACAGAGAGGGAGATATACCATAACAGACTCTTTTTTTTTTTTTATTTCAATGATTAGACTTTTATTTAAAAATTTTAAAATAATCCACTGATTATTTTTTTACAAATGTCCATGAATTTCTTTTTTTTTAAATTTTTTATTTTTATAAACTATATAATATATTTTTATCCCCCGGGGTACAGGTATGTGAATCGCCAGGTTTACACACTTCACAGCACTCACCATAGCACATACCCTTCCCAATGTCCGTAACCCTACCCCCCTTCTTTCAGCCCCCCTCCCCCCAGCAACCCTCAGTTTGTTTTGTGAGATTAAGAGTCACTTATGGTTTGTCTCCCTCCCGATCCCACCATAACAGACTCTTAACAACAGAGACGAACTGAGGGTTGCTGGAGGGGAGGCGGGTGAGAGGATGGGGTTGACTGGCTGATGGACATTAAGGAGGGCAATTAATGCAATGAGCCCTAGGCATTATACGCAACTGATGAAGCACTAAATTCTACCTTTGAAACTAAGAAACTATATGTTAATTAAACTAAACTTAAATAGAAAATTAAAAATAAAGTGACTATGTATATTTCCTCTCTGAATCATTAAACACCTCTCTTGATCGACAGCAAACATCTACTTTATTCTTTTCATTCCTAGCTACTCCTTGTATTTACATACCTTTAGTATTGTTAGAACTTTGGAGGCACTGGTATCCCGTTGTGACAGAATTTGGATAAAAAAAGGCAAGTTTTTCAAAAAATACTATGGCTGAGGAGAAAAGTTCCATAATAACTGCTCAAAACACCTGTACAAGGAGAGACACGGACAACTTTACTGGGCACTAACTGCTGTCTCCTCACCATCCTGATGTAGCTCATCCTGAATTGCGGTTAAGAGCCATGGAGCCCAATGTCTGTAAATATGGGAGACCCTTAAGTGAAGAGACTATCCATGGGAGTTCTTTCAGAATGACAACACAAACCAGTAGTGCCACAGAAAGAACGTGGCTTCTTTCTCAACTCGGGAAAAAAATCGATCTGCACAGAGGTATCTGGACCAGCAGACCAACGGGAAGAAGGAACAAGGAACAGGCCGTGTAAAACTACGACGCATCTGCTCTGTCCCTGGGTAGCTAGCTCATCTGCAGGAAGTTCTGCAGCCTTGACTGAATCAATCAGAAATGCAGAGTAGGAGAGTATGAGTTTTTGTCCCTCCATAACCCACTCCCAACGGCACAACTGATGTCAGAAATGGGACTGCTGCGAAGATCCCAAAGTCACCAGGGCTAGTATTCGGAAGGCCAGGGGAAAAAGCTGTGAACTAAACATGTTCAAGAAGAACCTGAATAACAAGGGGCATGAGACCTTGGATCACTGAGAGAGGTTTCCAGAGGAGCTGCATTAGGCCCCAGCACCACTGTAAAGGGTTGGTGGCTGACAGAGGGCCGACTCCCAGGTAAAGTACCTCAGGGCACAGTTCTCTGAACCTCACAGGACAAGCATTGCTACAGAGAGCTGAAACCCCCAACTGAGAGCCCAGGTGCTACCAACGGGGAGTGTAATGTTTGGCAGGGGTGGGTGGGGAGCAGTGGGGAGGAGAGTCCCAAGGACTCTCTTGAACCTGAGCCAAACCAACAGACCTTCTTCAGGCAAAGTGGGACAGCCACGATTTTAGATACAGAATCGACTAAGACTAAACTGAAAAGCTCCATGAGCTGATTCTGTAAAAAAGTGATGACAGAACCAGAGAATATAAAATAAGAAGAAATTCACAGATACTGAATATTTTAATCATTTATTTTAAAATGACTTATTTGTGGGAGAGAGAGCATGCACGCTCATAAGTGAGGTTTGAAGCGGGCGGGGGGAGAAGCAGAATCCCCAATGAGCGTGGAGCCCATTATGGGGCTGGATGGATCCCACAACCCTGAGATCATCCCACAACCCCTGAGACGAAATCAAGAGTCAGACCCTCAACTGACTGAGCCAACAAGGCGCACCATGAAATTCACAGATATGAAACATTTTAAATGAAGAAGGGATGACTTAGAAGAATAGTAATGGGTTTGAAAAAGCTGTTTTAAAGCTACTTTTTCAGACAAGGTCAGTAAAAAGGAGATTGAGCTCAGGAAAAGCTTTTAACTGTTATTAACTGTTTAAAATACATTAATATTCCTATCTACAGGCAGCTATATCCTTGAAAGTTGGTGATTCATGTAAGCTGGACTTTTCCTTTTTTAAGTGATATTCTGAGGACAAGTCTCAGAAAGAAGTTTCTGTTTGGGTCCAGATATTTCCCAAGTGGCTAAAAACAAAAAAACAAACAAACAAAAATTTAACCAAGACATAAAACATTCAGTGGTACAGAAAAAAAAATTTTTTTTTTCTACCTCGAAGTTCCTATTTGAAGGAGCAATGTGTTATCTGGCTAGGCAGAGCATGTGATTGTTTGGACAACGAAGATATGTATATTTAAGTATAATGAATTGAAACAGAGCTGGGACCATTAAAAATGTTGAAATAACTTATATTTGACATCAGATATCATTTGGTTGGGGACTACGGAGAGGAGAAGACCTTGCTAGGCTGGGACCCAAATAAGATAAGGAGAGACAGAAAATATGCTGTTTGTTACCAAGTAGTTTGTTTCCAAGGCCATACAGCATGGGAAATTATTTTCTGTGTATCTTCACCCCTTCTCCTGTGTCCACTTGGAACTCTGGCTTAGGGTTAAGATTCCCATGGTTTTCAGAGAGATACATGAAAAAACTGCAGTCCTGGTTTACAGCCCATCCCTGTTCTATATTTTAGTAATAAAACTGAAGTGACATGGATATGACACTGAGCAGAAGGAAAGTCTATTATACGAAAAAAGATCACTTAATTCTCAAAGTTCCAGAGGTTCTAGGCATGGGGCATGCAAGAGAGAAACGAGAGATGCAGGCAGCCTCACTCTGAGAGCTAGTATAACAGAGTTTTGGGCTTCCAGTTTTTTGGAGACGCAAGGATCCCTTCAGAGTTACTTGAAGTTGTATTAAGAAAAGGAGATCAGGGCACCTGGGTGGTTCAGTGGGTTAAGCCGCTGCCTTCGGCTCAGGTCATGATCTCAGGGTCCTGGGATCGAGTCCCGCATCGGGCTCTCTGCTCAGCAGGAGCCTGCTTCCCCGCCTTTCTCTGCCTGCTTGTGATCTCTGTCAGTCAAATAAATAAATAAAATCTTTAAAAAAAAAAAAAAAAAGAAAAAGAAAAGAAAAGATCAGCCTGAAGAGTGGTCTTAATGGGCAAAAGGACCTAAGTCTAAGACAATGCAAACTAGGGAATTAAGAAAAAGTTACATGAAGGCAAGCTACATCAAAAAGAATTAGAAATGGGTCACCTGGGTGGCTCAGTCGGTTAAGCGTCTCTTGATTTCAGCTCGGCTCATAATTTCAGGTCTGTGGGATTGAGCCCCACACCGCGCTCCGTGCTCACTTGGAGTCGGGTTTATCCCTCTGCTCCCCCCACCCTTGTGCTCTCTCATTCAAATAAATAAATAAAATCTTAAAAAAAAAAAAAAAAAAAAGAAAGAAAGAATAAAATGTAAGCAGAGAGCCAATAAGGGTAGTTACATGACCATTCTCCAAGGGTCAAGATGGACCACAAATAGATGTGTGGATGTGGTCCTCAAATCGAACGCATTGGCAAACCACCTGAGTAAAGGACGTAAAATCAAAGACAGAGAGCAGAATACTTTTTAGGAATTCTTAGGGACTGGAGGCAGAAATTTTGCAGGGACCCTTGGCTGGTCATGGACTCTTTTGCCTGTATCATACTAATACGGACTTAGTGAAGTTTGGGTCAAAAGCCAGGAAAGTCCATTATTTATAAATATTCCTTTAAACAGAAATAATGCAGATTTATCACTGTTAGTTCTTTCTTCCAAAAAGGTAAAAGAAACAAGAGTATAAGAGGGCAGGCACATGGAAATACCTTACACAAGCTTTCTGTCTGGAGAGAGTAATGACAACAGAGGCCACGCAGGCAACAGGGACCAAGAGAAAGGAATGGAAAAAGAGGACTGTTCTGCTCTAGTTCTGGGAAATCAGTCCATTTCCTACCATGTTTATACAAATCTACAGTAAGCTGCTTCTTACTAAAGAATTGAAAAATCCATGTAGAACGCAAACACTTACTTCTGTCCATCTTTCACAAAACCTTTCAAAGAAGAGCCTCTATTAGTAGCGACAGCTTTTCCTCCAAGGCCGACGATGAGAGCTGTGAGTACTGCGCTCTTCCCACCTAACGAGACAGGTGTTGAAAAAAAAATCACACTCATTAAAGAGAGAGTAATAAAAAGGCTGACTCCTCCCATTTGATGCACAAAGATTTCTGAATGAAAATGTAAATTAGTTCTAACCCTGAAATGAACTGTTACACTTCCATTATCATTTTCTTTCAGCGAACTTAAAAAATTTATACCTATCATGAGATATTTAGCTGCCGCTACTAGAAAAAAATTAGTATGATTCAGGAATCAAATTTTTGGCACTAACAGGGAAATGGAAAAAATGGTTGCTATCTTTTCAACCTACAAGTCTCACTGTTGCATCTTGGTCCATCAGCCTATTAAAAACGAGTCTATCTTTCTAATTACACATGTATACTTGATTCACCTGATTTTTATTACATTCTAATTTAGGCATAATTTACTTTTTCCACAAATTCAGAGAAGTCAGAAACTATTTTTAACAACCCTTGAATGCAAACAAGCCCCACAGGGACAGGGATGTTGTTTGTTTTCTTCAATGCTGTTTGTTTTCTTCAATATCTCCAAGAGCAGCCCATCATAGGCACTCTGCTATTTAACAAATGAATGAACTTAAATATGAAAAAATCATCAGTCATACAGATGGAATGTTTCTGTGTAATATTTTGACAATTATTATTCATAATTTGAAAATTATTCATCTCCTAGCTCTCTGAAAGGTACACTTCTTCCTATGCCAACAGATATAAAATATCACAAGCTGAAATTTCAAAATCTAAACAATTACCCAGGATATGTAATCATTTTCTGAACTCCACAATCAACCAATTAAATCAACTCTTACGAGGCCATCATTTTCCACAATATAACCCAAATTAACCCAAATATACCACTGGTTAACCTGATTTAGTTCTTGGAATGCCTTTTGAGTCTCTAAATCTCTGCTTGTTCATTTCCAAATTCAATGCCTCCACTATTTGCATTATTTCTTCTTCTCTCAGTTTTATTAATAAAATCACTGCTTCAAAATTAAAAACAAAAACAAAGAAAAGACCTAATTGCAGAACCTATCAGCCTTTCCTTATTTCTTATCCTGTGGGACCTCCCAGTAGCACTGGATCCCTCTGTCCATTCTCTCCTTCTTATAACATTTTCCTCTTGACCGAATATAGCACAGGAGAAACAAAGAACACCTACTAAACACTCAACAGAATTCAGAGCTGCACAGGCCTAAGGTCCCTTCTAGCACACCACCAGCTGCAGGCTCTGACAAGCCTCCTCTCCGTGTATGGCTCAATTAAGTTGTCAACAGCTCAGGCCTGGCGGGTCCATCACAAAAGCTGCCTAACAGGTCTTTTTAACCCCTGTGTCTCTCCCCTTCTAATCCATTCTCTACAACATGGCCACTTTGTTTCACAAATCTTGACCATGTCATCCCTTACTCATAAACTTTAACTGGTTCTCCACTGACTTTTGAACATAACACAAAAATCCTTATCATGGCATTGAAGATTCTCACCAATGTCACCTACAACAGGACTCTCCAGTGTCAGCTTCTACCCCTCCCTATCATGTAGGATATGACAAAGCCATATAAGGTTGTTCACCACTGTCCATGCACGTCTATTTCTACTCCTTCAAACCTGTGCTGATGAGCAATCTTTGCCTGAAACATCTCAGACTCTTCTTCCCCAGTGAGATCTGCACAATCTGTCATTTTCATTCAAGTGCCACCACAAATACCACCTCCTCTCCAAGTTTCATTGGCCACAGTGAGAATTAGTTTCTTTCATGTTTGGATTCTCATGGCACTCTGTTTGGGCTCTGTCATAACATTGAATAGATGTAAGATGCAAGGCTGCCTCAATCATAATGAGGGTTGCTTGTCCACTCTTCTAGGGTATGAATTTCAAAACAAATGGATTAAAAAAAAAGTAAGCAGGAAATGTTTATTCTTACTACATAAATAATAAACTGACAGTTAACTCCTAATTTTCTTAAAGTGTAAACTGACAGCAAATACTGAAAATACTCATGACTGTAAGTTTATAGATCTAAAACTTAGATTTATCAGCATTCAGTTACCTTTTTACAAAAGTTAATGCATTCTAACTGTAAAGTACTGCTCAAAGTCAAATAAGGAGGAGGACAAAAGCACTTACTTCCATTGTTACCAACAACAAAGTTGACATTAGAACCAAATTTAAAGGGTCCAAGCATCGAATGACACATAAAGTTTCTTAGCTGAATACTCTCAATTATTCCAACTTCTGCTGCAGTCTATTAACCCAAAAAAAGGGGGGGGGGAGGGAGAGAGAAAACAATTAATCTAATAAACCCACTATAACCATCTAAACATTTGGAGAAAGTTCAGCGGTGTAATTAAAGAAAAAAGTTATAGTAAGTGATTAATGAATGGGAACCTTCTATGAGTAATCACTCATTCTAGAGTCCTTCAAGGATCTAATAATTGTTATCACATAGTTTCTCAATAGGACAATGCTAATGTTTTGAGTCAGATAATTATTTTGTTGGAGGAGAGCTGCCTGGTGCATTTTGAGAATTTTAGCAATATCCCTACCTTGTACCCACGAGATGCTAGTAGCACACATCTAACCCCAAGTTGTGACAACCAAAAAAATATCTGGACATTGTTAAATGTCCCCACGAAAGGTGAGGGGTTGCAAAATCTCCCCTTGATTGAGAACTACTGATACAGTCACATTTTTAAATCTTTTTTAACAGTGTGTTTAAAAACTCCTGGTTTCTCTTTTCTGGACACCATCTTATTAAAAAGCATAGACACATCCTTGTATGAGCAGAATATTGGAAATTATGGTTGAAGACTTTTTAAAGTAAATTTTTATTCTGATCTAACTGATGCAGTTGCAAGAATAGAGGGATCCTGTGAATTCTCTACTCCGTTTCCACCCACAGTAAATCTTACAAACTGTAGTACAGTATCACAACAGGATACTGACATTGATCCAGTCAAGATATAGAACATTTCCAACACCACAAGGATTCCTCACGTTGCCCCTTTTATAGCCAAGCCACATCCCACCCAATCTACCTCTATCTTAACTCCTGCTCCACTAATCTGTTCTCAATTTCTGTAACACTGTCACTTCACAAATGGTATAGAAATGACTATTGTTGCCTACACCGGGGGTTCACTGCTAAGTAGTTTTTCATGGTATGAATGTACCACAGTGTTTAACTGTTCGCTCAATGAATGACACCTGGGTTGTTTCAGTTTTGGGCTATTATAAATAAAGCTGCTATAAACATTCATGTATAGATTTTTGTGTGAAGGTATATCTTCATTTCTCTGGGATAAATGCTGGATTTTATGGTAGGCTGTTGTTGCATGTTAAATAAAAAATAAAATAAAATAAAGTAAAATAAAGAACAGCCAAACTATTTTTCAGAGTAGCTGTATCATTTTACATTCCCACCAGCAATCCATGAATAATCCGGTTTCTCTGCACCCTTGCCAACATTTGCACTTGTCACTGCTGTCATGTTTAATTTCACACATTCTGATGGGTGTGTAGTGATATCTCATTGTGGTCTTAATTTGCACTTCCTCAGTAACAATTGATTTTGAACATCATGTCACGTCACATCCCCTATTGTCCTTCTGAAACCTTCTAAAGGGTTGATGTTACAGGTTTGTTCCTGTTACCAGTAATTTGTGCCTTTCTTCTTTTCTTCCGTTGGTAGCTTTGTTAGAGGGTTGTCACACTTACTGATCATTCCAAAGAACAAGCTCTTTGTTTTCTTTACCAACTGATTCTAATAGTTAACATAAATGTCAAGAGAAGTCGTATTATTTCACCTTAGTTGGTTTTTTAAAAATCATACTGCCTTCCCTAATATTGAATTATCAAGAATATGACATATAAACGAGATGCAAGAACCACGCCAGGCCCCAAATTTTCACTTACCAAAGTAGAGGTACCATTAGTGAAAGAAACTGTACATTCATCTTCATCACCGTCTTTGTCAAAGTCATCCAACTCTTCTTGTCTCGGTCTTTTGGCATTTTCAGGAGAGAAGAAATTTTCTTCCTTTCTTTTGGCCATCAGGTCTGAACATGTATTAGAGTAACAATGAAGTAAATCAAGAAATCCATATGATTGTTCCATACATATTAAACTTAACAAAATAAAGGAGACAAAGCTTAAGTTTTAAGTACTATGTCCATTAGTTTTTACTTTTAAGAAAGTTGAAATATCATCTATAGAGGAGGAGGAGGCCATAAGACAAAAAATAGGGCAACAAAATAGATTTTCCCCTCAGGTCTTCAGAAAGAAACACAGCCTGACCGCCACTTCAATTTTAGCCCCAGGAGTCATGTCAGACTTCTAACCTGCAGAAGTATAAGGTAATAAATGTATGTTGTCATCTTTTTAAATCATGTGCATATGCTACACTAGTTGATTTTACTTCAGAGTTATTCATGGCCAAGATTTTATTGATATGGGCCTCCCTGAAAGTTCTGACTCCTGAACGGACAAATGGTAAAAGATTTTGTGAAACTATAGTTTCTAGTTTCCTAGATCTAACAGAGATGTCATAATACCTTCTGAAATTATCCCACAGCAATCATTTGATTTTTCAGATAAAACTATAAGTAGTTTCCCTTAATCATTCCCTAAAGAAGTAGTCCATGCTGTCTTTTTTTTAAACCAATGTACTATGAAATTAATGCCTAGAAAACTAATGTATTTAAAATTACACAAGATTTTCTGAACATATGAAAACTGCACCTCAAGTCAAACCTGACTTAAATGTTATGCCTACTGATAGCGGCTTTTATTTTCTCTATAAAATACAGTTTAGACTTACGATGTGTACTTAATAACTATTTGCTGAGTAACGAAGAGAAAAATACACAATATAGGTAATCAAAAATGTCTCAGATACAAGGAAAGAACAAGAAGAATAGCTCTGGTCTTGATCCATTTAAGTCCTTCAAGTACTATACCATAGCAACAAGGTCTGTACCAGGTACTGGGCAGCAAGAGAGCAACTGAGGTTTTCTCTCTCTTGATTTTGGACTGATGAACTCCAGTTTGTCCTCACTAGAGATGACAGCCCTATGTGATGATATGCACACAGGGCAACAAAGCCAGTCTTAGTGTCCGAAGAGTGGGAGACTGGCGGAGTGGTGTCCCAAGAGATGTGCAGGAACCCAAATGGGGCCTCTGGAGAAGAAAAGTGAGCAAGGAAAGGAGGGTGAAAGAGGAAGAGACATCCATACAGTGTTTAATTTTTTAACCCACTGCTTTCCAAATTTATATGGATATAAACAATCTTACAGAAATATCTGTGCATATTTGGGGAACTATCTCTGTCAGGCTTGGTTATCTTTTTTAAAATTTATTTATTTGACACACAGAGAGAAGGAAAGAGCAAGCACAAGCAGGGGGAGTGGCAGGAAGGGGAGAAACAGACTCCCCACTGAGCAAGGAGCCCAATGCTGCAGGACTTGATCCCAGGACCCTGGGATCATGACCTGAGCCAAAGGCAGCCACTTAACCAACTGAGCGACCCAGGCACCCCAAGGGTTGGTTATTTTCACAATGCATGTCTCATTAAATGAACTTAGTGGTTTTCCCATCCTTTTAAGGCTCTGAAATCACTGCTACTGCATGACAAATTAAATGTTTTTTCCAAGACAGAAAGAAGTAGAATTAAAGCTATTACAAAGTGGAGACTGCTTAAAAGTTAACTTCATAAAATCACTTAAATTACTTTCTTGTACACCAGTTTTTACAGGTTCACTATATCCTCCTGAATCAATTTTTCTGTAATTTTATTTTGCAAAACCTCACAGTTACTACAAAAGATTACCTTATGTTTTGTAACTATAGTCATGTCTCCTTCATGCAAATTCTATTTAATTAAACTTGGAAATATTTTCTTCAAAAACTAGATCTTTACTTTATTAGATCTAGATTTTCCTTAATGGGAATATTTTAATGTTTATTCATATATATTTTTTTAAGATTTTATTTATTTATTTGACAGAGAGAGAGAGAGAGAGAGAGAGATCACAAGTAGGCAGAGAGGAAGGGAAGCAGGCTCCCTGCTGAGCAGAGAGCACCATGTGGGGCTTGATCCCAGGACCCTGTGATCATTACCTGAGCCGAAGGCAGAGGCTTTAACCCACTGAGCCATCCAGGTGCCCCTATTCATATTTTTTATACAACAAATATAAAGGATATACAGTGGGTCTAGGGGTCAATCTTTTATTCTTTCTCTCGAACTGCAAGTTAAAAAAGCAATCAGAGGCTTCCACTTCTAGGAAAATGGAATAGATATACTTCTCCCTATTCCTCTTGCTGGGCAAAACTAAAAACTTTGGAAATTACATATATAACAAACATAAGACAACTCTGAATGAGAAGGCGACGGATTGGCCAGGGACCTTAGGACACAAGGAATGACATCATGATGAGTTCCCTGAGTTTTTGTTTTGCCTCAAATACACCAGACTTGGAGAAGACAGCAACTGGGAGAAACACAACAGGTGCAGGGGGAAAAAAGGGGCTAATGAAAGCTTGCTCTCTCTAGCCGAAGGACCAGAAAAAGGGCATCCTAACAAGAAAGAAAACTTTTAGACAGTAATACCAAATACCACAAAACAAAAAGCAAACCAAAACAAATGAACAAAAACAAACAAACAAAAAACAAAACAAAACAAAAAAAACCCCAACAACTGTGATGCTCCTTCTACTTTCCCAACAACACACACACTAGCAAAAGCCAAGCAGGTAGCCTGGACTTCCACCTTTTAAGGCCATAAGGAGCCCAACTGGGCTAGTGTCAGAGAATGCTATGTAGCCCAAATAGAGAGCCATGATAATGGTGTCAGTGGGGCCCACCTGGGTAGCCTAGATGTCTGATCAGGCAGTTACAGGGTGCTACTTACTCCCATTTTCCTTTGGGTAGTATTCCATGAGACCTTTTACCCCTGCCCAGAGAGGTAAAGTACACAGAAGCCACGTGGAACGCCAAAATTGCCACTCATCCCATGTGTCACTGAGGCTAAGGAAGGAGCTCTGGTCAAGTTCTAGACCTGAGTCTTTGCATCTACAGCCTAATACCCTATGGTATTTATTAGATCAAATCTGAAGAACATTTAACCTAAACAAATGCCTGAGACAGTATCAGCATGACAGTCATAATTACATAATATTCAACATCTGTTCTTTTAATAATCGAATGTTAATTTTGAATCTCTTAAGCAAGTCAAACAAAACTTAAAAATCCAAGCTAGTTCTCAAACTATTTAATAAGAGTCAATGTAGGGCGCCTGAGTGGCTCAGTGGGCTAAGGCCTCTGCCTTTGGCTCAGGTCAAGATCTCGGGGTCCTGGGATCAAGTCCCACATGGGGCTTTCTGCTCGGCAGGGAGTCTGCTTCCCCCCCCACCCCACCCCTCACCCCCGCCTCTCTGCCTACTTGTGATCTCTGTCTGTCAAATAAATAAATAAAATCTTTAAAAAAAAACGAAAAACAAAACAAAGTCGATGTATATTAGTTTGTTGTTGCTTGTTGCTAACTTAAATTTCCTGGAATACCACCAAGCCATTATTTTCCCAAAAATTCTTTCTCTCCCACCCATTCTCTATTTCCTTCTCAATTACTGAGCAGTAATTTATTTATTGTAGGAAAACAGAGAGGACAAATTACCATTTGGTTTTCCCCGCATTAAGTTCCTTTTTAGATACAGTTTTCATTAATGCCCAATAATGATCTTGCAATTAGCAGGCACTCAGACATCAGCTGACTGGTTTTAGTATCTTACCATGAAAACATGGTAGTTTTTCAAGTAAAACTGGGGGAGGAAGGTGCATGTATAAATGTGGTTAAGCTTCTTACAGTGAATGTGAGATTCTGTACTACACAGAAGATGGTGTGCTACCTGATGACGATGTTTTTTATTTGCTGTGTTTGGCCTGGGATTTGCAGTTTGCTATTAGGTTGCCATGGTAACATGCACCTGACAGATAGTGAAGGATCCTACTTTTTAAAATACAAATCACTCTGTAATTTAATGATAATGGATTTTTAAAAACACATATGAATGTCCTGAGAGTTAGACACAAGTTAATACAGTAAAATTGTTTCTAAAGGCTAAAGAGACACATAAATAGATGCAAAGAAAAATACCGCTAATATTCTGAAATACAAAAGGGAAAAAATATCTCCTCTCGGATTTTCAATACATTCATAAAGCTCTTCATTTGTTTATTTACAATAAAAAAAGTCAGAATTAAAGAATACATCTCTCTCTCACAGGAAGCAAATCAGAGCAGAATAGTAACACATATATAACTATCAATAAAAAATAAGTTCAAGAAGGAAAATTGGTAACCAATTCATTACAGCAAGTAAGTGAATAGGAAATTTGATAGGTCAAATACACTTCAACAGGATTATAAATGCCTAAATTTTAAATTTTATTGTGAGCCATCTAATAATTCATACTTCTCATTAATATCCAAGTAGGAACTAAGAGCAGTCAGAGCAGATGTAACAGAACTGTATAAACAGTAAGAAATAATGGTCAAAAATAAAGGCAAATTGCTGCCACATCTGAATCTGCTGTGGAGTGTGTTTATGGCATCTCCAACCCTGCCCCTCCCACCACCACCGACACACTCAGTTCTGCATTAAACGACCTCATTTTTATGGAGTGAACTAATTAAGCACATTGCTTGGGATATACCATAAAATCCTAAGATGCAATACACAATAAATAATAGAGTTAAGTGAAAAAAATTCAAAAGTCCATCTATCAAACCATTCTAGATCAGCAAAACTGGGAAGCACTAAGCACAACATTCCAGATAATAAAATCTGAACACTCGGATTTGTGTTTTAATAACATTCCTGTGGCCTCAACCTAGAGGACAGATAAAACACAGTGAGTGTGAATAGGGCCAAAAGAGCCCAGCTACTGAGGGTGAGGGAGCACTGAAGGAAAGCAGTGACAGTATCAGGGATGAGAGGAACAGAAGAAACCAAGAGATTTAAAAGTATGGGAGAAATGGGAGTAGAATTAACATTTGTTAAATATCTACTTATTACATGCTTAGCTTTTGAGATAAACACTTTATCTCCTTTAATCCTCAACATCCTTCTAAGTACTGTCCTTATTTTACAAAAGGGGATATTGAGACTCAAGAAGACCTTTTGCCCAGATGCAAGTAGCTGTAACTTAGCAGAACTCATATCTAAACCCAGGTTTGTTCAAAATCCAAAGTCAAACCTCTTCAACGCCCAGGTTCCTCCAGGCATGAACAACTAACTAAGCTTGTTTATAGGCAGTGAAATTGGCTATTAATTTATTCATCTTCTTATCTATCTTTCGTTAATGTATAAAACTACAAAAAGGACTGAAATGTGATGTGTCCTTCTAATGTTAGTATTTGAGCCAATTAAAACTTGGGGCTTTCAAAAACTTCATTTTGTGTTTCATATTTAGAAACAATCTTCACACAACGCTAAATGCCATAATAAGTACACAGTGCAGGTTTGGAAAGAAAAGGGGTAAATAATACATTTATTTTGTCTCGAAACACAGAGTTGGAAGTGTTTCTAGGATATTGAGAAGGAGTAAAATATACTCCGCAGTAAGGGTAGATTTGGGAGTGGTGCTGAGAAAGCTACAGAAATTATTTTGAATTTGGTCACCAGGGAAAGTATGTTAAATGAGAAAAGACATATCTCATTAACTAGTGAATCAAAATGCTAACATTAACAGAAGTGACTATAGTTGACCCTCAGTCACCTGGACTTACTAATGTGTGTGTACACAGAACTGTGAAATGCAACTAATTATGCCTTAAATATAATGCATACCATTATGGTAAAATTTTGAGTTTCTTGTTTATTGATTCTGAAAGTAAGTTAAATACAGCTTTGATTAATTTGTCTAACTTAGTTCTAAAAAACGGTAAGTCAACATTTAGGTAGGTTTTATATAAAATTCTACATCTAGACACTCAGTAAAATAAACCTTTAGGGAATTTGTACTTACTTTTGTTGCCAACCTCAATACTAAATGCTTTATATTTATTATAGATTAAAATAGGGCTATAAATATTCTCCTGCCACCACACACACGTATTTAAGAATCCTGCTGTTAGGCATTAGGGCTATTTTCCTCCAATTACAGAAAAAGAGGTGATACCAAAAAGCTCTGGGTCACGTAACAGTTATTCTCTCACAGAAAAACGTGTTTTACAAGCAATATTCTAATGATCTCCAAATCTGATCTCCAGTCAGAAAAAGAAAGGTTGAATACATATTTCAACATAAAATGATCACTCTGTGTATTTCACACAGTACTAGAATGAGACAAAGGAAATCAAAGTAGAAGTTCTAATATGTTCCCTTCCACCCACACACCCAAGGAACTACTTACTACCTAACACCTGCAGGCCAATGCATATGCTATTGAATTTCTTTCTTTTATCTTTTTCTGTTATTGAATATTTTAGAAGACTATATATACAGCAGTTACCTAAAAGTTATGGAGTTTGGACTTTTTTTTTTTTGCTTTGAATATACATTCCGAAATAGCTTGTCTTAAAACACCCGCTTTTAATCTCCTACTCATGAAATATACACGGAGTAAAAAGCGCTCGCGTAAAATCTGGCTCCAGGGTTTACACACAAAATCGTTCCTCTTTCCAGGAATCACCACAGTATTATCTCAAGTCTTATTGGTCCCACAGCCGTTTCTCTATCCTAGCCTTGCGTCCCGCAATTCCCAATCGGGATTCCTCCTCAGTTCATTTCCACAAGAAAAGAGGGAACAGAAATGCCATCACAAAACCTCCACAAACATTACAAACATTACAACTTAATTTTCCTACATAATACAACCGGCGTTGTCATGGCGCTGGGGTTTAACAACAAATCTAATTAAAGTGCTATTTGCATACATTCGTAAACAGACTAAGTTGCTGCTGGTGAGGTATCCGATTCGCTCTACGCGCCCGAGGTCCGAGCCCACTCTCCCACCACCGCATCCCCTCAAGCTATTCCTCTAAGCCGAGGGCCGGTAGGGGCCGGGCGCCGGGTCCCACAGCCCAAGCCGGACTGCCAGCCCCGCCGGCGGAGCCCGAGGAGGGCCCCAGCTGCCACGGGCAAGTTTCCCGCGGTTGAGGAGACCCGTGTCGCCCGCAGAGAAAGCCCGAAGATCCCCACCGGCGGGCTGGCCCGCTCGGGCCCGCGGGTACACCCGGGACACCGCCGCAGCTCCGGTGACCGAGCCGCCACCAGGTGGGCTGGAGGGCTCCGGCTAAGGGGGCAGCGAGGGGATTGATCCGGAGCAAGGGAGAGCGACAGCGCGCGCCCTCACCTTACCTCGAACAAGTCCAAGTCTCCCCAAGGAACCCGATCGGGGCTGCTGTCTTGGGTAGCGGGGCGGCAAGGGCACCCTGGGGCGTCTCGGCCTCGGCTAGCCGCCGTTGGCCCGCGGGGAACCGCGCGCCCGCGGTGGGAGAAGGCAGGAGGCTGGCTGCCCCGGCGCCCACCGCCGGACACTCCGCGCCTGCGCCCCGCCCCCCCCTCCCGCCGGAGCTCAGCGCGCGCGTGCGCGGTTCGGAGTTTTCGCGCCTCTAGAGTCTAAGAGGAGGGGCCGGAAGTGCCCCTCAGCCGACGGGGAAGCTGGTAGGCTCGCAGGGCTCTCGTCGGCGGGACGCGCGGGGCCGGGTGATTTGCCTAAGTGAAAGGGAAGAGAACTCGGAGCACCCCGGTAACAGTTCCAAGCATGCGTAGAACCGGGCGTCTGGAAGCCCGGAAAGCCTAGTGAGAGACTGCAGTCGCGGGAAGGGGGACGGTTACTTCCCGGAAGAGGCGGGGCCTCGGGGGAGGGGGCGCGGAATTAGAAGTGCTCCGGCGGCTGCCCGGGTCCGGGGGCTGCCGTCCAAGCGGTAGCCTTTGCTTAGGGAAAAAGGAAAGAGCACTTTTCCTTTTCTTTCGCTTAATTTTTTTTTTTTTTTAGAAGAGAAAATTTGTAAACTTGGAGGCAGCAGTAGTTAGGATTCAGGCCAAACTGGTAAAAGACGGAGGGGCGTCTTCCAAAACCGAGGAGAAAGGGGTGTCCGGGTAAGTCCGGCGGATTGTGGAGAGGCGGCCCCGACCCGTCCTTCCTCTGGCTCCTCTGAAAGGCTGGGTTGGGGGCGCTCCTCCGAACCCCGGTCAGCGGCTCGGCTGGGAGTACGGTGGGAGCGCCGCCTGGCCGCGGTCCGGCCGTGCTTGCTTGACCCCCGGCCGCCCGGCGCTCGCTCCTCTCCGCCGAGGCCGATGGCCCCTGGATGTTCTCCCGGGCACCCTGGGGGCGAACGGCCACGCCCCGGTCCAGGCCCAGGCAGGCGGAGACTAGCCGGGATGTTCCTTTTTCAGTGTTGTGCTCTGGACATACTTCCCTTAAGGCGTTGTGGTTATTTAGTCTTTCCCCCCGCGCCGGCCTCTACTGTAAATCCCTCCCCCTCAGTAAATACCGGAACTGACGAAGTTTTAAGTTTCTTGGCGTAGCGTTCAGTGCTGTTCTTCCCCAGACATTAACCGACCTCTCAGGTCTTTACACAGCTCTTTCACTGAGTACATTAGTCCAATACTCAATTTCTTATATTCCACAGTCTTCCCTTGTAGGTGGGGGAACGTGGCATTTACCGCTGCGCTGCTTCACCCCCAAATAGATGACAATTGTCTGGGCTCCAGTAATGAATTCCTTCTGTGGAAGTGACCTTTTGCTTCTAAAGAGAATCAAATGTATCTTATTCCCATGGTGGCCCTTGCCATGGTGGCCCTTGTCATGGCACAGTGAAAAGTAGGACCTGGTCAAAACAGACAAAAACAGCACAACATCTAGTCTTAAGTGGTCCTTGTTGGTAAACAGTGGGGAACACTTGGGTGGTTTCTGGTCAATGTCACTTCCTTTAGGAAGCCCTCCTTGATGCTCAATATTAGGTAAGGTATTTATTTATGTAGTCCTGTAGCTTACGTTAACTTGGCCTGTCCTTGTCACGTTGTTGTAATTCTCTTTTCATCTCTTGTCTCACTTTGCCCTAATAAAATCCTTAAATGCAGGGCTTTATCACTCATTATTGTATCTAGCATCTAGAGTTCCTGGTGTACATAGTAGGTATTTAATAAACACTTAACTATAAGTCTGGCGTATATTATGCTTCAAAGTTTATGCTAAATTCATATGAAAATAAAACTGAAGAGAGAATAAAAAACCAGCATTAATTAGTGAGATTAGGTGGAAATCCCATACAGTCCAATCTTGAACTGAATTAAACCATTTACCTATCTTTATGTGAAAATAGTCTTGTAAGTGGGAGCTGGGAAACTTAAAATATTTCTCATTTTGTTGTTAGTTTTTTCCTAATGTTTTTGCTTAAAACTGAAATAAAATTGGAAAACTGTTGGTTTAATAAAATGTGTATTTTTGCATAAATCAAACCACTGACCTCTTTTTATGTTCTTTAAAATTTGATTCATTAGTGGAATTAGCAAGGCTCTGTGCTTTTCTCACCTCATTCAGTTTTATAATTAACCAATAAAAGCTTATTAGCTTTTAAGGAAGTTTTAGGAGCATAAATTGATTTATGGGCACCATATGGTTACATCAAAGGATTTGTTTTATTTTAACCTGTAGTGAATTCTTGAGGGCTTTTTTAAACTAGAAATTTGTGTTCTTTCTGTCAAGCAGTAGTATCTAGAATAGACTGGTTTTATTTTAGTACAAGCTACCAAAATTGGTCAGGAGGTTCAAAGAATATCAGAATCCTATAGTTCATCTGGTTTAGTACCTCCCATTTTGTAGATGGGTTAAATGTCTTTCCAAGGTCATACAGCTTCAGTATTCTATCCAAGACCAAAATCCTAGGTTTCTAATTCCAAGTCTAATGCTTTTTCAGTAAACTAAATAAATTGAAGTCACTAATAGGTTATAAAGTTATTTACTGTGGGTTGTTATGACTTTGCTGATTCATATAAATATTCTTGTGTCACATTAATTCTTAAGAATTGTTAATATGTTAAGGCAACTTCTTTTTATATGTAATAATATACTGATGGCATGATCAGATTGATGTCAGTAAAAGTACTACATTATGAAGATGGGAGTAGAGACTCCCCACATCCCACACCACGATTTTTTCAAATTGTATCTTATTGAAAAATAAGAGAAAATTTTGCGTAGTTGTGAGAGACTTTGATATATGTTGTGTTTAATGATATATGTTGTGTTTAATGCAGAGCTATATTCAAGTAACCTCAAGCTGATGATCATGACCTCATTCATCTGTTCTATCTTCCAGTGTAGTTGTACTTGAATATCTTAAAAGCTGTGGCATTCTATCCCTTTTTGGAACATTATATGCTTTTACAATGTTACTGTTGAAGCTTAATGTACAGAGGAAGCACTGAAGCAAAGAAAATGGCAAGGAATGGAAAACAATAGATCCCAGGAATAGACATTTAGGAATAACTGCATTCTTAGAACATGATGTTATTTTTCATAAAATATACATTTTACATAATTTTGCCCTTTCTGGACTATTGGGTATTTTTAATATATTCTGTTCTTAGGAATGATTTTTCAACATGCATTCTAAATTTAACTGATTTAGATCATAGATCTAAATTTAACTGATTTAGATCATAGATCTAATGAAGATAATCCTAAAATAATATTTTAAAATAATGTATTACATGTAGAACCCTTACGTAATTTTATGTATTTTTTTTGTTTTTGTTTTGTAACTGGCTCTAAGATAGCACCATAAATGAAGAAGTAAATTAATATAATAAACAGAAGGAATAGATGCACATGTGACAAACAGGCAGATGATGATCTTAGTATGTTTTAGGTTTTTAAATAGGATTTTAGGCTTCTAGAAGGAGAATGATTGTGTAGGAGAGGAGGGTAGTAAAAAGTGGAAGCAGGGAGGCGATTTGGAAGACTGTTAAAGTTTGTCTATAGGCAACGCCAGAGTTCTATCAACTAGAAATGGGGATTTTGGGTATATCTTAAAGGTAGAGGATTTCCTGATGGAGAGGGCATTGGAGAGCTGAGTAAAAAGAAGAATCGAGCACTGCTAGGTTTATGGCCTAAGCAACTGGAAGTAAAACAGTTTTGAGGCGAGGTGGTGGAATCAGGAGTTAAATGCATATTATGCATCCCCATGAAGGTAGAGTAGGGAATTTGGTATTCTAGTTAACAGCCCGGGGAGATGTCAGGTAAGTGGGATAAGTAATAAGAGGGAGACTGGTGAAGAGCTCATTATAGAGTCTTCAAAGGAGACTCAACAAAAATGTCCTTTCCAGTGTAGTCTGCCTTTGCCTCTAAAAATATTCTTCCTCAAATCTTCCTGCTCACTTTGCAGTTCCCATGCCCACTCCCAACCCTTTTAATATGTTGCTTGGCATAGTTCTAATTTGTTATTTTTTAGTTAAAAACAGTGAAGGCTTTATAAAATCTTGTAATTCAAGAAGTTCTAACAAGTTCGTTAGTGTAAAGTTAGAGAAAAAAGATTTTGGGGGGCATGTCATAGAAGCTAGCTCCTATTAAAATGTTCCCTTGATTCCTATCATTTAGAGAAAAAAGTGAGGAAAAAAATATTTCACAGTATCAGGAATTCTACCATGATGCTAATGAAAGAAACTGAGCCAAGCATTACTCTTTGGGGAGCACAAAGAGACCCTCCTCTTTGAAATCCATTTCAATAGCTACATGGGGACTGTAGGGTAAAGTATCAAAGTCTTTTTAAAAGCTTTGAGATAGATTTTAAAATATGGTGACCAAAAAGATTGGCAATGAAAGAGACAGTTTTCTGGAAAATACAGCATCACTTAGGAAAAATGGAGAAGAAAACACTTTAGTTCAGATATAGTAACTCAAATTTTGCTTTCTGGGAACCAACAGATAATTCTGTTGTTCTGTTTGCCTACATGGTTCATAACAGTTGTGTTTAAGTAACTGTGGTTACAACTTTGTAGCCTTCTCTCTCATTTTAATACAGGAAGAGCCAAAATGGGTGTCCTAGGTAGACATTACTGATAACTGTTCAGCTACCAGTGCTGGCGGTTCTGTAACCTAACTGTGGATGCTCGTTCTTTAAATCAGGTTTATGCTGCCAAAAGAAAATAAAATGGCATGAAGAATTAAGTTTTAAATGTAATAATCATGTTATATTAAAAATATTATTAGGTTGCCTGGGTACCTTAGTGGGTTAAACATCTGCCTTTGGCTCAGGTCACCTATCCCAGGGGCTTGCAATGGAGCCTCTAATCTGGCTCCCTGCTCAGCAGGGAGTCTGCTTCTCCCACTGCCCCTCCCCCCTGTTCCTGTACCCTCTCCCCCTGCCCCAATAAATAAATAAAATCTTTATAAAACATTATTTATGGGCTTAGTTGAAAGCCCTCTTGGTCTTGCTTAAGGGATCCAATCTGTGGAATTTTAATGTTTTAATAGAATCAGTTGTAGTCTTATTTTTTCTCATGCTTGGCAGCCCTAGTGAATAATATTTCATTAAATTCTTTAAAAAAATGTTCCTAATATGCTTGAAATATTTAGAGGACTTCAGTTTGTAAAATCAAGACTCTACCTCATCAGCGGCTCTCATTTTTTTTCTACAACCTTCAGAAGGAATATAATCTGCATTCCAGTCCTTTACATAAATGTGGTTTATCTGTGCCATCATAAACAACACTGCACTAGATGGGAATCTTCAGTCATTATTACTTACTTAGATATGTGTAGTCAACTCATGTCATGAAGCATTAGAGATAAGACTGGAAGGAAGGAACCTGTGAGCAGGAAAGGCCAGAGGGAAAAATGAGCCTTGTTTAAGTCCACATGACTAGCTCCTAGAGAATCTGAAGAAAACGGGAGAATGTGAATCACTCATCCCTAGAAGAGCCATACTCAAGTCAGATTTGATACGAGGTACTTACAAATTTGCAGAAACTTGCTTTTTAATTTGACCCATAAACTATAGTCATATTTGATCTCTTAATATTTAGGCAAGAAATAAACCACCTAAAGATTTCTAGTTTTATTTCCCCAAACTTTATAGATTTTTTTTTAAGATTTTATTTTTTATTTGACAGATAGAGATCACATGTAGGCCGACTGATGGGCAGAGAGAAGGGGAAACATGCTCCCCGCTGAGCAGAGAGCCCCATGCTGGGCTCAATCCCAGGACCCCTGAGATCATGACCTGAGCAGAAGGCTGAGGCTTAATCCACTGAGCCACCCAGGTGCCCCTATTTCCCCAACCTTTTACAGATACTTTTTTTTGAACTTTTTTTAAATTTGAAGAATAATGTATGCATATGATTATTAAAAAAACAAAGGTGTGTACTTTGAAGAGTAATTCTTCTTCCCCTTCCTAAACTATAGTCATCCCTGATACATAACCTATTTTTCATTTGAAAAATGAAAACCTCTTTTCATTTTAAAACTTGGGAGACTATACAAGTAGATCTATCCCATTTTTTTTTTTCTGTTCTTTTTGAACGTGCCATAATTTATTAAGGTACTCCTTGGTGGACATTTGTTTCTTCTTATTGTTTTACTATTGTAAACAATGCTACAGTTGATATCCTTTTATATAAATCTCACAGCTCTAAGAGCATATCTTAAATTCCTGGGAGAGCTTTTGCTAATCAGAAGATAACCTGCATTTAAAATTTTGACAGCTAGAGTCAGGGTCATATTTAAATGAAATATAACTTTCCTCCAGAGAGAGAAATTGCAGAATTTCCTTCAGTAACCATCCATTCTGGTACACTCAACTTGAATCACAAATAAAAGGAAAGCAAAACTGTAAACAAAAATGTCCCTCCCAAACTTTCTACTTCTGAATTTTATACATTCTGATATTTAAGACTATGAAAGTCTTATTTCCTTTCATAATAACTTAGAAAATACATGTGTCTCCACTCTGTCCAGAATTAACTACAACTTTTCACATTAACAGAGATAAAACCTTATCTTCGAATCAATGCCACAATGCAACATTGAACCAGTGGGGCTGCTTATGTGAAATAAACTACCTAATTCCTTATACTTTGCATTTAACGATGTGTATTTTTTCTTTGTAAAGTGACATATCAGCAAATATTGGATCAATTCTTCATTAAAAAAATTAATACACAAAATACTACTAAAAGTGGCCCTGGCCACAATATAAAATTAAGATTCAGAAAAGTGCAGAGACAATAACAACAGCCCAGCATTTGTTTTCTTTGCAACTATGTATAATTTGAGAAAATTTGCTTTTGCTGTGGAATCTGTTAAAGGAACAGACAACACGGTATTTTTTATTTAGAATGGGTTTGCATTGGTTTGTGTTTTGCATAGTGATAGGCTTTTGTAGTATTTTTTGTATGCTACCTGTGTTTCTGGAATGAATTAAGGTCATTATTCAGAGGATGATAATCTCAATTATGTTTATAGAGTGAGACTGAATCATCATTGCAAATACTACATAATACGCTCATCAAATAATAACAAAGTAAGAGAAAAACAGATATAGGTGTTTAATAAGGAAAAAATAGACGATAGAAAATACCAAAGCAGGTTAGAATAGCAGGGTTTAAGTCAATTTTGGTTTTAAAATGCCTTGTAAAACTGAAGAGTTTAAAAGTTTTCTTTCAATAGTGGCAGTATAGGTGATTTTAAATTTTTTTGTTCTTTCAAAGATTTTTTTTTTAATTTTCTACGATAAACATGTATGACTTTGCAATTTGAAAAGTCAACTTTATAAAAAGATAATTTCATATGCCTCCAACTCCATTTTATGCCCCCCCATTTTCCATTGACCTAGTGTTTTTGCCTTAATTTACTTATTTGCATGCTTCTTTGCATTTGTTTTCTTGTATTTCCTGATTATGATAGAATACTAGTCCTATTCTTGCTTTAGGTATGTAAATCAAGGAATGAATTCTCAAGAAGACAAATATGATTTATAGCATCATCGCTGGTACCCATCTCTGCATTTGTTATTGCTTGTTAACAGCTGGAACAAAGCCAATTACTACCATTTGGGTTTTTTTTTTCCCCTTTTATCTTCTAAATTTCATGCAATCTTAATATAGCCATGTAAGAAACGTTATTCTCAACCACTGCTAAAGAGAACATAGACAAGAAGAGAGAATGAGGAGGGATAAGACCATTGACATTTGGATTCCATTAAATTTAAAAATAACGTTATTTTTCAGTACTCCAAAGAAACACGTATTTGGTGAGGAGTGGATTTTTAAGGACAAATCCAGCATGGTACCATTTGCAAATAACTTAATCCATTAGTTGCATCAGTATTTTCGTAGCTAGTAGGGAAATTACCACCACTGTTAAGGTTTCAGATGTTCTTGAAGCATTCCAAAAAGCTGAAGGAAATAAGGAGAGTTCTCTATTTGTGAATTATCCTAAACAAACATAGAATATATTCTGTGAATTTCTGTTCTGAGCTCCTGTGTCTTTAACAATCCATATTATGAAGTGTGTTTCAGATAACAGCAGGCGATCACCAGAATGGGCGTGAATGACTTATGGCCAATTTTGGAGCCTGTAAAGCAGCACCTCCAGTTGCATAATCTCTGTGGGAAAACCATTGCAGTTGATCTGAGTCTCTGGGTATGTGAAGCACAGACAGTCAAAAAAATGATTGGAACCGTCATGAAGCCCCACCTCAGGTATAGTAAATGTTCTTAGGACATAGATGTATAATTGCATAAGCAGGTCATGTCTTGGTTTGTTTCTTTGTTGTTGCTGTCCATTTTGGAATTTTAAAATATGTTGCTAACATGTCGGTCTCTGCCATCTCTAATAAATCGATGGCTCACACATTTGAGCTCCAGATTCACAGACCTAGCTGCCTAATTCCCATATACACTAGGATGCTTTGGTGACTAGAAGCCAGAAATTTGGGAGCCATTCTCTGTGTGGCCCCACCTTGCATCCAGTATATCAGGGAGTCTTGTCAGTTCTACTTCCAGAATATTCCTTGTTTTAAGAAACTTCTGTCAGCGCCCAGAGGGAGGACCTCAGTGTGTGGCACCATCATCTCTCATCTGTACTGAAATGTCTTGCATGAGTTTTCCTTCCTCAGCTCCTGGCCTCCTCCTCCTCTAAACTGTTTTCCATGTAGCACTTAGAACCATCATAAATCTCTCCTGCTTAAAAACATTCCGTGGTTTCTCAGTTCACTGAAAACAGAATATGAATACATAAAATGTGTTTCCGTGTAACCTTTTTGGTAATCGTCTGATGTTCTTGCCATTATGTCGTATTGCTATGTTGACTTTTGCCATCAGCATCTGATTATTAATGGTTTACTGATTTTTATATTTAAGGAACTTATTTTTTCGTATCTCCTGTTTAACACTGATGGATGTAAAACTGGTGTTCGTTATGGAAGGGGAGCCCCCAAAGCTGAAAGCTGATGTCATAAGCAGGAGGAATCAGATTCGATATGGGCCTTCAGGAAAAACATGGTCTCAGAGAACAGGGAGATCACATTTTAAATCAGTTTTAAAAGAGGTGAGTGTTTAGATACGATTTAATAATTCTGATTTGAGTTAGAGAATGCATTTTATTCTGATAAAGGTTGTTATATCATAATCTTTAATACTCACTAAACTTAATATAACTAGAAGGCCAGTGGGGATATAGAAGAGAGTTTATATTATGTAGTGAAACTCACCCAAGTTCAAGCCTGGCTTTGGCATATGGAAATTCTGAGATGTTGAGCAAGGTTTTTAAATTATATCTGCTTTACTTCCTAACCTGTGCAATGAGGATAGTAACACTTTGCAGGAATGTGGTGAAAATTAAAAAAAAATAAAAAATAAAAAATAAAATATATATATATATATATAATCTCCAATATCTAACTCAACTACTACATAGTAGGGAGTTGATATATGTTACCCGTTATGACATCTTCAGCACTTAAAGAATTTCCTCGAATAGAGATCTAATGAGCTCATACTTCACTCATTCATTGGGAGTGAGAATTTTTTTTTTAAAGATTTTATTTATCTATTTGACAGAGATCACAAGTAGGCAGAGAGGCAGGCAGAGAGAGAGGAAGGGAGGCAGGCTCCCCACTGAGCAGAGAGCCCGATGCAGGGCTCAATCCCAGGACCATGACCTGAGCCGAAGGCAGAGGCTTTAACCCACTGAGCCACCCAGGTACCTCGAGAGAGAGAATCATAAGGTGGCTTCCTGTCCAGCACAAAGCCCACAACCCTGAGATCATGACCTGGGCTGAAAACAAAAGTCTGTTTAATTGACTGAGCCACCCAAGGTGTCCTCACACATGATTTTTATCTTGGACATTTAACTTCGCATATAGTACCCATGTCTCCCTTTTGCCACATTCTATCCAAATCTATAACTTGTAATGGTGGTGTAACACGTATGAAATACTACAGAAAACTATGAAATCCTCCCCCCATGATTGCATATATGTTTGCTTTTCATTCTCTATTATTTGTGAAATTATGATGAAGATTTTTTTGTGTACATAGCTTTTTCTTGTGACTTGGGTTGTTAAGATAAATTGCCCAAAGTGGGATGGATAGACCAAAGTTTGGGAATGATTTTATAGTTCTTGCCAATCACTTTCACCAGCACAGATCTGACATGTGCAATTTCAGTATGCCTGAAAAACATTGGGTGCTAGGATGCTTATCTTTGTATTATTTCATATACAAAAACAAAGTTATTTGTTTATATAATACATATAAATACATATAATACATACTTAATGTGTATTGGTCTTTTAATGGTAAGGTTAAACATTTTAGGTTTTAGTGTCTCAGTTGATAAAGGGCCATTGTCCTTGCCTGACAAATCTTTTGAGGTTTTAATTTGTTGTTGTTATTCGAGTTCTTTATGTTAAAGATATATACTTCTATTATATTTGCTTTTAACTCATATCTCCATTTTTCTTTTCTTTCTTTCTTTTTTTAAAAGATTTTATTTATTTGACAGGGAGAGAGAGGGGGAGAGCACAAGCAGGGGGAGTAGCAGGCAAAGGAAGAGAGAGAAGCAAGCTCCCAGCTGAGCAGGGAGCCTGATGTAAGGCTTGAACCCAGGACCCTGGGATCATGACCTGAGCCAAAGGCAGATGCTTAACCAACTGAACCACCCAGGCGTTCCATTTTTCTTTTTAATTGTGGTTAAAATTTTCATTTCTTTTAAAAGATATTACATAAAATAATAATCATTTTTCTCTTGAAATTTTATTTTCTATTTGTAATGTGATCTTAAAAAATAGTTTCCAATTAGTGATCTTTCCACCATAATGACTATCAGTAGTTGAAGAAAGTATCTGTACTAGATTCTAATTATTTCTTACATTATCTGTTCCTGGAAATATCTATGGTCCACATACTGAGGGCATGAAATAGCCAGTATAAAGTAACAAGATGTTCATGTCTTCTTGAGAAAATTGCTCCGTTTCTTTTTCTTTATTGTAGTAGTTGTAGTAATTGTGGTGTTCCTAAGCATTTTGTGTCACTGTTCAGTGTTGCCTGAATGAATAAAAAATTCATTTTCATTTATCTGTACTTTTAGTTACTACGCCGTACTTCTTGCTAACCCACTGCCATCTTTTAGGTATAAGGATGAAACAAAATTGGTTTTCCTCTAATACCACCCCACATGATAGACTTAGGGTAGGCAAATTTATAACCAGCCTCATCTCCAATTCTGTGCTGGTTTTTGAAGAGTTGGAATGACAAATAATGCAGGCATCTGAAATAAGTTCCAAACTCTCTTGTTTATTAGCTTTCTTGCTTCCTTCCTTCCTTTCTTTCTTTCTTTTTTAAGATTTTATTTATTTATTTAACGATGAGAGAGAGAAGGATCTCAAACAGGGGAGAGGCAATGGGGAGAGAGAAGTAGCCTCCTCGCTGAGCAGGGAGCTGGACGTGAGGCTTGATCCTGAGCTGAAGGCAGATGCTTAGCCAGCTGAGCCGCCCAGGTGCCCCTGGAAGGATATTTCTTACCTAGAGGAAGGCAGAAATATCAAAACTATCTCCCTAAAGTCACCCAGCCAGAGACCTGGAAAGTACCTTCTTTTTTTCCCCCACCATAGTACTTTGCTTTTTGAATCCTGTCTGCCTTGGGCAACATCTGGCAGAGGTTTTTCTTATGTAATAATCATGCAAGCAGTCAGTTAAAGCAAAACATGATATTTACAGCATCAGTCTCTAGAAACTACAACAGATTAAAAGCCTCTTTTCCTCGCTATTCCCAGTATTTCCCATTGTAAAGTGCATGAGTGACAAGAAAGAGTGCCTTAGGCTGTAAGGCTAGACTACAAGCTGTTCTTCTGGGTTCAACTCGTAACACAAAGGAAACTCACTGAGGATTATTTATTAATCAGCACATGGCTAGAACCACCTTGCATAGCCATTTGACCTCAGGGAACAAATCAACAACTGGTCCCTATGTGCTTTCCCACAACATGAGAGTTTCATTATATGTACATGATAGAGAAAAAGAAGAAAACTGTAAAGTCTCAAATAAAATTTGATAACAGCATCTTTGGAAGAGTTCATATTAAGTTGACCATCATGTGAGAGGAATTTTTGTAGTTTTGCAGATGTAAACCTTAATGTAATTAATAACCATTTAAAGATTTTTTTTTAAATCTTGAGATAACATTGAACAAAACAGTGAAAATTGAATATTTAATGTTTTTTCTAAAATGCAGCTTATTAAAAAGATTTTATTTCTTAGAGAGAATGAGTGGGGGTAGGTGCGGGGAGCAAAGGGGGAGGGAGAAGCAGACTCTCTGCTAAGCAGGAAACCCAACTTGGGGCTCAATTTCAGGGCCCTGAGATCCTGACCTGAGCTGAAGGCAAATAGTTAACCAACTGAATCTCCCGGGTGTCCCCAAAATGTAATTTTTAAATTAATTTTTAATTGAATGTGGATTGCTTTTCAATTGCCATTTTTAAAGCTTTCGTTATGGAAATTTTTAAATCAATATAAAAGTAACCCATCATCAATCTTGACCAATTAACAGCTCTTAGCCAATCTTGTTTTATCTGTGTCCCCACTCACTCCCTACTCCCATGTCATTCTGAAGCAAATCCCACACATAATATTGCCTCAGTTTCAGTATTTCAATATCTATGTCAAAAAATAAGGACTCTTTAAAAATAAATATAAACATAACCAAACTACATTTCTTATTATCACTCTTTAATGCCATAAAGTATTCAGTATTCAGATTTCCAATCATTTCTTAAATATCACAATTTGTAAAACACCTAAATAGTTAACAATTAATATTTATAACACAGAAGTCATTTACTAACACTGGAAAAAATAGCAGTAAAATGGTGTTCTTAGATTTCTTGCATCTGTCTTTTCTTTTCAGTGCCTTGATATGCTGGATTGCTTAGGAATTCCCTGGGTCCAAGCTGCTGGGGAAGCGGAAGCCATGTGTGCTTATCTTAATGCCAGTGGTTACGTAGACGGCTGCCTCACTGATGATGGGGATGCTTTCCTCTATGGCGCCCAGACTGTTTATAGGAATTTCACTATGAATACCAAGGTACTTTTCTTTCTCATTTTCAGCATTTGTCCCACAGAGTACCTTTTGAAAAGCGATTATTAAATGGTGTAAAATACTTACCATAATGCCTGGCACATAACAATTGCAAAATGAAATGAAATGTGGTTACAAATATGACACATAGTCCATTTTCTCTGAAAAGTGGATTTCTCTTTTAAGAGCTTGATTTGTTTCACATGATTTAATTCTAAGTCAGTTTTGATAATGTATTATAAAAATGCATATGAAATGTCTTGCTTTGACCCAGAATTTCCATTTTTAGTAATTTATCCTCAAAAACACCTGTAAATATGCAAGAAGAGATGTACAAGGATGTTAATTGCAGCATTGTTAGTAAGTAAAGAAAATGAGGCAAACAGCCTGAGTGCCCTTTTTTTTTTTTTTAAGATTTTATTTATTTATTTGAGAGAGAGAGCACGTGCATGAGCAGGGGGAAGAGCTGAGCCCAGAACCTGATACTGGGCTTGATCCTAGGACCCTGAGATCATGGCCTAAGCTGAGGTCAGTTGCTTACCTGACTGAGCCACTCAGGCACTTCTCAAATGCCCATTTCTAGGGAATGATTAAACACAGCCGTGGTTCTCAGTTAGAGAGGTATTGCCAGCAGAAATTTTGGTTGTAACTATTCAAAGCTGGGCAAGGAAGATTATATTGACATTTGGTAGACTGGAGCCAGGAAAGCTAAACCTCTTGCCAGATGATTCTCTTATCTCTCTGAAAATGCTAATAGTGTTCCCACTGAGACACATTGCCTCAGAGTCCATTTTATTAGTAGCAAGCAGTCATTAAAAAGATAATATTGGAGCACCTGAGTGACTGAGTTGGTTAAGCAGCTGACTCTTGATCCCAGCTCAGGTCTTGATCATTAAAAAAAAAGATATGTATTATTGATATTAAAGATGTATTAGTGACCAAAAAATGTTACAAAATAGTACTTTTATATAATTCTAAATTCAGCCAATAATAATAAATATTTGCATATATATGTCAAAGTGTTTTTTGGAAGAATATTCATGAGAGGGAGGCAAACCATAAGAGACACTGAACTCTAGGAAACAAACAGATTTGCTGGAGGGGAGGTGGGTTGGAGGGAAGGGTTAGTTGGGTGATGGGCATTACGGTGGGCACTTGATGGAATGAGCACTAGGTGTTATATGTAACTAATGGATCACTAAATTCTACCTCTGAACTAATAAAAAAAAGAATATGCACTATAGTGTTAATAAGAGTATAATGGTTAACTTTAGATGTTGCAATTACAGAGAATATTTACTTTTTACAATATTCACTTTACAGGGTCTAATTCTGTAGGATGAAAATTTTTTGTAGACATCAAAAAATAATGAAGAGGAAAATTTTGACTATTATAGATTGTTTTTCAAGCCAGTTTTTGAAACTATGACTTTATTTCCAGATATTGAAGTATTATATTCTGTGAAGATTCTGGTGATCAGGATAATTTTTTTCCCCCTATTTTAGCTTTTAGGAATAATTAAGCATTTAGAGACAAATTCTTTTTTATAATGTTTAATCTACAAATGTTTACTTTTTTCTAGGATCCACATGTTGATTGTTATACAATGTCGTCTATTGAGAGTAAACTAGGTTTAGATAGAGATGCTCTGGTTGGACTAGCTATACTACTGGGCTGTGATTATCTTCCAAAGGTATGCTTAGATTGTTGTATTTACTTACTAGTCATAATGTGTCTTTTTTGATACCTTACATGCTGTATAAATATAAAAATAATATAGCTATCTGATTAAGAACCTAATTTAGAGTATAATTTTAGGCATAATAAACAATTTGCTAAAGAAAATAATCAGCATTTCAAGTGACATTTAAAAAACTGGCTCATTGTGACACTGAATGTATAAATTAAAATGGAATAATAACTAGGCCCACAACTTACATGTCAGTAAACCATTACTCTAAAGTAAGAGAATGACATTCAAGTTTTACTACCATTTAAAAAAATACAGGAATTATTCTTTTCTTGTGTCATGCCAGTATTAATTTCTATCACTGTTTTGTCTGTTTTTTGGTTTTCAATCTTCCTTGCAGCTTTCCAGCTGTGCACATGCTCAGTATTCTTACTGTTGCTAGGCAACATGATTATTGGGATAAGCCATTCATCCTTCCTTGCCTCTTAGCATTAAATTGAGTTTTGTTCATGAAAACATTTTATTTAAGATGCAAAGTAAAGTACCCTGTAACAAATAGGTCTGCTAATAGGTGAGTGATAAATTAAGAATTATAAGGAGAAGGGGCGGGAGGGATGGGGTGACTGGGTGATGGACATTGGGAAGGGTATGTGCTATAGTGAGTGCTATGAAATGTGTAAGACTGATGAATCACAGACCTGTACCCCTGAAGCAAATAGTATATTGTATGTTAAAAAAAAAATTACAAGGCAAACCCCATTCTTAAATATATTTAAAAGTATGGAATGCCTTGAATTGTAGTTCTTATTATGTCGTCCCTTCATTAGGTCCCTACTGATCATCTCTATGTTCTTATTAAATCCTTCATTATACTATTATTCTATCCCCAGGAGAAGTCTAACAAGGATGACATCTCTATGTTTTTTCATCGGAGTTTAGGAGAGAGGAAAAAAATAGCAGGATAGTAAAATTATTAGCCATCATTTCTAACTTATGTCATCAGTGACCAGAGAGAGAAAATGACTTTATTTAGCTAATAAGAAAAGGAAACACAGGAGGAGGGAAACCTTTAAATAAAGCAAAAGTAATTATTTTATTATAATGCTTATTCTGAAATAGAAGATTCTTATTTCCCACATGTAATTATATCATAATTAAAGTTTAGAAACAGCCAAATGTTAAATGTAAGAAAAAACTTGCAAAATTAAACTCACAGAAACCAATTTTAGCTACAGGGGTGTTACATTATGTATTAACCTTAGCTGTTTTGACATTTTCTATCCTTTGTAACGAAACTGGTATCTGTTTATTTTGTTCTACTTAAAGATTTTTACCACTTATGGACTAACATGATTTACCTTTAAAAACTTAACATGTAGCTAAATGCTAATAGAAGAAGGGTGTTATACAAAATGTCTAGCAATGTGTATGCCTAAAACGTGGGCTGTAGCCATGAAACAAGACTTCCGGGTCCGCTGTCATGCCAGGTGCTACCCTGTTGGTAGCTGATCCTGAGTGTACGGGGATTGGGAAGGGGATTCAGGCTGGAGGGAGATCCCTTTGCCAGCAAGCCCTTAGGATGCTTGTTTAGTGACTTTCCTAACCAATTTGGAAATACTTTAGCAACTGGTATGTCTGTCCCAGTACATATTGGCTAAGTAACAGCCCTGCTTCTACGGATATATTCATAAACCAGAAGACTCAAACCAGAAATTGTCATGCAAATACACATACATTAACATTTGTGTGTGTGTGTTGGCAACTTAACACTTGTTTTCATTTTTATTAAATTATTAATTTCAAGAGTTAACTTGGAACTCTTCTTTGTTCTCTTTTGATGTCTGGCTGTATATTAAGTGTTCATCTAAGTGAGTGGACATGCTTTTTCTGATTACAGATATAACCTGAAGTTAGGTCAAATTAAAAGACTATCAAAATAATTAATGTAAAAAGTGAAAGCGCTTTAAAGTTCTGTTCCTCCCTCCCTTAAAATAAACACTGTCAGTGATTTAGTATATAATCCTGTGACTTTGGGATTTGCACAGATTAACAATATCATAGTCATTTTACTTACAAATCTATTTGGTGGGCTATTCTGCAATTATTATTTTACGTGTGGCAAGGTATCTTACACATCTTTTTTCTGTGACTACATAGTTGCCTTATTCTGTCAGCTGCACAACCTCCCATCGAATGGACATGTCATGCTCTATTTCTCCGTTCCCCAGTGACTAAAATTTGCATTTCTTTTCCGCTTTCTGAAAGGGAGTCCCTGGAGTTGGCAAAGAGCGAGCATTAAAGCTTATACAGACTTTGAAAGGGCAAAGTCTACTTCAAAGGTAACTAAAAATGACTCTCGTGACATTAGACATTTATTTTTGTTGAACTGAATAGTGACTATTACAAAAAGTATTATACAAAACGTATTATATTACAAAAAGCATATATATTCAACTCAGTTGTATTATATAATTTTTTATTTTTATTTATATTTTTTGTGGGGGTAAGAGGGAGAGAGAATCCTAAGCAGGCTCCATGCCCAGCGCAGAGCCCCACGTGGGACTTGATCTCACAACCCCAAGATCATGACCTGAGCCCACATCAAGAGTCGGGCGCTTAACCAGTTGAGCCCCCAGGCACATCCTAGGTTTTAGATTTTTAAACTTCTCTATATTTTCATTTAAAGTCGCTGATTTTTTTTTAAGATGTTATTTATTTATTTGTTTATTTATTTATTTATTTGAGAGAGAGGACATGTGTCAGCATGAGTGGTGGGAGGGGCAGAAAGAGAGAGAGAAACAGAGTATCAAGCAGACTCCACTCTGAGCACAGAGGCTGACATGGGGCTTCATCTCACTACCCTGAGATCATGGCCTAAGCCAAAACTGGAAGCTATTGCTCAACTGACTAAGCCATTCAGGCGCCCCTAAAATCACTGATTTTGAGGATGGCTGACTGGCTCAGTCAGTGGAGCATGCTTTGATTTTGGAGTTGTGGGCTCAAGCCTCATGTTGGGTGTAGAGATTACTTAAAATCTTTATAAAATGGCTTTTTTAAAGATTTTTTATTTTTTATATATTTTAGAGAGAGTGTGTGTGGAAGTGGGGAGGGGTCAGAGGGAGAGAGGGAGAGAATCTCAAGCAGACTCCCCACTGAGCGTGGTGTTCCACGTGGGGCTCAATCTCACAACCCTGAGATCATGTCCTGAGCCGAAGTCAAGAGTTGGAGGTTTAGCCAACTAAGCTACCCAGGCCACCCCCCCAAATGAAATCTTTAAAATAATAACAATAAAATAAAAACTTTTTTTTTAATTATGAGATTTCCAAAGAAAAGATAAGAATATACATCCTAAACCATACTGTATTTTTTTTCACTATTAGGTCACTACATACAGAAGTAGTAAGACGCCAAATGTGTTTTTTATAACCATGTGCTTTTACCACAGGCTATTTTAGACTGTTTTACCACCAAGATAAATATAACCATAAAATAATTTTACATTTAAAACTTTATATTTAAAATTATTTTTGATATAAAATATTTTGATATCATATTTATTCTCTGTAAGTGAAATGCCTGACATATTGTAAGTATTTAAATACATATAACACTTGATCACAATTTTTACTTGAATGCCCTTTGTTCTGGAGCCACGTATTTAGTAATACATTCTAATTAATTTAGACTGTGCAATTTAAGGATTCAAAAAAGGTAAGGTATGGAATATATGGTAGTTTACCAACTGTGCTATTTAGTTTTGAAAGAATGTGAATATATTTACTTAATGAAAGCAATGGTTTGTGTTAATGTTAATTATGAATTAATATTAATGATAATAAAGTATGGAGTGAATAAGAAGGAGCTCTTTCAGATATAAAGCTACTGATAGATCTAAGACTTTAATGAATATGTTGCTGGTATTAGTGAGCACTGTGCCAAAGCCGGAAAAAAAGCTATACTTTGTCATGGAATCATTTGGGAATTGTGAAGAATAATGTGAAGAATGAAAAGAAGGTATGCGACTTGGCTGACTACAAATCATCCTTACCGACGTAGTGTCAGCAAATATGTGCTTTTGGCAACATTTTATGAAATGTTTGAACATTTGAAAAGAATAAAATTACCTTTCTTATTATCATTATATATCATTCTAATTTTAATATAGACTGACTTTCCCCCTTTTTCTCCCACATTTAAAGTTCTATTTATTTATCCAGCATCTATTAATGCTTCATTTTTAGCAAGCTCATACTTGATCTTTATAGTAAATGGGACAGAAATTCCAAAAGCCAAATAATAACTCCTAGTACCAGACACTGCACAATGAACTCAAGAGGTAATTTACTTTTTTGTTAGACCTTTAACTTCTGTAAGCGGAGAAACATAATTCAGAGCCATTTGTTTTTATGGGGAATACTTAATTATCCCCTTAATTATTCCCTTGGTGGCTTTATGTTGCCTTGAACTTTAGCCAAAAATAAAATTAACGTTTATTTAGTAGAAACCTTAACAGATACACATTTTCCTTAAAATCATTCGTTAAACAGGCAGTGTTTTACAGTTTGCATAAGAGATTAAGGAAATGATCATTTCAGGTGATCTAGATTTTTTTAAGTTTTTACTTAGAAACTTAATGTTCTATTTAGTTGTATAGTTTACCCTTCACCTCTATTCCTGATATGGGAAAATGTTCACGTACATCATTCTATTTGTTTCGTACTCACACAGAAAAGAGATCAAAAAGACATAAATACAAGTCATTCTCCTTACATCTTGCTGCCTAACTTAAGATTCTCTAAAAAGAAAACACCCCCAAACTGAATGAATATATGAATATATACATATGGGTACATGAATATATGAGTATATACATACGAGTACATGAAGATACGAGTATATACATACGAGTACATGAAGATACGAGTATATACATACGAGTACATGAAGATACGAGTATATACATACGAGTACATGAAGATACGAGTATATACACATGAGTACATGAAGATATGAGTATATAGACATGAGTACATGAAGATACGAGTACATACATATGAGTACATGAAGATACGAGTACATACATATGAGTACATGAAGATACGAGTACATACATATGAGTACATGAAGATACGAGTACATACATATGAGTACATGAAGATACGAGTACATACATATGAGTACATGAAGATACGAGTACATACATATGAGTACATGAAGATACGAGTACATACATATGAGTACATGAAGATACGAGTACATACATATGAGTACATGAAGATACGAGTACATACACATGAGTACATGAAGATACGAGTACATACACATGAGTACATGAAGATATGAGTACATACATATGAGTACATGAAGATATGAGTATATACATATGAGTACATGAAGATATGAGTACATATTCTTTTTCTCTTCTTCTCTTTATCCCTCCCTCTCCTTCCCTCCTTCTCTTTCCTCCTCCCTTCCCTTCCACTCCTCCAACTTCCTTCTCTTCTCCTCTGTAACCGTCTGATTCTCTCTTCCTCCTGTTGCAACTCTATTATCCTTGGGGCCACATTTTTAAATTGAGGTACATAGATTGAGGGTTTTCCCAGGCTGGGCCAGTGACTTTATCATCAAAGAGAAAACAAATGGGCAGGTAAGGAAGGGAAGAGAATAGCCTGGCATTTGAGAGCATGGCATTTTGGTGACCTTGTTTTTGTTTTGTGTCATTTTTCCTTTTAACTTTTTTTTTTTTTTTTTGCAGGTTTACTCAGTGGAATGAAGAATCACCCTCTGATCCACAACCACTAGCTATTAAAACACCGGCCCATTGTTCTGTGTGTTCCCATCCAGGTAAGCAGACATAGGGAATGAAATCTCTAGAACATTACTGTGTGATACCCACATTGTCATCCTATTCTTTTTTTTTTTTTTTTTTTTTTTTTTTAAAGATTTTATTTATTTATTTGACAGGCAGAGATTACAAGTAGGCTGAGAGGCAGGCAGAGAGAGAGAAGGAGGAAGCAGGCTCCCTGCCGAGCAGAGAGCCCGATGCGGGGCTCGATCCCAGGACCCTAGGATCATGACCTGAGCCGAAGGCAGAGGCTTTAACCCACTGAGCCACCCAGGCGCCCCATTGTCATCCTATTCTTATAATACTGGTTACATAATCTCTTCCTCAGTAGATTGAAAATCCTCAGTATCAGGAGTTGTGTCTCATATGCACAATAGATGTTATTTGAATGAAATAATATGATGTAAACAATAAGCACAGGGCAAGTGCAATTTCAAACTATGTTACCAAATTATGTAGATGTTAAAATTATGTTTTCAATATAGAAATCCATTTAAACAAAAAAAGAAATGTCATAATGCTAAATCTTAGGGGGAAATCAAACTAAAACCATTTATTTTTATTTGCATAAAAAAGTGACTTAAAACTAATTTCTAGGGTATCTGGGTGGCTCAGTTGGTTAAGCACCTTGCCTTCAGCACAGGTCATGATCCTGGAGTCCCAGAATGAGTCTTAAGTCAGGCATTCTACTCAGCAGGGAGTCTGCTTCTCCCTCTACCCTCCCCACTGCTCGTGATCTCTCTCCTCTGTGAATAAATGAAATCTTTAAAAATAACACTACTAATTTCTAATATATGTTTATTATTATTGAAAATAACTTGGTTCCTCTTCACTTGGTTAAAAAAAAAAAAAAAAAAATGTCATTAGCGTGTATTAGATCAGAAGCACATTTCGCTCCCAGGAGAAAGTAGGAGATCTTGTCAGCTCATCCTTTAAAAGAAATTCTTGGGGTTTGTGGGTGGCTCAGATGGTTAAGCATCTATCTGCCTTTGGCTTAGGTCATGATCTCAGGGTCCTGGAACTGAGCTCTGGGTCAGGCTTCCCACCCACGGGGAGTCCGCTTCTCTCTCTCCTCTACCTCCTCTCCCCTCAGTTCATGCTCTTTCTCTCTAACTCTCAAATAAATAAGACCTTTAAAAAATAACAATAAAAATTAAAAAGAGAAGAAATTCTTTGTCTGTTTGTCTCAGTTCGTAAGCATTATTAAATTACAGGTAAAATCATGGACGATATAAATGTTTTTATAGGATACTTTATAGAATTCAATTCTGTAGTTTTTTGACACTTTATAAATGAGTTTTAGTTCCTATCAATTATGTGTGCTCTTCTGTATTCTCAAAACAGTGTTAAAGGTGGTCATTCCTTCAAAAGGGAACTAGGGCCATACACCTCTGCCATAGTCATAATTCATTCATGTTCCAACCACAGTTTAAAAGTAGCTGTGAAGTTTACTGAGGGCTAGATACTAGCAGAGGTAATTAACTGTTACATTCTTTTAATATTCCCATTAAAGAAACCATTTCATGAATTCTGTTAAGTAAAGAATCTTTTTCTTTTATGATTGTATGTATGTATGTATGTATTTATTTATTTATTTGAGAGAGGTGAGGATAAGCACAGAGGGAGAGTTAGGGGGACAAGCGGACGCCCTGCTGAGCAGAAAACCCAATGTGGAGCTCGATCTCAGGACCCTGGGGCTATGACCTGAGCTGAAGGCAGATACTCAACCAACTGAGCCACCCAGGCATCCCATAAATAATCCTTTTTAATGTTAGTGATTACATCCTACTTTTCTTGCATGTAGTTACCAAATACACCACAAAGTTTTCCATTGTTGATTATCGTAAAATTATAATTTCTAGTTACAAATTAACAGTTTCAGATAGAAGAATATACTATAGAAACAACAAAAAAGTGTCATGTAAGAGCTCAGGATCTACGTTGTCTTAAGAATTATTACAGTATGCATTATTCTTCTATTTAACCTAAATGTATTGGAACCTTTCTATAGGCTAAGGACTTCACAACACCATGTTCATTTTTAAAAATCTGGATAGGGCAAAAAAATAAAATTATATAGAAGGTAAATCAAAAAGCAGTGAAAATCATACTTCTTTGTGTTTCCTTAAAGGTTCATCTAAGGATCATGTACGTAATGGATGCAGACTCTGTAAAACTAATCAGTATTGTAAGCCGCATGATCATGAATACTGCTGTCCTTGTGAGTGGCACAGCACAGGGCATGGCAGACAACTGAGCGCCATAGAGAACAGCATTAAGAAGTAAGTTCTTCTGACTCCTTTTTTTCTGTCCTGACCTATTTATACACCTCTAGTTGAATTATTTCCACATACCCTTCCCCCATGTCTAGATTAGTAACATTTCACAAAATCTGTTTTTTGATTCAGTTCAGACTTTAGGCAGTCTCAGAAGACTGATTTAGTAGTTATTCAAAGAGAAGTTTGATGACTGGGATATTATCCAAGGGTATTTTTCATTAAATCAGCAGAGATTGGATGAAATGAATTTATAATCTAAAATTGCCTGATGGTATTTACAACATGTATATAATTTATTTTCAGAAAAGCTTGCAGTTGTGAGGGATTCCCATTCCATGAGGTAATAGTTAATAATTCAAATGTATGTCTTATTTCAGAAGTTCTTTTAAAAAATTTGAAGTCTGAATTTCTATTTTATTTTCTCTTGCTAGGTTATTCAAGAATTCCTTCTGAACAAGGATAAATTGGTGAAAGTAATCAGGTACCGAAGACCTGATTTATTGTTGTTTCAGGTATGGGAAAATAAATATTACTTTATGCTATGTAGTTGTGTACTAGGAAGATAAGAAGGGATAATCACTTTGGTCTGAGAGGAGAATAACAGCTTTGACTCTTTGACTGCATTTTTTTCAGCATTTATTTCTAATCTTCATTCCTTTGCCACATAAGAACCATACTTCGCAGACCACAAGACAAACCATAGTTATGCCCTTTAGAAGACACCTTATGTACCATGTACAGATTCATTGTATTTAGGAACATATTGGGGGCAGGACATAATACCCAGAGAATGTGAGAAATAAATTTGTTGTTATAAAAGTTTACAAGGACAATGGAAAAAAAATTTTTTTTTTTTTTTTGGTATAGTTGACACACAAGATTACATTAGTCTCAGGTGTACAACTTGGTGATTTGATAAGTTTATACATTATGCTATGTCGGCATTGGGATTTTTAATCCGTGAACTAATAAGTTTGGACCATCTATCACTTACTATGTGACCTTGTATATGTGTTATCCTCAAAAGAGAAATACTACTACTTTCTGAAGTCACTATAAAGATTAAATGAGATTATTTATATTAACCCCTAATATAGTGGCTAGGGAAGCCAATAATAGTTCAATAAATTGTAAGTACTTGTTGCCTATCCCTACCAACAACAGTAATACTAATGCAACTAGCATTTATTGAACATTAAAATTAGCTATCATATTTTAACACATTAAATGTAACCTCACTTAATCTTTATAATCTGCGTTGAGATATATGTTACGATGGAAATCTGAGGCCAAAAGAAATTAAGTAATTTACCCAACATCTTGGAAATAATCATACTGGGGTTCAAACTGACAAGTCTCACACTTACTCCTTATGCAACGTTGCCTCCTTAGGAGGCTTATTATTCTTTCTGGGAATACGCTCATTGATACTATTTTAACTAATGTTAATTCTGTAAGAAAAAAAATGATATTACCTGAGAGGGCTGTTTGCCTCTAAGAGATAACAAAATCTTGTTTTATTTGTTTTATATTTTCAGAGATTTACTCTTGAAAAAATGGAATGGCCCAATCACTATGCATGTGAGAAATTGTTAGTGCTTTTGACCCACTATGACATGATAGAAAGAAAGCTTGGTAGAAGGAATTCTAATCAACTACAGCCAATTCGGTAATATGAAGAATTGTACAAAGAAGTCTCTGTGTTTCCATTTGGGTATCTTATGATCTATATAATAATCTAATTAATACCTTTAATAATCTTAATACTCTTAGTAGTGGGATATATAGCTCTTTGTTATATAAAAATGGAGTAAAGGTCTAGTATGAAATATTCAAAGTTTATTCATGGTTTACATTCAAGATAACAGTAAGTTCGTGTCTTCACATACTTTTCTGCTTCAAATAGTAATAATAACAGATTATTAAAAGAAATAACTATAAAATGATATAGCTAAGCTTAACCATAGAACTATTTCAATGAATCAGAAAGGGAACAAAAATCTAAAGGCACAGGAACTGGGAATTTGTAAAACTCAGCAAAAGGTATATGAGTATTCATTGTGCCATTCTTGAAACTTCTCTAAAGACTTAAAAACTTACAAACTAAAAGTTGGGGAGGAAGTATCAAAGAAAAATGATAAACTACAAAGGAATGACAATCTGATAGCCTACTTTTTCATGACAGAATGCTAGAGTCACGTTTCAAAGCTTTGAGTAAAAATAATTGGCAGCCTAAACATCATTTAAGCCTTATTTACTGGTTGGTGAATAAATCATGGATCCTCATTAAAAGCACTCTTAAAGGGGGTACCTAAGCCAGAAGAAAAATGAACCCAGAGGGATGATGTAGATAACAAAAAACAGTAGTCAACCAATAAAGAGAAATGAATAAATGTATTTAGCTCATTTAATAAACTAACTGGAAAAATACATACATAAATAGCTCCATAATGCTTGGTGATTAATATACAATGATGATAATAAACTAAAACTTCCAGAGTATGTATGTAAACAATGAACGGTAACCACTAAAACACCAGAAGTACAATTTCTATCTTTGAAACCAATACATAAAGTAGAAAGTAAGACTGTCAAACTAAAAAAATACAGGAAGGAGGAAATAGCAAAGAAAAAATTGGGTGACAGAAAACACAAAATAAATTGTATAAAAGCATCCAGCAAGGTCAGTGATCAAAAATAAATATAAGTGGATTAAACTCATCTATTAAAAGGCATTATATAGGACAAACAAACAATATATCAATATTCTGCTATTTATAGGGAATGTGCAGAATAAAACTACACAAAATTTGAAAATAAAAAGATTTAAAAGATTACCATGTAAATATTTACCAAAGTGGTATAGCAAAATTAACAGAAACAAAATAGACTTTAGAAGAAAAATTACTATTATGGAGGAAAGGAACGCTGATTAATAATGAAATCTACTGATAGGATATTACCATTATCAACTCTGTGCACCTAACAATAAAATTATCTTTTGAATAAACTATTCAGAAGAATAACTGTACCATAATTCTTTAAGTATCTTTAGAATATTATGAAAATATAACAAAAGTCAATGAAAATTTAATAATTCAGTCTACAAATTGAAAATTTCAAAATAACTCCTGCAGTTAGACCTCATTGGAAGAATTTGTTTTTCAGAATCGTTAAAACGCGGAAAAGAAATGGAATTCATTGCTTTGAAATAGAATGGGAAAGGCCTGGTATGTTTTTACTCTAAGCAAAGTTTGTAACATTTAACCATATATGTTTAGCAAATATGATATACATTGTGAAACATGTTGGTAACCTTATTCTCTTCGTGAAGGAGGGAAAGAGACATATCACATGCACTGAGGATTGATTTTGTAGTTTACCTGTGATATTTAAATAAGGTTTGACTAATAGTAAATATTAAAAACCTTAATTTTATCTTAATATCTTACATTGACATTTCTATTGTAATTAATGTTTAAAGAATGTAATATGGAAGTAGTTTTTGGTCCATATTTCTGAAGAAAATGCTGCTGCAAATGTTCTCCTTTCTTTACTTTGTTTCATTTTCATGAGAATTTATAGTTGTCAAATTACTCTTATTTTGCTGCAGGCAAAAATGCAGTGAACTCTGAATTAGCTCCCAAACTGAAGGCAAGGAAAGCACAGATCATTTAAAATGGAAAGTAATTCCAAATTCATTTTTATTTGCCTTTGAAATTAGATTGTGTGATTATATATGAATGAGTGAGGCTGTAGATTTGTCAAAGTTTAAGTTATAGGTAATTTTGAAGAATGAAATTATATGGAATTAGATAAACCATTCTAAGCAATACTAAGAAAACAAAAAGCTGAAGAATTTTGAGGATGTTTAGCAACAGTTCCACCAACTGTAGTATATTTTCAGGAAAGAAAATCGCATTAACCCAGTTTGGTAGTGCATCTCTGTTCAGAACTGAGCATTGTCAGGGGCGCCAGGGTGGCTCAGTCGGGTAAGCATCTGCCTTTGGGTCAGGTCATGATTCCCTGGGGTCCTAGGACCAAGCCCTGTGTCAGGCTTCCTCCTCAGTGGGGAGCCTCCTTCCCCCTCTCCCTCTGCCACTCCCCCTACTTCTGCTTTCTTTCTCTCTCTGTGTCAAATTAAAAAATACAATCTATTAGAAAAAGAAAAGAAGAGAGCATTGTCCTTTGTGGGTGCTCTTTCTTAAGGAAGAAAATGTACTCCTAGCCAGTTTAACTACGAAAGACTGTAAATTAATCTGTTTCCATTTTTTGTACTTTAAACTCATTCACCAATATTTCATTATAGTGTAGCTTCTCATGCGATTTTTCCCATGTGTAGGATAAACGTAAGGATCTAGTCTATTTATATATCACATTATAAATTTACATGCAAGCATTCTCATTTTCATTTAGTAGCTGCTTTTGAATCCAGTGAGCCTGGATGTATCCTCAATTCTGTTCTTTTGAGGAACCATCAATAAAGAAAGTTAATGTTGGAGCTCTAAGAAACTGTTTATTCCCAATCTTTATCTGGAATTTTAACACTCATTATACTAAATTAAAAGCAACCAACCTTATCTAAGCAAAGTGTTCTATCCTGTAAGTACCATCTTTAGATCAAGAGAATTTAAAATTCTCATTTTGAAAGGAATCTTTTTCCAGGTCTTGCCAGGCAGAAGAAAATCAATTCTATACTAGTATCAACTAGTATTAAAACAGTGAACTAGTATCAACTGGTATTATCTAGCATTAGCAACTAGTATCAACTAGTATTAAAACAGAGATGTTGTAAAGCAAGATCTGTAATGAATTATCAATTTGCACATGACTTTGATTACCTGGTAAACTTAATTTTACCTAGAAAAATTGAAATTTACAAATCTGCAATTAATGCTGTTTTTGCTGTATTTTTGATCTTTTAGAGCATTATGCTGTGGAGGATAAACATGGAGAATTGGTTCTACAAACAATAGAAGAAGAATCATTGTTTGAAGCAGCTTATCCTGAGATTGTTGCTGTTTATCAAAAACAAAACTTAGCACTGAAAGGGAAGAAACAAAAAAGTAAGTGTCGCATTTGATAGCTATTTATACTACACCCAAATGTCAAAGAAGAGTTACCTATTCTATTGGAATCTTATCTTGCCCAAATTTTGCTGAAAGTTCTGTAAGAATAAGAGTTAGGAATTTCCTCTTGCGTCTTTGTCTTTTTAAAGCCACAAGAAAACCGTTCTGCTCTGTGTCTGCTCACTTAACCAAGTGTTAATAGTAACTTTACTATTGCTTGTTGAGCAACTAGTATGCATGACATGTTTTGAATTATAAACACATTTTCTTTATTTCCTAGAACTTGATGAGGAAAACAAATTCAATTATAATATTGTTTCCAACAGAAAATATTTTATAATATTTTATTAAGAATTATGTTGTTATTATAACAGTTGCCAGGAATGCACTGAGACAAGAAAGACAAAAAAAAAAAAATTACTCATACAGAAGATTTCTGATCTGGACTCTTTTTTATTTGTTTACACAAGTTAAGGAAAATAAAGTAGATTTTAATAGTAATGTCGTTTTTTCTTTTCAGGCATGAAAATTAAGTCTAAAGAAAACAGTTGGCCAGAATCAGATAATGTGATGGGTTTCCAATCACAGATGACTTTAAACCCCACATGTGAAGTCTTTTCTATGCCGAATTCCAACTTAAATTTGGAAATTATCCCTGATTGTGCATTACCCCAGAAATCTATTTCTGCATCATTGAATAGCTTGATTTTACCTGAAGATACTCCCTGTTTGAATACACAAGAGCATTTAATGTCTTCTCCAAGACCTTTGGCTATGCAGCAAGTTACAACTGTCAGTAAGTCTCTACTTCCAGAAGCTAGTCAACCTAGGACTTCATCCCATAACATATCAGCGATTGCTGATCTACAATTAAGCACTATTGACTGGGAAGGTACTTCTTTTACTAATTCACCAGCTATTCCAAGGAACACTTCCCCTTGTGGTTTAAAATCAGAACTTGAAACAGCCATCCCTGAAAATTTTAAAAGTTTCCCAGAAGAATTATCATGTAAATCAGAATGGGGTACCACAAACATTAATAAAGTCTTGGATCAGGATCTTCAAAAGGTTAATCCTGAAGAGCATCTACTTTCTGGCATTACTCATTTACATCTTCAGGATTTGCCTTTAAAGGAACGAATACGTATAAAATCATCCTATCCTCAGGATAATGCACAACCAAATGTTGACCTGAAAACTCCGTCCCTAAGTACCACAAAAGAATCTTTTATTGCTAAGAGTGGTTCTGATTGTCCATCACATCCTTCAAAGGATCTTCTAGGAATTCATTTGCAAAATGAATCTAGACAATCTAAAGTTATAAAAGGAGATCAGCTATTTCAAGAAAACTATAAAGTGAATACTTCTAAATCTTACTCTGTCAACAACCCAGTAGTAAAGACCTCCAGTGTTAGAGTTGGACCATCAAATACTGCTTTAGATCATAGTAGAAAAGGTGATGTGCAAACCACTCAGAAAAGTGTAATGAAGAAAAGCGTTTGCCTTGACAGACATTCCTCTGATGAAGAGAGTGTCCCAGTGTTTGAGAAAGCTAAAAACACAACTCAGAAAATGAAGCCCAGTTCTCAGCAGCATAACCCAGCCGCATTCAAGAAGGATGGTGCCAACAAGTTGAATAACTCTAAAATATATATTAAAGAAACTGAACAGTGTGTCCAGGCTTATAAAGCAGCTGGAAATGAAGAGGACTGTTTCCCAGATGCCACTAAAGGTTCTCTGAATTTTCTACAGTGTCATAAGGACAGAGGTGACTCTGGAACTTCTCTGGATAGTCTTCTTCCTTTAAGGGAAAGATTAAAACTAAGGTTCCAAAATTCTTGAAATAGAATTAAAAATATTTAAGTATAACTTAGTATTTTAGGATCGTCAGCACTAGCAGAGGCAGAATCTCTACATTTGGCATAAAAATGTAATGTGGTTCTGTGTATCCTGAGACACCTTTTCCATTTTAATTAAATTTATAATTAAAAATATTGTCTAAAACTTTGGTTTTAAAAGGTGATCCTTGTGTTTAAAACTTAGGATAATGTATATTTGTAAAACATACTTTTGCCATTTTTTATATCTTTATTAATTTTTCTTTAAAGTTTTAAAATGTTAGTACAGTACTAGAGTAAATGTTTCATCCACTTGCTCACTTTTGTTCATTTCTTCCACAAACCTCTAAAGTTTTCATTTATAGTTAAGCTTGTTACCATGAGGATAATTCTTTGTAATTGCCTACACTCCCTCAGTGTCTTCTGTTGTGCCTTTCCTGAGAGTTTTATTTTCTCTCAATATGAAGGAACAGTTAGTGTGCTCTTACAGTGTTGGTTACCTTACTCTCTTTGTGAAGGGCAAAAATGGAAAAGGAGGAAGATTCTCAGTATAATCAGTAAAAATTATAATTGTAATGGCTGAAAAACTTGAGGAAAGCTATTTCTTACATAACCCCAGGAATCACAGATATGCCAAATGGAAGATTTTCAATATAGAATATAGAATGATAAGAGACTTAGAAATTTGCTCAGGATCACACAACTAATTAATAATGGTGTGGGAACCAGAATTCTTGCCCCCTAATTTATTGGCTTTTCTGTTTTCCTTTTTTTCATAGCACTTTTTTTCTTTTTAAAAGATTTTTGTATTATGTGGACTTCAATAACTCTAAATATTAAATTGCGCATTAGTTTATTTGACATTCAAAAAGTCTAGGGTAACCGGACTGGAAAGTAAAAAGTAAAACTTGCTATTTGCAGATGACAAAGTATTTATATACAAAATTCTAACAAACCACTAGAAACTGAGAACTAATAAATGATCCAGCAAGATTGCAGGTTACGAGATCAATATACAAACATCAATTATATTTCTTACATCTACAATGAATAATACTAAATGAAATTAAGAAAATTCTGTTCACAATAGCATCAAAAAGGATAAAATACTTTGGAACGAGTTTAACGAAAGAAATGCAAAATGTACACTCTGAAAACTACAAAATATTGTTGAAAGAAAGAAAACCTAAATAAATGAAAAGACATCCCATGTTCCTGGATCAAACAACTTGATATTAAGATATTTCCCAAACTAATTTATAGAGTCAAGGCTGTCTACATCAATTTTAGCTGATTTCTTTGCACAAATGGACAAGCTGATTCTAAAATGATTATGGAAATTTAAGGGACAGAAAATAGGCAAAACAATTTAAAAAAATTATGGGAGGACTTGCCTCTCCTGATTCTGATTTCAAAACTTACTACAAGTTTTCAGTAAAGAAGAATATGTTGTAGTGGCATCAAGGTACACATATAGATCAATGGGATAGACTTGAGGGAAAAGATGTATCCTCTAATATTTATGTACAATTGATTTTCAGCCAGAGTACCAACACATTATACATTTTCCCCTCAATGGGGAAACAGTATTCTTCCATCAAATTCTACTGGCACTACTGGATATCTATATGCAAAAGGATGAATTTTGAATACTACCTTGTACAATATGCAGAGTTAACTCAAAATGGATCAAAGATCTGGTTGCAAACTATAAATTCTTAGAAGAAAACATGGGCATAAATCTCTGCAACTTTGGATTAAGCAATAATTTCTTAGGTAAGACACCGAAAGCTTAGACACCAAAACTAAATACATGGTACTTCATCAAAACTAACAACTTTTGTGTTTCAGAGGATACTGTCAGAATGAAGAGACAGCCATTAAAGAGTAGAAAATATTTTTAAATGATGAATGTGATAATGGACTCTTGAATAGAGACACATGTCTAAAAAGCTCTTAAAACACAATAAAAGACAAAAGTGAGTAAAATATCTGAGTAAACATTTCTCCAGAGAAGATGTACAAAGGGCCAATAAACACATGAAAAAAATTCATTATTTATCAGAAAAATACAAATCAAAATCACAATGAGATACTACTTTACACCCAATAGGACAGCCAGACAGAGTCATAAAGACAAGTGTTGGTGAGGGTCTGGAGAAATTTGCATTCCTACCAGAAATAACCTACTGATTGGAATGTAAAATGGGGCACCCATTTTGGAAATAGGTGGTTCCTCCACTAGTTAAACATAGTTACCATATGATCCAGCAGATCCACTCCCAAAAATATACCCAAGAGAAATGAAGACATATATCCATCCAAAAACTTTACACAAATATTCATAACCCCGAAGTGGAAACAATCCAAATGTCCATCAACTGGTGAATGAATAAGCAAAATGTGATATATCAATACAATGGAATATTGGCAATAAAAAGAAAAAGAAGTCCTGATAACCTGTTACAATATGATGAACCTTGAAAGCATGCTAAGTGAGAGGCCAGTTGGAAAATATTACATATATGATTCAATTTATGTAAAAAGTTCCAAATAAGTAAATTTATATAGAAGCAGGAAGTAGACTCAGGGTTGGAGGAGGGGAGGTTGAGGAGGGAGAAGGGAAAATGACTGCTAATGGGATGGTTTTTTGGGGGGAGTGGGTGGATGAGGAAAATGTTCTCAAGTTGATTTTGTTGATGGTTGCAGAACTGCAATTTACTAAAACTGTTGAATTGTGCAATTTAAATAGATAAATTCTATGGTATGTGAACTATATCACAATAAAACTTTTAAAAATAAAAAAAAATTACAGAGAATTTTATCTGTCCAAACCCCTTAGTATCTAAAATGTTTATACTCCCTCTTCTCCCACATATGCAGTGCTATTACTATTTTATTGTTTTACAGAAAACAAGTCCAGAGTAGTGAAGAGATTTTTCCAAGACTGGCTCTGAAACTTTGGTTTATTAGTCTAGCATTTATTACATTATGCCATATTTTAAAGATTTTATTTATTTATTTGGCAGACAGAGATCACAAGCAGGCAGAGAGAGAGGAGGAGGGAGCAGCTCCCCACGGAGCAGAGAGCCAGATGTGGGGCTTGATCCCAGGACCCTGGGATCATGACCTGAGCTGAAGGCAGAGGCTTTAACCCACTGAGCCACCCAGGTGCCCCCAGCGTTATGCCATATTGTATAATTAGATTTAAATTTGAAATATTTTGGAATTTTTTTGATCTTTCTGAAGTTATAATTTTGGTTTTTCAACATTTCACTAAAAACAAAACGCTTTGAATCAAGTTGAACTTTTAGAAAAGTGTCATGTTTGTAGAACACTTATTATATATAAATTTCTAGGCAACGGGAACCCTAAATAAATGTAATCAGTCCTCTCAAGGATCCCACTTACCCTAATTAAATGATACATCTATCTCACATATATTTGATATGTTTAAATCAGTGGTTATTCTTAAGTTACTTATTTTTTAAGGTAGGATTTTCGTGTAGTTAATAAAAAAGGTAAACTAGTAACATAGAGAATGAAAAAGTCAATGTCCTTTCTATTTCTAATGACCAAGCACAATTCTTGCATCTAGAGGCAAGCACAGTGTCTAATTTCCTGTAGATCCTTCCAGAGGTGTTCTGTACCAAAATATTAATGTATTTTAGAAATTACTCCATATCAATAAATACGGTCTGTTTTACTCTTTAATGACTCCGGTGTCCCCTCATGTATATCTTTGCACAGTCGCCTAGTGGTGTGTAATGGATATGAACATCATGGTAGATTTTGACTGTTGAGACATTTTTGATTCCCTAAGGCCACCTAAACTATGGAATGTGAGCTAAATCATTTGAGTGTCTCTTAAACACATTTGATTTTGGTGTAAGCTTCCTTTTAAGAATCTCCTAAATGTCCTTAAATAGCTTAGAATGATTATATATGACACGAATTTACATATGAAAATAGTACATTTCCTTCGAAGATCTTACATTAGAAAAACTTGACAATATGTCTACCAAGAATGGCATTTTTTTTCTTTTTTTAAGATTTTATTTATTTATTTGACAGAGATCACAAGTAAGCAGAGAGGCAGGCAGAGAGAGGAGGAAGCAAGCTCCTGGCTGAGCAGAGAGCCCGATGTGGGGCTCAATCCCAGGACACTGGGATCATGACCTAAGGCTTTAACCCACTGAGCCACCTAGGCACCCCAAGAATGGCATTTCTTTGGGGAAAAAAAAAGTTTCAAGTTTAAGCTAGCACTCACATAGTTCAGTAATCTCAATTTTTAAGTGCTCATAAAATGTACATTTTTTAAAGTTTTATTTATTTAATGCACCACAGGAGCTTGAACTCACGACCCCCAAATCAAGAGTCACATGCTCCTCTGAACCAGCCAGGTGCCCCATATGCCCCTACAATGAACTTTTAAATTTTTTTTCAAGGAACTACATTTTGACCTTACGGCACTGATGCGTGTACAGCTCTAAGTTCTGTTAACAGTTGCACAACCTGGTACTACACACTGTAGATGAGGGTAAAATTTTACTCTGGGGTAATAGGTTTTATTCTGGACTGCTCACTTGATCCCACACTCCATGCTAAATATCTTGATTATGTCCTCAGAAATATAGCTAAGGACTCAATTCCTTTTTAACTTCACTGACTTTTTTTTTCCTTTATTGAAGTAAGGTTTACATACAATAAAATCCACTCATTGTAAGTGTAAAAGGTGAATTTCAGTAATTGTGTATAGCTGTATAAACTCTACCATAATCAAGATACAGAAAAGTCCCTTCACCCTCAAGTTTCCTTGTGTTCCTTTGCGATTAACCCTCTCAGATGACCTTGATTCCAGACAACAGCTGACAGATCTCCCTTCACGATGTCTTTGCCTTTTCTAGAATTTCTATAAATGGGACCATTCAGTATGGAGTCTTTGTGTTGACTTTCTACCTAGCACATGTTTTTAGGACTTATTTATGTTGTGTATATTAATACTCTGTTCCTTTTCATTGCAGCATAGTATGACATAGTATTAATATACTGTAATTCTTTTTTGATCAGTTGATGAAAAATAAGATTGTTTTTACATTTTGGTTATATGAAAATAGAACCATGAATACTTAGACACAGGCCTTCAGGTGGACATTCATTCTCATTTTTCTTGGAGAGATGTTTATCCAAGGTTGCCGGTCCATATAGTCACCATATGTTTAATTTTTTCACATACTGCCACACTCTTTTCCAAAGGCATAGAATCATTTTGTGTTCCCACCAGCAATATGTGGAGGTTCCAATTACCTTACATCATCACCAAAACATAATATTGTCAGTCTTTTTCATTTTAGCCATTCTAGTAGGCATGCAGTGATATCTCCTTATGGTTTTATTTGCATTTTCCTGAAAACGTGAAGAATCTTATATGCAAATGGGCCATTCATATATCCTCTTGTGAAATTCTGTTTTTTTCTGGCCAAATTTAATTGGGTTGTTTGTATTCATGTTATTAAAAGTGTTCTTTATTTTTTTCCAGCTATAAGCTCCTTGTTAGATGTGTTTTACAAATCTTTGCCTGACTCTGACTTATTTTTTCATTTGAACTGTGTGTTTCAAAGAGTGTAATGTTTTAAATTTTGATGTTTATTTTATTAATTTTTGTTTCCAGTGGCATATTTAAGATATCTTTGTCTAACCTAGTGATCCAAATAATTTTCCTGTTTTCTTCTACAAGTTTAATGTTTTTTTTGTTTTGTTTTGTTTTTTACCTCTTCTATTTTGGTCTGTGATTCATCTCAAGTTAACTTTTGCATATGATATGAGGTAATGATTGAGGAACATTTTTCCCCCATACAGATAACCAGGTGTGCCACCACAATTTGTTACAAAAATATTATCTTTTCCCTCATGAATTTCCTTGGTGCCTTTGTTGAAAGTCAATCATGTAGGTCTATTGTCAATCTCTCTTCTTTCTACTAAGCTATCATTGCAATATATTACTATAGCTTTAGAGTAAATATTGAAATCTTGAAATTAGTTTATCTTTGTTCATTGTTTATATTTTCCTGTCAAAGTCAACAATTTGGCCTCCATGTTACTAAAGCTAATAACTTCTAGTCTTAAATTTACTTATCTGCAGAAAAGTTTCTACGAAACTTCCCTCATTCTTGAAAATTTCTGTTCTCTTGTTTTCCATAACAACACTGGCTCTTTATGGTGTATGTACCCCTTCTTGGCTATAATTTTATTTTATTATTTTTTATTTATTATTTATTTTTTAAAAGATTTTATTTTTTCAGAGAGGGAGACAGCACAAGCAGGGGAAATGACCCAGCAGCCTCCCCTGAAGCAAGGAACCTGATTTGGGATTCGATGCCAGGACCCTGGGATAATGACCTGACCCAAAGGCAGAGGCTTAATGACTGAGCCACCCAGGCATCACTTGGCTATAATTTTTAAACTCATAGGCTTAAATATGCGTGCTTCTTAAATATTGGTATCCTCTTTTCTCTTACTCTCTATACAGTCTAGATATTTTCTACTCTCATGACTTCAGCTATATATGCATTTCTGACTCAGATACAGATCTTTAGCTAAAATGTCCCTCCTAATCTATAGATTTGCTTATTTAACCAATTCCTGACATCCCTGGGGATACAAGTATGGCAATAAGATGGTAGAGGCTCCAAGGTGCCTGACACATTTAACCTTTGATGTTGTTCCAAGCCTTGCTGTACCTGGTTCCTGGTTCCAAGCAAAGTCATTTGGATGGTGCGCATTGATAGATGCCAGAGCTATGTATTGACGGTCAACTGAGTAAGTATTACATGCATCAAATGCCAAGGACTGCCAGGAAGTGCAAAGTAGTGTAAAACCCAACTTTTATTTGCAAGGAATTGACAGTCTAGAGCAAGATAGGGAAGTGTGGCATATTTACACACAGGAATAAATTATATTGGCTAGCACTGAATTAATTGTTTGATGAAAGGACATGGAACCCAGGACGAGGTTGGGCATGCTTGTGGAATAGTAAACAATCAGTTTCAACCGTAGAGTCTTACTTGGCACCAGTCTCCAGGGAACAAATGCCTCTGCAGGCAAAGAAAATGCCAAGGATGGAGATGTGATGACAAATCCGGAGCAGAAGGCGAGCTAAGGTATCTTAGGGCAAAGGAGAAAATAGGACAAAATGTAGCAGAAAACCTGACCAGGGTGCTAAAGGATTCTGACCGAATAAGCCACATGTAATAGTTTGTATGTGAGCTCATCAATTCACACACCCAAACTGCTCATAGAGGAGGAGGAAGATACTGGATTTAAAATTGCTGGGCGAGAAGGGAAAGGAACATGCCGTGAGTACCTACTATGTACAAATTAGGCTCTTCACAAGCTGCTTAACCCTCTCAACAACTCTGTAAGGGCTATATTGCAGTGTGTTGAATCTTCAGAAGCAAAAGTAATCCGTATTAAAACATTCCTCAAAAGCAAAACAAAACAAACAAAACCCCCATATTCCTCCAGGGATCTGCTTATCTTGACTGTTCACTCTGGACATCTACAGGTGTTCTTAACTACGGATTTTATGAGATGGAAACAAAATGAGTTGGGAGTGACTGAACTGGGTTCATTTTACTCCATATTGAATATAGGCATGAATAGATGAATTCTGATGTCAATATTCGGTTTCTCCTCCTAAAGGATTTCTCTTCTTTCATTGTCCAGATTATACTTTTTTTTTTTTAAGCCTCCTATGTTGTTCCTATTCCTTGCTGATTTGGTCTATGATGTCACTTTACAAGTAATACAGACTTCTATCCTACAATACTGCTTATGTACATGCTTATCATGTCATTGACTGGCTTGCTTTACTCCAAAATGCTCTTCAAAGATCTCCCTCTAAGCTACCAGAATCCCAGAACTGGTTTCTCCCTGTTGGCTTCAGACAAAGGCCCTTTTCTGTCCTAACTCCTCTGAGCTTTGTATGATCAGTCTTAAAGTTTGAGGTTTTCTTCCAGATTTTATAATAAGGAAGACCCTACCTTTGTGCATGACTGGGAGGTAGCATGGGCGATGTTCTTGGACATTCTTATTTTCAAATTCTTTTTTGCAGATTTTCTATGTGAACTTGGGGACATTTTCTGACTTTTTTTTTGAGACTCATTTATTCAAATACTTATGTAACATCTACTATGTGATAAACACTATGCTGGGTCCTGGAGACACAGTGGTAAATGGTATTCGATAAGGTTGTTTTAATATCTGTAAAGTGGCTGCCACCACTGAGACCTTATAGACTCCCAGTTAATGGTATCTGTGTCAGCTACAGTCATTTGGAAAGAGAGCAAACTTTCAGACTTGGATTTAAGCTGAATGTAGCCAAGCCCAGCCCTTTGGGTAAAAAAAAGTGGACGTCATAATATTCTAGTAGGGAGTCATGTGAGGATGGGAGAGTTGTTTTCAGAAAAAGGAAGCTGTCTCTAGATTAGTGTCATCAGAAAAGAGATCATAAAAGGTATGGCATTTGAGCTAAGGTTACAATACTGGAAACAGAATAATGTGCTTTTTCAGATATAATTGGTAATATTGATCTTGATCAGTCACCTAACATATTTACTGAGGACCTACTTTGTGCAGGCCTCCTATGCCTTTCTGTGTCTTAACAGTGGGCTGAAGTCTATGGAGTTTAATATACTTTTCCCAAAACCCCCAGCTGGAAAGAGCTTCAGCTGGCACACACAATCTTGATGACAGCAGGGACTGAATCCTTTTCGTTCACAGATTCTGAAACAGCGCTCTGTACAGTAATTTCTAGCTGTGTGAATGATCTCCCCACTGTGGCAAGCATGGCTGCACAGTCCTTGCAAAATAGCATCTCAGAACTCCAGCATGGCTCATGAGGCTGGGGCAGTCTGGTCCCCAACCCATCTCTCTAGCTTTAACTTAGACATTCCCAGCCATGAACCTTGGCACTAGCTGCCTAAGACCCCTTGTTATTCCTTGAACAGATGCTTGTCTTTGCTCATGAGTTGCTCACTACCCCAAAACCTTGCTCCTTCCCTGTGAGCTAGACAACTCCTCTTCATCCATCAAGGACCTATTCAAATGTCATAACTTCTCTCTAATTCCAACCAGAATCAGTTGTTCTAGTTGTGCTCCCAGAGAAATTGTGGGTCCCTCCATGAGAGTATTTATCACATTTCATTCATTCATTCATTCAACAAATACTAGTTGGGTGCCTTGCAGTCAGAAGGCACAATATTCTTCTTGATAATCATATCTATCTTTTCCTAAGACAAGACTGAGAACTCTTCCAGAGATCAAATCTTATATATTTTTGTATCCCTCGGAACTCTGTCCAAAGTTTGATTTTCTGCTTCACCAACTCTTGCTTACCCATCAAGACTCATTATGAGTATGGTTTTCTCTCAGAAGGTTTATCTAGCTTCTTATGGATCCCTCCTATTTCCAACAGTCTTCTAAGTTATTGCCTGTATATCGTTTTGTGTCGATTCATTTGTGTTTTTGTCTCTGGCACCAGCCACGACCATCTTGTCCATCTGGATCTGAGGCACCCGGGGGAGGAGCTGGTACAGGAAGCTTCCGTGAATGGGCGCGGATTGCCTGGTGGTGAATTCAGGGTCTTAGTTCTTCCATTCTCCATGGAGAAAGAGCAAATCTGGTTGGATGCCTCCCTCCATCAGCTTGATCCCTGGCACCCCTTAGTCCTTTTAAGATGCCAGGGCGAGAAGACTTGCCTTCTGAGGGTAGAGAGGCTGAACCAACTGCTGACTGTTTCTATTGCGTTGGTAGCACTTGAGGTCAAACAGTATAAATAATATCACTGAAGGCAACCTCCTTTCATCTGCAGATTAACCCACAATGTTTATCACCTTCTTCGCCAGGAAAAGCTTTTATCCAGCTCAGCTAACAGCTTGAGTCAGCCTCTTACAAGGACTTGCCACATTGCCTTTCAAATTGACACGCTGCAGAGTCAGCCCCAGTAAGAGTCCAAAAACATGGAATCCTCTCTGATGATGGTCAGAACGGCTGGCTTCTTTATGCAGAGAAATTCAATAAATTGCCTGTTTGGCAACGGAGGGGAGGGTCATCAGCAAAGTAGGCTGACCCTTCTGTGAGCAGCCTGACTTTGAATATTTTGCTAATGTTTGGAAGAGTTCCTGTAAGCGCTGAGGAAGAACTTCTTTAATAGAGATTAAGTATCTGGGCTTCCTCAGCATTATTCTGTGCCAAGACCTGAAAAAGTCAACGTTGACCCTCCCCTCTCAAATGGGAAAAACTGCCTGCGTTGTTAGAGTTCTTTGATCAGAGCCGTAATGGAAGAATTCTCTAGTGTTTGCCTCATCATGACGTCAGTCTCTTCTTCCTCCACTCAGCAGCTCTGAGCGAAGCTGGGAAGGGCTGTCTACACTATGAATCTGGAAATGAGAATGAGTGATTTATTCCGTGTCCATGGGAAGGTAGGGTTCACACCCTTTCCCTTTTTGTTTTGTTTTGTTTTCAAGTAATCCCTATTGCAGTAACTGCTCCAATGTGGTCATTATCGCTAAAATCATTTAGATCCCTATTAAGCTGAGAGTGTTCGCTCTGCAGAAGACTTATTTTACAGGTTGTCCAAACACTGGCGTCTCCGGTCCAGGCCTTGTGAAGCCTCCACAACTTCACAGTTGGCATAGTTCTATGGGAGGTGTCAAAGGCCTCAGTACGACCTGGTCTACATCCTGTGAAACAGACCAAAGGACCCTCTTTAGCCTCGGAGGCAGTGGTCTGAGTAATTGTCCTAGTTCCGAAGAGACTAGCTGTCTTCCTCATCTCGCCTGTTTCTCCTCATAGCGAGAGAATGATACTTCCTCCTTTCTTCACACTCATTTACATATTGGGAATGCACAGACTCTTGAAAGACATACATTATTAGTGTTACTGATTCTGGTATGCTAAATCCATTGATGAACCACAAGGGATGCCTTTAAAATGTGTTTCATTATAATGTCTATGGTTATATTGAAATTATCTCTAGTTTATGTAGGAAGACAAGACAGAGTATAATGGGCAATAAAGAGTTTGAGTAGATTCATACAGTTTCAAAAGTTTTTTTTTATTTTTTTTGGTGTTGTTTTTGTTTTTCCAGTTTCAAAAGTCTCTTATGCAAGATTAAGCATCTACCTTCCCCTAAGGTCATGAACTTGTAGTCCTGGCATTGATCTCCAAGTCTGGCTTCCTGTTCAGTGGGGACTCTGTTTCTTCCTCTCTCTCTGTCCCTCCTTCCTGCTCATGCTCCCTCTGTCTCTCAAATAAATAAAATCTTTTTAAAAAGTCTCAATGCAAAACATTAGTGAATCTCGGTAGAAGAGAAATAACAGAGATTGTGTGTTTCCTATTATGTCCACCCACTTTACTAAGTCTTCAAATTCCTCATATATGTCCCACAAAAACTCTGAAAGGCAGACACTTATATCCCCTATGTATATACGAAACTAAGGGAAGCTGAGGAACTTAGCCAAGGTCAACAACTAGTAAGAGGCAGGAGGAGGACTGGAGCCCAGAGCTGGTCTATCTCCAAAGATTCTTTGGTAAAAATTAAGCTTCTGTCTACTCTGCATTTATCTAAGGCTATGGCACTCTTAAAGAAGCAATCTCACCCATCAGTAAGATGGAATGACCTGTACTGATTTGATGCATAGAAATCTGGCCACTAAATCAGAGTGGTTCAGATTCCCAGAAAAGTAGTTTTGTGGATATTCAAGAAATGATCATGAAAGTTACTAGAATTTTCAGAATCAAAAAATAACCACCAAAGTCAACCCTTGCGGAGATTAGGGGATTTGGGTGTGTGAGGAAAGAGAAGAATGTAAGGGACAGCAGGACACTGAATCTCTCAGAGCTTTGTCCCTTCCTGCTAAGCTCTAACCACCAGGGCCAAACATTGTCAAGACAGGTCACCCACAAGTTCCCAGGAGAGCCTTAGTTAAGACTCTCTGCTCTTCAACAGTCGTTTCTGACCTGAATAACCTTTAGGCAGGGCCTACAATGGGCCAGGCCTTGTCACAATCAGCTAAATGCATGGTTTACTAATCTTGAAAGCAACCAAGGGAAGTAAAGCGACACGCCTGTGGTCACACAGGACATACACTTCCTTCCAACAGTGTTGTACCTACAAAGGGTGGGTACCGGCAGCCCTTGTGTGAACCATGAAATGACTTTCAAATTGATCTCCTTACTTCAAAACGCTGGTGCCCTTCCCAGAACACACGTCAGTCGGATAAATCTACTGAAATTGCAAATCACGTCCTAACAGCCCCCCAATGTACACCTGTGTACAAACTTCCCATCATGCTCTGCATAAAAATTCCTAAGTCCCAGGCAGAGCCTATAAGGTCCACCATGGCTGACCCTTGTCTATCTCCCTGACCTACTCTCCCACCTCTTCCCCCTCATCGCTTGCCTTACTCTAATGGTGCTGGCTTTCTATCATTTCCTTAAGCTCGTCAAACTCTGGCTCTTGAACTTGTTGTTCCCTCTGCCTGGACTTCTCACAGATTTCTGGACAGTAAGCCCCTTATCACCCTTCACCTGGTATTTTTGAAAGAATGCTAGCTAAGTAGCTACCTCCACTGCTTAGACACACACTCCCCCACACTTGCCTCTTACTCTGCATTATTTTCTTCACAAATCATGAGACTTTTTTGTTCATTTGGCTCTTACCATTGGAATAGCAACACAAGAGGAGAAACTTCATTTTGTTCTTTGTTATATTCCCAGAGCTTTCAATAGTGCCTAACATTTGCACTGTTAATACACCCCTGTTGAATGAATGAATGGATGAAGTTAACCTCTGAACAACCCAAATCCACCTGAAGCCAAAGCCCATGGTTTGACCACCATTATGCTGCCATTTTTTGAATTCTGAAGATGGATTTAGTACTGGGTGAGGCATGTTGCAGAGTACACACGGATAATATCTGGTCACTCCCTTCAGGATGTTTCAAACTTAGTTGTAATATCAAACTCATATGTTCTTGGGATAACAACGCCACAGAGTGCTGTGTAGAGGTAGTGGTGTCTGAGGGCATCAGAATGCAGAAGAGAGTGGTCAGTGAGGATCCAGACAGTTCTCAGAGGTTTTCTAGGGATGAGTGATTGGTAGGAGGCTTGCCTGGTGGATGCAATTTAGAGTTAGGGGGAGGAAGACTCTCAGGTCCTTGGATAAGACTTAGCATCAGTGAGTTTATCCAGGATAGATGTGTTTTTGGTAACATGTATTTTAGGTCATCCAAGACTAGAGACATTAGTAAGAGACGTTTTGGGAAAACCCCACTCACCCATTATATACAAGTACATTTTCACAAGGAAACAACGCCAGCAAGGAAAGAGGAGGAAAGAAAGGAACTGATGCTCCATGCTTCTGACTTGTCATGGGGTGCGGTGAGGGGGATGGACCTGGCACACAGTGAGTGTCAGATAATTATTTGCTCTCTTACCCTCAAAGTTCTTTTTTGTGGAATTCACCTGGAATTCTATGCTTTCTTCAAATAGAAGTCCCCAACAGTGGGGACTCATAGGAAAAGGCCACCTCTTTGGGGCAAGTTGTAGGGCAAAGCTGCTCTGAAGTGTCATAAACCCCCAGGCATTGGGCTGCCCTGGCCACTGGAGATACCATCCAAGAGTTTGTCAGAGAGCCACAGTTCACCCTCAGAGGAGGTTCCCCCACCTTCAATCATGGCTCCCAGTGAAGTGTAGAGCAAGGGGATCCTTGAGAACTAGGTCATCAACTAGTCAAGATAACTTACTATGCTCAGAATAAGCATCCATCCATCCATCCATCCATCCATCCATCCATCCATCCAACAAGCCGGTACTCTATGCCAAGTATCATGTAAATTGCAGGGGCTATAGTAAGGGTGAGACAATGTCCTTGAGAACTCATGGTCTATCCACAAAGAAACCCATATGCATATGCAATGGTGTCTTAACTTGCTACTTGCTTCCAGGTTTGGGTTGAATGGAAACATTTATCCCATATCCAGACTTGGCCACAAAATCTCACCAAGCCAAACCAAACTACTCCATGAAGGGAACAACTATGCTTAACCTTCCCCCCCCAACCCCCACCTCTGGAGCTCTTCCCAGAAAGGTGATAATGGAAGATTTGGTCCCAACAGGGCCACAGGCAAGGGATTTGCATTTTAAAGTTTGACAGATATTTATAGGCCTTTTGATCTCCTTTTTCCCCTCTACCACCCACCCCCAACATTGCCTGCCTCCTCCCCCACCCAGTTCTCTGCATTGTACCAGGTACAAATCTAAGAAATGATGGCCCCAGGTCCAGAGGACCCTGGTGCCCTGGTGTGGAGTGCTCCTGGTCACAAACTGAGTATTGAATATCAACATGTTGAGTATCAACTATCTATCAAGTCCTTTTCTTAATTTTGAACCAGCACCATCCCCCTGCAAGGTTCATTTATGATTTGCCTTTTGTTGTTGTTGTTAAGGGAGGAGGAACATGAGGCTGGGAGGGGTTCAGTAACCTGCCTGGAGTCACTGAGAAATGGTAGACAGAATCAAAACCCAGGTCTGTGTGTCCCAGTCTGAACTTTTCATTAAGCCGGGCAAACTGCAGGAGACAAGGCTGGTTCTCGCAGGCTGCTTAGCTAAGTTTCTTCTCGGAAAGGATTATCCTGCATTCCAGTTTTGCTGGTGTTATTCTGGAAATAGCCCAATAAATGTCACAATTTGATTTACTTGGGACAAACCTGCAGCTGCCTTTTCCTTTGCGGCTCTTCTCGGGCTCGACGCTTTCCCTGTGCTTCGACTCCTCATTCGCACAGATCCCTGCCGTCTGACATGTGCTTCGACTCCTCATTCGCACAGATCCCTGCCGTCTGACAGCTGCAAGGCTTGGGTCAGCCCTTCAGGTTTGCTGATCCTACACACCAGCTGGGACCCAGAGGCTCGGAGAATGACTTGTGCAGAGGAGCTGGCACCAGATTGATGAGAATCTTACATATTTGCTCTATTAAAAGTAGACAGATGGCAGCTCTTCTTGGAGTGAACAGAGCCTAATGTCTAAATGTGTCAAATCACTGAGTTGTACCTCTGCAACTAATGCACCATTGTGTGTCAACTACACTCAAAAAAGAAAAAAAAAAGGTAAAAGGCGAGGGAAACCAATCACATCAACACCTCTGTGCGCTGCCTTCTTTGTCCTATTTAATCTTTTCCTACAAGAGTCATCCTGGTGGAACTAGGATCTGAGCTCGGGCACTGCAAGTAACGCAGACCTTTCCTTTCTGACAGCGGACAGGGTGGTCTGGTGATGAGGAAGCGCACGAATAATACCCCCGTTGAGGTGACCAGCCTAGGAAATCCGCTCCTGTGCTAAAGAGCAAAGATGGCAACAGAACGAAGTGATGGATGCAATCATTTCGAGGTGAAGTCTGTAATATACAATCATCCAGCATTCGCCAACCACTTGGGTAGGATTTTGACCAGTAGCCGCCCCCCCATACACTGAAAAACAAGGATGGCAGGCTCTCCCCACACTTTCTGAGGCTATCTGTGATGGTCCGAAGATTCCGCAAGTCTCCTTCCTCCTTGGAAAATCCATCCCCCACCCCCAGAGAGGGGGCCTTAGAAGTGCCAAATTGGGAGCCATAAGAAAGTTGTTGCTGGTGCTGGGTCTTCCTGTTGACGTTGAGAGATCACGTTCAAAGCTCAAGCCGCAGCTTTCTCTCCTCCTCTCGCCGTCTCTCTCCCATCTGAGAAGGAACGTCTGTCTCCTCCCTTCCCCCACCGTCATTCCCCGTCAAAGTCTCTGGATTGTGCTGAGCTGGGGGCAGATTGGGAGTCTGAGGCATCCTTTCTGCTCTTTTTAGATAGAACCCAACCTCATGGCAGGGGCTTTTGCAAAGTTCCTGTCCAGAAGCAGAAATCTCCCCCCTTGAGCACCCAGGCCAGATTCCAGCATGGACCAGTCTGCTCCTAAGGAAGCTCTTCTGAATGATTCCCCATCATCCATGTAGCTGTGAGTCCCAGTGTTCAGAAGAGCAGAGGCAGGAGGTGACGCTGGCCCAAAAGCTTCAGATCTCACCCAGCACGCCCTCACCCAACCCCATCTGCTCTTAAGGTATAACCTGCAACCTATTTCTGCCAAATCATGTTTCGTGACCATCATCTGTACTAACCTCATTTTACTCAGACATAACTATCAGGAGGAGAGACTGTGGCATTTAGTTGTGCCTCGAGGGACACCTGTGACCTTGACACCTAAGGAAACTTTTCTGTATCTTGATATCACCCATTCTGGGATAAATAATTGACCTGCTAATGACAGGGTTCCCAAAAATCCCAACTTGACATCATTTTGCTAGCTTGCCAGTGATGACATTTTATCTATTTCAAAGTACTCATCATTGTTATCCAACCATCTGGTAGCTCTTAGCTCTTTTTTGTGTTATACAAAACTTTTAAACCTTTACGAAACCTAGAGATCTCCTTACCAGTATAATATACATGGACACATTCATGGTCATTGTTGTGTGCTGTATTTGACACCCTGGAGCCTATTCCTGACCTCCATCACACTGTGGATGTCTGTCCTAGAAGGTGAGCACCCTGGGACAGGGACCTTGTCTGGTTCCCGGGATGTCTCCTGAATGTAGTGAGGTTTCCTATACATCGTAGACGGAGTACTTGGGAAATCTGTATTGTACATCGAATGCATTAACCCATCTGGAAGCGACTTCGTGAGAGCAAAACTAGCTTGGAGACGCCACAAAGGATGTCATTACTCTTCCAGCCCAGTAAGAATGGCGTTGAGTGATGTTGCACAGCTCAGAGAGAGCCCACAGGGCTGCACTCCGGCAGAAATGAGGGAGGGTCTCGGACGGATGAGGCTGACAAGCATCAACAGGGAAACACCATGGGCCTCCATGTACAGGACCAGGCGCCAGGTGAAGGATGGCCAAGTGCTACCCCAGTGGTTCCCAAAGCCAACCTTCCTAAGAGGACTCATCTGAAGAGTCTGTTATAAAATCAAATGGTTGGAATCTACCACCACAGATTTTGAGTGAGGTGGTTTTGGGTTCCCACTTAGAGAAGCAGTGCTATGGGCCAGAGAGGGAACTAGGCAGCTGGAATTAGATAAGAAAAGAAGGAAAATGTTGGCGTCTGGGGGCCACATATCCATTCACCACCCCTTGTGTCAGCCTGCACAGAACCCAGTGTACGTGCTACAGAGGCCACCAAGGTGTTGGCTGGAAGTCAGTGTGGACCAGAAAGAACACTTTGGATTGGGGCAGGCAGTGGGCTGACACCACAGACCCTAGGCAGAAAACCTGCACTAGCCAAGGAATAGCAATGGGGGAAGTGGCCTGTCTTCCACAGTCTGGACCTGTGTGAGAAGGGCAGGTCCAGACTGGAGGAAGGGGAAAGGTGGGGGAAGGAATGGGAACCTTAGGGACAAGTCAGATGGGAAATAAGAATCCAAAAGAGAACACAGAAGGAGGGCTCATCCGCAAGCACAGCCCCTGCAGCATCAGAAAAGCTGTTAGGATCCATAAGACGGCAACAGCTGGTATCGTTGGGGAAGGCATGGAAGGGCAGGGAAGGAAGACATTGATCCCCAATCCCCCTGTCTGTTCCTTAGACACTCTTCGGGCTCCCCGGCTCTTCCAAGAACATCCTGCTGCAGGACTTATCACAAATGTTGATAATTAAAAAGCTTGTGCAGCCCTCAGACACTCTGCTTTCCATTTTGAAGAATGCCCAGGGAAGGCTAGTAAGACCCTCACCTCCCCTCTGCTGGCTTTCTCACTTGTCCTCACCGAATCCTGTCTTCCTGTAAGGAATCATGACATCACGTCTTTAGAATGCTGGGAGCCCTGAAAAGGGAGAGTATCACGCACGTACACAAAAGCACACTTATTTTTACAGGATTCTATTTCCCTGCTCTTCTTGAGTCCACCTCCCAGTAACAGCTGCAGGGCTGCCTACAGCCAGCAGCAGCTGCAGTCATGAGCCCACCGTTTGAGTCTGTGGATGACACAGGCTCTGACTGGAGATGCAGCTGTTCTTTAAAGCCTTGGGGCTTGGCATCCCCCCTACCCCGGTCTGGACACACAAAGAGAGTCATTCATTAACGCTCCATATTGGAAAATTTCATGGTGGGGGGTAATCCCCAATTCCTTTTACCAGTGGGACAGTCTTTTGATTCTGCCATCTTTGGGTGGTTTTGCCATACGTGAGTAAGAAAATCTCCCTCAACTTCAGTTTCCTCAACCCTCTAATGGAGATAATAACATTACCCATTTCCTGTGGGTGGTGAAGAGAGATCATAGATATGAAATCTTTTATGTACTGTAAGGTCATACTCCTGTATCAGTTATGAGCAGGGGCCTTCTTCCTGAGTTTGACAAATAAGTTACTGAGCAGTATAGGGCAGAACAATAACTCTCGGAACAGGACTGTCCATATAAATGTGACTGAGGCATGGGCCTGGCACAGGGGGCTTCTGGAGGAGAGGGGACTCTTGGCTCAGGCATAGAGGGACCAGTAGAATCAGAGAGGTTAAGGGAGGGAGAGGGACGTTTGGGTGAGGGACACAGCCCATACAAAGGCCCAGAAAAGAAACTGTGGTCTAGGGACAGTGTAGAGCCATCTTGGAGTGGGGTAGAGAATGTGCTTGAGGACCGGGTTGGGGCGTAGGGGGAGAGATGGGGACATAAGTTCAAAGAGTCAGGATGGGCTAGAACATGGATAACCTTAAATGTCCAGCAGAGAAGTTATCAGGAGATTTTAATAGCATGAAAAATCCAAGGAGCTACGAAGGCCTAGAGGTCATCCAGTCCTGCTCCCTGTGTCCTGAGGTTCATGTCTAGTTAACTACCTAGACAAAGAGACCTGTGCAGGACATGCTCTTGGCTTCCTGGTGCCAGACTTGGGAGCTCTTGAATGCCTGGAGGCCTTTTATCTGTTCACATCGGAGGTTTCCAACTTCCCTGTTTACTAAAAAAAGAGATTACCTGGCCCCAGCCTAGACTGACCCATCAGAATCTCCAGGAGACGGGACCGGGACTCTTGCTTTTGAAAATAATTCTTCCTCTTTCCCTAGGTAGTCTTGTTGTGATGTGCACATAGGACATGCACACGGACATGGAGCTCCAACAAGGTCTCAGCAACCCTCACTGCGTCCTACTTTTCCTTCTTTGTCTTTTCTTCATTTTTAAATAAATATACTACCCAGATGCCTTAATTCAACTTGAGGACAACGTGGTTCCCGAGTCTTTTTCCTTCACACATGGACCCACTCAAGCCATTCTTGCCTGGTCTCTGCCTTTAAAGTTCCAATTTTTAAATGAATAGCTCCTTAAATTTAGAAAATACCGACAACTCTAAGAATGACAGCAGCTACCAACATTGAGCGCTCACTCTACCCAAGGCCGTCATCATGCTGCCTCTCCACATGGATGAACCTTCACAACAATCCTGTGAAGTGGGTACTCTCATTACCTCCAAATTGCAAACAGGGAAGCTGAGGCACAGAGAGATTCAGTTGCCTGCTTATGACTGCGTAACTATAAAAGGAGAAGGGTCACGATTTGAACTTAGGAACACTGGCTGACCGTTTTTGCGTCAAACCATGACACTAGACTGCCCCTTGAGAAGAAAGTGGGGTGAATGGAGAAAAATTACCCTCAATTCCTTTTACCAGAAACAATCACTCGTAAACCCTTCGTCATTTTTCTATGGAAAAAAATACAGTTGGATCAAAGTTTAGTTTCATATGTCCTGCTTAAAAACTCTCTTGTTAGATTGCATTTCCTCATGTCTGTGTTCTCGCAAACATGATTTTTGTCAACCATGTGGTATTCCATCACGTGGCGAGGATGTAATTTATGTACGCCTCTTTGGTTGTTAGATATCACAGTTGTTTCTCATTTTTCACTCTCGTAATACTGTGATAAATATTCTTATTTATAAATATGTGACTGCAGCTTTGTTTAATTCTAGAGGATAAAGTTCCTGTGCCAAAGGTACACTTAAATCTAAAATGCATCTGGATATTTTAAAATATTCAAACAAGTTAGCCAGTGTATTCCTCCATGAGTGGTGTCTGGGCAGACTACTTCCTTACCCTTTTGCCAACTTTGCCAGCTCGGGAGGTGAAAAACGGCCTTTCCTTGTGGTTTCCATTTCCATGTCTTTGATCACCATGGAGGTGATCTTTTCTTCTGTGTTTACTAGCCCCTTGTACGTCTTCTGTGAACTGTTTATCCTTCCCCTGTTCATTTCCCCAATGGCAAGCCTGTGTTATTCTTATCTGTATGCGTTCTTCAGAGCAATACCCTTTTGACCCTCTTATTTATGAGAAATATTTTCCCAACTTTGTTCTTTGCCTCCTGTCCGCTTTTTAGGTGCCAATCAACTTGCAAACAAGGAAATCTGAATTAAAAATGGCCCCAAGGAAAGACCAATGTTCTTGAAAATAAGCAGGGTCATTATGCAGATATCCTCCTAAAAACATTTTTAGTATTCACTTTAATACCCTCAGTTCTAGCCTCTTAATTTCTGGCATTGGAGAGGACTAAGGAAGTAATTTCACACGTTTTTGCTCTTCAAGCTGGTAAGAACAGAGACAAATCCTTAGAGAACAACCTCAGCGCAAATTGCTTTCAACTTTTTTGACATGGGTATTAAAACGCCACCCCAAATACCACTGGTAATAAAGAATCCAACTTAAAAGGGGAGTAGGTGTAAATGTAACACAGGAGATTTTTTTTTTTCTTTCTTTCTTTCCTTTTTTTTTTTTTGAATCTTGCTAGCCAGTTGCTGAAGAAACAATGGAGAATCACTTGAAGCTGTTTCCCCTCCCTGGTCTGTGAGGAAAACCCAAGCTCTTCGGGGCTAAATATTGACATGAGATTTTTGAACCAAGAGGAAGTGCTTATGTTCCCCTGCACTTATTTCTGCCCGCAGCTCTCAAGGGAGAATTAGCTTCACTTCCTCTGTTTACTGCCCTTTCCTCCTCTTCAGATGATTCTTCACCCACATGTTGCAACCCCCTCTCCCCAACCCTCCTGACTTCCACCTAAATGTCCATTTAGTGCAGACGGGGTGGCTGGATTTTCTTTCTCCCCAAATGAACGTATTTAGTTACATTTGCAAAAGAGAAAGAGATAGAGACCCTGCAGGGACATGGCTGCTCAAGAAGGAATTCTTTCTGAGGGAAGGCCACACCGGCTTGGTTTCTACCTACATTCATTTTGCAAAGAAAATTCCCACAGCTCTTGGCTATGGAGTGGGTTGATGAATTAGAATCTTGAGCTCAGTTTGTCCAAGTGCTGAGGGAGAAAGAAAGCCTTACAAATACTTGGGCGGGAGGATGCTGTCTTTCCTCACAATATGGCTTAGCAACGGGGTGGCGATAAACCTAATTTGGGGTCAGAGAATCCTCCTCACGAATGGCTTAAGAAATACACAAGGGGTTTGTCTTTCTGTTCTCAAGGATTGCTGTAGTTCAGCATGTCTATTTTCTGTCTCTTAGCTCTCCCATGAGATAAGCCAAATTATTTATTCCTTTTTTTTTTTTTTTTACCTGCTCTTTTGTCCTGGTCAAATATTCAGCCAGTGAAAATCATCTATTCGTTCATTGCATGATGCTTTACAATTTATTTTTAAAAGGATTAAGACCAAAATATTAGTTTCTGGCTTTACAATGAGCCTCAAACTCAAATCAGGAAAGCCCAAAATGTTTATTGCTTCCCTGGTTGGTAGGGAACATAACGGCAGACATGAAAGTAACCCTCCCAAGTACCTCAGCCTGACTTTGCTAAAACTCTCACAGGCCTGACAACACAGGCGCTCTCTTCCTAACTGCGTAGGAAATTGCTACTTTTATTTCTCTTTACTAGCTGGAGGACATAGGAAGATATCACGTAGCACTTAGGTGTTTTCTTTTATCACACACAGATACACAGACACACAAACACACACACAGAGATGCATAGGGACAGACAGACAGACACACACACACACCATATCCCCTTGTCCCCCAAGAATTATCTGGGTTTTTTGTTGTTGTTGTTGTCATGTGTCTGTTGGGTGCGGAGATTGTGTGAAGTGAGTCCTGAGGGGTTTTTGAACACGGGCTCCATCCCTTGCTTACTAGGAAGGCCAGGGGCCGGCCTGGCCAGTGAGGCTTTGGGTGAGGCTCTGGGTGAGAGCCTTGGTGGCTGGACCAAGGGACTGAGGGAGATACAGAGTTCGGGGTTGTGTGTGGAGCCCTGAGCAGGCAGGAATCCCAAAGGCTAAGGGAAGCTCTTAGAACGATGGCCTCTGAGGGTCCCATGCTGAGTAGACCTTGAGGCGGGAAGCAGGCCCCATGTGGGCCACAGAGTTGGCTGGAGCAGGTGTGGCCTTGCCGAGAGGAGTGGCGTCTGTTGACCCTGGGCCAGGTCCTTCGCATGTGAGTTTGGCCTCCTCTCTCATAAGCTGAGGACGATGCCTAGCTCGCTGGAGCGGCGAGGCTCTCCTCTGTGGCCCAGCACAGCCTCAGTGCTGTGAGTTGGCAAGAAAGGAAGGTGTCCTCACTGCTGTTATGGTCATTAATACTGCAAAATCATAAGACATTCTCTCTGAATGTTCAATTCTAGGAAAATATACTGAAATAGCAACGTTGCTTGTTGTTTGAGAAAGATAATTGCATGGCCTAAGGCCAGGGAAAGTACTAGAAAGTGGCAGGGGGACGACACAGATGTCTTCTATTCTAGAACTGTGAACCCAAAGTTGTAAAACGGCTGCAATCCTCAGGGCATGTGACAAGGGCCCCTTTCGAAACCCTCCCAACCCCATGTCCTCCCTCATGGTGTAAAACCACTCCCTAGAGCCTGGGGCTCTGGCCTCAGACCTCCTGGGTCTAGGCCATGTCTCCTCCACATTTTCATCTCGTGGGTTTGTGCAACTTTTCAACTTCTCAAAGCCCCAGTTTTTTCTTACGTAAATTGGAACAAAAATAGTACTTCCTTTACAGGATTTTTGTAAGATTTAAATGAAATGAGTCATACAAAGCTTTTATTATTATAATAAATGCATTTATTATTGTTTTCATCCCTGGGTGTAGCAAAGAAAGAGAGGTGCCTCTCTGGGGGTGCTTGATTTAGGAACAAAGACAGACAGCCTAAACCTACTACATCTTTTCAGCCCCTGCAGTGCCTAGTACACTGGGCCAGTCTCAGGGGCTCTGTATACATTGGTTATGTGATTGAACGGCACCAATCTTCCCATATTTACTGAGCTGTAGCTCAAGCCTAAGTTCTAGCTTTAAGGGCACTACAGGGACCATAATGCTGATGCCTCCAATATTGTCAGTTATTTTAGCCATTGGTTAAAAGCTGGGACCCCAGGCAGACTATGTAGGTTCAAATCCTGTGCTATCAGTCATTATGTGTGGGGTCTTGGGGAAGTGACTGAACCCCTCTGTTACTCAATTTGGATCAGGGATGCTACTATCCCCTACTTTGTAGGGTTGCTGTGAGGTCTGGTAGGAGTTACTCTAAATTGAGTACATTGAATAAAATCTGGAGCAGCCTTGGTTTCTAGGCTTATTCTCCACAAAAAGCTGGCCTGGGGCTCCAGGACTGTGCTGGACCAATCCGCCTCTGCCTCCCCCTAATTGTGATGACCAGAAGCTCCTTGTCACCTACTATGTAAAGTCCAAGGGCTTCATCTTTCTGGACAGGGCTTTTCTCTCCAACCTCAACCTCTCCTGGACCCCTTCCAGGCCTGGTTTCCTGCAAATGCTATCTCGAATCTTCGAGCAATAGCTAGAAGGAGCTCCCTAACCTCTCACCTTGTAAAAACAGCTCTGGTTTTAAAGGAGCATCCTCTTTAGACCCCACAGGAGGGTTACTTAGCAAGCAAGGTTGTAGAGGTCATGTCTTCCAGAAAGGCCTCCAGACTCTTTTCTGTGCCCCTCATCACTGTGTAAATATTCTAAGATTTGCCTCAGGTGTAGTCTCCTTCTAGTGGCTCTCCTCTTGACACTCATATCACTTTCTATCCATCCACCAGTGTTTGGACACCAAAGCACTAACGTGCCAATATCGTGGAGACACATTACAGAGGACTCGCAGGGCTGTCCCTTAACAGCCACTCATGCGCCCTCTGGTTCCATTTATCACACCCATAGACATTGTTTCGCTGGGAGTTTCACTTCTCTATCTCCGCCCTCAATACTCCAAAAAACGTGAAGACAAAAAGCTTCTTAATTTAACTTTCTGTTCTCAGCGCCTGACACGGTGCTTGGCACTCGATGTGTACCAAATAAAAACCGACAGGCGAATTGACGATCGCCTTCTTAGCTCTGCACACCACACTAAGACCCAGCAAAATAATCATCCATACCTTCAAGGAGCTTGTAACATAATTGGGAAAGCAAGTCAGACTAATGTGGAGAAAGAACCAGAACATCAGGCAGTATATATTAGTGTCAAAGGAATGAGGTCAAAGCTATGTACCGTCCATAAGAGAAGGGAGAAATTCTGAGGGCTGAGGCTGGCAGAGGAGGCTTCTTGGGGGAGGTGAGATTTGAACCAAGCTCTGCATCTTGCAGATGTTCTCAGTGATTATATTGCATGGGGGACACGGCTTCTGGGGTGCAGAATATACTGTGGAAGGAGGCTGGATATGGCATTCATGCAGACTTCGACAGCGCCTATCCTGCCTTTCTGTCCTCTTGCTATGTCGGCTGGGTCCCTTTCTGAACACAGGTCCCTTCTTTAAAGTGTGGATTATAACCTCTATTGCACAGAGTTGTATGGAAATTAAGATGAATTAATTAAAAGAGACAGGTTTAATTCTTAGTACATGGTGGGGATTCAGCAGAATAGATCTCATTTTAATTAGACTCCAGGATTAGCCACACAGGGCTCCATCTCACAACCCTGAGATCATGACCTGAGCTGAAATCCAGAGTCGGACACTTAACCAACTGAGCCACACAGGCATCACTCCAGGATTAGGTTTTGTAGTTCACTGATCTATTGAAGGATTTTCTGCAGCATCATGAGAGGTTGAAACCTACTGGAGCCCTCCCTCTGCTTTGAGCGAATGGCCCGTGCAAACTGCTTCACGTGATCAGATATCCAGGAGGTCACAGGGATAATAGACCTTCCATTTTGATGCTTCTCAAAGGTCTGGGGAGAGCGCTTTGCAAGAGTCAGCTTCCATGCTGATTTACTTGGTATTATGTATCGAGGCAAAATTGCTGGGTTTGGAGAGGATGATTTCATTGGTGACAGCAGTCACTTTTGTTGATCTTGAAAACATCTCAGCATAGTCCTATAGGCCTTTCTACTTCCCAAAGGCAAGCTTCAGTTTTTAGCTTCTTAGTACACAGTATACAGGCTGACCCTAACTTTCCCGTGAGGAAACCAAGCAGCATAAAGGTTGAATGACTTGTTTAATGTTTCATAGTAAAGCAGGGTCAGAACTAGGACTAGGATTGGGGTGCCCTGGCTCAGAGCTCTAAACCGGTGAGTGAAGCTGAAAGTTCCCTTGGGCAGTGGTTACTGAGGATAGGTCGGTGGTGGGAGCCATCCACTCTAGTGAGGACTGCTCACTTTATTAATAATTTGTCATTGTTTTGAGTCGGCACTCCACAGTGATAATAAACTCAGACCAACTCCCCATCAGCTTTATCACTATTCTCCCAAAATCTATAGTCAATGCCTCCCTTTACTGACTGTGCTGGGCGCTGATAGCTCCCACCACTGGCCCTGGACAGCTACTGGTCTTTGGTAAAGAACTTGATCTAAATTGGTTTTGTTAAAAAAAGAGAAAAGGAAGAAAGAAAGAAAGAAAGGTAGGTAGGTTTCATTTGAAGGAGGGAATTTTGGTTTCTAAGCAGAGGTGCCCTGAAGCTAAAAATATGGGAGAGATATATGTGTCACCATGTGTACTGTGGCTCTAACTTCTCTTAACTCAAGGAATCAAGAAGTCACTGAACGTGGTTTCATCTTTAAGGCGATGTTAATTGCTATACTCACCATGCGTTAGTAGCTTACAAGGTACAGACCTGGTTAAAGTGTGTTCTCTATGAGGCAAGTATTAGCATTTCCATTGTGCAGACAAAGCTGAGTCTAAGAGAGATTCATTAATAGGTCCAAGGTCACAATTACTCAGTAGCCAATGTAAGATTAATCTGACCCCAGTGAGCACGCTCTTGCCATGACTGCCACTTTCTCTTTGTCCAACCATGTCTGGACAGTTGCTAAAGAACGAAAATTGCTAACATTGCAGAGGAGACACATCACGGAGGGTCCCCCAAGACCCCATTCGCGGCAGTAGAGGCCTGCATAAAGACTCTGGCCCAAGAGGTCATGGGGGCCAAAGGAAGCCCAAGGTATATATTCTTCTAATTTGCACAGAGGTGCCTTGTGGACAGGTAGTGGCCTGGGACCACGGGTGGTTATGTGTTCAGGCATAGAAACAGCCTGCCGCCCTCTGTTTCCTGTTGATTCTTTGAGAAGTATTTGTCCATTTTTCCCAAGTGACTCTGCCTAGTTTCCTGACCGATTCTAGAATCTACCATCTTCTCTGCGATTTCCACTACAGGCTAGAATACAGCCTGTATTCTATCCTCTGTCATTCTGGTTATCAGGGATATGACTGGGATCTCCTCAGAAGCAAAATTAGACTCTAGGTGAAAATTTAGACACTAGGCCACTCACGAATCAGTGTGGCAAATCCCGGGTCCTCCGAAATGGGGAGAGAGTTAATGGGAAGCCTGCCTGGGTTTGGGGATTGGAGAGGCTATCTGTCTCTCCATGCTACTCTTTGGAAAATAGGACCAGGACATTTCGCAAGCCGTCTTGGGAACATGCCTCAGAGTTGGGGACTTCTTTTCAGTGTGTTACAATTGTCGTCACAGAAGTTTATCAGTGTTTGTTGAGTGACCTTTAAATGCATATTAAGATATTCATCATAGGGATGTTTGGGTGGCTCAGTGGGTTAAGCGTCTGCCTTCGGCTCAGCTCATGATCTCAGGGTCCTGAGATCAAGCCCCGCATTGGGCTCTCTGCTCAGCAGGGAGCCTGCTTCACCCTCTCTCTCTCTCTGCCTGACTCTCTGCTTACTTGTGATCTCTCTGTGTGTCAGATAAATATTTATTTATTTATTTATTTATGAATTATTATTTATTTATCTTTATTAAAAAGGTATTTATCCTAGTAACTTAGTAATGTGGGAACTGTGTAATCTGACTGATATGAAAGGTTGTGTATCACTTAAATCTGTACTAGTTTCTAGGGAAGAAAATGGCAGGTCTGGAAGATACACAAACTTTGCTTTCTATTCCCATCTCGGCCACAGCCTTTTGGTGTGACACTGAACAAGTCATTGTCATCTCTAGGGTGAAGCTAAGAGGATAGACTCGGTTGTCTCTAGGTCCCTTTATGCTGGGTTGGTGGGGGGATCTTTAAATCAACACCTTCCCACAGGAACACATTTCATCACATTCTAGAGCTGGAAAGGAGTTTCGATGATGCTTTGGTCCATACACCTTATTTTAGAAAAGCACATCATAAAGAAGATATTATTATGCTCCTTTTACAAAGTAAAGTACTGGGGCCCTGAGAGGCTGTACCATGTGCTGTAAAGGAGTGAGCTCTGGCTCATCTTTCCATTCCACCACACTCTCAGCTAGGTTTTTCTGGGTCCAGGTTAGCATTGTCCAATTTTCTGCCTTATTTTCAATGGACATAGGAAAACACCTAGCTATTGTGGGCCCAATCATAGTCTTCAAATGCTGATGGTGGTATACTGGCCTACACCTCCGTTTCCCACAGACTGAGCATAGGGTACTTCGTGGAGACTAGCAGGAGAAATGCACGTTTGGCTCTAGTTGATTTCTTACGAGACAGTGTCCATAGAGAGACACGGAAGCCTGGCAGCTTTCCTTGCTTTAAGAACTGGTTTTCGTGGAGTGGCACGGCTGGGGGGAGGGTCAGAGGTGGAGGAGTCAGAGCAGAGTAGGTCTTTATGGTACTGGGGAGCTTGACCATGGATGATATTAACAAGAACAAAGCCTACACTTACTAAGTGTCTATAATGCACCAAGCATTTGACAGATACCGTCTGATTTAAGAAATGGAATTTCTTAAAATAGGAGTTTAAGAAATCAGCAATTACAGAAAGAAGTTATGGAAAGGAATAAAAAAAAAAAAGAACTCGAGTCTGAGAGCAGAAGTAGTGCTACATAGAAAACTGTAGTTTAGACTATAAGGACTAAAAACTTAATATGTCAGTGGCTGTCACAGTTACCTTGGGTCTGCGGAGAGTCTCCTTCCCTTTTGAATCACATTCAGGTCACCTGCCTCTCCTACAGCCAATGAAAATAGAGAAAATTGATTAAAAAAAAAAAAGAGTGGGCTTAGGGGTCTTACTAGGAATCCGGCTCTGCCACTTCCTACCAGGGAAATCTTAGCTGATCTCTTAACATCTTTTTTCTTTTTTTTTAAGATTTTATTTATTTATTTGACAGACAGAGATCACAAGTAGACAGAGAGGCAGGCAGAGAGAGAGGAGGAAGCAGGCTCCCCGCCGAGCAGAGAGCCTGATGCGGGACTCGATCCCAGGTCCCTGAGATCATGACCTGAGCAGAAGGCAGCGGCTTAACTCACTGAGCCACCCAGGCACCCCGGTAAGTGGCAAATTTAAGAGCATTCTTCTACAAATTACCTGCTTTACTTTTTCTTCCCTGAGCCCAGCTAATTAAAAAATACTGTGAAGGGGCTCATTAGACCACTGATATTTCTTTTCCATAATGGCAAAGAGCCTTTACCACGTTCAAGAACACGTTAATACTACTCTGGTATGTAAATCACTCTCAACTGTTGTTCATGCTCATTTGTACAATTAGATACACGGAGAATAAGTTACATTCATGGGACAAATGGGGACCCTGAGACTTCTCTCCAACACACAGGGTCTATCTCAGAGCAAGTAGGAAATGAGGCAAACTAGCAGGACCCTCCAACTTAACACATTCGGCGGCATTTGGAGCGATGGTGGGGAAAACAGGCTCCCCAGTTACTTTCACACTTCCTCTATACATTTCAAAAAACAAGGTGTGACACTGCAGCTGGATTTTTAAGACCTTCAGAAGGCAAAATGCCAGGTATTCTGCAAACTCCCTGCTTGAAATAGGTTTTCTGTTTCATGGCATCTGTTTGCGCTGGGGAATCCCAATCCGCTCTGTTAAAGCAAGGGTTTTAAGCTTCTTGAAGGATATTTCCTGCTCATTAAGGCTCTGGGTTTACTGGAGCTGCTGGCCTTTGTCTTTCTGAGCGGGGGCGGGGGGGCGGGGGGGCATGTTGGAGGCCTGTGTGCCCGCTACCAAAACTCGGGAGAATTGTGTTGAAGAAGGCAAGAGAGAGACTGGCATCCACCATGTGTGTGCTGGGTGCTGTCCTCCCGAGAGCCCTATGAAGGAAGAGCTATGACCATCTGCGTTTGACTTGCTGGGGAATCCAAGCCCAGAAGGCTTGCCTACCTGTCCCTCCCCACCCCCCGCCCCCACCATGCAGCTTCTCCACCAGTACACCCCATCTGCTCTGAACTGGGTAGGTCTTGCCGGGGAGGAGGGCCCTCTGGGGCACCCTGGCCACCACCTCCTCGCTGCAAATTGCCCTAGGTTTGTTTTCTTTGGCTCCCTCATTAATGAGTTCCAAGGACAATGCTAAGTCTAGTTAGGCGGCCTTAATTGGTTTAGTTACAACAAGATAATTCCTTTTTTCTTCTCTCAGAGGCCTTTTTGTTTAAAGACATTTTAGCTGGAAGATGCTAATTATCAATGAGGAGAAAGTGACACCTGAAGAGTTCATTTTCCATCTTGGTCCTCGGGGTCTCCTTTGAAGCCCCTCTGCGGCCGTCTTTCCCACTTTGTCACCTCTCCCCCAACCACCATAAAAGAGATCTGTGCCCTGGCTGGCGGCGGAACTTTCTTTCTCACTTGCCAGGGAGCCGTCTCTCTGCAGCTGTCCCCCAGGCATGGACAACCTGCGCGAGACCTTCCTCAGCCTCGAAGAGGGCTTGGGCCCCTCCGACAGCCCCGGCCTCCTGTCCTCCTGGGACTGGAACAACAGGGCAGGGCCCTTTGAGGTGAACCAGGCCTCCCCGACCCAGAGCCTGTCTCCGGCGTCTTCGCTGGGGTCCTACTCATCTTCTCCCCGACCGGCTGTGGCTGAGCTGGCCTGTGGGCACGGAGGTGCCACCAGTGGGGGCAGCGGTGGCTGCGATGGCCGTGGGACCGGTGGCCTGGTGGAGGTGGACTACAATATGTTAGCCTTCCAGCCTGCCTACCTGCAGGGCGCGGGGGGCCCCAAGGCCCAGAAGGGGGCCAAAGTCAGGATGTCTGTGCAGCGGAGACGGAAGGCCAGCGAGAGGGAGAAGCTTCGGATGAGGACCTTGGCGGACGCCCTGCACACCCTCCGGAATTACCTACCCCCCGTCTACAGCCAGCGGGGCCAGCCGCTCACCAAGATCCAGACGCTGAAGTACACCATCAAGTACATCAGGGAGCTCACAGATCTCCTCAACGGCGGGAGGGAGCCTCGGCCCCAGAGCGCCTGAGCGCTGCCCAGGACCCGACTTATCCCTGCCCCGGTGCAGGGGGGCACAGGAGAGCTTTAAAGACCTGGACTAGCTCACGGAACAACAGCATGAAGGTTTTTATTTTTGTGTTTGTTTTAATATAGAAAGCGTGGTGATGACTTTGTTGTCTGCAACATTGTAAGGGAATCCCCACCGGACTTGTTGGAGCGACCAGAACACTTAACAGCCAGACAAGCCGGTATTTTGCTTCGTGTTCCCACAGTTGCTCAGGAGAGGAGCCCCTAGCAAAGAGACCCATTACTTGGCCCTTCTCTGCCCATCCCAGGTATTTTAAAGGGTCCGTGATTTGAAATGTATTGTGTCCAGATGTAAAACTGTTACAGTTCATCTTCTCTCACTGTTTGGGTCTGGGAGCTTCCGTTCTGTGGCTAACTCAACCCATATTTTGTATAGCATCCAGCGTGACACCCCCTGGACTCTTATTCAGAAAGATTTGTATGGAGTAAAGGGCTCTAGCTTTCCTGTTTTTATTTTGTCTGTGTGCCCGTGTGCTTGTGTGTGCGCGCGCTTGTGTGTGTTTGACTAAAATCATGCCTTTTCTTTTGCAGGAACCCAAATCACATAGATGCAGAAGGAATTAGCATCATGGTAAATAGCAAGGCACAGGCAGGCAGGCTACACTGAGACACAGTGAAGTAAGGGCCTGCACCTCTTCTCTTAGTGCAGGGGGCAGGGCGGTGGGGGCCGGGGGGAGGGTGGTGGACGAGGGAGGCTGCCCACGCTGAGGGCTTGGGGATGAGCAGACAGGAGGGAGGAGGAAGTCGGGGGTGGGGGGGGACCCAGCCCCACGGGGAGGGCCTGAAGCAGGGCTGGAGGCAGGCCACCCCGGTGCCAGGCCTGGTATGAGAATAACCTCACGGAATTTGTTCGCTTGCTCCCTTCTCAAATGAAGAGATTGGTTCAAAAACAGTAACAGGGGGCGCCTGGGTGCCTCAGTCGTTAAGTGTCTACCTTCAGCTCGGCTCATGATCCCAGGGTCCTGGGATCGAACCCCACATCGGGCTCCCTGCTCAGTGGAAAGCCGGCTTCTCCCTCTCCCACTCCCCCTGCTTGTGTTCCTGCTCTGTCTCTCTCTCTCTCTCTGTCAAATAAATAAATAAAATCTTTAAAAATAATAACAAAAGGCCATTTTAATTCTATAGATGAGTGAAAGGGTTGGGATTCGAATTCAGGTCTGTCTTTAGCACCCCCCACCGGAGGTTTTTACTCTCCCCCCACAACCCCTCCTCCTCCCACAAGCCTCCCCATCAGCTCCCATACATCTATACACAAACACATGTTCCTGTGCAGGGTGCCCTCTCTCAGGGTGGGGGAGGCACACTCTCAGCTGGGCCAATGTGTATGGCACAAGGCATTGAAAAGAGGGCTTTGAATTAAGGAGGTTCTCCAAACCTTTGAATTAAGGAGGTTTTTTGTTTCTTGGTTTTTGTTTTGTTTTGTTTTGTTTAGGCTGCATTTTCCTCCCAGTGGTTATTAACCATTTATATATTTTTTTCAATGAATAGTCTGTTAAGGTTTCCAGTCATTTCTTTTTCTATTGTTGCTTTTTCTTCTTTGTAATGACACATTAACAAAAGTAGAAGATGTGTTACAATTTAATGTATAACTTCTTCACTTTATTCCTTTGTGGACACACGCATAAGCAAATAAATAAAGGCATTTGTACATTTAAAAAATGCCTTTAATTCTGCAAATTCCTTTTTTTTTTTTTTACTTAGCAATACATAATAAAAAGTCCTTCCAATGTAACTCAGAGAAATCTGTGATGTAAGTACCATTATTACCTTGACTTTACAGAGGAGGAAACATAAGCACAGCCTTGCTCTAAGTCACCATGTGAAGAACACAGTGGATATCAGAAGTTCAATTTGCAACTTAATTTGTTGTATAATTTGTTTAATGAGTCACTTTTTGAATAATATTTAGGTCATTTTAATTTTTTGTTACAGGAAAATACTAGCTTTATCCCCAGGTATTTTAAGTAGCCTGAAAATTTCCCGGAAATGGGATTTCTGCCCCAGAGTGCATGCACATTTTAAATTTAAATAAAGACTATTAGATGACTTATAAAAGTTTGCAATTACTTATGGTCCCTCTAACGTTGTGCAACAGAACCAGCTATCCCACATTGCCACTGGATATGACCAATATTTAATGGATAAAAAATGGTTAGTTCACTGTTGTGTTAATTTTAATTTCCCCGTCTACTAGTTGAGATGGTGCTTCTTCTTCTTCTTTTTTTTTTTTTTTTAACTTTATGTGACTTTTGTTCATTTTGGTTCCTCTGCTATAACTTGTCCTTTTATGTTCTTGGTTATTTTTCTATTGTGTTACTTTATTTTCTTGTTAATTTGGGAAAGTTGCTTGTATATTATACATATTGAAAATGTTTCCTCCTGATTTATCATTTTTGTGATAGTCTTTGTTTATGGTATCATATATTTATGATTTTGATTATGGTATTTTCTTTGCTCTAGGAAGCTTTTCATTTTCACATGATCAACTCTCTCATCTTTTTATAGCTTATGTGTTTCTCCCTCTTGCTTATTTTTTTCCAGTCCTGAAGTTTCCAAACATTCAGATTTTTTCAAATACTTTCATAGTTATTTGTGTATCTTTTTAAAATAAGTGTTATGCACTATTTTTTTTTTTTTTAAAGTAGGCTCTATGCTGAGCATGGGGCCCAACATGGGGCTTGAACCCACCATCTTGAGATCAAGCCCCTCGCCAAGATCAACTGATTGAGCCACCCAGGAGCCCCTATATGTATCTTTAATATACCTGCATTTTATTTTTGTCTACAGTGCAAAGAAGGAATCTAACTTTATTTCTGATTAGTGTTCTTACAACTGAAGAATATATATATATATATATATATATATATATTGTCATCAAGAGTGATGAGCTGTGGTGGGGCACAGCTGCTAAAATGTCATTCTGTGTATACAAACCTCCAACAGCTTCTCATGTATTTGTTCCTGGTGCTTTACTGAAGAGACCAGAAAGTGTTGGACAGCATCAAGTTTTTCTTCAACGGACTCTGCCTTGTGCTTAAACAGATATTCGTGTGAGACTGTATGTTTGTGCACATGTACCTGTATTTGTATTGGGTGTGTGTGTGTGTGTGTGTGTGTGTGTGTGGTTTCATATGTTGGGGCGGACTGGGGAAGACAGTAATATGGGGAAGGGGATGTCTAGTCTTTGATCAGGTTTTAGATCAATCACTATTTTCCTTGCCATTTTTAAAAGAGTGGGATCCAAATGCTCTTGGCTTTGATTTTTTCAAGCTCAAGCATTAAGAATGGTTTATGAATAATTTGGGTAATTTGGGTTACCCGTAGGGACCAGAATCTGTGGACGAGCTAGAGGACTCGCTTGTCCTCACTCTCTAAAAACCTGGAAAGCCACACACTCACCTACTAGTTGGGCTGGCCCTCAGGACGCCTACAGTGTCCACGGGAAAATGAGGAGGAGGTGACCACTTGGTGGAAGGAGTGCCTCTGGCTCTAGGCCTTGTCACACTGACACGGCGGAGCTCAGCATGGAGGCAGTCCGCCTCAGGCCGGCTCTGCAGCAACAGCCAGGTCCAGGAGAGGCAGCTGTCTGTGACTCAGCATTTGATTCGGCAGCAATCCCCTGTGGAGAGGATAGCTGGACCAGGACCCTGATTCCCCTTCGGAGCATTCGGAAGCGGCTGGCCCAGGCAAAACCCATAAACTGGAAGAAGGTATTTCTAGTGTTTGGACAGGAAACCGCAATCTGTGTGTGTGCGTGCTGTGTGTTGGTCAGATTTTCAAATTTATTATCTCAGTATTCCTCCTCACAATGCCAGGAACGAGGCATTATTATCCTATCTTGAGGATGAGGAAACTAAGGATTGAGCCAGCTCAACAGCACAGAGCCCCATGACTAGCTCGTGGCACATGGTTGAGTAGTTCGCTGAAGAGCTCAGCTCTATGTCCAAAGCTCGAGTCTTTCTCTGAGTCCTGCTGCCTTTCCTTCCAGCTCACCCCCGGACACTGTGGGCTGGGCAGTGGAGATCTTTCTCGGCAAACACTTGCTCCCGGGCTTCTTGACTGTTTCTCTGCTTCCCCATCTCTGGTACCCCCATTTCTTTCAACCATCAGAAACATTGCTGATGAAGCTGTCATTCCTCTTTCTTGTCTTCTAAATTATTTCCCTTTGAAGTTCTGCCTCTGCCTCCAACATTTCCTCAAAAATTCCTTTTACTTCCTTGCGGGCCCCTAGGATGAACCAGCGAGGAAGCCTGACTTCTGTCCATTTGTGTTCAATAAAGTGTTCCACAATTCACACCAGGTTGAGGTTTCTTTGTTCTTCTTGTAGTTTCTGCCACATTGGCTAATTGGGACAGAGACCAGAGCAGGGGTAGGGGAGATCCTATGTAAATTGACAAGGAGACAGAATTTCCTTTACTTTAGGATATTTAAAAAATTCAGCAGCCAAAGAAGATGTGTATGCAAGTGAGTTTGGGTGTCGTTGCCTTCGGGGTCCTGTTACCATAGCTAAATGTGTGTCTACTCTAAGGAGTCATTTGCTTCCTGTACACACTCCAGGCTGCAGAAAGGGCTGGGCCTTGACCCAGGCTGGCTTGACGACAGAGTTTGGCTCTCTCCTCTTGTCCTTATCTGACAATTTGAGAGTTGTTTACCTCCAAAGTGAAATCTGAAGCCAAAACAGCGTTTCTTAGAGTACCTGGAAGGACTTGATATTTTGGTTCCAGAAAGGCCCTCAACCTGTGAGAAGGAAGAAAGCAAATAACTTTTGAGGAAGTTCTTGTTCTTTATTTCTTGGGTTTGGAAGCCATTCCCTTCCCTTAGCAGAATCTCCCCACCATGTTGTTCTGCAGATGAACTCTGTTGACTTCTGTTTTCCTTCATTAAGTGACGTGGGGAGGAGAGCAGGCCTGGGCTCAGGGAAGCTGGAGGAAAGCACGACATGGGCTGCTCCCAGCCAACAACAATTGTGGATTCATCACCTGAGGTACCAGGCTCAAGGTCAAAGTCATCACTTACTTTTTCTCCTTCAGAATGGACTTTCAGACTTGATAGCTGACAATAGCACAGGGCTATATTATCCCATTTTGTAAATAAAGAAACACAGTCAGAGAAGTCAAGTCACCTTGCCCAAGGTCACGTAATCGCTGGCAAGCGCAGGGTTCCACCAGATCTGCTTGACTCCTTCTTTTGGCCATTCTAGATTCTAGACTCCAGCTACCAGGAATGAAGCAAACAAACAATAGAAAAGTCTCGGCATTCGAGCCTTTCTCAGGAGCTTCTGCTCTCATTTGAAAAAGCTTCCATTCCGAAGTTGCACAGTCCAACAGACTGATTAGAATTTACGTAGATCAGGGCATAGTTTCAATTGTGATATCCTTTCTAGTCTCCTCTTATGCGAGGTGGTGTGTGATCATTCTCTCTTATAAAACGGAATGTGAGAAAAGTGTGGGGATTCGTCACAACTTTGGGGCATCTGTATGTTTCCATAGGGATCATATATTAGATTTCAAAACATACCCATTCTTAGGGACTACAGTTCACACACTTTTCCTTCAGTTTCTTTAGACATGAATTAACAAAACTAAAAATGGCAATTATAATAATAACAACTAATACTTACTGTGCCTTACTCGTGGTAAGGCACTGTTTTTTTTTCTAATTTTTAAAAAGATTTTATGTATTTATTTGAGAGAGGGATAGAGAGAGACAGAACGAGTGGTGGGGGGCAGAGAGAGGGAGAAGCAGACTCCCACTGCAGGGCTCAATCCCAGGACCCCACGATGAGGACTTGAGCTAAAGTCAGACGCTTAACTGACTGAGTCACTCAGGTGTCCCTAGGCCCTGTTCTAAGTACTTTACAAGGAATAGCTATTTTAACCTTTCTGAGGTGAGAGATAGCTACTTAAACAACCCTACAATGTAAGGACCAAAGCGATCCCATTTTACGGATTGGGAAGCTGAGGCATGGAGAGATGAAAGCTTATTTAAATCGTGCAACTCGGCAGCAACAGACCCAGAATTCAATCCAGTCGTGCTTCCGCTAGGCTCTTCCTCCCACTCCCAACATGCCTTCATGCTGCTTTCCTAATTACAAAGCATTTTACTTACATTATCGGCTTAGTTCTTATTTATAACTCATTACATATGAAGTTGAATAAGGATGGTTACGTCCATTTTACGGATGTAGAGGTTAAGGCTCATCAGGACGAAATATCACAACTGCTAATAAATGACAGACTCGGCATCAGATTTCAAATTTCTAGATTCCTAGTCTGGTTCTTTCCGGTTAAACTCTTCTGTCTCCTGAGAAGATCTAGTTGTGCCCGGAAGCCTGCCCCGCAGGGCATCGTCCTAAAGACAGAACAACAAAATGTGCTCTATGGGACATTCCTTCTTTGGTGGGTTTTGCAAGCAACCTCTTTGAACTTTTACGTCTCATCAGTGTGCACACAGAAAACAGTCAACGTCTGCAGGTAGGGTGGGGTGATGAAATGCTAAGCCCTTGAACTGAGTTTCATTCACGATTCAAGAATTTGCGTCCCCAGGAACCTCCCATCACTATTCCGACTACAATTAGCAGATGTTTAAGCAACTTCGGTCCTGGGGTACTAACAAGCATCACCATGTGCAAAAGCAGGGAGGTCTGTGAGCGCCCCAGGATCTGGTGGGTCAGATGTGGGCTGGTTTGGCTGAAGCACAGAGTCAGTCTGGAGGTTCAGGGAGAGGAGAACCCACGGGAAGGCAGGGGCTGGACCCGGAGGACTGGAACATCCTTCAAGCTCTGGGAAGCCGACTCCACCTGAGCCAAGTCCCTCTCATGCCGGGACTGCCTTGGGGGTTATTTCTCCAGGTCCCAGGCCCGTGGGGCACCTGGGTGGCTCAGTGGGTTAAACACGGGACTCTGGGTTTCTGCCCAGGTCATGTTCTCAGGGTCCTGGGATGGAGCCACACAGGGGACACAGCTTGGACTCCTCCCTCTCCTTCCCCTTCCCCCTCCCCTTTCCCCCTTCCCTCCCACTGCTCTTGATCTGTCTCCATCTCTCTCTTGTTCTAAAATAAATAAATAGAAATTTAAAAAAGAAAAAAAAAGATAAAAGGACCTGGTATTGAACATAACACTAGGATGAACGACAGGCCGTGCTCTACGTGGCTCAGTTACTAAATACTTAAGGATTTCCTGATTTACTGCTCACACTGTAGTTCTTTTTCAACCCATGAAGGAATAATCCCGTTTTTGGTGATAATGCTTAAAATCCTCTTGCTTCTGCTGTTTTTTCTGTATCTCACAGCTCCTGCCATACCTTTATTTCAAACTTTGCAAAAGTTCCCTCCCCAGTGGTACCCACATGACCCTTGTCCTTGAACCCCTCTGTCTCTCACCACCCTCCCCCCCTTCTGAACATGCCCCTCCCTCTGTTCAACCCTCGGGATCAACTGATGAGGGCAAAACGCAGTCCCTGTTCTTCAGATAATTAAATGGAGCTGGGGGAATAGGCTTACAAGTAAATAAGCATAAAAAAGCACCTAAATAATTAAAAAAAATTTTTTTAAAAAAGGTCCAAAATCCTTGGGAATAAGGGAAGGAGAGAGGAGTTCTAGCTGATGGGGCACCTGGCTTCATAGGTGAGCTAGCACCGAACTTGAACCTGAATGGGTGAGTGGGATTTCGGTAGGGCAGAGAGATATTTCAAGAAAGAAAGACAGCAAAGCCAAGGTAAAAGGCAGGAAGGCAAGAGGCAGGGCATGTGGGCATGGGGACTGAGGGTATGTGAGTACAGACTGTAAAGGGCCAAATGCCAAGTTAAGGGGTCGGATGTAGCAAATCCCTTTATTTTTTTGTTTGACTCTTTCTGTAACGGTATGCAGTGGTGATGAATTAATGCACTGATCAAGGTTTTATGGGCTCGTGGGATGTTTCTTAGCCTGCACTTGGTACCTGGGAGAGAGGCAGGATCCCTGCTCTTGGGGAGTTTATTTTTATTTTTTTAAAGATTTTATTTATTGAAAGAGAGAAAGTGTGAGACAGAGCACAAGTAGGGAGGAGGGGCAGAGGGAGAGGGAGAAGCAGACCCCTGGCTGGGCAGGGAGCCTGACACTGGGATCCATCCCAGGACCCGAGCGGAAGGCAGACCTTCACTGACGGAGTCACCCAGCACCCACTCCTCTTCGGGAGTTCGCATCTAGTGGTGGAGGAGTAAGATTCCCTGACCGAGGAGAAAGGATCGTGGCGGTGGACAGTGAGTCTGCAGGAGCTCTGGGGAGAGAGGTGAACTCTCTGGCAGTGAGAAGCATGGGTGGAGGGGTCGGAGGGTGACAGAGTGTGAGAGCAGAGGCTGCAGGCTTGGGAAGGGAACAAGGACAGAGCATTCTTGGAGGAGCAGGAAGGTCTGCGGAAGGACGGACCGGGAGCGGTGAGAAGGGAACGGTGGGTCTAGCTTGGCAAAGTTATGGAAAAGCCAGCGCAGGAGGCCTCATTCCCAAATACTGGTCAGTCCCCCAGCATTCTGTTGTTTCTCGGATGTTCACTTCAGTGAGTACCTGCCGCTAACAGACCTGCCACTTTCCAGCACATCCATCAGGCTGTGAGGGAGCTGCCATTTCCCCCATTTTACAGACAAGAAAACGAGGCTCACAGAGGTCAAGCAAGTGGCCTGGGGCCCGTGACTGAGGGAGGGATGGAGGGCTTCCCCCAGGCCTCTCGGCCGCACTACCCTCCTTCACACAAAGAACCTGAAAGTGAAATTAGAGCATGACGACCCCATGGGAGGCACGGACCGATTGCTCAGGACAGTTCTGAAGACAGGAAATATCTGTGATTAACACTAAAACTGAAGCATTCCAGGAAAGGGGGAGAGACAGATTTCTTTGTTTATAGCTGATTTAAGGAAGTACAAATGCCTCCCCCTTTTGATGTTTCAGTTTTCGTGTTTGGGAAGGATCTATCCAAAATTCCCAGGGGTGTTAAATAAGTATATGAAACCAAATACAATCGATGCTCTGGTCACTTCCCTGGGGTCTCCGCTTCTTCCAAAAGAGGCCCTTTCAGTCCATCCTACCTTGGTGTCCCCCTGCCGACCTTTCTCCACGGCGGCAGGTGAGCAGGCTGGAGGTGCCAAAGTAGGTCCCCAGGAGGCCAGAGGGACCAGGAGGTGCCCTTATGAAGGGCTCTACTTAAAAGGAGCAAAAGGTGTCAGAGAAATGCTAGGGCATTAAATGCCAGGAGGGAATGACCACGTCATTCCCGAGCCCCAGGTAAGGTTCACAATGCCAGGCACTGGGCAGCAGCAGAGCAGTGCGACTTTGTGGAAGCAGGAGCTGGAGGCAGATGCGATCTCCCCCACTTTTGGAATGCCCTGCCCATCCTCTTTGTGGACAAAGCTGCAGGTGAGTCTCCCGAGCCACCAAGCATCCAGTTCTTGCTTCCAAACACAGCTGCTCTAGGTCACCCTGCAACTCAGGCTCACTGGGAAGGCCATGGACAGATGTTTGGGATGCCAGGGAGGCCCACTTGCTGCAAAACAAGGAATCCATTCAGAAAACTTTATATCCAGGTGACAGGCAATCCTGCACCTGTGATGGTCCTGGACTATAGAGAGGGAAGCCCGAAGCAAATGGGCTGCTAGAGAATTTCCCAGCAGGCACCTCGGGGGCTGTGTTCCTGGGCTCCAAGGGGACATCCCTTTCTCCCAGCCAGGCTATGGACAGACGATGTACCAAGGCAGAAGAAGAGATCTGGGGACCCAATTTTGTGGTCTAAGAATATGAGACAGTGAGAAGCCCCGTGGGTCAGTGTAGGAACTTAGCAGTGTCTCCGAAGCCACAAACTTCATGAAGTCTTTATCTACAAAATGGGGAAACAAAGTTTAATTCACAGGCCAAGTGTGAAGATTAAATGGAATGATGACCCTAAGTGCCATGCATAGCAACGGATGGTGTAAATGCTTGTTTCTTTCCCCTCAGGTTGAGGAGATCTGGTAAAAAAAATTTGTCAACAAGTTAAATCAGCAAGCTTAGTGGAGGAGAGAAGCTGTACACGAGTGTCTTCCCCAGAGGGATGGCAGGGGGTGGGTGGTCCCATGATGTCGGAGACCGGGCTCACCATGAATGATCCATCCTCAGGGCAGAGGTCCCAGCTCAACCACAGAAAGAAGCTGATGTCCTTATTTCAGCCTTGTGATGATAGAATGATTAAGTGCTTCATTATATAACAACCACACAAAAAATTCAAATGGTTTGGATGAACTGAAAATGCAAAGTAAAACTAACTTTCCTCATTGTCTAGACAACTATTATACTTTTTTTATTCTAGAGATTGCCCTATGAGTTTAAATGTCTGATGAAAGACAAGGAAATTGGCATTTGCCTGTTTCAATCACTGCATCTCCTAATTGTTCTTAATGACTTTTTTTTTTTACATCAGTGGGATTTATTTTTATTTTTAAAAAAATATTTTATTTATTTATTTGAGAGAGAGAGGAAGAGAGAGAGAGAAAGCATGAGCCGGGGGGAGGGTCAGAGAGAGAAGCAGGCTTCCCGGAGGAGCAGGGAGCCCAACCAAAGCTGGTAATCCCAGGACCCTGGGATCCTGACCTGAGCTGAAGGCAGATGCTTAACCGACTGAGCCACCCAGGTGCCTCACATCAGCACGATTTAGAACTTATACATTTTTGTTCTCTAATTACAGTGAGTTGTTCTGTGGTCTACTTATAGGTCAAGTCTAAAAACTGAAAACTGATGAACAGCATTTACAACGTTATTTGGTATATTTTATACCATGAATGTTTAACCACGAAACTGTGTTTGGAACCTTGTGGAAGCAGTACATCCATGACTCAGTCTGATATCAAATGTATATTACCTGCACGGCCGGGAAGGGGGACATCCAAACACAGACATGGTCACATTTATCTCTAGTGGCAAAGAAGAGGACCCTGAACTTTTCTGGGTTTATCTTCTGAGGAAGATCTTCCTGGGGACAAGGAAGAGGAAGGAAGGGCCAAGCGAGGCATACCCCAAGGCCAATTCTAACTGTGAAGTTTTCCGTTTGCTAATGAAGAACTTCCTTTGACCTGTTCAGACCTGGGGATCTGTTGACTGCGACCCAGAGCCCCAACACGGAAATAGTCCCTACATAGTACAACAGGCTAAAACCCCCCGATATTCCACTGCTATCCAAACACCCTGCTGTGGCTTACCCACAGGGCAGCCTGCAGCTGGGTCCAAATTAGCATCATTTAGCGAAGCTCAATAGAAAATGTTTGATCTGGGCATCTGGGTGGCTCAGTTGGTTGAGCGACTGCCTTCGGCTCAGGTCATGATCCTGGCCTTCCGTGATCGAGTCCCGCATCGGGCTCCCAGCTCCTTGGGGAGTCTGCTTCTCTCTCTCACCTTCTCCTCTCTCATGCTCTCTCTCACTCATTCTCTCTCAATGAATAAAATCTTAAAAAAAAAAAAAAAGAAAATATTTGATCTAACAGCAAAAGTAATGCCTAGAATCTGCCAAGAACCACACATAGTTAGGATCTTGACTATTTGTTTCAAAGTTTGTTTCTGTAATAGCTAAGCTATATTGCTGAGTGGTGATAAAATAAATCCATTTGCATTTTCTTTTTCTTTTTCTCTTTTTTTTTTTTTTAAAGATTTTTATTTATTCATTTGACAGAAAGAAATCACAAGTAGATGGAGAGGCAGGCAGAGAGAGAGAGAGAGAGGGAAGCAGGCTCCCTGCTGAGCAGAGAGCCCGATGCGGGACTCGATCCCAAGACCCTGAGATCATGACCTGAGCCGAAGGCAGCGGCTTAACCCACTGAGCCACCCAGGCGCCCTCCATTTGCATTTTCTATACAAAGTTTATATCTTAGAATTTTATGGGAAAAAAGAGTCTGCTTCTTTTTGCAAATGCTATTCCGCCTCTTGTCATTTAAAACCTCTTTGACTAAATAGTATTTTAATGACTTTTTAATGATGAAGAGACACCATAGTCTAAACAATCTTAAAATTTGAGATCTCTAATTTCCCTTAATGCTGCCATAATATTTATATAATCATATTTTCTATACTGAATCTATACATGTGTTCTTTTCAGGGGTATCCCAAGGTGAGGAAATAGGAATTTTGTAACAAATTCAAAGTGTTTTATAATTAGCGTTCTTATCATTTAGAAAGTCTTTGTTAATTTTGTGGGGGAGATTAAAAAAAAAACTCTGCAAGTTTTCATTTTTAATTCATAAATTGTTTTCATAAGAAGGAAAAAATATTCTTAAATTTAGAAAATCTAGGCTTTGGGGGCTGTGAACACAGCCTTCAACAGGACCCTGGTGTCAGTCCCCTTCAAGGTCACCCAGCTGGAGAAGAACATTTGCGGGGGTAAACTCAAGTCTAAGTGCTCTCCATAATCTTTCACAGTTTCTATAAGATGCATAGCTTCTTTTGAAGGGCTAGCCGCCCTCAAACAGCTGTTTCTTATTGGTAATAGTCAACTATTTCCATACATGCATCCATTCCAATGTGAAATCAACGATCATGTCATGGCCAGAGGTCCAGGTCTCAGCGAAATAAAAATCTTCAGATGGTAAATGGGGCTGGTTAATGTTAAGAAAGGCAAAAGGTGCCAGGGATTTATGGGAAACAGGAGGTTTGAGCTCTACTTACAAAATATATAATCCTTTGACAGTTAAAACCAAGGAGAGCTGCTGTGGCTCCCCATGCCCCATGAGAAACCAGAACAGTCAAGGTTGCAGCAGGAAGGTCAGTTCACTAGTCTCTGCTGTGTGTGACCTCCAGGGTCATGTGCATGAGGCTCTCCCACACTCCAGAGTCACCACGTCTACACCGTCAAGGGGATGGCGAGCCTATGATTACCACTTGTAGACTGTCTATGTCCAGCTGGACAAGATGAACCTTATCACCTACCAGTGGTAGTGGCTGCATGTCTGAAAACCAACGTTCCTAGATGAATTAACATGCAATACAGCACAGACCCTACCGCTGGTCTATATACCAATGCCTTTCCCTCTCTGCTTTGAGAGTATTGAGAGAAGTTTACCAAACAGTCGGAGAAAGAGGGGATGGGGTGGGGGATGGGAAGAGAGAGACACACACAGACATACAGGCACAGAGAGATGGAGATGGCCCTGAAGTAGGCTTCCAGATAAAATACAGGATACCTTGGTAATTTTTAATTTTAGATAATACTTGGAATATTGCCATATTTGGGGCATACTTAGAGCAAAAACTTATCCCTTGTTTATCTGAAATTCAAATTTAACAAGGCATCTTTCATATGGATTTGCTAAACTCAACATCTCTACTGAAAAGGTTTTGGTTTTGTTGACCTGAAAAGGAAAAATTTAGGATAAGCTAGAATAGATATATTTTTTCAAATACTTTTTTTTCCTGCCACTTTTGGTCTGATGTGCAAATTAAAGGGGTAGCCAGGGAGGGTCCATGAGGGTCTTTGGCCAGGATGAGGGGGAGTCAGCCAGGATGTGAGTCACCCTGAATATGTTTGTGCACACCTGAAACTCTCTCTCCTCATCGGAATGGGAACTTTTCCATGGCAAGTACATATTATGGCCTAAAACCCTTTTGACCAGGGATTGTGCAGAGACCAGGAATGCGGGCGTGAAGAAAACACTTACTTTCTTGCTCATGGCTCACCCGCTGGTAACTTAGGCTCCCCGCGGCTGGCATCACCGGGAACTTCGTGGTGCCCCTGGGACTGGCTCTGTGCTCAGAGGGAAGGGACAGATGAGGACCATTCCAGACTGGTACATGGCAGCTTTATTACACAAGAGAATTTCTTTATTCTACACAAGAGAATTTACGTCTGAGGCTTCTCCTGGGCACCACAAGATGAGATCTCCACACCAATCCAGCAGGGTCTTAAAAGGTTATAGAGGGGCCTTAACTGGGTTTAGTCACCTCCACTGTCCAGAAGCTCTCCTCAACCCACTGCTTTCTCAAGTCTGCATCCTTAGAACTAGCAATTACTTCACAGTTGTGTGCCATCTTTTTTTATATGAAAAAATGCCTGAGAATAGCAAAATTAAATTTTCTCGGGAAGCTAAGTGAAAAAGGAGGCATATATATCTGCATGCTTTCTGTGCTAATGGGAAGTCTGCCGGAAGTGAATATGACAGAAGAGTAATGCAACAATTTCTGTGCACAGGGTTCTCTCTTCTTCTTCTTTTTTTGGAGAGAATTTTATTTTATTTTTTAAGATTTATCTTTTTTGCCCACTTATTTTTATTTAAATTCAATTGGCCAACACATACTACATCATTAGTTTGTGATGTACTATCCAATGATTCATGGGGTGCCTTTAACACCGTGTGCGTGTGCGTGTGCGTGTGCGTGTGTGTGTGTGTGTGTGTGTGTGTGTGTGTGTAGGATTCTGAACACTCAAATTTCCAGGAGGCGGCAGTCCTGAGAAGATGCAATGGCAGAGGCCTGCCACAGGAGGGCGCGCGGGCCTCTCTAATGGTTTTCAGGAGGCGGTTGCCGGTGAGGCAGAAAGCCTCGTGCGGTAAGGACAGTCCTAGTCGCTGGAAGGACCCTACTGAAATAAAAAGTTCCCTAAGTCCTCCTTTGTGCATTAGCTGGCCCCATGAGGGAAGGCGACCTGCTGGAACGAGGCTAGAACTGAGAAAAACAGTCTTAGGTCTGACCTGTGTGTGGCTCAGAGTCAGGCCACCCTCCTGCTCTTACTGGGTTGAGGGGGCCTTTTCCCTTGGCCCTTAGGCATCTCTGGGAACCCAGTGGAAAGGCCCAGTCCCCCAGCAGGGGCAAGTGCCCACCGCAAGCTCGGACGCGGGAAGCTCGGGAGCTATGGGAAGGACAGTACGTACAGGCGAGAGTGGCCACCTGCCTGAGCAGAGATCTCGCAGTGCTGGGCTGAGCCACCCGCACAGAGCGAGCAGGAAGAGCTCTGGAGACAGACGGCAGGCGGGGAGGAGCGTGGACAGCCACCCTTGGGTGTGGGGAGAAGGAGGAGTTCTCCACGGGCAGACTGGGTACCGTGGGGGCCCCCCCGAGGTGCGCAGGGTTGCCCTCTGTGACCGCCGGCTATGGGGAGGGGCTTCAGCTGCGAAAGGAAGGGGCTGGTGGTGGGGAGGGAGGAGGCAGCGATCGGGGCTGGAACCTCCTGTGTTAGTGGCGTGGGGGGAAGGAGACTGTCAGGTCCTCCGAGGTGGGCACAGCTCTCCAGCCACGTGGGACACTTGTCGCACAAGAGCACTGCTGGCCAGTTGGTGGGAACCAGAGGAGCTACGACCACTAACAGAGAACCACAGCAGTGGCCAATTCATCAAAAAGAAAGAAAAGACCCCAAATGACACCCTCTACCACACCCACAAAATGACTGTTTGGTCCCCCCCCCCCCCTCTTTCTTTCCTCCCTGTTGGCGTCTTGGTCCTGGAGAATGATCGACGTGGGGGAGGGGATGGGCTGGGAAACAAGTCACCCCTCTCCACTCCCAGGTGTACCTGACTCCAGGTCCCTTGTCCTGGGTCGATTTCATAGACTCTGGTTATTTTCTCTTATTAAGGCGAGCATGGCCAGTTTATGATGCCAGACTCATCGGAGAATCTCAGCCCTCCTCCTAAGCCGTGTGAGGCCACTGTCCTGCTCCACAGCCTTAGAGGGTGGAGCGAGCATGTTCTGCTTTCCTCCTCCTCCCCTTCTCCTCCTTCTGCTTCTCCTGCCTCCTCTAGTCTTCAGTCCAGCAGAGAGCTGGGGTGAGGAGGTGGGAAGGGGAAGGAAGTGTCCCTGAGTTGTAGCATCTGCCTGGTTCTGTGAGGTAAATGTCCCACCGTGGCTACTTCAAGCTGCCAGTGCGGTGTGGCTGGACGTGGCGTTGGGAAGCGGTTGTGAGCCCGTGCGAGGTGGCTGAATGAAGGATAAAGGCTAGTCCACCTGAGGGGGGCGGGGGCAGATACTGTCCTCTCTCTGCTGCTCTGGCTGCCATCAGTGGGCCCTGATGTCCTCTGTGGGCTAGGTTTTTAGGGGCCCCCGGGATCCCCACTGTTCAGTCCCTGCACACGGAAGACCTGACTCTTCCACTCCTCTTCAGTTCGTGCCACCAGGGCCTCTTGCTGGTGATCTCCCAGGGCAAACTGGGCAGCCCTCCCGTGGGGGACATCTGCAAGATGGTGCAAGCTGACCTGCGTTCCAGAGTGTCTGCCTGACGCACAGAGAAACCACAGACCCCGACACAACACATCAGTGGAATGCATGTGGTTTCATTCCTGTGTCCCCACGCTGAGCTCTGTATGAAGCGGTTCTCACTCTCATACCACTTCTGACATCAAATGTGTGGGTTTTCTCCTCCATGCAAGTCTCCAGTTCTCTGTGGACGCTAAGTAGGTATCCTATGAGTCCATTTAATTCTGACCCTAACTACCTGTCCTCCTTCTGCTGTGTGAGGGCACAGGGAGACGACAGCCATCTGTGAGCCAGGAAGCCAGCTCTCACCAGGCACCAAATCTGCCAGCACCTGGAGCTTCGACTTTCCAGCCTCCAGTGTTGTGAGAAATTAATTTCTGACCTATGCAGAGAATCTATAAGTGTACATTATTCAACATGGGTATTTTAGGGAAAGTTGGATTCCCTTGGGAAAGAGGAGAGGTCTTTAGCAATACAGCAGAATTCGTAGGAAGATAGGAACAGCTGTTGGAATCCCTGGTGCTCACGTAGGGAACCTGGACAGGTTCTAGGGCAGTGGTATTAGATGCTGACCATTCCCTAAGGCTATGGATTTGTGTGGTGATGTTGGGGGGCGGGCTAGGCAGGGGCCATGCACTGGTAGGAGATGGGTTGCTAGATTTAGCAAAACCCCCCAGAGGCAATTATACACACATGTATACATGCATGTGCATGTGTGTGTGTGTGTGGGGGGGGGGGGTAGCTATGGGCTGAAGATTTGTGATCGCCCAAAATTCATTGCCTCCACAGTGATAGCATTTGGAGATGAGTCCTTTGGGAAGGAGTTAGGTTTAGGTCAGGTCCTGAGAATGGAACACTCATGATGGATTAGTGTCTTTTAAGTGTTATACTTGGGGATGAGATCTCTCTGTCTCTCCAGAGCACACACTAAGGAAAGGCCGCGTATGCACAGAGAAAGAAGGTGGATTTATACAGATCAGGAAGAGAGTTCTCACTAGGAACTGAATCTGCTGGTACCTTGACCTTGGACTTGCCAGCCTCTAGAACTGTGAGAAATAAATGTCTGTTATTTAAGCCACCCATAATATATATATATATATATATATATATATAAGCCACCCATAATATATATATATATATATATATATATATATAATATATAACCTAACTGGGATATAGATATAGATATATATATATATATATCTATATATATATATATATCTATATCTATATCCCAGTTAGGTTATTTTTTAGTATAAATATGTCTTATGCAATATTTGGAAAATCTTCTGAAAGAAACATTCTGTCAGAAAGCAATGATATGGGGCACTTGGGTGGCTCAGTCCGTTAAGCATCTGCCTTCAAGTCAGGTCATGATCCTGGGGTTCTGGGATAGAGCCCTGTGTCAGGCTCCCAGCTCTGCGGAGCCTCTGCTTCTCCCTCTTCCTCTGCCCCTCCCCTGCTGTGCTCTCTTTCACTCAAATAAATAAATAAATAAAATCTTAAAAAAACAAGAAAACAATGATTAGAGGATGCATACTATAAAAAATCAATGATGGTATAGGTAAGTCTCAAAATTCCTATGTATTCCCATTCATATTAGAGTATAAAAATTAAAACATGTGTGAATTATTGGACACTAAATAAATGGATTAAAAATGTCCCCAGGTTTGGGACACCCTAGTCTGTTCGGCAGTGGATCATTGGTTTTCTGGGTTAGATTTTAGACCTGAGTATCACTAGATGAATTCATGATTGAGGAAGAAAAGAAAGGAACAGCCTTAATTTTTTTTTAGAATGATGATGATAATTTTTTTTTTCTTTCTCTTCGGTCTTTTCCAGAGTAGTAGCCCTGTTCTAGCAGCTTGGGGGAGAATGCTTGGGAATGTGAACTGTTTGATGGTGCTTGCATATTGTGTTTTATAAAGAAGGACATGGAGGGTCCTTTAGAAATGGTTCTCTGAGAGCTAGCCTGCCCCAAGGAGACAGAGCTGGCACTCCTGACGACTGTGGGTTCTCCAGCATCTAAGAAATAAACGGCAGACATTTGAGCTGGGAGTGAGCTCTGATCAGGAAAGGTTCCTTCCAACACTAAGCAAACCGGGTTCACCAACAGAGAGTACTAAATAAATCAGGAGTAGTTGTTCAGAGGAGCGTTTGGACAGTTTGAAAAGAATAAGCTAGGGATCTGGGTTTCTCACCAGTGGACAGTCTGCCTGGGAGCCTGAAGGGCTGCGATGGGGGCTTGGATCATCCCTCTGTGCTTGTTCCAAAGAGAGATGAATGGAGGCCTGTGAGAAGCCATCTGAACCCTAATGGAATGGCCAGACAAGGATTCTACATTAAGTTTTGCTGATCTTAATGAGCCTTTCAAATTATATACTGATATCTACTTCAAAGGCTTGGAGGTGGTGTTCTGTGAGGAGAAGATGAGGAAGAGCATTTGTGTATTAGTGAAATTTGCAGAGCTCATCTAAAGGCAAAGTCCAATGCCTTGTTTATGATGTGGAGCTTTCAGTAACGACATGGGTTGCTGGGTCCATAGCAAGGCTAAGTTGGGTGCTGTGGGACAGCCCTGGGCTCCAGCTCTAGTAATCATTGGTGTTAGCATTTATCAACAGCCTGGTGTAGGTGCAGAGTCTTAGGACGCCTGTCCTACCTGTCCTACCCTCAGACCATTGGCATTGCTTCCAGGGAGGGACTGGGGGCCATCTGCAATGGCAAAGGGACTGGTCTATCGAAAAAGGAGCCATCGCTGATGACCGGGCAGACATCAGTCACAGATGTGCCACTTAGACCTGCTCAAGATAGGGAAGAATAATGGTTGGAAAATTCCTCACTGAGAAGATTCCAAGATGTAGAATGGGGGGAGGGGGAGGGGCAGGAAACAGGCCTTTTTGGTGGTGGATATGATGGAGCTCCTGGCTGCTAGTAACTGAAATGAGACTGATAAATTTAATCAAAGAGTAATTTCCTGGGAGCTCACAGAGTTCATGAGAGTCCAGAAGATCACATTTGGGGATGAGCAGAATCAAGAACATTCTGGGTGGTTAAGAAGCTAACTTTGGAAATCCAATGACTATAGGAAGTAAATACTATCCTTCCATAAAACCCGAGCGCATAGAAGACTAAAAACCTAGGAAAATACTAGAATAGAAAAACAAATCCACCTTTTGATAAATGGAAGTGACAAGAAAGCTTGTCTGTTTCAATTTGGATTCTGGGCAGAATAATTTTTTTTCTACCTTCCCAACTAGGTTTGGGGTCTGTATTTATACTATCTTATGGTCCCCAGAACTCCCGTGCCATGCCATTAGCCTAAATGTGGTCTCCAATGATAATGCACCCAAGAAAATAAACACCTTTTGGTACAGCAAGCTTGAAACCAGGACTTACAGACATCTTGGATGAGTGGGTTGATGTGTTCATTAGGGTGAGTGTGCGGCTCCCTTACACTGTTGGAAGGAACCAGAATGGGAAGGCAAGAGTATCTGATAAGGGTCAGGGGACCTCGACCTGTGCTCTTCTCATGGCCTCACAAATATCAGGACAGGGACAGAGCTAAATCCGTGGGTTACTTTGCCAACGAGTGTTTGCTAATCAGTCAGTCTTTGGAGGTTATATTAGATTTGGCCAACTGGCTGATTGGTAAAAATTTCCCATTGGCTATGAGCTTTTCTTTTTTTAAAATTTTTAAAAAATTTTAAAAAAAGATTTTATTTATTTATTCGACAGAAAGAGAGATAGATAGAGAGAGAGATCACAAGTAGGAAGAGGCAGGCAGAGAGACAGGGGGAAGCAGGCTCCCTGCTGAGCAGAGAGCCCGATGTGGGACTCGATCCCAGGACCCCAAGATCATGACTGGAGCCGAAGGCAGAGGCTTAACCCACTGAGCCACCCAGGCGCCCTGACTATGAGCTTTTCAATGACAGGGACCACGGGTGCTTAATATATAGTAAGATAATGTTTTAAAATATTAATGGATATTAATATTGTGTTTCTCCCATCCACAGTTTTTATATACAATTGTCTCTCCATTTAGTTAGAGGTTAGGATTAAGATTATGGGGATGCAAAGAGGAGGAAATATCAGAGTTTGACTTTTGACTTGCAAAATAGGCTCTTGATGCTCATATCCCCATAGCTTTGAGCGAAAGGAATTAAATTATAGAAGCTCAAGAGCTAAGATTCTAGCAAACACAGTAAATGGGAAAGTGGATACGTGAAAACCAGTTTTCCTAGAGTTGATACAGCAAGTGAGAGACGGTGGGAAGGCCTTTGATCTGAGAGCTGGTGGAGGCCTTAAGGAGGGGAGGAAGAGGAAAAGTCTGGGCAAGTTTGGAAGAATCACAGAGCAAAGGATCCCAGTGTCCACATTTGAAGCCAAATAAAGAGATCTGCTCCCAGTATGGTGTCTGAGGCAGAGTAGTGTGCTGAGTAAGCTATTGGGGAATATGGGCCCAAGGGTACCTTACAGGGTGCCATACACACCACATGGTATAGGAAATGAGACCAGGAGTTCTCCATCCTGTAGAAATGCTGCAGATTGCGAAGGTGGGTGATGGCCCCAAAGCACTAGGGTCAAGTCCATGAGGGACACAGTGAACTCAAGAAGCCCAGCGAAAACTAGTAACACACGATGGGGTAGGATGAGTATCAAGTACTGGGCAGCCCAGCCCAGTGGAGGGTTGTAGTAATGCTTTACTTCACTTACCCTCATTGCTGGGGTGATGGTCACAGGCCTCTACAGATCTTACCTTTGACCTCAGAGAATAAGGGAAGGCAGCAGGTGGAGGGGAGGCTGATTTTACAGAATTTAATCCTATGAATCCCAGGATTTACCTGGAATTGCCAATATTGTTTTCTACTGTCATGTAGAAATTAGCTCTCAAGAGCTGTCAGAGATAGAGAAATAAAGAAAATTTTAAAAAATTGCACCTATAGATCTGTGTTCTTGAAATTCACATTCAATAATCCCAGTGCTTTGCACTGATCCAGATGTAATAGTCATGTTCTGAAAACCTTTGTTGACCAGGAGATTGAATGAATGACAACACAGGTCTTCTGATCACTGGGGAGAGCATACTAGGAAGCCATGCTGTCAGCCCTCTGGCCTACGGGGTCCTTCCTGTCATCATCTGGCAGGACTTGGAGACTCAGCCCTGGGATGGTTTACGTAGAATGAGAATGTTGTTCAACTAGATGCTCAAACCCTAATACTTTATTGTCAGAACAGAAGGGTACACTTTGAAGTTTATGTGGAATTTATATTGATGCTTCTCATTAGCCTGCTAGAAATTTATTTTGTTTATGAGGAATTCCTCTTTATATACAGAACAGGAGCATGGGTGCTATAAGCCAGAAAGAAAAGAAGAAGATAAATCACACTTATTACTCTCTCTTGCGCTTGGTGGGGCACCAAAGCCTCAATACAAACTTCTAAGTCGGTAGTATTATTACCACTGCTCTCCCCTCCCCCGCTTAATGACTAAATTGTAGCTGTGGTTAGTATACTCGACACTCAGTAGACCTTCAAATGTTGGTTGAAGGAATTAATAAGTGAAAATTGAGTCACATGCTCAAGGTGAAACAGTGGTAAGTTGTACATCCTGGATACAACTCTGAAACCTACATATTTCCATCACAGGGTGACATGCATTCTAGGACTATAATTCATTCCTTATGCAATATCTGGAAAATCTTCTGAAAGAAACATTCGCTCAAAAAGCAATGCTATGGGGCACCTGGGTGGCTCAGTCAGTCAAGCATTGGTCCTCAGGTCAGGTCATGATCCTGGGGTCCTGGGATCAAGCCTAGTGTTGGGCTCTTTGCTCAGCAGAGAGTCTGCTTCTCCCTGTCCCTCTGCCTCTCCCTTCACTTGTGCTCTATCTCCTTCAGTCTCTCTCTCAAATAAATAAATAAAATCTTTAAAAAAACACCTCTCTTTCCCTTTAGTCTTGCTTCTCTTGGGGACCTCAGAGTACATGGGTATAAGCGGCTTTCCTCAAAGCAGGAGTAAAAGAAAGTGTGTCAACCTCAGAGAGACTTTGATGTGGAGCAGATGGAAGGTGGGGGACCACACGTCCTGCAACCTCTATTGTCTCAGTAAGCAGATAGCCAGGTTACATGCTACGGATGAGAACTGGGGATTTGGTGGGGATGGAGACACTCCAGGGCTCAGAATGGAGACTTGGGTGGTGTTCTATGGGAAATGTGGACAAAATTGAAGTTGAGTAAGAAAGATTTGCTGAGCACAGAAAGAGATCCCCGAGTAGATATGTCACACATTTCTGAGGGTGGAAGTTTTTATCCCCAAGGTTCCACAGGTAGTAAGTGTTATTTGAGATCTGTGTCAACTCCTGTAATTCTCTGTGCATTTTTAGAGCTGGCTCTCCACATTTATCTCTCAGTTGATTATCTTCTAGAATGCTCACTTCTTGAAAGCAGAGATTGTTTCTTCATCTTCGCGTGTTCCAAAGTCCTTAACACAATGTGCAGCTCTGAGCAGCCTCTCTAAGGACCAGGATCCGAGTTGGAGGTTGAGGGCTAGGAGACGTCAACATATACAAGCAGGGGTTGAGTCAGCAGATAAGCTTGCCCAGAGGAGCAGCCCTGGAGAGAGAACAGAGGCTGGGAGAGGAGCTGAATTCACTCCTTCATGGAAGTGTCCTCTACGAGGGTGAGCTCTTGTAAGGACCAAATTGCCCCCCAGTCATCAGGATTCTTCTTCTGACTCTGGATCAGTGTGTGGGAGGGGGTTCTCTTCTTTCTGCTTCTCCTTGAGTTCACCTCCATGGCGGCTGATTGACTCCCAAGCTTTCTTGCCCTTGCTCTCTCTGACTCAGCATCCTACAGCCAGCCTGGTGTACAAGGTTATTGAAAATGATAACTCATGATAGCTCAGTGCTGATGAAAGAGAAATCTGGGGCCTTCACAGTGTCAGAGAACCACAGGAGAGTGTCCCTGGATGTGGAAACAAGGGTGTACCCATGTGTGGCTGTGTGTGTGTGTGTGTAGGACATATGTAACTTCTTGAGAGCATATGGATATGCCCATGCAGGTGTGTGCATTTTCGTGTCTTGGTGTGTGAATGAGAGTACACGGGAGCCTGAGTCTTGTACAACAGACTTGCTGTCCTAGAAATCTATCTGCTGGATCAGACGAAAGGAGAATTTTCCATACTTTGCAGCCACAGAACATTGATTTGGGTCTCCTGAAGGGAGTTATGAAAAATTCCTACCATGCATTGCTGCACCACCACAAAACTTGGCATTTCAGAAGCAATAAATAAATAAATAAATAAAATCCTTGAAGCATCTCCATTTTTAAAAAACTTCATGACTGCTTTAAGAGCTAAATAAAATAATACGTGTAATATTTATTAATTGTCATGAAGTAATCGTTGAGATTAGGATCACTCTCATTCATACACACACAGGCACACAAATAAATTGCTTATTTTTCTCTCAGGTAAAAGGGTTGCAGTGATTGGCAGTATATGGCATTTCTCTCATAGCTCCATGAAGTGGGGAAGGCTCCAGAGTTACAGCTCTTTGAGATGGGTGTCTGTCAGTTCTGATCACCTCCTAGTCACCTGGTTGGCAAAGGAGCGTTCTTGCCATAAATAGGATGAGCCTTGAACACACGACAGCTGACACAGGACAGATGAGACTGACAGCAGTGTATTAGTCACACGTACTCATAGCCACGGGGAGGAGAACACCGCACCCCACAGGGGGCCACTTGGGAAAGCTTGGGAGCAGAGAACCAGCAGGGGCTCGCAGGATGAGTGCTTTGCAGTGATGCGAGGATGAGGGGATTGTTGGTTCCTGCAGGAGGATGTGATTGGCTTGTTTGAATAATTCCACAGGCTGGCAGGGAGGCAAAACCCATTAGATGAAGAAGCAGGTAAGGCGCAGCTGGTCTAATCAATAGGGGAACTCGCCAGAAGGGGAGACTTTCCCCCTGTGTGGGGGGCACATCAGGCTAGAGTAGTAGAACTCCTGGCTAAGCCTCGGGGGTCCTGCAAAGTTCAAAGGTGTTAAGGCAGCACAAGGAATCTCATAATAATTGGGGGATACCCTACAGTATAATTATCCCCATTTTACATGGGAGAAACAGAGACCGAAGAGGGCCAGGTGACAGAGCTAAATTTTATGTTGAGTTGGATACCAAGAGACTTTTTCTTTTCTTCCTCTATATTGCTCATTATCTTATTTGAACCCTACTGCCACCCTGTCAGGGAACATCTACACAATGAAGAGATTGAGGGTCAGAGAGAGAGGAAATGCTCCAAGTCTCACAGCTAGAGGGGAGTAGAGCCAAGGTCAAACTCAGAGGATTGAGTCTAGGTCAAACTCAGAACAGAGCCAAGGTCAAACTTGGGGTTGAGTCTAGGTCAGACTCAGAACAGAGCCAAGGTCAAACTCAGGGGGTTGAGTCTCAGGTGCCTCACTTGCTGGCAGAGCAGGCTCAAGGGCTGGCCCTGAGAGTGGTCACAGTCTGCAGGCTCCCACATCTCTGCACGGCATTGGGTAGGATATAGCCCCCATAGTGCAGATGGAAACATCAGCAGGGTTCTGCAGCTCTGAGAAGTCCATATAATAGGACAAGAAACTAGACTGAATTCTTCAGATAAGTTTGTTTTTGTTGTTATTGCTATATGAAGAAATAAGGACTGGGACCATTGTGTTGACCATGTGCCTATCCAGAGGCAATTGTCAAAGTATTTAATAACTGCTAGAAAGACTGTTCAGTCTGGTTGGGCCAGGCATTGACTCTTTAGTTGTAGGATGGTGGGAAGTTCTGGGGGATCCTGAAGAAGGGCTGACAGGAAGGATACTCAGGGAGGTTCAGGGCAGCACTATTTACCAACTGTTGTAAGTATTTCAATATTTCTATCAGTCTTGTCCACACCTTCTGACCTGCAATCCTGCTGTTGGGTGTATATATATATATATAATCATCTCAAATTCTTCCCAGGTCCATAAGGGGGCACATGCAAGGATGTCCGGTTCAGTGCTGTGGTGGTGGTGGCTCAGAATGTAGGGCATTCTGGGCACCCATCAGTGAGGGAGGGATGATGTTCACAATTAAAAAAAAAAAAAGAAAAGGAACAGATCAGATGCACTCAGAGCAACAAACAGGGATGGAGGTCAAAACCACCACAGTGTGGAATGAAACACTCCAGAAGATGAAGATAAAGGACACATTTCCATTTGCATAAATTAAAAATGCATGCACTCAAAACAACCTTCTACAAGGACATGTGGAAACAGAAGGTTATCAATAAGCACATTAGAATGGCTGCCTATGGAGGGTGGGCTGGCAATGCAAGTGTGGAATGGGGAATAAAGGAATAAATAAACAGAAACAGGAGAGAGGTTTTGTGTGTGCTGCTGCTGCCAATATGCCATACCCAAGGATGGTGAGTGATTTAATCCTCTGCCACCAAGAGGAAAAAAAAGAAAAAGGCAAGAAACATGAAGTCAGTACAGCTACCCAACTCTCATGGGTATTTACAGCTACATTTAAAGAGGAAGAAGAAGAGTGGGGTGCATTGGAGAGAGTGGTCTCCCAGCAGACAGGAGGGCACTAATTTTCCATCTTGCTTTTCCAGAAAGATCTTTTGGTTGCTTCTCACTGTTGTGTCTTGATATGGGAGAATCTCCTCTTTTTCACTGTAGTAAGAAGTTGTGATTTTTTTCCAAAGAAATTTTAATAGAACATTCCTTCTGTCACTGAGACTGAATAAGCCACTTGCATGGCCATCCATAAAAGAACTCAGTCATCTGATCTCCCCTAGTGACATGGGAGGCTTGGACATGTAGGCTTTATCCTGGGGCTCAGTGTATTGAGTAGGATGATCAGAGTCCTGGTTTGTCTGGACTGAGGAGGTTCCAGAGATACTGGACTTCTGCTTTTTTTTTTTTTTTTTTTTTTTTTGCAAGTAAGACAATTCTAGGAAAACCAGGAAGAGTTGGTCACCATCCAGCTAACCATTGGGGATATTTTTACTGAAGAAATAGAAGAGAAAAGATCACAGGGTTGTGCCTGGCTGTCTCTACTATGGAGAAACTTTTCACTCTTCTAGTTGGAAATAAAGGCTAGACCCTAAGTTCTATCACGGGTATGCAGGATTATTAAAATAGGTGCAGAACTCCCCAAGAGGAGAAAAACCATGAGGTTGGCCCATTCAGTATTTGGTCCCTCTGAGTTTGTTTTCCTGTACTCTCCCTGAAGTCTGAAGACCTTAGTTCATCCATCTATCCATCCACCTACCCACCCAACTACCTATCCGTCCGTCCATCCATCCATCTATCCATCCAGCCATTCATCCGTCATCTTTTTTTTTTTTTTATTATTATTCTTAGAGTAGTCACTGAGCATCTGTAATGCACCAGGCTCTGAAAATACTGAGATGAATAATGCCACATAGTGCTTGCCTTCAAGGAGCCCACAGTTAATAGAAAAGACTCAGTCTACACAGGTGACCATATTGTAAGAGCATAACTGTAACTAGAGGTCTATACGAAGTATGATGGAGCCCAGTAGAAGGAATAACTAAATGTGATTTCTGAAAGCTTCAAAGAATAGGTGATAATGATATTGCAGGTAGGGCTGGCATTTGCCAGGTAGGGAAGGGGGCCTTGTAGAAACATGGTGCAGGCAGGGCCAAGGTTCAGAAAGCACACAATAAACACAATGGAAAAAGGGACCTAATGTGTCAGACTGCAAGGTAAGAGGGGACGGTGTGTGTCAGTGTGGGGGAGGGTGTGTGGAATGAATGAGGCGGGGAGAAAAGTGGGAAGAGCTGGAAATATGAGTGAAGAGGTAAGTTTCAGCCAGATTGTGAGCCCTCTGGGAGTCCATCCCTTGGAGTATTTTCATGGCCTGACCTCTCAGACACAGCCCTTACTACGCTGAAGTAGATTATTATGAGTACTGAGACATGGAACGTAGTATGTGCTTGCCCAAAGTATTCTTGACTATGACACAGGTGTTCTATGGAATTCATCTTGGGAAATGCTCAAGAGTCCTCAGAGGACATCTCCAAGACCTGAGGAGAGGATTCCTTTGTGCCTGGAGACTTAAGACATATTCTGTTACAGAGGCTTTTTTTTTTTTTTTAATTGAATAATTTATAAATGTTGTCCTTTTATCTGGGTAGCTGTAAGGCTTTTAGAACTGGCAAACACCTTGGGGATCATCTTGTCCAAACCCAAATAGAAAGCCAGAGAGGAGATATCTCTGAGCTTATCAGAGAGAATTCAAGTCTTTGGACTTGAAGATCACAAGTATTTAAGGCACTTTCTTTATTTTTGCTTTATGTCTTTTTAAAAAATTTATTTATTTATTTATTTAAGAGCCAGAGCGTGCACACCTGTGCATCATGGGGGAGGGGCAGAGGGAGAGGGGGAGAGAGAATCTCAAGACTCTGCAATGAGCACAGAGCCTAACCAGGGGCTCAATCATGACCTTGAGATCATGACCTGAGCTGAAATCAAGAGTCCTAAGTTCATCCGAATGAGCCACCCAGACACCCCCAAGGTACTTTGAATATAAAAATAATATAACAGGGCATTTAAAGTAAACATACACATAATTTTGTGAAAGAACAGAGATCATCGTAGCAATAATCTGGAATAAAAGAATTCTAGCTAAGTAATCAGATTCGATCTTGACCTGCCTGGCATCCAAGCAGAGACTGAGGTGATGGTTCATATGTTTTCTCTTTACCTGATGGAAGAAATAAAATATTTCAGTTCCCATTGGGAGCACACAGAGCCGAGCAGCCCTATGATGGAGGCTATGGTAAATCACTTCACAAACATGCAGACCCTGTTGAAGGTCCTAGAAATTCAGCCTTCAAGGAGCTCACTGTCTTTTTGAAGATAAACAGTGAAAATCCAGTATGTAGGTGCTACGTAAGTAAGAAGCAAAAGGCATGAGGGAGAATGAGAGAGAGGTTCAGAGCCCTGGGCAGGAGAGGGGGTTTTCCAGAGGGTAGTGATTAAGAACAGAATGGTGTCCTAAGGGAAAGGGAGTTGGTTGAGCAAAGAAAGGCTTCTGGTTGGGAAGGATAGTCCAAGCAGAGGGAGACCACTGTAAGTGCAGGGAGACATGAAAAAGTCTGGCACTTCAGGAACTGCAAATGTTCCAAGGGCTCCCATTGGCTGGTGTGACATTCAGGCGGCTGTTTAATGAGAAGCCAGTAAGAGGAACAAATGTTAGCCACCATTACTAATACTCCCTCACTCACCACCCTTCTGTCAGAGATGAGAACACCTTCATTTTCACACGAAGACCTTTTTCCATTTAAAAAACAAAGTAATACCTCCCCTTCCTCTAGCAATGACACACAGCTGGATTTAGGGTCAGGGACAGGTTTGGGAGGGGAGAGGAGCAGGAGAACTTGGAACTGTGGGTAAGTGAGCAAGAGAGGAAGAACTTACCAAAGGAGTGTCCAGAGCAAGGGGAATATGGAAGGCTGGAAGACAGGCTTTCCTGGGCCCACATTTGCTTGGCCTATCTCCACTGACTCTAGGGGTCCTCTGCAAACATGGAGGGGTGGGTACTACTGTCAGCTGACGATCAACCCCTTATAGGTTAATGCATGGCTTGCACAGATGCTTTTCTATGTACACAGTTAATAAAAAGGGGACAGGCCATATGCTGTGGCATAAAGACATTCTGATGGGGTAGGAAGGCGGCAGTTAAATCGACCAGAGCAGGCACTGCGGCAATGAAGACTGAGTTTAAAGGAAGAGGCCCTAGGAACAGGGGGTGAGAACATGGCCGTATGTGTGTGTGTGTGTGTGTGTGTGTGTGTGTGTGTATGAATCCATTTACTTTGCCTGGCTCAACCTTGGTACACTGTCAGGGATGAACTTTTGGGGAAACAGACATGCACTTTATGACCCACACAATGCTTTCCTGTGTATTAATTCCATTTGCTTCATAGGATTGCCCTCTGAGGGAGGAACTTTTCTTACCGAAGAAGAAACGTTGAACCACTAGGTGACTTGCTCACAGGGCTTCCCCTGAGTCCAGCATGATGAGAAGCCCAGTCTGTTTCTTAAGTCTGTGCCCCTTCTATACCCTGTCCCCTATGCGCTCAGTGGAGGCCTGTCCATTCTGTCCCAGCTTTCACAGATGCTGCGTGGAGGTCCTTTCTGACCTCTACTGTGGGTGCCTCCCTCCAGTTCGCAGGTGCCGTCCAGACCTGTGAGAAGGCCCTGGTTCCCTGGCTTTTCTGCACTGCAGATAGGCTCTGCAGCGCATGGAGATTCTGAACATCTCTTATTCTCAAGTAAACAATGCTCTACTTTTCAGATAACTTAGTGATTTAAAATGATTAAATAGCTAACTGCTGGGAGAGATTCGGAAGCATTTTTCTCAGGTGTTGACAAAATATAAGCATATTTTTAGAATAATCTTAGATCTTAGGCTAAAGATGCTGATTGTATATGCAAATTACCTTCTTCAGAGGCTTGCGAACAGCAGTGTAGACAAAAGCTTTGGCTTCTCCTCAGGACAGGCTTGGGGGAGCCAAAGAACAATGGAATTAGGGACAGGGGCCTCCAAACATCTGTTCCCCAGCCACCTGCCTCCCCACCTTGCCTTCCATGAGCCGAATGAAAGTGCTGGTGTCTGAGGGAACACTGAGTTGGGCTTACGCCTCTCCTGTGCCCTTCCTGCTTGCCACTACTTTCTCCTCCAGCCAAAACTCTCTGTAAGGTGCAGGTTTCACCCTTAGTCTACAAGATACCCTGAACATTGCTCCCCTTTCTCTGATTCCTACTGTGGGTTTTGATCAAACAAAAACAATGAGAAACTCCAGGCACCCCCGGGTACTTGGATAAGGTCAGAAAAAGTGTCTTTCATCTTTCCATGCATCTCTTCGCCCCTGCCCCCTTCTTAATGCCGGCTCAGGGCCTGGAACTTAACTCTGTGTGGTCTCGCTAGGTGCTTGTCTGAGGCCAGCGGTCAGCAGGAGCTGGCTTGGGGGCAGTTGCCCCATTGCGTGATGTGGGGGCGGGAACACCGGGCGCCTATAGCTTGGAGCAGCTGGCTCGGAGGAATTATTGCAAGTCTGCACAACTTAAAAATCTGCAGTTTGGGGGCGGGAGGGGGAGCGCGGGGGTGGGTCCCCGAGCGTCCCATTTCTCCTCCCGGCGGTTCACTGAGTTCTTGCTCACTGCAGAGGGGCCGACCATGCCTTCCGGACCGCAGGCCGTCCTCGCTGAGGCCCCGTTCGTTCCTCAACCTCGGGCTGAAGGCATCTCTCTGTGACCTCCTCTTCCATCCTTCAGGAAGGAGAACCGGCTCGTCGCCGTTTCGCTCAGTGCATGTGACTTGCTAGGTAAGTCGAGGAACAGAGCAAGAAGCAGTCTTGCTCTGCGCAGTGCCCGAGTATTCGGGCAGCGGGGCTGGTGGTAAACAGGCTGGACCGGGGCGACTGTTTGTTCCTTCGCACTTTGTTTTAAAACAAGTTGGGGCCTCGATACTTCCTAGGAGAATCCTGGCAAATTTGCACAGTGTCGCTTGGGGCCGCGACTTTCGGGAGGCTGTTGCCGGTGCCGCGGAGGGCCGCGGAGGAGACGGTCTGCCTCCCGCCGGATCGCGGGCTCCAGCCCGAAGGGCGCGCAGGTGGGAGGCAGCGGGCGCGCTCCTGCTCCCGCCGGGACAGGGCACGCGGCTCCGGGGGTGACTCTGCACTCGGGTCTCGGCGGGGGCACGCGCCCCTCCAGGGCGCCAGTCTGTCCTTCCGTGTGTCCGTAGGTCGCACGGCCCGAGCCCGGTAACCTGCAGCAGACCTCGGCGGAGCGCCTGGCTCTCGGCCCGGGGAGCGCAGGCGGGGGCCAGAAGCTAGGCGGCGGGCGAAGCGGGACCAATGGGGCGGTGGCCGAGCAGCCGGCCCCGCCCCGTCCCGCTCCGCCCCGCCCTATCCGCGGCTCCCGGGAGCCGCGCTCCGGCCGGCCGGGACCGACGGACAGACCCAGGCGGGCCACCCGGCTCTCCTCGCCGCCGCCGCGGCGGGCGCCGGGCCGCGCGGCGAGGCCTGATTCTTGCGGCGCGGGCGGGCGGCGTCGCCAAGCGGAGCGAGCCTGAGGCACCGGGACTCCTGCAGGTACCTGCTCGTGTCCCCTCCTCCGCGCGCACTCCGGCGACTTCTCCGTGCGACCCCGCAACTTTGGCCACATTTTGCTGCCCCTGCAGCCCCGTGGCTCGGGTCACGAGTGCACGGCCGCGCAGGTCTAGGACCGCAGGGGACTTGGCGTTCTGCTGAGCGCCTGCCTCGCGGCGCCCCCTCATCCTCCGGTTCCCGGAGCCCGCCGTCGCGGGAGTCCTCCAGACCCGCCTGTTGCGCGAGCTGCGGCCGGCGGCGCGGTGGCCGGGCCCCTCGGAAGGCCGCAGCCGGGGTCGCTAGGATCCGCTGTTGGGCGTGGGGGGGGGGTAGTCGCGGGGTGGGGGACTCACTGGAGGCGGGAGAGCCGGGGAGCCGGGGAGCCGGGGAGAGGCGGCACTTCGCGGAGGGCATCCCTGGGGCGTTTCCTTAGCCGCGAAGCCTTTCCTTCTCTTCCTCGAGAGGAGGCGCTTTCCTGGCGAATGTAAGTGCTTCCCCTGCCGCCTGCTCCGCCTTCTTCCCCGTCATTCTTCCCCTCCCCTTTGCCCTGCAGCGGGGCCGGGCGCCCCGCGACCGTCGCAGGGCACAGCGCACCCCCGGCCCGGGGGCTGGTGCCGCGCTGTGCCCACGGGCCGGCTGCGCGCTCCGGCTGCGAGCGGCTTGGGGCTTGCAGGGCCGCCCGCCGGCTCCCCGCCTTTGCCTGGGGGTTGGGGTGGGGGTGTCGGGAACGTCCCCTTCCCGCGCCCCTCTGAGGGGGTGGCTGCCGGACCACCCGAGGTGAATGGGCTGGTGAGCGAGCCAGACCTTGCCACGGCGGCCGCGGCCCGCCAGGCTGGGCTCCTTTCGCATTGCAGGGCTCCGGCTCCCCCCAACCCCGCCTTCCCCGCTCTGTCTCTCCCCGTCTCTTTTGGGAAAGGAGCACCTTTGGCGTCCTTGGTGTGTCACCCGCATCTCGGCTCGGGAGACGGAGCCGGTGGTCTAACTCCGGCAGCCCGCAGCAGCGGTGATGGGCGGCAAAGATTCCCCTCCAGCCGCCGGGATAACCCCGGGGCTCTGGTTCGATGTCTGAGCGTGAGCGGGTGAAGCGGGGTCGTGCCTGGGCACAGAGAGCGGACTTGCCAATCGTCCCGCTCTTGGATTTCTTTCTTTCTTTTCTTTCTTTTTTTTTTTTCTTTTACTTTGTCTTTCCCTCTGAAGAGCAGGGCAGGTGAGGAAAACCGGATCAGAAACCTTCCCCTCCATCTTCCTTGTATTTAAGTGATTTGCATAACCATTTGCTTAGTACTGTATACATTGCACACCCCCCCCCCCCCCCTTAGACTACTTGCAAATACCTGCCTAGGTAAACAGGAAGCCAGCATTTTTCCTGAGCACCTGCCCCCACACAGTTCAGGCTGAAGGAGGGTGGCGTTGATAGTGTGGTTGAACTTGGTGTAACATTTCGGTTTCACTCCTCACTTGGGTTGTAGAGTCCGTGGGGCCGTTGATTGAATCAGTTTGCGTTTACAGCCGGCTTTCCCGGGCTAGGCCCCGGCTCTGTCCTGGGGATACACAGTACAAAATGAAGTTTCTACTCCGTCTAGTCCGGCCCTTCTTTTTCCTTTTTTCACCAGATTCCTTCCTTGTGTTCTAACATTAAATCTGTCTTTTCACAACTAGGGATTGTCAATATTGGGGTAGGGAGGAGAAGATGAGGTGCTTACAAACTCTGAATCCAAAGCATGTTGTGAAAATTCTAAGAAGATCTGTGGAATCTGTTTTAATTCACTTTTGTGTCTGAGCCATTTTTTGCCTGGAAAATCAGCCTGAATAAGCCCATTCATCAATGCAGCAAAGCTAAGCTTTTATGGGTCAAGTGTATAAAAGCAATTGGGGTGTGTGTGTGCAAGCCGTCTTTGCTTTGTTGAGACATATTACAGTATTAAAAATCCGATGCTCGGATGCTTGGGCTTGCCAGCAAAGCACCAGCTAAGTATTTTTCCTTCTTCCTTATTAGTATTGTCATTGTCATTCTTATTTTTAAGAAAGATGGGGAACAGTGGGGACTCCAGACACTTCCTCTGTCTTAAGTGAATTTCGCCCTTCATGTCAATCCTTTGCGGACTCTATGTCCTTCTGTTCTACCCAAGCAAGATCTCAATCTACCCTGTGTCTGGCATTTGGGGTTGGAATGTGCGCAGCTTTGAGAGAGCAGACAGGAACTACAGGGTTTTCCTCCTCCTCCTCTTTTGTTTTTTTTTTTTTAAATAGAGATCATTTATTGGCTGAATACCATATGCCAGCCACTCTGCTGGGCACTTTTCCAGACATTATCTCATTTAATGTTCAGAACCACCCCATGAGGAAATGAGGCTTTCCTTCTTCATCACAGTGTTTCTAGGGGAGCCAGCAGTAGATGGAACCCCTCTAGGTACATTCTGAGTCCCATGGGAGACCAAAAGGGTGGGGCTGGGCTTTGGGGTCCCACTGGCGGGCAAGGGCCACTATGCAGGGTAGCTGGAGGCAGAGCCGAAGGTGGGTATCATTACTGGCCTGGCTTATCAGGTTTCAGGAAGGCAGATTCTCCGGAGTGCCCCTTGTGTGACATACCCACAAGGACCTGGGTTCCGGCCCTGACTTCAATCTCTTCATGGATCCTTGACCTAAGTCACTTTTCTTCTCTGAGTCGTAGTCTGTTCAGTGACAAGAATCTGGATGTCTCCTATGTGTTCTTACCCTATACTAGGCACTGTGCTAAAAGCTCTGGATGTCATGACTCATTTCATCCTGATGATGACCTTTGGAGGTGCGGGGTCTATTACCACCCTATTTTATCTTTAAAAATTTATTTATTTATTTGTTTTTATTGAGGTATTCTTGACATACAATATTATATTAGTTCCAGAATATACAATATACAGCGATTCGACAATAACATACATTACACAGTGCTCGCCAGGATAAGTGTAGCAATCATCAGCCTATTTAGATGAGAAAAAAAGAGAACAACTGGATGACTTATGCAAAATCATACAATTAGGACTATATGGAGCCAGGATCTATGCCTGGCAGTCCAGCTACACAGCTACTATGGGATTCTGCCCTCCTTGGTTATCTGGACAGCCCCAACACTAACCTATGCTTTGTAGAACTCAGGTGGGGTTTGTTGATTAGTGAGCGGTAGACGTGGCTTGCCATTACCAAGGGGCTTTTTAGTCTCCATCTCATCCTTAGAAGGAACCTTGACAATGGCACTGGAGAAGTGTTCTTTTTGCTTTTGCCAAAAATGTCGTCTTTCCAATGTAATTGGGAAAAAAGAAGACAGACCATAAAGATCACGGGCTAGGTAAACATGGCTGTCTCTGGAGAAAGTGCTTGTTATCAATGAGGAATCCAGAACAGTGGGAGATCAGTTTGTACTGAGTCAAATTCATCAAAAATGCCAAGAAGTAACTAGCCTGCAAGAATTTGTTGTGTGGGTGTGATGTGCCCAGTACTGAGACACCAAGGGCAGGCGGACTGTAAGAACGTGTGTTCTCTGAGCCTGAGCGCACAGTGGACCTGGACACTCGAGATGAACAGGCACTAGACAGGTCAACACAAGACGCTAAATATTTGCATCCTGATAACAGTCACAAACTGTCGTATTTGTAGAGCCTGCTACAGTTTGCAGAAACTCTCACAGGGTTACCTCGTTTCAGTTTAGTAACGGAGGGTAATATGCCTGGGGCGGGCTGGGGTTTTGCAAGCCCCTATTGCAGATGAGGAAAGCAAGGCAAAGTGAGCCTCTTGGACTTGGCCAGAGCCAGGGGTCTTCCGACTCCAAAGCCATCATCTGTCATCCTCACAAGGAACGTGGAAGATGTGGAAGGTCCTGGGAGGAGGCAGCGTTTGAACTTCATTTTGAAGCTGGCTTTTGGTCCCTGCTCTTGGCTAGTCAGGAGGAGCAGGGAAGGAGAAGAAAATCTTTGCTGCTGTTGTCTTATTTTTGCATTCAGGGGTCTGGTATGTGAGACGTGGAGAGAAACCCCAATTATGATGAATTCCATAAAAATGTTGAGAAGGGGCAATCAAATGTAGAATGTGGTTTAGAAAAATTTCCATCCCTGGCTTCCTTTATCATTTTTCTTTCTCTTTTATCATTTCTTTGTGGGCAGGAGGGTCTTGCTGTCTTTGGAACCCTGCAGAGGCTTGCCCCACGGTTTGCTTGGAGTAGATACCCTTTAAAATGATCTTTAATTGCACAAGTGTTGAATGATAATGGCCCAACATCTGCTTTTAGCTAATAATGTTACAGATAAGCAGTTAATGTTGACAGCAGCTGGCTTCGGTGTGCTTGCTGAGGTCCCCCGTGAATGAAAGCCTCCTGCTCATCAGCCCGAGAAGATCAACTGAGCTCATCTGAGCCGCCAGCAGATGCTTATCAATGTTGACTTAATGATTAACTTATGCAGTCATATATACCCTCTTTAAGTTACAAATACAACCCTCTTTCCATTTATAAAAATACATATATCTTCTTTACATTTACATTACAAATACATTTACAAGGATTCATTCTGTAAGGACTAGAGTACTTACCTGGCATTACGGACTGTTAGATGCTGGGTATTCCGCGGTAAAGGAAACAGGCACGGAGGGAGTGGGCAGCTACTGGGGAGACAGACATTAAACAAAGACGTGCAAACATTTAAGTAGGGCCAGGTGCTTCAAAGAACTTCCTGGGGGGGGAGAGGCACAAGGCTGGGGAGGGCACTAGGTTAGATGGGGGACCCAGGAAGACCTTTCTGAGAAAGGGACTTTCCATTCTGAGGGATGCACGGATGTTTATCCAGTGGAAAGTGGGAGAAGGAGGATCTTAGGACGCGGAAGGAGTGTGAGGGTTTGAAGGCAAGGATGCGCGCGGAGACTTGGAGGAACTTCTGGAGATCTGGGGTTGGGGGCTGGGAGGGGGCCAGAGAGGAGGGCCAGGGCAGATCATGCTGCACCCTTCACACCAGCTTAAGGACCTTAGAGTTTATTTTGGGGGCTGTGGGAAGGAGCTTGTGGATTTGTAGGGGGTGGGGAGTATTAGGAGCCAATTTACATTTCTGCAGGATGGCCCCCGAAGACAGGGAAAAACAGATTGGAGAGGCTCAGGCATGGCAATTTGGAGCCTTCTTACCTGGGGGATTAGAGAGTTGGGGCCAGATGGGACCGAGTGGAAACCAATGGGAGCTGAGGAAGTAGAGGCCACACTTGTACAGAACCCTTTCGGTTCTGAAAGGGATCAGAGAGGGTGTGGGGATCCGCCCGTGTGTGTGGAGCCCACACAGAGCTGAGGTCAGGGAGCTGAGTCCAGTCAACCTGTCTACATCTCTGTGCTTGGAGTCCTACGGCGCTAGAGCTTCTAGAACAGAAGACATTGGAATCTTGACTCTGGTTTTGTCTCTAACTGGTGGGGAAATTTGAGTTTATCTCTTGTTCTTCTCTGTTTTTGTTTTTGGTCTTATTTTCCTCACAGCCTGTTGACTGTATGATTTAAAAAAAAAAACAGGTAATCTGTCTATGAATATTTTTTCTTTATAGTATCATTCACGTGTGTTAATTTGGATCATTTTTGTAAATTGAACTAGGAGAGTTATGAGTGGGTATGTGGAACATTTGTGGTGAGATTCTAAGCATTTGCTCTTGATGATTCCCAATACGCTGCTTTCGAATTGCCTTAAATGGAGAGACAGGAGTGATAAGCCTGGTGGTGTGGAGACGCAGAGCCCCGTGAAGCTATGTGGGGGTGAGGCCTGGTGGAGAGCCCTGGGCGCGGCTAAGCCAACTTTCTGCGTCTCAGTGGAGTCCTTCCTTACCTGCCCTTCCTTATCCCATGAAACTTCCTCTTTCTCCATAGATATGGTATAAAAAGATGCAAGAGAGCTGCCTCTGGTCTGTCACCGGGGGACCCACGTTCAGCAGAATATAATGGTCTTTGTTGTTGTCTCTGTCACTATCTCTTTCTCACTCAAATAAATGAATAAAATCTTCTTTTTAAAATATTTTATTTATTTGTGACAGAAAGAGATAGCGAGAGAAGAAACACGAGCCGGGGAAGCAGCAGGCAGAGGGAGAAGCAGGCTCCCTGAGCAGGGAGCCGGCTATGGGGCTTGATCCCAGGACGCTGGGATCATGACCTGAGCCGAAGACAGACGCTTAACGACTGAGCTACACAGGCACCCCTAAATAAATAAAATCTTAAAAAAAAAAAAGAAAAAAAAAAGAAAAAAAAAAGAAAAGTAATCTCTTTGCAGCTGTGTGGAATGAGAAGGTAGATAGGACCATAGGACTTAAAGTTACTCCAAAGATCATTTAAGAGATTTGCTATTTCCTGAAGACTTCTTTCAGGAATGCGGACTTCTATCCTGGCAAATAATTATTGTGGTGAGATAAAACATGCCAGTAGACTAAATGTGGCGCTTGAATATGTCCACATTTTTTTTTAAACTTTCATTCTTTTATGGACTAGTCTGGCTTTCTCGATACAAGCCAAGGTGAATCCCAGAGTATTTCCTAGCATTTACTTTAAGGTAAAGAATTTCATTGGCCAGAGGGATGAGAAAACTTGGCAGCTAAAGACTCGTGGTTGGTAGGTTTGGATTGAGAGGAGGAGCCTGGGTTCTGGCAAAAAGTTAGGTCAGCACTCTTGTCTTAGTGGTCAGGAAATCAGACCTCCTGGGCAGGGCTTTTCCCGTGGGTTTTTAAGATCCCGGTTTTCTAAGCATGGTTCCTTCATGAAGCTGCTGACATCAAACCTCCTTCTCCCCTCCTTGTCTTGGTGATTAGACACCCCCCTGGTCATGATTTAGCTCTGAGACTATTTCAGGGTTGAACCTTCTCTGTCTCCTGGCCAAAAGTATAAATGAAAAGTGTCATTAAATGGCAGTGTCCTTCTGTCTGTCTGTCTATCTATCTATCTTCTTTAAAAAAAGGATTTACTTATTTATTTTAGAGAGAAAGAAAGCATGAGCAGAAAGAGGGAGAGAATTGCCTTAAATGGAGAGACAGGAGTCTCTCAGGAGAGGGAGAGAGACTATCCAGCAGACTTCCCGCTGAGTGTGGAGCCGGCACGGGGCTCTATCTCAGGATCCTGAGATCATGACCTGAGCTGAAATCAAAAGTCAGACGATCAACTGACTGGGCCACCCAGGTGCCCCCCTATCTACCATCCTTGTCAAAGAGTAAAAAGGTATCTATGTCTCTTATCATCTCCTTAAATCACATTTCTATAGGGTAGGCTCTCTGCATATGCAAAAATGGGAAGCTCATGGACGTTCATACTATGCCTGAGAACTTCACCTTTTATGCAGTTTCCCCAGACTTTTTGACCTAATTTGAAAGCAGATGTCACTGTGGTACATCTTGGTAGTGATACGCCCTGAGTTTTCTCCCAGCGCCCCCCAGACTTAAAATGCAGGCACTGGAGAGCATTTTGCCTTCTCATCTGGTGTCCTTTCAATGGGGCTTTGAAACACAGAGGACAGGATGCAGTTCTGTAATGTGGCCCTCAACTCTAATGGGTTTGCTTTTAGCTGTTTTCGACCAGCCACTCCTGTTAGCCACATCATTTAAAAGCACACAAACAAGCCCTGTTTAAGTCAGGGTCAGCAGCTCAGAAATAAATCCCACTGAGGCATTATTAGATACTGGGGTTAGGTTTTAGAATACACGCAAATGCAGAGGTATGTCATAGGAGTGGGAAGCTAGAAGGAACTTTGTGTAACTCCAGGATTGTGTGGTGTTGAAGGGAGATGGAGTTGTCTCTGGAAACAGGGCCTGGATCCCCATGCCACGCACACAGACATACACCCTCCAGGGGACAGAGGTGGTGCGGGCTGCTTTGCTGATTGCATAGACATAGACCAACCACAAAGATGTACCAATTGCATATAAAATTTCAGTTTGACAAGAGGCAAGGAGTTTGGCAGTTAAATGGTACTGATAGTTGCGTATTAGGAATACATTCGATACCACTGAACCGTACCCTTAAAAATGGCAAAGATGGTCAATTTTATGTCACGTGTATTTTATCACAATAACAAAATTAAAAAAAAAAGAATTTGAGATTCCTTTTAGTGGTCTCAGATTCTTTCCATGCTTAAAAATTATTGAGAACTCCCCCCCTCCAAAGCTCCTGTTAATGGGGGTTATATCTATCAATATGTTTTTTCGGATACCATCAGTTTACTATAAAAGAGAGACAGAAATTATTTACATGATGGAAGATTTCACAACTTCAGTTACAAAATGGGAACTTCATGTGAATAGCATTACAATAATAATGTGTTTCAGTCTATGTGCTTTCTGAGAATGTCACGGTCTCTAAACAGGAAGTAATCCTTGTTATCTAGAACTACTTTGGTGCCTCCATATTTTGGCAGAAGAAATTTATCCCCAACTTTCATGCTAACTGGCTGAATCCCTCCACACTTTCCTTTAGAGCCAGAACCAACAGCTACTATTGTCATATACCATGCTTTTCCCTGAGGCTTTTCTGGAAGCATAATGTGTCCTTTTGTTACAGTTTTGGCTGCACTTCTTTCAACCAAAACTCGGTCCAAGAGGGGAGGAAACTTCCTAAACTCCTGTCCTGCCTGTGACTCCAGCCAGGGCAGTACATACTCTCATCTACCAATATGTATATATTAGAAATTAAAATAGTTACATCTTAAGGGCACCTGCCTTGTTCCATTGGCAGAGCACATGACTCTTGATCTCAGGGTTGTAAATCTTAATCTTGACCATATTGGGTGTAAAGATTACTTAAAAAAAAAAAAATCTTAAAATAGTTACATTTTGAAGTGTTAATTATTAATTCATTTAAAGTCACAGTAATATTCTCATTGCATGTTAACATAGATGGCCTATTTTTATGAAAAATAACTATCTTCAAAACAAAAACAATGCATTAGCAGGGAGCCTGCTTCCTTCTCTCTCTCTCTCTCTGCCTGCCTCTCTGCCTACTTGTGATCTCTGTCTATCAAAAAAAAAAAAATGCAAGGGTGGCATTGTTTTATGTTTTTAGAAATGTATTTATTGTCTGGTTTAATAGAAGGCAGTGGGATTCTTAGACTTGCCTCTTTCTTTAGTCTATGATCTCACACGTCATATGCTCCCTGGAAAACTCCACCGGACACTTGTGAGAGAAGGAAAGTAAACAGGAAAATATCTTAGTTGATTAGGAAAACAGTTTTGATCTTCTGGGCACTTTAAAGGGTCTTAAGAGTCCCAGAGGTCTCCTGACCACATTTTGAGAACTGTAAAATAAATCTGCAGCCATGTTAATTTTTTGTTATAATCTATGTTTAGCTCTTTTCATCAAATGTTATCTGAACTTGAACTTCAGCATTTCAATGTATTGTTTTATCTGTGATTTCAAATGAAAGAACTATGTAGCTTCTGGGAAAAAAAAATACCATATTTTTTCCCCCTGAGTTTTTGTAACAAACAAGCAACAAAAAAATTTTGTTTGTACCATCCTGTTGTTAACTTTTTCAGAAGCTACCAGATTGGTCTAGTGTGTAACTATTTAGAATTTCCCTTGCTAAACTAACTTGAGTAGGAAACGCAAGACATGGAAAATCTTGAGTGTGAGAATCAGGTAAAGAAAGCCATGCTTTCCTCCAGGGTACACAAAGTTTGCTTTTTCAAGCGTGCATTCCTGTTTACTGTGGAGTGTGTCCCAAGGTGGTGCCCAGAGCTCTCTCCTGGGGCTTGATCTTGAACTTCACTCTTGGGAAGATACTTCAGGCTTCAGAGACTCTCCTTGTTCTCCCTCCAGCTCTACCCCACCCCCTTCTCCCTCCTTTGGAAAACTTGGAAACTCCAAGAGGAGGGTGCACTTAGGAAATGACTTGGAAAAAGCGAGGTGAGAGATTTCATGTTAATAAGTCAATTGAAAGCTTTTTGGCTGGCTTTGTCTTGGGGGGAATCTCATTATTTTATAATTTTTTTTTTCATGTTGATGAAGTATGGAATTAGTCACAGCAGATAGTTCTGGGAAAAGTGTTAAAAAAAAAAAAAATTCCTCCCAGGGTGGCTTCTAGGAGCTGGATGAGGATGATTGTGAAACATAAAACCTTTTTCTCCTACCTTCCAAATAACAGATTAGGAGCTGTATGAACGATCGTATTTATTGCACTGCATCTTTTAAAATGTTAAATGAAACTTTTTTTTTTTTTTAATCCCATGAAATAGCTACTGGGGCAGCTTGCTAGAGCAGTAGACATTAGGTTTCTTGAGTTCCTTGCCAACATACTGAGGATTTATGATTTGGCAAAAGTACTCTTACTTCTAGTAGCAGTAAGTGCTTTTCTTCAATCCTTTGGAAAGGTCATAATGTGTTGGGTGCTCCCATTGGGTAGAGAGAAGCAATAGCTCATGAGGCATCTTCATCCCAGTGTCCTGGAGCCCCCCGGGGAGGCCCGTATGTGAGGGCAGCTCCCAAGTGGCCTTCTTTGAGGTGGCTCCATTTTGAGCGGGAAAATCTTTGTCTTGTACCCTTAAGTAGATCATTCATTTAGTCATACTTCCACCCAAATCCCCCACTTGTCGGCCGTGTGTCAGACACTGATATCACTGTGTATCCGTGAGGTTGCTAAGGAACTGGGAACAGGGGTGCCTGGGTGGCTCAGTCGGCTGAGCGCCAGGTCACGAGCTCTGGGTCTTGAGATGGAGCCCTGCATTGGGCTTAAGCTGGGTGTAGAGTCTGCTTAAGGTTCTCTCTCTCCCTCTTCCTCTGACCCTCCTCCCTGCTCCCCCCCACCCAAAAAAAGAAATTGAGTGGAAGCACCAAGGAGACATGCCTACTTTTTTGTTCCTATTTGCATCAGTTTTGTGTGTGTCTGTACCTGTGTGTGTGTGTGTGTGTATGTGCTCACGTGTGGTACGTCAAAGGGATGTGTCCTGAGAGAGGTGATCTTTGAGCTGATTTCTTGAAGACAAAAGTCGAATTAACTGGAAAAGAAAGGAACAGAAGGAACAGCTTCAAGGAGGTTTGGGAAGGAGAGTGCACTGTGGTTTGGGGATGGGGCTGAGGCAGAGGGTTTTGGAGTGGACTGGTGGATGTCGAGGCTAGAGAGGTGGGCAGGATGTGCTTGCTGCCTCCCCTGTGTGCCGAACCGTTCTGAACCCCACGCTAAAGAGCCGGATCGTGATGGTGCCTGCCTGTCTGGGGTGATCTGCAACTAGAGAAGTTCCTCCAGTCATTATTATTTTCCGCTGAGCATTAAGGACATAAAGATTAAGAAAAAATAGGTCCTGCCTTTGTGGGACTCATAGCGTGGTGGTGGAGGCTTCCAGGAAATTGTTCTACTGCAGTTCAGCAGGTTAGACACTCGATGGAGGCAATGGAGGCAGGCAGTGGTCGTTGAGGGCCTGGGTTTGGGGCAGGGAGAGTCCTGGGGTCAAGACTTGGTTCTGAAGACTACGATAAGGAATCTGAGTCTCCAAGGGCATTCGGAGCAGACAAATGAGTGAGAAGTCAAAGATGCTTTGGGAGAATCTCAGGTAATTCTTTACAGTTCTAGAGTTTCAGTTGGTTGTGGAAAGTGAGGCTAGTGGATGAGGAATGGCGTTAGCTAACATTTAATTGAGCATTTACTTATACTAAGCACAGAGAGCTTTATTTTTGTAATGTCATTTTTAAACTTCATGACTGCTCTAATGTGGCATGTGATAGTATCCACGGTTTACAAATGGAAAAAAACAAAACAAAACAAAACAAAACAAAACACCCGAACTCGAAGAACTTAAGTAATTGCCCAAGGCCTCACAGCTAGGGGGTGGTGAAGCTGGGACTCACGCCAGCACTCTGGGGCCAGAGTTTATCCTGAAGGCAAAGGCAGCTTTCAGAGGACCTGGAGACTGCGCATTATGGAAGGTAGCTTGAACTTGGGGTGGGGAATGACTCTGAAGGTGGGGGATGGAGATGGGTCTAAGGCAGGGAAGACAATGAGAGGTGTTTTTTAATAAACCATGGAAAAATACCAAGCACCTGCATTAAATCAGGCAGGGAGGATAAGGGAAGGAAAGAAATCTGAGAAAGGTTTGGGACTAGAGGATGAAAGGAAAATGCGGACACATTTATTTTAAGGTCCCAGTGGGACATTCAAGTGGACATGTCCAGTAGGCTGTTGTAAGAGTCTGAAGTGGAGAGGGGACATCAGGGCTGGAGATACACACCCAGCCTCCGAGCGCAATGAAATTCCCAGGACGAGGAGCAGAAGGACAGGAGAAACCCAAGGGGTTGCAGTGACAGGCATTGGAGATTATCTCCCGCATACAGATTTTTGTGATTTGGCTCACAAGAGCAAAATATTAAAACCAGTGATTGTCAACATTTAGAAAATTGGGAAAGTTCACATAAAAATAAGATCTGTGGGGGTGCCTGGGTGGCTCAGTGGGTTAAAGCCTCTGCCTTCAGCTCAGGTCATGATCTCAGGGTCCTGGGATCGAGCCCCACATCGGGCTCTCCGTTCAGCGGGGAGCCTGCTTCCTCCTCTCTCTCTGCCTGCCTCTCTGCCTACTTGTGATCTGTCAAATAAATAAATAAAATCTTTAAAAATAAAAAAAAGATCTGTGGGTGTTCTTGACAAGTTGGGCAATCCGATCCCCTGATATACCCAAATAAGGGCCAGCAGTCCCCTTTTGGCAGGGCTGGTGCTCTCCAGCTTGTCATAGCAGCCAGACGTCCCCTATTTTTCATTTCAGTCACCTGCATGGCCCCCAAAAGGTATTTTATTTTGTGACACCCCCCCCCCCCCGGCCCCCAGATTTAAGATTTGGGAAGACAAAGCAGAGTTTTGCAGGAAACCAGGAGTGAGAAAGTAGTCAGAGAGGTGACATCAGTGACCCTCAGGGGCTGAGAGGAGGGCAGTGACAAATGCCTTGGGCAGGTTAAGTCACATGCAGATGAGAAGCGTGCTTTGGGTTTGGTCATCTAGAGGTGCCCTTAGCAAAAATGCTTATTCGGGTGTTAGGGCAAGAATTGCACAAGAAGAAGGAAGGGCGAGTCTAAAAAGTGATTTTAAGAAGCTGTGCTGCAGAGAGAGTTGGGGTTGGGAGAGTTTGTTTTGTTACTTTTTAATATAAGACTGACTTGATCGGACCTGTATAAGGATCCATGAGATACAAAATAGTACTTTCTTTGTCCCCGACTCACATTTCGTAACTACAAGGAATCCAGTCTTAGGTTTGGTTTTTCTTATTAAAACAGGGTGCTCCAGGGGCCAGAATGGAGTGAGGTTTCTTGCATGTGTGTGAGGCAGCCCTGCCGAGTTCAGATCTCCCCAGCATTAGGTGCCTTCTTGCTGGTTTGAACAACAGAGCCTGCAAATGGGCGACGGTACATTTCAACAGCAGCAGGTCGAGTGGAGCAGGGCCCCTGTGGCGACTTACTCCCCGCATTTACTCCTGGGTTGTGCACTGCCTGTTTCCTTATATCGCTCAGCAGGTGGGATCTGTGTGATGATCTCATATGCTAGCGTCACCTCTATTTCAAGCTCCAAGACTGGGCCTTTTTCTGGTTGGATGCCACGTACCAATTTTTCCATTTACTTTTTTGTATTTGTCTTATGACAGGATTTGGTCTAATAACTTACTGTGTGTGTGTGTGTGTGTGAGAGAGAGAGAGAGAGAGAGAGAGAATTTGTCTGTCTTGTCTTTTTTAACTTTATTTTTTCAGTATTCTAAGTTTCATGGTTTATGCACCACACCCAGTGCTCCAGGCAATACGTGCCCTCCATAATACCCACTAGCAGGCTCACCCAACCCTCCACCCCCCACCCTTTCAAAACCCTCAGTTTGTTTCTCAGGGTCCACAGTCTCTCATGATTCACCTCCCCTTCCAATTTCCCCCAACTTCCTTCTCCTCTCTAAGTCCCCATGTCCTCCATGCTTTTTGTGAGACCATATGATAATTGACTCTCTCTGCTTGACTTATTTCACTCAGCATAATCTCTTCCAGTCCCGTCCATGTTGCTACAAAAGTTGGGTATTCGTCCTTTCTGATGGAGGCATAATACTCCGTAGTGTATATGGACCACGTCCTCCTTATCCATTTGTCCTTTGAAGGGCATCCTGGTTCTTTCCACAGTTTGGCAACTGTGGCCATTGCTGCTATGAGCATTGGGGTGCACGTGGCCCTTCTTTTCACTACATCTGTATCTTTGGGGGAAATATCCAGTAGTGCAATTGCAGGGTCATAGGGTATCTCTGTTGTCTGTCTTGTCTTTGATGAAAACTCTTTATTAAGAAAAAAAAAAAAAAGCAGCAGCTGATAAATAAGCTAGCTTTCTACTGGGATGACCACAATTTCACAGACATATTTACTGTGATTTTTCTTTTTTCCCAGAAATACAGTGGGCAGGGAGAGACTTTAAAATTCAACCTGGAATGGAAGCAGCTAGCAGCCAAGCTATATAACAAAAGTCACCTAGCTAATTAATGCAACAACTAACTTTTAAGAACCTACTGGGTGTCAGACAAGGTTGTAGGCACTTGGGATACGGATATGGTGGAGCTGTCGTCTGAGCGGGGAAATAATAAATATGATAAAGAAATAAAGTACATGTCTTGAAGTATATTTTAGGGAGTGATAAATGCTTAGGAGAAAAATAGAGCAAGGAGTGGGGGGATGGGAGTTTCACTAGGGGGCATTTTAGATAGGGTAGCCAAGAAAGGCTTCATTTGGAAGATATCAATTGAGTCCCGGCCTGAAGAGAGAGGGGGAAGCAAGCCATGCAATCCCTTATGGATAGGGCATTCCAGGCACTGGGATCAGCCAGTGCAAAGGCCCTGAGGCAGGAATGATGAAGGAATAACAGGGACACCAGTATGCTGGTTGGGAATGAAAGAAAGAGGGGAAGGAGATGAAAACAGACAAATAACATGGGGGAAGGGGAGTTTTGCTTTGAGGAAGATGGAAGACATTGAAGAGTGAAAAAGAATGAGTGACATGGTATGAGTTACATTTTAACAGGATCTCTAGCTAATGAATTCTTTTCTTTTCTTTTCTTTTCAAAGATTTATTTATTTATTTATTTGGCAGAGACAGAGAGAGAACATAAGCAGGGGGAGCGGGAAAGGGAGAGGCAGGCTTCCTGCGGAGCAGGGAGCCTGATGTGGGCCTGGATCCCAGGATCCTGGGATCATGACCTGAGCTGAAGACAGCTGCTTAACTACTAAGCCACCCAGCCACCCTAGCTAATGGACCCTTAACCCTTTTTGTGTCATGGACTCCTTTGGTAGTCTGGGGGAGCCTATGGACCACTTTTCAGAACAGGGTCCTTAAATTAAAAAAACAAAAATGAAACAAACAAACAAAAATAACCCCAAGAGTCACAAAATATAAAGGAATCCAACTGTATGGAAATACAGTGTTATCAAAATATTTTAAACCTACTTATGATTTAGTGATGAATGTGCTTCTATATCAACTCCTTAAGGATAATCTAGCAGTAGGTCTATAACTATCATGATTTCAAGGAAGTAATGAATTTATGTGATTATTTTCTGAGACCTGGAACAAGTGTGCTATGATATGAGATTACCTGGAATTTCTGAAGGGGTGAAGTCACTGGTCCTGCTGTTTACTGCCCTGGGCCACTGCCTGCATTTTTAATGGGAGGAATAACTAAATTTTAGTTAGAGATTAGCAAAAATTAAGATTTTTACCCCCGTATTTGAGTTCAAGGACCTCCTGAATTCTCTCTACTGAGCCCTGCTTTCCTTTCCTTTTTTTTTTTCCAGTTATGTTATGTTAGTCACCGAACAGTACATCATTAGTTTTTGATGTAGTATTCCATGATTCATTGTTTGCATATGACACCCAGCGAGCCCTGCTTTCCTGTGCTGTTCGGGGGAGGTGAAGAGAGAAGTGGGGTAAATTCTTGAGATTTTGCCTACGTCTCTGGCCTTGCCTCTGTCTGCTCTTCATAGACACTGCTGGGATTCACTGTCATCCTAGGTCAGCAGTGCCTGGTGGATTGTTGTACCCAAAACCAGCCTCTAATTTTCCAGATGTTCTGGAAACGGCCATAACTCTGAGAGGTTTCGTTTTGTTTTTTAAAGATTATTTATTTATTTATTTGACAGAGATCACAAGTAGGCAGAGAGGCAGGCAGAGAGAGAGAGAGAGAGGGGGAAGCAGGCTCCCTGCTGAGCAGAGAACCTGATGTAGGACTTGATCCCAGGACCCTGGGATCATGACCTGAGCTGAAAGCAGAGGCTTTAACCCACTGAGCCACCCAGTCACCCCACTGAGAGTTTTTTTTTTTTTTTTTTAACATCTGCCTGATTGTTTCCTTGTGGTTAAGTAGTTCAGGAGACCTGAGACCTGAGTCACAGTCCTTGTTTCAGTAGATTCTTGGTATGGCCACCTGCAATCTGTTCTCCTTTCCTAAGTCTGTCACTCACTCACCCTGGTTATCCCTGGCTCACAGAGGTGTGGACTAGTACAGGTAGGATTCTTTATATTCTACATGAATATCTCTAGGTCACAGGGCTCCATTAGCCAGACTCAACTATTTTCTGATCTCTGTGCATACTACAAGCTTTCTCGCCCCTGTGGCTTTGTGTGGGTTCCTTCCTCTCCTGGGAGAACGACCTTCTTACTCTTACTGTTTTCTTTACTTGTCCATGTCTGACCCAACCTTCAAGCCTCAGCTTAAATGCCACCTGTTCCTGGAGTCGTGCCTCCTTCTTGATCCCAGAGGTATCCCTTACCTCCTGTGAATTTCCACAGCACCTCGGTACCTCTCCTCAGGGTACCTGACATCTTCTGGCTCATACTGCAATTATTTATTTACCTGTGTACCCTCCTCTACCATTTCTAACCAACTGTAAGCTCTGAGGGTAGGAGCCACGTTATCTTCTGTTCTCTGTAGTTGCCGAGACAGTGCCTGCCCCAGAGCAGACGTGCATGAGCAGCAGAAGCGTATGATTCTACAGATGCCAAAGGAGACCATCGCGGAAGATCCTACCTCACCCAAATCTGTATGTTCACTTAGTGTCTAGCCTGTTCCCCCTTCCCCTCCCCAGGTACTGACCAAATCTGCTTTTGATCTTTTATTTTTTCCAAAAAGAAACGACTATTTACTTATTATTTTTTTTTGATTTGTTACTTATTTATTTTTAAAAAATTTTATTTATTTATTTGAGAGAGAGAGCACAAGCAGGGGAGCATCAGGCAAAGGGAGAAGCAGACTCCTTGCTGAGCAGGGAGCCCAACATGGGGCTCGATCCCAGGACCCTGGGATCATGATCTGAGCCGAAGGCAGACACTTAACGGACTGAGCCCCCCAGGCACCCCGAAACGACTATTTACATAAGTGTTTCATCATACTTGCAAAGAAAGTCACACAGCATTGAGAGGTACAGAGTATAAAGCAAAAGTCACTGAATTCTAGCAGCCAGGGTGAAATGCATTTAACACTGTAGTGTATATTCTTAGAGATTATTTTTTTTCCTTTGTAAAGTTAGACCTCTTTTATAAAGATCAGATCATGCCATATGTTGTACTATAATTATTTTGTCTTTGTACTTAACATATTGTGGTGACCATTCATGAATCCATAGGTAGTGGAGTATTGTGGTTCAGAGGATGGCTTTAGAGCATTATTGTATCAATTCAAGTGAGTCTCTCACTTAGTAGCTGTTGACCCTGGAGAGCTAGTTAATTTCTCTATTTACCAGCTCCTCCATCTGTAAAATGAATCCAGTAAAAATACTACTTGTTCAAGTGCTGTGAGCGTTAACGTGGGTTCAGACGTGCAAACACCCAGACGTACTGAAACACCCGATTGAGTATGCGGGAGCTCTTTCTATGATTATTTCAGTGTTTTTAATGGCCACAGAATATCCCATTACCTGGCTACCCCCTGATTTGATGATTTCCCTGTTGATGGACATTTAGGTTGCCTTTGACTTTTCACTTTTATGAATAAGTACTGGTGCCCTGAATATCCTTGGATACCCATCCCTGCACACTTGTCTAATTTATTCCCTCAGCAGACAGTCTCAGATGGGAGACTGTGACTTTGTAATGCACATTGCTACAGTGTCCTCCCGAAGGTTTCCTTTTGCCGGTTTCCATCACTATTACCATGGCATGATAGGATTTTTCCCCCCTCCTCTCTAAAACGGCTTGCTCGCCGTTGCTCTTTTAATCACTGTGTTAGTGCAGACGCTTGATGCATTAGCTATGGAAAACACAGGGACAGATGAGACTGAGCCCGGGGTCCAGCCCCCTGGGTGGGATGATTTGCCTGCCTGTGTCCTCGCTGCAGTCTGAACCCCTGATTTCGCCTAGTTCTGCTTCAGGGGGTTCCTGAAAAGGGGAGGGAGCCAGGGGAGTTCCTATCTGGGGCTGGTGGAACAGTGGGCCCCACTCAGGGTGTCCCAGAGCCCTGTTACCAAGTGTGGATGACCACACTGGGGTCAGTGGCTGCGATGTTTCGCTCCCTCTTATGTGGGGCCCACCCTTCCACAGGGCTTTTCCTCGCTTTCCTTTCTGAAGAGGTGACTAGGTGACTCAGCAGCAGCTCGCTGTCTCCCTCTGTTCCCCAGGGAGGGTTGTCTAGGAACACAGAATGGTATCTAGTTACCCATGCATCAAGCCTTAGGGATTTCTGGAGAGGGTATTGCATTTACTCATTCTGGATGGCCAAGTGAAATATAATTTATATTAACTTTTGAAATATAATTTAGAGGCTTTGCTTTGGAAGGCACTTACTGGTTTCCTCCCTGAAGACCAGAACTTCTATAAATTCATTTTTAATCCCTGAATGTATTAGGTCCTGAGAAGTGTTCATTTTCTTCTGGGGACAGAGCAAAGATTTTTAAAAAGTCATTGTTAATTCAAGGGTTTCTCATGTTAAGATTTGATAATTTGGAAAAAGGAAGTCATTCAGAGATATTCTTAGTAGTCTGCTGTCTGAATCAACTGGGAAGTGATGTAGTCTTCTGGTTGCTTTGGATTATAGGATTTAAATGTAAGGACAATTTTTCGGGCATCCTAAATCAATTTCAACAGTCTGATTGTGAGATTTTAATTTTATTTAAGCAAAACCTCAGACTACAACTCTCATTAGTAAATCAAGATAGAATTAGGGTTGAATTTCACCTTTTATTAGTATTCTTATTATTGCATTACTCTTAGATTTTATTGAAAATTAGTTTATGATTGATAAATAGGGGCAAGACTAAACTGGCCTGTCATCTTTGCATTTTTCCTGGGACATCAATGGGTTTCCACAAGAGTGGAGCTTGGTCAGGGGTGGGTATGATCAGCAAGAAGACTCCCACCTACAGAGAGCTGTAGTAAGACATCTTTCAAGCTGTCTTAGTGTGCTGTCCTGTGCATAATCCTGGCATCAAAAATGTTAGCAAATATCAGACAGATTCTCAGAGAAAATCACTAACCTTTACTCTAGACTCCAATTGCGTGAAGCATGCTTCAAGTCTGAACAAAAGGTTAACTTGCCTTTTATCTTTTCTTACTTGCAAAGTTTTGCTTGTCTGATATCAGAAATGCCATGACTGAGTCCTAGAAGAACAAATGTCCGGGGGAGCATCCCTGGCCCGGGTCACAGACGTGTGACACAGATGAGTGCCACCTGCCATTCTGAGCTTTCTGAACTTCCAGCTTCCAAACGCGCATCGAAGATCTTTCTACTCTAATCCAGAGCAGAGGTTCCCAACTGGGGATGGTTTTGCTCTCTGGGGCACATTTGGCAATTTTTGTTGTCACGACCTTAGGGGACAGGGAGGAGATACGCTCCTAGTGTCTTGTAGGTCAAGGCCAGGGAAGCCGCTAACCATCCTATGGGGCATCGGACTGCCCCCTGCAGGAGGATTGTCTGGCCTCAAAACATCAGTAGTGCCAAGGCTGGGGAAGCTCTTCTGGAGAAGTTGTCAAAGGCAGGGTATCTCCAGGGAAGCCGACTGCCTGTCAGGATGATGCTTAAAGGTGCCATTTACCTGGTGACCTTATCCCAGGTCAGGCTCAGGCTCTCTGGCAGCCTGCCAACTTCAGAAACTCACTTCCAGGTGTCCCACAGTTGATCAGACTCTAGCAGGTTGACTCTTACAGAAACTTACAGAAAATGGAGTCACTAAACCTCTTCCTACCTTATTACGTTCCACTAAGAGGTATATCTAGTGGATGGAGTGGACATGCTCGTGTGCTGTCTGTCGGCGATGTGCCCGGAAGCTGAAGTCACCATCAGGTGCCTTGGAGAGTCAGAATCAAAACAAGGAGAGGTTTTTGGGCATCTAATGATACCTGGAACTCTAAGTGTAGACACTTAAAAATCCACTTGGGATGTCTCCATCAGGGTTGGACAATCCTGCCTCTTCAGGATGAGACCTTTGGAAAGTGCTGGGAGGGGTCTTGGGCAACCAACTTAGATCTTTTACACTTTCCTCCTCTGCTTCCCTTGCTGACCAACTGCCTTTCATTATCCATATTGATTCTTTTAATTAATTTACTCTTTAGTCTCATTGCCTTGGGGGAGAGGAATTGGTTCAATAAAAATGTGTCAAGCACAATTGTGTAACAGGGATAATGACTATGAAGACTGATTATAACACTGTCCCTAACTGGAGGCTTCTCAGTCTAGTGGGTAGACGGAGGTGACAACATTTCAGAACAATGTGAGAAGGGCAGTAGCAGGTACACTCAGGATTCTGGGCAAGTACATCAGACCCAGATCTATGCAGCAGTGTCCCTCAGAGTGTCTGTTTTGATCTCTCAGACACTGATTTTATGGTTTAATTTTTGGAGAGCCACCTTAGTCCTGTGAATCTGAGTCTTAAGAGACGGGCATTAGGAGTTATTATTACCCCTGGGTACTGTCTGCTTGTCCATTTGATTTTCCTCGTTCTGTTCCAAGATTGGATGTCAACTCTCTGGATGATGAAAGAGTCCAATAGGTCACTTAATCTTCACCGTTCCCTCTCAATAACGGAGCCAGTCTTTTTGTGCATTTTTGAATGCTGTTGTCAGCCCACCAGGAAATACAGCCAAGCTGGAGGGTCCACCAGAAGGATGCTGTAGATGGCCTCCTTTTTTATAGTGAAGAGATTTTCCTACAGAGGCCAGCAATACTTGAGCGAACGTGATGTGTTTTGCCACGATCCTGCTGAATTACTCAGCAAAGTCAGAAGCCTGCTTAGGTACTAAATCACAGATGGTCCCGTCTTCTTCTGAACCATTCCACCCTGATGGCGTGCTGGGAACGTAGAGAATGGAACCATGTGGCGGGATGGTTAAGCAGGAAGAGGAGACCGTGTTGGATTTTTCTTTCTCAAGTCTTCTGGTTTGGGACCCATTCTGCTCACTGCTCCCCGCCCTTCACTTTCCCTGACAACTAACTTTTTTCATCAGTTACTCGTATAGTCATATCAAAGTTGATTTTCTGTGCTGAGGGGGCATCAGGCAGGCTTACCTCAGTTCGAATCCTGGCTCTGGCATCGACTGGGTTCAGGACATTGGACAAATCACTTCCCTGAGCCTCGATGTCCCACCTATAAAATGGGGATCACAACAGTTAACACTCTCAGTAGCTGAGGGCAGAGGTAATGTGTGTGAAACTCCTGGAAGGTTCCTGGCATGTTGTAGGGACTCAGGGAATGCTGGTTATCATTTTACATGGAAAAGTCACGCTTAGAATGGGAATGCCCTAGAAGGGGTGTGCATTGACGTAAATTCACACCAAGAGCTACTGAGTGGTATTATATCTTTTCCAAAAATCTAGTTTTTTGGATGGGAGTCATAATGATGGAAAATGAGGCAGAACCCTGGCATTCTGATTTTGTGGGGAGACAGAGAGAAAAGGCAGGCTGGGAGGTTTGAATTCATCAGATATTGATGGAGGGCCTACTAAGTACCAGTTTTTGTAAAAAAAAAAAGACACACTTGGCCCCCCTCACAGTCTGTCCCTGGGCCAGTCCTTCTGTGATGAGCCAGTGCCCAGCAGTGGTTGGGGTTTCTTAGAAGCCCCAACCACTGCTGGGCACTTAGAAGTGCCAGATAGCTTAAGTACTTTGCTAATTTTTTTCTTCAGTAATTAATATAGTCATGTCAAAGCTGTTTGCAGCTAATTATCCCCCAGCAAGATTAATCATACCTTCCTTTAACATGTGCTACATTTGGGAAGGTATCTGACAGGCAGAAGAAGACTGTACGTGTGTGCTGTACCCTTGAGAAAAGGCACAGCAGCATTTCAGTGGGACACAGATATTTGAGACTGACCCAATGTTGTGTTGCTGGGATGCTGTGCAGAAGGAAGAGTAGGAGGAGGACTTTAACTCCTGAGTTGATTTTATTTATTCCTGCTGAGATTGCTGTACCTCTTCTGCTAAAGAGTCCCAGCTCAGAAATTCACTTTGGGTAAAGCTGCACTCCCCCCCCCCCCCCCCCCCGGATCTTTTCTTGTTATCTTTATTAGAGGTGAAAATGCACTGAAGGATTTCTCTGGCCATTATTGGGATCAGGGTGTTCCTGCTCGGCCCCCTCTCCCTTGCCCCCTTGATGTTGGTAGGATACCGTGCTTTGTTTATGACATTTGGTCCTGTGCCTGGGAGCTCCTAGGGTAGAGAGGAGGGGGCAAGCACTGTATCTTGTGTGTGATCCCAAAGCCTAGATAATTCCAGGCAGATCTTAAGCTATAGTGAATGTTTGTTTAATGACTGACGTAGCCGAAGACACTTCTTTCATTTTCTTTCTGAAGCTCAGAATCAATCTTTCCTTCCTCCTCTCCACTCAGCCCGGGCTCCCTTTAAGACCTACAATTGATTGGAAAACATGAAAATCAGTGGATGGATGCTTAGATACTAACATAAATCTATGGGAAGGCATCAGCATGAAGCAAGGCTTACCTTTTTGGGAACTGGAACTTTTTTTGCTTTCTTTAATTTATTCAGAGAGAGAAATGTAAATTTGTCCTTTTGTTTTGGTACAAGCTTAAACTCCCTAGACACACTACGCACACATCCATAGACACACGTTTAACCAGAGGACTCTGATCCAGCATGCATAGTCACTTCTGATCTGTGAAATATAACAATGGACAAAGAAAGCAAAATCGAATCTGGCCAGGCTTTGAAACCTATTGATTTCAAATTAGAGCAGCGGTGTTAATTCTATTAGGGCAGTCACACTGAGAACTTGGTCTCTGAAATGGATTAAAATGTATTCATTTAGAAGCCTATAAGTATATCCTTGATAAATTAGCCAGGAAAATAATGCTCCTAGAAGAAACTGTGTGGGAAGTGAATAACCACAGTCCTAATTCTAGTGCCTCATTTTAGCTTTGGATGTTTTGTTGGCTTTGGGGTCAGTGGAGATGTCCCAAGTGTCCACTATAGTCAAAACCTGAGGGTCCTTAAGCCTGAGAATGACTGCAAGTCTGGTCCTGGGGCAGCGATGTCTCCCGATTCCTGTGTCTAGTGAGAGGGATGCTTCCATGGAGGCGGGTGGAGGGGAAGAACACTCCGTCCCTGAAAGGAGATGGGGCTCTAAGAGATGGGTCTAATCGGTGAAGTGCCCAGATCACTGAGTCTGAGTTAGAATGTCTTGGGTGTGTTTCTTCCTTGGGGCTAAAACTTGACGTCTGGCTTCTTCTGCAGGTGAGAATGATTTCCCAGTGATTGCATTGGCCCCTTCAACCAGAAAACAGGATTCTTCTCTTCTTGTGGCCACTAAATGCCTCTGTGTACCACACACACCCGTGAGGGAAGAAGGGCGGAGCTTCTTGGATGATGATGGATGTTCTGCTGGACAGGATGAGGGCAGAGAGTGTACCATCGACACCACAAGGGTAAGAGCCGGCACCGATCTTTCCTCTGGCTCCATCACTAACCGGAGAGGGGAGAGTGAGCCGCACAGAGCAGTGACAGAGAGGAAGGTCACACACCAGGGAGACTCTTCTGACTAACATTCGCTGGCATTTGGGGCAGATGAGTAAAGGAGGGAGGTGAGAAAGCCAGCCTGGAAGGATTAGGTTGGGTTCTTTTGGGGGAGGCACCAAGCCCGATTTGGAAGACTCAGTATCCCTCATTGCTCACTCCGCCTTCTGAGATTCCTGGCTCAAACTTGAGGAAGCAACAGCTGCCTTTATTGTGTTAAGATTACGTTTGAGTCCATTTAAGTCAGTCTGGCTTAAAATGGGCTGTGGATTGGTAAGTCTGGCTCAGGTCATAGAAGGGCCGGGGGTTCCTGGAAGTACATGGTCTGGAGACACATATTGTTTGAGCCAAATAATGTTGAACACAGGTTGGATCAATTCCAATTATACTTGAGATGCCTCATAGAAAAATCAGGGTTTCTGGGTCTCCTGGCCCACTGTATACATGGTGCTGGCTCTCTGTTCCCACAAAGGACTCTGGGGCTGAACGAGCTTTGCCTCTGGAGAATTCACTGCAGTCCCAACCAAATTTGTTTAACTTATTTGTTTGGCCGCTGGAGGCATTTCATTTCCCCTTGTCTGGTCTAGATCTTTCTGCTAGCTCTTTGACAAAAACAGTGATAGCCTTTTAATTCTTCCGGATCAAAGCGAGTATCTTTCACTGGATTATGGACAGAAATTAGCATACGGGTCTGAGACTGCGGAAGTGTCCATGCCTGTTTCCTTCCATGGAACAGCTTAGGGTGTAGGGACACTACCTGTGGGGGGCGGGGGGGAGAACTGTGAAAGAATTATAATTTCTTGTGGCGGGTGCTAACACAATTGTGCACTGGGGGCTGTTGGGAGAAGGTGAGGGGTCTGAGGAACTGGGGGGGGGGCACCTGTTAATTTGGCCCAGGTGCGTTCAGATTCTCCAGAAGTCCCCTGGACCCCAGTATGAGCATGTGTTTGTGGGTTCCCTCACAAAGGTGACTCCTGAGAGGGTATTACCTACAGAGTAAAGACTCCACTCTTTTGGTGGAAAATCTTCCATCTGTGATTCTTTGTGTTTTTTTTTTTTTTTTTTTTTTTTTTTTTACCAAGGGGACAGATTTCTGGCCACTCATTTCTGGCCTCAGTAAAAATCCCCCAGCCTTCTGAGGGGCCTCCACTTGGAGAGGAGTAGCCACATAAAGAGAGGCCCAGAAGGAATGAGTGCAGTCCTAATCCGACTGTCCCAGGTGGTGAGAGCTGCCTCTTTTCCAGAAGGCTCTTTGAAGTTTGATGTACTCTCCAGGCTGGCGCTGGGCATGACCTTCTAGATGGCTTATAAGTAGCCGTTCATTTCCTGGAATTGCACTATTTTAGCTGCTCCAATGACCCTGGTTCAGGAAGGTCTGCACTAAGGAATGCCAGCATCTCGGTTTCTCAACCACACATGGTGAGCCCTGCAGTGTCACTGACATTTCCCCATGCTCTCTGCTCTTCTCTGCCCAGCACTGATTACCAATCTTCTGTTCCTTACGTGTTACGCCGGTGCGTGGGGAGCTGGCTGGAAGAGAAGGTCAGGGAAGGCGCCCGGTGGGAACACCTCCATCCACAGGTGTGGACTGACTTTAGGTTTTGAATCTGTTTCCATCTGCTTGTTTTTATTTGGAATATTCTCACAAGCCATGGGCAGAAATAGAATTTAGCACAAACCTACCCTTTTTAAAAACATGAGTGATTGTTTTTTTAAATTTATTAGGATGAAATGCAGCTCTCAGGATAGTCCAAAAAGGTGACAATGCCCTATTTTTTTTTTTAATTTGATGGAAAGATTAATGTAGATTTTGGACAAGTAGGAGGGCAGAAGGAATCAAAGCCTTTGACTACATTTGTGGAATCGATTGAAAAAAGTGATTCTGCCCAATCAAAATACTGACTTGTATTTGTTATGCTCTTGTTACATTTCTGAACAAGCAAGAGCATCCGCAAAGCCACTCATGCACATGTGTCTATGTATATTTGTCTGGCTTAAGAAGACCCAGTTCTGAGAGTATTTCTTAAGTGAGTTTGAGAACGGAAAACAAAAAGAGAGGGAAGTGGACTAAGAAGAGGTGAGTAAGAGGTTAATGGCTTCAAAAAGCCTTTTAAAGGGTACCACTTGGAGAGAGGATCAATGCCAGTTTTCTTTTAAGCTTCCAGTGAATACCTTGGATTTTTGACATCTTTTTCTTTCTTTTAAAAAAGAAAATACCAAGTAAACACCAAGGGACCCAAGGTGGCCAAATACAGTCTATAGTGGTCCCACGATGCGTAATTTGGGGTGATAATGGGCAAGGGGAGTAGCACAGGGAGCTGACATTCTTGAGAAAAAGAATGAAAATAGCATTGGAGTTTTCAGCTTTGTGGCCAGATGCCTTTTGTACTCCCAGATGTGCCTGATTTGAGATCCCATGTGTCCTCGTCATAATTATACCAAATCCCCTATTAAAGAGTATAGTGCTCTTTAATGAGGATGATGAAAAACTAGGTAAATTCAAAGATCAGCCAGTCCCTCCTCCCTCCCACTTAAAAAAAAATTAAATACTCATATTTGATGCATAGTGGAAAGAGTCTACTGCATAAAATCTGGATAATGTTGGGTAGACTCTGTGCCTTAGGTGTCCCTATTTGCAAGGTAGGGTAGAAGATCTCACTTAGGATAGTTAGGGAATTAAAGGATATTATTCATTCATTCAGTGATGCCTCCTCATCGCCCCCTAGTGCCCAGGTACTACATGGACTGCTGGGAATTCAGAGTCTCTTTTCAAGTGCTTACTACCATGCATGACCTGAAAAGGTGCTTCGTAAATTTTTCTTGAAACGTTTTTGATGGAGAATTTTAACATGGACAAAAATAGGGAGAATAATACATTAAACTCCTGTATGCATCATCCAACTGCAACAGTGATTAATTCAGTGATCAATGCCCGCTCCAGCGTTCCTGCAGTTTTGAAATCCATCCTACAGAAGTAACCCTAACACCTGAGAGGGGTAGCTGAGCAGGCACCGGGACGGTCACTGACCGACAGGATGTCTCTGAACAGTGATGTAGTGTAGTAGTTTGTCTGCTCTTGGTCCCTGTGGTGAAGAACCCCATTCAGTCCCTCTTCTTATGACTCTTAAAGGACTGCCCCTCAGAGCTTCCCGGGATCTCTGGGGGCGTGGCGGCCTCCCTCCCGGGACAGCGGGACGCCCATGTAGTGCTCACCTCACCACACTCTCATTGACATTGTTCTAGGACATAGTATAACGAGACAGTACCACAAGTGAACAGGTAATGCCAGTGCATAGGAACATTCTGGTAGGAGTGGTTAACGAAGCCGACGCCTCATTTCTGCATTTTGTCATTAGCTATTATCCTCTAATGTTTCAGTGTATCCTTACAGAAATAAAGCAGCATATAAAAAAAAATATGGCCATATCTTGTATGAGCAAGAGACACCTCCCCCTCCTTCCCCCAACCCCCCACCTCCTGGCTCTCTTATCAACCTCCCTCCCCAGGGATTATTTTGAAATGAACCCCAAATGTGGCATACTTTTATATTTTAGTATACATTTTCAAAAGGTACATGGAGGCTTAAGTGGGTAGAAGAAGAATAAATGAAACAAGATGGGATTGGGAGGGAGACAAACCATAAGTGACTCTTAATCTCACAAAACAAACTGAGGGTTGCCGGGGGGAGGGGGTTTGGGAGAAGGGGGTGGGATTATGGACATTGGGGAGGGTATGTGATTTGGTGAGTGCTGTGAAGTGTGTAAACCTAGTGATTCACAGACCTGTACCCCTGGGGATAAAAATATATGTTTATAAAAAATAAAAAATTAAAAAAAAAAAAAGGTAATGGTTCTTTTAAAAGAGTATACTTCCAATACCATCAACGCATTGAAATCTTAACAATAATTCTTTTGTATTATCAAGTATCTTGGTGATACTCAAACTCTCCTGTTTTTCATATGTATTTTTTTAAGCATTTGGCTAGTTAAAATCAGGATTCATACAAAGCCCACACATTGGATCTCTCTGATACATCGCTTATCTGGTCTGTGCTGTCTGTCCCGCACAGTTTCCCACAGTCTGGATTTTGCTGTGTCACTGCACATGTTCCTCTGAAATCTCTATCTGATTTCAAATGGCAGATCTAGATTCTCAAAAACATTCAGGCCTGATTGTTGGTTGTTGTTGAAATACTGCAGAATTGCGTATATACTTCCATCAAGAGGCATGCTCTGTCTTGTGTCTTTCCGTTACTTCTGACTCAGGTATTGTTATTCTGACGTAGCTGTTAGTTAAGTACCGCATCAGCTTTTTATCTGGGTTTTAGCAGCCTAGATCCATTATTGCGTGATGACTTGCATTCCTTCTTCATTAGCTGGGATCCTTTCTTACATAACAGTTTTACTGAGATACATTTCACTTATGATAAAATTTACCTTTCTAAAATGCAGAAGTCAGTAGTTCTTACTATTTTTTAAGGCTGTACAGCCAACTAATTGCAGAACATTCTTATGACCCCTGAAAGAAACACATACCTACTGTTGGTTATACCCCATTCTTTCTTCCTCCCAGCCCCGAACAACCACTTTCTAATGGGGTTCGCCTATTCTGAATGTTCCATATAAATGGAATCATAGAATATGAGGTCTTTCTTGGTTTGTCTTCTTTCATTAGAATAATGTTTTCCAAGTTCACCCATGTTATAGTACCTGGTACTTCATTCCTTTCTATGGCCAGATAAGATTCCTTCGAATGGACACACCATTTTGTTTATCCCTCCCTCTATTAATGGACATGGACATTTGGGTTGTTTTCCCTCTTTGACTTTTATGAACAATGCTGCTTTGAACATTACTGTGCATGTTTTGTTTGAAAATATGCTTTCAATTCTCTTGGAAATATACTTAGAAGTGGAATGGTTGGTTCATATGCTAACTCTATGTTTAACTTGTTCAGAAATGGACCAAATTATTTTCCAACATGGTTGCATCGTTTTAACTTACCCCTGGTAATGCATGATGGTTCCAGTTGCTGCATATCCCCACAAACACTTGCACTATAGTACAATGCTTGTATTATTATTCCTTTTTGATTTTAGCCATCCTACTAGTGTGGTGTTATCTCATCTTTTTGATTGTCATTTTCTCTGATGACAAATGATGTTCCCTCTCTTCATGGGCTTTTTGGCCATTTTTTTTATCTTCAGGGAAATGTCTGTTGAAACCCGTTACCCATTTTTAAGTAGGTTATTTGTCTTTTTATGGTTGAGTTGTAAGAGTTCTTTATTTTGGATACTAGATCATTCTCAGATAAATGATTTGCAAATGTTTTCCCCCATCATGTGGGTCACCTTTTCATTTTCTTGATACTTGTCCTTTGACCTGATAATGTCCTTTGAAGCACAACATTTTTAATTTTCATGAAGTCAGTTTACCTATTCTTCCTTTTATTGTATTATGATTTTGGTGTGTATCTAAGAAGTCATTTTAATCCAAGGTCACCAAAATTTATGCCTGTGTTTCCTTATGCATGTTTCCTAGTTTTGGCACCTATACTTAGATCTCTATTCATAGATAAATTAACCTTTGTGTATGCTATGAGGTGGACATCCAGTTTTACTCTTTGACCTGTCGCTATCCAAGAGTTCCAATACCCTTTATTGAAAAGATTGTTCTTTCCCTATTGAATTGTCTTGGTGTCCTTGTTGAAAATCAGTTGATAGTAGATACGGACTTATTTCTGGATTCTTAATTTTTTCCCTTGATCTACCGGAGATGATTTTCTTTTCTCCCCCCTTACGTTCCAGAATAATGAACTGACACTCTAATACCCTCCAAAGGTGACCAATATATTAATTTCTTTCTTTCTTAAAAAATATTATTATGAACTCAGGGATTTTAACATATCAATATAGGTCAATCTATCGGGAGATTTTTTTTTTTTCCTTTTGATGCACAAATTTACCCTCTTTGGCCAGTGAGAGTGTCCTCAACTTGGCCCAGAGTCCTTTTGACTCTGCCCCTGTCCTTGTTGATAGCTTCCTGGCTTTCTAATAGAACAAGACAGTACAGGCTTATCTTGGGTATTTCTTTTTTTAAATTTAAATTTAATTAACCAACATATAGGACATCATTAGTTTCAGATGTAGAGCTCAGAAATTCATCAGTTGCATATGCTGAATGCTCATTACGTCATGAGTCCATCACCCAGTTACCCCAGCCACTTCTCCACCTCCCCTCCAGCAAGCCTCAGGTTATTCCAAGAGTCTCTCGTGGTTTGTCTTCCTCTCTGATTTATTCCCATTCAGTTTTCCCTCCCTTCCCCAATGATCCTTTGCATTATTTCTTATATTTCACAAGAGAGTGAAACTATATAATTGTCTTTCTCTGACTGACTTATTTTTCTCAGTATAATACCCTCCAGTTCCAACCATGTCAGTGTAAATGTTAAGATTCCATCCTTTATGATAGCTGGTTAATATTCCATTGTACACACACACACACACACACACACACACACACACACCACATCTATACCACATCTTCTTTTCCATTCATCTGTTGATGGACATCTGAGTTCTTTCCAGAGTTTGACTATTATGGACATTGCTGCTATGAACATTGGGGTGAAGATACCCCTTCAGATCACTACATTTGTATCTTTGGGGTAAATACCTAGTGGTGAAATTGCTGGGTCATAGGGTAGCTCTATTTTTAATGTCTTGAGGAACCTCCATACTGTTTTCCAGAGTGGCTGCACCAGCTCACATTTATCTTGGGCATTTCTTACCCCAGACCCAGGATTAGATATTTCTCCAAGGAGCCCTTGTTCTTTCAGTGAGAAATTGTATTTTGATGCTTCAGTCTGCACAAACTTGAGATGTTCATTGCTCTTGACTTGGTATCTTCAGTTGGGGTCCCAGGGAAATAGACTGAGACAGAGATTGATGTGCAGGAAGTTTGTTGGGAGGTGCCCTTGGGACCAAGGCCAGCAGGAAGTGAAGGAAGTAGGATTGGGCAAGGAGAAGAGTTGAACTGTGATGAGGATGGAACAGAAATCTTAGCTGATCCTATGGAAACTCTGGAGCCTACCTTGAGAAAAAGGTGCTGGGTCTTTATAGCCCCCTCATACATATGTCACTGGATGTGAACTGGCCTGGGGAAGGAGTGTGACCTTGGGCAAGACTTTGAGTGAAGGTGATTCCCGAAGGGGGACTTAACTTAGAGCCCTTAGCTATTACCACTTCCAGCAGGTGTGAGAATAAGTGGCTCAGTTCTAAAGGGGAGATATAAGTGACGCTTCATAACATCCACTGGAGTTGGTCATTTTGTTGTACGTTTTTTCAGTGGAAATAAAATCGTCCCTTAGAAAAAGTTAAATTATCAGTTCATAATGCTACTTCCAATTCAAATTTAGGATCGTGGGGCTCTTATTTAATTTCTTTGATTTTTATATTTGTATTTTATTTTGCACTCAGAATCTTGGGGGCTTTTCATGACATTAACATAATCATTTATTTGCTTTACCTTATTTTTGTGTGTGCATAAGTTTCAGAGTCATGATTCCGATATGAATACTAAAAATATTTTTAAGATGCTTAGAGTTTGTCAGAGGGTGTGTACCATTATGGACGTACAATTTATTAAAATTAAATCAAACTTCAAAAATCTGGAAAGAATTTATGTCCTTGAGGTTAATGACCAATTTGATACACAGTAAGGTTAAATTTTTAGGGATTGTCTTTTTCTTTTTTATTTAATTTTGATTCATAATTATGTAAAACATTTACACATTTCCCAAGTCCGGCTTCCAACATTGTCACCTATACCCTGTTCCCTCTCTCCCCAAACAGGGAAGCACTTTGTTTATTTTCAGTTTGTCTTTCTGCTGTTTTTCTCTGTGTAAGTGTGTGTGTACATATGTGTATGTACATATACATATGCATGTATATGTACAAACACACACATTTTCCCTCTACTTAAGTAACATATCCTAGAAATCACTCCATTGCATATATAGAGAGAGACAGACCACAATTTCTTTGGCCAATCTTTTATTGATGGCTATTTGGAATGTTTCCAGCTTATGCAAGTGTTTTCAGTTTTTGTCTTTCTTTGGGAGAGATTTCTAGATGAGAGATTGCTGGGGTAGAGGATAAATGCCTATGTAGTTTTGTTACATCTGGTCAAATTGCCCTCCAAAAGCCTTTTCCTTCATTTTGCATTCTTCCACCACCCCTGCTTCCCCACAGACTCATTAATAGAGTGTGCAATCCAATTTTTGGATTACAGATCACATGAACACGCCTAAAGAAAGTGCTTTAATGTATTTAAAGTTATTTATGTATTTATAAATACACATATAAATGTGTATATGTTTACATATATACGTAAATGCATACGTTTACATATATAAATGAATTACAAATGTATAATTCATATAAATCATAAATATATGTAGACATGTATAAATATACCTTTGATCTTGTAAATGTTTTCTGGATAGCAGTAAATGAACAGGAATCTTGGAGAAAAGGTTGCTCGGTGTCTGCCTGTCTTTATGTTACTTTGGATGTGTGAGGCACCATGCTGTAGAAAGCTCTGGAATCGGGAGAATTTCCACCTACGCTCTAACCATTAATATCTGCACAAAGCCCACTCATCTCCTCTGATCCTGCCTCCTCATTGGCAAATGCCAGGGTGGTCGCGAGGGTCAAATGACAGAGGGAATGTTTGCAATTGGAAAGGGACTGTCTGCCTGCCAGGGAACCTAGCTACCGAACGTGAAGGTGCGAGATCCTTCTTCCTGGCCCCCTGTTGGCTGCTGTAGGCCGGACCCAGGCAAGGAAACCAAACCTACTTCTCTGGCCACCATGCCTTGGAAAACCTCAGCTTGCACTCTGAGCTCAAGCATTTGGTATAATCCAGACACTTTGCTTTTTCTCTCCGCTGAAGCCCCACAACAAGAAGCTCTTATTTTACGATGTGTATTGCTTTTATGATGAGACTGTGTGGCATGAATGGGCTTCATAATGGGCTCTCTTTCACCAGCACAGAGTGATTAAAAAGCAGGGAGGACAGAATGGGAAGGCTGACATGAAGGGTGATAACAGTGTTCTTTAGAAAAGTGACTGCAGATTGATCGGGAAACGGATTACACACTCATTGATTATGACACCGGCTTCTGTAGGTGTGTCATGAAGGCAGACACTGCTGTTCTATCACTGTAGCTTTCCAGAATAACCAAGAAGGTGAAAAATAAGCCACCAGAAGAAAATGTCCATTAACGTCTTAATGCCAGCTTAGCTGAAACTAGCTCCTTGGAACGTTTTAACTATGTAAACGTGCCACGAGCACAAGCTTGCTTTCCGAGATCTGAAGTTCCATAAATATTTGGACCAAGCCATGAGATCTGATTTAGGCCCATCAAAGAAGATATCTAGCTAAAAATAGAAAGCAGAAGCAGAAAAAAAAAAAGAAAACAAGCATTCTGAAGAGGTCAGCAAGTCTGTTAACTGGTATGTCAAGTTATGCGATGGTCTCTGGTTTCATGGGAACATGCTCATGGGAACGCGTTCCGTTAGTGTCTCGAGAGCAAGTGCCCCATGCCTGCTTTATGACTGGAGGCTCCATCCTGGGGCAGATGGCAGGGGGCTGGACGTTGAGGCTGTGTCCTCTGGGGCCTTCCTCAGAGGAGGCATCTCTTGTCTCACTGAGAACCTTGGCTTTTCGTAAGCATAAGGGGCAGAAAATCCCTTCCTGACTTTTTTGCCTTCTGTAATGGTTTCCTCATATCAGCCACGTGTGCAGAGTGGAAAACGCATCTTCTTTTCACTTTTCTACCCTGTCCTTTCCCCCCCAAGTACTGTTGATTCAACGTTATGAACTTTTCTTGATTTCTGTCACTTCCTCGTTACACACACCACCGCTGTTATGAGTTGGGGGCCTCTCCCTTCTCTTGCACCTCTGACTCCTTGAACCTTTTCCCCCCAGCCAACTCCCACCCTGCTGTCAGTGGGGTCATTCTAGGTCACAGTCACAAAGACAACTGTGTCCAGTCACTGATTAAGACCATTTAGCGATCTTGCCTACAGATAAAGTCCAGACTCTAGACTGCTCTAAAGATTCTTACCCATCTGGCTTCTCCCCCCCACTCCCCGCCCCCGCCACAAACTGCCTGGTGCCCACTGTTGGGAATGCCCGCTTGAACCTTTAACTTCTGAGCCAGATCTAACCAATGACAAGGGTGATTGCTCTTTTCAGTAATGCCAAAGATGCTTGACTCATTTCTCTTATAGCACTTCCCACATTGGATTTTTGGATTATAATAAGGGAGGAAGTGGAGGAGAAGATATATGTAGTAGAAGTGTCATGGGTCTGGGGCTGATCCAACTCAGGTTTAAATCCTGGCTCTACCATTTACCTATCCTGTAAGCTTTGATTCAACCTCTCTGAGTACCCATTTTTCTGTACATCTTCTGTAAAGTGTTGGAAGGATAAAATGACAACATGTCTACAAAGCATCTAATAATATCCTAAGTGGGAACTTAGTATCTGACAAACTCCTTTCTTTCATCTGTACCATTTGCTCTGAGGGAGCACCATTGTATTAGGTGATGGCCAAAATCCATTACTTTCTCTCTGAGAAAGATCTGGTGAATCCCAGTTAGTGTCACAACCAGAAACAGGAAGCAGGTGCTGGACCAGTGGAGACTTGGTATCAGCAGAGCAACTGCGAGTGTGTGGAGGACAGTCTAGGAGGAGAGGGAGCAGGTGGAAGAGAAGCGTGTTGGTGTCAGGAAACTGATAGTGCAATTAACTTATAGAGGTTTTCCCAAGTCACTTTCTTCTCTGTGGATGTACCTGAAACCAGCATCCCGTTAAGTGTAACTATATCTTTAAGATGTAGGGTACTTAAGGACAGGGAGATGATTATATCCTCCTGATTGTCACCACCCAAACATAGGGGTAGGACATTCTCTTAAAAGAGTGAAACATGGGAGCACCAGGGGAAAGATACATCTTTTATAAGAGCTGAGCCGAGCCCCTGGTCAAGTGTGGGTTGGGGGTGAGGGTCAGAGCAGAAGGGGGAGCTATTTGGGAGGGTGCATGACTGAACCCTGGGCTCAGGGTGAGCTCCAAGCCAGGCAGTGACCAGCCCATCACATCTGAACCGAGCATTCCCAAAGGCAAGAGGCTTGTGGTTGGGACTGGAGGTGCCTGTATAGTGTAAGTGGCCCACGCAGTTTTTCCTCTGGAGAGGGAGGGGTGAAAGGTAACTTTTGTGTGCTTAGAATATAAAGAAATAAGAATTAAAATTCATGAAAAAGATATGGCAGTCTTCCCCCCACCCAAGAAAATGGATCTGTGAACTCCAGCTTTTGCAAAAACAACCTGTTTTGTGTTGATTTTCTTCCAGTTCAAATGTGTAAATACTGTATATTCCTTTTTATTCCAATTCCAGCTTTGTTCTTCATGTAGCCCATCATCCCGGAAAGGGCAGATTAAAAATGAGCTTGGCAAGGCACCACGGGACAGTGCTAATGCCATCTTCTGCTCCTTCCAGGTGCAGCGTGAACTTCCTCATCTCCCTTCCCATCCAGCTCCCCGCCTCCTGGGTCCACCATGGTGTTTGGTGAGTTTTTCCATCGCCCTGGACCAGACGAGGAACTTGTCAACTTGAACGTGGGGGGGTTTAAGCAGTCCGTCGACCAAAGCACCCTCCTGCGGTTTCCTCACACTAGACTTGGAAAGCTGCTCACCTGCCACTCGGAAGAGGCCATTCTGGAGCTGTGTGATGACTACAGCGTGGCCAATAAGGAGTACTATTTCGATCGGAACCCCTCCTTGTTCAGATACGTCTTGAATTTTTATTACACGGGGAAGCTGCACGTCATGGAGGAGCTGTGTGTGTTCTCCTTCTGCCAGGAGATCGAGTACTGGGGCATCAACGAGCTTTTCATCGATTCCTGCTGCAGTCATCGCTACCAGGAGCGCAAGGAGGAAAACCACGACAAGGACTGGGACCAGAAGAGCAATGACGTGAGTACCGACACCTCCTTTGAAGAGTCGTCTCTGTTCGAGAAGGAGCTGGAGAAGTTTGACAAGCTGCGATTTGGTCAGCTCCGGAAGAAGATCTGGATTCGAATGGAAAACCCAGCCTACTGCCTGTCCGCCAAGCTCATTGCCATCTCCTCCTTGAGCGTGGTGCTGGCCTCCATTGTGGCCATGTGTGTCCACAGCATGTCAGAGTTCCAGAACGAGGACGGGGAGGTAGACGACCCCGTGCTGGAAGGCGTGGAGATCGCGTGCATCGCTTGGTTCACCGGCGAGCTCGCCATCCGGCTGGTGGCCACTCCCTGTCAAAAGAAGTTCTGGAAGAACCCTCTGAACATAATTGACTTCGTCTCCATTATCCCTTTCTATGCCACGTTGGCTGTGGACACCAAGGAGGAGGAGAGTGAGGACATCGAGAACATGGGCAAGGTTGTCCAGATCCTCAGGCTAATGAGGATTTTCCGAATTCTCAAGCTTGCCCGGCACTCGGTGGGACTTCGATCTCTCGGTGCCACACTGAGACACAGCTACCACGAAGTTGGGCTGCTGCTTCTCTTTCTCTCTGTGGGCATTTCCATCTTTTCTGTGCTTATCTATTCTGTGGAGAAGGATGAGCACATGTCCAGCCTCACCAGCATTCCCATCTGCTGGTGGTGGGCCACCATCAGCATGACGACCGTGGGCTATGGAGACACCCACCCAGTCACCTTGGCAGGGAAGCTTATCGCCAGCACGTGCATCATCTGTGGCATCTTGGTGGTGGCCCTTCCTATCACCATCATCTTCAACAAGTTTTCCAAGTACTACCAGAAGCAGAAGGACATTGATGTGGACCAGTGCAGCGAGGACCCCCCAGAGAAGGGTCACGATCTCCCTTACTTTAACATTAGGGATATTTACGCGCAGCGGATGCACGCCTTCATTACCAGCCTATCTTCCGTGGGAATTGTGGTGAGCGACCCCGATTCCACGGATGCTTCGAGCATTGAAGACAACGAGGATATTTATAACGCCGCATCCTTGGAGAACTGCACAGCAAAATGAGCAGGGACATTTGTGCCTGTATCTTGCGTCCCTTCCTGATGTTAGGTTAACAACAGCTTTATAAACCTCAATGGGTTTGTTAAAATCATTTAATTCTCAGGGTATACCTTTCAGCCATAGTGGGACATTCATTGCTCCAAAATAATAGAATCTTCTTTATTTTTCTCAGTGAAGTGAATTAAATGCCTTGTGAGGAAATTTATTTTTTACAAGAGAGTTGTCATATGCTTTTGGAAAAAAGGTAAACGGTGTGGGGCGGGATTTGTTGCTACGGCTTACGTATCATTCTGTGTTTGCCATCTACTCACATTGAGCCAGCTGTAAATTACCGACAAGTAGAATCAAAGGCCCAGCTGACTGAAGACTACATGCATGTAAGAGCCACAAAATGAGACAATGCATGTGAATCCATGTTCATGTTCTAGACACGGAAATTAGGAGCCTAATAAACTTGCCTAATTCAGTACGGAGACTGTCTTGGCTGTTATGTTTTTATGTCAAGTAAGTACATGTCAGTATGTTCAAATGTTGGAAGGGAAATGCTCTTTTTTTGGAGTATCAAGTGTCCTTGCTGTTCGTTTCTGAATTTGGGGTAAACGTAAAAAACAGGCTAGCTCTTTTGTTCAGGAGACCCAATGGTCATAGGCAGGGAGAAGTTTCATGTCCTGTGTAAACTGATGAAACGTGTACACTTTCAGGACATACTCAAGTTAGCATATACGCACGAAGCATATGCCCTTACAGGTACCCTTCTAGTCTCTCGTTTGTATTTTATAATTTCTCCTTTTTTTTTTTTTTAAAGATTTTATTCATTTATTTGACACCCAGAGAGAGATCACAAGTAGGCAGAGAGGCAGGCAGAGAGAGAGAGGGGGAAGCAGGCTCCCTGCTGAGCAGAGAGCCAAAGCAGGGCTCGATCCCAGGACCCTGAGACCATGACCTGAGCCAAAGGCAGACGCTCAACCCAGTGAGCCACCCAGGCGCCCCTATAATTTCTCCTTCTGAGAAATAAACCTCATCACCTGAAAATTATGCAGAGCAGAGGACACATTCACAGGCAGGGACACGCTCCGTGAGTGGAAGAAAGGGGAAGTGGTGCACAAACACACAGATGTGATTCATTATGGCCAGAGGAGCGAAACTTTAATCACCGGAAAAAGCGACGCCAGCAGCTATAAAACAAGCTGCCATTTTAAAATCGCCTTTGAGACGGTAATGTCTGCCTCTTCCATAAAAGCCCCTCCCGATGAAGGAAGACATAGATACTCGTTTCCAGAGCGGTGACAGAGCAATTCCAGCCCAGGTGGAGAAAATTTACTAAAATCTTAATTTTGGAGATGTATGGTGACTCTGACTCCTGCTGTCAGACTGAGTTCTTTCCCTGAGATCTTTTTGAATGGAAAAGCCACATGGATATAGTATTCCACGTCCTATGTTTGCAGATGCATTTCATTGAAAGAAGGACGTCGCCTGTAGATTATCTGATGAAAAGAACTCTGACTCGTCTCTCAACATTTCTGTGCCTTCTGAGACGGATATAACTGACCAGGGTTTTATAGTCACTTTTAAATCTGGAGGTTTATTCATGCATGTGTGTCAGCCCCTGTCCATTTGAAAAAGCTTTCTTTTCCCCAAAACCCCTTTTTGATGGTGGTGTCAATGTACTTTTGAAGCGTAGCGATGGAAATCTTTTATCAACCATTTCCCAATTAGTAGCAAAGTAGCTGAAGGCCGCTTCCATGGTACTAGTAATAGTTACAGTCAGAGTAGTAGTACGAGCCGTGACATTGATCATGAGAACGGTAAGAAGAGCAACAGCAATGATAATAATCAGCTGCTGTGTAAGTGCACGACCTTTGCAGTCTCACCGGGGGCTTGCCAACATGGCTATGAGCAAGGGTTTATTCCTGTCTGCGCTTTAAGACAAGGAAACTGAGATTCGCAAGGAAAGTGCCGTGAATGATGACGGACTTGGGCTGAGAACCCCGGGATCCAGATCCCGGAACCCGTGCTTTGAACACAGCATCACACCGCCTCGCGCTCCGCTGCGCTGGGGAGCAGATTGAAGGACACATCGGGGCAGAGTTCATCAGGAGAGGCAACGAACAACACACTCTGTTGGACTTGGATTTTTCTAGTAGGTGTGTGGAACCGGGAAAATGCTGACCACGTAGGTACCTGTCCTCCCCTGGTCCGCAAAGCAGGCACGTTTGTTTACAAAGCTGAATTTTCTAGAGTGCCCTTGAAGCCAGAGCAGACTGTGAGGGGGCTTATTTGAGCTCGAGTGGCAGGTGCGGTAGGCAGTCCACAGTCGTAGTGGAGCTCAGGAGCCTCTGAGCTGGTGGGACTGAAGGAGCTAGAGTCAGTCCTACATCCTTTCACCCGTGCTCTTATGGTGGGAGCAGGACAGCAGTTGTGTTTTTGTCTCTAACCACACAGGTCCCTGTTGTTCATCCCGCGTGGTGACATGGCCGGCTTCTTATTGCCTGAGGGTTGAGTCCGCGGCTAAAGTCCCCCAGCACAGGGGGGCTGGCGGAGGAGTGCACAATGAGGGGCCGAGCAGGAAGCCAGCCAACCCGACCTACTGACCCTGCCTGTTGCTGTGTGATCAGTCCTGGGCATTGGGGTTCATGTGAGTGGGATCAGGCCACTTTGGGAGAATTTTGACTTTTAATTCTTTCAAATTCTTTGTCCCTACCCTGTGGCCTCTTTGTCCACGTCCTCACATTTGTGGTAGCGTCTTCAGCAGTGTTTGATGGCGGTCTGTCTGGAAGGCCAGTGACTCACCCCTGGACCTATCTCACCAGGCTTGACTTCCTCCCTCTCAAGTCTTCCTCCTCTGGAGATTGTCTCAGCTTGCTCGTGGTTCGACTTGCTGTTTCCCCAGTGCTTACTGGGATGTGTGCTCAGGGAACACACCGGGAATGAAAGACTGACACATGATCTTTGCTCTTAGGGAGACTTCAGGCTAACAGGAGATAAATTAGTCAGCTGATATGTATGTATATGTGTGTGTATGTGTGAGAGAGAAGGAGGGCTTCCTGGAGGTGGTGACATCTGAGCTATATGGGAACTTTAGTCTGAGATCCTGGCGAGTTTGGCTTAGTTTTAGGGAGAAAACCTTCACTGCCACTGGATGGGTCCCAGCTGCAGACACGGCTAATCTCTGCCTTTGGGGCTTCTCTTCCCTCTGCCAACTATCATCCTCTTTAGTTAAAGGATCTTCCATCTTTAGACATGATTATCCCATTTTTTTCCCTCTGTGGAGGTTTAACTATGCCCATATTAGTCACAGTTGCTTTTTATATGCCTGAAATCATCCCCATGTGTTGATTTTATATTTAGCTTAGAATTTGGGGGGCAATTGTTATTGTCCCCATCTAGAGAGTCATGGTGGGCCATTGTCTTGGGGTTTCTGTAATCTGAGACCCCTGTACTATTTTATGGAGTTGGTTAATATTATTGGAAAAGATTTTTTTTCTGACCTTCAGAAAAGGGATGATTTCCACCATATGAAATTGTCATTATTCCATCATCTTTTTTTTTTTTTTTTTTGGTCTGGAATCACAACAGCTTCAATATATGATTCAGCATAATATTAAGGGTTTGCCTTATGTTAACAAAAAGGTGTTTCTCAAGTCTTAGGCAAACTTGTGACTGATCCTATCTGTATGTCTACTATAAGGAAGAAAGTGGGCATCAGGGAGCCTGGATACTGGGTATTAGCACCAGAGCTAACTTAGCTGGGCAGGCAGCCTTTCTCTGAGCTCCTTTTCTTAGGCTGGATTTAAGAATAATCATTAGAATCCTTTCTATCTTGGACATTTATTTAATTGACTTTCTTCCTACAAATTGGTTAGTTCCCCTCCAACTTTGTTTGCATTATAAATTCACATAGCAAAAAAAAAAAGAAAAATAGATTTTAACCTGCCAATGAATTTTTCTTATTCTCTGTCAGTAGAGTGCTAACCAATGAGGTTTTATTGCTGTTGCGGACACAGGGTATTAGCTTGCCTTAAAATTTAGGTCATTAAAAACATTTGCAGAGTCATTTCTTTCCCTTTGTCTGGTGATGAGGAGCAAAGGGCCCTGGAATTTCTGGAGAGTGGTGGGAGCAAAAGTTTTCTTGACCATCAGTAGATCCATAAAATAGATTTTCTTGAAAGTCACTGGTTGGCTTAACCTTTGGTCATTTTTGGCATCTGCTAGTTTTTCCTTCTCGGGAGGAATGCCAAGGCATTTAGGAACACAGGGCAGAGGAGGGGTGAGCTGAGAAACAGAAGGCACAAAGGATACTAAGCACTGCTTAAAGCCATGAATGTGACAGCTCAGAGGGACCTGGGAGGTCATGAGGAAGAGGAGTGACCCAGCCCAGCCAAGGCCATGTAGCTAAAGGCATCCATACAGACGACGTCCAGATTGGAGCACACTACAGTGCATTCCACTTTCCCACTCTGCCTTCTTCCCTACCTACATCTTATTATGAAAAATTTCAAGCATGTATAAAAGTTACAAGAATAGCATCATGGAGCTGCATGTGCCTACCACCTGGCTTCAACATTATCAAACTCACTAGAAACCCATTTCCTCTCTTCCTCAACTCACTTCCTCCCCTCTCATTTGTTTTGAAGAAACTGCCAGTCATCACATCATCTAATCCATAAGTATGGCAGTAAGTATATTTAAAAAATAATCTTTTACTAAATACAAAGGCAATGCCGATAAACTAAAAAGTAACAATCTCTCTCTCTCTTTTTAAAGTAAGCCAGAGGCCCAACATGGAGCTCGAACTCACAACCCTAAGATCAAGAGTCAAGTGCTCTACTGACTGAGCCAGCCAGGTGCCCCCAGATTAATAATTTCTTAATAGTATCAAATGCCAGTCCTTGAAGGTATTGCATAACCGCTACTCTCCAGTTACTTGGCATTTCTGCACACTTGGTTCAGGTGAAAGAATTCTACGAATTATCTGTTGAAGCATCATAAGGAAGCAGGAGCTCAAGAAGTAAGTGAAAGGATTTCTGCCGAGACCCCTGAATGATCTGAGGCAGATTGGTATTTCCTCAGTTTTAAAAGATTTTATTTATTTATTTCTTTGAGAGTGAGGGAGAGAGAAAGAGATAGAGCATGTGAACAGGGGGAGAGACAGAGAGAGAGGGAGAGAGAGAATCTCAAGCAGCCCTCATACTGAGGGCAGAGCCTGAGGTGGGGCTTGATCTCAGGACCCTGAGATCACCACCTGAGCTGAAACCAAGAGTCCGACTCCAAAACTGAGTCACCCACGTGTCCCCTCCCTCAGTTTTTAAAGATCTCTGGAGGCTGAGAGCGCACACCTTACGGCTTATGTTTAACCCAAGTGTTGCCAACAGTGCTTAAAAGTTGATTTGTCCCCGTGTTACACTCGCCGAAGGTGGAGCTAGTGGCTAACTGCCCCTTGAACAAAGAATGTCTGTGTTCTTCAAGCTGAACAGTTTCCATTCTCAACTCTCTTTTCCTGCTCTGAAGAATTCCAAGTTTGACATCTTTATTCACTTTTCTTTCCCCCCCCAAAAAGTAAGAAAAAAATATTTATTAGGTGTTACCAAATTTAACTAACATCCAAATGAGGTAGGAGTTTTAGTAGAAGGTTTAAACAACTTTCTTGCATATTAGTTTCCTATGGCTGCTGTGATACTGTCACAGACTTGGTGACTTAAAACAACAGAAGTTTATTTCCTCGCAGTTCTGGAGGCAGAAGCTCGAACTGAGTTTTGAGGGCTAAGATAAGATGCTGTCAGCCTTCCTTCCGGAGGCTCTGGGGTTAGTGCCCACCCCAGGCTTCTTCCAACTGCTCACGGCTGCCTACGTTATTCCTGTCTGCCCCATGGTCACATCACCTTGTCTTCTGTGCTGCACTTCTCTCTGCCTCCCTTTAAGGACACTTGTGATCACATTTAGGATCCAGGATAATCTCCCCAGGTCAAGATCCCCAATTATATCAAATCCATAAAGTCCCTTTTGCCATATAAATTAACATTCACATGTTCCAGAGTTTAGGACCTGGATATCTTTTGGGGTCCATATTCATCTGTCTCCACTAGGGTCACACGGCTAAAAAGAAGCCTTAATTTTAATGGTGTGCTAATATGAATGCATCTTGTTGGTTGGGACAAAGGGAGAATCGATAAAAGCATGGGTTTTGGTGTCAGACAAACTTGAGTCCTAATCCTAGCTTTATCTGTGGTCATAGACAAACTCTTTAATCTCTCTTGCCCTCGGTCTTCTCATCTGTATTTGGGGTTGATATGGACTTTCTCACAGGGACAGTATAAGGACTAAACTGGCTCTCTCTAGGGGAGCCTGGGTGGCTCAGTTGGTTAAGAGTCTGACTCCTGATCTTAGCTCAGGTCATAATCTCAGGGTCCCGAATTTAAGCCCCTCTTTGGGCTCCAAGGTGGGCATGGAGCCTACTTTAAATATATAGTTATAAAATAAATATAAATATATATGGCTGTCTCTATAAAGTGTCTGATGTATGGTCTGCCCTACAGCAGGCACTCCCTAAATGCCCTTCCATATATCATTATAATGCAAGAATCCTTTTGACCTATCTCAGGAGGCAACCGTGTAGAATGAGGTATTTCTCTGCCTGACTACAGTATATTCATGAAATTAGGCAGAATTTGGTGACTGTCCAGACATTTACAGCTGTCAGGAGAAAGTAATTTATGAAGTAGTGTTGTGTGACAAGACATGAAGCTAATTTAAAATTAAGAACTATAAACCTAAAATAGAAGATTCACATTTAATGTTGGAGCAATGTTAGACAATCCATGTAAGCGGATTGTCAGGGTTTCCAGAAGAGAGACAATGTGGCTGAGATGTAACGAGTTTGAAGACGGGAAAGGGCCCAGGACCTGGAGTCAGAATACCTTCGTTTGCAATCCAGATCTGTTCATGGCTCTCTGCTTGGGGAAGCCATCTGACTTTTCTAAGCCTTGGGGGGCTCCATGTATGGAAAGGGGACAACAGGATCACGGTTACAAGGATGTAAAAATGCTCCACATCTGTTTTATAAACACTGCATAGTAAGGAGCTATCATGAGGCCCTCTTTCCTTGAGAGGAAAGACAAAGAGAGGAAGCAATGTCCCTTGTATTCTACGATGAATTTTACTGCATCATTAAAAAAAAAAAAAAAAAAGAAAAATCAATGAACAGAACATTTGGTTCCTGAAGCGTCGTGTCGCTTTATTTGAACACAGCTTTCTTTCTAAATGAATCCTGCCAAGCACCAACGTGAATATACATTTCGTGGAAAAGTTCCATGGGGGCTGCGAGGCCAGATGTACGAAGCATACACAGAGCCTCCTCTTCCAGTAGCAATTATCGGATGAAATTGTGCCTCGTCGGCAGCAGGCGAACCGGATATGTCCCCAGCGGAGTGAGGAGCACGTGCTCTGGTATTTATAAACTGGAAAAGATGTCTGTCAGCAGGAACAGCACATGCATTCATCCCTGCGTACTGGCGAGAAATAGCTGCGTCGGTTCTGAACGGCTGATGAGGGATTCAGAAATTCCGTCAGCGCATCTGTTGCCGAGAGAGGGATTCTCTTCCTAGATGGTGACGACTCCAGCACGTGCGTTTCTAATCATGTGCTGAGCAGAGGGTAGGGCTCTGGGCTGGACGCTTGGCTCGTCCTTCCCTGAGCCAACCCCAGCAGATTCCAGAAGTGAGGGCCGAGTCGGGGATGTCCAGTCCCGGTGTCACAGAGAAGGTGAATAGTGGGAGGTCAGCACTCATGGTCTCACTCTCAGGTCTCTGGTGGCCTGGCAAGAGATCACTGGCAGAGCCATCTCAGATGCATCTCACCCCAGCTGCGGACTGTTCTGCGTAGGTCAGCCCTTTTGAATCCTTTCTAGGCTTTCGGGGGTTGGGAGGAGTTGGCTTTGTTAGAGATGGAGGCAAGAATGATTCATGTTTGCTATACCCTCTGCTTCTTGGCTAGACCGATCACCTCACCAGCCCACGGAAGTGAGCCACTGGTCCTCTGTGGCACTGGCAGACAGGGACCAAGACCTTCTTCACTGGTCCCTCCCAGCTTCCAATGGACCTGGGTATGATCTGGTTCCTGATTCTCAGCCTTCACTTTTGTTCACCATCTGCCCTGGAGACTTGGCAAACGATTTCTCTGTGGTTCATCCCACAGTTTGCCCTCATACTCTCAGTCTGTGTGTCTTTTCATTTCAGATGATTTTGAATGTCTATCCCGGCCAGCCTGTTGGGACGAGTCCAAATTCCAACCAGCTGGTACAGCCCAAATTGCTGGAAGCCCAGAAGGGAGACATCTGGACATTTCAGGCTGTTGGAGGCCATGACTTCAGGGGACCCTTGTAGGCCTGATCAGACTTAATTTCAGATTTCAGAGCAAGAGTTATCAACCAGCACTGGGAGACCCCGTCAAACCTAAGACATTGCAAGATATACAACAGGACTTCCAAGGGACCTCTTGTGATCCCTGGTTCCTCCAGTGGGATTGCCCTCTCTTCTGATCAGCTGGCCCTGTGGCTTTCATGCCTGTCTATCAGGGATTTCGGGCTTGTATAGTTATTGGTGGCAGCTTCCCAGCAAGATAACAAGGATCCTCGAGTGCTTATTCTGGATGTTTGTCCTCAAGGACCTCGATTATTTATTATGGTTTTGCTAGATGTCCAATTTTATTTGTTCAACAAAAAGGTTATTAAGGCCTCCTCTCTGAGATGTATGTATATGGGTGATATCTGGATGAAAAGGACATAGCTCTCTTGTTCATGAGAAGTTCACAGGTGGTCCAATGGGCATCTGGGGCAGCGGTGCCCAAGACAGAGAAGCAGGATTTGGTTTTAGGGTGCAGAGCTTGGTTCAGGGGCTGGCTTCACCATTTCAGTCTCTGTGATCATGGTCACATTACTCAACTTCTCTGACACCTCTGCTTTATCAACTGTTCCAAGGAGGCTAATATAGCCAAAAAGTGTTGAGATAATGCACATTAAGGGCACACAGGAGGTGCTCAATAAAGATTACTTTCCTCCTCTTTCCATTCCCTAATATGGCACACGTGGCTGAGTTTTTATTACATAAGATGAACTGAAGCCTCGATAATGACTCAGTGAATCTGAATGGTGTGGACAGTAGGACAGTAAACCAGATGATGCTGATATCTAGTTTCCCTGCTCTCCACCTCACCCTTTGCCTGATAATAAACTCTTCACGGTTCATCAGCATTGCATTAAATGCCAGCGCTCCCTGAGATCACAAGCAGCCTCTTCCATCCCTGACTGATTCCTGGTACAGACCCTTCCATCATTCCCTCATGATCGTATGTACCATGACCAGGAGACACCTGAGCCTTGGGGGCTTCCATAAGCAGCCACAGACTTGATGACATTCGCGAATTCAGTATTGCCTGTCAAATAATAAGGAATTCTAAAAACAACATAAGCCCAAAATAACTCCCTCATGAATGCAGTGTTTGAGTGCTGACAGTCATCACTATGGTCCATTAAAGCTTTGGCAAGGATTTCTATCCTCACTGAGAGTCAGAGTTCTACAATAGAGCTGTCCCAGTGTGTCCTTTCTTTTTTTTTCTTTTCAAAGATTTTATGTATTTATTTGAGAGAGAGAGAGAGAGAGAGAGCATGAGCAGCAGGAAGGGGCAAAGGGAGAGGGAGAAGGAGAGAATCTCAAGCAGCTCTGTGCTGAGTGCAGAGCCTGAGGCAAGGCTCCATCTCACAACCCAGAGATCATGACCTAAGTTGAAATCAAGAGTCAGATGCTTAACTGGCTAAACCACCCCGGCACCTCTGTCCTTCATTTATGATGGTTAAATATTTCAGTTTATCTCAGGAAATGGTCTGAAATCAGTGGTTCTAATAAAGCTGGAGTTTTTAAAGTAATTTGGATGCATTGAAATATGCTGCTGTATTTGGAATGGCAGCTGTACAATAATATCACGCGTGTGCTTCGCATTGGTGCTTTATATGAAATCACCCATTCAATCTTTGCAACAACCCCCTGAAGTAGGGCACTGCCATCATCTTCATTTTACCATCGAGAGAACTGAAAAACAGGGATTATCATACTTGGCCAAACTCACACAGTTAGTAGTAGTCAGGGAGTTAGGATCTGAATCCAGGTACCTTGTTGGACCTCAGAAGTCATGTCCTCAATGGCTGTAATACACTGGCTCTGAAATATACCCTGCTTGTACAGTAATAAGTTAGTTTGCCATAAATCCACTGATGCTGGCAAAGGACACAGGACTCCTGGGCCAGAGACAAAGGGCCGTTCTTCAGTCATGGCAATGGCGATAACTAGAGTATCAGCATTTACACCTGTTCCCTAAGCCTGTCTCCATAGGGTGAAGCAAGGAGGGGCCTGAAGGTGACCCTCAGCTAAGGGAACACTAATCTTTTAAAATAGGATGTAAGCATATCTGCCCTTCACCCTAGAGGGCGACATTGCTTTGATTATACTGATAGTAAGCAATTTGCCCTTTATTCTGGATCCAAAGGCACTATCTGGAGACACTCTACCTTCCAAGGCTGTTTGCTTTACAAACATCCTTGAGAAAGTACATCAGAATGAAGACAACTCATGGGTTTCTGCCGTTCCGTCTCATCCTGTGAGCATGAACTGTCTCCCTATAGATCTCTGTACTCCCACGAATCTAAAATCTTAATGTGTGGTTATCATTCACAATCTTGAAATCATATCAGATATGGGGTTTACATAGTTTGGATTGCAAATATGAAGGGTTTCTTGGAAGGAAAAGTCACTGTGAGCTAGGGTGGGTATTGAAGTGTTTTTGGATTGGGGGAGATTTCACTAAGTCAGAAGATGGTGGAGAGCGAAGTAAAGGTGAACGTTTTATGTTGTGTCACAGCTGAGGCTAGGTGCTTCTTCTACCTTCTTCTAGCTTCTTCTAGCACTGCACTGGGTTCTGATCATGGTTCAGTTGTTTATGAGTCATGTGTGCTAGGAAAAGTCTCTGCTCATTGCTTATCAACTTTTCCTTTTCTTTTCTATAGGGAACGGATACTCATTACCTGCAGATGTAGAGATCAGAATTTTGGTCAATATCATAGTGAATAATGGAAAGGCATTTGCTTATCTACATACTTAATAGAGAGTGGAGAAATTGAGTTGGATTTTCTTTGTATTGATGAAAATTGGTGATATGACCACAATTTGTCCAGGTTCTTTGAATAATCTTTATTTTGAATATCTTTATTTTGATTCTCCTATTTTTATCACAAGACACAAGCATATCATCTCCTTTCTCCTAGCTCACTCTGACTTTTCTCTCCCTGACGGTGTCACTATTGCTCTCAGTTCATCCCTTATACCCATCATCCAAGGCAAAGTTTGGACTCTCTAACTCTGCTCACATGACCTCTTAGAGCTGGCCAGTCTGCCACTTCTGCTTCACCTTCCCTTTCCTACCTCTTATACTCTACTAACTCTACTGACCAGCCATACTAAAAGTGATGTTTAAACACACACACACACACACACACACACACACAGTACTGAATTTCCATGTCTTGGCTTATACTCCTCCCTCTCTTCGAAAAGCTTCCTTTCCCACCCTCTCACTAGCTCACTCCTGTTCCCACTTTATGAATCAACTCAAAATTATCTCCTCCTCCCCTACAAATAAAACAACTAAACTCCATGCTCTAAATGGATTTCTTCCTCCCCTCCAGCATCTATCATCCATCTCTGTCTTGCTCTATTACTGCCATTGTATTATAAAATGTGTAGGTAAGTGTGTCTTTCTTCATTAGACGATGGATTTTTAAAAAGTGGATAGTAGGTCCTCATTGGATATTTGTTCAATGAGTGAATGAATACAACTGATTCTATGAACAAAGGAATCTTTGGATATCTAGGTCAAGACCCTCATGGTGAGTACACAGCAGATCACAGCCTCATCGTCTTTCCTACATGTGGACTTGAATAAGAAGGCAGAGGGCAGGGCTGGCTCTGCCTGGACACCCTGTGTCCTCCAGTTCCTTCTTCCCTTCTCACCCAGCACAATTCCCATCTCTACCATTTACCCCTTTCTCATAGGGGATTAGTCAAAGCTAAAAATCAGGATTAGAGGAAATTGGGAAGAACTAATCCCATTTAGCCTAACCTTTTCTCCTTTTAAGAGCATTTTGGATTTCAGAGAGGCCTCTTAAAGATCCAGGAGATGATAGAGCTCTTTCACTGAAAGAATCCTGAATGGTGGGACTCCAGGTGGTGGGCCAGAGAACTTAGTGATCACACCACAGCTCCTTCTCCTCTGGTCTGTCCACAGGAATGAAAGTGGATTCTGCTGGCTGATACCCCAATTGGTTTTCAGGGTCACAATGAAGACAAATGATCGATAAATGCAAATCTAGAGTCAGTTTTGAGAAAATAAGCATTACCAAAGAAAGCTATAATAAGTTTATTTTCCCAGGGTGGGCTCAGTTTTCATGAATCTGAAGCCAAGGAGGACATGAGGTGTGACTGCCACCCTCTGGAGGCCTGAAGGGTGTGTGAGGGCTCTATGGGGTTCATCATTTATGTCTCTGAATTCTCAAGAGATGTGCACTTCAGTGAATTGGTGGTTCTGAGCTGGGAAATGGCTTTGAGATGGATGCCAGAGCAGTGGAAAGTCATTTTCCCCATGCTTGGGCTCCAGGAAGGAGACTTTGAACATGGGGACCTCTCTGGAGAAGTCAGGGAAACTGGTTACAATTGCTGTCACATTCCAGTGCTTTCCATTATTTGACATGTTACAGGGGCTCTCTGTGTACTCATATATACATTTTGCACGTTGGAGGAAAAAGTCAAAACTTGGCAGTGGGCAGGCACGTGTGGGTGTGGGTGTCTGGTAATCTTGGATTCAGATCACTTACTAGCTGAGTGACCTATGCAACTACTTCCATCTTCCGTTTCGCCATCGGTCATATGGGGATGATGAAATCCACCCAATTTAGTTATTGGGAGGGTTACACGAAATGAAGAGCACTTGATACAATACATAGTAAATAGCAGGTGCTCTGTAGATGGTGTCTGTTATTGGTATAGAAACAGGATGTATTTATTTATTTGTTGTTTACTTATTTAATGACGTTCCACCTTATCCCCAGACTCCCCTCCAAACTGGGGTAGACAACAGAGAGCGTGCTCCGACCCCAGCTACTGACTTTGATCAGAACTTTATGAAAGAGAGACGAAGGGAACAAGAAGGTAAGACTGAACTGGATGAAGAAAAGTTGGGAAATGTAAAATCAGTTGGAAAACATGCAGAGTTACAGACTTAAAAAAATATTATTTAATCATTTGTACTCTGACTTGTTAACAGAGGTTTTTTTTTTTTTTTTAAGATTTTATTTATTTGTCAGAGAGAGAGAGGGGGAGAGAGCGAGCACAGGCAGACAGAATGGCAGGCAGAGGCAGAGGGAGAAGCAGGATCCCCGCCAAGCAAGGAGCCTGATGTGGGACTCGATCCCAGCACGCTGGGATCATGACCTGAGCCGAAGGCAGCTGCTCAACCGACTGAGCCACCCAGGCGTCCTGTTAACAGAGGGTTTTAAAGTAGTTTACAAAGATACGTCAGAGCAGAATGAAAATAGCTGCGTTATATGCATTCATACCCTGACTGTGTCCCCAAAGGACTTTAGCTTATAAGTTTAAGCAAATGCCAGGAAATTAATAATAATGAGAAAGAACACAAATGAGTGAGCAGAAGAAAAATTGAATAGAGATGCTAAGATGTGGTTTCTGTGCTTAGCAAGTGGGCCCTGGAATCTGTCCTGAGCCTTTATCTCATAGGCATGAACTCTGGAGAGGGCAAGCTCGAGAACTTGAGCGTGGTTTTCTGTAGTCATCTGGCTTCCCCAGCTTTGCTTGCGATCTGCTCCTCTTCAGCTTATGCCCCCAACTCTCAATTTGGATTCCGCTGTGGTCCTGCTCCTGCCTTCTGGCACCAAACTCTGTTCTCCCTGCTCTCTTGGGACTTTGCCTCAGGGCCCCTCTAGCACTCTGTTCCTGGCTGTCCCATCTTGGTTTCATGGAATCCAAATCCCCATATGGACAGGAGCTGCCTGGGAGAATGGGACACGCTCTACCAACCATTACCCCACACCCACACTAATAACCTAGTCTGGTTTTGTCGCTTGCATACATGTCTGGTTCACCTGCTCAGGTGTGGATCCCGGTTTGGGGACCTTTGCCTCTCCTGACTGCCTACGAGGGCTTGGATTACCTTATGCACAGTTTGTGGTTTCCGTATGTCACTGGCTGGCTTGTCAATTTGCTGATGGGACGCTGTGCAGGCATACTCAGGGCAATCGTCCAGGATTCTCAGGTATCCGCTCAATGAATATTTAAACACAAGAGGGCTTGCTTCTTGGCTACAAAACAACATCATCAGCAGCAACATAAGCAACAGTAGCAATAATATCTTCAATTTTTGAGCATTTTTGTGCCAGGCACTGGGTTAGAAATGCTATACCCATTCTTCCAAAATGTCATGAGTAAAGGATACTTGTTAGCCCCATACTACAAAGAGCAGACTCAGGCCCAGAGAGGTTTGATGATTTCCCCAAAATCAAATGAGTATTAAATTTAAATAGGATTAAAAAACTTTTCTTGACACAAAGGCTGGTTTTGCCCACACCTCTGTACCTTCCAGTTCACTCTGTGGCATCCATGGCAGCTAAGGGACAGCTGTCTGGAGAAACTAGGAAGAGGTCTCATTGGGGGTCCCTAATAGCAAATGCCTCAACCTCTCAACACTCTCTATTTCCAAATGTCTTCTGAGGTAAGCGTTCATTCAAAATGAAGGCATTTTTGGCAATACTAGTCCCAGTCAGCAGCCGTTTATTTATAGCTGTACCCATTCTGCTTTCTCCGGGCTAGGAAGGTCAGCCTTTCTCAAAACCCGCTTCTTCACACGTCCATTGGTTTATATGTTTATCCTTCATCCATCACGCTACTTACTGACCATCCAGACCCCACAGTGGGTCTTGGGGAATGGCCTTTCCTCGGCCTTTGACGCCAGTCCTTCTGCCTGCTTTAGGAATGAAGGTGCCATCTAGTCACCAAAATTCTAGAAAGCCATCCATCTGTCACCCCCTGGCTTGTCATTAATGCCCCCTTTTCTCAATGTTCATGCCTATCAGAACACCCCCATTTTTCCCATTCTTTTCTATCCCCTTCTTTTTATCACCTTAGCCTTCGCTTCTGAGCCAAGCTCCTGAAGAATTATCATGACACCAACCTTCCCTCTTTCCGTACATTGACTCCCAACCCCTGGGGTGTGGCTCCCCTTCCCACCCCACATCAGCCTCGTGGAACTGCCCTCACTGAAGTCAGTCTACTGCACACTTGAGTCCACACCACACTGGTCTATCAGTCACACTGGGCAGCTTTTTCTTTCATTCCTCTCTCCCTTCTCTCCTTCCTTCCATATTTCCCATGTTTTGTGCTACTTACTGAAAAAATGAAAGTAAACAAAAAACAAAATAACAAAACAAAGTCCCAGCCTCTGGTCTCATGAGCTTATTTATACTCTAGCGGGAAAGACTGAACTTAATCAAAGTACTGTAAAAATAAGTAGAACATGAATTTGTGATAAATATTGGTATGAGAACAGAAAATAAAATATTTCCCACAGGAAGTGAGGTTTAAATGTATATTGAAGGACGAATATGTCCATGTAGCTCAATGGTAGAAGGCAGCTGCAGAGAGAACAGCATGTGCAAAGGCCCTGGTGAGAGGAAACCAGTGCACTGAAGGAACCATGCTAAGTCTGGAGTGGCGGCCACACAGAACAGGGGAGCCTGAGCGAGGCTCAGGGGTGGGCAGGGCTGAGTGTGCAGGGTCTGGTGGGTCAGCTGAGTAGCTCTGGTCTCCATCCCACAAGTACATGGGAAGTTGTTTCTTTCATTTTTGTCCTACAGCATGCAGAATGAGAAGGGAGGAGAAAGTGCCATGTGGAGATGGTGGTTGGGAGGCTTGGGGCTGATGGCAGCTTGTTAGTATGCCCGATAACCATCAAGAACAGAGGGGGCTACGGGTCACTTTACAAAGGGTCAATCAATTTGTGTTGGGATAATTAAATTTACCTCTCTGAGGGGAGGAACCTGAGTGTTCAGTCATGTGAACCCTATTTCTTCCTCAGATCAAGAAAATTTATGCAGGGAGTTAACTTGCTTCCTCCTGAGGAAGCTGCTTTGCTGCCACATAAAGCGATTTCTTGAGATTCCTCCCTGGGCACTGGCCCCATCAGTCAGACTGCACAAGCCAGGAGGTTGCCCTGTTAGCAGTGCCCTCAGATCTTTACCCACGGGGATCAGCTAGGGCTCCCAGCGATGGAGGAAGTTCCAGGAATGACAGTGTCTGGGAGAGTGATGACAGCCTCCTCTCTCCTTGGGCTTGGGGAGCTCTGCCTGAGGCAGCTTCCTGTTTGCCCTGAGCCTCTGATAGCAGGGCCCCGTGGGTGTCACATTGCAGCCTGGGTTAAATGAGACCACTTCAACTGCCAACTGGACTAGGGTTTTGAAATCAATTATATTTTTTAACCATTAAACTTTAGAACTGAACTACGGAATGGGATTGGGATATGTGTGTGAAGCGCATTTGTGTCCTTGTGGCATTCCTTCCTCTGAGTTCTGTGGATATGGTGGGTTGGGGGGAGTCCAGTAAATGTTTGTTGAATGAAGGTGCCATCTAGTCACCAAAATTCTAGAAAGCCTCATCTTGTAAGAATGTTAGAGCAGCAAGTAGATAAGAAAAGATATAGGGCATGCTGGGGAAAATCCTAACCAAATGGGAAGATTTGGTGGGACCAGTAGAGTCCCAGGCTGGGGATAGGAGTGTCACCCAGAAGGTAGAGACCGAGGGACCTCTGGTGGTGAGGGTACTGTATGGAGAGTGAAAGATCCACTAGCTGTTCTGGATGATCCAATCTGGGGAAAGGGTATATTCAAAGAATATTTTAAAGATGTGTGGTCTGTTACCTTGGAGTAACTCCTTTAAATCCCTGTAAAGTCTTCACTGAAGTTCAGGATGACTCTTCAAGGTCTTTGCTGTTGGATGGGTGTCTTATTAGATGGGTCAACAGGAAGAGACATGCCTCAAGGACACCGCCATTTTGGTTTACAAATAAACAAAGGACAGTGTCTGTCTGGACTGCGTTACGGTACTGTGTTTCTGGTGGCATCCTGGATTGGCCCTGAGCCTTTCCAGTATTGCAGGCTATTGGAGGAGCCATCTGTACAGGGACTTTATACAGAATATACATTGGCACATCCTGGGCTCTCCCAAATTGAGAGGCTGTCAGAATCGGAAGGCATTCTGGAGACCAGTTAGCATTTTACAAATGGGGAAAATGAGGCTCAAAAAGGGATAGGCCCTAGTAACACAGAACTTCTCAAGGAAAAGCAAGAACTCAAGTTTGATATTGTTGGGACAAAAGCTTGTTTCTATTTTACTTCTTTTTCCCAGTTATGTTGACTTCCTTAGTTTCGGTAGCCTTGTTAATTTGAATTAGAACTCCCCATGTCTGTTAAGACTCCTTGGGTTGCAAGTAGCAGAAACAATTTCTAGCTAACTTAAGCCAAAGGCAGGGATTCATTAGAAAACACTGGGGAGACTCACAGATCTGAAGGAGGAGCAGAACACCAAGACGTGGGTGCATAGGACTGGGGCAGCGGTGCTGACCTCCCTAGAGCACTCGCTGGCTCACTCCAGCAGCTGGGTTTTTGGACTCAGATTAATCATGCATTTCTTTAAAGCATTTTTTTTCTCCCCTTTTACAATCTCAGTTGAAAGCATTTTTTTTTTAATAATGATTTTTTTAAGATTTTTTTCTTTTTTAAAATTTATTTGACTCAGAGAGAGAGCACAAGCAGAGGGAACAGTTGGCAAAGAGAGAGGAAAAACAGGCTTCCCACAGAGTGGGGATCCCTGATCTCCGATGTGGGGCTCAATTCCAGGACCCTTAGACCATAATCTGAGCTTAAGGCAGACATTTAAACAACTGAGCCACCCAGGCACCCATCACCTCACCCAAAATTGCTGTAGTGGTTCTTGTCTCTTCGAAAGGATCAGAACTTTGCTTGATGACACATAACTTTGGCCACTTTGTGGATTAAATTTAATGAGTAATTTTATGGACTAAATGTTTGTGTTCCTCCAAGATTTGTAGGTTGAAACCCTAACCCCCAAGAATGTGATTTTTTTTGGAGGTGGGGCCTTTGGAAAGTTTAGATGAGCTTGTGAGGGTGGGGACCCCATGACATGATTGGTGCCCTTCTAGGAAGATAGCAGAGAGTTTTCACTCTCTCTCTGGCATGTGGACACAGCAAGAGGGTGGCCCCCTGCAGACTGGAAAGAGAGTTCTCACTGGGAACAGCATCTGCCAGCACTTTGATCTTGGACTTCCAGAACTGTGAGAAAAAAACGTCTGTTGTCCAAGCTGCCCAGTCCATTGTGTTTTGTTACAGCCACCCAAACGGACTAATACAAGTATCCTCTTGTGTGCAAATGACCGCACAGTCAGTCTCAACTAACTCCCAGGAGCTAGTTTGCCAGATACCACGAATGAGAGACATGTTAGGGGATTTTTGTAAATAGAAGATTGACAAGAAAATGTAGTTGAAACTAAAATTTTGGCATTTTGCTTCTGAAACTCAAAGTATAGACAGTTGCCTATAAGTAGTACATATCTTAATATTTCATTTTCAAAACTTAGTTTATATTAACTTTTAATATAACTTTTTTTTTTAACTTTGTAAGTGTGCACAAATTCCCTGTGCTAACAAATTTCATTCCAGCAATGGAACCGCAAATGATTGTGTGACCCTAGGGCAAATTGCTTTGAAATTTTTAGTTTTGTCTGTAAAATGAGGGTATGGAGACTGAGCAGAGCATAACGAAATTTTCCCTTGTATTCTCATATAATAATCTACAAATTATTTTGAATTGCCAATTATTTCTCTAGTGATGGTTTCCCTTACTAGATTTTAAGCTTCTTGAAGACAATATTTTACCATGAGAGCATCACTGGTCAAACTTCAGTTGCTACCCAAGCTCTAAGATGGGGATGGGAACAAATCAGTATCTTGAAGGGGGCTGGGCTGGGCTCCTTTGGTGGACTCAGGCTCATTGCTGGAAGACAATGGACATGATTTTATGTTTGAGAAACATGGCTGTTTCAGTGTTCCTAGTTTGGAAGCCTCTTCATTTATATCTCACATCACTCCATAAAGTGTTTGGGATGCAGCAGATGTCAATTGCCTTTGCTAAGCTCTTACTCATAGGGACTGCACATACAAGCTTGGATGGGGGCGAGAAGGATGTTGGGGCTTCCTGGTTCTCAGTTCTGCCACCTTGAGCAGACAGACCAGAGCTGATGCTGTCTCCATGAGCTGGATCACAGTGACAAGCAGATATGCCTCTGTGACCTCATCAATTACACATAGACTAGCAAAACCAAATTTGCCTTCATCACCAGTGAGGAATTCTGACACACAGGCAGAGGAGGCTCTTTTAGTTGGAATGGTGTAGAGTAGAGGACTGAGCAAGGCCAAAATACTCAGTCCTGTCCTTCTCTTCCTCTCTCTTTATATTTATTTCATTCATTAATTAGTTAATTAATTCAGAAAACATTGAGCACTCCTACACATCAGCCCAGTTCTTTGGTGAGTGCAAGATAGGAATCAGGAGCAGTTGGAGGAATCCAATTCCACCTGGGTGAGACGGGACCAGAGGAAACGTCCCAGAGGAGGATCTCTTATGCTGACTGAATGGATGTGTCACTATTAATTAGATGAAGATGGCTGGGCATTGGGGAAGATGGGAGAATGGTCCAGGCCAAGAAAATTTTGGTCAAAGGCAATGCTGGACCGAAGGGAGTATATTGAGCTGTGACCTGGGCTGGTGAGCTTGGAATTTATCCCATGTCCAGTGCGGAGTCTCTGAAGGAGCTTTATGCAGGGATAACCTTATGAGAATTGTATTCTAGAAAGCTCTCTTTGGCAACTCTGTGGAGAACAGGTGGCGTGCTAGTGAGAGTGGTAAGAAAAGGTGGAGAAAGGAGGTGAGGACCTAAAATGGAATATGCAAGAATCTTATTCAACTGTTCTCAATGGGCTCGAAAGTTTAGGGACAAACAACATGCGAGCAGTTTCCAGAGGTCAAGTGGGACCTTGTTATAAAAGTTCTCATCTTTTAGATGGACTTACAGCCCAGACTTGCAGTGGCCTTAGCATGGGGCCCTGTGTCCACCTGGCTTCTGTTACCCTCAGAGAGAGCCTGGGGTCAGATGTGGCTTAGTGTCCAGAAAGGTTTCCTTTTCTATTTTTGTTCCAGTCTCTTTCTTTGGGAATCGGCCACGTGCAGGCCATGTGATTGGTCCCTCTCTGGTCATGGAACCGGATAGATGTCACACCCCAGTGATGCCAGGAGAATGAAGTGTTGCAGCACTGGGGCCCCCGTCTGAGTACCTGAGGGACTGAGGCTCCCTAGGATGCTTCACAGACATGTGCCGCCTCTCTCTGTCTCTCTCTCAGGAGGGCAATGGTTCACAGGTAGGAGCTGTCTTCATCTCTGCCATGGCTCTGGTCAGCAGGTCAGCCTGCATGATCCAGAGCACGGTGCTGCCAAGCCTGCTGTCTCTGGGCTTGAGAGGAATAGAGGCTTCTTCTCCTCAGTGGTTGGGCAAGGATGTGGGGAGGCAGCGCAGGGCTGAGGCCCTCCCTCTGCCTCCTTGAGGACTGCACCTCTGCTGCCCTTCCCCCTGCACTTTCCCATCAGCCTCATCATCTGTCTGTCCACCTCTACTTTCTCCCTCATCCAATAGGAATTTTCATATTCTTTTGGTCTTCCCAACCATGTCATTTTTTAAAAAGCAAATTAAAAAATTTTAAATTGTGTTAAAAGTACACATACCATAAAATGTACCACCTTAACCATTTTTTTTTTGATGCAATACGTGCTCTCCCTAATACCCACCCCCTGCTTCCCCCAACCTCCCCCCCCGCCCCTTCAAAACCCTCAGATTGTTTTTCAGAGTCCATAGTCTCTCATGGTTCACCTCCCCTTCCAATTTCCCCAACTCCCTTCTCCTCTCCATCTCCCCATGTCCTCCATGCTATTTGTTATGCTCCACAAATAAGTGAAACCATATGATAATTGAATCTCTCTGCTTGACTTATTTCACTCAGCATAATCTCTTCCAGTCCCATCCATGTTGCTACAAAAGTTGGGTATTCATCCTTTCTGATGGAGGCATCATACTCCATAGTGTATATGGACCACATCTTCCTTATCCATTCGTCTGTAGAAGGGCATCTTGGTTCTTTCCACAGTTTGGCGACCGTGGCCATTGTTGCTATAAACATTGGGGGTACAGATGGCCCTTCTTTTCACTACATCTGTATCTTTGGGGTAAATACCCAGGAGTGTAATTGCAGGGTCATAGGGAAGCTCTATTTTTAATTTCTTGAGGAATCTCCACACTGTTCTCCAAAGTGGCTGCACCAACTTGCATTTCCACCAACAGTATAAGAGGGTTCCCCCTTCTCCACATCCTCTCCAACACATGTTGTTTCCTGTCTTATTAATTTTTAACCATTTCTAAGTGTACAGTTCAGTCATGTTAAGTATTTTCACATTGTACAACATTGTACAACCAATCTCCAGAACTCTTCTTAGCTTGCAAAACTGAAACTCTGTACCTATGGAGCAACGTTCCCCATTTCTCCTTTCTCCAGCCCTTGGCAACCACCATTCTACCTTCTGTCTCCACACAAGTGGAGTCACGCAGTACTTTGTCTTTTTGTGACTGACTGGCTTATTTCACTTAGCATCATGTCCTCGAGGTTCATGGGTGTTGTTGCATGTAAGAGGATGTCTTTCCCTTTAAGGTTAAATACAATTCCGTTGTCTGGATAGACCACATTTTGTTTCTCCTTTCATCTGTTGATGGACAGTTGGGGCGGGTGGCTTCTGCCTTTTGGCTACTGTGAATAATGCTGCTGTGACCATCAGTGTACAAGCCAACCACATCACTTTTTGAACAAAGTGCCATCTCCTGAGCCCACCCTGCCATTCCCCATTCAGAGAACAAGAACCCGGCAGATTTTTCTGCTCTCTGCCCAACCGCTCTCTATCCTGGGCTGCCGAAAGGAATTTCTGTTCCAAGGACATTCTATATTCTTTTGCCTGGGCGATTTAGCCTTGTCCTTCACTCTAGTCATTTTTTTTTTTTTTTTTTTTTGAGGGGAAATTTTGTGAATTTTCTTGGTGGAAATTTTATCTATTTCCTTTGCACTGTTTTCTTCTGGGAAGATAGAGCGGAAGCATGAGTTGTAATGAGGGGGAAATACTCCTTAAAGGTCTTTCCCAAGGTGAGTGGAACAAGAGAGGAAGACACCACAAAGTGACTTCCTGGTGGGGGAGTAAAGGTAGAGGACGGAGGTGTGATCCTTCTGGGTCCTTCAGCTCCCCTGGATTGGAAGAACATGACCAAGTGTTGGGGAGAGCAGGCCTGGGAAGGAGCATAGGCCAGGCACCCAGGGTAATGCGTGCCATGCATGTGAAGGAAGAAGGGCTTGGAGGAAGAGAGCAGGGTGGTGTGAGACCTGCTGTGTGAAGTGGAAGATAGAAACATTGTCTGAAGATATGTCTGGAATGCTTTTTGGGTACCCAGGTATGTAAAATCTCCCGCACTCATGCCCTATTTTAAACACCAACATTTTGCTTAATATGGAGGTACAGTTTGTATTTCCTTTGAATGTGACTCCATGCCAAGGCTGGGCCTCATGGGGTTCCCCAGGATTTATTGAAGTAAAATGTTGATTCTAGAATCATTTGTTGCTGGTCTCTGGTCGACACTTCCTTTGTTTGAGTTTTTCTGGATTTCCCCTGTTTTCAGTCTTAAATTTAGAGTAAAGGCAGTTTCTCTAGGTCTCAGGAAAAATAAAATGGAATCTTTAGAAAAAACACAAGTAAGAGGTTGGCAATTTTGTCCTTTATGTAGGAATTCAAGCTTTAAAAGGGAAAACAGTTTCCTTGAGTAATGCTTTCCTGAGATAACTTGAAATATGATTTCACCCAAGTTTTCCTCTATTACATTTTATAAGCACACTAATAATTCTTCTGACTATAAAGTATAATATTTCCCATGTCATGGTTTCATACATTTCCTTACTCTTGGCCTAGTAGTAGAGATCATATTGGTTTAAGTGTCCTAAGAGACAAACTGTTCTTGTTGTCAGGGATGTCATAGAAGACTTGGGAGAACTGCGGTGCAGACCAGAGCTGGCCCTGAGAGTCCCCACGTTTTGCTGAGCCCTTGCCTGGGGTTTTGCACCACCCGTTCCCTCTTTGTGCAATGCTCCCATCCAAAGAGCCACAGGCATCTTTCCTGCTCTCTCAAGAGGGGTTTCTGCAGATCAAACTTCATCTGGATTCCATCATAAATTCCAATGTCTATTTCCTTGAAGATGGAAGGCATTTCTGGGGTGCCTGGGTGGCTCGGTCAGTTAAGTATCCGACTCCAGATCTCTAAGCTCAGGTCTTAATCTCAAGGTCACGAGTTCAGGTCTTGTGTTGGGCCCCATGCTGGCCATAGAGCTTACTTAAAAAACAAAATTCTATCAGTGGTAAAGTGCATAATAAACACATGATATGTATATGTATATGTGTGTGTATGTATAAAAAAATATACACACCTATATATACCTATAGGTATATATACACCTAATAAGGACCTAAACAATATAAATACATATACAAATACATAGACATACCTAAACACATGATATGTATGTGTGTGTGTGTGTGTGTGTGTGTGTATAAAGATGGAAGGCATTCCCTTCTCTGCCTTCCTGGCCCCCATGTCTCACTTTTATAGTAAACACATTTGTTTAATTTCAGGGCTGATTTGTCACTGGAAATGATGTTTCCACTAAAGCAAGTAGTTTCAAGCTTGCAGCATTTAATAATTATCAAACTCTTCCCTTCAGAAAAATCTCCCTAGGACATGACTTCCAGACGAGGAGAAGGCAGGTTTTCTGAAGCTGGTTGTTTGTAGGAGTGAGGGCATCTTAGGGAGCCTTGTGGAGAGGGCAGTGATGCAATCTCACTTGGGGTTTTAGATCTGACTTTAGTCCCCCTTTTCCGTATGACGGTTCCAGCAGTGTCCTTGGTGGGCCCTGAGACCACTTTGTTTTCCGTTATGCCTCATCATTTATGGAGGTTTTCCCCACATGGACTTCACCTTATGTCAGGTAGACAAATACAGTGGCAAATTTCATTATTTCACTATCTTTCCTGACGTCCTATGAGAATTAACTGTTTTATTTAGACAGTCGTAGTTGTCAGTCACCCATTATATCCCTGATCCCAGCCCTTCCTCCTGTTATTCTTGCATTGGCAGCAGCAAGAGTCTCTCTCTTTCCTCTGGTGTTGGAGGTTTGACTGATTAACCAACTTTTAGCGAGGGACGTAGTCACTGGAGCTTTTGTTATACTCCATGCATATTTCCCTCTCCCTGGTTTCTTTGATGGCAAAGCCCATCTCCCCTCTGGCAAAACCATTCATGTGCCTCTGCTGGGGTTAATGCTTCCACCTAGCAGTGACAGGGGGGCAAGACCCAAGCCCTTCAGAAGCAACTGGGAAAGAGGCAACGCACCTTCCCTTTGTAGGATAGTTCGTTGTAAGGATAGGGCGGGTGAAAACTGCTGCTTGCTGGCTTTGCTACCACGTGGGAAGAGCTTGTCTGAGAATGAAGCCCAAACATAGGAAAGCAAAGCTGCAAGATGGAGAACACAAGCTGTTCTTCACGACACCATTGGACCCCTTGACATTGGCATATGGAAGTCAGCTGGATCCCTTACATTTTTGACTATGTGGAGCAATACATCCACTATTTGTGTGTGCCATCTTGAGTTGGGTTTCTGTCATTTGCAACCAGCACATCCTAAGGGATACAACTCCCAGGTGTTTTATCCATGGAAATTTCTCTCTATTCAGTTTCATTGCACACAATGGAGGGACAGCCACCTTTCATGTGATTTTCAGACATTGAAAGGTCTCCTACTAGGGTTGCCAGATAATATATAGGATTCCCAGTTAAATTTGAGTTTCAGATAACAATACTTTATTTTTTTTTTTTAGTAGAAGTATGTCTCATTCATTATTGGAATTTCAGATTAACGAGAAATAATTTGTAGTGTAAGTATGTCCCATGCAATATGTGGGATCTACTTATATGAAAAATATTCATTGTTTATATGAAATTCATATTTTTTGAAGAATTTATTTATTTGTCAGAGAAAGACAGAGAGAGAACACAAGCACAGGGAAAGGCAAGCAGAGAGGAAAAGGCAAGCAGAGAGGGAATCAGGCTCCCTGTTGAGCAAGAAGCCTGATGTGGGACTCGATCCCAGGACCCTGGGATCATGACCTGAGCTGAAGGCAGATGCTTAACTGACTGAGCTACCCAGGTGCCCCTGAAATTCACATTTGAGTGTCCTTTATTTTATCTTGTAACCCCATTTTTATCAAATCTGCATATTTTAGGAATGTGATTGAAATAATATTATGAGGTTTCTAAATTTAAGAGAGGATCCTACATGAGTGTCTTTTATACCAAGAAAGTGAAATCCAAATTTATTTATTTATAATTTGTATTTTTATTTGTTGAGCCTGGTAATCCTATCCCCAGCCCACCTCAATTATCTTCCTGATCTGATGATACAGCACCTAAATTCTAGTGTCAGAGAGTCACCTTATTCTCCTGCTCCGTGGTCAAGGTAAAAAAATAAGGTCTGGGACATCAATGGACACCCATCCTTCTCAGGCATTTGAAGGCATGAGGGCATTACAGTAAATTATGACCTGTGTAGGTGAAAGTTACTCAGGAGAACTAACATTTACCAAGGTTCTCTCACTTGTCAACCATGAAGGAGAAGCTTTGTATCCATTGATTCATTTAACTTTTGTGACAGCCATAAAATTGATAGAGTTCACCTATTCCCATTTTTAAAAATAAGGATGAATACCCAACTTTTTGCACCAACATGGCTGGCACTGGAGGCGATTATGCTGAGTGAAATAAGTCAAACAAAGAAAGTCAGTTGTCATATGGTCTCACTTATTTGTGGAACATAAGGAATAGCATGGAGGACATTAGGAGAAGGGAAAAGCGAAGAGGGAAAAATCTTAGTGGGAGACGAACCACGAGAGACTATGGACTCTGGGAAACAAACTGAGGGTTTTAGAAGGGAGTAGGGGTGGGAGATGAATGAGCCTGGTGATGAGTATGGAGGAGGGCATAGACTGCATGGAGCACTGAGTGTTATATACAAACAATGAATCATGGAACACTACATCAAAAACTAATGATGTAATATATGGTGACTAACATAACATAATAAAAAATGAAATAAAATAAGGAAACTGAGACACAGACAGGTGAAGTAATTTGTCCAAAACCACATAGCTTGGAAGAAGTACCAGGTTCTACTGACCCCAAAGCCCTTGATCTTCTCATAGGTTCAGTTTCTTGGGGAGAGGGTGACTCCTGATATCTGTTAGTTGAGTGAGACATCCCCAGGGCACTGACAGAGAGAGCGGACAGAGGGACAGTGACTGCTTGTGGCCACAGCTTTTGGACCAGAGAATCCGTGACCTTTAATCTCTGCTCACACTCAGCTGGGATGGGTGAACCCTTTGACTACATGTTTCTCCCATGCCTTTCCTTGAGATAGCAATAAAACAAAGCAGATGTTCCTCAAACATATGAAAAATATTCAAATTACTCATAATTAGAGAAATCAAAATTAAAATAACATGGGATACTGTTTTTCACTTACCAGATTTTAAAAAGTTGAACCCAGCCTGCTGGCAGATCTCTGGGCAAACAGGTACCATTATACAAGGCTGGAGGGGATGCAAAGTGGTTCAGCGCATCTGGAGAGGCTCTTGGTCACACTCCTCAGAACTCTGTAGGCACTTACTTTTTGGTCTGGCCATGTCACTTCAAGACATCCCGACAATGTGAAAATACATGTGCACTGTTTGCAATTGCAAAGTATGTCTGTAGTTTAGCTAATAGCATTGTATTATGCGAATTTCCTGGTTTTTTAATTTTATAATTTTATTGCGGTTATGCAAGATGTTAACAGGAAGGCAAGCGGGGTCAGGGGGAGAGTACTATCCTGTACTATTTCTATAAGTCGAAAATGATATCAAAAGACAAAGTTTTAATGACAAGGAAGCAGAGTTTTCAACTCTGTATGTGGGGCATGGGGTCAGGCCTGGACCAGAAGTGAAGGGCCATAGATGCCCACGGGCCTCCTCTGCAGGCCCAGTGCCTTCTGGAGAAGGGGCCAGGGCTAACCTTATCTCATCTGTGACAGAAGATGGGGAGGGGTGCCCACAGTCCTCAGCCACATGCTTGCAGAGACTGCGAGGAGCAGTGAGCCCTCCCTGTGAGAAAGAGAAGGCGGCCTACCTGCCCAGACTGTTGCTAACATTTAGATTAAGTCCATGAAGGATGTCCTTGGAAATAGTTTCATTATTTTAAAGTTGCATCTCATATGTGAGAGGTTGACTGTTCTTTCTCAGTCACTGGTTATTTGTATTGTATGTCCAAACACCTTGAACTCTTAAGACCGAATGCAACTTGGTGTGGCATTTTGGGTCCTGCAGAGAGAACACTATGGAATACTTATGATGGGAGTCGGTCCTCTTTTCCTGAACAACTTGCTCAAAAATTCAGTCCTCTTATTTGTTTGAAAGACTGTAAAGTTGGCAGATGAATTCAAGTGTCCTTAAAATGACTTGGGCATCTCCTAACATTTTTATCATTTCTAATTTATGCCGTAGAGTAAAACAGACATGAGCTGTTTTCCATTTGCTCTTCTGAATTATTTTGCTGGAACTTGGCTTTGGGCTTCAGTGATACCTCCTCAAAATATCAAACCCTTGATTCTGTGGAGATGGGGTGAATTGATGGGGTGTGGGGGATGCTCATTCTGCGGCCAGCTTCTGGAGTCAACGCAGAGGCAGAGTGGGCCCAACGCAGTCAGGTGAGGGTGCCTATCCCTGGGGCCTCCTACCTTGACCACCGGCAGAAGCTAAATACCACGTTAAAGCTGATTTAATCCCCCAGGAGCCCCATTAAGATAAAAAGCTTACGTATTTTTCCAAAGATCACCAGGTTAATAAAATGTTGGAGCTGGGACTTGACCCCAAATCCAGAGCTCTTTTTCCTCTGCACACTACCCGGAAGAGGGAAATCTAGTCAGCCATCTCTGCCCCTTTGCTGAGACCATGCCTATGGGGAAAAATACTGGGTGCCCTCTGTCAGTGCAGACCCCTCATTTCTGTTCTAAAAATCAGAGCACCTTTCTATTGTTCCCAGCTCAGCCCTAGCATGTTTTCCTGGGCATGGAAGTCATATAGAAACCTCACTTGGCATTTTCGACAAGGTTGGCTGGTCCTGGAGGCTTCAGAACAAACCTCAACACCTTCTTTAGGATTCAGAGTCCTGGGGTACTAGGGTGGAAATACCAAGGACTTCCTTCTTTTCTTTTCAAGGGAACATTCCATGTGTGTTTTGAAGTCACCCCTTGAGTGTGACTCTGTCTCAGCTTTGGGTTTCCTTGGGTAAATGACTTCCTTCTCACATCTCAGTCTTTTCTATAAAGTGGGGATGGCATTTCTTTTCACAGAAGTATGGTCTGAATTGAGTGACCTGCCAGGAAAAGCACCAAGTACATTGTAGGTATTGAGCAAACGAATGTTATTATTTGGACAAACACTATTAATTCTCCATACAGCATTTCCCCGCGTATCCCCTTCACAGTGCTCAGGCTCTTTCCAACGAAGAAGGATAAAGTTGGAGAGCATGTTGCCTCTCAGAATTCCTTTTATTTCTAGAGGACAGAAACGCTGCCAAAGAGGAAAATGGAATTTATCCCAGGCTTTTGTGCAGGTTTTATTTGTATGCAAAAACGAGCAAGTCGTCTTTGTTCTCAAGATGAATTTCATTCTAATCGTTTGCCAGTGAATCTTTTAAAATTTCGTAATTGCCATTCTTAGCATGCTCCAAACTGAGAGATAACAAAAGGATTAGGTGGCCAGTTCAGATTGGGTTTGGAGATGGATGTGCATTTGAAATACTTCAGCTGTGCCCTGAATCATCCCAGTCCACTGAGACGTGAACAGTGCATGGTGGAGTCAGCAATGCCCACCCCACCCCGCCCCGCCCATCACCGGTCCTGGGGATGCTGGAGTGCCCCGCCCCCTCCCTAGCTCTACATGCAAATGTGTGGACACTTTACAACTTGGGAATTTTTTTTTTTTTCAGCATTTATTGTCCTATGTGATTCTCTCAAACATCCTAGGGAAGAGATAAGGTCGAGATTATGATCTTATCTTACACAGGAGGTTCAGAGAGGTTGTGGCCAATATAAATGACAGAGCCTGGACTTGAACTCACATCATGAGACTCTAAAACTCATAATCTTTCCACTATAATTGTCTGCCTGCATATTATAATGGTCCAAGTTTGAATTAATGACAATCTTTTTTTTTTTTTCTTTTTTTAAAAGCAGTCATGTAATCCTGTGTGAATTACCAAAACATGGAGTTTTGTGCTTTGGGGCTCTGGCGTACTGTTTCCTACTTCAGCTCTCAGACCTCTTGGATCTCTTTCCCCCTCACCACCTTGCTCCCCCAGCCTGCGGGCCCCAGTGGGCAAGATGCTCTCGCTTCTTCACATCTCAGAGCACCACCAGTATGAAGTGATAATGTATTGGGTCTTACTAAACATTTGGGGTGACAAGGTCACAGTGAGAAATATTAAAGCTAAATGTTAAATATCACCGCTTCCATCACCCAACAAAGAAGTAAAAAAAAAAAAAAAAAAAAAAAAAAAAAAAAAAAAAAGATTAATCCTTCACAGAGCTGCCCTCATGAAGCAACCCAATCTTTGCCTTGCTTTTCTGTCTCGTTTCCTTTTTCACAGAGACAGCCCTTCTCTGACCCTTTTTAGGGTGTATCTTTCCCGTCTTTAAGGAAATCACCATCTTTTGCTCACGGAAGTTGGCTTCGTTTAAGTATCTTTCCTACGGATCCCTTCAGCCTTACTCAGTTCTGGCTGCTACAACAAAACACCATGGATGGGGGAGCTTAGATGACAAACATTTATTTCTCATCATTCAGAGCCTGGGAAGCCCAAGATCAAGGTGTCGGCAGATCTGGTGTCTGGTGAGGGCCCTCTTTTGGTTTGCTGAGAGCCTCCTTCTTGTGGGTTCTCACACTGCAAAGAGAGCAAGCACTAGTGTCACTTTTAGAGGGAAACTAATCACATCCTAAGGGGCTTCACCCTCATTGAAACCTAATTAGCTTCTAATACAATTCTAGGGGGGGCTAGGATTTCAACAAATGAATTTTGGGGGAACACGGACATACAGCCCATAACATCTCTTACATAGGCCATTCATGGGACAAAGGGATCTCTAACAGTTTATTGCCTACATTTGGTATGGAGGGAGGAAAGATCTTGGCAAACCAGGTCTGCTTTGAAGGATCTGCTACTGTGAGGTAAAGATACCGGCTTCCAGCTACCTGAGGACAACTTGTGGACACACATCCGTGTTCAGATGCACACTTACATGTCTCCCAAGGACACACACAAGTGTTCGCAGGAAACTCACATGAATCCTAGGTTTAGGATGAGAGCTGTTTTCCTAAGGTGACATCATTTCTGATCCTTCCCCTGGCTGAGGGGCAGGCAGACATCTACCTTTTTTCTCCTGCCTTCAGGTTCGTGCACGGGAAGGTTTCTGTGCATACGAAGTAGGGGTTCACCACACTACCTTCCTGAAGAGCAGAGCTGTATACCTCTTACTCCATCTCTGGCAACAGAAACAAAGGGACACACACTTTGGAGTTTGACCTTGGGTTAGTGAGGCTTCTGTCTGAAGTCCCTCTTGGCCAGCATTAGTGGAGTAGCACTAGCTTCTTACTCTCCAGGCTGTGTGAGATCTATGGAGGCCGGTGCCATTTCTTACCCAACCTTGTATTTTCATAGCCTAGTGCACACCTGACCTACAAAGGTTAGTTTAAAGACTCACTGACTGAATGGACAAAAAAAAAAATGAGTGTTCCTGCAACTAAAGGAAACTTGGAAGAATAGTGGATATGGTACATTTATATTTAAGCAAGAATAAAAACAATAGTCTTACTCTGTATCATTTTGGACTCAGGGTCTATCAGGTGAAGACCATATATTGATTTTCATATTTACTAAGGCATGTATTAGAATAGTGCTTTATATAAATAAATTCACTGCAGTTTCTAGTCTTCAGGATACCTAGAATACTTTGCCTATAGAAACATTTTTGAATGAATGGGTTTTAGGTCAACATAAGTGTCTTCATGTCAACATATGTGTCTTCATTTTTCCTTCTTTTTTTATGTTGGTTTTTAAAGTCAGTGATCTAGAAAATTCAATTACTGCATCAAAACTTTCTCTGATGATGACAGACTAATCAATTACTGCTGGAAATATTCCTTTGTAGAACACAGCTTTGTAATTATTTTCTTGCTTGAATGCAGAACTTGGCAATTGCTTTTACATGTAAATTCTGGGTAGAATTTTTATGACTTTTATGTAGTGTTTTTTGATAACAGAATGAGAAATTTGGTGGGTGAATTCTTCACCATTTAGTGTGAAGTATGGGAGATTAACTCAGGGAGATGTCTTGGGAAATTGAATTAAAAGGTTGGAAAATAAGAGAGAAAAGTGAGATGTTGAGGGAACTGGTTTGGGATTTCCACCATCTATAGTATAGGCATTCTTAAAAAAGAAAAGGAAAAAAAAAACAATGAAGAGAAATAGAGGAGAATAAATTATGAAAGAAAAACTTGACAAAAATTGTTTGTAAATGAAAGACAAAATGTATTTCCATATTGAAAAGGCCACATAATTCCCAGCGTGATGTTCAGAAAAACCCATATTGAGGCAAATCATTGTATTAGAAATAGCCTAAAGTTTCCAGAAAAAAGAAAAAAAATAATTGACATATAAAGGAGCAAGAATCAAAATTGTTACTTCTTCAAAAGTGATGGGAACCCAGAAGGTGATATGGTAATGACTCCAAAATTTTGAGAAGACAGTATTTCCATATTTCTATATCCAGCCAAAATAACACTATGTGTGAGGGCAAGATAACAATAGTTTTAAACACACAAGGCCTTATATGTTTAATGCCTATGTACCCTGTGTTGGGGAGCTACCGACAGACATACCTCATAGAAATGAAAGAGTCAATGAGGGAGACAAAAAGATACATTTGGTCCTGAAAATAGGATTCTAGTAGCAGAGAGGAAGGGCATTTTGAGAGCGTCCATGTAAGGAGATCCCAGGATGCTCGTCAGGCAGCAGGAAAGCAGCCAGCCCTGAAGGCAGCAGAGGTAAGCCTTCTGGAGGAAAATCTCCAAAGGGTGTCTGTGTGTGTGGAAGGAAACTGACAGACCACTTGATAACATTGGGAGGATTGTCATCTCACAGTTGGAGTACTTGGCATATAAAAACCTAACACATATTTAAAAAAACCTAAGCAATTTTTTTTCCAGGAAAAATGCAAGTTTTTGCAAGAAAAGAAATGGGCTCCTAGTGCACCTACGTCTCAGCTGTGAGTAATATTCCCATGGTCATAATAATGTAAGAATTGAATATTAATTTACCAGAAAGTGTGATCAAATGTATTAGGGGGATGGGAAGAGGGAAGGATATGTGCAGTTGCATATGGTGTTTGAAGAATGTTCCATTCTCCATGGTGATAAGTCAAAGGACAGAGTCTAAAACTGACAAATAATCAGGAAGTACCCGTATAAGCACGTTGTTCAGCTAAGTATGGTATCAAACACATGAGACAGGTAAGAATGGCCAGTGGCTCCCTCAGGGTAGGACGGGGACTGTGAACACTCTGACCCTTTCTCCTTCTTTCTTTCTACGCATTCTCAACAATCCTACACTGACCAGACAAATAGAGAACTTTATCTCGCTGTGTTGGAATGAAAGGAATGAAGTGAAGTCCATAACGTTGCCTTAGAAAGCTGAATGATCTTTTTCCCAAATTATTCAAATTCTTACTAGGCTCTAACAACACCCGTTCTTTTAGAGAGCCCAGTCCTATTCCTAAAGCAGAGAGGAAGTTTGAAAAGAAGTTCTGTCCATAAACTAGTGCTTGGCTCAGCTTGATGCACTATGGAAACTTACAGAGGCATGACAAGTCACATCCATCATGGGCTTGATCATTTTGGCCTGGCCAACCTACAAGGAGTTTATACAATTTTTTTTTTTCTCTAAAGATGATCTTGGATTGACATACCCTGTGAAATCAGTGAGGAGAGCTGGGTGGTGGTAGGGAAGGTTTTACGTTGCTCTGGAAATTGAAGCAGAGGAGGGGCCCAGAGAAAGCACAATGTTGACATTTTGGTATATTTGGAATTGTTTTTATAACTCCTTTGCCTCTGTTAATCCATTACTAAGTGATGGTTAGGGAATGAAGCTTAGAATCAAAGTATTTACTCTCTTTCTTCAACTCTCCCTGCCCCCTATCTTCCCCGGTCTTCCTCCCAGCATCATTTTCTTCCCGTGAGCTACTCGAGTCCTTGCCCTTCCAAGCCCAGCTTCCATGGGTGTGGATATCCTCAGCTGAGTGCCCGTGTGGGTGAGGCCATTGGCTGCAGTGACATTTTTACCCCTGGGGATGTGGTTGCATTGAGATACAGTAACTTTGGTTCCAAATAGTCTCTAAAGACATCTGGCCCATTAAGGCAAATAGTATTATTTGTGAGTGATTATTGCTAAGAAGGCTCAGGCATGTATTGTGTGACCTGTTAATTGAAAAATTACTTCCTGTTTTCAGTGTTCTGCTGCTCACCATAGACAAATGATGATGCATTTGACAAACTTTTCATGAGTTTTGTGTTCCAGCTTAGCTCTGAATATGTAAAACAGTCTGTTCTCTATTTATTCGGTGTGTCCTGAAGTGAATTTTTGAATGCAACATGTTTTGTTCCCTATTAAAACTACCCAAGCTTTTGCAAGTGTCGAATAAAAGAACAGACAGTAGTAGGTCTGGGCTACATCCGGGGGCCACTGGAGACAATAAGATTATTTATTTGTAAATCCTCTGAGGACCAGGCAGTCTAAGCTTTACTCACTTTTCTGTTTCTCCTAGGGATTCTGTAGAATTTGAGCAAAGCTGCAAAATCTTCTCTTCCTATGCTTGATAGCAAAGATTATAATTGTGGGGCACTTTGTGCCATTAAGACAGAGAGGCCGAAAGGGTGTTTAAAAGGATGACAGTGTAAGTTAAATGTCCTAAGATTGATCAGGTGTCCTCTGCCTTCATGCAGAGTGTCCACCAAAAGCTCGCTGCTGTTGCTGAAGCCATGTGGTTGGTACTTAACGAATGCTTCTCTTGTGAGTGAATCAAGGCACGAGGAATGGCTCACAGGGAAACCACGTGAAGTTCTTTGAGGCCCCAGAGCTCGCAGCCTGCTTTCAGAAGACCTAGGTTTCTATCTTAACTCTAACCCTTTGCTCATCCAGAGAACTTAACAGAACCTCCATTTCTTTATCTGCAAATAGAGATGATTCTCGTTACCCCTTGTGAGTAGGAATTAAAATCATGCATGCCAACAATGTGTGTAAATGTATGTTTTTATTTAGCTTTAATAGTGGAAGTGATCAATGAAAATAGATGTGTGCTCTCTGTTACCAGGACAATTTACGTTTAGAATCCAGCACAGGAAATAAAGAATTATTTGCTATTTGAGCATTCAGGCCAACAGAAGTAAGGTAACTATATTTTGTGTATGTAATAAAAGCACAAGATTTGATTCAAATGGAAATAAGTCTCTACATATTTTAGGTTACATTGATACTGTCCGTTCTGAGTTCCTGCAGCATTTGCTTTTTTCTGCTGTTCACTTAGCACTTGGATGCGGTAAGAATGCGTGCTTGAATAACAATTATTAACTTGAGCGAGTTCAAACTTTCCTTCTGCCAAAGAGAATCTGCAGTTGGCAGCCGCGGTATCATCCCCCTCCCAGTCTGTTTCCAAAAAGGTTGTTTTTGCTTTACACAATTTGACATAGATATATTTGTTTTCCTCTGCTTTAAAACACCATTTTAAATGGTCTTGCCATTTAATTAGCGGAGACACTGAATCTAGAATGCTTGAGAAATAAACAAATCAAACAAGAAAAAAAAAAGGGTACTCTTTGTACTAAAAATCCATGGGAGAGAATGGAGAGGGAAGGCAGGAAGAGGAGGAACATAAAAAGAAAATGGAGAGGAAGATGTTTCTAGGGTCTTAGCAAGTGAGAAGCTCTGGAGGCAAAAGTCAGGGAAACGTTGAGGAGAAAGGAAAAATTTCATCGGTTTGACACAAGCCAAGAGTGGACTTCAGGCTGTTTTTTGAAGGTTGACCTCCACGTGGCCTGGCTTAGAGACTGGCCCCTGTGGTTCATGGATTTAGTTGGGTTATAGGTGGAAGGGACCACGTGATAGTTTACGGCAAGTTTTTCTCTGTCCAGCCAAATAGCTGCATCTTTTTTGTCACTTTCAATAGGCTCCTGCCTCATTCATTCCCCTCTCCTGACCATGAGAATAATTTCTATGAATCATGACGGTGGTTATGTCAACCTTCTGTTTGAAACCGTCTCGAAGGATACGGACTGCTCACACCCTGTTATTCAGATGTGACACATATGCAGGCACACACAACCATGAGCCCATTGCCCATTTGACTGCTCAGCATGGCCCTTCCTCTCTCCCTGGGAAAGAGTCTTCAATAACCCAGTAAACAATACCAATTTTCTGTCAAAGAGTTAAGATGATTTCCCAGCAGAAGGTGGAGAGCAGACCTGTTCTCTCGTCTGCCCCAGTAACGTCCGCCCACACCCAGAGTGGATGTCGACCAAAGTGGCAAAGGCAGAAGCCACATCCCACATGAAGTCTAACCAATACATGAAGGCACCAGTGACGTGGCAGAGGGCAGGGGTGTGGTGGGAGCGCCTGCCCTGATAGGGAGCAGTGCTCCGTCACCGCCAGTGTGGTCCATTTCCAGCACGTGAGAACACTGTCTGCGCCAGGGGCAGACTCTTCCTCGCTCCCTTCCTTCCCCCGTGCTCCACCACGAGATGGCACCTGTCCCTCCCTTGCTTTAGCTAGAGTTTGGTGAGCTATTGTATCCCGTGTTTGATCAGACCTATACAGAGATCCTGATGACCTCCCAGGACTGTGGAAGTCACAGCTTGAGGTGTGATTGGAGTCCTCGAGGCCTGGCATGATGGGTCCACGCCCAGTAAGACCTGTGGAGCGAGTTCATATCTTAGACTCTGGAGACGGGCTGCTGGCCCCAGAACGACGAGACAACCGTGACAGTAGAAAGAGCACTGGGGTTGTTCAGGCAGCTGTAGATGGGACCTTAACATTGGCTGGCACACCTGTACTCACCTTCTGAACTTTGGGTTGCTTTTCTAAGTCCCTATAGCCATTAAGTGCTATTCCTTTCAAGGGGCTCTGTTAAATTAAGTCCTGAATTTGTTATACTTTCAAGGTGCTTTATAAAATAAACTGTTGCTGCTGTTGTTTTCAAGTGCAGCTGCCTTAGTTATTTTAAACCCCAATGCATTTTGATTTAAAGTAAAAGCCAAAAAAAAAAAAAAAAAGAAGAAGAAGAAGAAGAAGAAGAAGAAAAGAAGTACAAGCTCAGCCAGCTTGCTTCCAATGGCCAGGTATTTGAGATTGTGACTCATTTCCGACAAATCCTTAAAGAATAAAAGGCGATTCACAAGGTAAAGAGAAAAGGGAAGTGGTCAAGTACTAACACTAACGTTTACCAGCAGGTGGGCAGCCATGAGAAAGGGAGGGGCTTGGAGGCGAGGCCAGTGCTTTAGAAACAGACCCTTCCTGGACCCCAGCATGGGCACAGCTCACCAGCACCCACAAGATGAAGTTCCTGCTCCTAAACGTGGCAGATGCAGGCTTGGAAACCTGCCTACACCTTCCTCTCCATCTTTCTGCATTGTCCCTTGCTTGTGTCCTATCCATGAGCTCTAGCCTCTCTCAAGCAGTCAAGTCTCCAATGGTGACACACTCTTTCATGCCTCTGTGCCTTTGTATGTCCTATTTCCCCTCCCTGGGAAACCCAGTTTTTTTTTTTTTTTTCTTTCTTTTTTTTTCTTTCTGCAGCTTTGTAGTCTTCTTCAGGAATTAGTAAAAAATATCGTCTCTCCCATGGACATTTCTCTGGTTCCATTCCTGGTCATATCCCAAACAGAAGCAATTGTTTTCTCATCTGTGAAGAGTCAGGATGCCAAGTATGCCTCTTGTCTACCCCACTTAATGCTGTGTGATCTCCAAGAAGTTATTTAATCTCTATGTGCTTCATTACTCAATCGTAACATGGGGATCCTATCAATAATACCATCACTTATAAAATTCTTAAAAAAATTTTTAAAAAGATTTTATTTATTTGTTTGTTAGAGAGAGAGCACATGAGAGAGAGTGAGTGGCAGCCAGAGGGAGAAGCAGGATCCCTGCTGGGCAAGGGGCCTGATGCGAGACTAGATTCCAGGACCCTGGGATCATGACTTGAGCCAAAGGCAGACACTTAGCTGACTGAACCACCCAGGCGTCCCTCACTTATAAAATTCTAATGAGGACGAGGTTCTTAAGAAAGTTTCCTGGAATCGCATACCAACTTACTAAGTGCTAATTATTTATTATTTTTATTATCATTTATTACTGCTACTACCATTACCACTATCTTATATACCTCCCTAGTGTTTTTGTTCACACAAATTTTATTTATGTGATTATTCTTATTTGTGTCAGTTTCCCTCAATCTCATTTATTTTTAATCTTCAGGGCTTACCATAATGTCTGGCATGAAGCGATATCCAGTAAATATTTCTGATTTTCAATTATTGGTGTCTATTTTCTTTTTTCCTTATCAGATGATAGGTTCTTGAAGTATGTTTTCTGCTTTATAGCCGTACCCTGAATGTAATCATCACTCAAAAGTCTAATGCAGAAACTGGTGAATTAATGAAGAGTGCATAGAAATGACTTCATTTAAATATTGGCTTCCAGAGAGCTGGGCAGACCGCTGGTGTAATGGAAGATTGTCTCAGCTTATCCTGTGGCATCAATTGGAAACCTGAAAGCAAATACTTTGGTCCGATTCTTTGTTTCACAAACTTCTGCTAAAACTAAATGGCAGTCAGTATGTCGTGTTAAAGATGAGGGTCTGACTTCTGGACCTGATGTCGGGGTGTGGAAGCCATCAGAGATAGATCAGGGGTTCCTATGGAGGCAGTCAGGTGACCTAGCTAACTTACATGTTCTTTGTGAATCTGAGAGGTACGATTCTGTGCCTCCCAGCCTTAAAAGTCTGTATTTCCACAAAATAAGCCCTTATAAGTAAAGTTTCTCTTCTTCTACAGACCACCTAGTGGATATTATTTGATGAGAGTTTTCCTTATGCTATATTCATCAGGTTACAAATAGTTTAAAGTCATCATTATCCTCAACGAGGGATCAGACAGAGCACAACACTTTGATCCAACTTCTAACTGAGGGAATATATTTCCATGAAAGTGGTTAAAATGGGTTGTTCCGTATCCTAAGAGTGTGATGTGCTTTTGACCCATTTCACATCTTCTTCCAGGGAATAACATTTTGGACTTTGAATTGATTATTTAACAGCTCTTATTAGCTCTTACTATTAAATACTATTCCTTTAAAGGGACACTTCTTAAGCTCTTTGAGTCCTGAATTTTTGTCTTGTTTAAAGAGTGCCATTTAAGGTTTAGATCAAGAGATTTTGGGGGAATGGTTCAAGTAGAAAATGGGATGTAACCTTTAAAGACTTTGCCAGGGACCTGGAACACAGAAAAAATGTGAGGTCATTATAAATGCAATGTGAGACTTTACTTTTTTTTTTTTTTTTTTTTTTTTTTCTGTAAGCTGCTGGAAATGAAAAGTGTAAATGGAAAGATAAATGAGGGAGGGATTTCAAAAGTTCTTCATCAAGGAGCCCAGTTATTGCCTGAAATGGCAAGGAGAGTAGTGCAGATGCTTCTTGAAGCTGCCTTGGACAAACTCAAATGCCCAAGAAGCCTAAACATGGCTGCCAGAAGCCCCTTGCTATGCTCGGCTTTAGCACCTGCCTCTGGGTGTTGGGTGCCCATAGATAAGTTTCTTTTTCCTACTGACCTTTCAGGAGATTATGCTTTTTAGACCAGTCAGGTGAGACCACATGCTTAGATTCTGGCTAATGGATTTGAGCTTCAGTAATATTAGCCACTTCCAGGCCAGGCTCCTAAAGTACCTTGTACAGTCTCTTTCATCATCTCAATTTGAAAGACCAAGAGCCAAAAAAGGAATCCAAAGCTAGGAGCAAGCCTTGTCCCCATGCAAGCAAGCCTGGGTTCCTGAGTGACCACGTGGAGGAGAGCCACCGGGGATAATGTTCTGCCTAAAAATATCTGCAGGAGGCTTTGTACAATCAGGCAACGGACTGAAATGTTGTTAAGCTACAGAGATCTCAGAGTTTATTTGTTATGGCAGCAGCTGTGTGACATTTTCTGACCAACAGAAATGAGTAAAATACAGATCTTGTCTTCAAGGAGTTAACTTCTTGGTCAGGAGAAGCATATAAATAAATGATTATAAAGCAATATGATCCGTAGAGCAAATAAGGTGTGTAAGACATAACAGAAGTAGAGCAGGGAGTGAGATGGGGAGGATGATGGTGATAGAAAGACTTTCTGGAGGAAACCCACCATGGTGTATTTCTTGCTCTCATGGGTGTGTTTAGGGAGGGGGGGTCTGGGGATGGGGAAAAGAGGAGAATGAGAGGCAGGTCAGTGTTGCTGGAGCAGAAAAGATGAGGTTGAGCTTGGTGACATGTGGGGCTGCAGCTTAACAGACCTGCAGAGTCTAACCGATCACACTGGGGACCTGGGCTTTTGAGATCAGTCTGTTCCATGTGGTGATCTGTGGTGATGTAAGAAGCTTGGGTCAGGATGTACATCAACACTCCACTTCTTGGAGTGTTCACAGAGTATGTCTTGCTATTAAAAAAAAAAGTCAGCTGAATTAAATAACAAGTGTAGTGATAGAGTTGATTCGCATTCAGGTGGGAGTTTCTTACTTTGTCACGTCCAGGAAACTCTTCATTGATTTGAGGGCACACTTTGAGTCTCTTTACTTTAGACAAGTCATGCCACTTCTGTGGATGATGGGTGTGTATATCCAGGGCATATATCCAGGGCAGGAGCCACTTAAAGGGCATGAGGAAGCAATTCCAGAGGAAGATGATAAAGACATTAACTAGAACAGTAGTCATACCACTAAAGAGGAGGGGATGGATTTCAGAGATATTTAGTGCAGGAATGCGGCACTGTGTGGACAGTGAAGGAGAGAGAGAATTAAAAACTAGGTTTGTCTGACAAGACCAGTGTTCTATTTACCATCCTACGCTGTACAGTGATCTTAAGGCGAGATAAGGCACCAGGCAGAATGTGAATTGAATTTTGGTAGTAGATCATTTATAAGAGCCATCCTTGCTCTATTTTCATAGGCAATATCCTTTAATGAAAGGCAGAATGTTCCTTTTGAGGAGCATAAACAAAATTCAAGGCAAGGGCTTCGAACTAATCTGATATTAGGTATATAAAAAAAGACCAGGTTGATCAGCAAGTGACAGGGAAATAGGGAGCTTTTATATAGACTGAAAAAAAATCAATACTAGCATAATAGTTTACAGAGGCAATGCATTTTTTAGTTAAAAATGTCTAAAGATGAGCGTATGAGTCGATAGGTATAGAAACTCTTGAGGACATAATTCTCATTCAGTGCAGATAAGCAGTTATCTGAAGCCAATTATCTGATATAATAAGAAAAGAGCTCATGTTTTTGCAAAGTGTCTTCCTTTGAGTATGTTTTAGGAACGATTATTTTCAAAGTTAGCCCGCTTATTAGGGGACTTTTCTATATCTAACCAGAGAGAAAAAGGGAAGAAGATTTTGAATATATACTATGTTTAAAGAACCAGTGGCGTTTTGGGGCTTTTTAGAACTGGGTCGAGAGGCGTAGCCAAGGTTTTCAGAACCTCTCTAATTTAGGTATTCAGGCTTAGATATTATAAAATCCAAATATTCTAATTTATAGTTAAAGAAAGAAGACATAGATAAGGGAGGAGTCTTGCCCAAGGTCACAGTTCGGTAGGCTGTGACTATAGCCTAGGTATCTTAGCCTCCAGTGGGTCTGAAATGTTAAGCTCAGTGCAAAACTGGGCTCTATCTTAGCCACTGTCATATCCCTAGAGAGGCTGGAGCCCTGCATGGCACAGAGAATCTGTTGGCTGTACCATTCCAGTAATGGACCATGTGCTTAAGTTTTAGGATTCCTACAACATGGAAAAGCTTAGTATGACATTGGAGAGATTCTGGTTCCCCCAAGTGTTCTAGTTCTACCAGGTTCTCTGTCTTACAGCCTACTCATCACTCTCCCCAGCTCACATGTGTCCAAGGATTTGGGAGTAGTCCAGCCCCAGGGTGGCAGGAGGTTGGGGAGCCCAAAGGCTCTGCACACAGGCAACCTGGCTTTAGTTCTGCTGTGACCTGGCTCTGATTCTTGCTCTACCTTCAATCAGCGATTGAAGCTGTTTCGTGATAACCCGAAGCCCAAGTCTCTGTCTTGGTTTTTTGCTCGTTATCTTAGGCTAAACGAGGCTCAAGTGCAGTAACAAATAAGCCCCCAAGTCTCAGTGGCTTGATACATGAAGGTTCATACCTTACTCAGGAGTCTGGCAGCCCTCTAGGATAATTTCCTTTCAAGCAGGGAGTTAAAGATCTCAGTTTCTTGCATCTTGCAGTTGTACCATGTGGACAGCATGCCTTCTGGTTCAGCTGGCAAAGGAAGAGTGGACTGGAGGGCTGGACACCATCTCTTAAATGTATTAGTTTGGAAAGATGCATGTCACTTCTGCTCAATGCCTATTGGCCAGAATTAGTTACATGGCTTTCTCTAATCTGTAAGGGGGTTGGAAGTTTAGGAAAACATACAGATTTTGGTAAGTAATAAAGAACTCTGTGAAAATGGGACCAGGCAAATAAGTGAGAGATCACTGAGATTTTAATCATTTCTTCTCCCTTTCTTAAAAAACAAAACAAAACAAAAAACCCTTATAACAAGTTGACTTTGCACAGCGGAATGTTCTTTGTGGCTTAAAAAGACATAAACCAGCAGTGTTGGTGGGTCTAGGAAATATAATCGGTGAGGCTTTGTGGCTTAGCAAGATATAAACCAGCAAGACTGGTGGGTCTAGGAAATATAATTGGTCAGGCTAGCTTCTTGACAACTTTGCTAGTGCCAGTGACTGCTTTGAGATTAGGTCACATGAGCTGTCTTGTGGAGTAATAAAAGGTAGCATGGACATGGCTGGGCTGATCCCAAGTTGGCTGACTATTCAGTTCAGACAGAGCTAAAGAAAAACAGTTGCCCAGTGGCCTTTCAACTCTGCTCCTTTCTTGTTATTTCTTCAGCCATTTATAGTCTCGTGTCTGGATAGAGCTGGGCCAAAGTTTGGCAGGATTTGAGGAAGATAAATCATTTGCAGACTAGTAAGGGCCTCACAGCTTTACCAGGAAAGGGAAATTGGAACCTTGGATTGGAGTAGACCAGTGTCTCCTTCTACTGGTCAAACATGCTTTTCTTTTAACCCCCATGGAAACCAAAGCACAATTGTAGAATCATAAATTCTGTTCCTTCATTTGGTAAATGCCCTGCTATGCATTTGGTGGGAAGGACCCAAGGGTACCAGGCAGGCAGAGCAAATGTCAGTTGGACATGATGTGGCTGATGTGGAACATTGTGCTGGATGAGTGGGGCGTGATGCCTGTCTTTGTGTTTTCTACCAGCATCTGTTCTTGAATAGGATTGGCTTAGAGACTTCTGTTACACACGAGAGAAAACAGTGGGGAGAAAACCAGCTGTAAGTCCTTCCCACTTTTTCCACCACTAGTTTCCCCTCCTGAGGCTAATCAGTTATTACATCCTCACAGTTGTGACTGAATACCTCACCAATCTGTTTTATACTCCCTACCTGATTGTCTTTGCCTTAGCTTAAAGCTCGACCATGTTCCATCTAGAATATTTTAATAGCACCCTAACTGGTCTTACTACCTTGACTCTCAATTTAACTAGTTTGTTTTTTATTCTTCTATATGGATTGATAATGCAAAAATCCAAATATAATCATGTCACAGGTGTGTGTAAAAATTTTTCAATGGTTTGATCATCTGTGGAATAAATTCCAACCTACCTATTGTATTTCATATGGCTTATCATGATGCGGCTGCTGGTTTTCCCCTTTGGTCTCTCATCTCTACACTCCACCGTATGTGGAATAATCTGTAGTTACCAGATTGTCTTATGCCCATTAGTGCCTCTTGTCTTTTCCCGAATGTTCCACCCAGAAGGCTGTTCCTTTACTTTTTCACCTTGCATACACTTTGATCTTTCAGGACTCTGCCCAGATACCACCTCCCTTAGGGAAACTTTCTAGATCTCTTCTGTTGAGTTAGAAACCCTGTACTGGGGCTCTAGTAGCATTTCTTACTTTGAACCATCATATTTTTTTTAAATTAATTTTTTATTTTTTATAAACATATATTTTTATCCATCATATTTGACATGCTCAGAATCTTTGTGTAGGCACCAAACCTCTTGAGGGCAGGAACCGTATCTCTCTCTTTGTCTCTGTCATGTTTGGCTCTGTTTTTGAACCCTCTGTTCTATTTTATCAATCTAGATGTTTGTTGTTATGGCAACATCCCACTATCTTAACTATGGCTTTATTATAAGTCTTGAAATCAGATGATGTAAATGCCACATTTTATTCTTTTCAAGGTAGATGTGCCATGACTGGAGCTATTTCAAAATAGAGCCAGAGCAGGCACTGTAGAGAAAGTGCCTTACCTGCCTTGGTTTGAACTTTTCAAAAACCTTTGGACTGCACCAAACAGCCTCTGTTTTACACAGTTGTTGAAGTGGGCAGGGCAGTGGGCATCCCAATCGATCATAAGATTGTTGGCTGTGGATTTTCCGAAGACAAGATAGGTAATAAATTCCTATCAGGAATGGTGTCCTTTGTTGACACCAATAGAATTGTTGATCAATGTGTAGCTGAAAGTGGCTCAGCATGTTAGTATCAACTGACAGTAGTTTTTCTCTTTTATGGAAGTCATATGACTGCCCCTCTTCCTCTTTCTCATAAAAATCCCCTTGCTTCCACCCCCCACATGAGGCACTATTTGGGTTTCTAGCTGAAGCTGAGCTCCCTGAATTGCAATTCTTTGATCTTAAATAAACACTTGTTTGCCCCTCACTGTGGTTCTTTATTTTCAGGGTGGCACGTCACCTTTCTATCTCCCTATAAATTCAGAATCAGCTTGTCACTTTCAACTTGTCACTTTCAATCCCGGAATCTCCTTGGGATTTTGATTGAGACTGTATTTAATCTATGGATCCACTTGGGAAGAATAAAATCTTAACAATATTGAGTCTTGTGACCCAGAAATATGCGTGGATCTCTCCGTTTGTTTAGGTCATCTTTCATTCTCTCAGAAATGTTTCATAGCTTACAGTGTACACTCCTTCACATCTTTCATCACTTAAAAAAAACCCTAATAAGCAAAAACTCAAATCTAGGAAATCTAAGTGAATTGGGAGAGGATTCTTTTGCTCTTTAGATAGATTCCATAAAAGGTCTTAAATATGAGCAAATCCCACATTGGAAAGAATACATTGCAGAGTAGGTGCTCAGATACCCTGTTGACAGCCCTGGGCCTTCTGTGATTTAGAGAATTTCCATCAGTAACAACTTCCCCCAAATCCAAAGACTATTGGAAGTCAAGGGTTTATCCTTGCATCCTGTTTACCTCACTCCTCCATGGCCTTTGTTCTGGTTCTTTGCAGGCAAAAATTTGCATTCTCTGAATGTGGTCATCTGTCTCAGACAGAACCAACAACGGGGAGAGCTAGACGTGGTTTGGTCTCAGTGATTAGGGCCTGGGACCACCTGAGCCTGTAAGTTCCTGTTAGCCCAATGATTCCTACAAAGGACTCTCCCTCCCACCCAGAGGCAGACTCTGTGCATGGGGATGATGGCTAGCTCCGCCAGTCAGGCTTAATTTATGGGTGATTACAGAAAGCAGAAAGTTTCAGGCTAGACTGAAAGTGTAGAGACGGATGTAACCTCAGGGTTATGCCAACCCCGATCAGGCTGTGAGAAGGTCATGGTCATGGTCCTGTTCATTTTGCACCTGCTTAGAAGTGAACTGGCTTAGAGTTCAATTCAGCTATGCCCAACCCCCATCCCATCTGGAAAGCTTCAAATGACCGACCCCTTCTTACCACTAAATCGTCCACATTTTTTTTTATGACATTTAAATCCCTTTACAATCACCTTCCAAAGACCTAGCGCATCTTCTGCCCCGTGTTTCCCTGCATTTCTTCTGCCCTCTGGTCATACTGGGGTGCATGCAATTCCCCATAAATGGCAGAATTGTTTCCTTCCTCTCGCCACTTGCAATTCTCTCTGTAAGGTATAACCTCATGCTCCTACTTTGTGCATTCTTTGGTTTTCTGAGAGCTTTCTGCAATTTCATCTTCTGATGGTTGGAGTGAAATTTCATTTCTGCTATCCACCCAGTCCATCCAGCTCAGGCTATTGGAATAACATTCCTAACTTACAGCTCTGTTCATGAGCCTGTTAAAACACTTCAGTACCATTCTAAGCCCAAAAGATGAGGCAGAATTTATTCACTTGGCATCAGGACTCTTTGAAATCCACTTTCTCAGGCCCTGATCTACCTGATTGACTGAGTTTCTTAGTCTAGTGCACAACTCTGGGATGGTTTCCCTGGAGCCCTTCTCTAGCACTTAGGCATTGGTTGTTCCTAACTGCATGTCATGTTTGTGGCAGATTGTGTGTGTGTGTGTGACTATGTCTATATCCCTACTAGACCATGGGCTTCCTTTGGCCAGCACTTACTTTGTTCATCTTATGCAGCTTCTTCAGGACCAAGCACATTACTTCCCATAGTTGACGTCTAATTAATGATTGCTGGTGGTTCATAACAAAGAAGTGGAGCAGGGTTGCCCAGGGTACATATTGATTAGGGAGTTGCACAGATCTCTTGTTTAGAAGCTTACAACCTGAACCTGGCTGGGAGTAAGAATACATGAGTGCTTTCCCAGTTCCATTTAAGAGATATATGTGAATCACCTCAAGGTTAGATATTAAAATGTACCGTTAAATACTGATCCCAGAGGAAAAAAATGCAGATTCACGTTCCGCTAATGCCTGCCGGTGAGATATTAAGCGTGGGCCAGCTTTCTCTGATTTAATGAACTGTGAAAGAGAGCCTCATGATCTTCCATCTGCTTCCCTGGGTTTGTGGTCACAACCATGGCACAGCCGGACTTCATCAGCAGTTTTAAGAAAGACCAGCAAGTGCCCTGTCAACACAGAGAAGACCACTGAAGGTCAGGGACAGAATAAAAGGAAAGCGTAGCATCACTTTCACTCCACTGAAGAAATTTTTAGCTGAGGGATATTCCTGAAACAGATGGTCTGTTCGCAGAGCTTTTGTTGCTTTTACAGGCAGCTGAATTACGCTGCGTGTCCTGCAGAAGCCAGGGGGCGCATGCTTGAATCAGATACAAGGAGCCACAGGACTGCCACTTTAAAAGGTCCCTCAAATTTATGAACAATTTGACACTTTCCCTTTCACTAACCTGGCCTCTATCCTTATAAAGGTATATCATAAAATGTTAAAAAAAAGAAATAAAAAGGAATAATGCTGTATCCTACCCTCAAAGATAATTGTTGTGATTTTGCTCATGTTTTCATCCCTGGACCTATGCCTAGGCACTTTTCAGGAATTCAGAACACAAGATACAGTCTTCATTTTCACTTCTTTGCAACACAAGCTTTTCCACATGTAATGCATAGTTCCTTTACAGTTTTTACTCCATTTTTAAAAATTAGAGTGTAATTAACACACAGAAAAATTCTATTTCTTTTTTTTTTTAGTGCATAGCTCTTGTGAGTTCGATGGGTGTATTCAGTCACATGACCACCACAATAAGAAACAGAAAGAATTTCATCATTCCCCCCACAATTCTCCTGGACCGCTTTGTAGACAATCACCCAAGCCTCAGATCCTGGCCAACTACTGATCTGTTTTCTGTTGCTATAGTTTGGTTTTGCAAGCATTTTGCATAAATAGAATTTTTACAGTAGGAGCACTTAGGTGGCTCAGTTAAGAGTCCGACTCTTGGTTTTAGCTCAGGTCATGATCTCAGGGTCATGAGATGGAGCTCCATGGTAGGCTCAAAGCTCAGCATGGAGTCTGCTTAAAAGACTCTCTCTCTCCCCCTCTGCCCCTCCTCCTGCTCTCTCTCTCTCTCTCTCAAATTAATAAGTCTTTAAAAAAATAGAATCTATAGTATAAACTTTTGGGTCTGGGTTCTTATACTCAGCATAATGCCTTTGAAAATCATGCATGGTATTCTGTGTATAATTAGTTTTGTTTTATTTTTATTGCTGAGTGGTATTACATTGTAATACCTAGCTGAGGTACATTTGGGATTGCTTGAACTGAATTAGATTTTGGTGATAAAATGAAAAAAAAAAAAAAGCACAGTAAACATTCACATAGAGGGTTTTGTATGGACATAAGTTTTCATTTCACTTGAGTAAATACCTTGAAGTGGATTGCTGTGTCATATGGTAAATGAATATTTAACTCTATTAAAAAAAATCTACCAACCTTTTGGCCAGATTTTGATTTATAATACTAATCTCTAATAAAAGGAACTCAGGCTCTTTGGATGAATGGCTGATTGTAAGACCAGAGTAGGAAATACATAATATATAATAATACATATGAGCTTGGTACATTGGTGGGAATATGTCCAAAGGGCATAAGGGCCAACTGAAAGAACTTCCAGTGGCCAAACATGGGACAGTATGAGCAACAAAACAAATAAAGCAGTGTTGGACTATAGCCTAAAATATAAAAGAAATATCCAGGTGTCTATGCTAATATGAATAAATGATTGAATAAATTAGTAAGTGGGGAGGAAAAGACAAATCTCCCATGAAGAAGAGTTTCAAATAAATTATATACCTACTCCACTGTAAAAAAGGGAAGCCTAACTCTGCACTCCTGAAGGATGGGTTGTATATAGTAGTTACCTCCAAAGTGGTACAGTGTAGAAACGGGAGATGGTAGCAAAGTCATTTTGAAGCTGAGAACACTACCTCAGCCAGGTGATCGACGTCAAATCAACAGTAGATAATAATGTGATCGTATATAAGTTTGATATGATGTGATGAAAAGGCCCTTTCCCCTGTGATTATCCCCACAAAAACCTATAACCTCAGTCTAATCATGAGAAAAATATCAGACAGGACCCTTGGGTGGCTCAGTCGGTTAGTGTCTGCCTCCTCCAGCTCAGGCAGGTCCTGGGATTGAGCCTCGCACTGGTCTTTCTGCTCAGCCTGGAGTCTGCTTCTCCCTCTGCCCCACCCCCTACTCACACTCTCTCTCAAAAATAAATTAATTAATTTTAAAGAAAAGGAAAATATCAGACCAACAGAGAAGCATCCTACAAAATACCTGACCTATAATCAGAATAGCCAAGGTCAAAAGCCAAGGCAGTTCTGAGATACTATCATAGCCAAGAGGGGCCTTAGGAGACATGATAACTATACATATTGTGATATACTAGATAGGACCCTAAAAATAATTTTAAAAAGAGACATTCAATGAAAAATAAAGAAATATAAATAAACTGTGGACTTTAGTTGATAGCAATATATCAGTATTTGATTCATTAATTATAACCAGTGCACCGTACTAAGGTAAAATATTAATAATAGCAGAACCTAGCTGCAGGAGTAGAAGGGAACTCTATAACATCTGCTCAATTTCTCTATAAATATAAAAACCATTCTAAAAAATAAAATCTATTCGTTAAAGAAAACTGCAAAATTCCTTTCAAAAGTGGCAGTATAATTTTATATCTCCATCATTAGTGTGTGAATGTTTTAGTCGCTCTACTTCATCTTTTTTTTTTTAATTAACATATAATATATGATTTGTTCCAGCGGCATGGATCTGTGATTCACCAGTCTTACATAATTCATAGCACTCACCATAGCACATACCCTCCCCAATGTCCATAACCCAACCACCCTATCCAACCCTTCCCACCCCAGCAACCCTCAGTTTGTTTCCTCGAAATTAAGAGTTTCTTATGGTTTGTCTCCCTCTCTGGTTTCATTTTCCCTCCCTTCCCCTGTGATCCTTGGCTTTGTTTCTCAAATTCCTCATATCAGTGAGAGATCGTATGATAATTGTCTTTCTTTGATTGACTTATTTCGCTTAGCATAATACCCTCTAGTTCCACCCATGTCATTGCAAATAGCAAGATTTCATTTTTGATGGCTGCATAATATTCCATTACATGTATACGTATATATGTCACATCTTCTTTATCCATTCATCTGTTGATGGACATCTAGGCTCTTTCAATAATCTGGCTATTGTGAACACTGCTGCTATAAACAATTGGGGTGCATGTGCCCCTTCAGATCACTACATTTGTATCTTTGGGGTAAATATCTAATAGAGAAATTGCTAGGTCATAGGATAGTTCTATTTTCAACTTTTTGAGGAACCTCCATACTGTCTTCCAGAGTGGCTTGCACCAGCTTGCATTCCCACCAACAGTGTAGGAGGGTTCCCCTTTCTCCACATCCTCGCCAACATCTGTCGTTTCCTGACTTGTTAATTTTAGCCGCTCTGACTGGTGGGTGCTAGATACAAGCCATTTAACAGAAGTGTAACTTACAACTTTTTTCTCAGTCTGTGACTTGTTTTTTCATTCTCTTCAAAGTGTCTTTTGAAGAACATAAATTCTTAATTATTATGAAGTCCAATGAATCAGTTTTTCTTTTAAAAAATTTTTAAAATTTAATTTCAATTTACTTATGATAGAGTATATTATTAGTTTCACAGGTAGAATTTAGTGATTCATTAGCTGCATACAACACCCAGTGCTCACTCCTACAACTGCCCATCACCCAGTTACCCGATGCCCCCACCCACCCTCCTCTCTAGAAACCCTCAGTTTGTTCTCTAGAATTTAGTCTCTTATGGTTTGTCTCTCTCTTTGTTTTTGATTTATTTTATCACTCAGCATTAGGGAAATACAAATTAAAGCCACAATGAGATACCACCCGCCCATACACACAATGGTATATTACTCAGCCATCAAAAATAATGAAGTCTTGACATTTGCGATGACATGGCTGGAACTAGAGGGTATTACATTAAGTGAAATAAGTGAGTCAAAGAAAAATAAATACCACATGATTTCACTCATATGTGGCATTTAAGAAATAAGACAGATGAATATAGGGGAAGGGAGGGAAAAAATTTTCTTTTATGGATTGTGTTCTTGATAATATATTGTTGGAGGAGGCCATCAAGAGGACATTATTGCTACTTGATCTGTTAGCTGGACCCAGGAAATCAGAGGCTCCTTACTCCCTCCCTTATCTTTGGAATATATGTGCTGCCCACCATTCCCAGAGTAGGAGTAGTTTCAAGGACATGGCCTTGAGACAGTAAGGTGTTGTTGAGACTATCTGGGATGAATACATTATTGAACCCACTTAAGGCCTCTAAGTAAACTTTGAAGATTCTGGCTGGTGGGGGCAGGAATCTACTCATCTTGTGGTCACCCAAGACAAGTCTTATATGTTAGTTCCCTTGTTTATTGAATCTGTCCCTTACCGATATAAAGTGACCTGTCCTTGTCCTCCATGTATGGAGGCTAATTTGTGAACTAATGTGTATCTAATAACTCTTAACTTAATCCAGGGTCACTAAGATTTTTTAAAAAGTTTTCGTATATTTGTTTGTCAGAGAGAAAGAGAACACAAGCAGAGGGAGCAATAGACAGAGGGAGAAACAGGCTACCCCCTCAGCAGAGAGCCCCATGCAGAACTCAATCCCAGGACCCTGGGATCATGACTTGAGCTGAAGGCAGACACCTAACCAACTGTGCCCCCAGGCATCCCTCCCTTAGAATTTTTATAATTTCAGGTTTTACATTTAGATTTATGATTCATTATAAGTTAATTTTTTGTATAGGTTGGGAGATAGGAATAGTGAGGTTGTTTTGTTTGTTTGTTTGTTTTTTGGCACATGGATAACCAATTGTTCCAAGTGGCATTTGGTGAAAAGACATTTCTTTGTCCATTGAATAGTCTTTATGCTTTTGTTGAAAATCAGTTGATCATATATGTTGGCTTCATGATGGACCATCTATTTTGTTTCATTTATCTTTAAGTTTATCTTTTTTCAATACCTCACTGCCTTAATTGCTGTAGCTTTATAGTAAGTCTAGAAATCAGGTACTATGAGAACTGCAACTTTATTGTCTTTTAAAAAAAAAATGTCTGATTCTTTGGTTCCCCTCCCCATATATAGAAACTTTAGAATCAGCATGTTGATTTCTATAAAAATCCTGTTGAGATTTTGAATGAAATTGCATTGAATCTATAGATTCTTTTCTCTTGCTTGCTTTGGATTTGTTTTGCTTTCTTTTTCTAGTTTCTTAAAATAAAACCTTAGATCACAGGTTTGAGACCTTTCATCCTTTTCTAACACACTCCTTTTATGCCATAAATGTCCTTCAAAGTCCAGCATTTAGTATGTTACACACATTTTGATGTGCTGTTTCTCCATTTTTACTTTCAAACTATTCAATGAGTGCCTCCAGCCAAGTATCAGAATCACCTGTGGAGCTTTGAAAAATGCGTGTCCATTCACTCCCAAGGCTGTGTGAATCAGAAAATCTGGGGGTGGGCCCAGGCATTATTTAGTTTTAATAGCTCCTTAAGTGTTGTTAATGTTCACTAAGATTGAGAATGCCTGCTCTAACCTTACTGTAACCAATTCCCGGATTCTTGTGTGCAAATGCTCAGCTGAATGCTTGCTGAGAAATTCATATTCTTGCACCCACTACTAGAGATTTTGGTTCAGCCCATACACGTGATGGGCAGTGGAAACTAAATTTTCTAAAAATGTAGCCGTGTAATGCCGAGGCGTGTGGTCCTCCCACTGCCCTTAGAGAAAACCTGCATTACAGAATCCATAAAATAAGAAAGGAGCCCCTGCAGTGGTAGCAGCTGTATGCATTTCAACAGGCAAAAAATAACCCGAGTGCTATTGGCACCCTTGGAGAGGGTGCCGGCCCCCAACTGCCAAATCTATGGGGGCAAGGAAAGTTTCCTTGCTGCTGGGAATAACTGAGATGGCTTCACTGTTGTGACTGTTATCCTTAACATCATTTTTCAAGGCCAAATAAAAATATCTTCATAGATCTCAGGTCTTTGCTCACACAGTTTGCTCTTCTCTTCTCTCCTGGCTGACTCCTACTCATCCCTGCCGTTCCACCCAGCAAGACTTCTTTGATCTTGTTTCCACACTAGAAGTTTCCAGACTTCGGCAGTCTACATTAGGTACGTTTCCTGGGACACCTCATGATCTCCCTTCTCTTCTTGTTAATATCAAGGGTTAATCATCTACTTGCTCATCCAAATCCCTCACTAAACTCTTCAGGATAAGTCTAGTCTGTCTTCTCCCTCTTCAGGCTGCAGCCTAGGGTTTGGCCATAATACCCGTTCAGGAAATGTGTGCCGGGCTGATCTCAACTGAGTACCTTCAAAGAGCAGGTGTCCCACTAATATGCCTTCCTACTGGATTCAGTGTGGGAGGCAGTCAGGGTAGTGACTCTCCACGGGTTCTCTGTCAACAACCCCGCCATCTAGAACCTAACCAATATGTGGGAAGAGGGGCATGGAGTGAGTGCAGAAGCCTCAGTGACTCTAGGCGTCTCCAGCCCAGGGTCTGGCCAATAATACTTGCTCAGAAATATTGTTTGATCAAATGAAATAAGAAAACAAAGAAGGAGAAAGCTAAGAGATACCCAGAATGAGGATGCAGAGGCCCCACCAAGTCTTAAATCATGGAAGAAAAACTTGCTCAACTTATGCTTTGTTAGATTCTAATTACTCTGGAATATCCAAACCCACTTCTAGGCTTTCAAAGTAGAAGAGACTTATAATCAGAGAAGGACTTAGTTTGGTTTCCCCAGGAAGTAGGATAAATGAGAAGATTTTTCTGAACATTCCAGTTAATGGGTTAACATAATGAGTATTGGTAGGTCAAATAATGGAGTTGTATGAACAAGTGTTTCGACCGCTGCCAACAAAGAAGTTTAATGTCCCTGACAGAAACCGAGTTTTTAGGCCCTTTAGAAACATTCACTTACAAGTAAACAAGTTGATAAACGCAGTATTTCTCAATGCACAGTCTCAGTCCCAGGGCATGTGTTTGTCACAGGATGTCGGATTTTGCTGTAAGCATTGTAAATAATAAAATTGCTTTCCTTTAAAAAATAATAAAAACACTTGCACATTCCCCAGGGTTACTCAAAGTAGAGATAATTTTATTTTTTTGTATAGAAATGAGTGCATGAATTATTTATTAATTTGAAGGATAAAATAATGTCCTTTCCGGTGTAACGTCAGTTAAAGAGCAGGTAATAGGATTGTCGCTACGAGTGGCTGGGAGGAGGGATCAGTTAAACTCCACCAAGTGTGGGGCAAGAGGGAGAGTTGAGGTTGAGCTAGTCTGCCGCAGAGTACCAGGTAGGATTGGTTGATGAGAACTTCATTCACTCAGCCAGAAAGTATTTATCAAGTACTGACTCCATGTCAAACACTGTTTTAGGAGCTGAATGATGGTTCAAGAAGATTTCACAAAACAAATTATGGGATAGAAATCTGTAGAGGTAGAAACAGAAAGTTCTGAACAAAGAAATCGGTGAATGCCTGGGGTAATTTCTCCCCCTCTCTGGGAGCTAGTTTCTACACGGGGGAGGGAAGATGAGATTAGACCACATGATCTCCAAGGTCCCATCGATCTCGGTCATAGAAGTAGTAGCAGGCTGCTGAAAATGAAAATAGGCATCAGGGATTTCAATGTGGGAGTTCAGTGTGTTAAAGCTCAGTTTCGGTCTAGACTTTGGATTCTGCTTACACTGCCTGGGATGAGGGAGAGAGAGCATTCATGATTCATTTTGGAGCCAGTGTGGGAAACTCGGTGGCAGGTGGCAGATTGGTAGAAAGGTTGGAGAAAATAACAGGTAAGGACTGGGTCTATTTCTCCATGTCTCTGTACCACTGGAGGGATGGTCTGTGGTCAGAATGAGCACAGAGACTGAAGCTAGGCTTACTGTCCACTGCATGGTGGTGTAGCAGGAAAAGGTAACTTTGTGCTAGTCTTGTTTGTTGTTTTTATGTCTCACTCCGTTCTTAGTTCCATGAGCTCTCCTTCTGCCCTTTCTATCTGTGTGACGTTGAGTAGTCTCTACCAGTTTCGGATCTAGACTGATGCATAGATTATATGAATTTAAACATACATGACACTTAAGTAGTGCTTGATACTGAGTAAGTTCTAGAATGTCAGGGTTTTGTTTTCTTGCTTGTATGAAAGCACAATAATCTGAGATCTTCTATTGCAGGGCCAAACTGTGAACATATATTCCTTTAGAGTTACTCTCTCATAAAGATAATGATGACCGTGACCACCTCCTTGAAAGGAAGTACATATTCTCTTTCACAAGGATTTCCAAATGCAGGCTTGTATTTTCTCCCTGCACCCAATTACTCGTTTTGTTCCTGCCTCACCCACCTGCAGTTGGAGGGTCCTTTCTAAAGCACAATTCTGATCGTATCCTTCACGTGTTCAGAATTCAACGGTGGTTCCTCATTGCTTACAGGATAAAATCCCAAGCCCGGAGCTTGCCTTTCTAGCTCACTGTAGCCTCATCTCACACCACATCCCCCACACAGTACCCTCCATCCCAGGGATTCTCAAACCCCAGCATGCTTCAGAATCCTCTGGAGGACTGGTTAAAAAACACATGTTTCTGGGCTTCACACCCAGCATTTCTGATTCAGTGAGTCAGAGATGGGCCCTTGAAATTCTGCATTTCTAAATAGTTCCCAGGTGACACTGACTCTGCTTGTTGGGGGACCACACTTTAAGAACCACTGGTCTCACCACACAAAGTGCTGGCTCTTTGGAGGAATAGCTGGTACGTGCTTTCACATCTAGCTGGCATTTCTCATACTCTTGTTTTCAACCTGCTGCTGTTGGGAGCGTTCACTCATTTTTCCAGCTACTTTTGCTTTCTTAGGAAGGTTTTCTCTCTCACTCAGAATTAGACAGGGAGGCACTCTCTTATGTACTTTCACAGCTTGCTGCTTATACTTCTTTTTTTGTATTTATTCCATTCTACACAGTACTAGAGCTAATTCTGTGTTTGCCTTCTCTTTCATTCAATCATCAATCCCTTGAGGGAAAGGACCATAATTCATTAATCTTTGAATTCTTGAAAGGCTTAAATTTCATCGTGACACCTAGGAGGTCACCCCAGTAATTATACACCCCTCTTCTCCTTTCTCTGCTTATTGTAGTCCCCAGGAGGGACAGCAATCTCAAGGGTGGTAGCCACCCTGACTTCTGACGCTCAAGGATTTGCACCAGCTAAGTATCCGAACTAATGGATTGCATCAGTGATGTTATAAAGAATTTCACCAAGGTTAGCAGGGAATCTGCTGCAAATTGTTGGTCTGGTAGGTTTCAGAGCTGCCTGTATCATGAAGCTGCTAAACTACATTCTGGTAAGTCGAGCTGTCATGGGAGACACTATCTAAAGTCAACTCCAATCTAATGAGGTGTTTGAATTTTTTTAAAAGGAAAAGTGCCAGAAGCGATTTCTTCTCTTTGGATAGCCTTTTCTTGCACTGAATGTGCAGGAAAGAAGCAGGGGAATTAGTAATGAAACCAGAGTGAGTGAGTGCACAGTCTGGAGAAAGTTTTGTTCAAAGTGAATTTCAAGAAATATAAAATAATCAGTATCCTTAAATACCCTGTCAGCTTCCAAGAGAGCAGGGGGAACTCAGTTCTCCCGTATGACTCCCTTGCTCACTGTTATTCTCTCCTGCTCCAGCTTCTCTTCCCCTGCCTTCCTCGTTAGCACCAGGACCTTTTCCCGTCACTGTTGGTTTTCTATGCTTCCATCTGAACCCATGACTTTCACTGTCCCCTTTATCAAATGACTGCATCCAGTCTAGATTTTTCTCCTGATCCTCAGACCCCTGGAGCCAACACTTTCCCCTAGGTTCCCTTTGGCTGTTCCACAGGGGGCTCAGCTTCAATATGAATCTAAATTAATTCATCAATTTCCTGGTACCCTGATCATCTGCAAGGCATGGATTACAAATCATGGGACTGTTTAACTATTTTAGAAAACTGTTCAATCATTTCTATAAAGACTGAACAGAAGCATAATGTGTGACCCCCAGAATTTCCCTCCTAAGTAGATGGCTAACAGAAAAGCTGACATACAATCACCAAAAGATAGGTACAAGAATGTTGAAAGCAGCGCTCTTTGCAATATCCCCAAACCGGAAACTATCCAAGTGGCCCAGGGACTGGATACATAAATACAGTTCATGTATATGATGAAATGCCATAGAGCAATCACAATGAACAAGCTACGTGGATGAATCATGCAAACATAATGTTGAACAGAAGAAGCCAGAGACAAAAAGGACACACCCTGAATGCTTGCATTTACATAAAGCTCAGGAGCAGGCAGAGTGAGTTTATGCTGTGAAAAGTCAGAGGAGTGACTGCTCTAGGGAGAATAGAAGGGCAGGAAGCAGGGGGCGGTGGAGAGGAGCTTTGGGTGCTGGTGATGTGCTTCTCCTTGATCTGGGTGCTGAGCTGGTCTTCAGTTTATGAAAATTCCTTGAGCTATACATTAAGAACTATGTACTTTTTTTTCCCAATGTGTATTATACTTTAATACAAGTTACCAAAAAAGAAAGAAGGAAAGAAAGAAAGAAAGAAAAGAATAAAGAATAAAAGCCATTGCTCTCAATCTCTTTGCAACTGAGTTTAGGTGACAGATATGGTTTCTGTCATTTTCCTGTTTTACGACATTATGGCTTATTTCTCCCTTGGTGGCCAAAAAATGGAACAAATGACCCCAGTTGAGTGAGGAGGCATATTATAAGAAGACAGACTGTGTGCAAGACCTAGTCAAAGCGATGTTTCTAAACATCCAGCTCTATTGCCTGAGTAGCCTGTGGACCTAGGCTCCTTATCTAATAGACTATGTGTGAAATGAAGTCATAGTTTCTATATAAATGGAATTTTAAAGGCTGTCATTAACCAGAAGCCTGGATCGTATCACAAATGGAATATAGTCTATTATTGAGTTGCAACATTGGTGTTTTAGTTAACAGATAAACCCTGGAACAGCAGTAGATGAACTCAGTAGAAGTTTACTGATGGCACAGAACATCCCAGTGGTAGTAGCAGGGAGGTGAGGGAGGGAGAGAAGGTTCTGCTCTGTGTGGTCATCTAGGTAGATGGAGGTTCTGGCTTCTTCAACATGTGGCTTCTGAAGTCACCTTGGGCACTGACCTCCAACTGGCAGATTGGGGGAAATGAGGGTAGAGGATTGTGCAGGCTTGAGGGGCAGGTCTGGCAGTGGGACCCATCACTTCTTATCCCTTTTCACTGGCCAGATCTGGTCATATGACCTGGTTGTATGACCATGTCTAATGTCAAGGAAGGCTAAGGAGGTGTGCTCCAGCTGCGAGCATGGAGGGAAGGAAAACTAATTTGATGAATAGTCAACCAACCTCTGCCACACTTGGATTTAGCTGCAAGCAGGGAAAAATTAAGCAGAGGTGAGAGGTCGGCGTGAAAGCAAATGTGATCCTCTGTTGGCAGGACTGTGCTACAGGTGAGGCGTCAGGAACCTGCCGGGCTGAAGGGAGGGATCTGACATCATACTGAGCCTTCATCAGATCTCAGTTAATTTGGGGAGGTAGGGGTGGGAAGAAAGGATGCCATAGTCAGAAACTGGAACGCTGGACCAGGGGCATCCATATCCATTCCCTGATGAACAGAAGAGAAGGACCAGCTTTCCTAATCCATGTCTTCCCATGCTAACCTGTTCCTTTTCTTATATTATCTGGTATTTGCAGTCATGTGAGTGTGACATTGGGAGTAGTTCTCCCATCTCTACATTTATCCAGTTTATTTATTTATTTATTATTTATTTATTTGGTAAGTCCTATCCAGTTCCTGCCCTAAATTTCATTCACTCATTTGCATCCTTCCATTTCCATCATATGGTCCCATTCCTGGGTTTCTTTAGAACTCAAGTAGGTTTTTGAAATAGAGCTCAAACATATCTTCCCAGTTAAAACCTCTTCACTCTGATCTACCCTCCACACAATGTCAAAATAACTATGGTACCATTATTCAGGCATTTCAGGGACTCCCCATGACCTAGCAACTTAAATATAAACTCCTTTATTTAACACACATAAGATTTCTTAGTCTAAGTGACCTATCAAATCTTATCTCTGGTAATTTAAATCTACAAGCTCTATTCCAGACCATTCTAATTCCTTGTCATTCTTTCTACGCTCTACACATCCATTTCACAGGCTGGTGAGCTCCTCCTCATTAATAACACCTGATTCAAATGACACCTCTTCCGAAGTGAGACAGCTAGGACTCCACCAGGAAGAGTTCATTTCTGTAAGATTTGTCTCTATTGTAACACATAGTACATTTGGATTGTATTTTCTTGCTCTCCATCTCCATTGCTAGACTACCCTGGGGGACAGTGCCATGTAGTGGAGAAAACACGGCTTTAGGGGCCAGATTAGATCAGGACTTGAATCCCCACCTCTCCGTCTTTCTATTTGTGTTGCCTTAAGTTATCCAAGCTCTCTGAACTGCAAGCTTCTTTCCTATTAGATGAGGATAGTAATATTTACCATTTGAGGTTGTTGTAAGGATTATGAATACAGGCAATATCTAATATTAGATGTACTCTTTAAAAAGTTTGTATAGGATTAATACTGTTTCTTCATTAAATGTTTGATAGAATTCAGCAATGAGTTTCAGCAACTTTGTGGGAAAGTTTTAGATAAAAATTCAATTTTGTTCATTGTTTATCCTTGTCATTGATAAAAATAAAAATGTGTTTTCATGGAATTTTTCCCTTTCAAATTGTTGAATTTACTGGTTTTCCCTTTTAAATTGTTGAATTTACTGGTTTAAGATTATTCATTTTTTTAACTTTTTATTTTTTAAAACTTTGAAATAAATTTATATTTGTAGGAGAGTTGCAATGACAACCTTCAAGATAGTTTCAATACAACCTTCACCCAGCTTCCCTGGACATTAACATTAAATAACCATAGTAAATTAGGCAAAGTTAAGAAATTAATAGTGATACATTACAACTGGTTAAAGACAATTGAGATGTCACCAGTTTTTATACTAATATCCTTTTTCTGTTTGGATCCAATGTAGGACACTATATAATTTTAGTTGTTTTGTTTTTTATTCTCTTCCAACCTGTGACACTTTTTCAGTCTTTCCTTGTTCATGACCTTGACAGTTTGATATGTATAAGTAGTAAATATTTTATTCAATTTTTATATGAAGTTTTGTAGTTTTGAGTCATAATTTTCTTCTGAAATCCATGTTTGAATTAATCTTAGTATATGATAAGAGATATAGATCAAAGGTAATTTTTTTTTTCTATATAGGTAAAGCCAGAGTTTCCAACAGCATTTGTTGAAAAGTCAATCATTCACTCAGTTGTCTTTATGAAAATCAGTTTTCTGTATATGTGTGGGTTAATTTCTGGACTCTCCATTCTGTTCTACTGATCTCTCAGTCTATCCTTAAGCCAGAATCATACTTGATCATTGTCTGCATCATTGTTAGGATCTCTTTTGGAGGTCTGCCTTGTGAATTCCAGCTCCAGACTCCGGACTCCATCTTTCTTCTTTTTTTTTTCAAGCCTTCTGAGGGAAGCTTTATTCTGTGAAGCCTTGGAATGCCTTGCATTTCTCTCAGAGATCACCCACCTGTACAGCAGCCTGGAAATTTTCTCCAGAGTTTAAATGGGACAGTTGTAGAGCTCAATTTGTTTGTTTCAAGGATCAATCTCCTGCACTGCTTGCTATCCGTTGTCTGAAAACTGTTGTTTCATATACTTTGTCCAGTTTTTTTTTTAATTGTTCTAAATGGGAAGGGATATCCTGGTCATTACACTATTTTGTCCAGAAGCACAAGTCTGTATTGATTTTTTAGGTATATGTCTTCTTGATTTATTTTCCTGGTTGTTTTAGATACTGCAATATAGATCTTTAAGTTATGAAGTTAAACTTCAAATAAATTATACTATTTAATATACATTAAAGAGCCTTACAACTGTATTATTTCTATTCACCTTTCTGTTTTTTGTGCTTTTATTATTTTATGTTTTTTCTCTGTATATACTGGCCATAGTGTCTTGTTATTCCTTATATTTTAAACTGTAAATAACATAAAACATTTCAAAATAGTTTCAAGATGCTAACAAAAAAATACTTTCAGATACCATTTTGTGCTCTTTATTTTTTCTTATAAGTCTGAAGTTTCATCTGGTTTAATTTTTTCATCAACCTGAGGAAACTTCTTACAGTTTTGTTGAAGATCAATTATTTTTAACTTTATGTGAATAAAAATATCTATAATTTTGTCTTCATTTTTTTTAAATTTTTTATTTTTTTATAAACATATATTTTTATCCCCAGGGGTACAGGTCTGTGAATCACCAGGCTTACACACTTCACAGCACTCACCAAAGCGCATACCCTCCCCAATGTCCATAATCCCCCCCCCTTCTCCCAAACCCCCTCCCCCCAGCAACCCTCAGTTTGTTTTGTGAGATTAAGAGTCACTTATGGTTTGTCTCCCTCCCAATCCCATCTTGTTTCATTTATTCTTCTCCTACCCACTTAAGCCCCCATGTTGCATCACCACTTCCTCATATCAGGGAGATCATATGATAGTTGCCTTTCTCTGCTTGACTTATTTCGCTAAGCATGATACGCTCTAGTTCCATCCATGTTGTTGCAAATGTCAAGATTTCATTTCTTTTGATGGCTGCATAGTATTCCATTGTGTATATATACCACATCTTCTTGATCCATTCATCTGTTGATGGACATCTAGGTTTTTTCCATAGTTTGGCTATTGTGGACATTGCTGCTATAAACATTCGGGTGCACGTGCCCCTTTGGATCACTACGTTTGTATCTTTAGGGTAAATACCCAATAGTGCAATTGCTGGGTCATAGGGCAGTTCTATTTTCAACATTTTGTCTTCATTTTTGAGGGATATTTTCATTGGATATAGAATTTTAGATGGACAACTTCTTTTTTCCTTCTCAATACTATGATTGTTCCTTTTTTTGTTTGTTTGTTTGTTTCTGCTGTTTTTTTTTAAATTCAATATAATTTTTTACTTTTTATAAACATATATTTTTATCCCCAGGGGTACAGGTCTGTGAGTCACCAGGTTTACACACTTCACAGCAGCTCTATTTATATCACTGTTCTTTTTTGCTTGAGGTCCATGTGAGATTTCCTTTTTACCTTCAGCTTCACATATTTTCATACTTATGTCTTATGTAGTTTTCTCTGTATTTATTCTAGTTGGGATTGGCTTTATGAATCTGTTTAATCAATTTTGAAAAGTTCTTGGCCATTTTATTTTCTTTCTTCTGCTTCTGGGACTCCAGTTACATGTGTGTTAGAGATTTTTATATTCCCTATAGATTTCAGATGGTCAGTTTTTTATTTTTATTTTTTTCAATCTTGTTTTAAAGGCTCATTTGGGCTACTTGATGTTGGTCTACAGGTTCATTGGTCCTTTCCTCTGTTGTGTCCATTTTGATTCTAAGGCCTTATATTGAATCTTCATTTCTGATATTGTATTCCTCATTTCTACTGATTCCATTGGTTTAAAAAAAATAGTTTCTATCTCTGTCATCACTCAGCTCTTGAAACATGTTAGACATCTTTTCCACTAGATCCTTAGCATTTTTATCCTTCTTTCAAAACCCAGTCTGACATTTCATCATCTGGGCTATCTCTGGTTCTGCTTTTATCGACTGGTTCCTTGACTGTCCATGGGCCACATTTTCTTACTTCTGATGTATTTATAATTTTTGGTCATATGGCAGACATTTTGTATAAAAAACAGATAGAAGCAAACAGTGTCCCAGAAAGGGACACATCCTTCTTTCTATCTGTCTTACAGAGTGAAGGCCTACATCAATTTGACCCATCATTGAGCTGAGCCTGGTCTCTGGAGTGGCTAGTTTGATTCAATATGCTCACTTCAGGCTCTAGCTATTTTGAAGGTAGCTTGAGACTTTATTTTCAGCAGGATTTATGCTCTGGAACTGCCACAGTAGTGGAGATCTTTTTATGGATTACAACTGAGTAAACAGCTTTCCAAACTATATGAAAACACTCTGCTTTATAGTTTGGCTCTAAGATTGATGGCTTGCTAAGGGACTTTCTCTTAGTTGTGTTTTTGTGGCTTAAAGAAATATTTTTCCCTGCTGGCCTACCCAAGCCTTCTGAGGGCAGCTTCACTTCACCCTGAAGCCTTCAAATGCCTTGCATTTCTCTCAGATGTCTTGCATTTCCTCAAGCAGTTTAGGGCCTGAAACCCAGTAGAGCCCTTCTTTTAACTCATTTGTCCTATTTTTGCTTCTAAATGTGGTGACTTTATGTGGAGAAGGCACTGCGCACCTCACAGGTGATCTCTCAGCACTCCTGGCCTGTCCTTAAGTGTTTGGCATATTATCTCTGAGAACTCTGTGAAGATCCATTGGAAAGATTCGGCAGGTGAATTCATCTCACTCTGTGCCTGCCAGTTCTCAGAATGTTAATTTGTCATGCCAGCCTATAGATAGCTTTAAAATTTTGTTAAAATTTTAGCTGTGCTCTACTTATCTTTGACTATGTTTTGCTTTGTTTTGTTTTCTCTACTACTCTGCCAGGATGCAAAAACAGCTATCTTGGGACAGGTAGAATCATATAGTCCTGGTTGCTCCAGAAATCTCACTAATAACACAACACATTAGTGTGGAACTTCTATAAAGATCCAATCATATTTACTGCTATGTCCTCACATATTGAAACAGTATGTGCAGAGACCAAATATTCAATAAACATTTGTTCAATAACTATATGACCCTTAAGCTATTCCTGAAGATAAACTGAAAGGGGAAATAATTCTCATTTGCTAAATGTCTACTTTGTGTTAGGATATTTATACACATGATTTTACTTAACCCTTAGAATAACATGTTGATACATATTATTGATGTTTTGAAGAGTAGGAAGCTAAGGTATTAAATCTTTTGAGGGAGCTTGGCTCCGCTGGAACACAGGCTGACTCTTGGTTCTTTACCTTTTCCATACTATAACATTGTGTCTCAGGAAATGGTTTGCCTACTTGAAAAAACTGAAGACAACAGTGTTTCTAGAAGTGCTTGACTTTTTTTTTTTTTTTTAAAGATTTTATTTATTTATTTGAAAGACAAAGATCTCAAGTAGGCAGAGAGGCAGGCAGAGAGAGAGAGAGAGAGGAGGAAGCAGGCTCCCTGCTGAGCAGAGAGCTGGATGTGGGGCTTGATCCCAGGACCCTGGGACCATGACCCAAGCTGAAGGCAGAGGATTTAACCCACTCAGCCACCCAGGCACCGCAATGCTTCACTCTTGGTGACTGAGAGATCTCTTCTAAGTTATAACCAAAGTTCAAATGTGTGCATCAGGAAAGAAAAAAGACATATATGCTAATTTAGATTCTCTTTGTATGTTTGACATCCAAGATGGAAATTGACTTTATTTTTTTTCCAAAACCAAATTCTTCTTATGTAATAAAATTAATGTACTTTTATAAATAAAAATGCCACTAGGATTCGAATACCCATGAATTTCTTTTCATTCTTACTTCTCTCCCTTTTTATTTCTCTTTTCTCCTTTCTTTCTCTAGCCTGCCTTTCTTCCTTCCTTCCTTCAAGAAGAAGCATGCAAGTAGTAGAGGGAGAGGGAGTGAAAGAATCTTCAGCAGGTTCCATACCCAGCATGAAGCCTGATGTGGGGCTTGGTCTCATGACCCTGAGATCATGACCTGAGCTGAAATCAAGTATTGGATGTTTAACCCACTGAGGCCCCTAGCTCTAATATCATGAATTTATTTAAAACTCTTGATTGTTTCCAAAATTTCCAAGATCAGTGCACTCCCATGTGAATCTTCTCCACCTATATTAGAAGCTTCTGGTCTTAATAAACCAACCAAGAATCATCCTTTGCACCAGGAGGGAATTTAAACCACTAGTTCCTAAATTTACTACATTTTAACAACTCTTACATAGATGTATCATTCTATGTTTGCATTAAAGTAATATTAAAAGATGATCAATTTGGTTATTTGCAGAAAGCTGAATTTATTTTTATTTTTATCTTTTTTAGAGAAAGAGAGCATGAGTGGGAGGAAAGGGAAGAGGGAGAGGGAGAGAGAATCCTAAGTAGTCTCCACATGTTCACAATGGAGCCCAGGGCAGGGCTTGATCCCATGATCCTGAGATCCTGACTTGAGCTGAAATCAAGAGTCCAATGCCTAACTGACTGAGCCACCCAGGTACCCTGAAAACTGAATTTATTAAAATAATTGAATTCTTAATAAAATTTGGGGTGATTACATAATCCCTAATTTTCTATAAATAAGTATATTTCACAGTTTGTAAAATCTGTGTAAAACATTTCTTTAAAACCCACATACTGGAGTTTTAAAATCAAATCTCTTCATTACTGATTGTTTCCCTCCTAATATTTAAATTTGACTTAACTCCATCAGAGTAGTACCATTCTGAGGATGGGTTTACTCACATTTCCAAAGACATTAGGTATCATGAGATTAGGAAGTGCTGAAAGATTTCTGGATCTACATGGGAAAAAAGGGAGATAAGGAGTCAACATTTAGATGCAGGCTAATATTTTTTCAAAGGCATAACTGTTTTGGAGCCCACACAAAGGAATTTCATTACCAAAATATCAAAAGGTTCTTATTACATGACAGAGATCCTGGGGAGAATCAATATATGTAAAACAATGTAGCAAATATCCTGTAGAGCTCATTATTTCCACAATTTGTTAATCTGCTTTTTCCATCCTCCTAATGAAAGCTGTATAATTTATCCTGCTTATCTTCAGTTTGACTCCCAGGAAGCTCAGGTTCAAGTTATACATAGAGCTTACCAGCATGCCAAGTACCGTCTCTCTCTTTCTCTACCTCTCTCTCTCTCTCTCTCTCTCTCACACACACACACACACACATATACACCACACATGTTGAAATATGTATGTATAAATTGTATGTACATATACATACATATATTGAAATATATGCATGTACACAAACATGTATAAAGAGAATACACCACATTTAGACAGTAGCGATCTTTCTTTACTACAGTCCTAATTTCCTCATCCATATTAATATTACTGGGCATCTTTGTTGCAAAATATCTTCAATCTTTAATTTTTTAAAAAATTTTATTGAGAGGAGAGAGAGAGAGAGAGCAGGGGGAGGGGCAGAGGGAGAGAGAGAAGCATTCTTTTTTTTTTTTTTTTTTAAAGATTTTATTTATTTACTTTACAGAGAGAGATCACAAGTAGGCAGAGAGGCAGGCAGAAAGAGAGAGGAGGAAGCAGGCTCCTGCTGAGCAGAGAGCCCGATGCGGGACTTGATCCCAGGACCCTGAGATCATGACCTGAGCCGAAGGCAGTGGCTTAACCCACTGAGCCACCCAGGCGCCCCGAGAGAAGCATTCTTAAACAGGCTCCATGACCTGCATGGAACCAGACGCAGGGCTTGATCTCACAACCCTGAGATCATGACCTGAGCTGAAATCAAGAGTCAGATGCTTAACCCAGTGAGCCATTCAGGCACCCATGACATCTTCAGTATTTACAGACAAGAAGTGGGATGTAAACAAATATAAAATACTAATTGAAATTATACACACACACACACACACACACAGAGCATTATAAATAAATAAATAAATAAATAAAAATTATATAATTTAGTAATGTTTGAAAAATGTTAAAAAGATAGAAGAAAACTGATTCTATTTCTAGCATTAGGGGATGGAGGAGATGGCAGAGAGGAGGGGTGAATGATTCAGAAGAGAGCATAGTTGATGGAGGCAGACTCAGGGATTAAAAAATAAAAGTATAGTCATACTAACAGCTGAGTGAATTACGGCAATCCAATTAATTTCCCCAGTGTCATGTTTATACTTCTCTAAGATAGGGCTAATCAAACCCATCTCATAGACTGTGATCAGAATCAAATGCAATAATGTAGGGAAAACACTTCACAGTCTTTAAAATACCCCTCACATGTAATTTGCTTGTAATGTATGTCCAAGAAGGAACACAGCAGGAGCTTCAGCAGTAACTCTGGTTGGTTGCCCCATTTCTACCCTGCTGTTTGCAGCCCAGGCATCTGGGCTGGGTGTCAGGGTCACAGGGGTTAGAAGATGGCCTTAATGGGAAGCAGCAAGTTCCTGTTCTTCACAAGAGAAGAGTCTGGTGATGGGCTCTCAGAAGCTCTGCTTTTTCCATTTTCACCCTCTCTGTCTCCTTAGTGGGGATGCTGCCACTTTATCATGGTCCCAAGTGAAATTCTTGCTTAGCCAGAGTTCGTGCCCCAGAATCCCTGCCTGTGCTCCCTGTTCTCAGAGTAGTTCTCCTCACAGCATCCAATGCACCAATGAATTGCTGGTCATCCGTCTTCATGTCCAAGTCCCACTTGTTAAGCTCATTGATCCATCCTTGAGGAGTTTGGTGATGGGGGGATCTTGGGTGAGCAAAGCAGCCTAAAATAACAAAAAATAAGAATTACTGTCTGTTTTTTAAAGCAATTCTTTTTTTTTAAATATGCAAACTACCTAGAACAAGAAGAATAACATTGTCCTTAAGGACCTTGCTTTGGTGAATAGCCAAATAAGATTCATAATTAGCACACTAATTGTGGTTAGAGACAATTAAGTAGTATGCCTACTTTCGCTCCCTCATCTTATTTACATTATTAATTCAATCAATCGACACCTTCTTCAAAAAATACAAGGTGAATATCAACCTCCAACTTAAATTACTTTCAGTGGTCATAAAATAAGCTTCCAGTTGTTCCCTTCATTATAACAGAATCACATTCTTGTGCTTTAGAGATCACAAGGCATTTTATTCTATAATGAGTGAGTTTGGTCTTCCCAACAACCGTATGAATTGAAGTGGACACTTTTCTTATCTAATTTTGTAGCTAAGGAAATGGAGGTTCCAAACCTTATGTTACTTGTCTAAGACCACACAGCCAGAGATCAATCAGATCATCCGTTCTTATCCGATCCTTCAGAGATTTCCTCTTTCTATTGATATGTTCAAGAACCCACGCAAAACTAATGTAGTGCCTGCAAGACGGATCATTTCATTCATTCATCTGTTCATTCATTTATTCTATCCCCAGAGATTGCTAGTCTGCCCAGAGCACATGATAAATATCTCTGTAGAGTGTTCACTGCATGAATGGAAAGGAGAATGGATGGAAGAATTTACTATCTGTAAGGAAGTAAAACTAGCCTAGCTCATTCCAGGTCGCTGACCCTTCCCAGGTGCCACACTTGCATTCTTTCCAGTAGGGCAAGTAACAAGGGACACAACCTCCCTTTATTAGTCTGTCGTTCTTCAGGAACAGGGGAGGGAGCTGGATGACAGCATGGAACTGACAGCTTGTAAGTGTTCAGATGGCCATTCTTCCGTCTTTCTCCCCCCACAAATCCTCACCATCTGCTTTGCTTCTCATGACTTCTGTTCCTGTATTAACCTTCTAGGCCATCTTCTCTGCCTTTCCCTCTCTGTGTATGGGTGTCTCTTGGGTTTCTTTCTTTCCTCTTCCTTCTATTCCTCTTCTTTCTCTTTCCCTGTGCCTACCCTCTCCCTCTTTTTTTTGTCCAGTGAGAACTGATTTGTAGGCCAAGTGGTCTGACTCAACAAAATATTTCTACAAAATAATAACCCAGGATTGGCTCACTTGAGGATTAAGACATGCTACGTGTACTTCAGCTAAAGTCCATTTCATGTGAACTAGCCATGTAACTGTTAAAATAACTAGGGCCTGAGTTTTCCTGGAGATTAGCTTAATTCTCTAAGCATTATTGAGAATTATGTACTTATTGCATTATTCTTCTGTGTTCAGAATCTTTCTGAGGAGTATCAGATAACAATACATCTACTTTCTCTTTTTGCTGAAATCAAATGAGATTTCTAAGAAATACCTTAATTAAAGTTTTTAGGAGTCCCCTTTGGACTCAGAACAATTCTGTAACAAGGTCCCTGTCCTGCTGAGTGTGAGGCTCAGTGTGTTCTCTAGCCTCTTAACTGGCTACCAAGCTTCTAATTTTTCAAATCTTCTGAGGCCCAGCCCCAAGAGTGAATTTTCTTAAAAAAAAAAAAAAAGTCAGATTTTATGAAAATGTCCATTGGTTTCTTGTCAACAAAGAAGTACCGTTCACACTTTTTTTTTTTTTTTTTTTTTTTTTTAATTTCTCTCTACATGGTCCTTCTTAAATTAGTCCAGGTGTTCTCTTTATACTTGCCTGCAACACCTCCTTCCCTTTTTTACATGGATGTTATACATGTTTTCTGGAATGTTTCCTTCTCTCTGCATACCCTTCTTGTACTTTACCTGGTGATGGTGATGGAGATAAGGGGATATATCTGAGGGACATTTCCGAGATTCCAAATCCATCTCCTCCATGAAGCCTTGGTATATTTTGTCATTCAGAGCATCGATCTCTTTCTCCTTGTGTGTTCCCGCATTACAGCCTCACAAATTCTGTTTTGAATTGCAGTAATTTTTTTTTTAAGGTGTTTATCTTCCTCCTTGCCTATAAGTTTCAATCTTATTCACCACCCTTTCAGGGTGCTTCTCTGAGTACTTGGCACTTACTCACTGTTCAGGAGTAGGCGGCCACTAGGTTGTTGAATTGAATTCTCCTTCTGTGCTTTGAGTTAGAATGTTCTATGGGTAATAACAACCCTTCATTTCTTAGGAGCCAGTTATGGATATCATAGCCTATGAATTCAGCAAGAAATGAGAGCTTAAAATTCATTTTCTCATAAGTTAAAAGTTCTGACTGAGGCTTTATTTTGGAAACACATCACAGAAATGCTGAGAATCAAAAACATTTCTTGTGCATCTATAGAAGATAGTGACTCAGCTCTTCCACAACCTTCTGTTCTGGTGGCTCTAGGCTCTCAGAACACGCGTTTCTGTCTCAGATGGAGTCCTGAGGGTGGCTTTGGGAATTTCTGTCTTTTGCCTGGAAAATGAGTCATTTTGGACTGTTTTTGCATGACGGGAAACATTCACCACCTCCTCCACTATAGAACATCTAGATTGGGTTTGATTTTTCTACAATCATAAATCGTGTTTCTAGATTTTGTTGATAAAGTTTTATTTCATGGTGTGTATCCAAGGCTGATGACTAACATGGCAAGGGGCTACAGCAAGGATTTGGAGTCAGGAGATTTTGGTTGTTGGTGTATGACCTTGGGTAGGTCATTCACTCTTTTGAAGGTTCAATTTCACTTGTAGAACCAGGATAGTGAGGTAGTCTTCTTACAAAGTTGCTGAATGGATCATACAAGGGGGTGTTTGTGAGTGGGCTTTTTAGCCTGCGTGGTAGACTATGGAGGAGTTCTTCCACTAGGGATAGAAGGTAGGGAAAGCTTGAAAAAGGCCTTTCCAGCTCTGCTATTTGAGGAGTTATAGTTTGTATCTCATATTTTCCCTTTGTTTTGATCAAGACTCATTTTTATGTATGTCATGCAGTTACACATATATGTGTCATTTTATCTGGGACTCAACAATTTTTTGTGCCACGAATCTTGTAGGTACTAGTGAAGGAGATGAATCTTTCTAGAGAATACTGTTTTTAAGTGCATAAAGTAAAAACAATAGGCTGAAAAAGAAAAAGCATACATATTGAGATACAGTCCTATCTATAGATTTTTTTAATTTTATTTTATTTTTTCAGTGTTTCAAGATTCATCGTTTATGCAACAAACACAGTGCTCCATGCAGTATGTGTCCTCCTTAATACCTGCCACCAGGCTCACATAACCCTCCACCACACTCCATTCCAAAACCCTCAGGTTCTTCCTCAGAGTCCTCAGTCTCTCATGGTTCATCTCTCCCTCCGATTTCCCCCCATTCACTTTTCCTTTCCTTCTCCTAATGTCCTCCCTGTTATTCCTTATGTTCCACAAGGAAGTGAAGCCATTTGATAATTAACTCTCTCTGCTTGACTTATTTCACTCAGCATAATCTCTATAGATTTCTCAGGAATGCCTGAACTACAGCTTAAAAATTCTTAGAGTGTTTTAAAAATTTACAATCCAAAATGGAACTGAAGAGTCACAGATCTCTGTGCTCTCTCTTTAAAGGTGGGGGAAAATTAGAACCCAAACCCAGTTTCCCAAGACTGGTCTAGAACCACACAGGAGTTTTGTCCACTGGATATTTATAAAATACTTCTGTTTACTTTGTGTCCAGCTACAAACAACCTTTGGAATTATTTGTGTCTTCTTTCTTTCTTTCTAGATCATAACACTGTAGACTCGCTGGGTTGAATGGTGTTTGGAGTGGTTTACTGACTGAACATTTCAATCCAAAATGGAGATCACAAATGGAGACTTCCTAAATATTCAGTATACCCCACCAAAGTGCATTTGCTCCATCAAGGTTATACAGGTATTAATTATTCATAGGCAGAGCACTGACGAATGAATTCTAATTGCCAATAAGTGCAATTGCTGTCGATTGCATAATTTATGAATCCATTTGTTAAACTAAGACAATGGGAGTTGATGAAAGGCATTAAGTGGCCCCAAATTAAAGGTAATTTGGGTTCAAAAGCTTGTATCTATGAGTGTAACTTGAAGTGGTTGGCTTTTCTGAGACCTCTCTTCACACTGGCAATAAATACACGAGGTAAGCTGTGTTCTTTCAGACTCTGTGTCTGGCTGGAGATGTATCACCTGGGCTTTCTGGAGACCTGTGGTCCAGTCCATGATGAGATACTCTCTTGCCCATGTGGGGCTCAGAAGCTGCCATCTTTCTCTGTGGCTCAGAGCCTGTCCTCTGGAACTTGGCTGCATGAGATCCTGGCTGGGCAGATTTCTCTGCATTGCACTCTGATGCTTTGCAGAGGAGTGCTTGAATAAGATGGTAAATAGGCACTGGGGAGGTTCAGTCTGAAATGATGTCCTTGAAAATGAAGAAGATGCTTTTCTTTCCCTGGGACAGACACTGCCACAGATCAGCATCTCACAGAGGTTAAGTACGGTCTGAAATTGCTCACTGCTCTTCCTACAATGCAACATGAGATGAAGACTGTACTGAAGATGGAATATTTTGCATAATAAATTTCAAGATAAGTCTATTAAAGAGAAAAATGGATCTTGGGGAGATAATTTATGGTGTGTGCAATGAAGTAGGTGAGATTGAAAATATCTATTGTGATAGTCATTCCAGGGGTCTGGCTTCCTTTTCTTTGAAGAAATAGAGCTGTTATTTGGAAGCATTTAGCCTTCAAATCTTATGGAATTATTCTTGAAAGGAGAAATTTTATCTAAGAACAAGGAAGGGTTTGGAAACAATGAGTTTTGACATAATTGTGTTTGTATTAGGTTCTGTGATTAATTAATGAGCAAAGTGATGACTTTATTAACTTTTGGTTACATGTCATGTACTGAGGTGAGACAAACCACTGACCCAGACTGTAGATTTTTGTCTTGCTAGGCATCACAGGACTAGCAGCTACTCAACGGGTAACACACCTTATGGTGACACCCAGGCCACCCCCAGGTAGCATGAGTCCACCAGAAAGTTGGGGGGACCCAAGAAGGGCAGCATAGCTAGAAATTTCTGACTCCAGGGAACACAAAGTGGAGAGCAGCCACTGCAAGGGAAGGCTGTGGGCAAAAGGAGAGCCCAAGGCGCACCCTTACGGTCTTCTGTACATCTGCAGGGAATGATTACATATCCCCTATTGTTTTGTTGCTGTAGGAGAATGAGAGAGTGTGGGAAGCCCTTCGGCATTGCCCTGGGTTAACCATGCTGAGCTGTGCTTTCTAAGGGGACTGTGAGGATAAGCTGAGCCCCACAGCCATGACTGGTCTCTAGAAAGTCCTGTCCAGTTTTGCAAATTGTTATTTAGTGCTAATCACTGGGGATACCATTGTGAGCTACGTAGGGTACCAGGGCCTGGGAAACGACCTGTCCTGTGATTGAATGTCTTCATCTGCTGAGTCCCCAGTGTTCCAGGCACTCCCCAGTGTTATCACACTAAATGTTCACAACTGCCCTCAGGATGGGTAAGTCTGCTCCTGAGACGGGGGGTTGGAGAAGCTCTCTCACAGCTGGGAAGGGGATGGCCTGGCCTTTTGCTCTGTCTTAGAACTTTGAAACCAATGCTTTGAAAAGTGCAGGTGGGACAGGAGGGAGGCTGTGGCACCTCAGCAGTCCAGGAATGGGGCCTTTACTGCAGGCAGGAGCGCTGTCTGCCAGTGGAGAAATTAAGTGTGCTGGAGAGGGTGACAGGTAGAGCAGTATCTCAGCTCCACCACCCACTGGCTGGGTAAACTCCACTGCGTTATCCACGCTCAGCTTCCTCCTCTGTAAAAGGGACTGTGACATATGCATGTTTAGTTCAGCTGTTGTGAAGATCAGGTAAGATAAAGTGCTGATACGGTGGGTGGCCAAAATTGGCACTCAGCAGATCGTCCCATGCCTGGTCTTTAAGGAGTCCTTCCATTGCCCCTTTCAGTAATGTGTGACATTTGGAAAGCATAGAAAAAAGGGATGCTAGAGAAGGCAGCCCTTCTCTGGACTAGGAGCCAGGACATGGTCATGTGGCCTAGGTTAGGTCCCCTAACAGCTCTTGTGGCTTTGTCTGGGTGGCTGAGCATTGGGTATGATGGAAACAGAACATGCATCTTGTGAAGGTTACAGTCCATGCTCTAGCACTGGGCTGGTTTATCTCAAATGCCCACACCATCTCTGCTTTGTTTCCTCACCAGCACCTACTTTTCCGTTCTCCTACTTCATCTCCAAGGAGCATGAGGCTTATTGTCCCGTTCATCTTCAATGGAAGTTACCACTAAGTTCACTGACATTAAAGCCCAAGTTGTCCAAAAGGCAGGCTTGAGAGCCTTAATGAGAGGTGTCTACTGCTGGTGACAGGAATCAGAGCACAATAGGAGAAGGGATTAGGCAGTTGGTTGGGGGGAAGAGAGAGGGCCCTGGAACTATTCTCTTCACTATTATGAAGGTGGTCCTTAGCATTAAACTTCTGGAACTAATGAGGACAGAAAGAAGTTTGCTCTGCCCTACTAAAGGTTGATTTGTTCATTTGAGCCAGCAGTATCAGTAGATGAGTATTCTGCTTGATTGAGAATGCAGAGAGTTAAAGATGGCAGAGCTTTGGGTACAGAGAGCACAAGATAGTGGGGGAACTGGGGAGTTAGGCCAAATCATAGAGGAATATATATGGTATGCTTGGACTTGACCCTGGAGTTAATCATTATTTATATGGTGCTTTTAAGCATGGAAATTGTATAATTAAATTTTTGTTCTGGAACTGTATCTCTGGATGTCTGTGTAGAAAATGGATTAGAGGGAGTGAGCTTGCAGCACAGAAGACAATTAGGAGGCAGCAGACATAGTCCAGGGGAGAGATGATGATGTGTAGTCTTAGAATTGCCAGGGGTCTCAGAATAGAGAGGAAGGCACAGATGGAGAGGTATTTTTGGTGTCAAAATGATGGTATGTGTTGACCTGGCATACCACAGCCTGGTCTCTTAACAGTTTGGGTAAAATCTATGGGAAGATAAACTACAGATAAAGAGTCCAGGGTGGAAATCCCTGAGAAGATAGAGCATGGTCCACAAGAAGCTAACAGTGGAGTGGGCAGTCCTGGTGTTCTGGGGCAGAGTGGTAGCCCTCTGCCAGCACAGATGGAAAGTTAGCACTTCCTGCTTTAATACCATGAGTCCAGAGCTTGCCCAAGATCATTTGGCAACTGAATTATACGCCCTACTATCCTTGGAGCAGAATGGGAGCCCTTTGAAGAAATCTAGATTCTCAAAGGACTGGGGGGATACCTCTTCTGCTTACCTGGTTTGGACTTCCGCAAGAGCCCTCTTCACCCTCCCTGGGTTGGGTTTTTGACACTGGACTCACTGACCTATCTTGGAAACAATCCAGCTTCTTGCCTGCAGACTTGGGATGGCATAGTGGTGGGGGTGGTGGGGTAGGGGGGTGGGGGCCGTTGAGGAGGAGGTCATCCTTCCAGGGAGTGAACTGCGTTCTGTGTGTGTGTGTGTGTGTGTGTGTGCGCGCACATGCGTGCACCTGGGTGTATCTGGAATATTACCAGCACCCTAGACCCCTTAACTGGTGATCATCTAACCATCACATACAGAGCTTGTTTCTTTATTCTAAACAGTTTCAAAATGCTTTGCACAGTCTCTTAAGTGAAAAAAAGTAGCTGATCTCATCTGGAGACAGATGGGGCTAAATTAAGTCGTATTGTGTTAGGTCATCCCTGGGGCTAATGAACTTACTGTCTCTGTGGTGGCCTACAGAGTCAGCTGTGCCTAACACAGAAATACCTGGTTAATGTATTCAAATGCTCTCAGGCTAGTGATTTACAGTTTACATGGGTGTTAACATTATTCAGTCTTCTCAGAAGCCCTGCAAGACGAGTGAAATTATGACTATTACATGAAGGAGAAAACTAAGGCTCAGGATTAACCAGTGTGCCTCAGGGTACCCACTAGTCCTTCCTGCCCCCAAACTCCTGGCCACTCTCAAGACTAGCAAATCTCCCTGGAAATGCCTGGGTGGCTCAGTTGATTAAGCATCTACCTTCGGCTCAGGTCATGATCCCAGGGTCCTGGGAGTGAGTCCCATGTTGACCACTCTGCTCAGCAGGGAGACTGCTTCTCCCTCCTCCCCTTCCTCTACCCTGCTGCTCCCCCTGGTTGTGCTTTCTCTCAAATAAATAAATAAAATCTTTTTTTTTTTTTTTTAAAGACTAGCAAATCTCCCTCTCACCTTATGACAACATACTGAGTACTCAGTGCTGCTTACTTGCCCTCCTATGGAATGTTCCTCCCCCTTGGTTTTCATGACACCATACCATCCCCAGGCACAGTGGGGTGAGATGATCTCCAATGTTCCATAAAGTGCCCACCTTCTCTGGCTTAGGTATCTTGGCCTCTCTCAGTGCCTTCTCTTCGTCCTCCTCCAGCCATTCTGGAAACTGGACCAGCAGTCCTCAGAAGTCCTTCTGTACCCACACCATTGCTATTGGGATTGACTTTTCAGAGAACTCGTTAATGGGGTTTTGGTGCCTGAGTGCTCAATACCAAAAATAATCCTAGCTATGGTGAGAGGCAGAAATGTTTGTGTTTGTTCTCTGCGTGCCCTAGATTGCTGAGATAGCAATGATTCTCGTACACTCTGCTTTCCCAGAGTTATTATTCTCAAACATCTGGGGGGAAAATACTAGAGAAGGCTTTAATTACACAAGATGATGGGTCTCACTTCACAAAAGATGCCACGGTGAATAGGACTGATGTGATGAGCAATGGACTCCTTGAACCCTCCAGAAGAATAAGGAGGGACTGTTGTGCCTGGAAATGCAGCAAGATAGGCCTTGGTGGTGATTCATCTGGATCCATTGATTCTGGACCCTGAAGACAGAGACCTATGAAGATCACATCTGATGTTGTTGGAGCTTTAACTTCTGTTATAGACACTGCTTGGCCATAGGAGGCACGGACAGGAACCCACTTGATCCCCTGCCTCAAGGCTCATAATCTAGTGGCAGAGATTGACTTGTGGGCACAAAGGATACTGAGTAAGAGCCCACATCAGGCATGTCCCACTGTCTGAACAACTCAGTTTTGGTCAGAACCCTCACCCCCACATGGAGCTGCAATAAATCCCCAACTTCCACAAACATGTGGAGACTCTCTTGGAGGCCATTCCATCTGAACATGGCATTGACCCTACCCTTAATGGATTTTCAGTCAACTGTCATGGAGACATCTTCCATTTCATAAACAAGGATGCAGAAGCTTAGTAGAATTGTCAATTCTCTGTCACCCGCCTAGTTAGTGACAGGTCTTTTCACTCAGAAGGTATTTCTGCTAAGAAAAAAAAAAAAAATCACACTTTAATTTTACCATGAGAAGGCTTCACAAGCCATAGCCTTGCTCCCTAGTATGAAACTATAAATTCAGAGGCAGAAGGGAGGTCTGGCAGGGACACCTAGGGAATCATTCTGCTCTGTTGAAACTAGGAAGCCACAAGTGCTGGATGTCACAGGTTTCTCCTGCCACTGCTGGTGACTTCTTGGGTGTCCTGGGCATCCTGACTGCCTCGTGCAGCTCAGATGAGTCTGCTTACATTGCGTGAGAGCGAGGCACAGCAGACGTATTCCCACTTGAGAGCAAAGGGGGCAACCTCGCTCCAGGATGGGGCTAGCGTCCCTCTGGGTCTACCACTTCCTGAGTCTGAAAAGGCCACAAGACCGCAGGGCTGCTGGGGTGAAAAGACCAGAACTTCAGAGTCAGCTAGGTCTCTTTTCAATTCCCACTTCTGCCATGTTTAAGTTGTCTGGGTTTGGCAGGTTTTTTTATACTATCTTTGCCCTCAGTATCCTCAGGGGGAAATGGGGCTATTAGAAAGACTTTAAGATCACACATAGAAACCCAAGTCATGTGAGGATTATGACTACAGCCAGAATTATTCCAGAGATGGACGGATCACCTTCCTCCAACCCTCCATTCTTACATGCCTAAATTAAGGCCCATGGAGATTATGTTCCTTTTCTGAGGTCACAGGTAAGACTCAGAAAGACTGGATCTTAAGAAAATAGTTTGTTTGTTTCTTTTAAGTTTTGCCATTGTGAATTGGGTTAATTCCAGTTTTTCTGGCCCAGTTGTGGAGTGGAAAAAGCCATCATGACTGAGAAATGATTTTTCTCTTGCAAGTATAACCATCTGCCTGGGACACACATAGCCTTGCCCCCCAGATACTCAGCTCTGTGTCTTCAGGTGTTGTGACCAGATGCCTCTCATTGCCTCCATGCAGACACTTTAATGGGCATCTTTGGAAACATTAACTGGGGGATGTTTATGGCCCCTTTATCTGGAGATGGCTTTCACCCAGTGGTGATTGACCCACAACTCAGAAGATAGAAGATAGCTCCTTCTATCTTCTCTCCTGTGCATTTGCCCCCTTCTGGTCTCATTCTCTCTGAGAATGACCTCCTTACTCTCACTCTTCCACATTGTGCCCACCTCATGCTTTGCTCAGGAGGCAATTCTAATTTTGGAGGTGGGGCAGGGTGATGGCAGCTGAGAGCCTATCCCTTATTGTAATGTTTCTGCCAGATTTTGCCTTGCTCCAAGTCTTCTTAGGCTTTTTGAAAACAACATCTAGAGTCCTTGGTGTTCTTTGGTGGCCCTGTCCTATCCCTCCCTAGATATACTGAGCTCTGTGTGGTGGGGCGGCTTCATTAGGATCTCTAGCACCACAAAAGCAAAGTAATCGATATTGATAATAGCTACCATTTAGAAGGTGCTCACCATATGCCTGTACTGTGGCTGTGTTTACTATCTATGGTTCACCTTAACCATCTTGGCAACCAGTGTCATTAGTATTTCTAACCTCATCTGATAAGAGAGGAAGCTACACTAGATTGCACATAGCTAGGAGGTGTTTGGGATGAGACCCAGACTATGAATACAAAAGTCTGTTTTTTTAAAATGCTGCAATAATACAGCTTTAATTGAATATTGGGGGGAAGGCAGAGAGAGAGAGAGAGAGAGATACAGATAGATAGATTTAGGACACAGAGGTGACATAAGCCTAACCCAAGCTCCTCTAGGTTGCTTCTTCTTTCTTGACTGAATCAGAATAGTCTAAGCATGTGTAGAAAGTCCGAGTGCTTAGGAGCCTGATACTGGGCCCATTCGTTGAATGTGCAAAACTAAACCTAGCAACATTTTTGTAATGTATGAGCAGCCTGCATAGATGTGGGTCCTCTTGTTCTAGGGAATTAAAAATAAGATACTTGAATCTGGGAAGTTACTAGAGCAAAATATTGTAGCCTCTTTCATGGGGAGATTAAAAGAGATACCCTCAAGTGGTAACTGAGAAGGACTCGGGCTGCCATGCCTGGCAGTGCAAATGGGGCTGAACAGTGTAGGCAACCTTTAGAAGTTTGAAAAGACAAGCACACAGATTTCCCTGCCAAAACCTTGAGTTTAGCCAAATGAGACCTGTGTCAGACCTCTAAACTACACCAGAATAATAGGGTAAACTTGTATTGTTTAAATTACCAACTTGGTGATTTGTTACAGCGGTATTGAAAATTAATGCAGTGTGAGAGAAGAAACTGTCTGACTCTTCTTTCTATTCCCTGGTCTCTGTAGACTGATGAGTACATGTGTGAGCTCAGTAAATGTTTTCTGAAAGGAAAGAAGGAAGAAGGGAAGGAAGGAAGGAAGGAAGGAAAGAAAGAATTTGAGTTTGACTAAGAGTACTTATGTAAGGCTCATTGACATTCATTTGTTCCAAAATACTCTTTGAAGCTCCAAGCACCCAGTACTTTGCCAAATATTAGTGCAGAGACATGGTGGGGGGGGGCGGGGTACAAGTATAGAACACTCCCTTAAGGAACTTCCAGTCTAGCACATATATGAATCAGAGAACAGTCAGATAATAATTTGTGCATGCCACAGCCCTCAGAAGAGGAAGAGGAGGGGGAGGGGCCTCCCTTCCTCACTGGCTGTTGGCTGGAGGTGGTTCTCAGTTCCTTTCCATGTGGCTTCTCTAGAGGCTATCTTGACAACATGGCAGCTGGATTCCCTCAGAGAGAGCAAGACAGAGAAAGACGGAGAGAGAAAGAGTACTCAAGACAGAAATCAGTCTCTTTGTTTCCTAATCTTAGAAGTGGCCTCCCTTTACCTTTGCTATATTAATTCCTTAGGAATGAGCCACTGGATCGAGCCCATACTCCAGGGAGGGTATATCAGATGTGGATACCAGGAGGCAGTAGAGGTTGCCCACCACAGCCTGGCAGCCTTACTGCCCGCCCCCCTTTTTTTTTCTCCAGACAGTGGAAGAGAGAACTTCTCTGAAGGCCAGAGGCACAGGAAGTAGATGGAACCCATCCCTATTTCTCTGGGAGCCACCCTTTCCACCACAGCCTACGTGTTCTTCATCATAGCCTCCATGGGACATTTAGGAGGTACTAACCAGTGATTTTTCCCTGGCCAAAAAAATCTAGGTTAGGAAAATCTCATAGCATCTCTGTCTAAGGACCTTCTAGGAAGCTGCACTCAAGGACAGGGTTTGGACAGATAGGGGGCTACACATTTTCTTGAGCGGTTACTATTACATGGGAAAGAATATTGTCTAAAGAATAGGAGAACTTATATCTGCTTTCACACGATAGGAATGAGTTAAAGCAGGTTACTTAAACTCTCAGAGTTAACAAACTCATCTATAAAATGGGCATCTGTCTGGAGTGTTGTCACTTCTTTTTTTTTTTTTTTTTTTTTTTGTTGTTGTCACTTCTTGTGCCTTGTAGTCTCTCATGAGCTTTTGGACACACATCTTGAGAATTTCCTTAATTCCTAATCCCCTGAGAAGCTCCTTATCCCAGCCTTCCTTGTGGCTCCGGCACAGGCATGGGAAACAGGCTCTGCCAAAGAAATAGCCAGATAGACATGTGGAATTCAAAATATACTCATGAAGAAAAGGGCTTCAGGAAAATTGAGTTTCCCAGAGACTGGTGTCAGTGGCTTTTGCTCACGGAGACCACATTGCTCCTGTCCCAGCCCAACATCAGTGGTATGGGGGCCTCATTTCACTATGTGATAGGTGCCTTTGCCCAGAGAGACTGTGCTGGGGTCACTGTTGGAGCCTTCTTGAAGTGGTGGCTTGGGTGTGGTTCCCAGTTTCCCAGCTCTAGCTTGACCTTCTGGCCTTCCTGGAGATTCAGTGAGCTCCCTAATGTCCTAAATTAAATTCCACTCTGTTTAAACCACCCAGAATGTACTGAGAATGTACTGAATGTACATGTACTCTCAGAATGAATGTACTGAGAGCATTGACTGATCCACTACCTCTTGGAGTATCTGGGGATAAAATGAGATAATGTATGTGAAGCACTTCACAAAAGTCTTTTTATATAGTGGGCAATAAGCAAATGGTATCTCTTAATGCTTATTTGATTACCATCCCTTTCTTTCAATGTCACTGGGGTACTCATAAGTGAAAGTTGAATCTCAGCCGCAGGCTTATACTGTAGACCCAGGATCTCAAAACTGGGTGGCTTTGGCCCCAAGGGGAGTTGGACAGTGTCTGGAGACCTTTTTGGTAGTCATAGCAGAGGGTGGAATGCTACTGGGATTTAGTGGGTAGAGGCCAGGCTAGCCATCCTACATGGGACAGTCCCTATGCAATGATTTATCTAATCCATTACCCAGTTAGCAGAGGTCAAGGTTAAAAAAAAAAAGCCTTCTGTGGACTCAGGAGCAGAGTGATACCTGGCTATCACTCTCCACTCCGTCAGAAATAACCTACTAAGTTTGGTCCGCACTGGTTCTGGCATGGAAAATCTCTAGATGCAGGAGCACCAGAGTAAGGATTTAATCACACAATTCCATGTTCTGGAAAGCACAACCAAGGCAACAAGAGGAGGACATGGAATGGTACACGTTTTCATAAATATATTCTTGGTGTCCTTGATTAAAGAATCAGAAAAAAATAAATTCAGAAATATCTCAATTTCTGCTTGATTGGCCAATAAAGTGGGGACTTTTTTCCCCCCTTTGTTTGATTTTGCTGATGATATTTTAATGGCTGGGCTTTCTTGTGTCAGAGAATCTAAGTATCTCCCTCACAGATTATAAATCTCTGTTATGCCCACATATAGCAATATAGAGTCTCTCTGTAGTTAGGCACTTTTATTAGTGCACAGAAAATTGAAACATAAAACATCAAATAGGCTGTTTCTTTAAACCACAGATACGAGTTGAATTCATTGCCATATTGTTCTTCAACTTTATAATAACTATAGCTTATTCCAAATGGAAAAATGTGTCTAGGAGAAGAAGACTGCTATAATATAGTACCAGGGATGGGCTTGTGACCCTCACCAGGTTTCTTCCTCAGCTTCTCCTTCTAAGAGGATGAACCAGATGACTTCCAAGATCCTTCCTGATTTCTGGGATTCTTAGGGGTTTCCAAGCTCCCAGGGCCCTCCTTGGAGGGAAGCAGTCTTATGAGTCTTTTGGAGCATTTGCATGATCCAAGTTGAAGGCCATGACCTTTTGTCTAGGCATAAGCCAAGGTCACCTCCATCGGGCAGGCTGCCTCTCTGCAGGTCATGTGGGGCACACTGGTTGTTTTTTTAGTTCATGTGCTGAAGAAGAGCTTCTAGGAAATTGCTGTGTAATCCTGCATCCGGGTTTTATCTTTCTCGGATTCTCAGACCCGCATCAAGGTTTCTGCCTTTTAGGCTAGGAATCTTATACCCTGGTCTGGTTTTAAAGTCCTCCAATAGGTCACAATCTCCTTGAGAGGAGGAATGGCATCTAATTCACCTTTGTGTGCTCCCATGCACAGAAACTTGTATATGTATATATATATATATAGAAATATAATTTATTCCAGAGCAGGATTTATATTTTATTTATTTATATAATTTTCTTTCAATAAACATTTTTATTGAAGCATAAAGTGTAAAATATTGTATAAATCATAGACGTACATTTAAGTGAATATTCACAAAATCCTCTATCCTTAAGCAACTGCTAATATACTTTATGTCCCAGTACATTAGACTATTATGGACGTTTCATATAAATGGAATCATCCAGTATGTGATCCCTCATGACTAATTTCTTTCATTTAGCATAAACTTTTCAAGGATCATCCATATTGTAGCATCTATCATTACTTCATTCCTTTTGCTTTTGATTCCTTTAGTTTATTATTAAATAATAATTCATTGTGTAGACATAACACAGCTCATTTATCCATTTATCAGGTGGTGGACCTTTTGACTCCTAGGCATAGCACTGCTATGCACATTGATGTAGAACTTTTGAATAGTCTGTTGTTAATTCTCTTAGGTATATGCCTTGGAGGGCAACTGCTGGATTTTATAATAACTCTCAAATTTAGTTTTTTGAGGAATGGCCAAACTGTATTTCAAAGCAGCTGCACAATTTTACATTCCCAACAGCAATGTATGAGGGTTCCAATTTCTCCACATCTTCACCACACTTGTTATTGTTCTTCTGATTCCAGCCATCTGTCAGGGATGGAATGATGTCTCCCCCTGCCAAATTCCTATATTGAAATCCTAATCGCCAGTACCTGGGAATGTGGCTGTATTTGGAGAGAGGGTCTTTGAAAAGGTCATTAAGTAAAAATGAGGTCATAAGGGTGGGTGCTAATCCAATATGACTGGTTTACTTATAAGAATAGGAAATCTGGACACAGAAAGGTCGAGAGGGAAGACCATGTGAAGACAGAAAGACGAAGGCCATCTACAAGCCCATGAGAGAGGTCTTAGAAGAAACCACGCATGCTGACTCCTTGATCTTGGACTTGTAGTCTCTAGAATTTTGAGACTGTGTATAAGCCACCTGGTCAGGGATCCTTTGTTATGGTTCCTAGCAAATGGATACACCATCATACAGGATGTGAAGTGGTATCTCATTAAAAAAAATTGATGTGAAATTAACATACAATGTCATTCTAGTGTCAGGTGTACAACCTACTGATTCAACAATCCCATACATCACTCAAGGCTCACCATGATATGTGTAGTCACCGTCTGTTACTATATGTTATTACAATATTATTAATTGTATCCACTGTGCTGTATTAGTCATCCCTGTGACTGATTTATTTTATGATGGGAGGTTTCTCTCTCCTAATCCCTTTTATCTCTTTCACCCACCTCCCCACCCACCTTCCCTGTGGCAACTACCAGTTTATTCTCTGTATTTGAGTCTGTTTTATTGTTTTGTTTTGTTTTTGTTTTTTCATTTGCTTTGTTTTTAAGATCCCACGGCTAAGTGAAATTATAATGTTTGCCTTTCTTTGTCTGACTTATTTCACTTAGTGCAATACCCTCTAGGTCCACACACTCATGGTTTTGATGTGCCTTAATGACTAATGACACCTGTCCTTGAGCTTTCTGGCCAGAATTTTGTGGATCTTCTTTGAAAACATGTCCGTTTGGAACTTTTGCCTATTTTAAAATTGGGTTATCTGTATTTTTATTATTGTGTTACAATAGGTTATATATACTAGATATAAGACTCTTTATCAGATATGTGATTTGCAATGTCCCCCCATTCTGTGGACTGTATTTTCACTTTTTTGATGGTATAGTATGCAAAGGTTTTACATTTCGATGTAGTCAGATTTATCAATTTTTGTCTTTTCATTTGTAGTTTTAGTTTTGTATCAAAGAAACCAATGGCCAATTTACTTTTTTTTTTTTAAAGGTTTTATTTGCTAAAGAAAGAGAGCAAGCATGAGCACGGGTAAGGGTAGAGGAAAAAGCAGAGTCCCTAGATGTGGGCCTTGATCCTAGGACTCTGGGATCATGACCTGAGCCGAAGGCAGATGCTTAACTGACTGAGCCTCTCAGGTGTCCTGACCAATAGCCAACTTCACAAAGATTTACTCTTATGTTGTCTTCCAAGAGTTTTATAGTTTTAACTCTTACACTTAGGTCTTGAGTCCACTTCAAGTTGAATTTTGTGTATAGTGTGTATGGATATCCAGTTGTCCTGGAACGATTTGTAAAACATAGGTTTATTTTTGGAAGTTAAGTCATTTTTGTATTCTTATGGTATGTATATCTTTATGTGTGTTTGTGTGTTACTGGATATAAATTGCCAATATTTTGTTTAGAATTTTCCATTTTATGCTTTGAAGTGAGATGACCTGGTTTTCCTTTATTATAATTTCATTGTTAGTTTTTGATATCAAGGTTATGTTGGCTGCATGAAATGATTTGGGAAGTGCTTCCTCTTGTGCTAACCTCTGAAAGAATTTGCATAAGATTATTATTTTTTTTTTTATTTTTATAAACATATATTTTTATCCCCAGGGTTACAGGTCTGTGAATCACCAGGCTTACACACTTCACAGCACTCACCAAAGTTTATTTACTCCTTACGTGTTTGGAAGAATTCAATGAAACCATTTTGTCCTGAAAATTTCCCTTAAGATCTTTTTAGAGGAATGTTCAATCTTTTTTTTTAAATTATTTATTTATTTATTTATTTATTATTTTTTTAATTTCTTATTTTTTATAAACATATATTTTTATCCCCAGGGGTACAGGTCTGTGAATCACCAGGTTTACACGGTGAGTGCTGTGAAGTGTGTAAACCTGAGGAAAGTTCATTCTATCTATCTGTCTATCCTTCTATCTATCTATCTATCTATTCATCATCTATCTACCTCTATTTATCATCTATCTTTCTATCTATCTATCTAGCATCTGTCTACCTATTTTATTATTTTAAAAATGTTTTATTTAAATTCCAGTTAGCTAATATAAGTAATATTAGTTTCAGGTGAACAATATAGTGATTCGACCCTTCCATACAACACTTGGCACTCATCACAAGTGCACTCCTTAATCCCATCACCTATTTCACCCATCCCCCCACCCACCTCCCCTCTGGTCACCATTAGTTTGTTCTCTACACTGAAGAGTCTCTTCTTTTTCTTTTTCCGTTTGATAGTTTTGTTTCTTAAATTCCACATATGAGTGAAATTATATATTTGTTTTTCCTGGACTTATTTCACTCAGCATTATACTCTCTAGCTCCATCCATGTCATTGCAAATGATAAGATTTCATTCTTTTTTACGGCTCAATAATATTTCATTATATATGCATATGTATATGTATATGCCACATGTATAACACACACACACCACATCTTTATCCACTCATGAGTTAATGGACACTAATCTGTTACATTTTTAATAGAGGATCATTGAAATTTCCTATTTCATCTTGCATCCATGTAGCAAGTTGTATTTTTCTAGGAATTTGTTGATTTCTTCTACATTTTCAAAATGTTTTTGCATAAAATTATTTTTAATATCTTTAGAATTTCTGCAGAAATTTCTGTAATGATGTGCCTTTTTTCATTTCTATATTGGTAATTTGTGTCTTCTGTCTTTTTTTGTTATTGATCAGTTTTGCCAAGAGTTTATCTGTTTTATTAGTTTTTTAAAAGAATCACATTTTGGCATTGCTTATTTATTTATTTCCTAAAGTTTTATTTATTTAAGTAATCTTTACACCCAAAATGGGGCTCAAACTTATGACCTTGAGAGCAAGAATCACCTACTCTTCTGCCTGAACCAGCCAGGAGCCCTTGTTTATTTTTTCTATTCTTTCTTTGTTTTACATTTTGTTATTTTTTTCTATTTTTATTATTTTTATCCTATATTATATTTGGATTTAATTTTCTGTATTTATTCTAATTTCTAGAGAAGAATGCTTTTATTATTGATTTTTAGTATCATGTCCTTTTCAATTTATATAACAGGGGCTACAAATTGCCACAAATGTTTATATTTTGTGGTTCTCATGATCATCTCATTCAAATTAATTTTGTAAGTTTTTTTTTTGTGAGTTATTCGTTGGTGCATGAATTTAGAAGTGTATCACTTAATTTCCAAGAACTTAGGGATTTTTCTCCTTGTACTTTATTATTGATTTCTACTTCAACTTTCTAATTGTGGTGAAAAAACAGACAGTAAAGGATTTTAAACTTTGAAATTATTGGCTTGCTATATGACTTAGCATAAAGACAGTTTTAGTAGATATTCCATTGGCATTTGTAAGAAATGTGCATACTGTGGATACTGGAAACACAGTTCTGTCAATTAGTTCATGTATGTTGATTGTGTCATTTAAGTATTTTGGCTGATTTTTCTTCCTGATAATCTGCTCTTAACACTCAGTCTTTATTCCTTTAATTTATTTAAAAAATCATTATTTGTGGTTTAAACTTAACAAATATTGCTATTTTGTTTAAAATACTATTTGTTTTATTTTTTTGAATGTTATTGTATTGTGTGTTGTTGTTGCTTCTGTTTTGTATAGTTGTATCTAATCTTAATTGCAGCAGGAGTTGTAACAAGAAGAGTATTGAGAAATGTGATACATTTATTCATAAGCACAATTATAAACAACTTCTGCTGGGGTGCCTGGGTGGTGCAGTCAGTTAAACATCTGACTGTTTTAGCTCAGGTCATAATCTCAGGGTCCTGGAGACCAGCCTGGGGTTGGGCCCTGCCTCGAACTCTGAGTGGAGCCCACTGTCCAGTGGGGCCCAGCATCATGTTGGGCTCTGCACTCAGTGGGGAGTCCGCTTCTCACCCTCTGCCCCTCTACATGTGTACTCCCTCCTCCCCAAATAAAGAAGTAAATCTTAAAAATTTTTATTTTTTTAAACAAACAACTTCTGGTGATCCCCTGGAGCTACCAACTTTGGGAATGTCTGATTCTGATAAGCAGCAGTGATACTAAAATAAATTCTTCCCAGGTTCTGCCTTGTTCTCCCCACCACCATGCAACAACCATAGAACCTGAAATATACATTATTATCACCATTTCTTCGGAAACTTCCATCTTCAAAGCATTTTCTTCTTGGTCAGGTTTGGGAGAATGATGATTTCATTTCTACAGAGAAGGCTTAAATTTAACTGGAAGGTAGATGAGAAAACAAGATTTGTTATATTATTGATCATTTCCCCCAAATCACAAATTGGAACTCTTTATTTAACAAAGGATCATTTTCCTGATTTGTGACTGGGTTACCTAAAAAGTCTTTGAAGATGCAGATTTAAACCACTTCGTTATCATTTTAACAAATTACCATGTGGATAGAAAATAGTTACCTGGAGATAGATACACAATACCAGGTGGTCATGTTTTGAAAACTGAAGATAATGGCATCCCAGGAAATTGAGACCTTCTGGCTGCTGTAAGCTTGTAAACTACCCCATAGAACACATGATGTCAGAGTAAAGGTATTCCTCAGGTTGCACCATGGCATTTTGCTATGTATCAGTGTGTGATATGGACAATAAAGACCTTTAGTACTCTCACAGTGACAAAGATAATAAACTGAAGGAGTTATCCGAGCTGCATTTGTGCCTGGCAGTAATGGAAAACATTATTGCTGTCAAGTTACCTGGGAGAAAAGCTGCTTCCGCAGAGTTGGATCTTTTATTCCTCTCCAGTGATAACACACTGTAGTGGCAAGAGGACTGAGTTAGTGATCAGAGATGGGGTCCCAGTTTGCAGTCTCCTGCTCACCTGCTCTGTGATCTTCTGCCAATCTCTTCCCCTGCAGGTGTTAGTTCCTCATCTCTAAAAGCTGGGAGCTGCCCTAAATGCAAGCTCAGGCCAAGCTAGCTGAGAATCTACACATTAAAGAGACAGCAAAGATGTGAGAGGGAGTCCCTAGGACTAAAATGTCTGAGTACTTTTCATTCCGATGAATGTATGTTTCATGCCAGTGTTATCAGTGTAGTTGAAAACAGATGACATTTTTAGCATGGTTTGTCATATTTCAGTCAAATTGCTGGTCTCCAAAAAATGATTAATATTAATTCTTGTGTCAAAGTGAAAGATCCTGGGCTGCTGTCAAGTGGGTACTTGTGGGGGCCCCTACTATCAGTCCAGTGACCTTGGCCCATTGCACCTGTTCACACTGCCCACACTAATAAGAAAAGCTGATGAATCAGAATGGCAGTATCAGATCAGGGAAGACTGTGTAGACCAAAGAAATATATTCATATCTTGCATCACTTCCTGAAAAACAGAGAGGTGAGCTCAGATTTACAAATACCTCCTACAGATAGGGAAGAATACTGTATCCATGAGAGGGTTTCTGCTCTCCCTCTTAATAGAACTTTTCCACAAGTTTAGTAGAATTTCCACATTGGATCTACAGGTAAGAAGGGGGGAGGGGATTGTGTATGTGCATGCGAGTGGAGCAGAGGATGCTGGGGACAGAGCATTAAGCAGGTCAGCTGGGCTTGGACACTGACAGTCGGAGATAGCCATCTCCCACAGAGACAACATTGACAGTTGGCTTGCCAAGGTCAAGGGGACACATTCCAGGAAACTGACCAGAGTGGACTGCATGTAGCTGGACCTAATCCCTATTAGTTTTGAACAAAAATTTCCCCCTCTACTCTGCTCTCCCTTACTTTCCCCTTCCTTCCTCTTGACTTTCTTCTTCCTCAGGAGAGACTAATGTGGAGGTGGCTGAGCTGAGTGGGGCATCAGGCAGGGTCTGGGAGCCTCTCATCCTGTCAGGTTACATATTTTCTTGGTCCCACATGGGGATATTCTGGCAATCTTGTGGACATAAGGTTTGCCAAATAAATAGGTATTTAGTGAATTTAAAAATACACCTTTTCTGGGCTTAAGAGGGCCCATTTGTGATTTGAACAACTTCTTCTTCTTCTTCTTCTTCTTCTTCTTCTTCTTCTTCTTCTTCTTCTTCTTCTTGTTCTTAAGATTTTATTTATTTATTTGACAGAGAGAGATCACAAGTAGGCAGAGGCAGGCAGAGAGAAAGGGAAGAAGCAGGCTCTCTGCTGAGCAGAGAACCTGATGTAGGGCTTGATTCCAAAACCCTGGGATCATGACCTGAGCCAAAGGCAGAGGCTTTAACCCACTGAGCCACCCAGGGGCCCCTGATTTGAGCTTCTTGCCTCTCATGCAGACACCCTTGCTCAGGGTTCTGTCTGAGACACTGCAGTGATCCTGAGGCCCTGGTTTTTGTTCCAGTTTGAGAAATTCCTATGGCACTGTCTGCTCCCCCTTTGTCATCAAGGAGTGCTTCCTCTCTGCCAGGCTTGGGCATAGGCAGTCATGCTCTGATGTTTACACCCACCAAAAAAGGGCTGAGAAGTTGGCTAATACAGTGCATTGTGCTTTTGTTTTTGTTTTGTTTTTGCTAAGGACAAGAGTGATGATTAACATTTTTTTTTCTTCTGCTGAGAGGGTTTTATAAAGTTCCATTTAAAAAAAAAACTTTCAAGGATTTTATTTATTTGAGAGAGAACGAGTGGTAGGGAGGGTCAGGGGCAGAGGGAGAAGCAGACTCCCGGCCGAGCAGGGAGCCTGACATGGGACTTGATCCCAGGACTCCGGGATCATGATCTGACCTGAAGGCAGATGCTTAACCAGGTGAACCATTCAGGCGCTCCAAAATTCCATTTGTAGGATGGAATTGGTGGGGAGAAGGAAAGCATTTGTCAGCCAGTGTAGGGAAAATTTCTACAGATGGTTATTAGAATTATGTCCCCTTGGAAGAGCATTAAAAGTTATAGCTGCTTATGTTTAGGGTTATATTCCAAATGTGTTTTGGTTTAAAATTTATAATACATTAGAGATAATTTCATGGTGCTTCCTAAGACTTGTTCAGAGGAATGCTTTCCTTTGTGGGATCACTAGAAACAAATGGTCTCTTGAGGTAAGAAAAAGTGGTTCAGCCAGTAGGATCAGACCCTCCTCTTCTGGCTGAGGCTTCAAAGAAGCTGATCTAAGGAGAGACACTGATTGATGTAGGAACAAGGGGTGGCAGCAGGGACATGGTGAGAAGCCAAGGCAGGGCTCTGCTTGTTCATGGAAAAATAGGGGACATAAGTGGCCCCCCCGTGGCTTCACTTGGGGAATCAGCAGCCTAAAAATATAGGGGAATATAGAATATAGGGGGAATATAGAAACCATCTTTTTTAAAATTTCTTTTCAGCGTAACAGTATTCATTGTTTTTGCACCACACCCAGTGCTCCATGCAATCCGTGCCCTCTCTAATACCCACCACCTGGTTCCCCCAACCTCCCAACCTCCCACCCCCCGCCCCTTCAAAACCCTCAGATTGTTTTTCAGAGTCCATAGTCTCTCATGGTTCACCTCCCCTTCCAATTTACCCCAACTCCCTTCTCCTCTCTATCTCCCCATGTCCTCCATGCTATTTGTTATGCTCCACAAATAAGTGAAGCCATATGATAATTGACTGTCTCTGCTTGACTTATTTCACTCGGCATAATCTCTTCCAGTCCCGTCCATGTTGCTACAAAAGTTGGGTATTCGTCCTTTCTGATGGAGGCATAATACTCCATAGTGTATATGGACCACATCTTCCTTATCCATTCGTTCATTGAAGGACATCAAACCATAAGATACCTGGGAATAAACCTAACCAAAGAGGTAAAGGAACTGTACTCGAGGAACTACAGAAATTGAAGAAGACACAAAAAGATGGAAGACCATTCCATGCTCTTGGATCGGAAGTATAAACATTGTTAAAATGTCTATACTGCCTAGAGCAATCTATACTTTTAATGCCATTCCAATCAAAATTCCACTGGTATTTTTCAAAGAGCTGGAGCAAATAATCCAAAAATTTGTATGGAATCAGAAGAGACCCCGAATCGCTAAGGAAATGTTGAACAACAAAAATAAAACTAGGGGCATCATGTTACCGGATTTCAAGCTTTACTACAAAGCTGTGATCACTAAGACAGCATGGTACTGGCAGAAAAACAGACACATAGAGCAGTGGAACAGAGTAGAGAGCCCAGATATGGACCCTCAACTCTATGGGCAAATATAGAGTTCAGGGGGTCATTATCGTCACCGCCATCTTTGACACAGGAGGAGAGAGATACTCAGAGCATAAACGTATCCTCCAACCCAGAGTCCAGGATGGGTGAATAAAAGAATGGGCAATTGGTAAAAACTTCCATCATTTCTCCCTTTGTACATGGTATCCAATTATTTTTTGACCTTTGAAAAAAATTTTTGAAGTGCCTATGGTTGAGATTACTCAATGGTACTAAGCCATAGAGGGAGGTTGGAAGATTTAGACAAGCTGGTCTTCAGATCCTCAAGCTAGTAATAAAGCCATTTTGCTATACAAATTTGGACGTACACCAAAGCCACTCTGATTTTTCGCTCTCTGATGACTAGAACTGGGTAAGCTCCATATGATGCCCATGATTAATAGTGAGAGTGGTGATGATGTGGCTTGAGGAAAAAAAAAAAACCCTGAAATTGTGAAACTTTAGATTTATGAAGTACTGAGATCCCTTGTTTAAAACCTTTAGCAACTTGACAGATACCCTGCTGTATATGGGCAATGTCATAGATCTCTGTCTAATGAGCGTTCAAGGGAATCACTAATCTAAGCCCGGGAATGCCGACAAAGGCTGATTCTTATCACTCTGAGAAATGTGCAGGGACTTTGGGGTCAAATTTCATATTGGGATAAAATAAAATTGTCATCATTCTGTTTTCTGCGGTAACTGTATTCTGGCTCTCCATAAGAAGGTTGTCATTTATGACATTGGCCAGAATGTCTTGAGTTTGTGTAGCCCATGGTGGGACCACACATAGTAGGTGGTCAGTATGTTCTCACTTGCAGTTTTGAAACTGATGGCATGTGAGGCAGTTCCTGGTGTAATCTACACTCTGAACATTCTCCTGCCAAGTGGCAACTGTTTAGTTTTGTTCACTAAAGACTGCTAAAAAGTTATGGTGATGAGGTGGACATAATCTAATATTATATTTGTATAACATGTTGCTTTATAGTTTAAACACATATTATTTTATTTAATCTAATTCTGAAAACAGTCCTATGAAATCCCAGGAATTAAGGAGATGAAAGGGTTAACCCAAGCATCAAAATAACCTTCTTATCTTGTGCTCTTCCTGCCTCACTGCCAGAGTGGTCCGAAGTAAATCACTTTGCCTCAATGGTCTTGGTTTCCTAAGCTAGGGAATCAGGTAATCAATACCTGTTTCAACAACCTTAGACCCACAGAAGTAGCCAAAGAAAGGCTAAGGAGGGAAAGCAGTAGTGTCAATTTTTCCTTGCTAGAAAGCTACAAAGTATAGAGATGTCCTGTGATTGGTTTTCTTCTTCTTCTTCTTTTTTTTAAAGATTTTATTTATTTATTTGACAGAGAGAGATTACAAGTAGGTAGAGAGGCAGGTAGAGAGAGAGGAGGAAGCAGGCTCCCTGCCAAGGAGAGAGCCCAATGCGGGACTTGATCCCAGGACCCTGAGATCATGACCTGAGCCGAAGGCAGAGGCTTAACCCACTGAGCCACCCAGGCGCCCCCCGGTTTCCCTCTATCTGCTGCCATCTTTCTGTAAAGTTACCTATAATTCTTTGTTGCTTTCAACACTCCCTGATCATGACCCCGTAGAGGGGTGGAATAGACCTTGGACTCTTGGTTTGGGATTTTTGCTATCTATGTTGAATTTGTCTTCCTCTTTTTTTTTCCTGGGCTTATTTCTGCATTTTGGATCTACCTCTGAACTCATTCCTTTGCTACTTGGTCCCAGTCTTCTTTCAGAACCCTGGCCTTTACTCAATCCCAAGGATCTATCTGGAAATTTGATTCTAGACTCCAGCAGTATGTCCTGCTATTTTCTCATCCTCATTCCGATAGACACCTGGTTCATGTAGCCAATTATTGGGAGTACAGCCCCTGGTGTTTACAAACTTCAGACTTTTCTGCTTAGTTGATAAGTACAAAGGGCTATTTCTCTAAAATGGTTTTTCCCGTTTGAAGAAAACCCAGGAATGTCTAGCATAGATGTTATCTGTTAGAAGCCATAATGTCCTATCTGAAGAGTTCAGTCTATCCACTGTCTCCAGCTGTCCCGACATGCTGTCAGAACATGTGCAACAAATGTCTTCCCTTCCCAGACTCAGAGGCAGGGGAGTCTGTACAGCGGAGCCACAGATGGCAAGGGAGGTCCAGTGATGTGATTGTGGGGAAATTGATTTGTAAACATTCCAGTGAGAATGGCTTCCCTTCCGAATGGCTATTTTGGAGCCTGTTTCTGTGAAACAAGAATGTGTTCCATTAAATATCATCCTGATTCACAGTTATCTCTACTCTACCAGCCAAACTACTTACAAGCAAACGAGGCGACTAAGTGGTTTCTAGAAAGGAGGCAGGTTTGTGCCCAGACATTGCTATTTGTCCATGTGTAGAAAGAAACCTAGAAGAATGTCTGTTGGTGATTTTACAATTAAATTCTGATTTTTCTCGGTGAAGAAGAAAAAAAAGAAGGACATCTCCAGTTGATATACTTTGAAGAAATGTTAACAATGTACCCACACAGCAAGAAGAAGCATGGAAACCTGCCTTTCTGAGAGCTCTCTATATTTGTTAGGGCCTGAGAACCTGCCAGCTGTCCAGAGGGGTGGGCCCACAGAATTAGATACTCTTCTGGCCACTTACTTGTCTGAGCAGGAACATTCTGGGAACAAAGAGACGTGGATACTAGTGCTGGGCTTCTAAAAGTGGGTGAGTCCCCAATTCTTCTGGAAACTTGATATCCTCATCTGTAAAATGATGGGTAAGGAAAATTAGAAAAAAAGATATTTATGGCTTCCTCCTGCTCTAAACTTTGACAATTTTTCTGTGCTTCCTTCCCTCCTTTACAGGGAAGTATAACTTCCTGCATTCAGAGGTCAATGCTCTATCTCTTACCCCTCTCTGCCAAGGGAGTTGGGCAGTTTCTCTCCACTGAGGCACCCGCTAGGTAAACACATGGTTGGCCAGATCCACCTGGCATTGGCTAATCTCAAATATAAAAGTGATGTAGCTTCTTTGGGTCCTAAAAAGGGAGCTATTAAGAGCAAACATATAGCTTTAATAAATTGCTTTGTGTTTCGTACCTTAAAAAAAAAAAAAAAAAAAAAAAAAAAAAAAAAGGCCAACCATCCATTTTGCGAAGGACTCACTCAGGATGCTACAGATACTATTCTAACTAGATTTACTGAATATTTAATTGAATTATTTCACTAATTACGGATGTCTGACATTTCACCTCTAAGTGAACTGCAGAAGACTGAGTGGAGTCCAAGTTTGTTCTTTCTCATCTCTAAGGCATTATTATCTGTCCTTCAGCCAAGAGAGGCTGACCACACTTACCTCACCCTCCCTCTTGCCTGTTTGGATGACTTCCTCATTGTCCCCAATGATCTGTTGGAATGAACCAGCTTTGAGGGGTCTCTGCTCCTTTCGAGCACATGATAGGAACTTGCAGACTCCTGCTGGCAGATAAAGTTGCCAGCATAATCTCTAGGGCTTCTGGTTCTCATAAACTCCCACATCTACCTACCCTTCCACCTACGTCTCCTCCTGTCTGCACACTGGGTGCACCAGTGCATCCCCCAGGGCTTCTGCAAAGCCTCCTCCCAACCCCCACTCCTTTTCGTTATCCCTCCTTCCCTTTCTTGCTGCCTTCCTCTCTCCATCCCTTTCTCACTACTGCCCTTTCTCCTACCCCACCCCTTCCTCTGTTTTTCACCTGCTCACAGCCATATCCAGATGGCAAGACTATAGACAATCTCTCTGGACTAGACATCGTTATTGTTGGTTTCTGCACAACGACAGTGTCTCTCCCCCTTTGGAAAAGAAAAAGCCTATCTCAGAAAGACCAGCACAGCAGTGGTACTGTTCTCATTGGCACAACTCTGATGACAAGATCAAAGCCATCCAAGTCACTCCTGTATTCGAGAGCCAGGACAAGAAACAGAGGGCACACTTGAAGGAGTAATTGAAGGGCAGTTAGTAACTACCCTATTTGCAGAGGAGTGAGCAGTGCCGAGGATGCGAATAAAGGATGCTGACACTGAGGAACTAGCAGCGGTGGGAAGCCATTACCACCTTCGCTCTCAGGGACAAGTGAAGACAAGAACTGAAGCCACAGGTGGGGTCACCTGACAGGAGCTGCAGCTGTAGGGAGGCACTGGGGAAATAACTATCTCCAACTCCCTCGGCTTCCACCCTCTGACAGCCTGTTGGCGGCTCTCCCCGTCATGGCTGAACCCATCAGGAAGCCAGAAGGCAAGGAGGTCCAGACATGCATCTTGGAATTGGCCTCCTGGAGATGGAAGGGGATGAAAAATAGGTCTGGGGGTGCAAACAGAGGCCATCTGGTATAGTCAGTTCTGTTTTTAAAAATTTTGCTTCTCATTTAATTTACTTAGATATGTGATACTTTACAGTATCCAATATTTCTGAAAACCAACCAGTAGGAAGTCTGAAGAGAACTCAATTGTTTCTTTTTTTAAAAAATAGATTTTATTTATTTATTTGTGAGAGACAGAGAAATAGAGAGAGAGAGCGAGAGGTAGAGCACAGAGGGAGAGGGACAAGCAGAGTCCTCACTGAGAAGAAAGTCCGATGTGGGACTCAATCCCACTCTGAGATTATGACCTGAGCTGAAGGCAGACACTTAACTGACTGAGCCACCCAGGCGCCCTCTTTCTTTCTTTTTTTTTTTTTAAATCTGCAATGTCTTCTGCAAAATCATTTATACAATAGTCTTTTAGTTAAAGAGCACTTTTCTGGAGAAACTTAGTAAAAGAAGTATATATCTATTACCAAGGTTTTAAACAAATTTCTACTCTATGATCCAGCAATTGCACTACTAGGTATTTACCCAAAGGATACAAAAATGCAGATTTGAAGGGGTACATGCACCCTGATGTTTATAGCAGCATTATCCACAATATCCAAGCTATGGAGAAAGCCAAAATGTCCGTCAACCAGTGAATGGATTAAAAAAGACGTGATGTATACACACACACATGCACAATCACATATATACTCAGTAGATTATTATTCAGCCATCAAAAAGAATGAAATCTTGCCATTTGCAATGACATGGATGGAGCTAGAGTGTATTATCCTAAGTGAAATAAGTCAGTCAGAGAAAGACAAACACCATAAGATCTCACTCATATGTGTAATTTAAAAAAGAAAACAGGTAAGCAAATGGGAAAGGTGAAAGGAAAAAAAAAAGGAGAGAAGGAAACAAGCCATAAATGACTCTTCTTTTTTTTTTTAATGACTTTTAAAATTTATTTATTTATTTATTAATTTAATTTATTTATTTGACAGGCAGAGATCACAAGCAGGCAGAGAGGCAGTGGGGGGGAGGGGGCAGAGTGGGGAAGAAGGCTCGGCACTGAGCAGAGATCCCGATGTGGGGCTCGATCCCAGGACCCTGGGATCATGACCTGAGCCGAAGGCAGAGGCTTTTACCCATTGAGCCACCCAGGAGCACCATAAATGACTCTTAATGACAGAAAACAAACTATAAGTTTGATGAGGGGAGGACGATGAGGGATGGTCTAGAAAGGTGGTATGGATCAAGGAGGGCACTTGCTGTGATGAGACCTGCGTGTTCTAAGCAACTGACAAATCACGGAATTCTACTCCAGAAACCAATTTGCACTGTGTGGTAACTAACAGAATTTAAATTAAAAAAATAATAATAAAATAAATTTCCACCTGTGCACTGAGACTACTCTCTATTAACAATGATTTACTATGCCTACTACACTGGTTGATTGGAATTAGATTTTATAAAATGTCTTAAGCTTCTAGAAGAAACTTCTTCTTAAATGCAGAGTCCTATGTGTGCAATGATATAATGACATGCAGTATCTAGAATTTCAGAATGTATGCTCATTGTTACAATTATACCTCTTAGACATTTCTATCCTGAGACTCTCTCTGGCCAGAAAGGTACAAAATCATTCCGCTGAGTAAGATATCAGGAATTACTACCCATCATCAAAGTACAATACAGCCTTACCTGTAGGGTATTTCTCCCAAACTTTTCCACTCCTGCTCTCTCCCTTGCTCTCCACACCTCCTACCTCCCTCCTCTCTTCTTCTCCTTTTTTTTTTTTTAAAGATTTTATTTATTTATTTGACAAAGAGAGATCACAAGTAGGCAGAGAGGCAGGCAGAGAGAGAGAGAGGAGGAAGCAGGCTCCCCGCGGAGCAGAGAGCCTGACACAGGACTCGATCCCAGGCCCCTGAGATCATGACCCGAGCCGAAGGCAGTGGCTTAACCCACTGAGCCACCCAGGCGCCCCTCTTCTTCTCCTTTTTAAATAGAAAGACAAACTTTTGATAACAAGAGCATTAGTTACAAATTCAAGCATCCCAGATATATGCATCTTAATATTTTTGGACTAGTTTAAATAAATAAATTTTGTTGTAACTGGAGTAAATTATTTTTCAATTGGCATAAATTTTAATTTTCATATTGGTGATTTTGATGGCTTTGTATCATTAGATTTCTTCAATTTGCTAATAAGTTTGTTGTGGTTTTTCTTGTCATGCTGTGTTTTTTTTTCTACTTGACTTCCCTCACGCTTCCTTTTTCTCCATGACCTTCTTTATTTGCCTGGCGGTTTTGTGTTGCCTTGTGGTTTGGTCCCCAGGCCTCTCACTTCTAGTGTAAAATCACTTCTAGATAAAAAGGCATTTTGAGGATCTTATCTCCTATAAATATTGGGGACATTGCAGATGTTTCCAAGCCTTCCAAGTCAAGAGAAGGTTCTAAAGCAGAGGAAGTAGGAGGACAAAGGTACCAGTCTCATAGGCAGTCATGCATTTCTAAGTTGCTTTTAGCAGTGGGCCGAGGTACTAATTTCACTGTATCCTTGTCAGCATTTAAAAACTGTGTGTAATTTCAAGATAAATATGTACAAAAGCATTTCTTTGAAAGTTGTTTTAATTTAAGAATAAATCAGGTGTGAGAAGTTAAAGGAAATCTTAAAGTACTAGATGGTTGAACAGGACCTGGAGAAAACTGATATTCTACAACCATTTCTTTTTCTCTCCCAAAGAAAGTACAAATATCAGACACTAAAATGTGTTGCATTTCTTCTATAGATTCTGGAGGGATCTTAAACACTATAGGCTTACCAAAGTCTACATATAGAAGTTCTTGACTTTGCCTTCTAAACTGTGGGAGTCTGAGGTAGGAGGTCTCTGACCCCTGAAACTTAAGTCTTCTTTGTTTCTATGATATGTGTTCTGGAGTTATTTGGAGCTCTGAGTCAAGAAAGTAGTTTCATGTTATGATACCAAGAATATATGGCAATGTATACAACTCCTGAGTCTCTTAGAGGGAAGTAATAGATATTTTTATTCCCCAGTTATAAAACATCCCAGCTGTTTGGTCATTGAATGTGATTGGGTTTTCAAAAGCCATTATGTCTCAAGAGTAGAATATATCCTGGTTGTTACTTCTGAATAATGACTGAGCTGGTGGTTTTGAGAAGCTATAAACCACATTCGCTTTACCTGCCCAAGAACTAAGAACTTGCCAAACTAAAATATATAGGGGTGTTTGGGTGTGTGTGTGTGTGTGTGTGCGCGTGTTTTACAGTGTGGTATTTGGCTGAAAGACAGGGCTAGTAGAGAAAAAGAGTGGAAATTTTAAAGACTTTCAAGATCTAGTGGCAAAGGCATGTGACTCAGAATTCTGCATTTCATTGCCCCAGTGGGATAAATCATTTTTAAGAGAATTCTTTGTGTTTTTGATCAATCAGTTTCATTTCTACTCCCTGTCCACTGCCATTCTCTTCACCGTCTGACACTTATCTCTTTGATTCAGTTTTCCTCTTTAGGGATAACTAGAAAAATGATGTTCCTATTGCTTTGGTTACAACCATGGCTAATGGAATGCTTTCAGTAAATTCTGTTTCCCTGCATCTTCTTTTATGTTGTATCCCAAGGTCTGTTTGCATCTGCTTCTTCTTGTTTGACAAGCCAGAGTGCCTTCTCCCAGTATCTTGTCACCTGGTATCTGTTAGGCTCCAGAACCAATGTGTTTTTCTTTTAAAAATATTACAGATGTACTTGGGGGAATGTAAAGAAGGGCCTGAGGGTTTCAGAAAGAGCGATGACATAAACAAACACTGTCAAATGAAACTGCACAGGACCATTTGCATCAGAATTTGAACTCCCAAACTTTACTGGATTTCTTTTGCTCATCTTGGGTCCCAGACTGTTCCATGGATTCCCTGTCTTCTTGAATTTTTCCTGTGGCGTGAGGTCACCTGTAGTGTGACATCCTGGTATCCTGCCCTGGATTCTAATGGGCACACTTGACTTCCCACCCAGCCTTCTAGGTGCCTTCATCTTTGTCTCATTGAGTCTGGACTTCATAATACGGACAGCTTAGCCCTGTCTAGCCTACACTGGGCAATTCCTCTTGGTTCTCAGTTCTTTGTTTACCTTTGATTTTGCCATTTAGAGGAGGTATGGGGAAGTTGTGTGCCGGATCTCTTTTCTTTTCTTTGGGAAGCATCTCTTTCAGAATTAATCTGTGTTCTGATTTCATAACCAAACAAACACTTCCATGCATACTCTGTTTCACATCCATATCATTCATTGACTCACAATTTCTATACTTTATTTATCTGCTGGCATAAAATAATTTTAGCTAATTATTTGTGTTATATTGGTCTTTATAATCACTGATAGCTTCTTAGCCAGCAAATATTCATTATAATCGTGTGTGTGTGTGTTTATCAATTATAGTTTTTATTTTCAAGTATCATTAACTAACTTTTACTTCTGAATTTGTAAAGTGCTTGTCTTCTGACTTTGTCTATGGATTAAGGTGTTCCATCTAAGATAGAAAAAAATCTCAGTTTCCTCCAGAATACCAGTACCTCTATGTCACTGTTTCTGGCAAACCATCTCTGGAAGGTAGATCGAGGAAAGTTCCCCATCTTATCTGAGTGTTTCCCATTAAGAGCTGGGCATTATAAATACAGGAAACTTATAAAGGAATATAAATCTCCTTTGAAATTTAAGATGGTCACCTGTTTGGAACTGGGATAATGCCAGATGTTATGTCTTAGAGAGGTGCCAAAGCATATGCTAGGACCACAAGCCTACTCCAAGTGATGGTGTAAGGAAGAAGAGGAGTCAAGGTAAAGACTTAGAAAATTTTGTCTTTCAAAGTATTGCTTGGGAACATCCTTGCTCATTTCACTTGAGTAGGCCACCTGTTGCACACCCTGATAGCACCAGATACCCATCAACCATTGCTGTCACCTCACAGTGAATAGTAGGTATAATTAGTAGGATTGGTTATGTGATATCTAGCTTATTCTCCAGACAGAAAACTCTAGTAGGTAAGATACTAGTTCTTTTCCTCATCATTGTATCCCTAGAACCAAGCATAGTAATTGGGAACATATTAGGAACATGGTGCATATTTACTGACTGATTGAATAATTGAAGGGAAGAAGGAAAAAAGAATATTTCCTTCTTGGAGTACATGCATCTAATTCTCCATTCCTCTGTCTAATGAGGAGGGATTTATGCAAAATGTTCTTGGTCTCTTACTCTGGGGCTTAACCCTCCCTAATGAAGTCAAGTGAATTTCTTTGTTAAGAGGCGACAGTGATTGGCAAATGGAATCAACTAAGCAAATAGAATCCACTCTTCTCGAGCAGTGTGATGGCTGCGATCCCCATCACACATGTTTGCTCTGTAAACTCCATATTTCCTTCCAGTGCACAAGTCTAAGATCTAACTTGGGCACAGGGAGTATGAGGAAGTTCTTTGTTATGGTATTCTAAATCATACCATCCAAAATTACTTTTATCAGGAGTTAAGATGACATTTTGATCCTCATCTACCTGGCTCCTTTTTATCTCTCTCTTAATTGATTTCAAACTCAGGCAAGAAACAGAAGTCTCATTTCTTTGGCTACCTAAAACCCCTGTAGTTCTTATGCATAGAGAGAATCCAGGAAAAAATCAACATAGATACATCCTGGGTTGAAAAGTTTTAGCTCCAAGGGGGGAAATGAAATTCAAGACTGGAAACAGAATAAAGCTTTGAAAACAAAGGATTTTCCTTGGACCCGGAGACTCCGTTAGCCTCCTGAAATTGTGTATAACATGTTTTGTGTACAGGATCCAGAGGTTTCATCAGATTCTCAAAAAAGTTGCTGAACCTCTATTTTAAGGGGCCTTAGGTAGACCTTATCTCCTGACAACCAGAAATTTGGCCTCATCTTCCCACCCTTCCTGCTGCCTGAAGCATCTTGCTGGTCCCCTCACCATACATTCAGAGCTCAGTTTGAGCCCCAGCCCAACTCCCCCGCAACCCCCCAAGCCTTCCCTGCCCTTCCCTCCCAGCAGGCAGGGATCCCTCCCACCTCTGGCTCTGGTCCCCTCGCTATCTGCTTCTCTTGTTCTCTCAACTGAAGCATGTGCTCCTGAGAGCAGGGTCAGGCTGTTCAATAGTTGTTCTGTGTCACCCAAACTGCCTGGCATACCATAGTCATTTCTGAATTCCACTCTCTTGCCTGCCCTAATATGATCCCTAGGAGGGATTCTTTAAATGTATCTTTCAGAAGAAGGAAACTCTCAGAGAAACTGTCTTCTCTCCAGGCAAAAGCCAGGAAACAGCAGAGCTAGGATTCAAACTGGGGTCTCTGGGTCCTAGTTCAGGGCCGCTTCCTCTCCCCAGTGCAGCTTCCCATGGCAGAAATTGCCCCTAACTTCCTACCCTAGAGCTCTTCTCTCCAGTAGATATGTTTTTGTTGGGAAACACTCCTGCATGACCTTGATTTTGAGCTCTCTGGATCACAGAGTTAAGAGAGGGCTATGTGAAAAAAGAGCACTTGACTTTCTTGCATAGGACACTGAAGAGAATTTGCAATTGAGTTGCCCACCCCCCACCCCAAAGAAAAGGATGACTACATTTTGCAAAAGGTAGGGAAGAATTACATACAAACATGACCAGTGAAACGTTCCCTAAGGAGGGCTGGACAGAGGATTTTGAACAGGAAGGTTTCATTTTTCCGTCTGTGTGTGATCTCCTGTCCTTGGTTCAGCTGGTTAAGAAAAGTCACTACACACAACAATCTCAGGGGTCAGGGTAAGGTAGTGATCTGTATTTTAGGTCGGTGAAACAGAGGGAAGGGACTCACGGGAGGGGAGCAGGGGATGATATACCAGAAGGCAGTGCGGGCGGAGGGGGGGGGCACAGGGACAAGGAAATTAGAATAGGAGGGGCATGAGAAGGTTACCCCCAGAAATTTGCAAGTGTCTTGGGGAGAACTTTGAACCACCTCCAGGTGAGGGCCAGAGAGTACATCTAATTTTATTTAGATCTTCCAAGTCAAGGTGACCTCGACAGACATTCAGATGCCAACAGCTCTCTCTACATTTTCAGAAGGAGGCTCCGTAGGTGGATGACCAAGGAAGCACGATGTTCTATGGCAAAAGAAAAAGAAAAAGAAAAAGGAGTCTTTCCATTTCCCAAAGTCCTTCCACATTTTGGAGGAGAGAGGGTGTTTGCTGAAAGCTTTCCCGATGATGACAGTTGCATGAGCTGCCAAAGAGCAAACTTGATGGCATTTAAAATGCATGGGATTGTCCCCAGAGCAGACATATGGATGTTCTGATGCCTCTTAGCAAACTCTGGGGATCAGTCTCCCTCAAAGAACCATTCCCAGGTCTGAGATAGGTGACAATGCGCATGTTGTAATCTCGAGAACAAAAGCCTATCACGTTCCAAGGTGGTTGTTCATCTGCCGGACAGGAACGGAAAGTGGGTGGGAAGTGAGGAAGTAAGGGTTTCTGGCTGCTGATGACCCGCGCAGGCTGAGGAGGGACTGCAGGCGACTCTTCAACTTTCTGAGCCCCCCGCCCCAGACTCCCTGAACTTGGCTCCTGCAGCTGCTGACAAGGACCCAGGGAAGCAAAGAAGGGCAGCTCCCTTAGCTGCATCTGGAAACTCTGAGGCAAGCTGCAGTAGCCATCGGATCCCTAGCCGGAGTCAAGGGCAGAAACATGGCTCTCCCCGCAGAGGCTGATGGCACCAGAGCAGCGAGTTACATTCCCTTCAAAAGGACGGATGCTGCAGCTTCCTCCACTGCTGTCTTTCCTCCTCGCACTGGCGGCTCCCACGGCTCCTTCGAGGCCAGGCACCGTGTCTCCGGGCTTTTCACACGCCATCTCCCGGAATCCTCCTCCACACCCGCCGGCAAGGGCGCTCTCATCCGTCCAGCTGTCCGCAGGAGGAAACGGAGACTCCGAGACTGAGATGACTCGCGTGCCGTCTGAGGAGGTAGCTCAGGAAAAGAAAAGGAAAGGAGCATAGGATTTGGGAGGAAGTACTGAATGATGACTACGAACAAGGGCCTTCTGCTCAGACCAATCCGAGTCGGAAGCCTGGCTGGGCAACTTCCGGGCTGTGTGAACTTGGGCAAGTCCCTCAGCTGCTCCGAGGCTCAGTTTCTCCACCTGCCACGCGAAGACAATCCCGCGGCCTCTTCCAGGCCGCCTGCGCGGCAGGAGATCCAGAAATGTTAGCCAACCTTCTCCCTGCTCTTATTAAATGACGGTGGTTTCTCTCTCTGCTCCCGAATCAGGGAAACGCGTCCTCTGCGTCCCTACAGGGTACGACGGTCTTTAAGGTAGTTCGTTTTGAAGCGTCTCTTAAGGTTTGCGCAGGACGTGGCTCTGGAAGATGGTCCGTTGCCCGCTGGGGGAGACGGTGGTTAATGGCTAACGGCCTGACCGCAGTCCTGCTAGCTCCGATTCAGTCTCTGTGTTTACCGTCCGGGGAGAGACGCTGTAGCACAACCGAGACCGCCTGGAGTTTGCAAAAGGAACACGAGCGACCGCTGTGGCCGGGATCTGTGGCTGTGTAACCAAACACCTCAAACTCCAAACAAAAATTATGGCTTAGGATTTTGTGGCTCCTCGGCTGGTGTCTCCCGGGCTCGCTCCTGTGGCTGAAGAACGGAATGGAATGACTGGCTAGTTCAAGGTGACCTGACTCAGATATCGGGGGGGTTGGCGCCGCTTGTCAGCCCGAGCAGCTCGATCTTCCCCTGCTCCGCCGTTCCTCCTTGGGAGGATTAATCCTCTTCCTCACAGCACGGCCGCCTCAAGGAACAGAGCTCCAAGAGCACAAGCGCCGGTGCGTCAGCGTCTATCGAGTTCCTGCTTGAGTCATGATTGTTCGCAGCCCATTGGCCAAAGTGAGTCACGTGGCCAAGTTCCGAGTCACGTGGGAGGTGACGTAGACTTTATCCCCGGATGGGTGATGTGGTGAAGAATTCTGGGTATTTTGAATCCATCACGATTACAAGTATGAAATGTAAAGTAAGTAAGTAAGTAAATAAATAAAGTGAAGGCGTCTGGGAGATATAAGAAGAACAAAAAAGACTCCAACCCGTCGTGTAAATATTTCTGGTCTTTCTTGCCTCTGAGAGAGTTCAAGCCCTGCCCTATCCCATTTCCTTTCCACCAGCCCCTGGGCCTGCGAACTTGGTAGGAGCCTTGTCGGTCTCCTTCCTTTGTGTCCCCTGGCAGGTTGCGAAAGCTCCATCTTACATCTTACGTCCTCTCCTTTGGGAACTGCTGTACTCCTTTATTTCTTAAACTTTGTTCAGGGGACTTGACTTGTATGGCCTCCCCACCCCCTGCCCCAAGGCCCCTCCAGCCCAGTAACTGGACTCTGCTTCCAGGACTGAGGGCTGTGATGTAACTGACTCATCTGTTACTACTACGATAATTTTTCTAATTGACATTGCAATGTAATTATTACTTTTTGTAAATCCGATTAACATTTTGGAGACTACTTTTTTTTTTTAAAAGATTTTATTTATTTACTTGACGGAGAGAGAGATCACAAGTAGGCAGAGAGGCAGGCAGAGAGAGAGAGAGGAAGAAGCAGGCTCCCTGTTGAGCTGAGAGCCCCAGGCGGGGCTCGATCCGAGGACCCTGGGATCATAACCTGAGCCACCCAGGTGCCCCAGGAGACTACTTTTTAAACTTATTTTAATTAATACAGAAATACAAGTGTTTCTTATAGAAATAGCTTATTATTATACTTACTGTTGCCTCACATGCCTTTTTAACTAAAATTATAAACATCTTTCCAAATCTCTTTCTGTATAGGTGTTTATATAAACGTTAATATAATCAACACACATTATATAAACAAGAATTTTGAATTTTTAAGATCTAACTAAAATTACATTTGTGCAGCAGTGCTAAAATGTATTTAATCAATCTCCTGACAATGAACATTTAGGTTGTCGTTATTTATTTTACTAGAATAAACCATGTTGCAATGAATATCCTTTATGTATAACTTAACAAATTTATTATGATTACTTCCTTAGTACATACTCCTGAAAATGGGATCACTGGGCCAAAAGATAAATACAATTTATACAACTGACTTTGCCAGCTTGCCCATTAAATAATTTTACAGATTCATATTCTCAAGAATTATGTGTAAGAACAAGAACACCCCCTGTCCTCCCAGCTTTCTTGTGATTATGTTTAAAAGCCCAAGTTTTGGGGCGCCTGGGTGGCTCAGTCGGTTAAGCCGCTGCCTTCGGCTCAGGTCATGATCCCAGTGTCCTGGGATCGAGTCCCGCATCGGGCTCTCTGCTCAGCCAGAAGCCTGCTTCTTCCCCCCACCCTCTCTCTCTGCCTTCCTCTCTGCCTGCTTGTAATCTCTGTGTCTGTCAAATAAATAAATAAAATCTTTAAAAAAAAATAAATAAAAGCCCAAGTTTTGTTTTGTTTTGTTTTTCTAAGACAACAATCTAAACAACAACAAGCTAAAACAACAACAAGCTAAAAATTTAATATTTTAGCCCAGGGAAAGGGAAAAACCCTAAACAACTTAATTTTCCAACAGCCTGAGAGCAGCTGCGCTGAGAACATCCCAGTCCAAGGCTCCCTGGAGACTGAGAGGAGGGAGAAGTCAGAAGAGCAACTGAAGGAAAAGTCCAGTCCCCTGCGCTTAGCGGAACAACAGGCTGTTACCTTCCGATCAGACCTCACACAGAAGCCCCCAGGACCAGGTCAGGGCACATCCGAGGGCCAGACTCTGCTGACACCTACCCCCAGCAGAGGGACCCCACTTCAGAGACTGGGATATTTTTCAAACCAAATTCAAATTCCTCAGTGTCCTGGGATGAACATAAGGTACCAAAATAGCTCCATCTCCTGTGGGAAACTATCATTTCCATTCAGACCTGATCACTGTTTCAAGCTTTGGGATTGCTACAGCTTGGCAAGGAAAAAGTCCTAATTTATCCTTTAACAAGCTGAGCAGAAGTATTCCAGAAACCCACCATGGTTATAACTTTTCCTGCCACGCAAAATCCTAAACTCCATCTCCTTTTCTCCTTGGTTTCCCCCCAAACCTCCCTCTCCTTACACTTAGAACTTCCTTCTACTTACACGCAGGACTCTGTGATAGAAAACAGTTAAGTATTTTGACATTTGGGGCTCCTTCCAAATAGTACTAGAAAAGGGATTTTTATCTCTTTGTTATGCTGTAAGCATCATGATTAATGTCTGAAGTAAGTCTGGGGATTTTTTTGTGAAGGTCTTCATAGGGCTTTGCTTGGGATCTTAACTCTAGGGGAGTCCATGTGCTGGGGCTAGGGCTGGATACTGTAAAAATTTTACTATTTTGCTTCCATTTTGCTTATAAAATATTGTAAGTGTATATTATCTCTTCTAGCCCAGGGGCAACTGCTGAGGAAGCAATGTGTCAGCTCAAGTCTTACCCTCTAGCAACCTTTTGGTAAGGTGAGGACCTTCTAGAAGTCTGAGTATCAAAGTAAATCTTCGTTATAGTAACATCTTATTTCTTCATACTTGAATGCAAAAATTTGATGGCTTTTCATTTATATTATTTATTCATGTCAGAACAAGAGGTGCCCTTAGAAATCAATCTTCTAATTAAAAACCCTCATTTGGAAAAAACTGCAGCCCAGAGAGAGGACATGAGGTGCCCAAGATCATATATATCTTGTCATTACCAACCAAGCTCTGGACCGAAGTGTAGCCTTATGATGTGTGGTGAGAGGTATTTCCTTTGTCTCCTTCTTAGAGCTTTTCAGTGGACACATTTTCGCCTATTTCTAAGTGGTCTTTAGGTACCTGGAGCAATGCTGGGCATTTTACGGTTTATCACACCAATCATCCTCGTAATTCTATCAGTACCATCATCCTTATTTTACAAGGAAGGTTTTGGAGATGATTTATAAGTTGCCTGATATGATGTATTCATTTTTTATGGCTTCCATAAAAAATTACCACAAATTTAGTGTTGTAACACAAATTTGCCATCTTATTGTTTGATAGCTCATAAGTTTGAAGTGGATCTAATTAGGACAAAACAGGATGCCGAGAGCATCGTTTTCCTTCCGGAAGGTTCTATGTGAAAATCTGTTTTCTTGCTTTCTCTGGTTGCTAGAGGCTTCCTGGTTCATGGGCAACTTCTTCAATCTTCACAGCCAGCAACAATGGGCCTGACCTTTACATTGTATCTCTCTGATCCTGTGTCTTCCATCTTGTCTCTCTCTGACTACAGCCAGGAAAGGTTCTCTGCTTTTAAGGACTTCTGTGATTATTAGCTCAGGCTCACTCAGATAATCTACAATCTTTCCATACTCAGGGTTTATAATCTAGTTGCAAATCCATTTTTTCCACATAGGGTAACATATTCATAGGTTAGAGCATGGACATGCTGGGGGAGGTCATTATTCTGCCTACCCTCGTCTACCCTCTGGTCCTCAAAGACAACTGACCTACTGCAAGATTCATTCTTCCTATGTCAAGGTCTCCAAAGTCTCAACCTATTATGTGAAAGAAGCTAGCACGTGGCAGGGTAGGTCTCTGGCTCCAAAGCCCACTTTATGCTTGGCCAATGGCCCATGCTGCCATTTTACTAAAACATGGAGATGTACTTCTTTTACTGATTTGCATGTGCTCCCAAATCACAGAGAGTTAAACCATCAGCTCTGTGAAGACAGGAGACTATCTAGTGTGTTCATCATTCCATCCCAGCACCTACAACACAGCAAGCACTAGAATTTTGCAGAGCACATGTATGTTGAAGAAAGCAAATATTTAAGTAAACCAATGGCATAAACACTGTATGAAGACATATAGTTGTTACTTATTTTCCTTGTTGCAAAAAACCTTGTATTCTTAGTGTTTTTCAGGGCCATTTGAAAATAGATTACAAACCTTACCAGAGCCAAGGTTGCTCTTCCAGGTAAACTTATCATCCTGCCTATGCTCCATCTGGGTTTTAATTACTAGTAAATGTCTTTTCAGGCATTGTGGTTCCTACTAAAATTAGATCGCAGCCCATGGATTCTGTTTTAGATTTAAATGCAGCCACTGAAATTAGAGATTGCCAAATATTTGTTATTCTCAGTCTACTTGGGTATATTCTGGGTGTAAGCATCCTGATTGTTTTTGTAGGTAGAATACTGTCCTGTAGTTTTTCCTAACATCCCCTCTGTGATGATTTCTCTGATGGAACACAGGAGAAAACAGTATCATTTTCCTTAAAAAATGAATTAAAAAATAATTTAGCTTAGGGGTGCCTGGATGGCTCAGTCGGTTACACATCCAACTCTTGATTTCGGCTCGGATCATGCCCTTGGGGTCATGAAATTGAGCCCCGCATCAGGCTCCAAACAGTTCAAACTTGCTTAAGATTCCCTACTTCCCTCTGTCCCCTCCCCCACCTCATGCTCCCACTCTCTGTAAAACAAAATAAATAAATTTAAGAAAATTAGTTTAGATTAGTACTAGCTAGGATTGAGAGTGGGAATAAGGATTAACTGTAAATGAGCACAAAAGATTTTATAGTAGTGATAGAAATGTTCTAAAACTGGGTTTTGATGACAGTTGCACTACTGAGTAATCTCTTTGAAGATTATTAAATTGCACACTTAAAATAAGTGAATTTTTTGGTATATAAATTCTACCCCAATAAAGTTGTTAACAAAGCAATTTGCCTATCATCCACTCAAAAGCATTGTCCATGTTTTGTGTTAAATATGATTTTTTTTTTTTTTTACCAAAACAGTCTCTAAATACAGTTTTCATGATAATAAAACCCAAACTTCTTCAACTGTATCTTGGCCCTATTAGTAAGAAATGCTGAGCATGGTCACACTTAGCTGCTCCAGAAGTAAACATGTCATGCTTGCCTTTTTCTTCCCAGACAATTTAAGAGCAAATAGACATTCATTCTTAATCTTTACAAGATTTTGATATTTGGTTTATCTTAAATTTATCAGAGTAATTGCTTTGATATGATTCAGAACCATAGATTTTTTTTTTTAAAATATCCTAGGATTCATTTCAAAGGAATAATTCAACCCCAGTCCATCAGTGTGCTTCTATAGAGACAGTTCAGTTTTTAAGACAACTGGAGCCCAACATGCTTTTATATTACACAGGAGTCAGTTAGACAAAAACAGAAAACCCAATACTTATCAGCTTTTCAGCATTTGTGGACCTGAATGTCGGCCACTTAAATGCATTTATGGGCCAATATACACGGTATCTAATATAGAAACATGTATGCTATTGCAAAAAAAAAAAAAATCTTTAAGGGATTACTAGGTTTAGGGGCACCTGGGGGGCTTAGTCAATCAGGAGCAACTGACTCTTGATTTCAGCTCAGGTCATGATCTTGGTGTCTTGAGCTGGAGCCCTCCCTCAGGCTCTGTATTGAGCATGGAGGCTGCTTAAGATTCTCTCCCTCCCTCTCTCTTTACATCTACCCTCCTCCCCCATCCTGCTCACTCACGTGCTCTCTCTTCTTTCTGAAATTGTACAACTAACTCAGGAGCTTGAAGGATGATTCTGTGTTCCTTAGACAGAGACTTGGACTGGCCCTTTCCTCATCAGAGAGAACATATGGTACAACGTTAGAGTCTCTAGGCTTGGTTCCTAGGGGGACCTTCTGCTTCATTTCTTGCTCTCTGCTTTCTAGTCCAGTTCTTCTTTCCCATGAGGATCACTGACATACCTGGTAGAGGTAGTAAAAGTGCAGATTCCAAACCTATGGAAGCAGAATCTCCAAGGTAGGCTTCCAGGACTCAGCATCTTCAACAAGAGCGACAGGTCATCATTATAATGCACGGTAATATCTAAAATATTTGATCTGAGAATCTTGCTAATATTTGAAGATTCAATATGGACTCCTCAGATTTATTAACACTCCAAGAAAAAGTGTTTATCAAGCTTTAATGTGCACATGGATCACCTAGGGATCTTGTTAAGATGCCGACTCTGATTTTAGAGGTCTGGAGAGGAGCCTGCTTTTCTGCATTCTAACGAGACCCAGGGATGCTCATGTTGTCGGTCCATGGGCCAGACTTGGATGAAGGGAGTTTCAAAGCATATTCAGGCCCTGCTAGAGGATCAGAATGCCTCCCAGAGGACAGAGCACAGCAGCTGCCCCAGAGACCATTCTGCGTGAATACCCTTCCATTTTGGAGTGGGAGCAAATGTGTTTCCGGGAATCTGGGCTCAGTGTAGGGACATGATGCCTTTCTTGGGCTGCATAGAATAGAACCAAGGAAGGGATGAATGTCCCTGCGGAGAGGACATGAGAGGCATAACCTGGGAGCAGAGCCATTTGGGAGGCCTGCCTCATCACAAAATGTAAGGGCCAGAGAAACAAAGCATGTAAACATTGGAAATAGATTCTGAAGATGGAGAACAAAGCCAACATGTCTGGACATTTGGGCAGGACATGCCTGTAGGATTTTGTAGTTACAAATCCTTCCTGGGGAGGAAGCCACTATGAACTCAGCACCCTTTGTTCAATCCTGAATGTATAATGTTTATACTTTTATGGAGCCATAAGTTATTTCTTAAATGATCTAATTATTTGAAGGAGTAGTTCCCAAACCAAAATATGCCCCAGAAACAGCCAGGGAACCTGTTAGAACTAGGGCCTGGAGCCCACGGTCTGAGAGTTTGACTCCAGTGTGTCTGGAGAATCTGTATTTTAACAAGCACACAAGGTGTTCATGCTGCAAGTGCCCCAAGGCTCACACTTTGAGAAAAAAGGACTGCAATGACAAAATCACCCTTGTGACCATTTGGCCTTTCTCTGGTTGAAATTCAGAGCATTATTTATCCTCCAGGAAAACTGAAATGTAGTATTGTATATCTGGAATAATACATAGTAGCAATGAAATGAAATAAATAGTATTGATTATATCATTACTCTGCAGTGTGATGTTGCTCAGTTTTCCTCTCATACCTTAGCTTTTTCTGCAAGAAGTCCTTTCCTCCGGCCACACAATAATAACTACTGGTTGTGCGCGTGTGTGAGAAAGGGGGGAGGGGAGAGAGTTTATAATTCTATAGTTAGAAAGTTCTTTTTTATTATTTTATTTTATTATTTCATTGTATTTTATTTCATTTTACTTTTTTGAGAGCAAGACAGAGAGAGCCAGAGAGAGTGCACAAGTAGGGGAGCAGAGGGGCAGAGGGAGACGGGGAGAGAGAGAAGCATAAGCAGGCTCCATGGCCAGCATTGAGCTCAATGTGGTCAACCATGAGGTCATGACCTGAGCTGAAATCAAGAATCAGACGCTCAACTGCCTGATCCACCCAGGTACCCCAGCAAGTTCTTTTTTTTTTTTTTTTTAATACCAATTGTCTCATTCACTCTTGAGAACAATCTAGTATGATAGCTATTGTTATTTGGCCCCTTTTTACAGATAAAGAATCAGAGTCAGAGAGACTAAGGAATTTCTATAAAATCACATTATAGAGAGTCCCTGACCCCAGATCCTACACTCTGACCATGACACTGGATGCCTGTTGATATTGGCTGGAAGGGTCAGGGAGCCACAGCATTTTCCTTTTCTCATAGCATGTGTGAATGTGAGTTTTGTGTCTTCACACCTGGTTTTTCTGTGCAAAAGACGTTATTTAGAAGCAATTCTGGTTTCAGATAGTAATACTCAGTTTTTTGTAGTTACAAATCCAAAAATCTAGTTCTCTTTTTAGCCTTTTAAGTTTACTTACAAATATTATTATATGTTTTATATATTTAGCACATTTAATAATCAGTTTGAGTTTTAACAACCTAATTAAATTACCTTTGCATTTCAAACTATATTTATGTGTTTAATAATCTGGTTTCATTTAGAAATACATCAGTTATCTGAAATAGAAATAAAACCATCCCAAGCACTTAAATAGCTTAAAAATCTAATAAATTAAACTTATGTTTATGGTGAATTTGAACTCTCTTAAATATTCTAACATTGGAATATAAACTTGGAAATTGTTCAGTTTTAGAGAAAATAGGCCAATTAAAAAAGTCATTCTTAAATATATAAATGTTAAAAATGTCATTTTCTTGTATATTTACATATTAGTTCTAAGTTGTCTTGGTTTAAAGATGCTTACATGCTAATTAAACAATTACATCATCCTAAGCTACTTTGGGACATACCTCTCATGGCAATAAGTTTGTACAACAAAAGATTTTGGCCCTAAAACTGATCAGATTTTTTGTTAACAACAATGTCCAGGCCTGGGCTCTATTTATATCTGTAACAAGTCCTCTGTAATTTAAAGGAGCTGGTCACAGAGATTTCATTTCTTAAAAAATATAATTGACTTAATTCTTCTAGCCATTCAAGTAAATCTTCCTCTCCATGAAGGTGAGATTTTTGCAATTTTAGCCCTTAAGACATTTAAGCATCTCCTATTCTAATTAAAAAGATTTTCAAGCTTGATCCATTTTAATTATTTTTATTTTTTCTCCTTGATTTTCAGGGTCAAAACTTTCTGGACGATCTGAGGGGTTTGAAGACATTAAAATTATTTTTGATTGAATTTTAAGTTATCTTTCTTAACTTTGACTAGCAACTCCAGATTTTAAGATCATTGCCTAGCATGTTGGATACTGACCAGTTAAGTGAGAGGAACCATTCAGGTGGACATATGAATATCCACCTTTATTACTGGAAAAGCTGAACTGAAGAACCCAGCCTGAGTTGGCAACCATCCTCCCTCCCAAATGCCTTCCCCACCCACTTCCCATCCAAGACCACATGGGACCACAGGGGTCTGCCCTAACTATGACATCAGTTAGGGTTTCATATTCTCAAGATGCAGGGAAGAGAGAAAGACCACAAATGGAGGGGTATCGCTTTTAAATATTAACTACACCTAGGCCAGTCACATGGCATCCTCCAAAGATGTACATGCTCCTCCAGAAAGGCCAAGAATTTTACTCTCGATAAGAATTCCATTGATTGGGGCGCCTGGGTGGCTCAGTGGGTTAAGCCTCTACCTTCGGCTCAGGTCATGATGTCAGGGTCCTGCTTCCCCCTCTCTCTCTGTCTGCCTCTCTGCCTACTTGTGATTTCTCTCTCTGTCAAATAAATAAATAAAATCTTTGAGAAAAAAAAAGAAAGAAAGAATTCCATTGATAGAAACACGGTGAAAGGGCATTGGGAGTCCCTCTAAAATTCTGAGTCCTACATAGGAAAAACATTTTTTAAACTGCTTTGAAAACAAAATGGTTCTATTTAATTGTAGATTACATTGATTACTGTGTCTAAGGGGATATAAATGCTGGAACTGTCAGAATTATTCAGGATGAGGGCCATCTGGGTAGCTGTCGGTTAAGCATCTAGCTCTTGATTTCTGCTCAGGTCGTGATCTTAGGATTTTGAGAATGAGCCCTGTTTTGGGCTCTGTGCTGAGCATGGAGCCTGCTTAACATTCTCTCCCTTCTTCTTCTCCTGCCCTGACCCACCCACCCCCAAAAGAAAAAAAATAATTATTCAGGGTGAAATCTTCACTCACAAGGAATATTTACTGTTCCTTATGCCTTGAGCAACAATTTTAATATATTATGTTGGACAAAATAGGGTAAGAAAGAGAGAAAATGTTGAATGGATGGGGAAGCCTGTATCGACCAAGGAAGAATTCACTGAAAGTTTAAGCAAGCAGACATTTCTTTGGGCAATTAGAATTGCAATCCAGGAAATACAGATTGAGGTAGAAAGCTGACTCTGTTCCAAGGAAGACAATGATAGGGCAAAGTTAGAAGGGCCAAACGTCATGAGTGTCATTCTCACTTAGGTCCTCTAAGTAAAACAGATTGAAACTAGGTTAGCTGGGATTGGTTGAGAAATATGCAAATCATGGATTTAAAATTTGTCAAATCCAGTGGCTCCTTTCTTTGAAGCAAAGAATGCAAAGAATTTAGGTATCTTGGTGAGGAAGGAGTTAACTCTAGGCTGAGGGCTTGTAGTTGGCAAAAAAGTTCATAGTTCCTCTGACAAGGACTTGTATGAATTCCTCCTCCCTGGCAGCCTCCTGACCCTCTTGCAGAAAAGACTCTAGCTAGACTTGTTTGCTTCATTTTGAAATCTCCTTTTACAACTATTTAATGCAATAATAACAAATAGGAGGTATTTGGATTATCCACAACCTTTCTGCTCCAAAAGTGTGGCTAACTGAGAGTCAACTGTGGAAATTTTTATTCAGTTAGGCTTTTTAATCGCCAGGACTGCCATAAATCAGTGGAAAGCCCAGCTCATGCTCCTCCTCTGACTCACCATTAACTGTATAGGCTTGATGGGCCTTTAGGGAATTGAGTGAGTGTGGTTTTCTTTAAGATTCCATATCTCAAGTCCTTTGTAAATGGTCTTCATTTTAACTCTGTGACAAGTCTATAGGGGCCCCTGGCTTGTCCTTATCTCCTTGAAGGGAAAGATGGGAAGCTGTCCTCCAACTCTATCTTGTCACACACCTGACTATACCCCTAACAAGGGGCTGGAGAAAGGATAGGATAAGAATAGCACTATCTCCCTGTAATCTCTGGTCCAAGTCACCAGCCTCTTTTCCCCAGACAATTATAATAGCCTCCTGGTACATCTCCCTTTTCCCACTCAAGTTTCTTATAGTCAATTTCCCACTCAGAACCCAGAATAATTATTTTAGAATATAAGTTGGAATATGTCACTTACCTCCCAAATCCCTCCAAATCTTTCCCCAGATTTCAAAATCCTTATTCAATTCACTTCATAAACCCAATGTGATCTGGTTACTGGGCAGCTCGCCACTGTCATCACCCACTCTTCTCTTTACTTACTTTATCCAGCCACGCCCACCTCATTGACTGTTTCTAGAGCATGATGAACTTTCTTTGTATTGGCTGTTCTCTCTTGTCCCAGAGCTCAATTCATCATGGCACCTCAGTCCCTTCATCAAAAAGACCCACTCTTATTGGATGCATTGTTTCCCTGCCACAAATTCATGTGTTGAAGTCCTAACCCAGGACCTCTGAATGTGGCTATACTTGAGAAGGAGTCTTTCAAGAGGTGATTAAGTTAAAATGAGGCTGTTAGACTGGGTCTTCATTTGACTGGAACAATTCCCTTATAAAAAGAGGAAATTGTGGATGAAGAGACACCAGGGATGTGCACACACAGAGAAAAGACCATGGGAGGACACAGTGAGAAAGTAGCCATCTACAAGCCAAGGAAAGACATCAGGGAAGAAATAATCTCTGCAGCCCCTTGACCTTGGGCTTCCAGTCTCCAGAACTGTGAGAAACAAATTTCTTTTGTTCAAGCCTCTCAGTGTGTGTTGATTTGTTACCCAGCCTGAGCAGACTAATATATCCACCCTGGCCATTCAGTCAATAAGAGCCTTGACCTAAATTTAGTTTCCTTCATAGTCCTCCTTTTGTGACATTGGAGCACATACTTATGTTCCTTTTTATTTTTGTTCTGTCCCCTGACTTCAATGTAAACTTCACAAAGGCAGAGACTTTAGCATACTCATTGCCCAGGACAGTGCCTGGCCCAGAACAGATACTCAATAAATAGTTATTAATAAATAAATGGGTGGGATGGGTTGCTAAGATTTCTTATCCCCTGGTCTTTTGCTGCCTATCTCTATTCCATCTCTGTGATGTCTTCCTTGACTCCTAGAGAACTTCCTGATTTTCTGGACACCTCCTGTCCCTGGTCTTCCACTGAGAATGTTGATGTTGGACCCATCCTTCTGTTACCTGATGGCGCATTGCCTATTGGGTGATGCTGCTGGGTCTTGTGTTTACTCTTTTCCTCCAGCAAAGGTAGATTTGCCTGGAAAGGAGTTTTGCACTTGGTTTTAAGTGCTATGTGTCTCTATACTTACGGCTAAAGTGTATATCTCCAGCCATTCTCCTGGCACTTGGATTGCACAGTCTGCCCATTCCTTCTCCTGCTGAGAGAGACTGAGACGAGGTTTCTCAGACAAATGCAGCTAATGCTTGTCCAGCCCATCAGACACTCGGCACAAAAGAAAGCGATAATCAATAACTTTGACTCGCTCTGCTGCAAACTTTCAATTTTGATGCTCTAAAGACTGTGTTCATTCTAATGGCTAAGTGGTGATGCTACACTCAGAATTGGGTCCATCTACACGGCTTGCCAGATTAAGAAGATATGGATGACTGGGTTATTTTCTGTAATGGAAGCATGGGCGGGGGCCAAGAATTTGTGCAAAGTCTCCAAACCAGCATTCAAAGCCTTCCCCAAATTGATTCTATGCCTCATCTCTCGTTGTTCAATGTGAAGCTCTGTTCTACTCCCAATAGAATGTTTACAGCTTCCTGGGTAGGCCTTTGACATTCCCATCTCTGGCAGATGCCTTTTCATCTCTGGTTCCTTTCTCCCTGGTTATGAGTTAGGCAGTTGAGTAAGAACAAATATTACCTTTGGTTTCATGATAGACTGAACTCTCCCATCCCTCATTTTTATCTATAAGATGCTACCCATCCTTCAAGGTCATCCTCCATTAATAAGTAAATGAGTAGTCAGCATGTGCCAGGTTTTTAATATTAATATTTAATATCAATAGTATGTGCCTTAGTTTTTTACATTGGAAACCTATTTGATTCTTACAATGATGTTATGATACAGGTACATATATTATCTACAGATTATGGATGAGGGAATAGAAACAGAGATCTCATTTCCACTTCTGCAAGAGATCTCTCCTGATCTTGCCTATATGCTCTAAATGCTTCTTCACTGAACTTCAGAAGCACACATTTCTTTGTTGCTAGCTTATTTGTTCCTGTAGGGTAATGCTATGTATACTTTTCTGATTCATGCTGGCTTATGAACCACTTAAAAACATATACTATCTCTTAATAATCCATTTATTCATCATAATACTTCTTGCTAGACACAAGTGTTTAAGAATTGATTCTGGAATTGGTTTGGATTGACTGTGGGGACCTGGAAGCCCTCAGTTTGCTGTTCAGTGTGCCCACAGGACCCAGACCTTGATGCACAGGTGGGGCTCCAATCTAATTCCATAGCCAATTTCATAGCCAAGTTCTTTGGCTATCGTTTAGGGGTGTGGTGTATGCCTTGGCCCAGCACCAGGGCTCTTTCTGAAGAACAGACACAAACAGCTGCTCAGATGTCATTGTCCCTCTTTGGTGATGGAGGACATTTTGGATAGTTTCAGGAATGCAGTAGAGATTGAACCCATTTGGGAAGACTGGGCTCTTCCCATCTGCTGGGCTCTGGGTTAGAGGTGTTAAATACATCTATCTATTACTTTATTTTGTCCTTCCATCTAAGTCAGCAGGGAATAACCAGAGCTCTATCCTTTAACAGGTCTAGCCCTCCTCTCTAGGAAGCTTCTTCTTTTGGCTCTTGCTCTGCTCTCTTCCATGGCCCATAAGTATGCCATTCACAGGGCATGAAGCACAGATAGCCCTGTGTGACATTTCACTTTCTGTGGATTTGCACATTTCTTCTCTTGGATATGATGGAAAACTCCTAGAGACCAGAGGTGGAGCTTATACTTCCTTTGAGTCCCATGGTTAGGTATAGAGCTTGGACACAAAGGTAACTTTGTGATAGACCCACCAATTGACCACCACATGCTTGTGGGCATTGTGCAGATCAGACAGGTACCATGGGATCAGATGATTGAATAGATCATGAAATAAGCCAGGTGTACCACAAGCATAGCTATGATACATGAAGAGAATTGCAAGGAAATTTTTGGAGAGTCTGATATCCTACCTTAAAGGATATTTATAATCAAATATCCTTTAAGATTTTTAATTTAAAAAGATTAAATTAAGGATTCTGGCATCAGTTATACAGTGAGCCTGTAGAAATGTTAATACACCTGCTTATGTTGCCCAATGAATGAATTGCAGAATCAAGGTTTGAACTCAGATTTTTTTTTTAAATTTTTATTTATTTATTTGACAGAGATCACAAGAAGGCAGAGAGGCAGGCAGAGAGGGAGGGAGGGAAGTAGTCTCCCCGCTGAGCAGAGAGCCCGATGCCGGGCTCTATCCCAGGACCCTGGGACCATGACCTGAGCCGGAGGCAGAGGCTTTAACCCACTGAGCCACCCAGGTGCCCCTGAACTCAGATTTTTTAATACCAACTCTGCTCTTCACACTTGTGACACTTACACTTCATTCTTGAAGGGCTGTGGAATTGAAACCAGCCCTAAGCTTACTGACAGGGGTACACGGTTTAGCTCTATCTTCTCTCCAGAAAACATCTGAACCAGCTTCCCATTTTCTTTAGTCCTTGGCTTTTTCAATGCACAAAGCCATTTAAAATTAATTAAATTGATTCTTATCTTCAAGCTGGTCCTGGATAATGCATTTGTAGTTGCCAAAGGAGCTTCCCCAAAGGCATGTTAATGATATATTGGTTTTTCATTGTCATTTTTTTTTTTTGGTTCCATATCCCAGGCCTTCCATTTCCAAGAACAATAATTGTGGCTGTTATTATCATCACATAGAAGGAAACAAAATGTTCCAACCTCCCAGAGAGATGGAATCCCCATTAGGCTCTGGTGACAATGATACAGGCTTTTCCCTTTGTCTGACAGCATCTCTGAGACAATGGCAGGACTTTGGTTTCTGAACACGCTGAATTCAAAGTCAGAATTATGACTGTTGAGACATTACCTTCCACAGTGATCGATGGGAACCTCAGTTACTGCAAGTAGGCAAAATGAAAAAGAAATGACAAATCCCGAAAAGCTCGTGAACACAATGTTATTTTGTGCCAAAGTTCCTTCATATCATGGTGCAAAACAATAAAAGCTATTGTGTGCCTTAATTTGAAAGACCTCTTGATTATAAACATCCTCGGGGGTATGATGGAATTGTTTTGGTGTTCCTTGTGTCACCTGGTGTAATTCTTCCATCTGCAAAATGAGACCGGAGCCTTTAGGATCCAGGAATACAAGATGTGATATAAAAGTGAATTAAAGTGTCATACTAAGAAGCAGGTATCCCTTCTCGCCTGTTAAAGTGTCAAAACACTGTGACTTGAGGACCATTCTCTCCAAATTCCAAATACCAGCAAGTCTAACTTTGAAAGCCTTCCTCTGAGACATGCTGGAAGCACACACAGCACCTGGAGAGGACAATACATCAACATAGTGGAGAAGTTAGGCTGGGTTGACATGTCTATCAAGACAGCAGAGATACAAAGAACACAACCTCATTGTCCAGGCCAGTTAGCAACTATTTCTTCTTCACCATGGAGTTGAACCCATTAAATGAAGCTGCTCCAGAATCCCAGTCCCATGGGTTTCCTAGTTTGGCTAACCACTCTGGGAACCTCTTGAACCCAGCAGTGAGGCAGAGAGAAGCAGAATTGGCTTAATGGACTCCTGCCTAAACCCAGGGGAAGCAATTCTGCAAGGGCTGGTGGCAGAGTCTGGGTGGGAGAAGGCCAGCCCACCCTCCTGCCAACACCTCTCCTCAGTCAGCGGCTCATGCGCTGTAGACAAGTTCCTGCCTATTAGGGTCTGGCCATGCGGTGGGCATCCAGTGCAGTCTGGGTGTGGGCAATGTGGTATTATTAGTTCTGGTTCAACCATGACCCAGACTTGGGTCTGTGAGACTTCTCCGATCCCAACATGAATTTTCTGGGATGTTGGACTAGGAAATCCCCAAGGCCCTTTCTGTCACTAAAATGTGATAGTCTGACAAAATGCTCTTTTGTGAAGTTGTGAACTGTTCTTCAGTTGAGTCCCCCATAGTGAATGCCACTCATGGTCCATCTGGACATAAAATACATCATAGAAAATCCACAAGGTTTCCATCCCTCTTCCTCCCTCCTGAGCTCCCTCCCCCCTTTCTTCTTTGTTTTATAGAAAACACTTTGATGATCTGTTAGCTAATATGAACTATAAAGTGTAGCTTTCTCAAACCCTATTTTTCTTTCTTCTCACTCTCAACATGTTTCCTTTTATTTCAAAAGGGAAATTGGAGCAGCTGTAGAGGGAAATCCTACAACTTCTTTCCTCCAATCTGAAAACACATCTGCGTTTGTCCCATCCTTCCTCCTGCGTCCCTGTTGTCATAGAAGTGTCCCTCTTCCTCCTCCGCTGTTCTACAGCCCTTGCTGGCAATGTGCCCTTACATCATTCTCTTTTCTCTCAGGTATATTTTGGGCCTTTCCTTTTTGAATTGACCTTCCCATCAAAATTTCAATGCGCTCAAGCTTTTCCCATCTTAACACAAAACAATAGTCCTTAAAAACAACCAACCAGGGGCACCTGGTTGGCTCAGTTGGTTAAGCATCTGCCTTTGGCTCAGGCCATGATCCCAGGGTCCCGAGATGGAGCCCGACGTTGGGCTCCCTGCTCATCAAGAAGTCTGCTTCTCCTTCTCCCAATGCCTCTCTTCCCGCTTTGAGTTTTTTTTCCTCTCTCTCTCAAATAAATAAAATCTTTAAAAAAAGAAACAAAACAACCAACCATATCTATGAGCTCACTTTGCCAGCCCATTATCACACAATCCCTTTCTATCCACAGACACCTTCTCTAAAGAATTACCTCTCCTCATTGCTCTGCCTGCCCCTGCCATGTTCTCCCTCACTTCTCCTGTAACCCTCATCCTACGCCAGTCTCCTTCCACTGCTGCCATTAACCCAAACCTTCTTTTACTAAATGACTACAGACAAGTATGTCATTAAGAAGACAGCTGCCGTGGGCAGTGACTTGCACTAAATCCACACACTGACTGGGATTCTTAGGTAGGTATCTCTACTTTCCTGTCTAGCAGGTGGTCCTATTCCTACTTCAGGCCTTGCTCCCAAAGCTCTAGGTTCTGTCACCTCCTTGGGGACTTCTTTCAATGATTCTCCACTCTCTTGGATTATTCTCATTCCATACCGTCAAGCATTAAAAATGAGCCCTCTTTAACCTTCAAAACTTTAGCCTCTTTAACTGTGTTCACCAGCCTTACTGCTCTAAAGATTTCTATATGCTCCCTCTTTCCTTATTTTCCTTCCTAGTTGTGATACTGTGATTTATAAGAAGAAATAAGTATTGGTCTTGGACCCAGTTCCTGGCACAGAGCTCCTCAAACCCTTGGATTTTTCTAAGTGATGAGAGCTATAAGGGTGTCTTTTTCATGTTAATGAGGTGATTTTTGGACCACGCCTAAGGATGGAGGCCAGTTTCCAGTGGAGCAAAGGAGAGAAGTCATATGTGACTTCCTGTCCTCTAAGAATGTCACTGTTCACCTCTGGCTTCTTGCTGCTGGAGTCCCTTCACCTCTTCAGTGAAGATGGCTCCTCCCCAGCCCTTTCTTTCCCATGTGGCCCATATTTAGTCCACGGAACACATTTATATCCCCTCAAAAAGCAGACCATTCCCAACACAGTTGTGCTGTCCTGGATCCAACACCCAACCTAGACAGAACTCTGATGGTTTTATCTTCTAAATACATCTCAGCTCCACTTTTCTTTCTTTTTCCCAGTCACACTCTAAGACACCACAGTCTCACCTGGGACAGTGTCTTTCTAAGTCACCTCACATCTAACCTTCCCTATGCCACCCTCCTCATGACCCCCTCCCCCCAGACCCAATCTGCTCTCCATCCTGTAGCCATAGTTCCAGGGTATCAGAGAAAGTGAGCTGGGCAGCTTGAGTGGCTGGATTGGTGAAAAGAAGCAGAGACACACTGAGTGGGTGGGGCCTTTGAGGCAAATACTGCCGGTACCCCCTTCGCAGAAGTCACATGTTTCTCTCTCTTGGTGCCTGTTTGGCAAAAGGGGTTTTAATTAGTGTAGAGGGGAAGGTAGGATCTCAGTAAACTCAGGCAGTGATCCTGTTCCAGAATGAGAGGTGAGCCAACATACATACCCAGAAAATGCTAGAGGTACTGGGGAACTGTTGAGTGTTGGGGCTGAAAGGCATCCAGCAGCTTGCCTGGTTCAAACAAAGGAAAAGTGGATCACATGATTCTGGTTAGCACAAAACCATGGTTTCATCTATTCATTTTGGTAAGTTTCTTATGTGTGGCTCTGCCTGTACGTGGGTGTATGTGTCCTGGTTTTCAGAAGCCGTGCCTGAACCAAATGGCAGAGTGGAAGCCTTCATGTCTAGGTGTGCATTCGACTCACCTACACAACTTTCTAAGACAGGTCCCGAGTCTACCACCAGAAGCTCTCATTTTGAGAATCCAGAGTGGGTTGAAGTATCTGATTTTTTAAAAAAAAAATTATTGTTATTTTATATTGTAAAATACACATAACTTAAAATTTTCCAACTTAACTATTTTTAAGTGTGCAGTTCAGTGGCATTAAGCATACTCACACCATTGTGCAAACACCACTACCATCCAACTCCAGAACTCTTGTCACCTTGAATAACTGAAAACTAGTGCCCATTACACACTAACTCCCTCTTCTCCCCTCCCCCGGACTCTGGTGGCCACCATCTTACTTTCTGTCTCTAGGTATTTGGCTACTCTAGGTAGCTGGCTACTCTAGGTACCTCACATAAGTGGATCTTAAGTATTTGTTCTTTGTGATTGGCTTATTTCACTCCACAGAGTCCCAAAGCCTCATCCGTGCTGTACCATGTGTCAGCATTTTCCTCCCTTTTAATGCTGAATAATATTCCATTGCATGTCTATACTGCAATTTGCTTATCCATTCGCCTGATGATGGGTTCTTGGGTTACTTCTGCTTTTTTGGTTATTGTGAACAACGCTGCTATGAACATGGGGGTATAAATCTGTTTGAGACTCTGCTTTCTATTATTTTTGGAATCTGCATTGTTTACCAGCTTCCCAGGTGCTTCTGGTACAGATGGTCTTCTGCCCACACTTTGAGAATATAGATGTGGTGGAAAGCACGAGAAAGCTGTGGATGCAGATTCTGGCCCACACACCTATAGCTGTGTGTCCCCCAGCAGTGACCTATCCAGGTATTCCTTAAAAGGTCCTCTTGGAGTTAGGACATTTAATGTTATGTCTCAAAGTGAAAATGCCAGAACCTAAATTATAATCTAGAGGCTAAGCTCTTGAAGGTAATATTTATCAGAGTTGTAAAAAGTACGTTGTTCACAGAATCAGGGTTATCTCCCCCACTAGACAAGGGAAAATCTATTCTTTCACCCACCAAAGACACTCTTAGCCTGTGCCAGACATAGGTAGGCAATGTCATGTATGTCTTTTATTCATCCTCACCATAACTCTGTAGGTACGACATTTATTATTAATTCTCCCATTTTCCAGTGGGGAAGTTGAAGCTTAGAGAATGTGTATCACTGGTATAATGTCCGTGACTAGGATTTTGATAGGTTCCTGCCCCATATCGAGGTCTTTCATTCATTTTGAGTTTATCTCTGTGTATGGTGTAAGAGCATGGTCGAGTTTCATTCTTCTACATGCAGCTGTTTAATTTTCCCAGCATGATTTATTGAAGAGACTGTCTTTTTACCACTGGATATTTTTTCCTGCTTTGTTGAAGATTATTTGACCATAGTGTTGAGGGTCCATATCTGGGCTCTCTACTCTTCCACTGGTCTATGTGTCTGTTTTTGCACCAGTACCATGCTGTCTTGGTGATCACAGCTTTGTAGTAAAGCTTGAAATCAGGCAACGTGATGTCCCCAGTTTTATTTTTCTTTTTCAACATTTCCTTAGCAATCCAGGGTCTCTTCAGGTTCCATACAAATTTTAGAATTGTTTGTTCCAGCTCTTTGCAAAATGCCGGTGGAATTTTGATTGGAATGGCATTGAAAGTATAGATTGCTCTAGGCAGTACAGACATTTTAACAATGTTTATTCTTCTGATCCATGAGCAAGGAATGCTCTCCCATCTCTTTTTGTCTTCAATTTCTTTCCTGAGCATTCTGTAGTTCCTCGAGTTCAGATCTTTAACTCTTCGGTTAGGTTTAGTCCCAGGTATCTTATGGCTCTCGGTGCTATAGCGAATGGAATCATTTCTCTAATTTTCCTTTCTATATTTTCATTGTAAGTGTATAAGATAGCAACTGATTTCTGCATGTTGATTTTGTATCCTGCCACATTACTGAATTGCTGTATGAGTTCTAGTAGTTTGGGGGTGGAGTCTTTTGGGTTTCCCATATAAAGTATCGTGTCATCTGCAAAGAGAGAGAGTTTAACTTCTTCAATGCCAATTTGAATACATTTTACTTCTTTTTATTGTCTGATTGCTGTTGCTAGGACTTCTAGTACTATGTTGAACAAGAGTGGCAAGAGTGGGTATCCTTGTCATGTTCCTGATCTCAAAGGGAAGGCTGTCAGCTTTCCCCATTGAGGATGATATTTGTTGTGGGTTTTTCCATAGAAATATTTTATGAAGATGAGGAATGTTCCTTCTGTCCCTATATCTTGAATAGTTTTAATCAGGAACAGATGTGGCATCTTGTCAAATGCTTTTTCTGCATCAATAGAGAGGGTCAAGGGGTTCTTCTCTCTTCTCTTATTGATTTGTTCTATCATATTGATTGATTTGTGAATGTTGAACCACCCTTGCATCCCAGGGAAAAATCCCACCTGGTCATGGTGGAAAATCTTTTTAATGTACTGGAACATTTTAATGTATTGGAACCATATTTGTTAGGGTCTTGTTGAGAATCTTGGCATCCATATTCATCAGGAATATTGGTCTGAAATTTTCCTTGTTTGTGGGGTCTTTGCCTGGGGATCAAGGCAATGCTGGTTGCACAGCAAAGGAAACAGTCAACAAAACAAAGAGGCAACACATGGAATGGGAGAACATACTCACAAATGACACTACAGAAAAAGGGCTGATATTCAAGATCTGTAAAGAACTCCTCAAACTCAACATGCACAAAACAGATAATCACGTCAAAAAATGGGCAGAAGACATGAACAGACACTTCTCTAAAGAAGACATACAAATGGCTAATAGGAACATGAAAAATTGTTCATTGTTATTAGCCATCAGGGAGATTCAAGTCAAAACCACATTGAGATACCACATTACACCAGTTAGAATGGCCGAAATTAACAAGACAGTAAACAACATGTGTTAGGATGTGGAGAAAGGGGAACCCTCTCACACTGTCGGTGGCAATGCAAGTTGGTGCAGCCACTTTGGAAAACAGTGTGGAGATTCCTTAAGAAATTAAAAATAGAGCTTCCCTATGACCCTGCAATTGCACTGCTTGGTATTTACCCCAAAGATACAGATGTAATAAAAAGAAGAGCCATATGTATGCCAATGTTCATAGCAGCAATGGCCATAGTAGCCAAATTGTGGGAAGAGCCGAGATGCACTTCAACAGACAAATGGATAAAGAAGATATGGTCTGTATATACAATGGAATATTACACCTCAGTCAGAAAGAATGAATACCCAGCTCTTGCATCAACATGGATCAGACTGAAGGAGATTATGCTGAGTGAAATAAGTCAAGCAGAGAGAGTAAATTATCATATGGTTTCACTTACTTGTGGAGCATAGGGAATAACACAGAGGACATTGGGAGATGGAGAGGAGGAGGGAGTTGGGGAAAATTGGAGGGGGAGACAAACCATGAGAGACTGTGGACTCTGAGAAACAAACTGAGGGTTTTGTAGGGGAGGGGTTGAGGGGTTGGGTGAGCCTGGTGGTGGGTATTACGGAGAGCACATATTGCATGGAGCACTGGGTGTTATGCATAAACAATGAATTTTGGAGCACTGAAAAAAAAGAAATTAAAAAAAAAAAGAAATTAAATGATGCTTTTAAAAAATGAAGACTATGCCAGGATTCAGCCTATTCACCAGATTTAGAGATTTAGTTGTTGTAGAAGCTCACTGCCGTAAATCAAATACCACTCAGAGCTCTAAAGTTGAGGACCTTTCTTCCTGAGGCTTCGCTTCCCCTACAGGTTGCTCTGACTCTTGTGACCCTTTCAGGTGGTTTCTAGAAGACTAAGATACCAATGTAGACATGACAGTTCCTCCTGGCTCCTGCCAGCTTATCTGAGGTAAGCCAGAACTCTCAGAAGACTGCACTGAACCCGGCGATAGTCCTTAGGGAGACCCACACAAATGGCAAGGTACAAAAAACAATAGGAATCCCATAATATGGGATTTTTAACCTGACTAACTGGCTGACTGTTGAAGCCCCCTGCACTTGCTTATCCTCTCTCCTCTCCCCAACCGGTTAGGCCAGTTTCCAGCTCTTGATCAGAAGTTGGCTTTACTCGTAGACTCCAAGAAACCAGGAGATACAGACGTCTCTGATATCTAGGTGTCTTCACCATTAGGGCCGAGAGAATGTTTTAGTATTTCTGGACTTTCCCTCAACTCTTGTCAGACATTGCAACTGTCTTAGTGAGCAACTCCTCCTTTCATGTGAGACCCCAAACCCATCCATCTAGCTTGTTGCCTGGTCGCTGATACGGAGGAAAAACATCTCAACCCTGTAATGAGCACAGACTCTCAACTTCTAGCATCACTGCCCCGGGAATTGTGGCCACAAGTGACACCACACCAGCACAATTTTGTCAGCTCAGACTAAAAACGGATTGGGCTTCCTTTACCTGCACGTATGCTTTGTCACCTCGAGAACACTAGGTGGCTAACGTGGTAAAAGAATTCTAGTGTGTGACCTATTTAGATCTGTTTAAATTGGCCCTTGCATGAATTTTGGTTACAATGATTCTTTTATTTTTAGCAGGAATGAGAGAGGAATGCCTCCTTGCAGATGAAGGTCACACTTTCTTGCCTTAATCAGCAAGTAGGGCAGATGCAAGAACAATTAGTCGGTTCCTCAGGCAGGAGACTTTCAGCATCTGAGAATCAGATTTTCAACACATAGCCAGTTCTCAGTTGGTCCCTGTGCCTGGCCTGAGCCAGTGCGGAGGCCTTGATCTTGATGAATTCCCTTCCCATGAGGGTGCTTGTAGTTAATGCTGAACAGAAGAGTGGGGGCTGGAAAATGAACCAAGTGCAGAGTCAGTCTGGATTTTATTTCTGGATTTCTCTCCAGGTAACCTTGGGAAAAATATTCACCTCTTTGAGCCCCAGTTCTGCCATCTGTTTTTGTCTTTAATGATAGAAAAAAAAAAGTCTACTAAATCTCACTGCTTTGTACAAATACTTCCTACAAAATATTTTAAACTAGTTCACACTAAAGTGTTGATGATTCATCAATGCATAGTTCTTCCTGTTTTTAAAGGAATCTGAAGTATCCTGATCTTTCAGTTTCTGGAATTGTGTGCCAGCCAGGCTTAGCTCTTTATAGATTTAATCTTATTGAAGACTCAGAATAACCCCTAAAGCAGTGGTTATCAGTCTTTATATATATCAGAATCATCTGGAGAACTTGTAAATACAGAGAGTTGGGCTCCACCTCCAAAGGTTCTGATTCAGTAGGTGTGGAGTGGGACTTAAGAATTTGCATTTAGAACAAGGTCCCAGATGATGCTGATGGTGTCGTTGAGGACCACACTTTGAGAACCATTGCTGTGAAATTTGTATGCTATTATCTCCATCTTGCAGATTAGGTCACTAGAACAGAGAAGAATTAAGAGCTTTGTTGGAAGTTCCCAAGTGGCAGACAGAGATTTTCAGCCAGGTTTGGCAGGACCCCAGTGAACTTGACCAGAGAACTCCATGTTCACCAAAGAGGGGACTGAAAAAGAAAAGTAGGGCCACGAGATGAAACAAATCTTGACCTTTCATAATTTTGCTGGATTCTACCAAATCCCTAATCTTTCAGGATTCATTCCCCCATACCCCATGATCATCACGAAGCCCTTGGCTTCATTTGAGTCTTTCCAACAAAGAAAAGACATTAGGGTTTGCAGGATAAGCATTGCTCCAAAAATAAATTTTCTAGTGCCCTGAACTGAGAACTCCTGACCTTGGGTAATGATTTAAATTCTTGCCCAGCCATTTATGACCTGTGTGACCCAGGACAAGTTACCCAGCTGCATTGTTCTTCAGTTGTTCCATCCTTAACATGAGCACCTGTGCCATAGGTTGTTATGGGGATTAAATGAGACTAAAGACATAAAGAGAAAAAGTCAGCACATAATAAATCATACCATGATTATGGCCACGGTCACCGTCATGGGTCAGCCCAATTCCCTGTGAGGAAACAGTCTGTAGGGTTGATTTGGAGAGCTGGCTGAACCCAGACTCACCTCATTGGGGAGAAGGGATGACTAAGAATTGCTAGAGGGAGACAAGTGGCCTGAGTGACTGGTATAGGGAAGGTGGGGCCACCAAAAATCTAGCTAAATGCTGTGTCTGAACTGAGAGGAGTTTGATGTTGGAAACTAGACATTTGGACATGGATTGTAAACTGAGGCCAGAACATTTGTTGCTGAATTAAGCTTCTGTTGTCCTTAGAGGGTAAAAGAACAGAGGGAAATGCTACTACTGGCTTTGAAGAACCCACTGTGGAAATACTTCAGAACATAGCAGGGGTAGGGGTTAAATACAGGAGCTCTGCTCCCCACTTGCCAATGGGCAAGCGGGTGCAGCTCTAGGTTTTTCATTTTTTCAATCTCTTGCATGTGTAATGTATCATGGGGAATCGATTGGTCCAGGGGATGGGTCATGCTTTGGGACAGATAAGAGGTTCAATCCCTGCTCTGTCATTTACTAGCTGTGTACTTTGAATGAGTCACTTAGCCTCTTTGAGCTTCATCCTCTTTGTTGGTTACATAGGTAGAGTGGAATCCACACCAGGAGGTTGGTGTAAGGACAAAATGAAGTTGTATGTGCCAAGAATCTGGTACAATCCCTGGCATATGGTAGGCCTCCATAAACGGTCTTTTTGGCTCCCCCTTCACATGATTCTCACACAGCTCTGTGAAGAAGGGTAAGGCAAATGACATTATCTCCATTTTTGAGAGAAAGAAATGAAGGCCTAGAAATGTTAATGATTTGCATAAAGTCCCATAGCTAAAAGATGATATTTCTCAAATTCTAGCTCTGTGGTGGGCCTTATGCCAGGATAATAAAATGGGTTTCACTTCATAGGCCAAAGCCAATTTGTTGGTCCTTTTGCCTAAAGTGAAGGAAGGCTACTTGAGATTTGAAGAAAGAATCAGGATGGCTTAGCCATGTGTGTCAGGGGCCTGCTAAAGGGGGTGGTGACCCTTGGACAGTGCATTTGTCACGTTGCTCCTGGATGAATACTTTCCCAGTAATTTTGGGGGTTGGCAGAACAACTCTCTAAAGACCTTCAGAGTCAAATCACTGTTATCTTACATAGCAAAAGGGATTTTACAGATAAAATTAAGGTTTCCAAGCCTTAAAACAGGGAGATTATTCTGGATTCCCCAGATAGGCCTGATCTAACCGCATGAGCTCTTAAAAGCAGATAGTTTTCTCTGGCTGGAGTCAGAGAGATGTGGCATAAGGAGGAGTTGGAGAAATTAAAAGCAAAGGAGGGATCTGACTTGCCCTTGCTGGCTTTGAAGATGGAAGGTGCCAGCAACATTTTTCTGTAAGAGCCAGAAAGCAATTATTTTTGGCTTTGCAGGACACAGAGTATCTGTCACGACTGCTTTGCCGTTGTAGAGGAAAGTAGAAGTGGACAATATGCAAAGAATGGGTGTGTCTGTGTTCCAATAACACTTGATTTATAAAAGCAGATGGTAGGCCAGTTCGGCCACAGGCTACCATTTGCTGCGCTTGGTCCTTGCCAACAATGCTGGTCAGGGAATTTGTAGGATACTCCTGGATTGGAATTTGTCTGATGTTCTTCCCACAACCATATGGAAGTTATGGGTTTGGTGGGAAGAAGATCACAGAGGTCAAGTGCCACTTACCTCCGTTCATATCCAGGGTACATACATTGGGCCAACATGACTTGCTGACCTTGACCACCTCGCTGAAGTACCATTGCCAGGTTTTTTTCCTAAAAACTTACTCTTTTTGTTTCCTTTTTCATACCATACACTTTGGAGGAAGTCATTATGTGCATCCCACACATAAAAAATGGGGAGTTATGAAAAATCTCTTGAGTTGAGTATCTATATGATGGTTTTTTATTCTTCTATGTAGGAGGTTTGTCTCTTTTTCCCATTTATGAATTCATTTATTCATTTATTTATATCACTATGGACTTATGGGTATTTACTTTATACTCAGGATTAGAATCCAATGCCATGTAATTTATTTTTTTGTCCAAATTGTTCCAACTTTTGGACCAGCTTTTCAATTTTGTCAGTCTGGTGGGTTTGGAACAGTGTCTCATTGTAGTATTAATTGACTTTTACATGATTAATTAAGAGCTTGAGGATCTTTTCATAATTTTATGGGTTTTGTGTGTGTGTTTCTTCTATCATGAAATTCTTAATATATCCTTTGTTCAACTTTTTTTTCATTTTAAAAATTAATTTGTGGGAGTTCTATAACTTGGATATTAACCTTTGCAAGTTATATCTTATATTTGAGTCTTATGTTTTCACTCTTTTTATAGACTCTTTTTCTGAATAACATTCATATTTTTAAGCTTAAAATTAATCAGTCTTTTTCTTTGTATTTTGTGCATTCTTGTTTTAAAAATCCTTTCCTACCACAAGATCATAATAGGATTCTCAGACATTGTCTTCTGAATCTTTTATGGCTTTATCTTTACAACTAAGTGTTTAGTTAACTTGGAATAGATTCTGGGTATAGTGTGAGGTAGGGGTCCAGCTTCAATTATTGTCCCATATGGATAACTAAATACTCCAGGATCCGCTAAGGAACGATGACATTTGTCCACTCATCTGCAGTTTTAACTTTGTCATAAATTTGCGACCATTTTTCCCTATGTCTGTGCCAGTACCAGTTTTCCCATGATTTCTACAGCCTTTTTCTTCTCTACCTCTTCCTCCTCCCCTTTTTTCACCTCCTTTCTTCTCCTTACCAAATCTTGATATTTGGTAGGGCAAAGAATTCACTTGACCCCTTTTAAGGACTGTCTGAATATTGTCCTTTGTTCTTCCATATTCATCATAGAATCACTTTTTCACTTCTCACACACAACTACACATGACTTTTAATTGCAATTGCATTGAATCTTTGCAGATACATGGAGAGAATTGTTGAGTTTACAATATTGAGGTTTTTTTTTTTTTTTTTTTCGCCCAAGGACCATTGTGTATCTCTTAATTTTCTTTATTGTTCTTCAACAGTCTTTCAATAAAATTTTATGTTATACATAAGGATACCGCATATCTTTGTGAGATTTATTTCTAAATATTCTCAGGGTTTTCATTGTTATTGTTGCTATTATAAAGATATGCTTCTTGGAGCCCTTGGGTGACTCAGTCAGTTAAAATGACTGCTTTTGTCTCAGTTCATGATCTCAGGGCCCTGGGATCAAGCCTCACCTTAGGCTCTCTGCTCAGTGCAGAGTCTGCTTCTCCCTCTCCTTCTGCCTGCCTCTCCCCCTGCTTGTGCTCTCTGTCAAATAAATAAATAAAATCTTAAAAAAATAAGATATGCTTCTTAAAAATTAACATTTTCCAATTTTTATTTTTGGCATATAGATAGAGAATTAATTTTTAATATGAATTTTGTATCTAGCAAATTTGCTAACAGCTCCAAATTCTTCTTTTTTTTTTTTTTTTTAAGAGAGGAAGAGAAGGTGGGGGAGGGGCAGAAGGAGAGAGAGAATCTTAAGCAGGTTCCATACCCAGTGTGGAGATCATGACCTGAGCTGAAATCAAGAGCCGATCATTCAACCAAATGAGCCACCCAGGTGCTCCTGCATCTCCAAATAATTCTAATAATAAATCTGTGGATCACTGTGAGTTTTCAACATAAAGAATCATGTTACCTACAAATAATATATTTTATCTTTTTTCTGCCCAGTTTTTATACCTCTTTATCTTTGTTTCTTATCTGTTTTTAGAGTACCAATTAGGACCTCTATGTTGAATAGAAGGGTTCACAGAGTTTTTTTCCTCATCTTACTGTTTTTACCTCCAGAGAGTTTTACTTTTATCAGAGGTCTGAGGGGAAAGAGTTCTTTCCCTTGAAACTCTTGATGATAAAATGACTCCCTCTTACCATCTCAGGAAATGTGCTAACAGTGGGTTTTTGAGGTAACCAGCAGATCACACCAGACAGTGTATGCTATTGCTTCTGGAGCCACTGTAGATCTATTTCGTCAAACTGAAATATAGATTTAAGTTGAAGATTTGGAAAATGACTTTTTAAAAAAATATTTTGTTTATTTATTTTAGAGAGAATGTAAGCATGTGTACACAAAAGCGGGGGAGGGGCGGTGGGAGGGAGAGAGACTCTCAAGCCGACTCCGTGCTGAGCATGGAGCCAATGCAGGGCTTGATCTCATGACTGAGATCACGACCTGAGCTGAAACCAGGACTCAGACACTTCACTGACTCAGCCGCCCTGGCCCCGATGGAGAATGATTTTCTTTAAACACTATAAAAATATAGAAATTAGTCATTCTACCATATACATTCAGAGAGTAAAAACCCCACTTGTGAGATGCGGAGGTGCCTGATCTAACCTAGAAATAATTTTCTGGCCATTCACCTCTAGTACCTGAGGCGAACACTAAAGAAGGATGGGCGCAGGGTTGCTCCTCACAGCTCAACACGTTGGGCCCTCCTGTGGTGAGGCCTGGCCCATCCCCATGAGGCCTCTGCCATCTGACTATTGTTTGCTTGTTCCTGAATCACACAGCAGTGCTGCTCAACTTGGCCTGGGATGCAATCAACTTAACTCCTAAGTCAGTTATAGTAAGTTCTCATTGTTTCGGCATTTTTACTTTATTTACCAAAAAAATCATTCCATAATGGAGCAGACATTTTTTTAAAGTAGTCGTTTATTGAAGAGTGTCCCTGATGTTCATCCCACTGTTCTGGAGGAAGATGCGAGGAGGAAGGATCGCTCCCGCACTTTTTTACTATTCTTTCTGACTGCGGCACTGACTGAAGAATTTCCTCTTGGACTTGAAAGCTCAGCAGCAACAGCATGTTCAGACATGTTCTCTGCCCTATCCCTTTCAGGTCAGATTCAACTGTTCCTTTCCTTATGCTCTTCTATGCCTCATAATGGTATTTGCTATTATTTCATTCTGCTTTGTTTTATAGATGGTTGTCTGCATGTCTGTCTTCACTCCACATTAGACTGAGAGCCCCCAAGGGTGATGCTCATGTGTTGTTTTTGCCTGTCAAAGAGCCAGCATAACTGCCCCCACCCCAACCCCCCTACCCCCGCCTGCTGGAACACCACGATTCTGTCTCTTTTGTATCTCTCTGTGCACAACACATAGAAGGCTCTGAGAACATCTTTCCATTATAAATGTGCAGGTTCTCTCTATGCATTCGCTCATCCCACAATCCATTTTGGGGACTGACTCTGTGTCAGGACTGCGGTAGGATCGGGGGAGTGAGTGACCAAACCCCATTATGTTTCTGTCTTCATGGAGATTATACTCTCAGAGATAGGAGGGAATGAATTATAAAGTCTGTATATGAAGAAACACAAGACTCCATGAGTTGCTAAGGTACCTCTCCACCTTTATCATCTCGAGACAGCTTCTCCTTGGCTTGGCAAGATAAGTCATCCAAGAACAGTCAGTGTGGCTTCAAAAGCATCAGATAGAAAAGACCGCACAGAAAGTGCTTCTGGAATAGGCAACCAGCCACAGCACCATTCACTTTGTCTTGTGGGCCCAGGCATGACGTCAGAAATCCTGCCCAGTAGTCTTGTCATGTTGACAATGCTGCTTGGAGAGGGCCTCATCATTTGTCTCAGCCCTGCCGTGGGAACTTAGAGATTGTGCTGCAGAAGAAGATCATTTAGAAACCAAGATGCGGGAAGGGATGGTAACAATTGCTTCTTTCTGAAAACCAGCGTCTCTCTTTTGGATTCAATCTTGTCTCTGCCAAGTTTAGAGTCCGAGATGCCTAGAATGGGGCTCTTACTTCACAATGTTTCAAAATGATGGCCTAAATTTGTCCAAGCAATAGCTTCTGTAATTTAGAGCAGTGGTTTTCAGCTTCACTTTTTCTTAAGGAGCAGAACACTTTATTGGATAAAAATCTTAAAGGGGGTAAAAAAAAAAAAAGGAGAAGCTAAAGTGTTAAATCAGATTACTTTATTCATTCAAAAGATATTGCTTGAGCCCTACCGGATGCCAGACACTGTACTATGCACTTTTTTATTCCCAAGAGTAGTGGACAAAATACACATAGTTCTGCTTTTCAAAGGGTTTACATCCAAATGTGAGGAGCAGGAAACAATGATAGCAACAGAAGGTATGTGTCATGGAGGACATCATTTGGGAAATAGAGTTAGGGAGTGCCAAGTTTGATGCCCTATGTAGAGTCGTCAGGGAAGACCTCTTTGATAAATCAGCATTGAAGAAATCTGGAGCTTGTGAGGGAGGGAGACTTTGGGATCTCAGGGGGAAGAGTGTTTCAAGTAAGGAAGCAAGTGCAAAGGTCCAGAGGTAGGTATGTGTGTGTAGAACTCAAGGGCTAGCAGGAGGCTAATAGGGCCTTCAGACAGAAGGAACAAGGGGAAAATGAGTCTAGAGAAATAGTGAATATGTGAAGGATGGTGATGTGAAGATGATGATTAAAAGCTCCCCCCCGCCCCGATTTTGAGTGAGATGTAAACTTGCAAAAAAATTTTGAGCAGGAAAAAAAAAGAAAAAAAAAGAAATCTGAGTAGACAAGTGGCATAATTTGGCGTTCATTTTAAACTGTGTCTGAAGCAGCAGCACTACCATGTCTTTGTAGTGGTTGGAGAGGAGGCAGAGTATATGGGGTGAGTGCAGGTGCCTAGAAGTAGTATCTCCATCAGAAGAACCAGGCCACTTCTGTGTCATCTCCCCACCCACAACCTAATCACACCCCACACAAGGGAAATTTAGAGACAGCACCTTTCTCTTCCACCCCCTTCCAGATTCTTTCTTCCAAGACTCTAATCAGGCTCCAGGTCCCTTAGAAAGCCTTTCAGGAATTTGTTTTCTTTTGTTCAGCGTGCAGTTGTATGGTACCACATGACTGATTTACTGATTGTCTCCTGGATTTTTGATGGCCGCAGACACATGGCAAGCTCCCGGAGGCCAGGGATCACCATCTAGAACCACCTAGTATACCATCAGCACATGATTCGTTGGCCTCATCTCTTTCCCCCACTGGCTGGCTGATGCCCAGATTCTGCACCGAGAGCCTCATGCACAGTGTGGTTCATCTTCTGTTGGGGCAGGAGGTGGTGATTGAAACCACACTCTGGTTTCAGCAGGAGTCTGCCTGCTTGCCACTCTTTGCTCCAGTGCTTCTAGCCCATGGTCCCCTGGTCGAGCATCTGCTAACACTCTGTAGCATTTTCTCACCTCTAAACTGGAAGGCAGTACTCACCTTACAGGGTGGTCGTGGGATTAAATTGGACAACACATGTAACATGTTGGAAGAGTGTCTGGAATAAAGTAAACACTCAACATACATCTGTACTCTGATTCTCTGCTCCCTTTTTCTGTGATTCCTAATCCACTGCCCTCAGCAGGTCATGGCTTGTAAGGTTGCCCATCTGCTGGGGTCAAGTTCTTTGTTGCTCTTCTGTATACCCTTAACACCAATTCAGGCTGCTCATGGCTCAGTCGTGCCCCTGGCCTCATTGTTGGGATTTGTGTATTTCCTTGGATGTCCTGGGCAATAGCTATGATGATGATAACAGCCATTTACAATTTGTAAAGTGCTTTCATAGCTTTTTTCCCTTGATCCTCTGTCAGCACCAGGGCTGCCATGTACGGTTGTAGAAGTTGCATATCGTGCTACTCCCTTGGGCCTTGTTCACATCCTAGTCTATGTGAATGGCGCCCCCTAGAGCTCGGCTCTGCCCTGCTTTCCACTTTGTCGTGGTGGCGAACCTGTTTGCAGCAGCCCTGTAAGGTCAGTGATACTATTCTCCTTTTACAAATAAGGAAATTGGGGGTTTAGAGAGATTATTTTTTAAAGTCTAAACTACAGAGGGAGAGGTTTCCCAACAAGTCTGTGACAGCTTCTCATAGGCTGCAAATTTTGTCAGTTGCCAGGAAATTACCCAGGAGAGAAGCAAAGGATCAATTTCAAACTGTTTGCCTTTATTGCATCTTCTCCACCCCCACACCAAGAAATGGAAAATCCAATAACTAATAAAGAGCACGGTGAAGTCCCTTCCCTTCGTTGAAAGGATTTAATCATTAGAGTGAACTCCACAAATATTTGTGCAGTGGATGAGGGAGTGAGTCAGCGAATGTGGTGCTTCCTTGTGCCAAAGCTCCTTGGAGCTTCCTACAGGATCTCTAGGGGGCAGGCCCGCTGCGACTTGGGTGAATCTGTCTGTTAAGAGGAATGCCCCAAAGTGCTCAGTGATCCCAGCACAAGGGCTAAGTCAGGCTCCAGGGAAATGAATGCATCCACAGATGGTAACCACAGTGCATGCAGCTGGCTGTGGCCCCAGGCTCAGTCCCTTTTTGCCAGGACTCACTGGGACATCAACTGAGACTCAAACAATCTACCAGTTAGCCATTTTCCAAAGGAAGGGCTGTCAATGTGCACGGAAGCTATTTTCAGTACCCACAGCTTTAAATGATCCTCCCTTCCCATGCAGTTTGCCTGGGAGTGGGATCCACCAGGGTCTTGGCAGTTGGAACTGTCTGTCATCTTTTTCTGGTATGTGGCCTGCAGCACCATTTCCCCTTCCCACCACCCCTCCAACCACTAGAGTGTCTGCCCTTGAACTCCACTGAGAGCAAGCCTCCTCTCTGACCTTTGGTGATGTTAATTACTTAGGGGTGGGGTGGGGAATGCAAATTTCTTAACAGGCCTGGAACCTCTCAATCCCTTGTAATCTGGCCTCACCCATAATCTGGCCCCTCCCCACTGTCCCACAGATCCTGGTAGCTCCAGACTGGGGTGACTCTCAGCCTGCCCACCTCCCCGCTGCTCCCACTGTCTGCTCCGTACACAGGTGGCCCAGGCTTCTCTGCCTCTTCTCTGCTCCTACAATGGCCCTTCCACTTGTAGTTGGTTTGGTCAGCACCTTTTTATGCAGATTTCACTCCAGTTTAGAAAACAACTCCTTAAATATTTCATTCTGCTGTGTATTCCAGACAGTCAACTTCGATTACTTCTATTACGTTGTAATACCAAGTGCGTTGTACGCTCACCTTAAAAGACCACCAGAGATGCAAGTCAAAGCCAAACAGCAAGGGTCATTTATTACGAGTTCGAACCCGGACCTCCGCGCACTTGTTGCCGGTGATGCTGAGAGGTCCCAAGCAGAGTAAATGCAGGTTTTTTTTTTTTTTTTTTTTAAGATTTTTATTTATTTATTTGACACAGAGAGATCACAAGTAGGCAGAGAGGCAGGCAGAGAGAGAGGGGAGGAAGCAGGCTCCCTGCTGAGCAGAGAGCCCGATGCGGGACTCGATCCCAGGACCCTGAGATCATGACCTGAGCCGAAGGCAGCGGCTTAACCCACTGAGCCACCCAGGCGCCCAATGCAGGGTTTTTATAAGCAGGTACAAACAAGTTAAAAAAAATCATACCTGGTGTTGGTTGATTGGTGTTGGGAGCCCGCGCGCACATCAAACAAGCATTCCAACAGAAGCGAAAGTAGCTAGTTAGCCCTCGCCTTGAGCAAGCACTTTTACAGAAGCAGAAGTAGCTGGTTGATAACACTTTCGGACGTAAACAAGTTTCGGGTGGGGTGAGGTTTGTCTAGGCCTTTCAACGTAGGGTTGAAACGTAGGGTTGGGTCCTGCGTTTGGGATCTTCCTTCTCCAGTAGACTGCACGCTTCCAGAAGGCAAGAGCTATTATTGATACATCTCTGATTCCCTTTGGGGCTCAGGACTTGGCCAAATTCAACTGAATTTCTAAACCATCTCCACGTAGTACTTCCCCCGAAGAGTGGTGAGATCGACTGCCTGCTTTACAAGCTCACTGTTGCCAGGAGACACTGAGGCAGTCATTTTCACGTTGCTCTTTGGAAATGAACCCCAAGGCAGGTGGATGCTGGAGAAGTGCTCTGGCAATTAAACTGGCAGGTGACCAAAACCCAGCAAAGGTGGGGAGGAGGTCTCATCAGATCTTGCCAATGTCTCTGTCTGGCTTTGTTCCCAGGAGAATGCCTGAGCAGAGATGATACTGGGAAGCCCATAAATTCAGAATGTGATCCCCGATGCAGGACAAAACGGGGAAGGAATCATATATCCTCCTACCTCCTGGGATGGAGAAATGCTGCAGGTTGAGTAGGATTCCTGTGACAGGGATAAGGGATTCTGCCTGCTCAGGCAGGTACCAGGTGGGCCACACACTCCCCCTTCATTTCGGTGATCATTTTAACTTTGGAGATTTTTCCATTCAAAAAGACCGGACAAGGACTGATTCTGACTGCCTCCTGCCCTTGAGGTTTCCTGCTCTGGGCCATCCTTCCTCCCTTCAGAGCTCAGGGGTCCTCATTCTCCCTCGATTCCAGGCAAATGCTCTCAGGCCCTTCATTACAAACAGGGATTAAATGGGGCACCAGAGTGGCTCAGTCAATTAAGCGTCTGCCTTCGGCTTGGGTTATGGTCCCAGGGTCCTGGGTTAGAGTCAGATTACAGTTAGGTTATGGTTAGAATTACCTTGCCCTTACTACTCTATGTGCATGCTCTCTCTCTCAAATAAATAAAATCTTAAAAACAAACAAACAAACAAACAAACAGGGATTAAACAAAACAGCCCTCCCATAGGTGTTTGCATTCTGACTGAAGTCTTAAGCTACACAGATAGCATGTAGATGGTTGAATTCTAGGCATTAGCCATCAGAAAAGGGAAAACAAGGACAGGGCAGCCTGGCTTCTCTGGTGTCCTTGAAATCACACCTGGGAATGTCCTCTTCTTTTATCCCCATGCATGCAGGTGTGTATCACAGTTTGCACCACATTGGGAACCTTCAGTTAAATGTTAGTTGAACTTGACTTTGTAGTTGTGTGAAAATTAACCTGATCAGTAAGCCTCTATGAAGCATTGACTGTTACTGTAATATTATTAAGTACAAAGAAGCCATAGGAAAGCATGCTCTGTGGCCTGCCAGCAAGACCAGCTGACAAGTCAAGACGGACAGAGAGGAAGCAGTAATGGCATAACAGTAATAGTAATAATAGTGATAGTAACAATGGTATGGTAGCAGTAGTCGTGGTCAGAGTGACTTCCATGTTTTGAACAGCTACCATGTGCCAGGAATTTGACATACTTTTCACATTTATTTCTCCCAATGCTGTGAGATTATTATGGTGTCCATTTCACAACAGAAGGAAATGAAACTCTGAGAATTTCAATATCTTGTTCAAAGACACACAGATAGTAAATGATGGAGCTGAGATTTTATTTGATGAAGCTGGTATTCTTTCTATGACAACATGATTCTGCATGAAGCAGGCCAAGGCTAAGATGTGGAGAGACAGATACTGTGCACATGTGTTTAAGGGATTTGGAGGAAAGGATCTTGCTACAGAGTAGGGTTGGCCCAAGTGGTCTTTGAGGAACGGTTGGCTGTATACAAGGGATTTTTCTTCTGAATATATACATGTATATATTTATAGTTCAGTTTATCTTTAGATTTATCCTTCCAATGATGAATGTCAGGAAACTGTGTTCAGAAGTCACTTGAAATAATACACGAAGAGCTCTTTTGGAAGAACTTAGAGACTGAAACAAACACAGAATTAACACTTTGTTTGGTCTCAGTTACTGTTACTAGATGGAAGGACAGAGAAGTAGATCAAAAGCAGATGAGACATCTAGACCACCTACATTATTATGTCTATGGGTTGAACTTGCTGTTGGCGTGGGTTTTAAACATTTGTAAAGCTTTTAAATTCAAATCACTCAAGATCTTGCTCATGGTGATCAGTTTTTCCAGTTACACTGTTCCTGTTTGGTCACAGCCCAGCTTGTGGTCTCTGGAAGTGAGAAGTTCCTTCTGACTGCAATCAGTCCTGCATTTTGCTTCATTCCTGAGATCCTGGGCAGCCTGCATATCCCCAGAGTTGGAGACAATGTGGTTGACTATGAAGTTCACTGGTTGATTCATTGAACAGATGGATAAGGAGTCCCTACTTGGTTCTTGGCCCTGTTCTAAGCTCTGTAGATCAAGGAACAATGAAGGCTCTGAGGGAGCTCCTGTTCCAATGGGCTGAGCTGGGTAATAAACACAGAGCCATATGAATATGCTTGTTGATTTAAAATAAAGGTGAGCACCGTGAAAACAGTCAAAATAGTCGAAATATGAGGCAATGTCAGAGAATAATTTAAATTGAACATCGATGAAGGCCTCTTTAGGGAGCTGACATCTATCTGTACAATAAGAAGACACAGAAAGAAATCAAAGGGGGCAGTGAAGTCCTGGTAGAAAGCATGGTTAAGTGCAAAGGCTCTGGGGTAGAAAAGAGCTGGTGGTTTGGAGAAAGTGAAAAGCCGCCGCATAGATCTAAGAAGTAGTCAGGGGCTAGATCCAGTTGAACCTTGCCAGATAGGGGAAGGAGGGTCTGTGTGTTATTCTTTTTATTTTTATTTTTTTTAATTTTTAAGATTCTATTTACTTATTTGTCAGAGAGACATAGAGAGCACCCACACAAATTGGGGAGGGGGAAGGGTAGAGAAAATGAGAAGCAGATGCCCAGTGGAGCCCGGAGCACCATGGTCTCAGGCCCTGGGATCATGACCTGAGCTGAAGGCAGACACCTAACTGACAGAGCCACCCAGGTACCCAATGGATTGCATAATTCTGAATGCAGTGGGAAACCACTAGAGGTCTGAGCAGAGGAATGACATGATTATTATTATTATTACTTTTTTTTTTCATTTCATTTCATTTTATTTCTTTTCGGTGTCCAGAATTCATTGTTTATGCACCACACCCAGGGCTCCATGCAATACGTGCCCTCCATAATACCCACCACCAGGCTTACCCAAACCCGCATCCCCCTGCCCTCCCAAACCCTCAGTTTGTTTCTCAGAGTCCACAGTGTCTCTTGGTTTGTCTCCCCCTCCAATATGATTTGCCTCCCTTTCTGTTTTTATCTCATTTTATTCTTTCTTCCCTTCCCCTATGCTTTTAACTCTAGGAAACAGAGGGCTGCTAGAGGGGAGGTGGGCAGGGGGATGCGACCCCTGGGTGATGGGCATGAGGGAGGGAGCTTGATGAATGAGCACTGGGTGTTCTATGTAACTGAGGAATCACTAAATTCTACCCCTCAAACTACTAATACACTAAATTCTATTTAAATAAAAAAATTTAAAAAAAAGATCACTCTTGCCAGCTAAATGTCAATTCCCATCTGATTCTGATTTCAGTGTCACTTACTGAACAGGCATGGTGTGCCAGTCACATACTAGCCATACAAACACATCTGTATGCATATACATACATACATGTATGCAATTTCTATCTCTGTATGTTTGTATATATGAAATCTATGTATGTATATATGTGTACGTGTGTGTGTGTGTGTAATTACCTCTCTAATCTCTAGGCTCTAACCCACTCCTGGAGGTACAGATCATTGCTCTCATTTTGAAATGGAGAAGCTGGGACCCACACTGTGACTCATGCCAAGTCACAGGGTTGTACAGTACAGTTTAGAGCTGGAGATTGAACCAGGACGGGATCAAAGTTCTCTACTCTTTCCCCTCTGCTACATTATCACACCCATTAGATAATGGAATTTTAGACGTTTTGATTCATAAAATTATCCCAAGAGTAAAACGCCCAGGACACTTCCGCACTAGCTCTCATGTATGCTGGTGGCTTTCTGGCCAGAGCGGGCCTGGCTTGGGCAGTGCTGCTCCCACAGTCCGGCGGCGGGTCCTGCCTTCTCTGCGGATTCTGCGGTTGGAAGCACTCACTGAGGAAGCTGCTCCCAGCCCCTGCGGGCTTTTGCGGGCACAGCTGGTCTCCTGCACGGTGGGCCTCCCGCCGCGGCATCCCTGCTGCACGAGACGCTGCAAGAGCCCCCCTGACACCCAAACTTGAATGCCCCTGAGGATGGAAAAGTCAGAATTCCGTGGGTGAACTTCCGCGGAGTCAGGAATTCAGTTGTCTCACTTCTTCCTCCTGGAGACAGTAGTCAGGGCTGTAGTAGTTTCTGGAAGTTGAGCGATCGGCTCGAGGGGGCTGTGACCTGCTTCGTAACGCAGCTTTTGCGTTTGCTCCCCTTCCTTCGCGGCCCGGTGCCTTTTCTGACTCTTGCCGTCCTACCGGCCTGAGCTCCCCAGTAAACTGCAGGTGCAGGAACTCTGCTCCACAACTGGCCCTTTCCTTTCATTGTTCTCCTCCTGTTCTGTTCTCCCCGGAAGGCTGGTTGTTGAAGGCGGGGTTTGTGCCTCGCCAGGTCCAACCAAAGCCTTCCCCCAGTGTTTTCTCTGAAACTTAAACTCTGATCTCAGAACGGGCACTTGGGGTTTCATAGAACTATTCACTGGGGAAATTGGAAAGCCCTGGAGGAAAAAAGACATAATGTCCTAACTTCTGTTAGCCACACAGCAGAACTTTTAAAAGAATTCAATATAAGGCACCAATTTTAGCCTGGTGGAGACAAAGGAGGAAACGAATATTAATGATCCGTTATGTTCAAGAATTCCTTCATACCTTTATTCACCAAGGGTTCATCTATTGCCTTCCATATGCTGGTTACTGCCCTTGGTGAGTCCGGGGGCTCCCGGCTGAATGAGAAAGCTCTTGCCTTCATAGAGCTTTCCGTCTCAGAGGTATCAGGCTCTGTGCTGGGCAGTTGTCCTGGAGTTCACAACCATGCTCTGTAATTTGCTAAGTGTGTGCATATCCATCACTTCCCTGGATCCTGGAAACTGACTTTGGTTGGAGGGGGGTGTCCATTCTATGGGTAAGAAAACTGAGGCTTAGTGAGTTTAAATGGCTTTCCAGAGACAGTGTACTGGGTTAGGTATTGACTTGGGTCTCCTGGCCTTGATCCCACAACTCTTCCTAACCTGCACAGCTGACCCTGACTATACACAATTGCTAGGCTATTTCCCCCGACCCCCACTTCAGACTCTGTCCTCTGGTCATTCATGGGTCTCTGTGCAGTCCTGACCCTGCTTGGGGACACATGGGGAGTTTAGAAGGAGGTGCAGCTTCTGTAAGGAGTGGACGGCTTTTAGTGGAAGGTGTTTCATGGGGTATCCCCTTACCCTGGTCACATGGTCCAGGTAAAAAGAAAATAGACCTTGTAGACCTTGTGCCACAACGCCTGAAATATACACCCAAACATTCCAACACCTGGAAAAAATGCCTTTGCAAACTTGGAATTGGGCATTAGGCATCCAGTCCCCAAACTGAAGGAAGTGTTAACTCTTGGTTTCCTCTGGTGAAGGGTACATTCCAGAGCTATGTGGGTTCATCTCATTCTAGACAGGAGCAGAAGCTTCCGAGATGTCCCCAAAGCCATGCAAACAACTTCCCTCTTCACTCAATGACTTTGCCTCATCTTGAAAAATTATTCCCAGGATTTAAAAAATATATATATTTAAGCAAGATTTTCACAAGCTAACCAAATAATATTTTTGCAAATGAGTAAAACAGAAATTTAACTTCAGATAGGAAAGCCACAGAGTTAACCAGAAACAGAATTCTGCGGTACTAGGATATTAGTATTATATATATAAAAAAAATTAGATGTTGAATTAACTTCTGCAAAGTTTACTCAGGGAGAAAACCCATTTATTTATCAAAAGCAAGAGAACTGTTGTTCCTTTCCATTTATGAAATCAGGGCTCCCTTATTAAGTCAGAGTACTCTTCCAGGACAATAATGAAGAATAATGCAGCTTTTTATTGCCTCTGGGGTATGTCTGTGCACAGATGGCCTTGAAAATAAAACTGGATTTTGGAGTGAATTCAGTCTGCTTTCTTTTTTATTTCCCCCCAACCTGACTCCCGTGAATGGAAGTAACAACCTGTTCCTTAGCTCCTCGGTAGCCCCTCAAGATAAATGGGACAGAAAAACCTTCAAGCACCCATTCTTTACACTTATACTGACAGCCTATAAATACATGTTTGTGCAACCCCCACCCCCACCTAGTAATGTGTTGTGACAATCTCCAGAAATAAATTCTAGACTGCATGGATTTTAACTTCCCTGCTGTTGAATCTTCATGAGATATGGCCCTTGGCTCAGCAAATCCTAAAAGATCTATCCAGCCCGAATGTCAGAGACTTTGCTTCTTCTGGGGCTTCTTCTTCTAGAGCAATGCCAAGCCCACAGAATTCACTGTCCTCCAACTTCCCTCTCCTTCTTCAGACAGGGTGGTCCCGGTAGCTTTGAACAATGTTATTGGAGGGGTGCCTGGGTGGCTCAGTGGGGTAAGATTCTGCCTTCAGCTCAGGTCATGATCCCAGGGTCCTGGGATCGAGCCCCACATTGGGCTCTCTGCTCAGCCAGGGAGCCTGCTTCCTCCTCTCTCTCTGCCTACTTGTGATCTTTGTCTGTCAAATAAATGCATCTCAAAAAAAAAAAAAAAGAAAGAAAAGAAAAGAAAAAGAATGTTATTGGAAAGCTTCCACGTTTTCAGCTACCTTTTTTTAACCTCTGGGGTCTTCCATCCTGGAAGGATCCAGAATGTTAATGGCAAAGGTGGTACTAAATTCCCTCAACCATGTTCTGGGGAAAACTGGTGAAAAGTTTTATGTATGTTATGTCCAAGTTCAGAAATCTGAAGCGGCTTTTGTTCAAAATATGAAAATCTAGGTTTTCTAATTTGGCAGCAAAATCTCCTTCTACTTGGAGTCATCTATTCATCAAATACTCATCGAGGTTTACTAACTAAGCACTGTGTTATGGGTCAGGAGCATCTCTGGCCTCACAGGCCTGACATCTCTGGCAGGCAATCACAGAACACAGTATTTACTTGCGACAGTGCTAAGTGTCAAGATGAGAAGAGCAGGAGGCCAAGGGAGCTTCTAACTGAGGACCCAGACTCATGTGGGGAGCCTGGAGAACCAGAAAACCACTGGGGCTGGAGACAAAGAGCGAGGGGGTCCGAGCCCCCAGGAGGTTGGAGACATGGGCAATATTGGGTTATGCTGGGCCTTGAAGAAAATTCTTTGAGAAGAATGTGGGTTGTTATCATAAGAGAACTTAGAAGGCACTGTGGGATTTTAAACAGAGGGATACTATGATTAATTTTGACTCTAAAACTGTCCCTCTGACTGCCGTTTAGAAGTGGTTTGGACATGGACTCTGGAAGCCCAAGAAACCCGGGGAGAATCTGTTGCAGCATCCCTGAGTGGAACGGGGAGGGGGGATTTTGGAAAGAGGCGAGAATGTTGGAGAAAGTGAGAAGTGAATGAGGCTGTACAGTGATCACATTAACTGTGCTTGTATCTTTCAGTCAAATCCTCTGCTCTCACCTCTCCTTCATTTGTTTATTTAAATGCTATCATTTGTCCTCATGGGCCTTTATTAAGAAAGATGACTTCCTCTTTGTCACAGGCATAGCACCATTTTTAGGCATAAGATTTGGTTTCATTGCTTAAAGCCGCTGGCCCTTAATCTCTCTCTGGGTGAGGAAGGAAAATCTCCTTTCTTGTTTTGTTTTGTTTTTGTTTTGTTTTAGCATCTCCAAGTCCCATCAAAAACTGACCTGTTCAGTGAAGAGGATTCTGGCCTTGTGGCATGGACTGAATTGTGCCCCTACAAATTCATGTATGGAATCCCTAACCCCCCAATGTGATTTTGTTTGGAGATGGAGCTTGTAAGGAGGTAATTAAGGTTGCGTGAGGTCATAAAATTGGAATCTTAATCGGGGCTGATGGCCTTATAAGAGGAGGAAGAGACATCAGAATGCACTCTCTCTTTCTCTCTCTCTGCAAGCCTGCACAGAGAAGAGGACATGTGAGGACAAAATGAGAAGTCAGGAAGAGAAGCTTCACTAAACATTGAATTTTCTGGTACCTTAATCTTGAACTTCCATCCTGCAGAATTGTGATAAAATAAATCTCTACTGGGGCACCTGGATGATACAGTCAGTTAAGCATCTGACTCTTGATTTCGGCTCAGGTCTTGATCTCAGGATCGTAAGATCAAGTCCTACATCAGGCTCCATGCTCAGCAAGGAGTCTGCTTGTCTGTCTCCCTCCCACTATGTCCCTTTCCCACTCAAATAAATGAATAAAAAAATAAAATCTTTAAAAAAATAATTCTCTCTTGTTTAAGACACCCAGTCTTTGGTCTTTTCTTAGGACAGCCCAAGCTGACTTATACATGTAGGTAAAGAAGAGTATGTCTCTTAGCTAAGAGAATCATATTTGATTCTTTCACTGCTTTTTAGCTGCCCAAACCAGCTCTTTGGAAGCTGACCCAAACTATTTTGAAAAAAAAAAAAATCTATATAAGAAAATGCCAGTAATTTGGATCCCACTTATTCAGAATTGGGGCCAATTCACATGGGGCTAGTTTAATATGGCACTTGAGAAAGGGTTTGGCAGTTTTGGAGAATGCTCTGCAAATTAATACAGTACACAGGATCAGATGGGTCAAGGAGACACTGGCAAACTCCCTTAGTTTGGCTTTTTTACTGATTATGTGCCCATTAATGTAAATTTAACAGGGTAAGGTCTCAATTTTCTCAAGTACATAAAATTTTGACTGGTAGTATTGACTTCACTGAGATCTGCAAGGATTGAATGAGATGGTGTATGAACAAAATTTCCACTACTTCTGTTGTCATAAGCACCCAAAAGGTGATAGTTGCTATTATTTGGAAATATTCATACTTGCTGAAGCAATCAAAAGGGCAAATGCAGGGTGCCTGGGTGGCTCAGGGGGTTGAGCCTCTGCCTTCAGCTCAGGTCATGATCTCAGGGTCCTGGTATCAATCTCCACATTGGGCTTTCTGCTCAGTAGGGAACATGCTTCCTCTCTCGCTGCCTGCCTCTCTGCCTACTTGTGATCTCTGTCTTTCAAATAAATAAATAAGATCTTAAAAAAAAAAAGACAAATGCAACTTATTTTCTATTCCTAAGGTTGCCATATAAAAGACCCAAGATACTGAGACCAAACATACAAGGACTCATTAATCTAACTTACTCATAGAGAGACTTGGGAAGTCATGACAAGCTAGGAAAGATTCTAGAATTCAGACTTCAGGCCTGCTAGCCTTGCCCCAGTCCACGTGCATCACTGATGCTCACCAATGTGACTTTTAGTCTTCCAACATAAGGATTTGTTTTGTGTTTAAAATCACTGCTTTTCTTTTCCCTGGACTAGGGCACCTACCCCTAATAGGTGGGGAGGAAATGATGCAGACTTTGGAACCCAGAGTGCTGGACTGCAATCTGATTCTGCTGTTCACTGGTCTACCAGAGAGTAGGCTATAGGTAATACATTCTGAATGATGAATAAATGGATGAATGGATGAAGGGAAGGACTGTCATAAAGATTAAATGGGATAAAAAAATTAAAACATCTTCAGAAATTGCTTGACACATGCTAAATGTGTCAAGGGATCATGACCTGAGCTGAAGGCAGAGGCTTTAACCCACGGAGCCACCCAGGTGCCCCAGATTACTGTTATTTTTGATAAAACCCAAGCAACTTTTGTGTATCTCTGTGTTCAGGATTACATTTCACTCTTGACACAATATGGTTTCCTAGTTCTATTAAAATAAAACTGAAGGCTTCTCTTCAGCATTGTCTAGATCTTTAAAATACCATTTATAGATATTCTCTTTTCCTTTCAAAATACGTGACTTGTTCTATTACACGTGGGATTGTCAGTCCTGCAGAATCTGTGAGTATTTCAGAAGGAAATGTTTTCACTAATTTCACATTTATTTCTATTGATTTTTTTTTTAAAGAGTGGCATTGCCAGAGCAACTCAAGATTCGATTTTGTACAACCTGGAAGGGCATTGTACATGACATGGTAATTGAATGCAAATTACTTTATCAAACATTTATTGAGCACCTGCTACATGCCAGGCCCTATATTAAGGGCAGTGGAATATCCAAAGATAAGCAAGAAATTGCCCTCTTACTGGACAACAAAGGCCCATTAACACATAATGACGAAGTCACAAATGTCTACTTTTCAAGATAGCATAAGAGAGAGCAAATTCTCATGATGTAGTGGGAACATGATGCAGAGGTTAGGAAATGTACTTTCTGTGCACCTTCACAAAGCAGAACTAGGAAAATGTCACCAAGGTGAGTATTTCTAGGAAAAAATAATTTAACCACAGGGATAGCTTTTTTAATGGATAGATAGAATGAATGATGAATTTATCTTATCAACTACCCCCCACCCCAAAGTTTTATCTACCGGGTAGGTGTTCTGGGTTGCCTGTGACAGAAAATCTCAAAGTAACTTAAGCAAAGGAGAGAATTTGTGACTAATGCAGGTGAAAAGCCCAGTGGTGGATCTGGATCAAGCTATGCTCTCAGAGGTGCATTTTCTCCATGTCTGGCTTTGGCTCCTGTCATGTACCCATTCTCAGGAAGGCTCCCCCTCTATGAGCAGAAATTGGAGGCAGGACTTCCAGGCCTGTCATCTCCCTAACTCTAGGGATGGTTCAGCGTGTCTTCTGCAGAACCTGCAGCAAAGTTTCAGTGATGTCTTGTGGTTGATTCAGTGTTTGAACCATCTCTAAACCAATCACTATGGCCAAGGAAATGCAGGATGGTGATTGACTCTGGTCATTGACGAGCCATGGCTAGAGCTGAGAGTAAGATCAACTCCAACCATACTGCATGGGTCAGGAGTTGGCCAGATTCTGGTGCACTTTACCAAAAGAAGGGCAAAGGAATTCGGATGGCAAAAAGTATATTTTATCTAACTAGATAGACCAGTTAATGAAGAATGTATTAGAAATGGTGATTGGAACAAAAAAGGATAATTTTTCCAAATTGTTTTTAAATTAAAATGTGACTGGTGTACTGTGCTGGGGTTCTCCATCTTTGGTTTTCAAAAATAAAGCACCTTCTCCATATCCCAATGTGTTAGACATACACTGAAGCCTCATGTGGCCCAGAACTGTTTAGATATTTGTAATGACATCGTCTCCACTCTCAACATCTTGCTGTCCTCTGAAATAGACAGGACACACAGTCAGAAATGTCCAGGGATCTGGCTTTTTTCTTTTAAAAAAGTGTTTCTGGGCAATCTGTCATATAGTTAATAACTGGGAAAGAGACTCCATAAATCAATAAAGCTGATACCAGATTGCATTAGTTGCCCGTGATACCTGAGCTCTTCAACATATCAAGACAATGTCTACCTCAAATGCAGCTACCAAAGTGATACTCTTAAAATAGGGATGTGATCAGGGATTTGCTCATGTGGTCAATTCCAAATTCCTAAGCATGGTTCTCAGTGGTGGCCTCATTCTCTACCACTTCTGGTTCAAACACTTGGAATTTCAAATCCAACATACTCCTTGGGCCTCATGTAAGCTTTCTAAGTTATTGCACATGGTGTCTCCTCTGTCGTATTTCCTATGTACCTCAAGTAGCAGGTTTGATGTCACCTCCTCTCTGAAGTGTTCTTCTTTGATCTTTCAGAGGATTGTATAAATCTCCTGTCTTTGCCAAGCACTCATTACATGACATTGTAGTGGGCGTTTTTTGCCCATCTCCCACACCTTGAGACTGTGAGCATCTTGGGAGGAAGTTTGGAATCTGCTGATTCCTGAGAGGTGGCATCTGGTATCTCACAGAGCCCTCCGTGAATAAGGCTTTTATTTCCTGTAACATCCCAGACTCATTGCTGGACAACATTCATGTTAGAAAGTTCTCTATACAAGACCTGAGAACTGTTTCCTTTCTGTGACTTTTACTCATTGATTCCAAGGGTCCTCTGGAGTCACGAGAGGAAGTCAACTCTCTCTTGGCTCCTGACCACCCTTCCCTTATTGCTGGGACAGCTGTCACAGGTACTCCGAGCCTCTTCTTTGGATTAACAGACTAAATTCCTTCAACCATCTCTCTCTGGTCTCAGAGGCTGATCCCTCACTATTGAGATCATCCTGCTTGAGATATGCCCTAGTGTGTTTCTGTTAAGTTCCCTCAAAAATGGGAATGGGGTGGGTATCAGGAGCAGACAGATCCAGGAAACCATGACTTCCCTTGAGTAGGGCATTGCTTTTCTTCTCTTGCTGACTCAACACTTTTAGTTTTCTTTCTTTCTTTCTTTCTTTTTTTTTTTTTCCAGATTTATAATCTTGCTGTCTCAGGCTATGCTTGTGGTCAGTCAATATTTGAAATATTTCACAATTTAAAATAAAAGTACCTTTAAAGACCCTCTGTCAATATAAGTCACCCCTTCTTGCATTTAGGCAATTCATTGTTTAATCCTCAATAGCAGTGTCTACATTTACCCATATTGTTCTCAATCCTGAAGTCCCATAAGCCTCCCATGCAGCCCTTCATAGAGTAGCAACCCCCAGTAATGGTCATGAGCTGAGCTATTCAACCAGGATCACCCTGATGCACCCATTTAACCTTTCACTCCCTGGCCTTTCCTACTTGGCTAGCTGATGACTGGCTTGGAAGCCCACGCTATCATAACTATCATCTTCCAAAGCGATCACTGCCCTAGGAACCCCCTTGGTTCCCTCCTTGTAGGAGGCACGTTACAATTCTGTCCGTGGTTGGTGCTCAGTATATGCTAAGTGAAGACTGGGTTTAATATGATGACTCTATCAGGAAAAAAAGGAAGTGAATAACACATAGTAGAGAAATGAGGTTCCACCAATTAAATGCCAAAACATCAGAGAATGAGACTATTTCTAGTTCAAAGAACTTGAGGAAAGAAGCTTTAGAGGGAAGATGTGCTGCTTAGTTAAGGAAGGAGAACTTGATTTCAAATGTAAAATTGCCAAAATAAGCTGGGTAAGAAAGGATCATGTTCAGAATTTTAAAAAGGGAAGTACTACTTCTCTTTGATTTGGTCAGACTCTCTGATGGAGACACCAAGCCCAGCAAAGAGACTGTAATATTACAAGACGTATCACTTTGGGTTGGAAAGTCCTGGAGAGAGGTCAGCTCTTCCTCATCCACACTCCAGACCTCTCAAGGCAACCTTAGGCAGAGCAGGTGTCCTCACCCTGCCATCAGATGACTTTGTCTATCTTAAATACTCCACAATAAATGCAACCACGTAGCTGACATTACAGACTGAATGCTTGAGTCCCCCCAGAATTCATATGTTGAAATCCCAGCCCCCAATATGATGTGTGAAAAGGTGTGGCCTTTGGGAGGTAATGAGATCATGAGTGTGGAGCCCATGTGCCTGAAAAGGATTAGTGCCATTATAAAAGATACTTCAGAGAATGTCTCTGCTCTCCACCCTGTGAGGATCCAAGGAGAAGATGGCCTCCTGCAAACCAGAGGAAGGGGGTCTCCCAGAACCCAGCCATGGTAGCACCTTTATCTTGAACTGCCAGTCTCCAGAGCTGTGAGAAATATGTTTTTATTGTTTATAAGCTCCCAGTCTATGATATAATTTGTTATGGTAGCCAAAATGGATTCAGATGGTTGTACTGAACGTAAAGCGGATCATCAGGCCTTGTGGATTTGAGTAGCCCTCCGTACTGTCCCCAGCCTTGCTGTTCGTGGAGAATATTGAGGATTCTTGTCCCCTTCTAAACTCTCACTTGTATCATTTTAACTATTAGAAGGCTACCCCAGCCAAAGCTAGAATTTGTAAAGAGTGTTTCTTTACAATTTCTTACAATTTGTAAAGATGTTTCTATCTCCTTCTGTCCTTTCTTTTTCCACAAGGATTTGCTGAGTGCTCACAAGCACCCCCAAACTGTACTTCACTCTGAGACAATCAAGATGAGTTAAATAGAATCTCGGAATCATTTTAATGTATAGTAAACACAGCTGCAAGAGTACATAGCAGGTACCAAATTGAGAGCATCCGTTGGGTCCAGGATGGTGGGAGAGGCACAGTTGGAGGCAGGAATCATGTGAGGAGAGTCTCAACTGGTGGCCACGAACATGATTAAGGGATATGGGCGGCCATCTAACTGTGCTCCAAATGCTGGCTCCACATTACTTCTGGGATATGCTGTCACTAAGCACAGTATTTCTCAAAAGCATCTCACTCCCGGGCATTGGAACTAATACACGGCTCTTGAATATAATGTGTCTCAAAGAATTATCTCATATCTTATCAGCAACAAAAAAGTAATAATTCTGTGCTTTAAAGAATGAATTGAAGGTGATACAGTGACAGAAAGATTTAAAAAACTCCACCCAAATGGATAAAAACTGCACACAAAAAAGAGTATATTTAGGTAGCAAAATCATTCAGGAGCAATTTGTCAAATATTAAATGACGCCGAGAAAAGAACACACTTGCTGTATTCTTTGAAGTTTGAAGATGTAGCTTCATAAGCTTTATGGAGCTTAAACAATTTGAATAAAAATGAAATATCTCCAGGCTAGAAATGATGGAGCTCCGGTGTGCTTCTATTTCCTTGGGACTGCAAGACAGATGGAGAAGGAGGAGATTCAGAAGGCAGAGTTTTTTGGTTTATATTTCCTGCTGGGTCAGATATGGAGAGGAAAACCAAGGGAAGAGAACGTGAAGCACTTTTGCTTGAGGAAAAAAAAGTAAAACTTGAAATGTGTGACAAGACATTTTCTCCTGGACATTAGCAGTTATATTCTTGGTAATGTCTCTCTTTCTCTCTCTCCTTTTTTTTTTTTTTTTTTTTCTTAATCTTTTCCCTTAAATTGAGCAAGTCACTTCCTCAAGGGCAGGATTTAAGTTATACAGCTTTTTAAAAGAAATCTTAACTTAGCTTGTCTGATACAGCGTAAAGGGGTAGTTCTGCTAGGACTCAGTGAGAATGCTTGAGGATTTTGGCAATACCAGGTTACCTTCTGGAAAGATTGGGCATGAGTCTCAGTGTCATTATTTTTGACAACTTGTGGGCCTCAAAGACTCAAGGTCATTTGTCAAATAATCTCATATATCTTAGTGCAAGACCTAATCAGAAAACTCTAGTTATTTGGAAATGGTTTTTAAAAATGTATCATCTTTAATATAATACTACTAATAAAATTTTCTTTAGGTCTTTCTCTGAATATGTTTTAGTTTACCACTTCATACAATAAAAAACAATTTTTTAATTTTTTTTTTCAAAGATTTCACTTATTTATTTGAGAAAGAGAGAACATGAGCAGGGGAAGAAGCAGAGGCAGAGGGAGAAGCAGACTCCCCACTGAGCAGGAACCTGAGATGGAGCTTGATCCCCAAATCCTGGGATCATGACCTGAGCCAAAGGCTGACACTTAACCAACTGAGCAACCTAAGAGCCCTCCAAAAAGCTTTAATAAGTGCTCTCAGAAGAAGCCTAACTACTTTTAGTTGGAAAATAAACAAAATGGGTTGGGCTTCAAATTAAAAGGTCAAAAGGAACAGATTTGGTAAAAATATTTATCCATATTTACTGAGTCATTGTTTCCATTTGGATAAATACATTGAGAATTGCTTAAAATAGTTTCGGGAATGTCACTAGTTCTTGATATCTTACCAACATTTGATTTACTAGAGTCGTGCCCCCGACTCACTTCCGAGAGGCTTGCAGCAGCTTGAGGCCTGGCCACACTCTAAGAAGCCTGCCACCCCAGCGCCGGCCTTGGCTCTGTCCTCACCACTGTTGGAAATCAGACCCACAGTCAAGTGGAATTAGGAGCAGGATCGCCTTGAGAAGAAGGTTCCAGAAACCCAGTTTCTAATCCCAGTTCTTGAATACTCTGTCTACAACACTGTGTGGGTTGCTGCTCCTATCTTTAATCGCTAGTCTTGTTTTTGGTTTTTTTAAATTTTATCTTAGCATTTTTTTGCCATTTAAAAAAAATTCAAGTATAATTAACATCCAGTGTCATGTTAGTTTCAGGTGTATAATATAGTGATTCAATAATTCTAGACATTATTTACAGCTTATCACAATAAATGCATTCTTCATTCCCTTGGCCTCTCTCACCCACCCTGCACCCACTTACCTTCTGGTGACCATCTGTTGTTCTCTGTATTTAAGTCTGTTTATTTGTTTTTCTCTTTTAATTTTGTTCATTTGTTTGGTTTCTTAAATGGCGCATGTGAGTGAAATCATATGGTATTTGTCTTTCCCTGACTGACTTATTTCACTTAGCATGATACCATCTAGCTCCATCCATGCTGCTGCCAATGGCAAGAGTTTAATCTTTTTCATGGCTGAGTCATATTCCCTTGCGTCTATATACCACATCCTCTTTATCCATTCGTCTGTCGATGGACAGCATGAGCTGCTTCCATCATTCAGCTCTTGTAAACAATGCTGCAATAAATGTCGGGATACAGATATCTTTTTGAATTAGTGCTTTTTTATATTCTTTAGGTATATACCTAGCAATGATATCACTGGATTATATGGTTAACTCCATTTTTAGTTTTTTTTTTGAGCAAATTTCATATTCTTTCACATTGAAAACATACTGACAGGGTGTTTGATATTTGCAGGTCTAAGTGACCTTCCTTGGTACCTGCACTAGATTGGGACACAGAATCCTAGGTTCGAAATCATTTTCCCTGAGAACTGTAAAGGCATTACCCTCCTGTATTCTGGCCATCAGTATATCTGCTAAGATAGGACATTTAGTGAGTGTCATTCTCACTGGTGATTTATTTTTTTCCAGAAGAATTTATGAGCTTATGCTTACCATGAGTGTTTCAAAATTTAACAAAGATGTTTTAGGTGTAGACCTTTTAAAAATACAACCTGCTTCGCCTTTGTGGTACTCTTAATCTGAAGACCTGTGTCTCTCATCCCCCACCCCCCCCTTTATAATATTGATAATTTTCTCTTTTTCTGTGTTCCTTCTTTTTCACTCTTACTGGTCAAATGTGGGTGGTTTGTATTAAGTCAGTTTAGTGTGGCCAGAACTTCTGAATCCCTTTCCCTGTAGGGTCTAGTTTAGATATGCTGAAGTGGGAGTTTCTGTGAGACCTGGGGGCCAGTGTGAAGTCACAGACTTTGTTCTCTGAAAGCTGCCATGCTTTGATATGGTAACATGTTGCAGAAGGTCAGGGGTTCCATTTTGCACCTGTTGCCTGTTGACCCGGTAGACGAATAGCAGCCCCAAGCCCTCCACCAGACACGCGGTAACAGACCCACGGAGATGGAAGCTGTGCAGATGGAAGTTGGCCACAGAACCGTCCAGGAGCCTTCCATTCTCAGTCCCATTGGGCAGCCGAGCCTGGCTGACTTTTCAGGTTGACTTATAGGTGACTGCTCTCACCTTCCATACCCTAATTTCCCCAACTTCTCACACAACTGGGTGAGCTTTATTTATTTTTTTTTTAAAGATTTTATTTATTTATTTGACAGAGAGAGAGTAGAGGGAGAGAGAGAGAGAGAGAGAGAGAGAGAGAGCATGAATAGCAGTGAGAGGCACGGGAGAAGGGGGAGAAACAGACTCCTGCTGAGCAGAAAGTCTGACTCGGGGTTCCACCCCAGGACCTGGAGAGCATGATCTGAGCTGAAGGCGAAAGTTTAACCCACTATCCCACTGAGGTGCCCCGAGATTTAAAATCTACAACAAATTTCTTATCATGCCTGGTACCTCTGCTTCCCTGATTAAACCCTGTCTGATTATAACCTCCTAAACTGAGATTTAGATCTCTTAGTTTTTTCTTGTTTTTAATTTTTTTTCTTTTTGCTCTATTTCCTGGGAGATTACCTTGACTTTACATTTAATATTCAAGAGTTCCTTCTTGCTCTCTGTTTAAATTTTATATCATCTTGTAATACCTTGCTGAATTTCTCCAAAAATACTATCTAGAGCAGTTTTTTTAATATCTTAAATTATCTTTATTTTTATGGAATTAGTTATTTTCCCCCATTTATCTCAATCTTATTTTTTTCATGTTGGTAAGTTTCTTCGAATGACTAGAGATTTTAAGTGGTGACAACTATAAATGGAGAATGGACATTTTTTTTAGGCAGCTGGTTTTCACCATTTTATTGGCAGATTTGTGTTCTCTTCAGATCTCTTTGTTCTTCCAGGAGTATCCATGTTCTCTTACTCCGGGGGTACGTAGAAGGTGGAGAGATAAATGCTTGTGTTCAAGTGGCTCCTTGACTGAAATTGTCCCTCAGTCCTTTATCCATGCCTCTGATCCTGTTTTCTTTCCATCTCCCCATCAGTCCTATAGTTGAATGTGTCTCGCATACTGCTTCCAGTACACATGCTTCCAGTCTTCTTCCCTCCCCACTAAACTTTCTTAAAAGAGTAATTCTCCTTCTGTGTTGTTGCAATTCTCAAAAGCATTCTATGGCTTCCAGTTGCCTTTAAAGTTAACACCAAACTTCTTACCCTGATTATGGTAATTTTCACCTAAACATTTCCTCATGCCTTGATTTCCCTCCATTTGAAATATTCTCCTTCAAATCTCTACCTATCAAAACCTGACCCTCTCTGAGCATCTGTTCAGTATCACTTTCCCATAATTTTCTTTTTTTCCCCATAATTTTCTGACAAATCTCTCCACTTTAATTCATGATCACACTTTATTTAGAGCATCTATTTTACTGCAGAAAATCATCCTGTCTGATATTACAACTATATACCATTTTTCTTGCCATATTAGAATGAAATTTCCTTTTAGATGGGACCTTATTTTAATGTCTATTTTCTTTCCAGAGCCCCAAACATGGAACACAGCAAGTATTCACTGAAAATGCATTTACTTAATAAATTAGTACATGGATAGATCTCTGCATTTTTAAGCATCTTTGCATTTCATTTTCCTGAAAAATGACCATAATAGTTGCTTTGTGTTAGTGGTGCCTGCTTTTTCAAAGGAAAGGAAGCTATCAGTCCATGAATAGATTTGTATAAGGATTTCCTCTTATTTACAGAATTATGGGTTTGGATTCTAGAAAGCTGTCCTGTTTATCATCCTGTCTTTGTGTAAGTTATTGCTTCCATACATATACAAGTTGTGCTGGAATGACTGGATTAATTCACAGTTCCCTGACAAGGAGTTTCATTCTGGGTATATCCTGCATCTTTCACGATTTGCCATAAATGTGTGAACTTTCATTTTAATTCCAAAGGAGAAAGCTGTTGGTTCTGTGGGAAAAAGGTCTGAAGCCTTGAGCACTCTATGACTTGTTTGTGCTTTAAAGTATATTTGCCAAAAAGTGTAGTCATATAAAAAGTGAGCAATACTCACTCTATTCTTTTTTTTTTTCTTAAAGGTTTTATTAGTTTATTTGAGAGAAAGAGAGAGTGAGAGAGAGCATGAGAGGGGAGAAGGTCAGAGGGAGAAGCAGACTCCCCATGGAGCTGGGAGCCCAATGCAAGACTCAATCCCGGGACTCCAAGATCTTGACCTGATCTGAAGGCAGTTGTTTAACCAAATGAACCACCCAGGCACCCTAGTACTCACTCTATTCTTTTTTTTATGATTTTATTTATTTATTTGACAGACAGAGATCACAAGTAGGCAGAGAGGCCAGCAGAAAGAGGAAAGGAAGCAGGTTACCCACTGAGCAGAAAGCCCGATGTGGGGCTCGATCCCAGGACCCTGGGATCATGACCTGAGCCAAAGGCAGAGGCTTTAATCCACTGAGCCACCCAGGCACCGCTCTATTCTTAACTTTAGTGTCAAACGGGGATTCTTGCAATCAAGACAATAAAATTAAATAAACCTTCTTCTTGGCAAATTTGCAAATATGTCATTCTTCTGAATTACTATAATAATAAACCATTACTGATGTTTGGTTTAAATTTTTTGTTATGAATCATCACATATTGATTCATTCACTCCCCTTTTATTATTCATTCGTTTATGCAACAGCATTCATAAACCGTGCCTGTCATGTGTGTTAGTGCAAGGACTAAGACACAGACCTTGACCTTAAGAAGCACACAGCCTCACAGGGAGGACATACCATTACAGGAACACAGTAAGTGCCATGTTAGGGGGAAACCCAAGGGAGGAGGAAGAAGATTCAGCTCAGCCCATGAGAGTCAGGGACAACTTCCTGCAGTAGTAACGCTTGCTATGGTTTATTATGAAAATTGGAATTTCAATCGAAACTCTAGCAGTTGTCCTCAGAAGATAGCCATGTTCTTGCCTACTGTGAGTGTTCGTGAATAATTCTGTGATCCAGATTCCTGCATGGAGAAAGGTTTAGCTTTCGTGTTTTGACAGGATGATGTCTTGGATACCGACCGTGTAGCCTCATCTCTTCTAGGGAATTCTTCAGATGAGTACTTCTCAAAATGGCTGTGTATTAACATCATCTAAGTGGGGGTTAAAATGGCCAGGCTCCACCCCTGGAAAGGCTGACTATTAATTGCTCTGTGGCAGGGGTGGCATTGTTTAGAAGCTATCCACATAATTCTGATGGGCAGTGACAGCACCAAACCACTGCCATGGACAGAATTTTAGAATCGCTCTGCTGAAAAGACTCTTAGTGACCACCCCGCCCAACTTGTGTTTCATAAATAGGAAACTGAGATTAGGTTGTGGCTTGTTTTTCTTGGAAAGCACTTGTTATGGGTTGAATTGTGCTCTCTCTAAGTTCATACGTTGAAATCCTAACCCCCGGAACTTTGGAATGTGAACCTCCTTGAAAATAAGGCCATTACAGCACAATTCATGGAGATGAGGTCACAGTGGAGTAGGGTGGACCCCTAATCCAATATAACTGCGGTCTTTTTAAAAAGGGGAAACTGGAACAGATAAGAATGCTGTGTGTGGACTGGAGTGATGCTGGCATGACCACCAGAAGCTGGGAGAGGGGCCTGGGCCAGACCATCCCCCAGTGTTTCAGAGGTGACTCTGCCCCACCGCCATCTTGATATTGAACTTCTAGTCCCAGAACTATGACAGAACACATTCCTATTATTCAAGCCACTCAGTTTGTAGTACTTGTTGCATCAACTGTAGCTAGTGAATACGGTACTCTAAAAGTGAATTTTTTAAAAAGATTTATTTATTTATTTATCTGACAGAGAGTGTGAGAGAGCACTAGCAGGGGAGACAATGGGGAGAGAGAGAGGGAGAAGCAGACTCCACACCCGAGCAGGGAGCCAGATGTAGGGCTGGATCCCAGGACTATGGGATCATGGCCTGAGCCGAAGGCAGATGCCTAACAATCTGAACCACCCAGGTGCCTCAAAAATTGAATTTTTGAATTAGCCCTAGTCTGGTAAACTCAGCCATTCTCCTTCCTAGTGTGGTGAGGACGTTGTCCTCTCCCACTTCTCCTGAGCCAGCAAAGGCAGGTTGTTGGTTTCTGCTTTTCTGAGTGAGGAGGGGGCAAGCGTCTGTAGCCTGGGCAGCTGGAGTGACTCGACCATCTCCGAGGCCTTCTTGTGACACAGTCTGCCTCATCACAGGTGCAGGCAGGGACAGAGGACAGCACTCTGATCCCACAGGGTGTTTCACAGTGCATTCTACTATCATTTGCAAAGCAGCTCTCAGAAACGGTCTCACTTGTCTTGAGAGTGAAATTTGTGTAGAATCCATGCGTCTTTACACCAGTGTGCATGTGTGCATGTGTGTCTGTGGGCACAGGAAGACCCAGCAGCCATCTCTCTTGAGTTTTGTCTCTGAGATGAGGGCTGCTCTGGTGTGTGTGTGTGGGGGTCTGATATGCCAGGGCTAAAGCTGTGCCCAACCTGCTGAGGTCTCTTCTCTCCATTTCTCAGCCATCTGGTTCTTTATTCTCAATATTCCAACCTTCAGTGTTCCTTCTTTTCATTTTCCTATGGCCCAAAATACTTCTAGAGCTTCTGGGCTTCGGAGGAAGATATTGCCTAATCATGTTCCTCTTTCATCATCTAGGTGGGTGGGATGTGTACAGCAAAGGTGCTCTTGGTGGTCCTGAAATGGCTTTGTTTTGTTCTCTTTTGTTTTTTCTTTCCCTTTCTTTCTCTGTCTCTGCATGCTTGTACCATAATAGACTCATGACAATGGAGCTCTTAGTAGGGGGGATGGAGATCATCCTGACCAAAGTCAGAGCTGGAAACTCAGGCCCTGGAAGAAGGAGACAGTGTGGTTATCTAACCATCACATTTATTGGGCTGTAGGAACTGGAACTAGTCTTATGAGGCTTGGGTCCTCATAACAAGAGGCCCATGTTACTTTGCTGACAGGATTGAAGACTGTGGGAAATACACGTAAAGCTCTCATTCTGTTTCTGGCATCCACAAAACACTCAGCATGTGGCTGAGTTTCTTGCGTTGTGAGGACAGATGAGGACTCCATCCGGGAAGCTGGAAAGCCAGGAGCAGATACAGTTTATACAACTTAACAATAAAAATCATTTGTTTCTCACAATAGTCTCTGTTGAAGTATGTGCTTATGAGCTTCGGAAATTATGAAGAGCCTGAGCTGTGTGAGGAGAAAAGGGAAAATAAAAGAATAACAAATTCAAAACTCAGCAAGTCTCTAGCCAGCCAATCTATCCATTCATGTTGGTTGGTTTTTGTTTAGCATTTGTTTATCTCCTAAAGACGGAGGTGGGGGTACTTTATTGCTCTCCCTCAAATATTTCTGGAAGTAGCAGGTTTGAGGCGAGAGGAAAGGAAAAGAGAACAGGTAAAAGTGAACTTGACGACTTCCTTTGTTATGGGCAACAAAGACGCCATGGCAGGGCCATGATGGGACCAACTGGGTTATAGCAGAGGCCAGACTGACAAAGGGGCCCCCAGTGATGCTTGGAAGGAGGCACATAGAAGGGGGAATCTCAATCTGTGCAGGAGTTACTGTGGGAGAAAGTTCAATTTTGTGGGATACTAGCAAAATCCTTGAGCAACTCCTTTTTTATACAGATGGAATCAGAGACCAGAGTGGAAACTGAGGGATGGGTTGTTTACTGCTCCACAAGCTCCATGATAGGCCCTGATCTTACACTATTGCACCTAATTCTCTCAGCAAGATTTCCTTATCCCCCGCTTTACAAGGCAGGAACCAGGAGTGATATCATAGAAGGGAAGTGGCAGACTTGCCATGGGGAACTGAGGGTCTTCACAGCACCTCCCTTCTTGCCTAAGCCCTGCCCAGATGTGCAGGCATATTTTTCTGAAGCCATGAGGGTTAATTTTCCTCTCTGGGTTGGTGGAATTAAAAGTAACAATATCCACTTAAGTGGGTAGGAGAAGAATAAATGAAACAAGATGGGATTGGGAGGGAGACAAACCATAAGTGACTCTTAATCTCACAAAACAAACTGAGGGTTGCTGGGGGGAGGGGGTTTGGGAGAAGGGGGTGGGATTATGGACATTGGGGAGGGTATGTGCTTTGGTGAGTGCTGTGAAGTGTGTAAACCTGGTGATTCACAGACCTGTACCCCTGGGGATAAAAATATATGTTTATAAAAAATAAAAAAATTTAATTAAAAAAAAGTAACAATATCTATCACTTGCCACCTAAAAGGAGGGAGATTTCTCATTTTCATAAAAAAGACACTTGATACTGAATGTGGTACGTTGACTAATGGTCACCTAGCCATCCAAGTCCTACCCTTGTGATTATGAATGTTACTCTTACAGCAAAAGGAACTTGGTGGCTGTGACTAAGTTAAGGACATGAAGTGAGGTGGTTGTCTTGGGTCGTCTGGATCTGCCCAACATGTTACCACAGTGAAGGACCATATGTACCCCAATGTTCATAGCAGCAATGACCACAATCGCCAAACTGTGGAAAGAGCCAAGTTGCCTTCAACAGACGAATGGATAAAGAAGATATGGTCTATATATACAATGGAATATTATGCAGCCATCAGAAAGGATGAATACCCAACTTTTGCATTAACATGGACAGGACTGGAGGAGATTATGCTGAGTGAAATAAGTCAACCACAGTGTCCTTAAAAGGGAAGCCAAGAGAAATTTTTTCACAAGAACAAAAGTTCAAGTGAGGACTGACACAGGAGGCTATGTACTGGCTTTGTAGATGGAGGTAGAAGCTGCAGGCCAACTTCTATAAGGAAGGTGGTTCTAGACACTGGAAAGAACAGAGACAAATTATCTCTGGGAGTTTCCAGAGGGAGCAGGGCCCTGCAGGTACCTAGAGTTTGGCCCGAAGAAGCTGATTTCATTTCTGATTGCCACAATGGTAGAGTATCAACATGGAGTTGTTTCCAACTGCCAAGTCTGTGGTAATCTCTTTCAGCAACCATTGGAAATGAAGCCACCAGAGGACCCCTCTTCACAGTGGCAAAGATGGAGTCTTGGAATATGGTGGCCTTGTGTGGCTGTGGTCTCACGGGGCATGCCCACTTCCTGTCATAAGAAGGGTCATTAATTTCAGTATGTGGTGCCTGGGCCACTTACAGAGTATCTACAGAAGGGCAGGCTGTCATTCAGGGCTCTCTGACTATGTTCTTCATGTTAATCTGGGTGTGGGTGCAGATGTCTTCTGATTGCTAGCCAGCTGTGTGAGGGTGGCAGCATCCTCTGATGTCTGGGTTTGTGTGGCAGAGTCTGCCGTTTGCCAAAACTGGTTGACATCCCAAGCAAACAAAGAGGAGACGAGTTAAGATTAAAAGCTTGACCCGATGGGAGAGGAGCGTTGGGGACAATTTCTCCCTGTCCCTTGATTGGCATGGTGGAAACAGCTCATTATATCCTGGCCTATTAGGATGAAACTAATAGGGTAAAGGAAAGGAATGGGATGCATTCTGAGTGACCATGTGTGCGCACAAGTGTTCAAGGTGAGCAAAATGTACCCCAGAAGTCTGTGTGATGGCAGAGATAGGATATGAACCCCAAGTTCCCTGATTACAATATTTTTGCCTCCTCTGTCATTCCACATGGCCTCATACACAAGGAGATGTGCACTGAGTTAGAGCTGGAGCCTGTTTCCCGTATCTGACCTTAGGATTCTTTCCACCTGTCCCTACAGCTTTTTCCTTCCTTCCTTCCTTCCTTCCTTCCTTCCTTCCTTCCTTCCTTCCTTCCTTTCTTTCTTTCTTTCTTTCTTTCTCTCTTTCTCTCTCTCTTTCTTTCTTTCTTTCTTTCTTTTTTTTTTTTTTTTCTATCAAGAAACAATATAACCATAATGACCTGCTTATCTGGACCTAATGTATTATTTTATTCAATCTAACAGAGATGTCCATTTATCGTTTCCACCCGGACAAGAATTAACTGTATTAAAGGGGGAAAAAATGGAAAATTTGTTCAGAGGATGTTGAGTTTTTAAGAATCCCGAGGGAGAAAATGATAATCTAATTCAGAGTGCTCCTTGGTGCCTGATACCCATCTTCTCATTAATCCTTACAAAGTTTTGAAGTTAGGTTTTATTATCTTTGGTTTGCCAGGGAGGAAAACTGAGGTTTGGAGGGATTAGGTAATTGTCCAAAGCCGCTCAGTTAGGCGAGTGGTTTTCAGGCTTGAGCGTGTGCCCGAGTCCCCCAGAGGGCTCTCTCAAACATGGACTGATGATTCTCTTCTGCTCGGTTTCTCATTCCGTGTGTCTGGGCTGGGGTCCAAGAACCTGCATGTCCATCTGCATATCCCTGAAATGCGGGGCTTCTCATCTGGGGACTGCGCCTTCTGAACTTCTGAGCTTGAGTGTTTTCAAGAGGATATGGACCGGGTGCCTGGGTGGTGCAGTCGGTTAGGCGTCTGCCTTCGGCTCAGGTCATGATCCTGGAGTCCCTGGTTTGAACCCTGAGTTGGGCTTCCTGCTTGGTGGAGAGCTTGATTCTTCCTCTGCTCCTCAGCAGGCTCCTGCTCTCTCGCCCTCTCTCAAAGAAATAAAATAAAATCTTGAGGGTACCTGGGTGGCTCAGTCGTTAAGCCTCTGCCTTCGGCTCAGGTGATGATCCCAGGGTCCTGGGATCGCGCCCCACATCAGGCTCCCTGCTCGGAGGGAAGCCCCCTTCTCCCTCTCCCACTCCCCCTTCTTGTGTTCCTGCTCTCGTTCGCTCTCTCTCTCTCTCTGTCAAATAAATAAAATCTTTAAAAAAGGAAAAAAAAAAAAAAAAAGATATGGACCAGAGCAGTTTGAATCCAAATCGTGCTGTCTCAAATTTCCCTTGCTGGAGCTGACTTCAGGCTTTCTAGTGAGCAGAAACAAGGGGTCCTTGTCCCTCCCTGATGGGCTTGCCCAGAAGCTGCCCTACCTGCTGGGAGTGACCCCGCCTGCTGCGACTTCCCACCCGCTCCCGTGGGTGAGAGAAAAAACGTCGGTGGGTGGCTGAGAGCAGGGGGCGCAGGGCCCTCTGAGCCCCAGCTGAAAAGTAGAGCAACTGCCAAGGGTTGGAGCTCCTCTTCTCCTTAACTCCTCCTTTATTATTAGAAATGAAAAAGTTGTCAGTTTTTTTTTTTAAATCTTGAAATCTGTATTTTTATACATTGGTGCTGGTATTATGCTTAACATAATAATATTAAATTACAAAATAATATGAAATTGTGGGAGACAGCAACATTATTTCTGCGGACCGTCAGTTATAAATGGTTTAAAAGTTACGATTTCTTCTAGATGAATTTCAAACGTGGTTAATTTTAAGGTTGCCATATTCTGAAGATCCGGCATTTGTATGTGATTTCAGCTCTTTTTCCTTAATTCATTTTAACTTTATTATCGACATGATGCACGCTCATTGACAAAAGTTGGGGAAAAGGCTGTGAATGAAAACAATCATTCGTAATTTCAAGAGCAAGACAACTGCTACTGACATAGAAAAATCTGATTTCCTTCACTCGTTTTCTCTTGTGACTTTTTCTTTAAAAATGTATTTAACCCACCTCTCACAGATAGTAGAATTTCAACCTGTAATTATGTAAGAATTATTATTCAGATATTTTATATTCTTGCTTTTATACCAAGTTTTGGAAATCTGGTGTGTGTTTGCCCCTACAGCCCATGTTGATTTGTGCAAGCCTGACCTTAAGCACTTAGAATCACAGGAGATGCTGGTGACCCTACGGGTCAGCAGGGCGGAGGGACTCTGCGGACATGTGATGGGACATGTAAGAGGGTGAGGGAAGCTGAGGGTCTGCGATCAGAGATGGGGTAGTTCAGAATCTGAGGTCAAACACCTGGCCACTGACAGGTGAGATGGGGTTCTCTAAAGTGGCCCAGTCAGACCTGCAAGAAGGCATTTAGGTCTAAGTAGGCCAAGACAGGATGCCAGTCCTGTCTATTGGGCAGTTCATCCGCTTGAATGGCATTCCCTCGGAACACAGCCACTGCTGGGAAGGGAGGGAAGGAAGCTTGGGCCTTGGCACTCAGCGGGGTGCTCAGCCCGCTGCCTGGGGAGGAGGCCCTGGTGACACGGAGGCAGGTGTGGGAGCCCTTGGACAGAGTCTGCATGGAGGAAGGATTTCTGCCGGGCGTCAGCCCCAAGACCGAATGGAGCCCAGGGTCTGCCTTACAAAGTCTGTTGGAACGCAGCCGCTCCGATTTCTTGATGTCTTTTCTTTCATAACTTTTGCTACAGTGGCAGAGATGAGTGGTTGGGACTGAGGCTGCATGTCTTAAAAAGCTTAAAATATTGACTATCTGGCCCTTTACAGAAAATTTACAGATGCTTGATTTATGCCTTGGTCTAAATGAGTCTCAGGGGAGGACGGGTTTCTCTACAGTGAAGTGGAAAGGAAGTTCTCTGAGAATATGGAAACCACGGCCTGGCCCTTGGGGTTTTGCCCAGAGTCTGAATCTGTTTCAGCTCAACCCCAAGGAGGCTGTTGCCTCCGTAAAACTGCAATCCCTTGGGGCTTCTGGGTGGCTCAGTGGGTTAAAGCCTCTGCCTTCGGGTGGGGGTCATGATCCCAGGGTCCTGGGATCAAGCCCCGCATCCAGCTCTCTGCTCAGCGGGGAGCCTGCTTCCTCCTCTCTTTCTGCCTATCTCTCTGCCTACTTGTGATCTCTGTCTATCAAATAAATAAATAAAAATCTTTAAATTAAAAAAAAATTAACAAACAAACAACAACAACCCTGCGATCCCTGAGCAATCTTATGACCAACACTAACTTCCAAGTTCGTGTCTTTTCCACTGTGCATTCTTTAGCCCCCTGTAGCCGCTGGCACCTGCTGGCATCACTAATGTGCTTTATGAATGGAATCCTGATTTTCTTTTCTTTTTTTTTTTTTCTATTTTTTTACAAACTGACACTATAACTCCCCAAACCTGTGGCAGATCGAATTTGTGTGTGTTTCTTGCTTCCATCTAGAAACGAGAAAATTCTCACTCATCTTCTCTTACTGATTTACCCACAATTAGAATCTATCATGGAAAAAGAAAATTTTTTTTCTCCCTGATAATAACATCTGATGAATTGCAGGAAAAATCTCATTTGTCAGCAGATACATAATCCCACTACTTCTCCTTAATGTAATTCTCCTCTGAGTAGGAAATGGGGCAGCATATTGGAAAGGGCAGTGGACTGGGAAGCATTAGACCCAGGATTTATTTTTAACTTTACTTCTATTTTGGTGCCTCTAGATTTCAGTCTTATCATCTATAATAATAATGGCAATAAAGTGCTGCCATTTATTGAGTAATAATTATAACTGTCTTTTCCCTGAGAGGCAGTAGAGTGTAGAGACTCTGAGCATTGACTCTGGAGACAGTCTACCTGCGTTTGAATCCTGGCACCCCATTCACTAGCTTGTGACCTTGGGCGAGTCACTGAAACTCTCTGGGCCTCAGTCTCCTTAGTTAAAAAAAGAGCATCACTACTTTATTAATTGAGTTATTATTTATGATACATTTGGGACACTGCCTGGCACATAAAGAGGTGCTATTTTAAAGTGTGTTAAAAAATAAATAAAATACAAGCTCCTTTACGTCTGCTATAATTACTAGAGTAGTAATTATACTGTACTATATAATTACTAACAACACATTAGGCTCATCCTTTCTGTGTACTCTCATTTAATGGTAATTTCAATGCTATAAGGAAATTACTGCTATCCCAAATTTTGGGCTTGAAGAAACAAGATTCAGAGCTTAACTAAGTTGTTCAGCATCACACAGCTAGTAAAGAAAGGAGCCGGAATTATTCCAAGTCTTCTTATGTGAAAGTCTTCGCCAGATCTCAGGTCCTGGATTCAGTTGGCTATTGCCAGATGTAAATTATCCAAGATGGGGATTTAATGTGAGCCCATCTCTTGGCTCTGTCCCTGACTTGCATGGCACTTTGGACAAATGACCCTGCCTTCCATTCTTTAAGCATCTCATGTAGGATAGTGATGACGTGAACCCACCATGCAAAGAGTAGGTGAACATCTGTCGGTTTTAGCCTGTGCTGCATTTGTTTTCCAAGTTCTGAGAATAGCAGCTTCACTTTCCTTTGGGAAATCGCTCCCTCCCTGATTTTAATTCTCATGCTTTGGGTGCCTGGGCACCTGGCTCTGGTTTGGGGCATGTGACATTCCCATGACTGATTGGAGTACAATATCCCTCCAGTCAGAGGGATCACTGCAGAGTGAGCACATGCAAATATTTTTGCAAGACCCTGCCTATATAAACAATTTGATTAAAAGTCTACTAAGCATGGGCTCTTGTTAGATATAGTGATTTATTGATGACAATTTAGAATAATGGTAGAGAAAGGGTGTAGCTCATATTTGTTATTATCCAATCAGGTCCCGTGAAGATTATTCAGTCCAGGCACCATCCAGTTCTAGTCTCCAGAACCAACTCTGCACGTTCTTCTTCAAGGAGAATACCATTCCAGGCTAACTTTGTACCATCTCCTGATGAGGAAAAGATAGCAATGTCGTTGTTCCTCACAGTATCATTGCTCTTTATAATCTGTTTGTATTGGAACAACAGAGAAGGACTTATCTCTGTAGCTTCTTTTCCGCCCCCCCCCACCGCTGTTTACTAACATCATTTATTTAAGGGTGGTTCCAACATTTCTCATGACACAGTGTCACCCATCCATTATGCTGTTTCCAAACACCGACTCTCAGTGACTCTCTCAAAGCTCATTATTGTGTTTTGTTGATGATGACCATCAGTGCAAGTCTTCCCTAGAACATGAAAAAAAAAGGTAATCAATAATCTGATGTTTGGTCATGTAAAATTTGCCGTTTAGAATCTTTTAACATAAATGGAAGATGACACATCATCCAATCATGTCTTCTCATAAAGAATTCATGAATTCTTTAGTCCAAAATCACTGCAGTCCTAGAATGTGATCTCTCTCAATGCAAAACATACTTTTGCCTTCCACACAAGGTCATCAGTAACGATAGGTGAGGGGACTGTGGACCAAGTGGGAAGAGCAGTTCCATTCAGTCAAAGAATGACCTTTCTTCAGCCTACTTTGTCAAGAAAACCAACCACGACTAATCTGGTAGAGTACCATGTTACCACATTGATCAGGGGTAAGAAAGGATATTGATTAAAGTACAAGTTGACACTGTGGAATTGTAGTCTGGAAAATCCTTGGAGGAAATAGGTACCTCCATGGCTTGCCACATGGTCTTGCCTGTGGAAGGGGTGGGATTTCCCCTGAGCACCAGAGTTAGGGGGTCACAGAAGGTAATGGTTGGGAAAGAGGGTAAGTGCTGTTTGCTGCCATCCCACTTCTCTTGGGTGTTGTAGACTACAGAAGCCATAGTAGAAACACAGATGTCCAAGAGGCAGTGCCCAGGCTAGACATTTGCCTCAAGCCAAGGAGTAGAGCACTGGTAGCCAGAGCCCTGAACTTATCATCTGTCTCATATGAATGAGAGTCACCCCACAACACTATGTCAGTACCGTTCTGGCAGCCAATCCTCATGAACGAAACATAGCACCAACCGGCAGAACAGTCTGCTTATCAGGCTGCCCTGTTGGAACAAGGGCTGGGTGGACACAGCGTTCAGCTGGACTGCATAGGCACGAGTCCTGGAGCTCCTGGGAGCATGTGGTTGACCTGATACCTGAAGCAGAGCAGAGATCATCAAACTCTTAACATAAAGGGCCAGATATTAAGTATTTTGGGCTTTCAGCACCACACCTCTGTTGTGGCTATTCAACTCTGGTGGTGTATTGTGAGAGCAGCAGGAGACAACAGGAAATGAAGGATTTACAACAGTCAGTGGGCTGGATTTGGTACTTGGCAGGCAGTTTACTGGCCCCTGAACACAGGACTGGAGAGTACCTTTCAGGGAACAAATAGGGGTGGGCACTACTAGGTACCGATACAAACAAGAGACAAAGGGAAAGTGGAGAAAGGAAAACAGTAACAACAACAACTAGTATTTTTTTTTTTATAAGATGGAGAATATAGAAAAGGTCATTCTAGATAAAAATACAAGGGCATATACAAGGGGGCAGATGAAAGAGCAGGGTCAACATGGTCAAGCTAAGGTAAGTAGCTCAGTGCAGTGGGAACCCGAGAACATTACACTGAGTTAGCACCGAAGGCTACTGGGCTTGGTATGTGCTGTGGTTTTCTTGGGAGGGTTAAATGAGCAAATAGATGTGAACATGTTTTCACAAACTGTAAAAATGTTATCATATTGCTTACTAATTTAATGGCCTGATAGGCTATGGTAATGAACTTTTATTTTTTCCCCCCCTGGGGAGAGCCACATAGGTGTTTCTTGCCTGCTGTCACAGGGTGAGATCTGCGTTTTAGGAAGGTCACCTGATGGCTTGTGGAGGATAGTTCAGAGGGACTGGACTGAAGTGGGAGGGCTGATGAAGGGACTGTAATTTGAGTGAGAGATGATATGATAGTTAATTTCATGTGTCACCTTGGCTGGGCCTGGGTATCCAGATATATTTTCAAATTTCATTCTGGATGTTTCTCTGAGGGCATTTTTGGATGAGATTGACAATGAAATTGGTAGACTTCGACTAATTAGATTGCCCTCTATCATGTGAGTGGGCCTTTTCGAAATAACAAATGACTGATCTTCCCTGAGCCAGAAGGCATTTTGCCAGCAGATAGATTTTGACCTTGAACTAGGACGTCCGTCGGTGCTTCTCTGGTTCTCCAGCCTGCTGGTCCACCCCCAGATTGTGAACTTGCCCGCATCCATGCTAACAAGAGCCAATTCCTTAAAATAAATCTCTTTCTGTACACATCCACTGGTTCTGTTTTTCTGGAAAATTGTGACTAACACAGATGGCAGAACCCGAACCGGGGCAGTGGCCATGGGGATGGAGAGAAGGATAAGAACTGAAGTACTAGTTAGGAGATTAAATTGGTGTCATTTAATGATATTTTGGGTGTGGGCAGAAAGAGAGTATGAGAAGTTTCAACGGTGACTGAGGGTTTTCTTAGGTGGGCTGCTGTGTGGATTTGGATGTTCTATATCAAGAGAAGACACCCAGAGCTGTCAGTGTGGGGTGGTGACCAGCAATGGCGCACATGGGCGGAATCGAGGAAAGTGGGTAGGAGCCTAGTGTTGGCTGGGAACATCCCGACTAGGGCAGCACAAGCCCCTGACTGTGGGTGGGTGACAGGAATCTGTGGAAAGGGCCAGATCTTCTGATTTCCATTTCCTTGGCTCCTTTGCAGGCCGTCAGTGTAAAGCCCTGTGACCTGGCCAGTCAGGAGCCTTAGAGCCGTTCAGGGCTCCACAAATGCAGTAGGACCTCTTTAATTTCCATGGGTATCCTAGGAAGGGTCTTTGCCTTGATGAGTAAAATTATTTAAAATGTACACTTTTACCAGCTGTTGTCTGTTGCAATAGGATTAGAACCTAGAGGACATTACTGACATTACCCACCGGCTTTCTCCCCTTCAGATGGCTTTTTCTCCCTCGCTTACAGCAGTGGTTGAGAGCCAGGCTCTGAAGCCTGGGTTCACCCTCTCCTCTTCCAGGTATGAGCATGGTGACATTGGGTAAATAGCTTCCATTTTCTGGGGTCCTGCTCCTCAGTCGTACTATCACTATCCTCATAGACTGACTTGAGGTTTAAATGGGTTAATGCCTTTGACCCAATTGAAACAATGCCTGGCATGTAACAAGCACAGTGTAAATATCATGGCAGAGAACTGAATGCACGGAGAGATGGGTTTCAACTGGGCTCTCAGACTTTCCATGATTTCAGACTTTCTACGATTCTTCCATTTCTTCTTCCGAGCTGGGTAGTCACTGCTGGACCAACACTTGATCCCCAGAATACTGCCAAGAAAGGGGATTTCAGAGGCCTACGTTTCTGATGGTGGCTGACCCCTGAATCTTGAATTCCTGACCTTTCTTTGGGTCAGCATTGTGATTTCTGCTGGAGAGGAAGATTGTCATTCAAAGACTCTTGGCCCTTTTGGTTGATTATTTTAAGCAAATGGTAAATTTCTCTTTAATTACTAAGACACAGAAAGGGTATGGTGAGTCAGCTCCCAGCTGGAACCGTGCCCACAGACTAAGTGCAGGCTGTTCTGATGCACTTGTCGTTGGTGGGCATCACCGGCATGAATGGGGAGATGGAAGTTCAGATTTTCAAAATAGTAGATGGTTTCTAAGAGGTAAAAAGCCTACAATCCTGGTTTAGTGTTTTTCAGGGATTTTCCTTTGAAATGAAAACCAGGTTCTGGTTACCAAAGCAAGGTGGATATACTCTTAGACATTACTAATAGCAGGTGCCAGGTGATGGGTGGAAGACTGTGTGTGCACAAACCATAAGCGTTTGAAACATACCCCGGGACCTACACAACAGAGAAAACTGACCTATCACTTATGGTCCCCAGATCTGATTTGGGTCCCATACAAAAAACAAAGGAAAAATACCTCTGAGAGGCAAGATTGTCTCTGATATCAATGTATGTGTGTGGTGAGGTGGCAGGGCGTCAGAGGTGTCCTGTCTGCTGGTAGGGAACTGGAAATAAGGAATCAATCAAAAGTGGCCATCAAAGACCCCTATGTATCCAGAAATGTTCTGAGTGGCGTGGGGAATTCATATTAAGAACATGGTGGGGAGGGAGGTGCCTGGGTGGTTTAGTTAAGTGTCTACCTTCAGCTCAGGTCATGATCCCAGAGTCCTGGGATCAAGCCCCTTGCCAGGCTCCCCGTGAGCCTGCTTCTGCCCCTCCCCCTGCTTATGCTCACTCCCTCGTGCTCTCTCTCACTTTCTTCCTCTTAAATAAATAAATAAAACTTTAAAAAAATCTTAAAAAAATAAATTAAAAAAATGGTTGGGGCACCTGGGTGGCTCAGTTGGTTAAGCATCTGATTCTTGGTTTCGGCTCAGGTCATGATCTCAGGGTCCTGGGATCCAGCCCCGAGTTGGGCTCCACACTCAAGCAGTCTGCTTGGGATTCTCTCTCTCTCTCTCTCTCTCCCCATCCCTTCCCCCACCCACCTGCTCTCTTTGAAAAATAAATAAATCTTAAAAAAAGAAAAGAAAAGAAAAGAACGTGGTTATGATGCTTTGAACATCAGGTGAGACAGGAAGGCCCAAACACGACTCCTGTAACATACTGAGAATGAGACAGGAAGCGATAAATGAGTCTCAGGAAAAAAGATACGGAAGAATTCAGGGAAAGGACAGAAGGAGAAGGAAGAGACAGCTTCCAGAAGAAGTAAAGTAGAAAGTGAATCTCAGAGTCTGCCTTATGCAATGTTTTGAGCATTTACTTATCAACAAAATTCACTGGGCAGGAAAAAGAAAATGTTTGCATTTTTCTAAATGGTTTTCCTCTGTCCAACTGCCGGCCCCATGATGCCACCCATTGGCTGGAACTGGGACTATAAACCTTCTCCAAGTGGAGCTGAATATAAAAGAGATTTAGACAGCAATGGAAAGAGGCTCTCTACTGCCTGAGCTGGAGTTTGTGCCAATTCTATATTAGTATTTACATTCAGAATAAAGGAAAAAGTCTCTGCTTGCCAACATTGCATAAGCACATTTAAAGTACCTAACATATTTTACTGAACACAGATACAGATGCATAGAAAGCAGCTGCAATGCATTTTTCTCCCCTGGATTAAGGACAGAATGCTAATTGTCAGTTCAGTTTCTGGAAAACATGGTAGTTTATTATCTTAGCAAATTCTCCAGCTAAATTCATCTCCTTTCATGTCTTCCATCTCTCAACAACAACCTGACCTGCTTATATTAGAAGGGTTGAACGGAAAAGCCATTGATTGCAGATGGATTGGTCTTAGAATAAATCTTGCAATATCTTGGGATATTCTTTGGTTTTAGATATTAGTGTTCCAGCTACTTGAAGACCATAAAATATTCTGAGCTGTCCTATAAAATTCAAAATATGCTTTTGCGTGTATGCATGTGTGTTAAGCGTTAAGCTCAAAATTGTGGCTTCATTTTATTATTATTATTTTTATCAGAGGTTTCTACATTCCTAGTGCAGATCTTAAATAATACCCCTGCAGCATTTATAAGCATATTAAAAATTACTTTGGAAGGGCATGTATAATTCCCATTCAACAAAGGCTGAAGTACCATTAATCTCTCCTTGCCCAAATCCTTAATTTGTCCTTCTTTCTTTTTTTTTTTTTTAAGATTTTATTTATTTATTTGACAGACAGATAACAAGCAGATGGAGAGAGAGAGAGAGGAGGAAGCAGGCTCCCTGCTGAGCAGAGAGCCCAATGTGGGGCTCGATCCCAGGACCCTGAGATCATGACCTGAGCCGAAGGCTTTAACCCACTGAGCCACCCAGGTGCTCCGTCCATCTTTCTTTCACTCAATCTATTCAACCAAATCAGGGCCTGGCAGCTACAGAGAAGCTGAAGCATAGATTTTGAATATTTGGGAAACTTGAACATTTATATTTTCAATCTCCTGATGGAAAAAGTGATTGAAATTTGACCTTGTAATGGCAGATGGACATAATAAACACTTGAAATCTACAAGTGAGGTTATCTTATAAATTATTCTATTTGAGAATAAGCTGAAAAAATATAGATGTATTCCAAGCTTAAATATGATGCTGGTATTTAAGAAAAGCAAATATACCATAGAAGTAAAAAACACTAGAAGAAATTGAGCAAGGTTTGGAAAGGTGAAAGAACATGTATTAAGGTTCTCATTGGTATCTCTATTCTACTCCTTTCCTTCTCCCCGTAGGCTGACTATAAGTGTATCAATATTATGGACTTCATTTTTTCCCCTTATTTTGACATTTTTCTTGGAAAACAGACCTGAAATTTTTTTTTTTTTTTTTTTTTTGTTGTTGTTTTGTTTTTGTCTTACCGTTAAACACTCAACCTCAGTGTAAAGAAATTTTCTCTTGGTCATGCCTGAATCATTCAATATTATGTGTGGTATTTCTGTATTTTCCTAATCCTAAATATTTTTTAATTGTGTGAGTGTATTTTAGAAAAAAAAATACCACCTTTTGGCAGGTGGGAGGTGGACAGACCTCCAACTCTAGCAACAGGCCGATCTGGGAGCGGATCCGGTGTTTTTCGGGGGGGGGGGCGCCTAAGACCATCAGGAGACTCCAACACTCTAGACATCGGTTTCAGGAATCAAGAAAAACAGTTTCCTCCCCTTGTGGAGTTTCTTCTTTGAGATTGGATATTTTATTTGTAAAATGCTTAGCAGAGAGTGATAGTGGTACTTTTAAGAAGAAAACTTACCATTCGTATCAACTCAGTTCATTTAAATTTATGTTCAATAAATGTTGTTGACAGCCTGCTCAGAACTTTGTCCATATCTCAGAGAAGTTGTGGTTTTCTTCTTCTCATTGTACTAATTGGGTCTTTGTTTTATCATCAGCTTGGACAGTGAGCCTCCAACCAGCGAAGCCCGTGACTTCACCACCTTAGTATCCTTCACAGCCTGGTTTCATGGTTTTCCAATGGGTCATCTGCCAAAAACACTGGTCCCAAAATATGCTCCTCGGGAAAAATGTTCCATGACCTAATAAGTTTAAGAGACGTTGTCTATATGCTCTATCCCCCTCCAAGAGATTTCCAACTCCTATTAAATCATTGACTGTGCTGAAACGCCTGGTAAGAAAGAAGCCCTAATTCCCTTTAACTCAGTGTTTCTCAAACTTTTAGACCATGGAGAATCACCTTTGCTTTTTAATCACATCTCTTAAGATTTAGAGTTACACTTCTCTTAAGGTGGCTCGTGCAGTGTTGGAAGAACAGGCCAACATAGTACTGTGTCTTATGTATTAATATCATGTTTCTCACATTATGTTTTACATAAAATCTTATTATTCCTCACAGCTTTCTGATTCTGTCCATATTAAATAGGTCTGATTTTTCTCATTAGTGCGGGAACCCCTTGGCTTCTGGAAAGAGAACTGAATTCCATATGGCAAATATGCCAACCTAAATTAAATCTTTAATTAAAACAATAAGTGTAAAGACAATGTTCTTTTCTTCTGTTCTTTTAAAATTAATTGTGTTGGATGAGGTTAACTTTGAAAGGTGAGATTCTGTTTGGTGATACATAAGATTATCAAAGTTGAACAAAATACCCAATTCTCAGCCCATAAATGTTAAAGGAGCAGCCATTCTGATGGTTCTTTCTCTGAGGGGAGGTTTAATTGGTAAAGATATTCCCATAAAGGAATGTTCTAGAAAGCAGAAACTTAGCATGCTAAACATTAGAACTTTTTAAAATCTCCACTGTGGTAAAAATATTTTCTAATTTTTTTCTAATATTTTCTTATCATTACCTCAAAGAGAAGATAATTTGACCCATTCTTGACTCAGGAACAATGCCATACCAGTATCCTACCCAAAATACAAGTGTGTTCCTTTTTGAGAATATGCAATGAGATGCCTAGAGCTTTTCCTTCCTCCACTGCAGCTCTCTCTTTCTTATCTGTGATTAGCATTTTCTCTCAGCTGCCAAGGTGAATTTCTCACAAGCTCTCCCCACCTGTACGTTTTTTGTCCCGTCAACTGGATCCGGTCCCCAACTGACTTCTAATCTAAAAATAATGGAGACATCAGATAAGCAGTTAAGCCATGATATTTTTTTGGCTATCATCTGTTAATGAATAAGTTTATGTGAGAATCTGAAAAATGGCCTCATTTTATTACCAATTTTTCTTAATACATAAGGTGGAACTAAAACATTATTCCCTGGGAGGTTTGGGGTCCTATAAAAACGTTCATAGTTTCGTGATAGCTATTTTCCCACTGGTAATTGATGTACCTGCGACTTGATTCAGTCAATAAATAGTTAATTGGCATTAATTTCTGGCTGGCATTTATTTCTGTCAGGCCTTGGGATAAATACTTAGTGCTTCCTATAAAAACGTTCATAGTTTCGTGATAGCTATTTTCCCACTGGTAATTGATGTACCTGCGACTTGATTCAGTCAATAAATAATTAATTGGCATTAATTTCTGGCTGGCATTTATTTCTGTCAGGCCTTGGGATAAATACTTAGTGGCTGGTTTCTGAGAAGACCTACCTGATAGCATCTCTTTCTTCTTCAAAAAATTCTTAAGCCCCTGAAAGTACAAGTCAGAGCTCAAAATAATCAGTTTTGTTGTTGGTAAGCCGAGGTAGGAAAGCAGAGTTAAGACCTGCAATCCTTATCTGGCTCCTGCCTCCTTTCCTCTCCCACTGAATTCACTCTCTTGGCATAAACGGAGCATCTGCCCCAAAATTGCATGCTGGTCCTCCCACCTCGCTGCCCAGCGGGCTACTCCTCAGTTGATGTGATTTTAGGCTAAAATATTAACAGTTACCAATTCCTGGCAGCTGTAGCAGGCCCAACTTGGCGTTAGACCTTAGTATACAGTATATATACAGTTAGACCTTAGTATACAGTATATATATCTGATTCTCACAGCTCTGTGAAGAGATTTTATAGAGAAAGAAATCAAGGCTAGGAAAGAAGTGATTTGCCAAACTCTGTCAATTAGTCAAAGGTAGAGTGGGAATTTACGTGTGACTTTGTGTGATTCCAACACTTAGACTCTTCCTAGCTCTCAGAGCAATCTAAGTTCCAAACTCAGGTTTCTTCACTGTAGTCCCCCCAACCCTGTCCCCGGCAATGCACGCTGTGCTTATCCCCACTGCGATGCCCTTAGCTTTCCTTTTCCTCTTCAGGACTTGTCCTATGCATACTTAGGCCTTCCGGTTCACAAAGCTCACAACTTTTGTTGGCTATTTTTGTTTCTAGTTTTATAAAGACTCACATAGCTTAGCAGTCATTTGATGAGTCAGAGAACGCTGTCCTTCACAGCAGGATGGTCGATACAAGAAAAATTTATTTGACAGAGGAAAAAATAACATCACTGCAACCACTAAGCAAATAGAATACATTACAGATTGCTCATGGAGAGCAAGTCGTTTAAGAACTTTCACTGAAAGGCTTTAGGAGGTAGAAGTAAAGAAGAGAGGTAGCAAGAAGCATTTACTTTCCAGGAGAGAGGTATCTTTGGTAATTATTAAGTTATTCCCCAGCTCCCATGTGGGATTACCATTGCCATCTCTTGATGTTCTCTTTTTCTCGTTTTTTGGGCCCTAGGTCACCAGCACCCGAGCTCCAAATGCCTCTTTATGCCCAACTCTGGGTTAGCACTCCCTCTAGTGGCAGCTCAGTGAATCTCCCATAATTACCCTTGGTTATGAAACTATGGCCAAATCATAGAAGAGCTTTCACTTACCTATTTTTGAGATAGTCTTTATTTATACAACCTTAATGACCTGAGAGATAGCTATAAAGTCAATCTACCATGATTTATTTACCAGTTATTTCAATTATTAAAAAAAAATTTAAAACCACTTTTCCACTGGACATATTAATGCACATGTTAAGTTAAATTCTCAGTAGCTGGAATTTTGAGGACAGAGGATCCCATCTGTTATGGTCGAGAAGGTGCCCCCCCTCAACCACACATTCATATGTTGAAGTCCCAACCCTCAGTACTTCAGCGTTTAATGGTATTTGGAGACAGGATCTTCAAAGAGATAATTCAGTTTAAATGAGGCCATTAGAGTCGGTTCTAATCCCACACGAGTAGTGTCCTCATGAGTAAAGGAAGAGGTAACAGCACAGAGGGATGACCACAGGAAGTGGCTAGCTGTAAGCTGAGGAGGGAAGCCTCAGCAGGAGTCAACCTGTCTACACCGGATCTTCAACTTCCCTTCTCGAACTGTGAGAAAACCAGTGTCTGTCCTTTAAGCCATAAGGACTGTTTTTTGCCATTTTGCAATGGCAGCTCTAGAAAACTAATTCACTATCCCCCATTAGACTCAACTCAACCTGTGTTTCCATATTAAGTCGAATTCTTTCGAAAGGGGCTTTTGAAGGATTATAACATAGTTTCACTAACATTGGGTTTCATATTTATGTTTTTAGGTGTTTCTAAGTATCAAATTTGCATTCTTCAGGGCACCTGGGTGTGTCAGTCTGTTGAACAACTGGCTCTTGGTTTCAGCTCAGGTCATGATGTCAGGGTTATGGGACTGAGCCCCATGTTAGACTCTGTGCTCAGCATAAAGTCTGCTTGTCTCTCTCCCTCTTCTCCTCCCCACACTCTCTCTCTCTCTCTCTCAAACAAACAAACAAACAAATAAATAAAATCTTAAATAAACAAATAAATAAACAAATAAATTTATTTGCATTTCTCTGGTAATTAGAAGTTGAACATTGCCTGTGTGTGCCTATCATTTGTGCTTTGTCAGGAATGAATTATATATTCATGTATTTTTCTCATTAGTCTATCAGGATCTAGACATCTGGGTATAAGCTAGATTAGTCAGTCTAGACAGAGGGATTTCTCCTTATAGAATTTGGTACTAACATTTCACTGGTCACATTTACCTGCTGTTCATCTAGCAAGACCTTGATTAATCCTAGACCTGTCTGTCATTCATCTATATTCTATTATTTAATTTATCACACTATATTCTACTGTCTGCTGCGTGTCTCTCTCTTGTGCAGGATTACGAGAGAAAATGGGAAGTGTCTGAGGATACAGAGTAGACACTCAAAAGTGTTGTGGGGAGGGAAAATTTCCTAGAGAAGATCTCTGACATGGGCCTGAGACCCCCTTTCACCTTCCAGCAAAGATTTTTGTCACTAGAAGCAGATTAGATTACCTGACACTGCACTGCAGTTAGAGAAAAGAACTTTCAAGAAATCTACAGATTTCTAGAGAAGGTAGGGGATGCCCTCTCCACCAGTGTTTGGAACAGAGTGTAAGAATATTGTACACAGTGGAAACACATCACACAGTCTTTGTTTTAATCTTGAGGGAGAAAACCAATGGGGTCAGAACATTCAGCTCCTGAAAGGGGGTGACCTCAGTTGCTGGGGCAGGGGGTAGCTAAAGTCCGTGGCAGTCCTTTGTCGTCTGGCACCATTCCTGGGTGAGCTGCTGTCACACCAGTTCTGGGATCCTGAGACTATTTTGAGGGGTGCAGACAGCTACCCTTGGGTGGGGGGCTACCACACTGTAATTAATACCTGGATTCCTCTGAAGTTAAAAGGGATCAAAGGATGAGTCAGACCCCATAACCCATCTCGCTCTCTGCATGTGTTAAGATTAGATGGTTTTTGTCTTTACTTTTTAACAGCAGTGTTAGAGTTACAACAAAATTGGGGGAAAAATATAGAGATTTCCTTTGCACCTCCTGGCCCTACAGAGGCATTAGCCTTTTCCCTTATCGACATCACTCCCTGGAATGGTACCTTCCATTCCTTCATAGACACAGGCCTATTCGGAGCATCTAGTTTATTTGGGAATTTTGGCAGAATCTGTCTTTCGAAGACGTGGTCCATTTCATCTAGCTTACCAAATTTGGGGGCATAGAGTTCTTCAAAGATTAGATTGTTAGAGATCAGAATAATCAAAGTGTGGTCTTACCTGGAGAGGAGCGGGGAGAGGCAGCCCTGTTCGGTTTGGCGGCTTCCATTTGGGAAGTACCTGGGAAATCGTAGGTTAGTGAGTGGATTTCGGGAAGAAGTCTCAATGCAGATACATTCCAAGCATGTAAAGATATGACAAATTCTGTGCCTGGTGGCTTTTCTACCATTATTTTGTATGTGACAATTTAATTCAGCTGGGGTTAACCTTAGCGTGTGGCAACAGCCATCATTTTCCTCAAGCAGGAAACCAAAATATTCTCTCCTGTTACCATCACGCATGCTGTGAAAGAGATCAAATGTTTTATGTCATGTTAGCAAAGTTCTGTGAAGCACTATGTTTTCTTTGTGTTGCTGTTAGAACTTCAAGCCTCTCCTGGAAGCTTTTTAATGTCCATCTGCTGTGGACTGAATTGGGGTTTCCCCTCGAATTCATCTATTGCAGCTTTACCCACAAGGGTGATGGCATTTGAAGATGGGGCCTTTGGGAGGTAATTAGGATTAGGTGAGGTCGTGGGAGTGAGGCCTCCTGATGGAATTAGTGCCCTTTTAATAAGAGACACAGAGAACTTGCTGTTTCTCTCTCCACTGTGAGAAGATACAGTGAAAAGGCAGCCTCAGGCCAGGAAGAGAAACCTGACCAGATCCCAACCAGGCTGGAGCCCTTAATCGTGGACTTCCAGCATCCAGAACTATGAGAAATAAATTTCTGCTGCTGAAGCTCTCAGTTCACGGCATTTTGTTACGGCAGCCCAAACGAATACGATGTGTGTTACGTAACTGGATCCAACCAGTTCATGTGGTTTGTGAGGACCTGACCTCATCTTTGGCTCAAGGAGTGGTTGGGAGCTCAGAACTAGCAAATGTCTTTTTGCTGCTTCGGCAAAAAGTGCCTTTTTCCTTCCAGGTCACTAGACTGGTAGGAAGTAAGATGAGGGTTGGCCCTGGGAAGGCTTTGCCATTTCTTGGGAGATCCTGCCTGAGATTGAGGCTAGTTTAATGAAAGCTGAACTGAGGATAGATTTCTGAGCCATCTTCCGAGCATCTAGATTCAGTAATGTGTGCATCTTCTATTGGATTTTGTCCATTTCAATAGATTTCAAGAGCCAATAGATTTTTCTATCAGAATGGAATCTGTTGCCATTGGGTTTCTGACACCAAACCTAAAAAAACATCCTCATTAATACAATTCTGGCAGATTTTATAAACTGTAATTAATTCCAGCTAATTTGATTTCTGTTTAGTTGACGCAGATCTCAGAGGCGAAGCACAAATGGTTTTGGTTTTGTAATCATTCTTAATGACCAGCAGGGTGTCACCGCTCTGAGGCTTAGGTCAGCTGGATGTCTCCTAGGCATTTCCGAATTAACATTGCCAAGTCAGGATTCCTGCCTCCCATCCAAAAGGGATTCCTTCCTCTCTCAGTAAACGGCATTTGTATCCACCTCAATCCCCAAGTACCACCTGCCAGTGGTGCTTATTTTCCTTTCTCTTTATGTCTCTCATGTGATCTACTAGCAAATTCTTGGCAACTTTCCTCCCAAGCATATCCCAAATCCTTCCTGCAAGTCATCCTCTCGCTTGCACTCCTGGAAAAGGCTTCCAAGTGGGCTTTCTGTGCCCCAATGTGTTCTCCACAGAACCTCCCAGTGGTCTCTTAACACACACATCAGAGCGGAGCTCATTCCCTACCCAGAACTCTCCAATGGCTCCCCATTGCTTTGAAGATGAAATCCAGATTCTTTACCGCACCTCCAATGTTTCACATGATGCGGCACCTAATTACGTCTCCGATTCCATCTTATGCAACTTCCTCCCCTGTCCCTTTGTGCTCATCAGTGTGCTACCTGGTTCTTGAGGGCTTCTTCAAAAGTTGTTGTGACACATCAAAACCAAACATCTAAAAGAATGCATAGTGGCCCAGCATGGTCTGTTTTTCACCGGATATCAACTCTACTGGAGATTTTCATAGAACAATGATGATGATATGATGATGATGTATTTAACCCCTCAGAGACTCCCTCCCCCCCAGATCCTCTACTCTATTTCCCTGACGAGTTAACAAGAGCTGTAGTTAGAGATGAGTGTATTACTATTGTCATTGTTGACAAAGGTGCTGCTGAAGCTGATGCAGGGTTTGAACTCACCAGAAATGATAATGATCAGTGAACTCCCAGTGCCAAGACTGGGATGGAAGTCTCTTGTGTCTGGTTCATTGATTTTCTTTCTGTTACTTTCCACCAGTAATTAGGCTGGGGCCAGAACGACTCCATCCCTATAAACTCCTATCAGAATAAAAGATGTCCGAACATTCAACAAGGACTTTCTTGCAAGAGCCACATGGACCAAGTACATGATGACAATGTCCTAAATGCATAGATGCGACGCTGTCTGGACCTCTGTGGGAAGAAAGTAGCCTGCTTTCTGCACTTGGGGACAAATATCAAAGGAATTCTGTACCAATGAACACCTAAAAAGAAGAGTTTAATAAAGGAATGTATAGAAGTCAAAGAAGCATCAGCATTTTTCTTATTACAATGAAAAATGAATTTTGCAATAGGCTTCTTAGGAATGTACCTGCATAAGACCAATGGGTGCAAATCAGCGCTGTGTCCTTGTACAGTTCCCCATGTGTGGAGACTTACTGCTTGGAGGTTCAAGGCTTATTTCTGAAAAGCAACAAAAAAAGGCAGGCAGGGGAGAGGCGGTGTTCCAAGAGATACTCACATCACTGTAAAGAGCTTGCAACTTCATGCTCCTGAAGGATATCATGTTTCTTTTTATTTAAAAACAACAACTAGGGGTGCCTGGGTGGCTCAGTGGGTTAAAGCCTCTCCTTCGGCTCAGGTCATGATTCCAGGGTCCTGGGATCAAGCCCCGAACCGGGCTCTCTGCTCAGTGGGGAGCCTGCTTCCTCCTCTCTCTCTGCCTGCCTCTCTGCCTACTTGTGATTTCTGTCTGTCAAATAAATAAATAAAATCTTAAAAAAAAATAAAACAACTATACATACGTATATGTGCTGCTAAGTGTTCTACAATTCACAGAACAGGCCCTCACAACAAAGAACTATATGGCTCAGATATCAAGTTTTCAAATTCCCATTTTAGAGAAATTCTTGGGTGGATCCCAATAAAGCTGATACTATTCACAGTTTTTTTTTTTAACATAAAACTTGAATTTTATGTGGTTAATCCTTTAGTAATGGGTACTAGGAAGCAATTTTAAGATTTCATAATTTGAGTAATGGTTTCCACAGCATAAAAAGAATTATCTTAAGCAAATGTCAATAATGATACTGTGAGAAATCCTAGTCTAAATATATAAAAGCTGCCAGCCAAGATATTAAGTTTTTAAATAAAATGTGTTCTATCCCCACCTTAAATACTCTGGAACACTGAAAAGAAATAAAAAATAAATAAAAATTTAAAAAATGTATATAATATATATAAAACCCCACCAGACCAAGAGCATATTAGTGACCAAAATGTCTGCAGCTGCCCACTTAGAAAAACAAGCTATTTACCACTGAGGTTGATAAAACTTTGCCATAAATTCTCAGAGTACAATTGTTTCTTTTTTCTTCATCATTAAAAACCCCAAAACAAATGGAACTATTTTGACATTGTGTATGTCAACTTTATAGTGGTTACAAATCTTAATCTCCTGAGTCAGTGACGTGGGGGAACATGGGGTTTGTAATAGGTATATGGGCAGGCCATTAACTCTAACTGGGCTTCCTGGGAGTTCTGCCATTAGAAGGAAAAGAGAGCCCTTCCAGTCCGTCTTTACTGCAGACCAAGGCAGAAAGGCAGAGGCAAGCCAGTCCCAGTGTGCTCACAGAGGTTGTCACCCACAATGGCGGCAGGCTGCCTGCCTGGCAGTGGGGACAGGGGGCGGGGGGCATGGAACAGATGGAGGGATAGAGGCTGGCCATGCCCTTTGCTGGTCATGGTGGGCAAATGACGAGGAGCCAGGCAAGAGGCTGTCACCAGATTGTAAATCAATGGTCTCCAGAGACTCAGAGTGACCCTGTCAGTTCCTTCTTTCTCCACAGTACAGTGAGGCTGGATGGGCTGCTCTAACTGGCAAAGATCTCACAAAATACCCAGGGGGCTCCTGCTAAGCCAGCACGAGGTAAAGATAGCAAGGTCGTCAGTCTCCCTTCACTTCATCTTTACGGACCTCTATTTTAATTCCAACCAGATTTTAAATTATATCATTCCACTGTATCTTATTTTTAAAAATATTTTATTTATTATGTATTTATTTGAGAGAGAGTGGAGGGAAGGGCAGGAGGAGAGAATCTTCAAGCAGACTCCCTGATGAGAACGGAGCCCCACATGGGACTCGATCTCACGACTCATGAGATTATGAGCTGAGCCAAAACCAAGTGTCGGAAGCTTAACTGACTGAGCCACCCAGGTGCCCCTCCCCTGTATTTTAAAGACCACATGGAACAATGAAAACCACATGTTTTTGACTTAAATTCTGACTCCAGTAACTGATTAACTCTTTATTAAGAGTTAATGAAGTCACCCACTTAAACTCTCTGAATTTCAGCTTCTAAAATAAAATTGTCATTTCATAAGATTTATTAAATATTCATTAAAACTTGAGTGCTTGCTGTGTGCCAGACACCATTTCCTGGGTATTGGGAGCTACTGTCCTCATATTGTTTACAGACTAGTGAGGGAGATAGACACTAGCCAAATAATCATATTAATGAATATATATTGAAGAATGGGAGGGACCACTTGTACAGCTGTGCAGGTTTTGCACTGCACAATTCCGGGGCGAGCAGTTTATATTATATTCCGTATGAATGGTGTTCTGAGAAGTTGTGCGGTATGTAACCTGGGTGAAAGCACATGGCATGGCACTCAGTCAGAGATAAGAGTTCTGAGGGAAGGAACCTGGCTCCATTAGAGAGTATAAAAATGATAATTAATTTTGATTGGTAAGTTGGAAAACGCTTCTTTAAGGAATGACTACTTAAGATGTAAAATTACTTAGTAGCTTTGTGCCTAACCTGGGCGGAGCATGTTATAGCCTCTACAATATACTTTCATTTTGTGAGCACTCTTTCCACTGATGGCTTCTCTCCTGGGCCTTACTCCCCTGATTTGGGGCATCATTCGGTAGATTCTTGAGCAAGGTAGTCTTCAGAGGTAGGAAGGGCCTGGACCAGAGGCAGGTTATCAGAGAAGGAGTTCAAGTACAGAATAAGTCCCACGTTTGGCTCAGGATGGAATTTTGGCCCCTCCTGACCCACTCTCTAAACTCCTCAGTCCAGCAAGGACTACATCAGTCGGTCTCCTTGCCCTTTGGCTTCCAGATGCTTTTGGCCAGAGGTGACCTCCTCTGCATGAGGTTAAAAGGAGGAGAATGAGGTCAGACTATGCGTTTCGGCTCCAGTCTTACTGCTTTGCCTCAGGCTGGCTGTGTTCCTTGACCAGTGGTCGCTGTTCTTTTCCAGATGTCCAACAATTATGACTGTCACCTTCTGAGGCTTGTCATTGCACCTTCTTTCCAGCTAAGGGCTGGAAATAGTGCGGCGTCTATGAGCCCTGGGTTACTGTGCTTTCTTTTGCCTGTAACTTTGGAAATAGTCCCTTCACAATAAAATCGCCTGAAATTATTTCATTTTGAGAATGCCATCTGCTTTCTGTCGAGAGTCTGACTGATATCAATGACCTTCTACTTCCTCTCTTCCTTCAACACATATTTCAGGTTCTGACTTGAGCAATTACCTTCTTCCTGAGGCGCTTCCCACCCCCGCTCCTCTCTCCGCCACACACAGAATTATCCGATCCATTCTCTGACATCCCACTGCTCCTCAGCTCTCTTCCATTGTGGTTTGTACTGGATTCCCTGGTAGTTGTTTCTTGTACCTCTGATTTATCTCTCCCTTTCCATACCAGACTGTGAGCTCTTCAAGGCTGGTGTATATTTTCCTCACCTCTGGTCTCTGGTGTTTTGTTCTCTGCCTGTTCTTTTGTGAGTGGGGGAAGGTCAGCTATAGGCTGCTGGCCAGGGTCACTGTAATTTTATGGGAAGAACCAGCTTCTTCTTAGAATTGCTGCCTAGAATGGTTTAATCCACACAGGGCACTGTGTGTTGGTTTTTCTAACTCTGTGAAGAATCTCGGTGTGATAATATCTACATAAACAGGGAACCAGAGGAGGTGACCTTGCTTAGCAGGACTTGAAGGAAAACTCTGCCTTGATTTACACTATGATGAGTGAACCCCATCAAATCAAGTCATGTCCTATCCATCATTGTGTGTGTGTGTGTGTGTTTTAATTAAAAATTTTTTTAAAAAGATTTCATTTATTTATATGACAGAGAAAGACACAGTGAGAGAAGGAACACAAGCAGAGGGGTCGGGGTGGGAGAGGGAGAAGCAGGCTGGATCCAATATGGGGCTGGATCCCAGGACCCTGGGATCACGATCTGAGCTGAAGGCAGATGCTTAAAGACTGAGCCACCCAGGTGCCCCTCAATCACTGTGTGCTAAGAATCTACTATTGCTAGCAGCCGCATTCACCCTGCTAGGATGGCATGACTTTCATATCAGAGTTTTTGGAAAGCTTACAAAGAGCCTTGGAGACAAAAAGTAAGCAGACACAAAACAAGTTCCTCTTCTATGGAGCTCACGCGTTGGGCAATCACACCCGCTCACGAAGTTACAGAATCCCCCCTCCTTCCCCCTTTACTTCCTTCCCTTATCCTTCCTGGCAGCAGAGGTCTGCAGCCCAAAATGGCAAAGTCTTATAGTAAATAAAAACCCTCTCTCTCCTCAGAATTTTCTCATGTAGGAAGCCAAGGATGACGCAGAGTGAGTTTCTAAACGGTGATTTAACTTGGTTATTATCGAGAATCCAGAGCTTGTCTGACTCCCCATACATAGCATCACAGGCATCTGGGTGGTGGGCGCTGTTGTCCATGGCCCCTTTTGGGTCACTGTCTCCTTCTATCTTCTGTCGTCTGTCCCTGTACTATGAGGGTGAAGGGGTGGAGTGGAGACAGTGGAGATGGATCGGTGCGCACAGCTGGAGTCCTCTTGGTGATAGCACGTGCCCCAAGGATCCCCGCTGCTACTCGGGTCATCATATCCATGGACTCTGATGAACGGATCTGATGACCAGACTGGGAAATTCCAGAGCAGAGATATTCCAGGTCTCCACGGGTGCTTCCCTACACAGTGAATGTCTTCATCTCTTCCCTCTGGGTGATTTTTGGAAATTTCCCTCATCTTTCTTCTTTGGACTTTTTGATTAAACATGCTGTCAGCAGAGCAATTTGATGTCCAAAGGAAGATGCTCTTTGTGAGGCATTTTTCTTTTTTGAGTCGTTGGAATGGGAAATTCTTTTATGCTTGAAAACCTTTCATTTTTTCTCCCATGAATATAAAGGGGAAGCTGACAGGATGTGTTAACTTGTCTGTTTCTGTGTCATTTCATCTGCTTGCTTGCAATGACCACATCAAGTTTCAGATTCCACTGGCCTGGTGGGGCGGGTTGTGCACAAGGAAAATGCTGCACTGGGCACTAGGTGTGGACCAGCAGGAACCCAGGAGAGGAGTGCCTCGCCCTACCTGCCCAAATGTGCTAGTTCTGCATGCAGCAACTCTAGAGACTGAAAAGTGACAAGGCAGAAAGCACTTTCAGGAGGACAGAAACGGTGGGCACACCAGTCTCCCAAATCCCTTTCATTAGCACTTGTCTCCATAGCAACCCCATTTAAAGCTCATTTAAATATATGAATGTCATTAATGGGTTTGAAAATCATTTTGTAGAAAGCTACTGTGTGCCTGGCACCATGTTAAACACTGTGGGTAGAATTCATGATTATGGTCCTCAGGAAGTTCAAGCCTAATTAGGAGACACAAGTTCACACCCAGCAAGCACATGGTGCCAGGAGAGCAAAGAGGAGGGTCTCCCAATCTGAGTTTGGCAGATGCTCCGTTGTGAATCCTCTCCACTGACCACAGAGCCACCAGGAGACAGTCAGGTCGATTACCTTATTCTCTTCCTCACGATCGCAATGCATTAGCTGGGTAAAAATTCATTCACCTTTTAGTCCAGTGAGAGGGTCTTTAGAGCTGACAAAAATAAAAACATAGGGGCGCCTGGGTGGCACAGTCGGTTAAGCACCCCTCTCCTTTTAGCTCAGGCCACTATCCCAGGGTCAAGAGATTAAGCCCCCACGTCGGGCTCTATGCTCAGCATGGAGTCTGCTTAAGACTCTCTTTTTTTCTCCCTGCCCCTTCTGCTTGTTCTCTCTCTCTTTAAAATAAATAAATAAATAAATCTGGAAAAAAAAAATAAAGGCCTTCAGAATTTCTTGTGAATCTGTAGTCTGAGTGAAAACCAGTATCTAAAATGGTGGCTATCTGTGTCTGGGCTTCTGGGAGTTGCTGGGTTGCTTGTGTTTCTGGGGTGCAGGGGCTGTGTTATTTGTATTCACAGAACCAGTTGGGGTGCTTGGCACAGCACAGAAACTCAGTCACTTAATTACATAATGATTAAATGAGTTAGGAGTTGAGTGATCTGAGTTCTGCTGGGTGGTTTTTGATCTGTCACATTTTCCTTACCTCGGTTTACTCATCTGTGAAATGAGGGTTCATGTTTAGGGATCTCCAAGAACACCTTCTGCTTTGGTATTTTCTCAGTCCATAAGGTAACGTAAAACAAAACAAAAATCCACCTTCTCAGAAAGGAAGGGGGCCTAGGGTGGCTGGCCATGGCCGGGGGGGAAGAGCAGCTCTCTGAAGGGTGTATGATACCAGCTCATGTCCTAAACTGAAATCAAATATGTTCCAAGGCCAACAAATTTCACGATGGAGAGTTTGAGGTTGATTGAGCAGTTCAGAAATTAACTATTCAAGGTTAAAGATACATTTCCATTAAGGAGATCTATATCCCTTTTACGCTCAAGAGGACTATTTTTTTAGTGCTTTTTGTTTAGTGTTCTTTGGAAATTAATCGTTACAGTTGATTGAAAGGGGTCAAGGATGGAGATGCTATGCGGCTCCCTATTCCACTCAAGTATTGGACAGAGGAATTGCTTCATGGCAAAAATGATTGATGGGAAAAAGGCAGGACAACATCCACTCATTTCCTACCCATACCCCGGGGTCTGTATGAAGGGCCACTCCTGAATGGAACGGTTGTTTTACACTCCAGTGTTCCCCCCTTTCAATAGCTCACTGAAAACACAGCCCAGAATTTTCATTTGAATCTCTGCTGACATTTGAAGAACTATAGAATACAAGAGCCATTTCTTAGAGGTTGTTTCCAGTTTTCTAGGTTCGGACATGTAGAGACATGAATTGGAAGTTTTGCCGAAAATTAGGCGATGAGCATAGTGAGAAAAAGACAGGCAGGATCCTGGACAAAGTAAAACAACAACAACAACAACAAAATACTCTTTAGGAGTAGAAGTTGTCCCACTTGATAACTGATACAGGAGATGTTGTCATAAAAATGTATTGTTCAGGAACAGATAATATCATGCCTGGAGAGAAAGAATTTGTAGAAAAGGCAGGGAAAGGCTCTGGAAAGAACTGGATTCCAGGTCGGATTTGAATCCTGGAAGACAGGAAGGGCACGGTGCTTATCGATTTGGGGAAGAATAAAGAACATGGCCTAAAAAATTGGGCAAATGAACTATTTCCACCGCTCTCCGTAGCAAATGCCAGTGCACTCGACTGTATCCTGTGCCTCCCAGCTCACCTCCAGTATTGATCCCCGAAGCTGGGTCAGGCTGAAGTGGAAAGCCAACTAGTTTCAGCTTCTAAGGGTGCGGGGGTCAAGGATCCTGAGAGGCCATTGCAATGCCAGTATACTCAGGAAAGTTATATCTTTAAATATTCCTTGTTTTCAAGGTTTCTAGAAATGTGAACATTTTGAAATTCTTCAGATAAGGATGAATGAAGCTCTGAGCTCTGCAGTGAGTGCTTTGCAATGGTTTCAATTTCAAGTGAAATAATTCCTCAGAATGAGAGGAAGGTTTTAGTTCTCAGATCAGGTGGTCATTAGCTAGGCTATTGTCCATCTGCTAACTTCAAACTTACTGAGTTCTTTTGGGAAATGAAAATAAAAAGCAGAATTTTGAAAGAGAGACCAGAATGAGTTTCATGTCCTGCCAGCCATAAAAGATGCCATTTAAACTTATGAATAATAAATAGAAGGGTTTTCACTTGCACTCAATTTTCTTGGCTGCTACCAAACTTCCATACAAACAAATTAACTCACATGCTGGTGACCTCTCCGGACACATTGAGAAATGCAACAGGAACTCTAGATGACATCAGGAATCAGTTTTAGTGTGAAATGAGACTTATAATTCCTTACTTATTGGGTTTTTTATGCTTACAAAAGTCTCCAAGTGTAGAGAAATCTCAGAAAGCTTCCTATAGAAGAACATATACTGATTCAAATGAACGAAATTGACACAGTGGCGAGAGAGTCCTCTTACCTGATTCTTCACACTGAAATTTTACACAGGGCTCTAAGGGAAGAAAGGTGGGTTAGAAAAACACTGGAGACTGGTTCTGGTGATGCTTTTAATAGCTGTGAGGTCTTACTGAGTCTTCTTTCCTTATTGGCAATATTCTAAAACCTACTTAGGGAATTATTTTGAACAGACACTTCTCCAAAGAAGACATACAAATGGCTATCAGACACATGAAAAAATGTTCAGCATCAGTAGCCATCAGGGAGGTTCAACTCAAAACCACATTGAGATATCACCTTACACCAGTTAGAATGGCCAAAATCAACAAGACAGTAAACAACGTGTGTTGGAGAGGATGTGGAGAAAGGGGAACCCTCTTACACTGTGGGTGGGAATGCAAGTTGGGGCAGCTCCTTTGGAAAATAGGTGGAGATTTCTCATATAATTAAAAATAGAGCTATCCTATGACCCTGCATTTGCACTACTGGGTATTTACCCCAAAGATACAGATGTAGTGAAAAGAAGGGCCATCTGTACCCCAAAGTTCATAGCAGCAATGGCACAGTTGCCAAACAGTGACCCAAAATGTCCTTCAACAGGTGAATGGGTAAAGAAGATATGGTCCATATATACAATGGAATATTATGCCTCCATCAGAAAGCATCAATATCCAACTTTTCTATCAACATGGATGGGACTGGAGGAGATTAAGTTGAGTGAAATAAGTCGAGCAGAGAAAGTCCATTTTCATATGGTTTCACTTACTTATGGAGCCTAAGGAATAACACAGAGGACATGGGGAGATGGAGAGGAGAAATGAGTTGGGGGAAATTGGAGGGGGAGAAGAACCATGAGAGACTGTGGGCTCTGAGAAACAAACTGAGGGTTTTGGAGGGGAGGAGGGTAGGAGGTTGGGTGAGTCTGGTGGTGGATATTATAGAGGGCATGTATTGCATGGATCACTGGGCGTAGTGCATAAACAATGAATTCTGGAACACTGAGAAGAAATTAAAAATAAATAAAAATAAAAAAATAAGTGACTATAAAGGTACTTTGTTAAACTATCAAATAGAAGTATTCTTAAGTTTAAATTCAACTCTTTACATATTAGATTATCTACATTAAAATGTGAGGGTACAACTGTATTTTCTGAAATTGAGAGTCTGGGTACTTCTTTGATGCAAAGTTGTCAGGAAAGAGAACACATTTCATAGGGAAATACAGGCTCTTCATTTTCTTTTACCTTATTTATTTATTTATTTGCTTCTTCATTTTAAAATCTCAACAAATGAATGAGACAGGAGCCATTATTTTGCCCTTTGCTTTGAATGTAAGGGAGAGTAGCATGTTGTGAACTGTGAGCTGAAGAACCCTGGCCAGGGCCAAGAGCAGTGGTCATTCTTGAATACCACCTATCAGGAATAAGGAGACAGGTCCTCACCATAAAATACCTCCTGGGTCAGATCTTTGTGATTGTCAGAATTCACGGAGCATGACCAGCCCTGGCATTAACCAAATTTGTACTTCTGTATTTTTCCTTCCTTCCTTCCTTCCTTCCTTCCTTCCTTCCTTCCTTCCTTCCTTCCTTTCTTTCTTTCTTTCTTTCTTTCTTTCTTTTCTTTTTTTTTTAAAAGATTTTATTTATATGACAGAGAGAGAGAGAGAGAGCACACAAGCAAGGGGGAGGCCAGAGGCAGAGGGACAAGATGACTCCCTGCTGGGCAGGGAGCCTGATGCAAGGCTCAATACCAGGACCTTGGGATCATGACCTGAGCCAAAGGCAGACGCTTAACTGATTGAGCCACCCAGGTGCCCCTGTACTTCCGTTTCCAGACCATAAACCCAGATCCATAAACATGTGTCTTTATGTTTGAATTTTGAGCAACATTTAAAAACATGTTTTAAATTTGATTATGCAAAACTGTGCTCCTTTTATTTGGAAGAGAGACAAGTCTGAAGACTAAGAGTGCTGTTGATGTTGATTTTTTCCTCTGGTGTTATTCTTTCTGGGAGCACAACTCACTTTACCGGCAATGTCTCATTATTCTTCACAAAAAATGGTGTCTCCTGTAATTGACGTTCTCCCAAATGCTCTTAGAAGAAAGAGATTGGAGCCATTTGTGAGAAATTGAAGGATTCAAAGAACTTCCAAGATCAGAATGGAAAGAACTTAGGTCTTTCAGTTGGCAGGGATAATAATCACCAGAGTCCTTGGAGGAACAAAATCGATTGTTCCCCTTCCTCTGAGACATATGTATTTGCTGAACCAAGGTGTGCTCTGGGTACTCTTCAAAGACTCTATTGAAATGTAGCCTGGACACATTGCAAAAGTAAACTAAAACTGTTGTTTTCTGACTTATGCATATTATTAGAGTCAGAGAATAACGAGGAAGGAAGCTTCTTGTTTGCTAAATAAAATGTTGTTAGGGCCATGTAGTAAAAGATGTCAGCTAAATTTATATGGGAGACAGAGAGAAAATGGGAATTGGGATCATTTAGGCATAAGCAATATTTTGTGTTTATTGTTCCCATATTTCTCAAAGGATTTTTAGAAAATTATGTAATCTTCAAGATTGAGGGCAAGAATTATTGAGTCATACCTGGGAATGACCTGTGACCCTAGTCCAACCTTCCTCACAAGATCACCCCTTGAAAGGAGGACATTCTAGTTCAGTGTGAACATAGATGATGACTGCATATCCAGCTCCCTGGTTGGCAGCTTCTGGGTTAGAGACTTCTTATGTTAAGCCAAAATTTGTATCAGTATAACTTCTAACCACTGATCCTAACTTCTACTTCACCAATACACATTTTTATAGCCTTTCAAGAATTTGAAGCTAGCTCTTTTATCCTTTCTCAGTAAGTCTTCTTTGGAGGAATCCAAAAAGAAATGATATGTTGTTTCCTCTAGTACCTTGGGCAGATTTGCTATGTGTTTCTGGAAGTCTGAAAGTCTGTTTCATTCCATGGATGAAATCTAGACTTTACTGTCTGTCCTGATGAGATTAGACTGTTGGAACTAGACAAATGTGCTTTGTCAGTCAACAGAGATTGGGAGATATCACAGCCATGGAGTAAAGGAAAAAAAAAATTCCTTTCTTCTGGCTCTTCACTTTCTTAGGGCAATATATATATATATATATATATATATATATATATATATATATATATGCAATCTACCTATCTATCTATCATATATATATATATATAATATTAGTTATATATATATAATATATATATATTATATATATATAATATTAGTTCTCTGGTATCTCCCTGGTGTCTATTTTTTTTTTTAAGATTTTATTTATTTATTTGACAGGGAGAGAGAGAGATCACAAGTCAGCAGAGAGAGAAGGGGAAGCAGGATCCCTGCTGAGCAGAGAGCCCTATGTGGGCTCAATCCCAGGACCCTGAGATCATGACCTGAGCCAAAGGCAGAGGCTTAACCCACTGAGCCACCCAGGCGCCCCTCCCTGGTGTGTACTATTGGAATGGCCATGAAGGTTACAACCCCAGAAGTCTACTCTAGCTTTCCTTGATCCCTGAAGTTCAGTCAAAATTGAGCTTTACCTTCCTTTCTTAGTTGACAGCAATTGAAAATGTTATTGGAGAAGCCACTGATGTCATTGATCAATGGGGACTGACTGATACTCAAATAGCCAGGGCCTGTTTTCCTGTTAGCTTTCTAGTTTCTGAGAAGCAAACAAACAAACAAACAAAAACCGTTTTTAATGAAGACACTGGTTAGAGTTGCTGGAATCAGAAATGTAAGGTTGGTGTGTCATTCAACAGCGGACCACCGGCCTTCAACAACCACCGGCCTCCGAGTTCCCCTGCCTCACCTCATCTTTGTGGAGTAGATGTCTGCTCTGTGACAATTTTGCAGAGACCCTAATGGTTTACCCATTGTGCCTATTGTTTCAGATGCACAGTATTATTACCACCATATTTCTGGTGCATAAATCCCCTCCAATTTAAGTGATGAGCGGGTGGGATAATTTTTTCACAGTCAGATATTTTTATCGAAAGAAAAATGTTAACTTATGATCTGGAAGGGACAATAAAGTCAAATTCTAAACTCAGAACACAATTCCTTCACATTGAAGTAGAAGATGGGGAAAAAAGCTAGTACTGAAAAAAAAATACACTTTATTTTTCTGTCAGTTACAGTTGATCTTTGAACAATGCACACAATCAAAAATCCCACATGTTACTTTTGGCTCCTCCAAAACTTAGGCACATGTTATGTGCGTCATGTACTGTATTCTTACAATAAAGTAAGCTAGAGAAAAGAAGAAAATGTTATTAAGAAAACTATAAGGAAGAGAAAATATATTTATAGTACTATACTGTATTCATAAAAAAAAATCTACTTATAAGTGGACCCATGCTATTCAAACCTGTGTTGTTCAAGGGTCAGCTGTATATACCAGTATATACAAGGTGCCCATGTTATGTGTACATTCCTATGAGTTTTAAAAATGTAGAGACCCATGTAATTACCGCCCCAATGAAGAACTACAACATTTCTGTCATGTTAGAAAGTTCTAGACAATTTTGATGCCTCCAATCCTTGGCCCAAGGCAAACACTAATTGGCTTTCTATCAATTTTACATTAGATTTGTTTTATTAGAGTTTCATATGAATGTGGTCACAAAGTATGCATTCTTCTCTGTCTGGCATGCTTTTGAGAGAGCTGTCCATGCTGTTTGTTGCACGTTGGTCACCCTTTTTCTTGCTGAGTATTATTTCACTGTGTGGATGTCTGACACTGGTTCATGTATCCTCTGTTGACGGGCATTTCTGTAAAAGACCTTGAGTAGATGATAATAGGTTTTCATCTGTCTTGGGTAAACATCTGGAGATAGAATTACTGAATGTTACGGTAAGTGTTATGTTTAATTTTTTTAATTTCAAAAATATTTTTTAAAAACATATAATGTATTTTTAGCCCTAGGGGTACAGGTCTGTGAATCGCCAGGTTTACGCACTTCACAGCACTCACCATAGCACATACCTTCCCCAATGTCCATAACCCCACCCCCTTCTCCCTCCCTGCCCCAGCAACCCTCAGTTTGTCTTGTTATGTTTAATTTTATAAGTAACTGCCAAATTATTTTTCAAAGTGGTTGTAACACTTTACATGATCAGCAGCAGTATACAGAAGCTCCAATTTTTCCACATCTTTCCAACACTGGTATAGTTAGTGTTTTTAACTTCAGCATTCAAATGGGAGTTAGAGGCATTTCACTGTGGTTTATATTTCCTTGATGATTAATGTTAATCATATTTTTGGCATATATTGGTCATTGCCATGCTTCTTGTGAAGTATCAATGTGAACATTTTGTCTTTTTTTTTTTTTTAAATTGGGTATTTATCCCTAAGTTGTCATTGCTTTTAGAAATTTTGGACATGGGTTCTATAGATGTTGTAGGTGTGATTATATAAGTGAGTTTTATATGTGTGATAGGCATGTAGGCATATATGGATAAGATGGTTTTCAACCAGTTGATAGACTATCTTTCCATTTTTAAAAAGGAATTCTTTGAAGAACAGAAATTTTAAACCTGTTTTACATATTTTATCTAAGATCTCTTTGCCTATCTCAAAGTCCCAAATATTAGAATATAAAATAAATATTCATGTTTAATTTCTAGCAGTCTCCCTCTAAGTAATTCTATGTCACTTCACTCAACATGTAGAAACTTGAAAATAACATGCTTTCATTTCTTCCCTCTCATCCCTGTGCTTTTGTTTTCGTGCATTTTACTTTTTCATATGTGGTACAATTTATAATACATTTTTATTATTTTAAAATTAACTTTCTCCTAAGAAATTAAAATTTTTACTTACACTTACATACATATTTACCATTTCTATATGGTATCATTTTTTTCTCTAACTGAAGAATTTCCGTTAATATTGTTTTGAAGTGCAGACTTTCTGGAGACAAATGATTTCACCTTTAGTTTGTCTGAAAGCCTTTATTTTGCCTGCATTTTTTTAATGGCATTTTCATCCTGAATAGACTCCTAGTTCTTCTACTAATGTGTGACCCCTGTATGTCTGTTCTGAATGCCCCAGATGGTCAGGGGACTTTCCTCTCCAGCTGGTTGAAGAGTCACTGTCTTCTCACTTTGTGTATCATTGCAAATTATTTAGCTTATGTCTACCTAGTCATGCTTTCCTTGGCTGTGTGCAGCCCAGGCTTATGCAAGCACAGCTCGGTGTTCAGCAAAGACTCAAGGACACAGCAAACAGACTTCTGGAGGTTTTTTCCATATCACCCTCTTCTCTAGAACTTTTTCTTGCATTTTCCAGCTGCCTCATCTTCCCTGGACTCTAATCTAATCTCTCTCTAAATTTAGAATGATCTCCTTGCTCAGCTTGGTTTCCCCTTTCTGCGCTATGGTACAAAATATGCTTCTGGACAGAAATCTGGGATGATTGTAGGATTTCCCTTGCTATTTTCACTTTTTGGCTCATAGATGGGTCTGTATTCAAAATTATATTATGGCTCTATTAGGGTCTGAAATGAAATTATTGTCACATGCAACAAGAAAACTGGACAAAATCTGTAAAACATTTATCAATCAGTATTGGAAAATTGATAGCAGAAGACTGTGATCTCAGAGAGAAGGGGAATGATCTTCTTGCTGATGTGATGTGGGCCAGGAGCAAATGGTCCAAAAAGAAATTCTTGAAATGTCTTTTGTAGAGAAAAGGTGATTTTATTACAGCCTGGGGACAGGACCCATGGGCAGGAAGAACTGCACTGTGGTTGAGGAGGGACTGATCATATCCTCAAGTTGGGAGGGGGTTACGGATAGTGTGAGTTTCTAAGGAATTTGGAAGCAATGTTTTCAAGACCTTGAGGGTTTAGCTGCTATGAGGATAAGGTCATTTACTACTGTCTAGTAAGACCTTAGTCATGAGACCCTTCAGATGTGTATCAGTGGGCCATATGTTTGGAGGATGATTGCTAACATATATCTTGGTGGAGGGTAGAGATAAAGGAAGTTGCAAAGAAGACTTACAGGATCCTGGAGGTTGGAGCTAAGGTTGCTCATGTTGAGCTAAGGTTGCCTTTTGCCTCTAGTAAAACATTAATATTGAAGGAGCTAAGCATCTTGAAGGGGTCACTCTGCCTGTCTCAAGTACTTGTCAATGGGCTGCAAGCTGTAAGGCAATTTGATTTTTTTTTACATTTCTTTTGCCTTTGTTCTCCACACTATTGCCACTACCCCACAATATTTTTCCAGAACTCTTTCTATCTTATAATTTTTTGTATACACTCATCAAACCTGTAAGGAGTAGGAAAAACAAGGTTTCTTCCTTTGACTCACTATCTTTCTCAGGTGTTTATAGGCTCATTTGTCTTTTGGCCAATATTTTATATTGGACATTTTTAATAGATTGATGGTTGCAATTCGCATTTTGAAACCTAAAGTTTGAAGATTCATACCATATTTAAAGTATAGTGTGGAATAAGTAGAATTGGGAAAAGTCATCAATGTCAAAATGAGGGATTCTTTGGGCTGGTTATTGGATTCCACATTCTTTGCCAAGTGCCTTTTGTGAATTCTTCCATTCTTTGTCTTCTGTCTTTGAATCTGTCATAACATGTAAGTAAGCATTACTATCATTTTTTAATCCTGAAGGACAGCAGTTTAAAACATACTATTCCACTGAAAATCTGAAATAAAATAATTGTTTATTGGAAAGTTAGCAAGTAAATACAGTTTTTTGAGGGTCCCCCTCCCTCTTTGCTCTGGGCTCCTGGCATTTCGCTTTTCTTGACTCTCCATGCCTGGTAAACATTAGGAATGGGAAGAACAATACATCATGAGCTCCTGGAGAAGTAAAGAGAATTAGGTCTCTGTAAACATACCAGAGCTTCTTGGTCACTGGATCTTCCCCACCGTGGGTTTAGGAAGGAATCTAGATCTGGTGTGATCATTTGAGTTTTTTCACGTCCCTGTGTTGGTTGAGTGGCCAACATAATCAAGAAATCCATCAAATCTCAACTCTGGATTTCTGAACATTATCTTAATCCAAAGGAAACATGTTCACCTGGGATGGGTGACTTTGTAGCAAGGCACAAGAGCCTGTGGTCTTGATAACTTGATAACTCTGTGTTTCCCTAAATGTGCAAGCCTATTTCAAATTCCTTATGTACGGGCCTATCCCTTCTCCAAACCATACTTTCCACACACTCTTTTCTCTTCCTGGGATGGCCTTCCCTACTCTGTCTACCAGGACAACTCCAGACACTATTTAAATTTCAATTCAAATGCTTCTCTATAAAATCCTATCTTCCTTTATCAAGCAAATATGTTTTCCACCTTTGCTATGCTTCCTATATATTCAGTACAGCAGTTATCTTAATTATATGCGGTTACTCACTTTCATGCTGCTCTCCACACCAGACTGATTTCCTGGAGTCCAAGGCCTTATGACATATATCTCTGTAGTCTGGAGGGCTTATCCCAATTCAGCCTATATAATGTTTGGACATCCAATATTCTTTCCGGATATGAGTGTGTGTCATTTCCTTCTATTATCTTGCCACCCATGGACCTTAAATGGTTACTGAGATGTTCTTCTCTCAGCTTAGGGTATTTTGGACAGTAGAGCTGCTCCTCTGATCTGCATTAAGAAGAAAGAGTAATTAGTCACAAATTACTTTGTTTTGCATTAGATGACTAATTTACATTTGAAATATAATCAGTCGAATTACTGAGACTAAATGCATATCATTTATTCATGCAGTCACAGTAAGTCTTTCCAAGTTACAGAAATCACTGAGGACGTGATACTTGGTTTATTTTAGATTTCCTTTGTTTCACTTTGCAGAATCCTAAATGTTGGAGGAAGTCATGGAGAGGACGTGACCGCAGGTTGACCCCCAAGCTGGCCTGGGACAATCAGGGTTCCTCACCGCTCCCCTGTCCTTGTAATGTAGTCATTCACCTTCATAGGGCGGGAGCTGTTTTTAAGGAAGAAGCCTTGGGAGAGCAATTGTTGTTGAGCCCCTCTGGGAGGTTAATGTGACTAGACCCAGTTAAGGCTTCTATAGAAATGTTTAAAATCCTGGTGCACGGAGAAGAGATCATCTCATTTTGCGGCGCCCCAGAAGAGCCTCCCACGTAAGTTCCCTTGCTTTTTAAGGCAGCCAACTCCCACTCGGGAATGGCATGCCTCTTTCTTTGGTTTCTCCTTGCTCTTGGGGATCCAAGAGCAATTTCCCCTGGGAAGCTCCTAAGGGTGCAACTTACACTAAAATAACAAAGATGGTCTTAGATCCCTGCATTCACGCCAACTCTTACACTTCCCAAGTGTACCTCTTGGGGTACACTCTCAAGTCATAAGATGCTTTGTTGCAGAGAGTGAGCCTGGCACTTATTAACACAGAGAATAATGATGCAAGGTCTATGCCCTTTAGAAGTCTTAGCAGGGTGGTAAAACACCACGTGAAATCTTATAAAAGGCCCTCGCACAGGCGTACACATACCCACACCCACAGATAACACAGTGGGAACGCAGCAAGAGGGAGATACATTCTCTCTATATTTGATGTCTATTGACATCAATTCCTTCTTCTAATCCTGGTAAGAACCCTTCGAGGCAGCTGTATTGACTAGGTTCATGTTCTGTAGTGAATGACAGTTAAACCCAAATTAGAGGCTTAAGCACGATATGTATTTATTTTGTTTCTAAGTAAAAGCAGTCAGGAAGTCGGTAATCTAAGGCTAATACAGTCACGGAGGAGGCTGGATCTTCCAGCTTTCTTCCGTGGAATCTCTAGAGTGGGACTCTTGTAGCATCTGCAACGTTCATGACACATGAGCTGGAGGGGGGAGCCAAGAGCCTCCTTTTCAGGAGACTTGTGGAAGTCTTACGCAGTGTTTTACTTTGGTATGAAATCTGCAGGCTGCACCAAAGGAGGCATATGGTCAGACCTTGCAAATGAGGAGCTGCAGGTTTCGGGAATAACAAGCGAGTGCTTGGGGTTAGAGGGCACAAGTTCTTTGGCCAGAGGAGACTTCTGGCAAATCGCTCGTTTCTGTGCATGCTAGTCTTCCCACTGGAAAGAATTGGCATGAGAGATACTCTGGAGAGATACAGGAGAGATTCTCCCGCCTGAGAGACACTTTGTAATGATTAAATGACAGAGCTCAAGCAGAAACAGCAGCAAACTCTGGAAAAGCCATGCTAATTAGTTCTCGCCGGACCTGAAATTATGCTTATGTCATCATCATCCCAAGAGTCAGACAATGAAATCCGAGGTGGTGCTTAATGTTTTCAAAAGCCAGCAAAGAGAAGATTGTGCAAGACTTTCGGCTAGCCAGCTACTTTGATAGACGTGGTGATTGACTGACCCCTTGCCCATCAGAGCTGCCAGACATTGTTTTGCCAGGAAGATCAAAGCCAGACTGTTTCTGGGGATGCTACCTAGAGCGAGGAAGCTGAATCCAGCTTCATTCTAGTGTGGGTTTTGAATGAGCCAGACTGAGATAACTCTGGAATGCCAGGACTAGACAGCTCCAGAAGAGGAGGGCATCTGGTTAAAACTGCCACACTGAGGACAGCCCTGGAGCAGGGACACTGGGGTTCTCAGCAGCAGTGGTCCTGTCCCATGCCCCAATCTCAGAACGGTGAGTTTTTATTAGAGCCTACTAGGGGATGAGGTCTTGAAAAGAGTTAGCTAGCTTTATGGGGACTCCATTTCCATTAGTAGGACATAATCATTTCTCCTTGGTTTATACGCTATTTCGTCAAAGGTATTGCCTTTTTTTTTTTTTTTTCTTGATTTAATAGTTCACTTTTCTGATAAAGTAGGTTCAAAGTAAAGTAAGTTCCAACAATTCCTTTCTATCAGGGAGAAATTGAGGTAGAGAAAGAAATAGCAAATGATCCTAAGAGGATGGGATGTGCATTGGCACTGGCTGTGCTGCTTACCAGTTCTGGGTTCTTGAGTACATTATTTAGAATTTCTGAGCTTTGGTTTTCTCATCTGTAAACTGGGGCAAAGACTATGGGCCTCTCAGAGCTGTAGTGGGAGCACAGAGCCTGGCACGCAGGAGCTGGTCCTCATTCAATAAGCCACACTTGGTATCACTCAGCACGTGTCAGGATTGAATGAAGGCACCTACAACTCCTAACTGAAGTCTAGTGCGCTTTTTTTTTTTTTTTTAAATTTTATTTATTTGAGGGAATGAGAGACAGCATGCACGTGAATGGGGTGGGGAGAGCAGGGAGGAGAGAGAGGAAGGGGGAAAGAATCCCAAGCAGATTCTCTGCTAATCAGGGAGCAGGATGTGGGGCTTGACTTCAGGACCCTGAGATCATGACCTGAGTCAAAATCGAGTGGGGCACCTAACTGACGGGGCCGCTCAAGCGCCTCCTAGTGCTCTATTTCATTACAGTGCCCTTCCTGATGCCGTCCTGTGGCCGTAGTCAAAACACAGCTGCCGTCCACCCCTCTCTCTGGCTGGGAGGTACGGAGAGAGAAACAGGAGTCTGTTTCTATCGTGCATGGGGTGATAGAGCTCTTAGTACAGAAAAACGAGAAGAGATTACTTCACCCTCACTTTACAGCTGGAGAAACAGAGACCCCAGAGGGGAGAGGGACTTTCTGGAAATCAACAGCTTTGCTTTTATTTTAGTGATTTTTTTTTTTTTTCAGCAAAGTCCAAGTATTTATGGATTTTTCTGTTCCGCCTTGTCTGGTCTCATATGCAAAGGGCAACATTTGGCACAGAAGGAAAGTAAAACCCAATTATGGCTGTCTGCAGTAGCTGGCACAGTTAGAATTTTAATATACACTTAATAGTGGTTTTATGACTCTCCATTTACAGCAGGCTGGCTTCTCCTGCATGTCACTAATGAAATGTTTTACTCTGGTTCATCATGGATAGAATGGGTCAATGAATATGGTAGTACTCTGAAGGGGATAAACCGCTGTTCAAATGCTTTGTATGAAATGTCGTCGGTCTTATTATTATTGCTACTTTGATTCTTCAAATTTTCAGCTTTGCAACCAGAATTATTCTTTGAAATGTCATTTTTGTCCACCATTCAGAAAATTATCTTTTGATGGGGAAGGAGAGAGAAGGGGGTGGTCTGGTCTTATAGGAGATGTTCTGCTGAAAGTATTCTAGTAATATATTCCTGGATAGGACTTTAAAGATCTTCAATACACCTCTCTGAATTTTTAGATAAAGAAAATAAGGCCTAGAGACAGAGCGAAGTAACTTGCTCAAGTCCTATAACCAGACGGTGGCAGAACAGGGACCAAGTGCCTTGCAAGCTAGATTGTCTGCTCTTTGAAAGCAGCCATTTTTACCTTTATAACATTGAACTGAGTACTTAGAAAATATGCAACTGAGTGATTGATTTAAAAAGTTCTAAGATAAGCTAAGTCATTTCATTTCTTGAGTAATGATTGTGTTTTTGGTTCCCTGAGCAAGCAGAGAGAGAGGGAACAGGTACTCTGTGTCTGCTGATCTCTATCAGGGCTCTAGGTCCTGGGTTGGAGTTGGGGTTGGTGACCCATTTCTGCTCTTCCTTATTGAGAGGTCAAATAGTCATGCGTGCAGCTCATTTTATGGAAGTATAATTCCTGTAAGGGGTAAAGGTGGCCTTGCTGGGGCCTGGCTATGTTTTATGTGTTGGCCATTTCTCACCTGTGAACCAATTACCTGGCCAAGGGCAGTGATTCAGCCAATGCTAAAAGGTTCTGCATCTATGGTAGGGCCCAATATAGCAGCATGGTGTCTTGGGAGCCAGGACAGAAGATTCCAGCCCTCCAGAGGTTCTGTGGCTTGTTGAAAGTGCCTGTAGGAGGAGGCTACTTCCATGCAAAGACTTCAAGGGATGTCTTGAACTGGGAAGAAAGATTTCTGGTGATGCTGGGCTCCCCTGTGGATCCCTCCCTTGCACTTCAAAGATGTAGGCTTGATCCTGTCTGTCCCCTCAGGTTGCTGCAAAGTCAGAAGAGAGTTTGTTCCAAAGACAGCCCCTGCCAAAGAAACAATCTCTGTGTTGCTTTTGTTCCTCAGACAGACTGGTTTGATAATAATTTAGCAGAAATAATATTAATAAGAAGAGTAACACATACAGTAATAAAAAGAAACATTAATTAAATGACTATGATTTTCAGATACTTTATAAATATTGTGTTATCTAAGCTTTCCTTAGCCTTCAGAGGGAGGTGTCATTCAACCCATTTCACAAACGTGGACATTGGGACTCAGAGTAGCAGACCAAGTATGAGCAGGTCTTATAAGCTACACAAGCTACTAAGGAGAAATTTCTGCACTCGAAACAATTCCTCTCTGCCCCTAAAGTCAGCGTTTTTTTTAGTGCATTGCATATTTACACATTCATTTGGAGTTTACAAACCAGATTCACTTCTACTAGCTCATTGGACTTTTGAAAACAAACTTGTGACCTAATTTTTATTTGATCCTTATTTTACGTAGTGCCCAAATTTATATTTCTAGGAAGTGGCAGAGCTGGGATTTAAATCTAAGTCTCTCTGCCACCGGGGGTGGGGGGAGAAGTATAGATTTGAAGGTAGCTTGATACTATAATGACCTGGGATTCTGGGAACACATGCATTGTCCCTGGATCACCACCACCATCCCCATGGGTTGCTGAGTGAGACAGACTCACAGGGAGTTAGGAAAACAGACAGAAATAGCACCTTATTATTAGCTGAGATTGGCACAAAAACCCAATGCAGAGTATTCTGCTAAAACTACCCGAAGTATGTGGGACACTCTTTGGTAAATTTCTGTGGACCTCGGACTACAGCTGACCATGACACGAGCTACTCCGTTTCATTGCTGTGCTCAACAGGGATCATGGATTTTTGCCTTGATGGGATCCTTCGAGTGAAAGGACCTACAAAAGGGAATTAGAGAGGGAGCTAAACCATAAGAGACTCTTAACTGTAGGGAACAAATTGAGGGTTGCTGGAGGGGAGGTGGTTGGAGGGGACGGGGTAACTGGGGGATGAGCATTAAGCAGGGCATGTGATGTGATGAGCACTGGGTGTCCTATACAACTGATGAATCATTGACCTCTACCTCTGAAACGAATAATATAGTACATCTCAATTAAATTTAAATAAAATAACATTTAAAATAAAGAAAGAAACTAAAAAACAAAACAGGGAAGCACAGAGTTACAACTATCTCTGACTTGTAATGCACACTCATCTGCAATTGTTGGTGTAGCTTCCATCAAGGTAGGAAAAGGAACAGAAGAAGGTGGGGAAAGAAAATTTGTTTCCCTTCATTCATATTTTTCTTTAAAGGGCAAACTCCCATATTGCTTCTTCCTACTTCAAATGCCCAGAATTGGTGGGTCTGGACCCTTGTCTGCTTTTCTTCTCCCAACCAGCTCTTTTCCCGGTTTGTCAGATTACCGGGACCCCTCACTTGTCCCATCCCCATATGTTGGATTTTTTGGTCAAATTTTTCAGAATACTGTAATCTCAGGTTTTTTTTTTTTTTTTTTTTTTTTTTTCTGCCTAAGCTTGGCTGTTGATCCTTTTGTTTCTCTGAGGGCCACAGTTCTCTGTTGTTAATAAGGGACACAAAAGATGCAGGCATCCACCCAATCATTTAATCTTAAAGTAAAAATGTAACATTGAGTACCTTCTGGGATGTCTAATTTTGCTAGTATGAGAGTGATGCAATCTATTGGTGGAATCAAATAAAGAATATTTACTGGTATAACAGCTGAGTATGGAATTAATCTCAGTATCAGGATCGATAAGGAAGCAGGCACAGGGAGTTTTATATAAATTATGTAAGTGACCACAAACTTCAACTCAGACCAGACTCCAGCATCCACCATATACCCACGTTTATCCTACACACAAATGAAATTATTGGTGGTCAGGTTCTGTTGTAATTCAGCTGTGCTAACCAGACATGTGTATGATGAATATTTAAACAGGATATTAAGCAGGCACTTGATGTTCAGGGAGTGTTTATGAGAAAGCAGATGAATTCTGGCATGGGAGCTAAGCTGTCTGAATTTCCACTTGGACTTGCCACTACCAAACACTGTGAGCCTGGGATATAGTTCCCCTCTCTGGGGGTTTCAGTTTTTCCATAGAAAGATGAGAAAAGGGCAGCTCTTAAATGCTATATAGATACAGAATTTTGTGATGTAAGTTTTACTTCCAAAGGAGGCCTAGCAGATTGCCTAAAAAGCTCTCATTTTCCTTATCTCTGAAAATCCAATTTCAGCTCCCTTGTTAAAGCCTTGGCTGACACAGCCTCTCCTCTCTGGAGCCTGTCCTGATTCCCCTGATAAACTTTGCCTGTCTCACCACTCCCAGTGCATTTCAGTGAGCTCAGTTTGTGCAACTTAACACTTTGTACTTTGTATTATTACTATTATTGGTGACCGTATCCTACTCTTCTATTCAACTTGCAGAAATCCTTTATAGCTCAGCAGACATTTAATCCATTCCTGTATCTCTCATGGTTCTGAGCGTGGTGACTGGCACAGAGTGAATAGTCATTACTTGTTGTATGGTGATTAAATAAATCAATGACTGTCAGATTGACTGAATAAATGAATGAATTGTACATAAATGAAGAAATTTGTGTGGAGAAGGGAATGGACGGATGGATATGATGTCTGCCAACCCCATATCCTTCAATAGAAGAGCTCTCAGTGTGTGTGAGGCATTGTGCCAGGTACCCTGCATACGTGATCTCAGCAAGCCTCCCAGCGATATGGATGGTAGGTATTGTCATTCTCATTTTAAAGATGAAGAAGCCAAAATTTAGGAAAAAAAAAAACAGACTAGGAAATTTACCTTAAGATTGGGAACCCAAGTGTGTCTGCTACAGAGACCATGGCTATAGCCACTGGACTATATGCCTGCGTCTTCAGGGACTGAGTCAGAGAGCAAGGAAAGGTATTTACAAAGACACAGTTATATATCAACTACCAGAAATCTGAAGGCTGAGTCATCTTTTCCATATCTGTCATTTGTGTTTCCTTTCCTTTTGGAGTCTCACAAGACATGCCAATTTTATTTTCAAACAGTTGGTGGCTATTCCTTCTCAAATTAGACCATGGAAGAATTTTAGGCTCATTGGCCAGCAACCCATTATATTGGCCCAGTGTCAATTTTGGTGTTCATTTTGTTTGAATTTTATTTTTTAAAATATTTTATTTATTTATTTGACAGAGAGAGAGAGAGAGATCACAAGTAGGCAGAGAGGCAGGCAGAGAGAGAGCGAGGGAAGCAGGCTCCCCACTGAGCAGAGAGCCCCATCGATCCCAGGACCCTGAGATCACGACCCGAGCCGAAGGCAGAGGCTCAACCCACTGAGCCACCCAGGTGCCCCTTGTTTGCATTTTAGATGGAACATTCTGTGCAATTACATATGGTCTCATCACCATTATATTTAGAAGTTCCAGAATTATCCTGTTTTAGTGATATGGGCCTAAAAGATCCATTGTGGTGAGACTTATATCAGCTGAACTTGAGAACATTTCCCTCATGGTCCCTAGACTATAGGGCTATGTAGTGTTCTTGATGGTTGAATTTGTTTTGGATGCTGAGTGTTAACATGACATGAATTCAGGATTTAGGATAATTAGTCAAGAATATCTATGACTAGCCATTGGCCTAAATTTTATTTTGTAGTTAGGTACAGAGGACTTAATTGTGTACAAATAATTGATTTTTATTATTTCAATTTTTTTTTAAAATGAGTTAATTTTTTAGAGTTTTAGGTTCATAGCAAAATTAAATGGAAAGTACAACCTGTTCCCACATATCCCATATTCCCCATGTATAGTCTCACCCCCTATCAACATTGCCTCCAACTTGGTAAACTGGTTACAGTTGTGAGCCTGCCTTGATAGATCATTATCCCCCAAAGTTTACACTCTACCAATCAGCTTCACTGTTGGTGTTGTACACTCAATGGATTTTGACAAAAGTATAATATGTATCTAGCAGTATAGTATCAGATGGAATCATTTCGTAGCTCCAAAAATCTTCTGTGGTGTTTATTCATGCCCCCTCTCCCCAATCCTTGGCAACCACTGGTCTTTTTACTGTCTCCATAGTTTTGTTTTTTCCAAAATGTCATATAGCTGGAACCATACAGTGTACAATCTTTTCAGATTGGCTTCTTTCACTTAGTGATATGCATTTAAGATTGATCCATTTTTTTTTTTTTTAAAGAGGGGTGAGTGGGAAGGGAGGTAGGAGAGGGGGAGAGAGAATCTCAAGCAGGCTCTATACCCAGTACCCTGAGCCAAAACCAAGAGTTAGACACTCACCTGACTGAGATACCCAGACTCCCCTAAGACTCCTCCATGTCTTTTAATGGCTTGATCATTCTTTACTTATTTTTGGGGGGGAATGACTGAATAATATTTCATTATGTAGACATACCACATTTTATTTATCTACTCAAATACTGAAGTGAGTAGTACTGGGTGGCTTCCAAATTTTAGCTATTATTAATAAAGCTGCTATAAATATTTGTGTGAAGGCTTTTGTGAAGACATATATTTTTAATTCACTTGGGTAAATAACAAAAAGGGCCATTACTGGATCTCAAGGTAAGAGTATGTTTAGTTTTGTAAGTGTTGGTTGACAATCTAGGGAGTGGCCTGAGAGAAATCTGAAACTGGCCCTTGTGCACAGAGGACAAGGAGAGGCAGAAGGAAGAGGCAGACCACTTCAGATTGATAAATGATGGATTTCATAAGCAAGGAATCTTACATCTGAGGCCTGTCTTGGGTGGACAAGAGGAGTAGATCGCCACACCCACCTGCCAGAATCCTTTAGCAGGGTTCAGTCACAGACAGCATTCCAAGCTCTCAACACACACTGCTTTCTCAAGGCTGTGTCCTTGAAATTGGTTCCCACTGTGAGAACTGTGGGCAGAACATATATTCCAAGGACAAGGGGAGGGGATGAGAAGGCTCCAGTTGTCTGGGTCTAGCTCATCTGTCAACCGCTGGTCATGGTTTCTTTATAACTTCCTCCAAAGTAAAAAATAAAAACAAAACCAAAAAACAAAAAAACAAAAACCCTGCCAAACTGTTTTTCAAAGTGGCTGTTCTGTTTTGCCTTTTCACAGCAACAAATGAATGAGAGTTGATGCTGCTCTGCCTTTTTGTCAGCAATTAGTGTTTGTCAGTGTTCTGGATTTTGGCCATTCAAAAAGGTGTGTAGTAGTATCTAATTATTTTAATTTGAATTTTACCCTAATGACATATGGTGCAGAGCATCTTTTTATATACTTACTTGTCATTTGCACACCTTTGGGAAGGTGTCTGTTCAGGTCTTCTGCCCATTTTAAATTGAGAAGTCAATTTTCTTATTTATGAGCTTCAAGAATTTGTGATGTATTTTGAATAGCAGATTTTTTTAATGAGAAATGTATTCTGCAATTATTTTCTCTTAGTCTAAAACATGTCTTCTTATTCTCTTGAAAATGTCTTTTACAGAGCAGAGTTTTTATTTTTTTTTTATTTTTTTTTTTTACTTTAATGAAGTTCAGCTTTATCACTTATTTCTTTCATGGATCATGCCTTTGGTGTTGTAGCTAAAATGTCATTGCCATATTCAAGGTGATCTAGGTGCTCTTTCATGTTTTCTTCTAAAGGTTTTATAGTTTTATGTTTTACATTCAGGCTTATAATGCAATTTGAGTTAATTTTTGCGAAGGGGTAGGTCTGTGTGGATTAATTTTTTTTTTTTTTTTTTTTTTGGCATGTGGGTGGCCCATTGTTCCACTACCATTTGTTGAAGAGGCTGTCTTTGTTCCATTATATTGCCTTTTCTCCTTCATCAAAGATTGGTTGATTATATTTATGTAGATCTGTTTTGTTCACTGATCTATTTGTCTATTTTTCATCACTACCACATTTTTAAAAGATTTTATTTATTTATTTGACATAGAGAGATCACAAGTAGGCAGAGAGGCAGTGAGGGGGAAGCAGGCTCCCTGCTGAGCAGAGAGCCTGATGCGGGGCTTGATCCTAGGACCCTAGGATCATGACCTGAGCCTAAGGCAGACACTTAATTGACTGGGCCACCCAGGTGCCCCTCCTCAATGCATTTTATCTGCATACAGGATAAACGGGGGAAAGTAATACACTCAGTTCCATTACCCATCCAATAAATAGCTGAGCCAAGACTTGAACTCAGATCTACCTAATCACAAAATCCGTGTTCTTTCCACTATGGCATATGGAGGTCAGCTTGCTTTAAGCTGATGATTTTCATTATTTAGGTCATCTGAATAGTTTTAGGGCTTCCTAGAAGGAGAATGCATAAAATCAATGTCTCCCACCCTAAGTGATTCCCCATCTAGGGGCAAGAATTTGCAATCTGACAGAGGTGGATCCAGAGGTCCTTCCAACCAGGTGGATCCATCCATTGGATCCAGAGGTCCAGTCATAAATACAACTTTTCATGTGGCCTCAAAAATCCTTTTAGTCTTCCAACCGGACTCTGGATGTGGGTGTCATCCTTGTGTCAAGGATGAACCATGGACACCCAAGTAGTCTTCAGCATGCAACTGTAGATGGCCAAGGTCTCTGTTCATAAGACTGGTTATCTGCCTCTGGTTCCTTTCTTAGTTAAAAATAGATACTAACTATAAGTGTTAGCCATATACAAATAGATACCCTCAACCCTACAATGGGGCATGATGTCCAGCCAAGTTCTTGTCAGTCCTTCATCCCTGTCTTGGGCCTCACTCTATCCTCCTTGGTTACTACTCAGAGACATGTTGTATATGGATAGATTTCCCAGAAGAATGGGCCACAACAATCCAACACCAGAGCATCTGCCCAATGTCCAGATTTCCAGCTGCTGCTATTTCCAGCCTACCCAAGCTAAGGAAGAATGGAGATTGTGACTAACTCTCTTCCCACAATCTCATTGCCATCTGAACCTCCCAGCCTCTCTTTCCAGAGCTAGCATTCGTGGTAAGTACCTCCTTAGTACAGATGTTCTCAATAATCCTGTGTACCCATCTGGCATCAAACCTATGTCAGGATATTATAAATGTTTATGCAGGAAGTACCACAAATTGATATTACCTCTCCTATTCAGAACTGCAAAGAACCAGTCCTAGCCAAGTTGTATTGATCAAGATGATGGTTAGTATTAGGACAGTTTTCCTATTAATACTTTCTAATGTAACTATCTCAGGCTTGGGAAGGCTGAGACTTCTGATAAGCACAGATATGCTGTATTTAAATAATTGCATAAACAGATTTGATTGGTGATGACTACTTCACTAATCTTACAAAGTAGGAACGGTGCTAGTTTAAGAGCACTTCAACACCATTGCCAAACTAGTCGAGGCTTAAGACTAGACAGTCCTTTGCTCTGAATAATGCATGCAGCTTTACAAACATGCCTCAGATCTATTTGTTTCTTTAATCCAATTGGATTCAACTGGGACATGCTTCCATACTTATACTTCTATGATTCATGGTCATAATAATAAGCCTTCTATAATCCTGAAGCTTAAAGGGCTTTGGCACCCTGGCCTGGGGAACTCATCAGGTTTGGTGGAAACAGGGTTGGTCCTAACATCAGAAACTTTATCCTGAAGTCATGTGGCAGCAAATCATGGCCTGCTCCTCCTTTCTTCCTCCATCTCTCTCCATATTGTCTTTTGAAAATTGATGAACACATAGCCTATTGAATTAAAGCTAATTTTAGTTCCAAAACCATTAAGAAATAAGATCCTGGAGGGAATTTTAAGTAATTTCATTTCAGCTGATTAAGATGTTTAGATACAATGCATCACATTTGGAAACATTGTCAAAGTCAAAAGCACACTAAGTATACTGTGTCCTAGGAGCTAACAGATTGGTGGTGGTATCTATTTAAAATTTTTGATAACTCAGTAAAAAATTCCTTGAAAACTTTCCTAATTCCTTAGTCATAAGAGCAAGTTCTAGCGTCCCAAGGCAACTGTGGGATAGATTACCATCTATCAAGGATAAGTTTGCCTATGGTTATTTTTACAGCTTGCCTTGGACTTAGACCTAGTCTTGTTTCTAAGCCTGTTGTGGTTACCATTTGAATTAGTTTTATTTAGTGACTTATATTCCCTGCATTTCAAGAATCATGTAGCCATGTACACTGAGTTTATTACCAGCCTATCCCATGTAACAGGGAGTAAAGAGACCCTGAAGAAGAGATGTTAAGTCCACTATACAAAAATAATATCATGTCCAGAGTTCCATAATCAAGCACTTTATAAATTACCATTAGCTACTTTTTACATACCACCCTATGCAAAGAAGACCAGATGAATATTGTTATCCTTGTGGTGCTTACAGCCCTCTGTAAGACAGAGAATATTTCTTAAATTCTTCTTATGTGTTACACATTTCATTAAATTCTGGCTTATTCATTTAATCCTTAAGAATAGGCACTGTGATTATCCCTCACTTTAAAGATGAGAAAACTGAAAATTTAGAGGCATTAACTAATTTGCCCAAGATAATATATCCAGGATATTTTGGAATTGGTATTTGAACCAAGTTAGTGTGATGATAACCACCTTTTGACCCTATTGTATGGAAGGGTGATGTGTAGTTTTTACATGAAAGAGGACTGTGCAATATTTTTGATATCACAAAGAAGACTTTATCTGCCTTTGATCAGAGAACTAGTGGAGCTATTGGGAAAGAGCCTACTGTGTGCTGATTAGATCCCAGCCCTATTCCCACAAGTGCGGGCCAAGAGGAGGGAGAAAGGGGTGCCCAGACACAGAGCCATGCTGGGTAGCATTGGGAGTTAAGGGGAGGTTGTGTTCAAAGGCCCACTATGCCCTTCCTAAAACAATCTCTTCTTATTTGGAGCACTGTTCCACCTGCCCACCTTGATACAGTGTTCCAGTCATTAGGGTATAGTGTAACGGGCAGAGAATTTGTTGTCAGAAAGACAAGAGTTCAAATCTTTGCCCCATAATTTGCCAGTTTTTTATCAAAATAATATAACCCCAAATGTCTGAATTTTAATTTTATCATGTGTAAAATGGGGATCTTAATACTTACGTTACAAACATATTATAAAAAGACAAGACATAAGGGAGAAATGGGTGAGATATGAGCTGCCAAGCTTGAGGCCTGCCATGTAGGGTGTGCTCTGTCAGAGAAAGTTTCTCCCTTCTCAACTCTGCTCTCAGGGAAAGTTCTCACATGACTCTGTTGTACTTTCATACAAGCACATTCCAAACCAGGCTTTCTTTCTCAAAAGGTCAGCTAAACACAAGGTTCGACCTTTCACTGGCTTCTTCCCTTCAAGGGATTTCAAATGTCAGACATTTTACTATGGGTGTTTGGGGGGGGGGGCACTTTTAGTGTACAAAATTCAAATCCAGAGAAGGTGATTTTTCTACTTCTTATTCAAGGCCTAGGGTCTTTGAATCAGTGAGATAGTCCTAAGCACTATGGGAAAAGGGAGAGGCCAGAGTCCCAAGACAGGTCTCGAAGGAAGCCAAACCCAACACCTCAGCCATAACCTCTGAGCTGTAATGGAAATGTGAGGGTCTGTGGTTATTTCAAACTCTAACGTGACGTTTCCATCTGCCTGGACAATGATTCAAGGCACTGTGCTGCTCTGCAGACATACGCAGAAGTCGTGGTATTTCCAAAGAGCCTCCTTCCCATCAGTAGTGTTGGCTGTAATCAGTAAGTGGAATTAGAGAATCAGTAGCATGGGCCCCTTTCCTTAGGCCGTTCACCATAATGTTATTTGCTGATCATTGCCAGGAACACAGAAAACATTCTGATGATCATTTCAGTTATTTGAATACACTTTAGAGTTAAATTCTTCCTCTTTGCCCAAAAATGCACCTCAACAACTAAAGATCATTGGGTATAATTCATCCCACTAACATCTTCTTTCTTTCCTTCCTTCCTTTCTTCCTTCCTTCCATCCATCCATCCATCCATCCATCCAATCTTCCTTCCTTCCTTCCTTCCTTCCAATCTTCCTTTCTTTCAATTCAATTAGCCAACACCTAGTATGTCATTAGTTTTTGACATCTTTCTTTTCAATTCATTTTTCTTCCACCATCTCCTCCACTGTTTCCTCATATTGCTCATATTCTACCCTCTTCCTCCTCCTCCCCCCCTCCTTTTTTTAAGAAAGAAAGGGTCAGTGTGGCAAAAAGTCTTTTTCCTCCCCTCTGTTTGGACTTCAGATCTTTGATGCAAGACCAAGAGAGAACTGGTTATTTTTGCCGGACAAGGCACTTTTTGAGCTAGACCTTGAATAGTTACTGAAAGCACTGAAATCAGGGGTGCCTGGGTGCCTCAGATGGTTAAACTTCTGCCCTCGGCTTAGGTCATGATCCCACGTCCCTGGGATCCAGCCCCGCCTTGGGGAGGGGGGGGTCCCTGCTCAGCAGGGATTCTGCTTATCTCTCACCCTCTGTCCCTCCCTGCCCCTCACTCACGCTCTCTCACTCCTGCTATCTCTCTCAGATAAATAAAATCTTAGAAAAAAAAAAAAGAAAGTAATGAAGTCAGCATTTTGTGGTCCACACACAGGAGGGATGGGTAATTAGAAATCATCCCTCCTGCCCAAGTTCAAGTGTTCAACTTGTCTGGAGCCCAGGTTCATAAAGGGAAGTGGTAGAAGACAAAGATGGGAGAGGGAGATTTGTGTTGATAGATTCATACTGTTGGGTGGGGGGAGATGAATGGCAGGGACCGTCCTCACCCCCCATGACTCTGTTCTCCAAATCAAGCTCTCTTTTGGGTACTCCCTTCTATGTGATCTGTTGGGGGACAGCTCCTCAGGACTGAACCAACCATATAATATTGCTCAGTGTCAAAAGATTAAGGGAAAAAGACCAGAAAGGAGAAAGAGCAGAAGATATGATGTGGGTTAAGAGCCAGCGTGATGCCATATCTCACCCTCCTACTTCCATGTGGTCTCTTCTACACCTCTGTTTTTGAAATAGTTACCAAGGCTGCTAAAGAGGGGCCCATTTTGTAATAGATAAAATCTGTGATTGGGAAGAGGAGAACTATGGTGATCTTAGGACTTTTTCAGCAAAAAGCAATACAAGGTCAATTTGGTCATCAGAAAATGAACTTCCAATTAATAATCTGAAATCAAAGATACTGGAAACATTTTATGTATTTTGAATGGTGTTTTGCATTCAAGGTATAGCAACACATCTCCCAGTTAAAAAAATTTTTTTTAATATAATTTTTTATTTTTTATAAACATATATTTTTATCCCCAGGGGTACAGGTCTGTGAATCACCAGGTTTACACACTTCACAGCACTCACCAAAACACATACCCTCCCCAATGTCCATAATCCCACCCCCTTCTCCCAAACCCCCTCCCCCCAGCAACCCTCAGTTTGTTTTGTGAGATTAAGAGTCACTTATGGTTTGTCTCCCTCCCAATCCCATCTTCTTTCATTTATTCTTCTCGTACCCACTTAAGCCCCACATGGATGGAACTAGAGCGTATCATGCTTAGCGAAAAATTTTTTTGATAGGCTGATATCATAATGATTAAACACATAAAACATCAAAGCCAAAATTTATGGGTAAAATACAGTGCATTCTAACAAAAGTACCATTTTCATAAACTAAGGTGCAGTAGGGTATTTTTTGTTCATTTAAAGGAAAATATGCATTGTTTATGTGTGTATGTAATAAATATAGTGGGTCCAATAAACTCGATCTAAGTTATTTAACACTGTTAGTAAAGTAAAAATAGTAAACATATGTGTAAAAAAGAACAATTGGCATCAGTTGTACGTACAACTCCTTTTTTGTGTTTATTAATAAAATAAAGTATCAAGATTTTTATCAGTGTATTACTAATAGTCATTGAGAATCTGTATAGTTATGGATAATCTGAAACTTTTCTTTATTTAAAATATTATTTGAGGGGCATCTGGGTGGCTTAGTCATTGGGTGTCTGCCTTTGGTTCATGTCATGGTCCCAGAGTCTGGGATCGAGCCCCATATCAGGTTTCTTGCTCAGTGGGGACCCTGCTTCTCCCTCTCCTACTCCCCCTGCCTGTGTTCCCTCTCTCGCTGTCTCTCTCTCTCTCTGTCAAATAAATAAAAATCTTTGGAAAAAAAAAAACATTATTTGGCTTATAGTTTATTATTATTATTATTTACTTAAGTGATCTCTACATCCCCATGGGGTTTGAACCCACAACCCCAAGATCAAGAGTCATACACTCTTCCTATTGATCCAGCCAGGTGCCCCAATTGACTTCGAATTTTAAAAAGAATTTGGCCAGATTTTCTTTCCTATTGACCAAATTTGTAAGGCTTACTTCTCAACACTGTTCTCCTATACTTCAGATGTTATTGAATGGAAAAAATAAAGCTCAAATATAAATTTAGTTTCACTGTTCAGAAAGACAAATAAGTTGCCTTGATACATATAAATCCTCTGTTCTCCAAGGCTGTCAGAAAGGTAAGTGTTTCTTTTATTAGTTAAGGAAATAAGTAGTTACATGACTCAGTCTTTGGTATAGGAAAACAATTGAATGAGATTTCTTTCAGGCATCAGTAATAGAGAAAAATGTTGAAGTATCACATTACTTTTTAAAAAGAGGAATCTAATAAACTATTTTCTAACAGAAATAAATATGTTTTCTTGTGACTGAGAACAAAATCAATATTACATATTCAACTAATGTTCATGTGACCTAGTAGTCTTTCTTTTCTTAAATGAAATATTTTATCAAAGTCAACTAAAAATTTAACCTAAACAAGTAGATTTTGATATTTGTTTGGGTGAGGATAGGAAAGGCTTTCACTTTTGTGCTAATGCTAAGAAAAAGCATGATAAAATAATAATTATGCTTATCCATGAGATAATTGAGGAATGGTAGACAGAGGGAAGCCCAAATGAACTGATTAGTAAAGAGACAGCTGTTCCTCAGAGTCCCAAGTCTCTCATGGTTCGCCTCCCCCTCTGATTTCCCCCAACTAATTTCTCTCCTTCTCCCAATGTCTCTGAGAAACAAACTGAGGGTTTTGGAGGGGATAGAAGTGGGGGTTCGGTGAGCCTGGTGGTGGGAGCACTGGGTTTGGTGCATAAACAATGAATCTTGGAACACTGAAAAGATCAAATATAATTAAAAAAAAAGATAGATGTTCTTAAATATATTGTGAGTTGTGACAGCTTCCTGGGGAGCACTGAGGGGGCATGGTTCTGGGTGCAGAAAGGCTGAGGAGAGGGGCTGCCAGATTTACTTGGGAGAAAAAGGACCAGCTGGATTCTGGGTGTTGATTAAAGCAAGCAAGATAGATTGAGGTCTGGTGTACTCCCAAACACAGTATTTTGTGTGGTCTGAAATTCTCTCTGCTCCCTTCTAAATTTTCTTTCGCAGGGCAATGAAAGACCTAGAAGCAGGAAAAATTTGTGCAGTTTTCCATATTCTCACTAGGTGTGGAACTGAGAACCCTCTTGTGTTAAGTCTAAGGGGGAATCTCAGCCCACCTCTTGGTTCAAATTATCTTATTAAATCTGAAATTCAATTCCAGATGGTATTAGTCAACTTGGGCAGTAATAACAAGTACCATAGACTGGGTGGCTTAAACATCAGAAATTTATTTTGTCACAGTTCTGAGAATTGGGAAGTTCAAGATCAAGGTGCCAGTAGGGATAATGTCTGGTACAGATTCTCCCCCTTGGGATGCAGGTGGCTGCCTTCTCACTTTGTGCTCACATGACCTTTCCTTGGTTCATTTGTGGGCCACTAGCATGGAGGAGAACTCTCTTGGTATCTCTTCTCATAAGGGCTCTACTCCTATATGATTAGGACTCCATTTTTATAACGTCATTTAACCTTAATTACATCCTTGTAGGCCCTACGTCAAAATACATTCATATTGGGTGCTAGGGCTTCAGCATAGAGATTTGAGGGGAGACAAGTTGCTTCAGGGGAGCCGGATCATTTCATCAAACCAAAGATAATTTTTCTTGACCTTTAACATCTAATGGAATTTGCTTTGCTAGTTGTTGGACTTGGTTGGGACCTATAACTCTTTTCTTCTTTCCCTTTGTTTTCCTTCTATAATGGGAATGTCTACTCCATGCCTGTCCTACCATTGTATTCTAGAAGTATATTTTTCAGTTTCATAGAATCACAGCTAGAGAAGAATTTTACCTCATGCTGAATCATAACTCAAAGCTCATCCACATCTGATTTAGAAATTTAGGTAAAACTTTGGAATTTAGATTTGATGCTGAGAATTGGGAAGTTCAAGATCAAAAGTTAGGACTTTGGGGCTGTTGATATAGAATGAAGGTATTTTTGTATGTGATAAGGACATGAATTTGGGAGAGTGTTAGGGGTGGAATGCTGTGGATTGAATTGTGTAGCCCCCAAATTCATATACTGAAGCTGTAACTTGCAGCGTGACTATGTTCAGAGAAAGGACCCGTAAGGAGGTACTTAAGGTTAAGTGAGTTTGTAAAAATGGGCCTTGATCAGATAGAATTAGTATTCTTACAAGAAGAGATACCTCAGAGTTCTCTCTCTTGCTATCCTTCCCACCACCACACCAACAGTGTATACACACTGAGAATAGGCCATGTGAGTACTTAGCTAGAAGGCAGCCACCTGAAACCCAAGGGGAAAGCCCTCTCCAGACATCTCCCTGCTGGCACATTGATCTTGAACTTCTCAGCTGCAAGAACTCTACGAAAATAAATTTCTGTTGTTTAAGCCCCCAGTCTGTGGTATTCTGTTGTTGCAGTCTGTGCAGACTAATTCACAAGTCAAAATGACTTTTGGAGAACTATGAATGACCACCTCATTACTTCAGCTGCCAAAATAGGACTTTGTATTCTCTGGGAGAAGATAAATAAACCAAAGAAACCTCCCAAATTGAATATTTTTCAAATTTCACTGATTTTCAATAGTGTCTGTTATGAAATAAAATGTGATTAGATAGAAAAAGAAACAAAAAATGTGACCTACAATTAAGTAACCACACACAGACACACAAACAGAAGACCCATGGATGATCCAGATAACGTCACTTGCAAACAAAGACATCATCATAACTATTATAAATATGTTCAAAGTTTTACAGAGACATAAAAAAGTGATGGAATGGAAAGAACCAAGATGCCCTTCAAAGGACAAATGGATAGGGAAGATGTGGTCCATATACACTATGGAGTATGATGCCTCCATCAGAAAGGATGAATACCCAACTTTTTTGTTGTTGTTGTTGTTTGTTTTTTTTTAAATTTTAAATTTTTAATTTTTTATAAACATATATTTTTATCCCCAGGGGTACAGGTCTGTGAATTGCCAGGTTTACACACTTCACAGCACTCACCAAAGCACATACCCTCCCCAATGTCCATAGAGACAAACCATAAATACCCAACTTTTGTAGCAACATGGACAGGACTGGAAGAGATTATGCTGAGTGAAATAAGTCAAGCAGAGAGAATCAATGTTCATATGGTTTCACTTATTTGTGGAGCATAACAAATAGCATGGAAGACAAGGGGAGATGGAGAGGAGAAGGGAGTTGGGGCAAATTGGAGGATGAACCATGGGAGACTGTGGACTCTGAAAAACAATCGGAGGGTTTTGAAGAGGCAGGGGGTGGGAGATTGGGTGAGCCTAGTGGTGGGTATTATGGAAGGCACGTATTGCATGGAGCACTGGGTGTGGTGCATACACAATGAATTCTGGAACACTGAAAAGAAATTAAAAAAAAAAGTGATGGAAATAAATGGACAATGAAAACTGCCAAAAGGCACCTGATGGAAATCATAGACCTGAAAAGTATCTGAAATACAAAATATTTTGGATGAGTTTAAGAGCAGAAAGAACAATGTAGGAAAAATCACCAGATTAATAGGAATAATCTAAAATGAGAGTTTAGCAAGAAAACAGGATGAAAAGCATTTTACCTGTGGCCTGGGGGACAATATCTAATGTGTATATAAACTGGAGATCGAGAAGGAGAGGAGAGAGAATGGGGTGCGGAGGGGATGCTTGAAGAAATAATGGCCTAACATTTCCCTAACATTTGTTAGGGGAAACATTAAGCCACACATCTGAGATTCTCTGCACACCCAAGCAGGATAAACACAAAGTAAACCACAAACAGATACCTCATATTCAAACTGCCGATAACCACAGACAAATCTTCCAGGCAGCTGGAGAGAAAGAGATGCTTTCTATACTAGAGAGCAACAAGAAGAGTGATGGGGGACTTCTCATCAGAAACAATGTGAGTCAGAAGAAAACAAAATGACACCTTCAGAGCGCTAAACACTCAGCCACTCTAATTCTACACCAAGCTAGCAGTCCTTTAAAAAATGGAAATGAGAAGATAAAGGCATTTTTAGATAAACACAGCCAGGAGAATTTGTCCCTAGAAGAACTGCATTCACTATTCAAGAGAAATGACATCAATTGACTTGAACAGCACAGAAATAGTAAGCCTGTGAGTAGGTAGAGATGAATATTTTCTTCAAATTATTTAAAAGATAATTGGCTATGGAAAGCAACCCCGTATTTTATTGAAAGAGTTATATGATAATGTTAAAATAAAATATATAATATCAATAACTCTAAAGAAGACAAAGGGTAAATGGAATTATACTGTTGTAAGATTTTTATATTATGCATGAAATAACATAATATTAATTCCAAGATCTAAATCTCTTCTAACATGTTGCAACTAAGACCGGGGCTAAAAAACCAAGGCCTGACCTTCATATTAATATAATATATTTCTCCCAAAAGACACAAACAAAGCGTATTTTGAAGGGCTGCTGATGTTAGAGCCACGACTTTGGGGTCAGACAGATTTGGGTTTAATTCCTGATTTCCCACTTTCTCTAATGAGTGCATATATCTTCTTTGGTTATTTCACTTCTCTGAGCTTGTACCTTTATCTATAAAATGGGTAGAAGTGTGTCTAGCTCATTGTTTCTATGAGGATTACTCCCAACTATGCAGCCAAGAATACTTTATCCAGTAAGTTGACATTCAGAATGGATGGTGAGATAAAGTGCTTCCAAGACCAGCAAGATTTAAAAGAATATGTGACCACCAAGCCTGCACTACAAGAAATATTAAGGGAGGTTCTATAAAAGAAGAAAGGACTCCCAGCTAAAAACATGTTTACCACTCTGTCAGCACAAAGTAGCCATTCAAAATCGTAAGTGTTTGAAGTGCCATTCAGTCTTTTGGCAGGTCTCCAAGGGGGTATTTTCCAAATAAACATGAGATGGAAAGTCCTATAATGAGGTAGGTGCCCATACTTTCCTGCTGAAGAGGGAATTTTCTGGATCTCCATTTTGAGATTAGATTTATGGCCTGAGGTAAAGTATACCTTAGCAGTCTTCAGCTTCTCATGAAACCTTGGGTAAGGAACACTGCAAAGCTTGTCTCAGCCAAAGTTTAAGCCCCTTGAACTTAAACTGCACCTGGATTGACAGACATGGCGTACAACTGATGGTCTCATCATCGGATTCTGATCCTTGAACAAGTATGACAATTGGCAATAGGTTTTGCCATATGGCTTAACTTGGAAAAAAATGGTTCTTTACCTCTTGTGAAAAATGGCTATAGAAATGAGTATCCGTACATTTCTGCGATAGATACCATCAAAACCTGAGCTGCAGTGATGTGGATAAATAATTTAGTGGTGTAATAAATTTTTTTCATATCAAGGAGTCTAAAGTGGTTTCCCGAGGGTATTTCAGAATGGTCTACCTACATCAAAGTGACTAAAGAAATAATGTGTTGTACTAGTGGATTGACACAGCAAATCTCCATTTCTTTTTGCTGTAGCTTTCAGAGGGAAAAAGTTCTGGATTAAGCATAAGCAAGTGAATCAGATAATGCTTGCCTCAGGAAATTCTTTTCAGTTTAAATATAACTAATTTTTAGCCAACCAAAGAAATCTTTTTCACTTGGGAAGATTGTATTTTTGCAATGTGTAAGGCAATAACTCATTCCTATGTTGCTTACAGTGTGATTAAAAATACTTAAAATATAATTATACTTTGGTCTTATAGATGGAAATATTTTGTGTGATGATCTGTAATTTTCTTTTCCTTGTCATCTTGTTGAATTAGATGAGTTCTCACCCCCAAACCCAGACTGATTAAAAATAATTACTGAGCACCTAGTATATGCCAAATGCTGGAGACAGGAATGGGTGAGATCTTGTCTCTTCCCTGAAGGAAGTTATTGAGAAGGGCAAGGAGCTTAATGAACAACTCAAAGCTGGAAGAAATTAAACTTGGAGAAAGAAGACAGTGGAAGTTTCCCAGAATGGTGGTAATGAAGCTAATCCTAAATAGCAGCTAAGACAAAGGCAAGGGAACAGTATTTCAAGAAAGAATGGCACTGGCAAAAAGGAATGTCAGACTTCAGTAAATTTAGGGAATGAATGATCATAGTTCAAATTAAAATTATGGGGAGATAGAGTTCAAAGACAACCTGATAATGGACAACCCTAAATGATTAGCTTTGCATTTTTCTTAAAAATTTCCATGCAACAAGGAGCCAGCAGTGATATGAAATGATCAAACTCATGTTTTGGAAAGCGTCTTAGAACACCATGGCAGACCTGGAGAAAGAGTCTCTGGGGATTCAAATAAGATTTTAGAACTAAAAAGCACTGTACATTTATTGTTTGAAAATATTATCATGAGTGTTTTGGGTGGTAGGAGAGACCAGAGATGGGGCACTTCTCTGACTCCCCTCCCTGGTGAGGCCCCACAGAACTGGAAAGGAGGCTCTGTTATCTGGAGTGTTGCTCAGTGCGCACACACTGATCTCCTGATCATCAGGAGATGATCAGTGTGTGCCCAGAGTTCCCGAGCTGTCTTTGTATAACACCCTGTAGGTGAATGGTTAAGACAGAGGCACTCTACAGGTAGGACTTGAGACTTAGGACCAACACATTTCAGTAAGTAAGTCACAGAAATTAATGCAAGAAATAGCATCCAAAGTGGCAGAAATGAAAGGAATGTGGACCAATTCCAGAGGGGAGAGGCTGACAGCAGCATGTTATTATGTATTTAACCCCATATATATTTCTTTAAAGGACTAGGTCCAAATAGCCAGGCTAGATGAGAGATGATGAAGGTGTGACCCACCAGAGACTCCGTGTGGGTCAGAGAGGAGAGAAAAAAATTCCAGATTTATTAGGGAGACTTAATATCTTATAATACAATTACTTAGTTTTCAGAAAAAAATCCAAAGTCATTTGTCCCAAATTAAAGACCGTTTCTCTCCCTGCCTCCAGCCTGGGTCCAGTCTTCCCTCACCTACTTTAATTTGTGACCCTTTATTTTAAATGACCTAATGTGACTGTTCTCCAGTCTTGATGTTTTTCTTTCCTCCTTGAGACTGCATCCACCCATCTTTTAGGACCACTGGTCAAGCTCAAGTCTTTCAAAGTTTCTACGAGTTTTTGGTGCATAAGCTGCAAATGATATTCTCTCACTGAATTGCTACCAAACTCTTGGGCCCTTTTTTGAGGTTACTATTTTCTTGTAATATATCTATTTGTGCATGATTATTTTCCCTATTAGACTCTAAGCCTCTTAAGACATGTACCTTGTCCCACTTCTCTTGGCATTATCAAATTCTGTTTTCCACCTCATAGGACCTTCATAAATATTTGATGAGTTAATATAAGAAGGACCATCTTGGTAAAACATATGACCATGAATAACTTTAAGATTAGACATTGGGTAAGTGCCCAAAAGGACCATCTATATTTTGAATTAATTGAAAGTTGCATTGTCCAGTATGGTACCCAGTAGCCACATATTGTTATTTAATTTCAAATTAAGATTAAATAAAAAAATTAAAAATATGTTCCTCCTTCTCACTAGTACATTTGAGGCACTCAGTAGACACATGTGGCAAGTAGCTAGGATATGGGCATTTTCAGCTCACAGAGAGTCATACTGGACTGTACTGGTCTAGTTCCTGGTATTTCCAAGTTTCCAAATCTTAGTTCCTAAGCTCTGTCTTCAAACTTACTTTTTCCTCTGGTCATTCCGTGTTTGATACAGGGAGGAATGATGTCTCACCTTTTTTGTTTCTATTGAAAACACTTCATGTATTTTGCATTAATTACAAAATGCCTTAATTTCTTTGTGAGTTATTTATATGAATGATTATATCAACATTGTTTCAGACCATAATAGATGAAATTTTTCTACTTTAAAAGACCACTTGGGTTAAGAGTCACTTATGGTTTGTCTCCCTCCCAATGCCATCTTGTTTCATTTATTCTTCTCCTACTCACTTAAGCCCCCATGTTGCATCACCACTTCCTCACCTGGGGATAAAAATATATGTTTATAAAAAATAAAAAATTAAAAAAAAAAGACCACTTGGGTTAAAAATTAAAACATCATTGTCTAATGCTTTCATCTGTCTCAATCTCCAAATTTGGCTTTTCGGACCTACCCTGTTTAGGAAGCTGTTAGTTGAGTTGCTCTATTCAGATATTCTAATCTGGCAGTCCTAGATAAGCAAAGTCTCCCACTGGTTGTGTGCTTCTACTAATTTTATCAAGTCAGTCAGTTAGTTCATTTATCCTTTGTTTATAAGCATTTTTAGTGAGGTTTGAGGCAATATAATTCATCCTCTTTGAATGTAGAATTCAGTGGTTTTTAGCAAATGTGCAGAGTTGCACAACCTCCAGGATAGTCTAATTTTAGAACATTTGCCTCACCCTAACAAGATCCACTGAGCTCTTTTGCATTCACTCCCTGTTCATACCCCAGTCTCAAACAACTTCTAATTATTTTCTATTCCTATAGATTGCCTTTTCTGGTCATTTCATATCAATGGTATTGTGCAATATGTAGCCCTTTGTGTCTGGCTGATTTAAATTAGTGTAAAGTTTTTGAGATTCATCTATGCTTGTAGCATACATTAGTATACTGCATTCCCTTTTATTGCCAAGTACTATTTTATTGTATGGGATAAATGACATTTTGTTTGTCCATTCATCCGCTGATGAGTTGTTGCCACTTTTTGGTCATTATGATTAATGTACAATGATTATTTGAATACCATGTCTTTGTGTGAGCATATGTTTTTAATTCTTGGGCACATACCATCTGACTAGCTTTTCAAGAAACAGATAAACTGTTTTCCAAAGTGGCTGCACCATTTTACATTTCTGTCAGCAAGATATGGTCATTCCATTTCTACACGTTCTCCCACATCCCTGCCACTTGTTAGTGTTTGACTCTCATTGTCATTGTTTGGTTTTCATTTGTATTTATCTCATAACTGATGATGTTGAGATATTTTATGTGCTTGTTGGCCATCTGCATATCTTCTTTGATAAAATGTCTACTCAAATATTTTGCCTATTTTAAATGCAGGCTGTCTTCTTAGTAGTGAGTTGGGAGAGCTCTTTATATATTCTGGTTACGAGGCTCTTATCATATATAATATTTGCAAGTATTTTCTCCCAGTCTCTGGTTTGCATTTTTCACTCTTGTCTTCTCTTCTTTTTAAAGATTTATTTATTTGAGAGAGAGAGAGAGAGAGAGCGAGAGAGCTAGAAAGTGTGGGCATACAGAGGGAGAGGGGGAGAGAGAGAGAGAGGAAGAGAGAGAATCTCAAGCAGACTCTATGCTGAGCACAGAGTCTATCACAGGGCTCAGTTCCTTGACTCTGAGATCGTGAGCTGAGCTGAAACCAAGAGTCAAAGTCTTAACCCACTGAGCCATTGAGGCACCCCTGCATTTTTACTTTCTTGATGGTATGTTTTGAATTTCAAAGACTCTTAATTTTTATGTATTTTAATTTATATCATATTTTTGCTCTTGGGATAGAAAATTATTTAGGAAGAACATCAAAATATAAAAAGTAACCTAATTACCCATTTTATAAATGCATTGCACTTATTCAGATTAAATTGTTTGATAAAAGTGAAACTTAATGTCTTTGTTGGAGATATTAATTTCATTAATATTTAAGAAACAATTCTGGGTACTTGTTCTTTTTTTTTTTTTTTTTTTTTTTTTTTTTTTTTTTTTTTTTAATTTTTTATTTTTTATAAACATATATTTTTTATATACATATATTTTTATCCCCAGGTCTGTGAATCACCAGGTTTACACACTTCAAGCAGAGAAAGACAACTATCATATGATCTCCCTGATATGAGGAAGTGGTGATGCAACATGGAGGCTTAAGTGGGTAGAAGAATAAATGAAACAAGATGGGATTGGGAGGGAGACAAACCATAAGTGACTCTTAATCTCACAAAACAAACTGTGGGTACTTGTTCTTTAAAACAAGGCCTCCCTCTCAACAATATATAGACATGTATCCTGATAGTAATTTCCAGGTAAGTTCTTTTCCTGCGCTTTATCTCCTCCTTTATGTCTCACAAAATGGTCAATATCACCATCACCCTCTGTCCTCAAATTTACCTTTTTTCCTGGTCATTCCATGTTTGATACAGGAAGGAATGATGTCTAATTTTTTTTGTTTGTTTCTATCGAAAATACTTCATGTATTTTGTGTTAATTAAAAAGAGCCTTTAATTTCTCTGTGAGTTCTGTGAGTGATTATACCAAAATTGTCTCAGACCAGAGTGGATGAAATTGTTTTACCTTAGAAGACCACTTTGGTTAAAAATTAATACATCAATGTCTAGGTACAATCTGGACACTGTCGTATGTATTTTATATAAAAAGCTTTTTATTTAATTCAGTTAATTGTTAAGCGGGTATTAGTAGACTCCTCTCCCAGACAAAGAACACAAAACATGAAATTTTAAGAAGCTTACTAACAATTCAGCCATGGGCAAGGGGTTGTGTGTACTCAAAAATTTATACTTTGCATGCCATTTATTCTTAACAAATCTATTTGCAGCCTTTGAGAGAAAAAATGCTTATCCCATGTTTATTCAAATATATTATGTACCTAAAATCACAGGTTTTTTCTGAATCAAGAAGTTGAAATCACTCTCCCAAGAGTACTGTGATCTTAACTGGAAAAATATGGACAGCATTTTCCAAGCAATTAAAAATAATATATAAAAAATATATGTTTATAAAAAATAAAAAATTAAAAAAAAAATAAATACATTAAAAAAAAAAATAATATCCTAAGGTGCTTTGTGATTATTAATCTGTAGTATTGCATAATTTTATAAAGTAATTAAATGGTGTAATTTTGAAATGCTCATCTCATTTGTGGAATTCTTTATCATTTCTGATTTTGTTGCAATAAGCATGAAAAAATAGACTCAGGCAGTGTTAATAGACTTATTTTTAGAATTCCTAATAGATTAACACTGATAGCCTCATCAATCTGTTTGAGTGTCCTTGGCATTTATGGTTCTCCCTGATGGGTGGTATTTATAACTGTCTTAACAAGCAGTTCCAGACAAACCCTCTCTCACATCAGTATTTTTACTTTTTCTAATAGTCAATTCTGTATTTTAATATTTTTAAAGTTCTGTTTCATGGTTCATCATTTGTTGATAAAATCTCTTGACTGCTCCCTTGCTGAAACGAAGATGTCTCTTCTCCCCACTTATCATCACTTTTATTTTTAAATTTTCAACGTTTATGTTCTTATTTGTAACCTTTATTAAGTCTTCTCTGTTTTGTCCAGAAGGACATTCTAAAAGTTTAAATCAATAAAGTGCATTTATTTTATTGAGTAAGTAAAAGTGTTCACTGCAGAGCCTGAGTACCATGACTTAATTTGTTTCTAGTGTAACAGTTTGTTTTATTAAGTTTTTATTTTAATGTAGCAATTTGTTTTCTTCCCCCTGTTGTTTCCAAAATTGCTTAAAAAAAAAAAAAAAAAAAGAAGTCTAGCATTGTTTGTCTTTGTGACGATTTTACATTTTTCCAACATCTCAATAATCCTTTCCAAGCTAGGAACTCCATTCTTTGGGGATCTTGCTTCTGATGGAATTCTACCCTAGATGACACTGACTTTTTAGCCTGCCTTCTCTTCTGCTCTCCTGGGGAGGATACTGAATCTCATTCTTTTTCTTTCTTGGTTTATCCCCTCATTTTATAGGACTATTTATTTAAGTAATTTCCTAAGGAAGAATTGGTGACAGAAAAATCTTCAGGACCCTTTCTACCTAAATATTCTTTTTTTTTCTTTTAATTAACATAGAATGTATTATTTGTTTCAGGGGTACAGGTCTGTGCATCATCAGTCTTACACAATTCACAGCACTCACCATAGCACATACCCTCCCCAGTGTCCATCACCCAGTCACCTTATTCCTCTCTCCCAACCCCCAGCAACTCTCAGTTTGTTTCCTGAGATTAAGAATCTCTTATGGTTTGTCTCCTTCCCTGGTCCCATCTTGTTTCATTAAAAATGTCTTATTCTGAGCTCACTGTTGATTCATACCTTGTCTAGGATAAAATTCTAGATTCAAAGTCATTTCTCTTTAAGGATGTGAGAGGAATTGCTGATGTAAATCAGAGGCCAGCATGATGATGGTTTTTCTTACACAGCTTTTTTTTTCCCCCACTTTGCACAAGCCCTGCCTCCAAACATGTACCAAGGTTTAAAATCTAATCTTTATTCCTGGTGTTCTGAAATTTTGTAAGCATATCTGGCATGAATTTTGTGTTTAAAGTCTTGCTTAGTTAAAAAAAAAATCTTGCTTAGTACTCAGTGGGCCTCTTCAATGGGTTTCTTTCATTTCTGCAAATTCTATTCTATTAATAGTTGTTAATTTTCTTTCAGCCATTTTGTCTGTTCCTTATTTCTCAAATGCTGTTGCTCTTGATTTAAACTTCATCTTTGATAGTTTTTGCTAATAATATGGCTTCTTTCACTGTCATTTGAAATTTCTTGGCTCTCTACCTACATATTTTTATGGAATACTTTGCATGTGGCAATTTTTTTTTTTAATTCAAAAAGTTTCTATTCCTCTCATTGCTTTTTTATTATAGCAATTTGCTTTTTCCCTCTAATTTTTTGGATACAATGACTTCTGAAATTTATGTGCAGTGGTGCTGTATTGTGCTAGCCAGATCCCTCTTCAATCAAAAACATTCATTCCCTCACTCCCTCAAAGTGTGGCTTGCTGAGTCCCTCCCTAGAAATTATACTTGCAACTCTGCAGAGTGGCCTGAATCCAGTAACTGATCCATGTGGGTGATAGGGTAGGATTCAAACCCATAGACGTTGGCCCTTGCTTCAATCCTGGAAGTGTCTGAAGGGCCATCCCAGCTCTGAGCATCCCTGGGGATGTCTGAGGCACCTGTTGCAATTGAATCACATGTCAACCTCTCCTTTTGTCCAAGTCTGCTGTCCACACTTTCTTACTTCTTTCATTGAGGAGTATGTAAATCTTGCTCAAACACTCTGTTTCCCATGGAGCCTGGCCTAAGGCATTATGTGAGAATACTAATTTGAAGCTGTTGCTGCTATTGTTTTAATTCTTCTGTTTTCTAAATGATATCTGTTTTCTTTAGTCATTGTGTGTGTGTGTGTGTGTGTGTGTGGTGTATTTAAACTCTCAAGCACTATTATACATGCCACATTTCTACTTAGATTTTTTTTAAACAAAATATCTCCATTGCTGATGATCCTTTCTTCATGTCGTAGTGTTAAATCATCTTTTTCTTTCCATTCTTACAGTGTGGTCTTCAGAGGAATGGTGGGCTTACACTATATTGAACACAGTCCTCTGACTTTGGTTTAATTTTTAGTAGGATAGTCGTGCTGCTGGTTGTCCTTTGGGGAGTTAAATTTCAATTCTTGAAGAGGTCTTAAAAATGCCACACTTTCCCAAATTTTATAAGGGTTACCTGAGGAAGCTATGTGATGCAAACAAATGTGTCTGGTATAATCTATTTTGGGCTTTGGGACCAGATGAATTATAGCTATTTAATTGTGTTTCTGATACTTATGTAATCAAATAATGACTGTCTCTCTTGCATCAGAGCCTGAACAAGGTGCTGTGTATAAGCAAAAAAGGCAGAGTCTGAATTTATAGCCTAGTGGGAGAGACAAAAATAAAGCAAATAATTTTACCTAAAATAGAAAATGCTTGTTAATAATATGAGCTAGCTTGTAAGTAAATATGAGTAGCTCAGTAAGTAAAACTTACTGAGTACTTACTATGTGTGGTTTTCCTAGTGTTTTACATTTATTAACTAATTAATGTTCACAACAAACATGATGTAGGTCTTATTGTCTTCCCCATTTTATAGATGTGGACACTGAAGCATTTGCCAGTAGGCTCACAGCTGGTGGGTGGGGATGTCAGGATTCAAATCCAGCCTGTGTAGCCTGGACTCAATGACTTTTTAACTGCTTGGCTGCACGGTTTCTCAAGAGAGAGGAGGGAGAAATACACAGAACACAGACGTCAAACTCCTAACAGAACTGGTGGTGATAACCTGAGCAGTTTCGTTTTGTTTTTATGGAGAGAAGGAGATTTGCAGAATTTTTGGCCCTTCATTGACAATTTTTTGGGAAAAGAAATTCCCATGGTAGCCACAGTTCAGAAACTATGCCATTGAAATAAGTGCTTGATGGTCACACCACACAGATGGTACAGCTATGTATGGGGGAAAAAAATTAAAAGATTTTACTGAATTTCTCTAAATAATTCTGAAGATTATAGACTGGATAATTTTACAAGTATATTCAGATATCCTGTTACTTTCTTTTTTGTACCTTGCCTCTTTAAGAAGTGAGTAGTGAAGAAATATTTAAGGATAAAATATTCTACCCACCAGTTTCTCAAAAATTAAATAGAAACAATAAAATGATGGTAAAAATGTGGAAATATGAGAATTCATATACACTGGTGATGGGGGTGTAAATTCAAAGTAAAATCATTTAGCATTTCTTAGTAATGACAATATGTTAATTTTACTTCCCAATCAAGGTATTCTATACCTAGGTATACACCTTGAAGAAAATCTTGGATACAAACCCCAGGAGACACATAGAAGAGTATTCACATAAACTTGTTAACTGTTAAAGGAAAACCCTAGAAATGATGCAAATGCCCATGAGAGATAGAATGGATAAACCAATCATGATAAATTCATAAAATGAGATAAGAAACAGAAGTGAAAATGAAGGAACAGAAGTTACACACACCAAGATAATTGAATTTCAAAAACAAAATATTGAATGAAATAGCAAGTCTAGAATATATATATATATATATACACATACATACGTGTTTCTGTGTGTGTGTGTGTGTGTATAATTTTATTTTTATGGAGTTAAAGACAGGCAGAATTAAATAATTTGGTTGCATTGTGTAAACATCTGATAAAACTATAATGAAACATGTGAGAAGGATGGAAACAAAATTCAGAATAAGAATTATCTGTAGAAAGAAGATGGGGTATAGGATTAGAATTTGACACTCCAGTGTCAAAAACATTGATAACACTTCAGAACTTAAACTGAGTGGTGCTGGGTGTACAGGTATTCCCTTCATTATTATCATTTAAAATATCATATATATTTTATAATAGTCTTATATATACATGATATATTTTATATAAAAATGTAAGAAATAAAATCTTTTAAAATTAGCTTTAGAATTAGATTAAGTAGCTAATATTTCCATGAAAAATTAATATGACATTACTTAGTACATTACTTAAAGTCATAATGCAGAATTCCCTGAATTCTTTCAGATATAAAGTGCAAATAGGCTTTTCACTTAAATACAAAAGGAAAGAAAAACTGCAAAACTGGTAAAATTTTGTCCTTTCTAAAATGGAACTTGATTACTAAAGCCATCTGGATATCTGTGAAGTAAAAATCCTCTGTTGCCTTTGTTTTATTCTTCAAAATGTATGCTAAAAGAGCAGCTAGGAGTCAGCAGGCAGGGAAAGTGGCAAGTGCGTTCCAGAAGGAAAGTGCGACATAGGAAGAATTCTTCTCTGATAACAGTCATGATCTTGTTATCTAATGTGCTTTCCATGGCAGCTTTAACGTAAGATGGACCAATTTATAAAGCCATTTTGCTAAATCCCTAGATGTTTTAAGTAATGATAAGTGTCAAATGCATTTTTAGCACAGGCTGTTCATTTATTCATTAATTCACTCATTCATTTAAGAAATATTTGTGGAGCATTGACCATGTGCTTGTCCTTGTGTTGGACAAATGCTAATGAGCAAGGCAGGCATGGTCCCCGCCATCATGGAAATGAATGTTTAGAAGAGGACAGAGGAAAAAATGGCCAGAATATCTGTCCATCACTCCTGCTGCCTTGAAATGAGGGCTTTTGCCATAGAGCTGTTTTTACATTGTCTACACATCCAGCCCTCAAAATTGGCTTTGGACATGTGAACTCAATGAGATTGTTTATAAATAGATCAGCCAGGATGGGAACAGAATGCATTATATATGGTAGTTCTCTGGACTAGAGGATGTTTTAGGAAGAATGACTCTGTTGAACAAATATGCATAACATTTACCAGGGTCTTTTATGTGTGAGTCACTGAAAAGAATTGGAAAATTAATCCAGTATAGACCTTGTCCTCGGATAGGTAACAGTTCTGGAATCAAAGACTCTCCATCCCCCATCATTGCTTGTTCTTAACTTCTCATATTTGAACTCACTGATCTCATTTTGGGATGCCGAGCTCTAATCTTGCTCTTAGGCCCACGTCAATGAGAGAAATGGCCCTTCTTTCCTTCCTCTAATACCAAGCTATTTCTTGATGCTTACTATTGAGAAACTTTTCCCAACTTATTGTACAGTGATGTTCATTCTCTTCCTTGTCACTCAAAATTTCCCAAATGTACCAAACAGATATCAGTAGTAAAGTCCTGTGTCTCTCGTATATTTTCTCTAACCTCATGATTATTCTGATATGACCATACTTGTTTTACAGATGAGGACAAGGAAACTCAGAGACTGACTGGGTTTCCCCATGATTTATCAGCCCATCAATAGTAGAGGAAGTATTTGACCCTCAATTCTAATTTTGTCTCTCTTTTAATTTTATGCAGAGGACTCAAAAACCAAGTTTGGATTCCTAATTTTTCTTACCTTTTTCTCCCACTTTTTCTTAATTTCTGAGTCTCTACTATAATAGTTCAAAGTTGGCTTGTCCATAGTTGGTAAGACTGGACTCCAATGCCTAGCCCATTTTTTGTTCTGCCTCCTACACCGCTGGTGGATCTCCAGTTCTCCTTTGAGTTTTGCCAATGGAGGCAACCATCAAAGTGAAGTTTTACCTCATGTCCACTTTTAAAATATCCGTATGAACTAGTGAAACAAAGTTTTACCTCTTTTGTACTTCATAAAATCTCAGCCATATAAATATATGAAATCAAAGAAGGGGAGAGAATACCAAGAATGCATTATAGATAGGTCCCCTTAACCCCCAAAAGAAAGAAATAACAGGGGCGACTGCGTGGCTCAGTGGGTTAAAGCCTCTGCCTTCGGCTCAGGTCATGATCTCAGGGTCCTGGGATCGAGCCCCGCATCGGGCTCTCTGCTCGGCGGGGAGCCTGCTTCCTCCTCTCTCTCTGCCTGCCTCTCTGCCTATTTGTGATCTCTGTCTGTCAAATAAATAAATAAAATCTTTAAAAAAAAAAAAAGAAAGAAATAACAAGATGCATGAAAGCTTAGGACTCTAGCAGAATGAGTCCTGAGGCACTGACGCACAGTATAGGCCTTCCCTTCAGTATCCTATAACAAGGAATTACTGAAAGAACTTATGCATTCATTAGTGGTATTCACTTCTTTCGTGCATGCATTCTACAAATATTTGTTGAATAACAACCAAGTGGCCAATATTATTCTGGGCACAAAGGATACAGCAGTAAACCTCAAGGATCAGACACACATCTTTGAGGTTCAGTCTAATGATGGAAGACAGATAATACATAAATGGACAAATCAATAATGTAATGCTGCAGTGATAAAAACAGTGATGAAAATAAAGCGGGGTTATGGACTATGAACTACTAAAGGAGAGAGATGCAGGCAGTTTCTTTCCCAGTCCCTTAATGATCCTAACCTCAAGACCCTATAGTAAGGGTATTTAAGAGTTTGCTCTAATACTCTCTTCTGGAATGTGGGCTGTCCTAGCAGCTTGCTTCTCATCAATAGAAATTGGTAAAGGTGATGAGATATCACCTCATGATTAGGTTTTACGAATTAGTGACTTTTGTCTCACTAGCACTAGCAGTCTCTCTCTACTACTTTTTTTTTTTTTTAAGATTTTATTATTTTATTTGACAGAGAGAGAGCATGCAAGAGAGCACAAGCAGGGGGAGATGCAGAGGCAGAGGGAGAAGCAGGCTCACCACTGAGCAGGGATCCTGACACAGGCTCCATTCTAGGGTCCCGAGATCATGACCTGAGTAGAAGGCAGATGCATAATGACTGAGGCACCCAGGCATCCCTATCTATTGTTTAGATGAAGTCAGCTGCTATGTTGGAGGGGTCCATATGACAGGGGACTAAGGGACAGCTTCGGATTCACAGCTGGGGAGGAACTGAGGTTCCAATCTGGCAAATTTCAAGAAACAGTTTCTGCCAACAACAGGAATGAGGTTGTAAACAGGTCCTTTCTGGGGGTCAAACTTGTGGTTGAGATCCCAGCCCTGATTCGCAAATTCATTGCAGAGAAACTTTGAAGCAGAGGTCCCAGATAAGCCTGCACGGATTCCAGACTCAGAATTATCCCACAGAAACTGTGAGATCATAAATGTGTGTTGTTTTAACTGCCAAGTCTTCAGTAATATCATTATGCAGCAGTAACATTACTGAATTATTTCTTTATATGCTTAAGACTTATAGGAGCCCCTTTTAAGTTGATTACAACAGTGTTGAGCTCATTTGTCATTCATGTTGTGCTGGTACATAATTGGGTTTGCAGTCTCTTTGTGAGGATCATTGATTTTTACCTTCTGAACTAGCATTGGATCACTTGGATCCTTTTTTAAAAAGTCAGTTATCTAATTCATTGGCGCAAAATTATGTCAGTTGCTAAGAGAACCAGCTTTAAGGAGGTCTTTTTCAGTTCCCACATTTTTTGGCTTCTTTTTCAGTTACAGGGTTATTCATAAATGGGTACCATTACTAATGTTTAAATACACTAGGATATAACACCGTGTCATATTCCATTTTTCTTTAAAACATTTAGGACTTATTGGGGTTCTTGTTCTACAGAAAATTCCATGCTTACAGAAATAGTAACGGTGCTCATGTTTCAAAAAATCACACAAGGTCTATTCTGTTACAGCCCCATGGGAGCCCACTTGAAGGTTTGTGTGCATAGCCTATGGTTGACAGCTAGGGGTTGGTTTGTAGATATTACCATTCAAACATTTTTGGTACCATTTCCTAGAATGAGTTCAACATATGTGCTACCTCATAGTTTCCAGGCTCAGCAGCGACCAGGAATTCTTCAGTGGAAACAGCTGGGTCTTCATCTGCTCTATCACTTAAGCAGAGCCTCTACAAACTGACATGTTACTCCAAGGAAAGATTTTAGCTATTATCTCCTGCCATCCCTTGTGCCCTCACTTTGGTTAGGGTGTGCTGTCTACCTGTGTCAAGCATCTGGCACCCAGAGAGCAGAAACAGAAAGACACACAAAGCTGACACCCTCTTAATGGGATGCAATATGACCCATAGTGTTCTGGTATCCAGATCTCCGACCAGCATGCACCAGTATTCTACAGGAAATACAGAATAAGAACCTATCTATCAATATGTGGTCGGCATGATCAACTTCTAGGCACTTGTAAGCAAAAATAGAGATCAAGTCAAGTTGCTGCCCAGTCTTCAGAGAGCAAGAAAACTCCAGGATTAAATACTGCTTTTGGAAACTTGTTCTGTATTTTAGGCAGGATGGAACAAGAAAGATTCCCAGAGGTCGAAAGTGCTTATGCTATCTAAGAAACTATGGTTCACAAAGCAATTTATTACTATTGCTATAAATATACAAGACCCTCTGACTAGGACAAAGGTCATCCTTTGGGACTGCCTCAAATGGTATATTACTTTTCTTTCCATGGATTCTCTTATGTGATGCCCACAAGCTTCTTTCTATGGATAGATAATAGATAGAGAGATATCCATGTCTATAGTTTTTAAAAATACATGCTTTCCTCCAATCTTAGAAGACTTATTTTTTTAAAGAATAAACATTTTATGGGTAGAATTAGTGAAGATTTAGAAGTTAAACTGTCTGGGTTGGTGGGGAGTAACACTCTGACTCTTAATTTCTTAACTCTTACTCTTGAGTTGCCCCAATGGCTCTGAACCTCAGTTTTTAAAAATCTCTTAAATAGTGTTAGTAACACCAGCCCTGTGAATTATTATGTGCAGTTTCCACATTTTCTTCATCTGTAAAATGAGAAAATAAGACATTCTTAAAGGGATTTTTAAGGATGAGAAGAAATGCCCATGTGAGGTGGCACCATCAGAACAATGCCTTGTCCATAGAAAGCACACAGTAAACATGAACTATTATTATAACCTCACAGTACTATAATCTTAAAGTCATCTTAGATCACCTTCAAAATGATGTGAGTGGGGGCGCCTGGGTGGTTCAGTGGGTTAAGCCGCTGCCTTCGGCTCAGGTCATGATCTCAAGGTCTTGGGATCGAGTCCCGCATCGGGCTCTTTGCTCAGCAGGGAGCCTGCTCCCCTCTCTCTCTCTCTCTCTGCCTGCCTCTCCATCTACTTGTGATCTCTCTCTGTCAAATAAATAAATAAAATCTTTAAAAAAATGATGTGAGTGATGGCATCAGGGAAGTACAAATCAAAACCAAAATGAGATATAACCTCATAGCAGTCAGAATGGCTAAAATTAACAAGTCAGGAAATGACAGATGCTGGTGAGGATGCGGAGAAAGGGGGACCCTCCTACACTGTTGGTGGGAATGTAAGCTCATGCAACCACTCTGGAAAACAGCATGGAGGTTCCTCAAAAAGTTGAAAATAGAACTACCCTATGACCCAGCAATCGCACTACGGGGTATTTACCCTAAAGATACAAATGTAGTGATCCAAAGGGGCATGTGCACCCGAATGTTTATAGCAGCAATGTCTACAACAGCCCAACTGTGGAAAGAACCTAGATGTCCATCAACAGATGAATGGATAAAGAAGATGTGGTATATATATACAATGGAATACTATGAAGCCATCAAAAGAAATGAAATCTTGCCATTTGTGATGATGTGGATGGAACTAGAGGGTATCATGCTTAGTGAAATAAGTCAATTGGAGAAAGACAACTATCATATGATCTCCCTGATATGAGGAAGTGGAGATGCAAAGTGGGAGGTTAGGGGGGTAGGAGAAGAATAAATGAAGCAAGATGGGATCTGGAGGGGGACAAACCATAAGTGACTCTTAATCATCTCACAAAACAAACTGAGGGTTGCTGGGGGGAAGGGGGTCGGGAGAGAGAGGGGTGGGGTTATGGACATTGGGGAGGGTATGTGCTATGGTGAGTGCTGTGAAGTGTGTAAACCTGACGATTCTCAGAACTGTACCCCTGGGGATAAAAATACATTATATGTTTATTAAAAAAAAAAAAAGATATGAGTGATATGTCATGAGTTGTTACATAATATAAGACCAGTAATAGCTGTGCATATTTATTGTTTGTGGTGCTAAACAATTTAATGTCTTCCTAGTTCACTATTTTTGGGGAGAAAAGTTAGATGCTCCACTCATATCACATACAAAAGCAAATTCATGATAGATCAAATATGAAAATACAAAAATAAGAAAACATGAAAGAACTGGAGGAAAATACCAGGGACCATGTATTATATTGGACATAGGGAACATCTTAATCAACATGAAAAAGCCCAAAACTATAAACTAAAAACCAACATAATTATACTACATGAATGTATATGACAGAGGATTACATAATAAAGTGAAAGCTTAATATCAAGCAGAGAAAAATTTTCTAAAAATATATAATAGAATAAAAATAATATCCATATTATATAAATCCATCTATAGATCAATTAAGGAAAAATGAATACTCAAATAGAAACTGCACAAAGGATATAACATATATTTCATATTAATAAAAATAAAAGCTCAACAATATCAATAATGAGCAATGAACATTAAAAGATATATAAATTTTTGCATATGACATTAGCAATGATTTAAAAGATTGGTGAGGTGGTATCTCATCATGGTTTTGATTTGTATTTCCTTGATTGCAAGTGATGTGGAGCATTTTACCTGGGTTTGTTGGCCATTTGCTTGTCTTCATTTGGAGAAATGTCTCTTCCTGTCTTCTGTCCATATCTTGACTGGATTATCGTTATTTTTATTTTGGGGGGTGTTGAGATTGGTAAGTTCTTTATAAATCTTGGGTACCAGCCCTTTGGAAAGCATGTGATGTGATGAGCACTGGATGTTATAGGCAACTAATGAATCATTGAACATTACATCAAAAATGAATGATGTATTATATGTTGGCTAACTGAATTTAAATGAAAAAAGAAAAAAAAACCTGCTGAAAATTCCTAGCTTTAAAAAAATAAAAAAAAAATAAATTGAAAAAAAGACTGGCAATACCAAATTTCAGTCAGAATATGGAAAACAAGCATTGCCCACACTCTAGTATGACTATAAGTGTTTTATCTTTCCAGGGGACAATTTGGCAGTATATATGAGAATCAAAAATTCCTATGTTTTTGATTCAGCAAATCCACTTCTAGGAAATTTTTCTTACTACATTATTTGTACAAGTTGGCAAAGATATTTGTGTAGTAATAATGGCCATTGCAGCATTGGATTTTAGTAACAGAGAACAACAATCATTTCACACTTAATTTCTGCCTTATGGCATTGGTTACACAGGTCAGTGCTGTTTGGTGTGTGAGGAGACTAGATACGGGGATAGAGAGGTCTCTATTCAAAAGGATTTCTCATTGGTTCTGGTTACAATAGCACAGCCTCTGGTTCCTTTGCTCCTGATGGAGGTATGTGAGCCTTGACATTCATACGGCCTTTTGGGACCCTCTGAACCTCAACGTGACTCCCTGAGCAATAGTTCTCAGTATTGGCTTTTCATTGCGACCATGTGATTAAATATGCTGATCCGTAGGCCTCACTCCTAGGTATTCATACCTAATTGGTTTGGGGTTGAACTCAGGCATTGGTATTTTTTTTTTTTTTTTTTTTTTAGTTCCAGCTGGTGAAATGATTCATGTCACAACACACCTTAGGCCAAGCCTTAAGTCTGGAGGCACCTTTTAGATGAGGAGAACCATTATTTCCTCCAACCTGTTTTCCATGAAGACAAGGTCACCCTCACACTCCCCAGAGCTCTTCACCTCCTCAAGTGGGTGACACGCTGCAGAGAGCCTTCAGCGCATGGAGCCGACATTACAAGGCTGATCCAGCAGTTAATCCACTTGCTGTGTGAACAGGTGTATGCAGAGTTCACAAGGGCAGAACATTTCAGGAGGAACCCAGACCATTAATTAAGAGGTTTCTCAGCAGGCAGCATCATCATAGAAGAAAGAAGTGATTTATCTTGCAGAGTTGCTTTGTCAGCTTTTCTATCAGCATAAAAAGCAGTTGGAACAATTTGACAAATTGGCAGAGGCAAATAGGGCAGAAAACCAGAACAGAAACACCAGGAAGCTTTAGTTGTTGGCAAAAATATATAGTATATAGTATAATATATAAAGTACAAATATGTAGAGAGCATATATATATATATATATATATATATATATATATATAATACATAATACAAAATAACCCATCCTCTATGGAGGAAGTGACAACACTATTTTTTTTCTAACCATTTCTCAATGGCTCTGTTGGTGACAAGTCTAGAAAATAGAATTCTAGCCTCTATGCTTCTAACATGCAGAGTAACCTTAAAAGCTGCTATGTTTTGGTGGTGCCTGAGTGGCTCAGGCATTAAGGGTCTGTCTCCAGCTCAGGTCATGAACCCAGGGTTTTGGGATCGAGCCCCATATCGGGCTCCCTGAGCAGCAGGAAGCCTGCTTCTCCCTCTCCCACTCCCCTTGCTTATGTTCTCTTTCTTGCTGTGTCTCTCTCTGTCAAATAAATAAAAACCTTTAAAAAAAATTTTAAAAAATTTAAAAAGTCACTATGTTTTTGAGCTGGGCAGAGACTAATAGAAATGGAAGCATTGCCAAATCCAGCACAATAGAGTAATCTTTATTCCCACAATGTACAGAGCTAAAATGATCTTGGTCATGACAAAACCAAGCAGTATTAGCATGTACTAAACCTCTTATTTCAGATTCACCTAATCTCTTGGGCAGCAGAGTAGAAATATAAAATAGCTTCACTCTGGAATTGGAACATTGAAACACTAAAGAACACATCTTTTGTTTTCCATAAATCTCTAAATAGTGCTATGAAACCTGACCCTTCTTGGCTTCCCTGAGGCAGCCTGACTTTATCATTCAGAAACTAAAAACCCTGGGACAAAAGGTCTACCAGATCTAGGAACTCATCTAGAAGGTCTTAGCATACTATCTAACAATACCTTAAAGTTAATGAGTTTAGAATAACCTGGTGGACAATTTGGGTATGGAGAAAAATTGCTCAGAGTTTCTTTCATACCTTCTGTCATTTCACCCTTGCCCCCTGAGTAGCAATGTTGCCGTTGTTTATATCAGTATAGATGGCACTGTGGCTGATGCTGCGGACTCTGAGAAAAACATAGCCTGTTTGAATTCCAGTCTGCTCTTTCTTAGCTGTATAACGATGGGCAAGTTGTTCAACTACTCTGAGCCTCAGCTTTCTCTAATTTAAATTGTGGTGGGCTATAATAGTACCTACATCACAGAATGTGGTGAAGATAAAATACAAGACTCCTTTAATAGTGTCTAATCCACAGTTAACTCTCAGGAAAGATTAACCCTTGAAAGAATAAAAACACAACCAAGCTATGAAGAGTGAGGATTAGCTCACATGCTGTTAACGGGGCTGGGAGGATAAACCCAGAAAATGCCAGAGTAACTAGAAACTGCTTCTCGCTAGGTCAGACAGTGCTATAAAATCCCATATGACCCCCTTTTTGAGTGGTTATTGCTTTCTTAGCCATGAATCCCCCAGACCTCCTTTGTTACTTTGGTATATTACTGGGGAGATTCAATTGTAAAATCACCTTTGCTTCATGACCCAATTCCTAGTTAACCTCGGTTTTTCCTAATACAGTGGAGAAAAGCAACCAAGCCAGAACCAGTCCCCTCTTCCTTTAGATTTTCCTCTAATCCTGCCTCAGAACCTGATGTTTCGAAAGATGCTGCCTCCTCCCTCTTTTCAAGGGGCATTGCATGGCTCCTCTGGATTGCCCGCCCTCCGAGTGCTGAATTAATGAATCTGATCTGGTGGATGGCAGATTTGTGCCTGTTGGTCTTTGCCTGATGAGACTTTGGCTTTGTTGCAGTGGTAGTAGTCATAGTAGGTATAAGGTGGTCAGAGTCTCAGAGATGCCCTGCAAATATTCCAGAGACATTTTATTCACTTATCACTTACTTAAGTCTAACACAGATTGTGTGTGTGTGTGTGTGTGTGTGTGTGTGTGTGTGTGTGTATGTGGAGGGGTCAGGGGAAGATGGAGAGAATAATAAATACATTTTTGTTAACGGACATGGTACTTTCATGTTACTTTGCAAAATTTGGACACTCACAAATAAGAAATTGGCCATTTTCAGTTTGGTAATAGGTAAGGAAGGTCATCGGCAACCATCTGTAGGGAGAATGAGACCCATCAAAAAGATGAATTTTTTTTAAAAGGCTTAAAAAAAAGGCTTTATATCCAGCAAAGGATGTTTGTGAAACCTCTGTCCTGAGGTCAGTGCAGGGCAATAGAGCTGGAATCAGAACTACAATCTGCCAGGGGCATCTTGTGGGCTGGCTGGGAGAAAGGCCCACCCCACAGAAAGCCTCAGTGACTCTGAGCAAAGCCAGGTGACCAACTGCTAAGATGTAAGTCAATGTGACCTTTATAGGAGGGTATTGGAAAATTTTCCCCAAAAGTAATATCGACAGTCTGCCCAGAAAAATCAATGTTTCCATCTTGATGTGGAACAGCACATTCATATGCCAATATAAAAAGAGAGAGAGAGAGAGAGAAAAAGAGAGAGAGAGAGAGTGGGAGTGAAGAGACAGGATACAACCTCCTCTTTGTGAGCCCTACCACTTTTGGAAAAGACATACTACACGACATTCTATAGGTGTGAATGTCATAGTGTTCTGGAAGGGAGAAAGGCTTTGGGAAGAAACAGGTCTTAAAATGGCCTTTGGAAGAAGGGTATATTGGGAAGGGCATTCTAATCCGGGGGAGGATGAAGAAGAATGGTATCAAGGGGGTGGGTGTGTAACAGTGCCCATTCTCTGATCAGTGACTACCCATCTTTGAAAAAATTGGGAAACACCTTGCATAAAATTTTGTTCAGTTTTTTTTTTTTTTTTTTTTTTTTTTTTTTGTGAGGGAGAGAGAGAGAGAATCTCAAGCAGGCTCCATGTCCATCACAGAGCCTGTCATGGGGCTTGATCTCACAATCCAGAGCTAAAATCGAGAGATAGTCTGACACTTAACCTACTGAATCACCCAGGTGCCACCAGTTTTTGTTTTTGTTTTTAAAGCCCAAGTCTGGCTTCATTTCTGAAACCAAAGCAGGTTTTCCAGTGGAATGGCAAATGGGATATTTTATATCTGTGCTATCAAACATGGTAACCATGTGGCTACTGAGCCCTGATAATGTGTTAAAGAACTGAATTTTGACTTTAATTTTGATTGATTAAAATTTAAGTTTATACAAGCGTGTATGGCTCGTGGCTACCATATTAAACAACTCAGGAAATGTTTGGGTGACTTCTGAGTTGTTCGGAGAATCCTACATTAACTTATTAATGAGTTTCGTTCTATGAAAGCAGCACCCAGGAATACATTATTTTTATAAATCATATTCACCCTCTTCACTAGGAATTAAGGACAACATGATCTGCCAAATTCAGAACTCATTTGGGTTGAATGTTCTAATTTCTGGCTTCTGCCATACCCAAAGGTAATTCTTGGGTAAAACAAATAAGCAAACCAAACCAAACCAAAAAAACCAAACCAACAAAAAACACTTTAGAAAACAGTAATTGAGTTCCGGATGGTGTCTGTTGATATAGGTGTACATTTGTGTACTTCTTTCTGTTCTCAACTCTCAGATGTAAATCCATTTTAGCAACTGAATAATTTATTACCTGTTTGGTTTTCAGTGACTCAATAATTTAGTCATTGAAATGATTATTCATTAAAAGAAGTATTCAAGATTTGTTATTTGAAGAACCCTCATCCTCTCCCAAGCTTGGCTAAATTATGATGTTCTTGTTTTAAGATGGAAAACCCTTGCTTTTTCCACACTTATTGATTTATTGGGGGATGTAAGTTGAGTCAGGACCTGTGTTTGGAGACTATTCAAGCAACAACCTGTGGTGTTAGAAGAGGCCCTTATGATTATATGCAGACAATCAAGATTGGCCTGGTCCGGAGATGCCGCCTCTTCCTGCTATCTTCTAGGATTTGAGGTCACCATTTTGCAATTTTGCTACTTTCTTTGTAAATGTTAGACTGGATTATCATTTTGACCTGATACACCTGAATAAAAGTATGAACAGAAGGACCCAACTTTTGCTTTTTCCACCAGGCCTAGTTTTTCCAGCCAGATTCCAATACACATCATTGGGAATAAAGATGCTTCTTTTCCACACTTGGGGTATAATTTGCCTCTGATTGTATTGCTTTGTGAAAAGCTCTTCTTCAGTAACTACGAACTGCATGTTTTCCCAAATGACACAGTATTGATTATGACTCATCTTCTTTGGGGTTAAACTAAGGCAGAGGCTGAGCAGGCTAAGACAGACATTTAGCAGAAGATACTCTTAAGGCACCCACAGCATTGATAACTCCCTAGAAAGCCAGATTTTTCAATTTGTAAGTATATTATTAATAAAAGCCAGGAATTATCTTTATTGTTAACAAAAACAGATTTTCATAAAAATTTCATTTTGTGTTCTAAAAAAAGGAGGTCTTCGGCCACATAGTTTTATTTGTTAGTTTTATTTTTAAAGCTGTTTAATCTTATGTGGAAAGTGTAAAGATATGTTAGAAATGACTCCCCCTAAAGAATTCTATAATCTAGTTGCGAATGATAGTTTATATGATGGCTTCTACATCTGCCTCCACATTTGCTCTGTGACTCTTTGTCAAATTTTATTTTGATGAAGTTTCTCCCCCTACACTAGATTTGGCAGAGATATGCATCTACATTTTGTTGTTTTTCTTTTCTTTCTTTTAATTTTACTAGTAATCTTTTTAAAATTTAATTTTTTTCAAAACTTCCAAAATTCATTGTTTATGCATCATACCCAGTGCTCCATGCAATACGTGCTCTCCTTAATACCCACCATCAGGCTCACCTAATGCCCCACCCCCTCCCCTCCAAAACCTTCAGTTTGTTTCTCAGAGTCCACAGTCTCTCATGGTTCACCTCCCCCTCCAGTTTCCCCACATTCACTTCTCCCCTCCATCTTCCCATGTCCTCCATGTTATTCCTTAGGCTCCGCAAGTAAGTGAAACCATATGATAATTGATTCTCTCTGCTTGACTTATTTCACTCAGCATATTCTCCTCTAGTTCACTCCATGTTGATACAAAAGTTAGATATTCATCCTTTCTGATGGAGGCACAATACTTCATAGTATATATGGACAATATCTTCTTTTAAGTAATCTCTATACCCAGTGTGGGGTTTGAACTCACAACCACAAGATCAAGCAAGAGTCACATGCTGCACCAACTGAGCCAACCAGGTGCCGCCATTTTTTGCTATTTTTCAAAGAACAGTTTTTGGGTTTTAAAAGTAAACTTAATTATTTTAATTTATTAATTTTACCTTAAAGTTGAAATTTAAAAAGAAATTTGTGTCTCTTAAGACTTCACTTACTTATTTCCTCATTTATTTAACTTACCCATGGTAGTTGGAATGATTATGCCCTTTTCAATTCAACATGTAGCCTCCTTCCTTCTATCTTGTTTTTTTTTTTTTTTTCTATTCTTCTCTCTCTCCTGTTCTATTTTTTTTCTTTTTCACCCTTTCTAATACTTTGTTTACCTGTGAGGATAGTTTAAGTTCTAGCATATAAATTCAGAAGAGTAATATTCTTAAATTCCACATACTAATGAGATCATATGGTGTATGTTTTTCTCTGACTTATTTTTTTGCTTAGAATAATACCCTCTGGTTCTATGCAAGTCGTTGCAAATGGCGAGATTTCATTCTTTTTAATGGCTAATATATATAGAGAGAGTATACTGTATACTATGTATACTATATACTATGTATACTATAATATACTATATACTATAGTATATAATATAATATATTATATACTATGCATAATATACTATATACAATGTATATATATATACTATATATTTAAAATACATATGTTTTAAGTATATATATATATATTTAAAATACAATACAAATAACATTGTGTGTATATATATATATACACACTATATCTTCTTCATCCATTCATCTGTTGATGGACATTTGGACTTTCTTCACACCTTGGCTTTTGTTGAAAATGCTGCTGTAAACACTGGGGTGCATGCATCCTTTGGAATCAATTTAAGAAACAAAACAAAAGAGCATGGGAGCAAAAAGAGAGGCAAACCAAGAACCAGACTTTTAAGTATAGAGAAAAAAACTAGGGTTACCGGAGGGGAGGTGTGTGAGGAATGTGTTAAATAGGTGATGGGGATTAAGGAGGGCACTTGTGATTGAGCACTGGGTATTGTACATAAGGGACGAGTCACCAAATTCTATACCTGAAACTAATATTACACTGAATGTTGACTAACTGGAATTTAAATAAAAAATATGGAGAAAATATTCTTCTCTTTATTTTTCTAAATTATTTATTACTGTATATATATATATATTAATTTTTTATTTTTTATAAACATATATTTTTATCCCCAGGGGTACAGGTCTGCAACTCACCAGGTTTACACACTTAACAGCACTCATGTCCTCCTGGCCTAATAATAATTGACAAGGATAGTTTAATATTTCTCAGCACTTAGATTTTTTATTTAAAATTTGTTTGGTGGCAGTGCTAGAATGTGGTCTCTATCATATCAATCTTTAGGAATTTATCAAGGTCTGTTTTCCAGTTAGTATCCAATCAATTTTTTAAAAGATTTAAAATAAATAAATAAATAAATAAATAAATAAATTTATTTACAGAGAGTGTGAGCAGGGGGAGGGACAGAAGGAGAGGGAGGGAGAGAATCCCAAGATTACTTTGGACTGAGCATAAAGTCCAATGTGGGGCTCGATCTCATGACTCTGAGACCATGACCTCAGCCATAACAAGAGTCAGCAACCCAACTGACTAAGCCACCTAGGCTCCCCTATCCAATCATATTTTTTTAAGATTTTAATTTATTTATTTGTTGGACAGAGATCACGAGTAGGCAGAGAGGCAGGCAGAGAAAGAAGAGTTGAAGCAGTCTCCCCACTGAGAAGAGAGCCTGACCCAGAGCCTGACACCAGGACCCCAAGATCATGACCCCAGCCGAAGGCAGAGGTCATAACCCACTGAGCCACCCAGGCTCCCCATCCTATCAATTTTTGTAAATAGTTTATCCTTGAAAAGGATGTCTATTTTTAATAAAGTACAGCATTTAATAGGTATCTATTGATTAAATCTTATTATATATTTCAAATTATTGATAACCATGTCGTGCACTATAAGTTGCATGTAAAAATCTTCCTCAGTATGTACATCTTAGTTCATTTTTTCTTAAAATTCTAGAAAGCCACTTTATGAATTTCAAAACTATGCTATTTCTCACATAGGAAGGAGCTTATGATTCATGTCTTTGTTGTAAATGGAGCTAGTAATTAACATTAATTTAATCTTTCTGCTCCATCACTTTTTATCTTAAATTCTATTGCAACTTGTTCACCACCACTGTTTTCCCTATATTTCCTACTATACATCTGTATTTGTGTTTATATTTTATTTATTTTATTTTGTATATTTTTATTTTATATTATTTTGTATTTATTTATTTATTTATTTGTATTTGTATCTTAATTTTCTCATAAAATTCGAATGTCTTGAGTAAGCAACATGATTTTTAATTAAATGTGACACACTTGGTTTTTAGAATAGAATTAAAGTGCTTAAACTGTTGTAATTACTGACATGTTTGGTCTTGTTTTAATCCTTTTGCCTGCTTTCTGATATTCAGGTTTTCTTTTCAATGCTTGTTTTTCTTGATAATTTTATTATTTTCTTCGTTTTTAGCTATCTTAATAATTTGAAAGGTAGAATAATATGTGAAAATCAAAAAAATTGAGATACCCAAGTTTCTAAAAATAATTATAAATTCCTTCTTTGAAAGAAGAGGAGTACAAATAAGTTCAGAAAATGAGAAAATTTACAACCAGGGAAATGGATAATACTTTAATTTCCATTCTAATTCCCTCTTCTTTGGTTTTAGGATTTTATAATTTTGGATCCAGGGTATTGTTCATGAAATAGACAAATACACATATAATAAAAACACATGAATATATAATACATGCACACACATTTACATAGGCAGTCTGCTCTTTGCATGGTAGTGTGGGACAATAGATAGAAAAATGTCTATGCAAGCTGAAACTCTGTAAAACTACCTTAATAATCAATGGGGGAGATTATAATTCTTCCAGACCTCTATTATTTTTGACAAAGCATAAATCTTACTCTTGGTTATAAGCATGCAGGGAAATTTACAAATAACAAAATTAATATTTATTATATGATAGTTTAAAAAATAACAGCTTTCCTGAGAGATAACCCACATACCCTTTTAAAATGTCCAATTCACTGGTTTTTAGTATATATATAGAGTTGTGCAATCATCACTATTTCATTTCAGAACATTTCCTGACTGCAAAAGAAACCCCATTCCCATCAGCAGTTACTCCTCATTCCTCTCTCCTTTCAACCTCCGACAGCCACTCATCGACTTTCTCTCTGTACTGAATTGTTTACACTGGACATTTCTCATAATGGAATCATGCAGTTTGCAACTGGCTTCTTTCACATGGCATCATGTTTTCAAGGTCTGTCTGTGTTGTAGAGTGTATCAATATTTCATTTCTTCTCATGGCCAAGTAATATTTCTTTCTTTTTTTTTTTTAAAGGGCCATTATAAGCCAACATTTATTTTTTCAATTGAAGTATAGTTGACATACAGTATTAGTTTCATGTTTACAACATAATGATGTTACATTTATGTACATTATGAAATGGCTACCACTGCATGGATACCCTCCCCTTCTGTTTATCCATTCAGTAGTTGATGGACTTTTGGGTTGTTTCTACTTTTTGGAAATTATGAATAATGCTTCTATGAAATTAGTGTAGCCCTTTTTGTGTGAACATGTTTTCAATTCTGCTGGGTGTATACATAAGAGTGAAATCACTGGGTCATGTGGTGTCTCCATTTTTAACATTTTGAGGATCTGCCAAACTGTTTTCCAAACTGCCTACATGGTTTTACATTCCTACCAGTTATGATTGAGAATTCTGATTTCTCCACATTTTCACCAGCATTTGGAATTAGAGACAACAACTATGCCCCTACTAATTTTCTGTCTTCTGGGATTATTTTTGATAGGAATGTGTTGAAGTTTCCAACTATAATAGCAGATTTTCCTCTATTTTTCTTTTCAGTTCTGCCAGTTTTTGCCTCCCATACTTTGATGCTCTGTTGTCAGGTGCATATTCATTAATGATCATTTTGTCTTCTTGGACAATCAACCCCTTTAATCCTAATAAATTTCTTTGCCTTGAAGTCTTTTCTGTCTGAAATTATATGGCTATCCTTGTTTTATTTGATTAGCATTGGTATGGTGTATCTTTCTGTATTTACTTTTAATCTCCATGTATCCTAATACTCAGAGTGGGTTTCCTACAGGCAAGATACGGTTGAATCTTCTTTGGATGCACTTGGACCATCACTGTCTTTTAATTGTTGCTTTTAGACTATTGATATTAAAAACGATTTTTAATATATAGCTCCCATATTTGCTGTCATCTCCTTTTTGCACCTTTTTTGTTTGTTCTTTTTTGTTTATTTTACACTCATTTCTTGCCTTTTATGGTTTTCCATATTTAATGATTCTATTTTCTCTTAACATCAGTTACACTTATGTTTTTTTACTTTTTAAAATTCTTGCCCTAGAATTTGCGATATATATTTACAACTAATCCATGTCACTTTAAATATCACTATATTCCTTCATGGTAGTGTAAGTATCTTATAATAAAATAATCTTAATTTTTCTCTCCTGTCCCTTACATCATTGCTGTCAATCATTTCATGTCACTTATATGTAAATGAAAAAAATATATATCACACTTATATTATATACTTATACATATTTAATTAATTTATTCATGCATAAGCACACATAATTGAATATATTATTGCTATTATTTTGGACAAACTATTATCTGTTAGATCAATTAAGAATAAGAAAAATAAACGTTTAAATTTACTTTCACTTATTCCTTCTTCAATGCTCTCCTTTTTCTAATGTAGATCTCATTTGTTAACCTGTATCATTTTCCTTCTCTCTAAAGAACTTCTTTTAATATTCCTTGAAAGGCAGTTCTATGGACAAATCTCAAGTTTTATAAGTCAGAAAGTCTCTATGTTTTTCTCTGACTTCTTTCAGGAGTTTTTCTTCATCTTTGATTTTCTATAGTTTGAAAATGGTATACTTCGGTGTAGTTTTTATTTTTATTTTTATTTACTTAATTTGCTTTCACCCTGCTTGGTGTTCTGTGAACTCCCTGGATCTGTGGTTTGGCATCTGATATTAATTTTTGCTGTCTTTCTTGTCTTTTCCTTCCCCTCCTCCTCCTCTTTCTCCCTCTTCTCCTAGTATCCCCATTAAGCATATGCTACACCTTATTTGAACACCATAGTTCTTGAACATCGGATATTTCGTTTTGACATTTTCTCTTTCTGTTTTGTTTCTCTTTGTTTTCAGTTTTGGAGGCCACTTTTTTTTTTTTTTTTTTTGAGTTCCAGAAATTTTTTTTTTTTTTTTTTTTTTTTTATTTTGTGGTGAGCTGCAAAGCAAAGTTTTACTGAACAATCGTCAAGTGATAGTACAAATCTCCTGAAGAGGGACGGGACCTGAGATGGTTGCCTGTAGAACAACCTTTTAATTGAAACATTATAGTCATCAAGAGTATCATCATCATTGTTGACATCATCATCCAAAAATACTGAGGTGTATGATTTTTTATTAACCATAAGTCATATTTGGGGTATCAAACAGAGGTTTCTTTTAAGATATCTTCAAGCTCAGAGATTCTTTCCTTAGCCATATCTCACCTACTCATTAAGTCTGTCAAAAGCATTCTTCATTTATGTTACAGTACTTTTGATTTCCAGACTTACTATTTGGCTCTTTCATAGAATTTCCATCTCTCTGCTTACTTGGCCCACCTGTTGGACCATGCAATCTACTTGATCTTTTAGAGCCCTTAGTGTATTAATCAAAGTCTGAGTCTGGTCCTGAAGCATGTTCTAAGCTGTGCGTGGTTTGTTTTTTTGTTTTTGTTTTTTTGCCAATAAAAATCATAGTATTTCCTTTCCAACAAGAAAACATTACTGAAGTCCTTACAAACAGTTAGCATTGTCTACCCTGATAGAAGGTTTTACTTTCCTTCATTTCATTATTGTCGGTTACTGTGGCTTTCACTGTTACCATCAACAAGTTCCTCTCATACCCTTCTGCAGGCTATTATAAGCTACAGAATAGAAATAGAATCTTCAGTGACAATGGACAGTTTTAGAGTCTTGTGGAAAAACTATGTCAGGTATTCTTAACTATTTATACTTCAAAGAATAGTCTTGGGTGTGGGTTTTAAACTGACATTACTTAAACAGTTGTCACACAGTACCAGGGGACAAATCATATTTTCAGGACTACTTATAGTCTAGAAGCAGAGAACTTTATGGAAGCAGACTGATTAAAGATCCAGCAGAGTCAAATGAATTGATGATGGCAAACTAATTGTGGTTGTCCTGGAATTTTGTCAGTATTACTGTTAATCCTTTTTTTTTTTTTTTTTTAAGTTTTTGGGAACATGAGGAAGCCTTTTAGATTTCTTTTTGATTTATCATGAATCCTCAAATTATTAGGCTAAGATTTAATAACAAATAAAAACACTTTCAAATGATCTTGTCTTCTTCATATCCATTAAGAATTTATGAAAAAAATACTTTTACTGAGTCTCTTTTCTTTCAGTGGCAAAATAATTATATTCAAATATCCAAAGAGAATCTTATTTTACCATCAAGGCTGTGCCTAGGGAATTATGTTTAGGCAAAAATCTAATTCGCTCAGACATAACAAACCCACCACTAAGGAATAAGATTTTACCTTATTCCTTCCAGGAATTTGTGGTCAGCCTCTTTGTGATCAAGAGATTATTTGCTTATTCACTTATGTATTTTAGAAACTATTTACTAAGATTAAGAAAAATTATTCAGGACTTAGAAATAAATCAAAAGGATGACTTCATGTTCTTTCAAAATGGTGGAACATTTGTGCTGTTGAGCACCTTCTTTTTTTTTTTTTTTAAAGATTTTTATTTATTTATTTGACAGAGAGAGATCACAAGTAGGCAGAGAGGCAGGCAGAGAGAGAGGAAGGGAAGCAGGTTCCCTGCTGAGCAGAGAGCCCGATGTGGGACTCGCTCCCAGGACCCTGAGATCATGACCTGAGCCGAAGGCAGCGGCTTAACCCACTGAGCCGCCCAGGCGCCCCTGTTGAGCACCTTCTTATGTGTCTATTGGCTGTTTGTATGTTTTCTTTGGAGAAATGCCTATCCAGGTTCTCTGTCTATTTTTAATTGGATTGTTTGTTTTTGTGAATTTGAGTTGTGTGAATTCTTTATATACTTTGGATATTAACCCTATATCAGTTATATCATTTGAAAATCTCTTCTGCCATTTCATAGATTACTTTTTCATTTTGGTGATGGTTTTCTTTGCTGTTCAAAAGCTTTTTGGTTTGATGTAGTCCCATTTGTTTATTTTGTTTATTTTTTATTTTATTTTATTTTTTAAAGATTTTGTTTATTTATTTGACAGAGATGACAAGTAGGCAGAGAGGCAGGAAGAGGCAGGGGGGGAATCAGGCTCCCCACTGAGCAGAGAGCCCAATGCAGGGCTTGATCCCAGGACGCTGAGATCATGACCTGAGCCAAAGGCAGAGGCTTAACCCACTGAGCCACCCAGGGGCCCCTATTTAGTTTCTTTTTTAATCTCAATTTTCCCCAGACTCAACCCCTATGATTTTCTATTCATGTTTCATAAGAGCCATGTTTCCTTTTATTTTACTGAGATGACAAATATATTCTATGACATGTTCTGTTTATTATTCTGTTTATTATAGTTTTTTTTCCCTCCTGAGGTTTTCTTTTCCTCTCAACTTTCAGGGTATTTCTTTCCTTTTTTAGGGTTACAGAGTGATTTTATAGACTCTAGATTGGCAATATCTCTTTGCTTTCTCATCTGTCAATGAGGACAGGTCTCCAGACACAGAGTTTACCTATTTGAAGGAAGTATATCTGGGTTTTCTGTTTTGTTTTGTTTTTGTTTTTGTTTTTCCTTATCTGTGTACTTGGATGCTACACATCTTAGGATAGTTCTAAGTTCTATTTTGAATTAATGTGCAAAGCCACTAGCCAAATTTAGTTTCTGATCATTAATCATTTTCTGCACTTTTGATAAACTGCCTACATGGCCTAATTTTCTTACTCTGGAAAATAATGTTTATCTCCGGGGTCAGGCTTTCCAAATTTGACTGCTCATTAGAATCTTTTGAAAAACTTTAAAAGCATATAGCTTCTTGGATTCCTGCCTCCTCTTCTGGATTTTAATCTCTGTAGGTGAAATCTGGGACTCGTACTTCTTAAAGGCTTCCCAGTGCAGTTGGTGCATCACCTCATACATTAGAATAGCTAAGTGTATCTGCAACAATTTATAGCTCTGCTTTAACCTATGGCTCTTGGCCTTACATCAGGAGTTCACCTACAGCACTACCTACTGGCCATGACCACAAGATATTATTTCTTCTACCATAGACCTGGTGCACAGCAGACTTGCAATCTGCAAATGTATATAGGTGCTAATGGACTGTGGGGATGCGGGGAGAAGGAATAAATGCTCTTGAAAAGAAAATGGATCCATGCTATAACAGATCAGTTATTTGACTTTCAGTTTTAAATAAGTGAGGCCAATGGGGGGCTTGAATTATCTTCATATCTACACCCTAACTGACCAAACAGAACTGTTTCAGAACATGGGTTTATCCATACAGACAATGGAATATTACTCAGCCATGAAAAAGAATGAAATATTGCCTTTTGCAATGATGTGAATTGAGCTAGAGTGTATTATGCTAAATGAAATAAGTCAGAGAAAGACAAATAACATGTTATTTCACTAATTTGTGGGATTGAAGAAATAAAACAGATGAACATGGGGGAAGGGAAAGAAAAGATAAAAAAACAGATAGAGGCAAATCATAAGAGACTCAACTATAGGGAGAAAGCTAAGGGTTGCTGGAGATGAGGTGGGTGGGGGGATGGGGTAACTGGGTGATGGAGGGCATTTGAGATAATGAACACTGTGTTTTATAAGCAACTGATGAATCATTAAATTCTACCCCTGAAACTAATAATACGCTCTATGTTAACTAAATCACATTTAAATAAAAAATTTAAAATACACATACATACACACACACACACGAAGATGGGTTTTCCATAGTCCATTACCTTATGACTCTATTGAATTTAATTCCTCCCAAGATGTTAGGGTCTTTCTCCTTTCCCTGGACTGTGAACTTTCTAAGGACAGTTAATTGTGTCTGTCTGATGAGTGTATTCCCATCACCACCATCAACCTTGACACCTGGAAGACATTCACGAACATGTGTGAATACCTAAATAAGTGGTTGTAGGGATTGGTTGTCTGATATTTTCAATATTCAAAGCTGTAACTTTGTCTGCAATTGGTATTTTAATGAAACATCAGGAGAGGCACTATAGCAGAGTTTGAAAAGTGCTAGGCTATTTCAACCCAGAAGTTTTGTATTTAATTATCTCCTTAAAAAAAAATAGGAACACCAACTTGGAATGTGTACTCGAGTTGGAACAGAAGGAGGGGAAAAGCCCAGAAAATTTCATCTTTTATGTGTCATAGAGATTGACAATGATTTTGTTTTAATGACATGTTAAATTTCAAACATTAACAGTATTGTTTTTTTTTAATAAACTTGATCTTACAGCTTTTGTATTTTATGCCATGGTATGGAAATAAAAAACATAACATCAAATTGGTTCCAACCTCCAACATACTTTTTATGGAAACTTAAATTTGGATTAATACCATGGAGAGAGATTTCTTTCCTCTTTAGGCTCAGACAGGGTAATTAGTTTTAGTAATAAAATTAAAAGAAAAAAACAAATATAGTTCTTGCCTTATGTTGGCAATTCAGTTCCTTAAAGCTTTTCTGCTAAAAAAAAAAACCAATATGCCATCATTTGGAATTTTTAAAGAATGAAGATTGCTGCTTTAAATTTAAGGTTATTGTTTTTTTGGTTTTTGGCCAATCTTTTCTCATGCTGCAGTGGTTTCTTTGGATATAAACTTTTTAATAGAAATTTGCAGGCTGTTAAAATTTGAGTAAAGGGCGCCTGGGTGGCTCGGTGGGTTGGGCCGCTGCCTTCGTCTCAGGTCATGATCTCAGGGTGCTGGGATCGAGTCCCACATCAGGCTCTCTGCTCAGCGGGGAGCCTGCTTCCCTCTGTCTCTCTCTGCCTGCCTCTCCATCTACTTGTGATTTCTCTCTGTCAAATAAATAAATAAATAAATAAAATCTTTTAAAAAAAATTTGAGTAAAAATATAGAAACCCTGATTAAGACTAGATACCCTGAGGCCATAAAACATGTCCTCTTCTCCTGCTCTTGTGAGCTAAATGATGTGTCCAAGTGAATGTACCATCATACATGTATGTTTCATGTCACAAGCCATGCTTGGATTTCTGGAGTTGTGTGCTTTTGCGGAAATAGTTTTGAAAGAGATTTATTTCAATTTTTTAGGTTTTTTTTTAATCACTTGGAATTTATAAAGTACATCCCCATAGAAAGGATGTAGATTATGGTTAAGTTTCAAGGTAATGCATACAAATTTCTGTAGCCCACAGTCTAATATGAGCTTTCCACATAATGGGGATATCTTTAGATATCTTTAGACCTGGTTCCTGGGGATAGGAGTTATGGGGTGCAGGTCTAGAGGTGAGGGGAAGGTTCAGGTATTGAGTGGAAGGAAGACAGGATCCTCCCTCATCACCATGGCCTACTTGTCAATTAGAAATACTTATTTTTTACCATTTGCTCACCATGAGTATTTAAATCCTCACAGGTCTCTCGGTGCCCACACAGTGTTCTTGTCCTGCATTCTACTACTCTGGGCCCAGACTTCAATCTTCACTTCTAATCCCAACATACTTCCAAATCCTTCACTTTTTATATTTCCAGATTAAAATAATCATCTCATAGGCTATGGAAAACTGGGGACCCAATACATTATAAAGGCTAGAGTTTTGTCAAGATAGGGTGTAGGTAAGAATTTAGAATGACAGATTTGAAGCAGGCTTAAAGGCAAAAAGCTAGGTTTAGCACAGAAAGATGAAGCATTCTGTGAGGTATTTACCCATTTTTAAAAATACTGATAGTTGCCGGGGGGAGGGGGTTGGGGAGAAGGGGGTGGGATTATGGACATTGGGGAGGGTATGTGATTTGGTGAGTGCTGTGAAGTGAGTAAACCTGGTGATTCACAGACCTGGGGATAAAAATATATGTATATAAAAAATATATGTTTATAAAAAATAAAAAATTAAAAAAAAAAAAAAGATTCAACTGAATTAAACATCAATTTGTATTTTGAAAAAAAAAATACTGATAGAAACATCTAACAAGCTTAACCATACTAATAAAAATTTTACAGCTCTATTGGAAAAAAAAATAAAATAAAATAATCATCTCTTCAGTGTGGTTAATGTTTAATTTTTTTATTGAGGTATAATTGACATAAAACATCATTATTCATTTTGAATGTTTCACTTCTGAACATAACACAGCTGACACTGGAATGATACCCAAGAAGTCAAATCATATTCTTGCCTTTTTAATTTGACTGTAGACTCTGTTTTTCTCTTTCATCTTCAGAAAACCATCAACAGTCTCTTAGAGAGAAACCCTGATGTTAGATAGGATTAAGGGAGAAGTACAGGACTTATTTATTTTAATCTTGTTGCATCAACTCATTTTAGATTGAGAGAACCACCTTTTCTTTCACCAAACAATGCAAACTTTGAGAATTACACCTCCCTTGACACACACTGTGGCTGGAGTATTCCTGTCGGGATTGTCTAGGGCTCTATTTCTGGGCCATTTATCAGCTCACTGCCAAACTGCCCATCTGGAAATCTGACATTGAACATTCCAATCTGCCTTCCCATTATGAAATAGGAGGGCTTTTTTTTTTTTTTTTTCTGGTCTTGGGGGATCTTTGCAGAAAAGCCACCTATTTTTGTTTTGCTTTTCCTGTAAAAATATAAATGCTCTGATAGGCATTTTCTCCTGAGATATCAAAAGTCAGTTGCATCCATTGATTTTTTTTTTTTTTCAGAGTGTCCTCACTGTTATTTCTTCATGGTCTGGAGAGAACAAATGACCTGTCCAGGGTTTCACAGTGAGTTAGAGAAAGAATTAAGAGTGATTCCTGAGTCTCTTCTGAGATTAACTTCATTTTTAATTTTCTCCCCAGTGCACTTCATTACTTCTTTACACGACCTGTAGGTCCAGAAGCCCTTTTTACAACTTCTAGGTCACCAGCTCACTTCTTAAGAGTGTAAGAAGTTACAGTTTTGTCTGGAGAATCATACAGACATGGCATGAAAAATCATCATATTTCTCTTGGAATGCTCCACATCTGTGTATTTTCCATTTTTTTTTTGAAATCTACAATATGCTCTGTAGTTATGACATAATCTCAATTAGGGCTGTTTTTCTTTTCTTCACCTGCTTGGGGTAATAATAACTTTCTTTATTTCAAAATATTAAAAAATTCATCTGTACATGGGTCGGTAGGTCAGGTGTCTTCATTCCACTGAGATTAGCTGCTGTGGCTTTTTCATTTTGCCTCTTTGCAGATATGCTGAGTGTACAAGTGCCTGTCTTTCAATTTGCACCACATTATCTAAGGGAAGAGAGGGATAAAAATCTTGGGAATGGCATTGCCAGACTCTGAAATGGTCATATATCTAGGACAGTTGAAAGAGAAATGCTAGAAGATCACTTATGTTTGAACATGTTAACCAAGCAGCTGCCTCAAGTTTTACTTTTCAATGGGGGTGCTTTAAAGTCATCTATGAGGAGCCGTGGTATTTAATCTCTATTTATTAGATCAGGTCTACCAGTTGAGGCAGCAGAGGACAAGTTGTTCAATTTGTACTTTAGGTCCTTATTTGCTGTATCAGTCATCAATATCAGAAGCATAGTTATATTGATTTCAGAGAGGTCATGTAAGGTAGAGTTTATAGCTTAAACTGAATTAGATCCAAGTTCTTGTCTACGGCCATACCACCCTGAATGCACCCGATCTCCTCTGATCTCGGAAGCTAAGCAGGGTCGGGCCTGGTTAGTACTTGGATGGGAGATCCGAGTTCTTTTTTTTTTAAGTCTTTTATTATTTCCCCACTGAGGACTCCATCTACCCCTTCTTAAAGTGCAACGTCATATTTTGTGCTTTAATTTTTTTATCCATTCTGCCAAACTCTGCTTTTTAATTGGTGTATTTCTAATTTTTATTATTTGTTTTCTTTTGTTTTCTCTGTTTCTTGCTCCTCTGTTTGTTTTATCTTGCTGTTGATTTCTGGAGCATTTTTTAGGCTTCTACTGTGACTTGCTTGAAGTTTTTTTTTTTTTTTAAGATTTTATTTATTTATTTGACAGAGAGAGATCACAAGTAGATGGAGAGAGAGGCAGGCAGAGAGAGAGAGAGGGAAGCAGGCTCCCTGCTGAGCAGAGAGCCCGATATGGGACTTGATCCCAGGACCCTGAGATCATGATCTGAGCCGAAGGCAGTGCTTAACCCACTGAGCCACCCAGGCGCCCGCTTGAAGTGTTTTTGAGTGCATTTCTTTGCATAGATTTTTAGTGGTTTCTCTTGGGATTACAATATACATGTGACTTACATTCACTTAGCTACTGATATCGACATGATATCACTTGAGTGGAACATAGAAACTTCACTTCCATTTAAGCATCTCCACTATTGAAAAGCCATTGTCTTGACTTTCAGATGGTGATATAGACTGAATATTTGTGTCCTCCCAAAGTTCATAGGTGAAGTCTTAACCCCCCAGTGTAGCTGCATTTGGAGAGATAGAACCTATAAGGTGGTGATTAAGATTACGTGAGGTCCTAAGACTGGAAGCCCTGATGGAATAGGATTAGTGTTCTCACAAGAAGAGACATGGGAGAGCTTTCTCTACACACCTTCCCCCTGCCTGCGACATGTGCTAAAGAAAGGCCATGTGGGAGGGTGTCTGGGTGGCTCAGTCAGTTAAGTGTCTGACTTTGGCTCTGGTCATGATTTCAAAGTCTTGGGATCAAGCCCCATGTTGGGCTCTGTGTTCAGTAGGGAGTCTTCTTGTCCCTTTTGCTCCCTCTATCCCTCTCCCAGCTCATGCTCTCTCTCTCTCTCAAATAAATAAAATCAGAAAGAAAGAAAGACAAGGTGAGAACATAATGAAAGAGGGGCCATCTGTAAGTCAGGAAGAGAATCCTCACTGGAAACTTGGTCTTGGACTTTTCTGCCTCCAAGAATGTGAGAAAATAAAGTTCTGTTGTTTAAACCCAGTCTATGATATTTTTTTATAGCAGTTCAAACCGGTCAGTATAGATGGTATTATAATTTTTATTCCAACCCTCAGATAAGATTTAGAAAACTCATCAGGAGAAAATGATCTATTGTAGATTATTCTTGGCTAATGACTGTTAACCATTTTGGTTCTTTACATTATTGTATTTTCCTTTCTTGGTACTCTAAGTTTCCTACATTTAGCATTTATTTTCTGTTTGAAGAATTTTCTTTAGCCATTCTTTAAGAATAGTTCTGTTAAGTGGCACATGCTTATAGTTTTTCTTCATGTGAGAACATTTTTATTATTCTTTCATTCCTAAAGAATAGCTTTTAGGCTATGAAATTTGAAACTAACAGTTCTTTTATTTCAGTGCCTTTAAAATACTCTGCCACTTCTTTTGTCCTCCATTGTTTCAGATGAGAAATCCACCACTCAAATTGGTATTTCTCTATAGATAAAGCCTTGATTCTATCTGGGTGCTTTCAAGATACCTCTTTGTTTTAGTGCTTAGACATTGAATTATGTTGTGTCTTGACCTGGATTTCTTTGAACGTATCCTACGTTGTCTTAGCTTTTAAAAATCTTAGATTTATGTCTTTCTCCAAATTTGGAAAGTTTTCAGCCACTATCCCTTTAAATGTGGAACTCTGATGATATGAAATCAGATTTTTTGTTATTGACTAGATTAGACAAATCTGCATTAAAATTCTGTTTAAGCCACATAGTAGCTAAATTATCTGGGTAAAATGAACCTGTTTCTTATTCATTCATTCATTCATTTACTTATTCATTCATATAAGATGAAATATGATGCCAGTCTAAAATGGACTTTGTTGTTTTAATCAGCAAATCCCTTCTTCCAACTTTAGGGACCTTAGGAAATAAACAGAATGAGGCATCAGGGGTATCTTGTTCCTAGTGCCTAGAATAATGCCATAGCCATGAGACTTTAACTGTCATTTGTTGCATATATAAATAAGTAATGATTCCAAACCCAACAATATTTCTTTCCCAGTGTGGTGAAAGAGACAAAATACTTAAAGATTTGTGGCACACGTGAGAAAATGGTTCGGTGATGAAAAGCAGGAATCCACTGCATTAACAATCTAATTTCTCTCTTTTTTGCTCTCTCTATATTTCTTCCTCCTCCTTTGGCTACATCTCTCTCATTCTGCATGTCTTCATCTCAACTGCCTTGTTATTTTTCTCCCTCAGTTCCTAACCTTCTTCCTTTCTCCTTTTTGTCTCCTATGGTCTTTTTTGTTCTTATGTGTTTGGATTCTTAGTTCTGTACTCTATTCTTGCTTACCTTCTCATTTTTTTAAAATTTTTTATTTTTTATAAACATATATTTTTATCCCCAGGGGTACAGGTCTGTGATCGCCAGGTTTACACACTTCACAGCACTCACCAAAGCACATACCCTCCCCAGCATCACCTTCACATTTTAAGCTTCTTTTTTTGTTTCTTAGCTGCTTCTCTAGCTCACCATTTCCATTCTGTATCAGATCACAATGGGACTCTAACTTATTTGTATTTATGTAGTAATAATTCAGTGTTTATTTGCTAACTCTTGGAATAAAGATTTATCTTTATTCCAAGATAAATGGAAAAAGAGTCCTTTAACCTATTAAAATTAATATATGTATTAACAAGTACTAAATAATCTATTTAAATATTAAATATATTTAAATACATATAAAATTAAATATATTTAAATTAAATACCAAAATGATAAATGTTTATGTAAAAAGATAATGTAACTCTTTATTAATCTCTGACTAGATTAATTTTGCTTTTCTTGTAGCTTTAAGGCTGCTATTTATTTATTTATTTATTTATTTTTAAAGATTTTATTTATTTATTTGACAGAGAGAGATCACAAGTAGGCAGAGAGGCAGGCAGAGAGAGAGGAGGAAGCAGGCTCCCCGCTGAGCAGAGAGCCCGATTCAGGACTTGATCCCAGGACCCCGAGATCATGACCTGAGCCGAAGGCAGCGGCTTAACCCACTGAGCCACCCAGGCGCCCCATTAAGGCTGTTATTTAAACAATAAATTCCCAATCCATCTTGCAAACATGGATCTATGATGTCTTTTATTAAACCATTGCTAAAGCCACAGTGAATGACTGTGACAAGCAGGTCTGATGACAATAATGTTGATTAATCTCCATAGGCCTCAGCATGTGGTTTTAGGAAACTGAACAGGAAATATTCAGTACTAACTCAGCATCTAGTTCATTGACTTAAAAATAACTGATTATGCTTGTTAGTCAGACCAGCTGTGTTGATAGTCCAATTTTCTGGGTAGAGAATGACACTTCTTCTCTTCTTCACATCCCACTCTCTGGACCTCAATTCTGCCCCTGCCAGTGGACTGGTACAGAGCCTGACTCCATGGAGAAGAGGGAAGTCATAGTCCCTATGTCTCTGCCCAAGGGACAGCAAGTAACAGGGCTGTCGTCCTATCTTCCAGGTGTCATTGTTGCAGTTCTAAATGATCCCCTTTACCATTTTTTTTTCCTTTTTATACCTTTCTTCTCTTCTCTTAACCTATCCCAAGTTCTTAGTGTTCTGTTGTTTTCTACACTAGAGCCTCAGGAAAAGTGTTTTTTCTTTCTTCCTGTGAATCAATACAATAATCTTTCCTAAGAGGGAGGATTTTCAACCTTGAACCTTGGCTGTCTCTGGGAACGAACAGACCCTTCCCTTAGGGCCCTGGAAGATGAAATGCTCTCAGTTGATGCTCCTACCTCTATCCCCATGTTCTGGATGACATGTGCCCCAGACATTCAATTGGAGAGTTTAGTTGAATATTCTTCTCATCCTTAGGTTATCCTATAAATATTGAAATTGGACAAGATCTTTTAAAGTATTTAAGTGACATTTTGTTGATGTACACACAGGATGAATCCATTTTTTTATTATTATTTATAAAGCTTAATGCTTGTAAGGAGAAGGTATTTCCTCAAATTTGGGTTCTTCTGGGACAGCTTGCAAAACTGCACTCAGACTGCAAATGTGCTTCACATCCTTCTGCAGTGAGTAAGGAAAAACTGAGATCTCTTGCATTAAACAATTTGATGCCACAAAACCTGTGTGTGAGTTATTGAATTTCCATTCCTATGATTACTCAATTAATGAAACTGATTAATGCACACTGTGGTTTTGTAATAGCATCAGCAGGAATTAAATGAGTCTTTGGGGGGAATGTTTATGAGTTTTGTTGATTTCAGGAAAAAGACTTGAGTGATAAGGGCAGCTGCTTCTGGGAAACAGCTTGCACCCAAATAGGAATAACCATAAGACTGAACAGATGTTGTTCGTTCTTCTCGGTGCCTGGAATATGGTGCGATGTTATCATCTACTTCCTTACCAAGAAAGTCTAAACTAGCCAAAGGAAAATCTTGGGGCTTTACAGCATTCCCCAGCAGCAGGACAGAGTTTATTCTCCAGAAATTTTGTAGCCATCAGTCTCTCCGATGTCTCACTAATCAATTGAAAATAATAAAATAACCAAAAACTACACAAATATTTTGACTTGGAGGGAATAGTAAATTGACTTAGAGAATAAGTTGCATTACCTTTGAATACATTTTATACTTATTCCCACTAATTTGAGAAATGGGATGTGATGGTTAATTTTACATGTCAAGTTGGCTGAAACAAAGGATACCCAGATAGCTAGCTGATAAACATTGTTTCTGGGTGTCTGAAAGTGTTTCTGGAAGGGGTTTGAAGTAGTAGACTGGATAAAGAAGGTCATCCTCACCAGTGTTGGAGGCCATCACTCACTCCTTTAAGGGTCTGACTAGAACATAAAGCCAGAAGAAAGGTGAATTTGCTCCCTTTGCTTGAACTGGGACATATGTCTTCTCCTGCCCTTAGACACTGGCACTCCTGGTTCTCAGGTTTTTGAACTTGGATGAATTATACCACTGGTGTTCCTGGTTCTCCAGCTTGCAGAAGGCAGAAAATGGAGCTTTTCAGCCTCCATTATTGTGTGACTTATGCACGGAGAAAGTGAAGAAAAATGGTGGGGAATAGGACTTCTTATTTTTAGAGGGCTGACTTTTCAACTGCAGTATTTCTGGAAGACATCTCTTCTGTGCCTCTCTCCACATTATAATGTAGTAGATCTGCAATAGTAATCAGATAGAAGTGGGTTCCAGTGAAATAGGTCCCCACAATGATTGTGTGACCTTAGGTAAGTTTTACTTTGGGTAAGTTAATGAACCATAATGAATCTCGGTTCCCCTTTCTGCAAAGTAAGGATACATACACTTGTTTCAGAGGGTTGAATAAAATAAACTATGTGAAAATTTTTGTTGTAATGTGCATTTTTAATTCTAAAGTATCATAGATTATGATAATCACAAGATTTATTAATTTGCAAGGAGGTGAAAGGGGGCTTTACATGTGTAGATTGGTTGTAAGGATACTTTCTGATTTTAGGGACACCTGGGTGGCTCATTTGGTTGGACATCGGACTCTTGGTTTCACTTCAGGTCATGATCTCAGGGTCATGGGTCAAGCCTTGGGACAAACTCTGGGCTCAGTGGGGAGTTTGCTTGAGATTTTCTCTTTCTCTTCTGTTTCTCCCCTCTGTGAAGATTCTCTCTCCAAAATAAGTAAATAATTTTTTTAAAGATGCTTTCTGATTTTAGAAACATGAAAATGTGAAAAGAAAGACTGCTCCAGGTTTGAGAAAATACCATGATGGATGCTAAAGAAATATCCACTTTCCTTCTCTTTGCAAATTAAGAAAGCAGACAGCAGTGAGCAGCACACTTAAGCATTCAAGGAGAGTGGTATTGCTTGACATTTATTTATAAGATACTTTATTTCTAGTATGAATATGTAAAATCCAATGTACAAGGATCAAAGCTTCCCAGCCCGAGATGTGTGGACATCTAATAGGGGCTTTATTTCTTATTTTCAGCTTGCAAATAAAATGAGAGGGCTAACAGCTTCTGCTGTATAATCCAGACTTAATTAGTCTTGTTTTTTGGTGGTGTCAATAAGGAAGAATTTTGACTATTAAAAGAACATTTCTAACCCAATGAATAAACCACAAACCTGAGAAAATTTACTATGTATAATGATTGTGCAGCCCATTTCTATTTTTACCAAAATGAAGCGTGAGGTTTTGGGTGTGCTGGTATATTGTTTCTGCTTTGGCAGGAGACTGGGTAGTAGAGACAGCTTTGAGGAGAAAAGTGTTGCTCTATAGTTGTGAAATTATTTTCTTCCAAACATAGCTGTGCTAATTTATTTCACTCATATCCAAAGATTGCAGCCAAAGAAATCAGCCAGCTCAGAGCTGGAAGAGACTGGATTTAGAAAGGTTGGGGACAGATAGAAACACTGGAATTTTGAAGATAGAGGAAGGGGGATTATATATGTATATGAATGAATATTTTATATAGTATTATATATTTATATAGAAATAGTATATGCTTTTCCTTTTTTTAATTTAAATTCAATTAGCCAACATACAGCATATCATTAGCTTTTGAGATAATGTTCAGTGTTTCATGAGTTGTGTCTAACACCCAGTGCAAATAGTATAAGATATGCGTGCATTTATACACATGCATTCTTTTTTTAAAATTTTAATTAATTTATTTATTTTCAGAAAAACAGTATTCATTATTTTTCACCACACCTAGTGCTCCATGCAATCTGTGCCCTCTCTAATACCCACCACCTGGTACCCCGACCTCCCACCCCCCCTCCACTTCAAACCCCTCAGATTGTTTTTCAGAGTCCATTGTCTCATGATTCACCTCCCCTTCCAATTTACCCCAACTCCCTTCTCCTCTCTAATACCCCTTGTCCTCCATGATATTTTTTATGCTCCACAAATAAGTGAAACCATATGATAGTTGACTCTCTCTGCTTCACTTATTTCACTCAGCATAATCTCTTCCAGTCCGGTCCGTGTTGCTACAAAAGCTGGGTATTCATCCTTTCTGATGGAGGCATCATACTCCATAGTGTATATGGACCACATCTTCCTTATCCATTCGTTTGTTGAAGGGCATCTTGGTTCTTTCCATAGTTTGGCGACCATGGCCATTGCTGCTATAAACATCGGGGTACAGATGACCCTTCTTTTCACGACATCTGTATCTTTGGGGTGAATACCCAGGAGTGCAATGGCAGGGTCATAGGGAAGTTCTATGTTTAATTTCTTGAGGAATCTCCACACTGTTCTCCAAAGAGGCTGCACCAACTTGCATTCCCACCAACAGTGTAAGAGGGTTCCCCTTTCTCCACATCCTCTCCAACACATGTTGTTTCCTGTTTTGTTAATTTTGGCCATTCTAACTGGTGTAAGGTGATAACTCAATGTGGTTTTAATTTGAATCTCCCTGAGGGCGAGTGATGATGAACATTTTTTCATGTGTCTGATAGCCATTTGTATGTCTTCATTGGAGAAGTGTCTGTTCATATCTTCTGCCCATTTTTTGATATGTTTGCCTGTTTCATGTGTGTTGAGTTTGAGGAGTTCATTATAGATCCTGGATATCAACCTTTTGTCTGTACTGTCATTTGCAAATATCTTCTCCCATTCCGTGGGTTGCCTCTTTGTTTTTTTGACTGTTTCCTTTGCTGTGCAGAAGCTTTTGATTTTGAGGAAGTCCCAAAAGTTTAGTTTTGCTTTTGTTTCCTTTGCCTTTGGAGACATATCTTGAAAGAAGTTGCCGTGACTGATATCGAAGAGATTACTGCCTATGTTCTCCTCTAGGATTCTGATGGATTCCTGTCTCACATTGAGGTCTTTTATCCATTTTGAGTTTATCTTTGTGTACGGTGTAAGAGAATGGTCAATTTTCATTCTTCTACTTATAGCTGTCCAGTTTTCCCAGCACCTTATTGAAGAGACTGTCTTTTTTCCACTGTATATTTTTTCCTGTTTTGTCGAAGATTAATTGACCATAGAGTTGAGGGTCCATATCTGGTCTCTCTACTCTGTTCCACTGGTCTATGTGTCTGTTTTTATGCCAGTACCATGCTGTCTTGGTGATCACAGCTTTGTAATAGAGGCCCCCAGCTTTATTTTTGTTTTTCAACATTTCCTTAGCGATGTGGGGTCTCTTCTGATTCCATACAAATTTTTGGATTATTTGCTCCAGCTCTTTGAAGAATACCGGTGGAATTTTGATCAGAATGGCATTAAAAGTATATATTGCTCTAGGCAGTATAGACATTTTAACAATGTTTATAGAAATATGGAAGACCATTCTATACACATGCATTCTGAGAGAAAAACGGATACAATGCATAGACAGACAACACAAAAATATTCTCTCTGGGAAGCCTAAAAACTTGACCCTGGAGGGGCAACTCAACTCCCTCCCCATCAACTTACAGTGTCGCTAAGACTCAGATCAGGGATCTTTCACATGTTTCTTGAATCCGAGCCACTTGGAACTTCTTGCCACATTCATGCTCCCCTTGCCCCTGCAACTGGGCTGGCATTGCTTTTATGTTTGTCCTTTGTAATCTGGGTCTTCTGTCTTTAATTTCAGAGTTCCTGGTTATCTGAAGAATCTCTTCTTTCAACATGGCTGGAAAAACCTCTGCCACATTTTTTTAAAATGAAGTTTCATTTTTTTTAAATCATTAGCAAATAGGTGTAAATAGTAAAACCTATCATGTTCACCAAAATGATAGTTCACTAAAATTTAGTGAACATCTGTTATGTCCTAGGCAAGTGACTTCATAAATTACCTGACTTAGATCTCTCCTAGTTCCATGAGAAAGATAGCATCACCATTTAAGTTGAGCAAACTGAATTAATTGAATCATATAACAGCAAAGGTGTCCCATCAATGAACATTATTTTTTTATTGGAGAAATGTGAGGGAGCTGGTAAAGAGAGAGAGAGAGAGATCATTAGGAATGATGTAGCACATTGTTCATTTCACAGAGCAGAATGAGTCTGAAGGCAGGGTGTGATTCTGCTGAGGTCTCACTGGATGTGTACTGGAGATGGAAACAGATCTCAGGACTTGCAGGCCACTGTCCTTTCTGTGAAACCAGGCTGCCTCACGGAATGGAATGGAAACAGGCCTGTGGAAGTGTGGCCAGCTGTACATCACCGAAATGCAGCTGTCCTGATGTGTTACGAGGCTCCCTGTGACCTAGACCAAGGAGAGGAGAGAAGATCTGAGGAGCTACTAATATCCTTCTGGGATGAAAAAGCCTTGTCACTCAGTGTCATTCAGGCTTCTTTTTTCCTTTCTAGCCCCAGATGGAGCCAGAGATGCCTACTGCTGCCTTCTAGAGTAAGACATGATTAGGTTAGCTACAGGATAAGGAAAAGAAACATTTGTAAAAACATGTTAAAGAAAGGACATAGCAAGTAAAAGCATTTAAGAAAAGAAGGAAACACTTTCCTCTCCAGGTGCAATCTTACTACTTAGCTCTTATAGGACAGCATCACCTTTGACTACTTAAATTTGAACCCACCAGATGAGAAGATGAAGGTGCTAGATGCCAGACACAATGTCCCCTAACCCTGCCACTCCTATCCACTTCTGAGGAGCCCAGGTCTCTCCTCTAGCATGACTCCCTTAACAGTGGCACCAGGGTTTGTTCTCTGTCCTTTGCTTAGCTTGTGCATCCACATTGACCCGCACTTCCTTCTAGAACCTTCTAGCTGAGGTAGCATCTGTGAAACGCAAAGGATGTTTTTTCTCTCCTTGAAGCTTTTCAGTCTTCAAGAATTAGGTGTGAGCTTAGCAGGGACATAGGTGAGAGCTGTGCAGGTGAGGCAGAAGCACGAGGTGAGAAGTGTAAGTCAAGAAAACAGCAACATGAACATTCCTACGTGGACTAGAGATTCTGCACTTTAATCTTCTCTGTCGGTCTCCATGCAAATCTGGATGGATTCATTAGTGCTGTCTTCAGATTCACTCATTCTCTCTTTGTGTTCAGTCTACAGATTATCCCATTTACCTACTCTTTCATTTATGTACATATTTTTCATTTCCAGGTTATACAGTGGCTTATTTATCTTAATGTTCTTGTTTTATTTCTGTCTGTTTTTCTTTTATAATTTTGTTCTATTTGAGGAAATAAACTATTTGTTTCATAGTATTAATTAGATTATTCCATAAAATCTACTATCTCTGGAGTAAAATAATGTTGTGATTGTTGATTTTATTGGTTATATCTCCCAACAAAATTTTAATTTTTTAAATTTTGATTTATAAGCTAATTTTGTGTAGGATTAATTTTTTTCTCTCTCTCTTCCTCCATGTTTACCATCTAGCAATTTTATGTTTGTTTTTACTGATTTCCTGGGCCTCAGTACATACTTGTGTCTTTTGATGCCATGTTGGTGACATGGAGGAGATCACAGACTGAGTAGGAAGTCTGGGTCATTCCTGGTCTCCAAGTAGCTTGTCTAGTCCCATCTGTGTTTGGCAGAAGTTTATCTCATTCCTTTCAGTAAAGGTATTCCTTTACTGAAAGTGCATCATATCAGTGCCCTCCCTAGTTTCAAGTAGAGAGACTGGGTCAGGTCCTATGTCCTGAGTAGAGCACTTTAAGACACTAATATCATCAAGTCTTGAACCTACACAAGGCTCCGTGGCCTGGTCTAGCTGTCGCTTTATGTAAAGGGCTAACCTTCCCCTTTTATGTAAACTAGGAATAACAATATCTACTTTTCAGACAAATGAAGCTGTTTAGAATGATTCTACAGGGTTTCTCCATGGCTCCCATGATTTTTTTACCTTTGTATTTTAATAAAAAATGCTGCCTAATCTTGTCATGTGATTATTTAACATGGAATAGTTTATTAAATAGCATCAAAAATCCTCAAATCCAAGATTATTATGTATTAATGTATTATTATAGATATGTATTTTATCTGTACACACATCTAATTCACACCACTCCTTTATTTTTTCTTTCCCAATATACTGATAAAGAACTATGTACATAACTAATGTTTTTCCAAAACTTTTATAATTGTAATTGATGAAGAATGTTAAAGTTTAAAATTCAATATACTAGACTCATTTTGAAAAACTTTCTGTGCTAAAGCTTTAATTTCACCCGCTCCCATCATTGTGAATTTTGTGCTCAAAATCTCTCTAAAATGACTATCACAGGGACTATTTATATTGTGTTTTTTGAGGGAGCTTTGCCATAGATAAACATTTTGTTGAACAAGGGATTTCTTTTCAAGAGCATGACAGATCTGCATAGGAAGCAAAGACTTATTTTGGGACATGATAATCTCTGGATTTAGTTAACAATTATTGGAAATATCTCTTTGGGAAAGGTTAATGCTCAGAAAGACCACTACATTAATTTACACTATATTCCACTGAGCACAGAGATTTACATATAGTCATGTTGCCTTTCATATTTCAATAGTCTGATATTCTTTTTAGGTCTCTTTGAAAAGGTGTGATCTGTGCTGTGGTAAAGAATCTATTGGAGGTTTTCTAATATAACATACCAATAGTGCCATATATTCTAACTACATTTGGGGAGAGTCATATGTCTTGTCTTGCAAAATCTTGACCCTTGATTGCTGGGCTCAGTGATTGGACTACACCTGTTAAGACCTGGGTCATAAAGCCCTAAAGAGATTGCTGTCAGGGTAGCAAAGCTCTTGTTGCCTTCTCTCATGGAGGATGGAAGATCCAAAGCTTTAATGGAAAGATGTCAAAGAAAAAATGATTCATGACCCTTACTACAGTGGTCAGGCAGATTTTATTCATGACTAGTGCAATGGGAGTAGGGACCACTGTGCTGCGGCTTTGCAGTAGGGGAGAGAGATTAGGATGAACCCTGAATACAACAGAGAAAAATAGGAATGTATAGCCAAAAAGCATGATGAGGTGTCAGTGAGTGGAAAATGACTAAGAGGAAACCTCAGGAGTGAGATGGGGGATTCTTGGTCGTCAGATCTAATAGGATTCTGGCTGAAGGCAGACCAGGATGACCAAATACTGAGGGTGGGGGATCCTGGCTAAAGCAACTTGATAGGATTCTTGCTAAAACTGAATAATGCAAAGAAGAACATGAAATTCCAAAATTTGATGCCTCATTGGGGAAAGGATTCAGAGGAGCCTGACTGAAGTTTGATCAAGGGAGGGGCTCTGTCAGTGACATGCCAAAAATACTGAAATCAGAAATTCTGAGAGTTAAAGGAGAGAAAGGTTGTTTGGGATTATCAGGCTGTGGTGTTTGAATAGTGAGTTACAGCTTTCCCTCTCTATGGACTGGCCTTGTCCCAACACATCAGGTTCAGTTTGAAGCTCTTTGTCAAGTTTACTCACTGAAGGGCTGCATGTCCCTTCCTCCTGTATTCAGAAACTCAGAGTAAATAGGCATGCATGGGGGAGGTCTGGAAGGGTCAGACCACAAACAGCTTTGGTTTATTATATTCCTGTCATTTATAGAATTACACATGTTGGGACCCACATTTCTTTTTACTGACCCCCCAAATGAAGATTTCATCTTCTCTACAAGGGTACTTGAGTTCAGCCTTGAGATATCAGAAGGCAGGGCTGCTAATAATCAAGGAAGCCTTTGTGTAGGCCATGTAGAGGAAATTAACTTCCTCTTGGGCCAGTAAGGAATACTTTCTCCTTACTACTTCCTATTTCTTCCATCACATTACATGCTCTTTGGTTTAGTGGTTTTATCTCTACTTTATCTTGGTTCCTCTTGGATCTGGTTAAGGAAAAAAATGCTATGTATACATTTTCATCATTGAGGCAGAAAAAGAGATGGATCCACCTGTTGCATATATTGAATCTTTCCATCTTGATTGTTTGACGTGTTAGGCTGTGGTCCTGGAATCCTTTCTCCCTGTGACCACACTCCAGCAGGCCCATCTCCTCTCAGTACATAGCTGTAGCTCACTCTGATTCCCTTTCAACCAACTGATCTTATGTTGTATCTAATTCTGCAGATAGTCATATATTGAATAGCTCTTGTCAGTAATTGTTGAATATATAGCCAACATTTTCTCTTTTTATAAATTATGTTCTTTGGCTCCTCAAGTCATTTGTATGGCTTATAAGAAATCACAAGTGTCATGGGAGAGAAGAAATAACTTGCATTTCATATATTTTTTGGATTTTTTTTAACTTGAAACCAGTAGATATTTAAGAACAACTATTAGTTTATGAACTATTAGTTTTGATAAAAATAGTTAATATTTAGTAAAACAGATATTCTGGATGGGATTTGCAATGCATAATTTTTACTTCACAGTTTAAAGAATGTGTAGTATTTTCCTAAAGATTGTTGTCAAGGACTTTAGATCTGACAACTGTGAAGCAGTACATCATTCTGGCCACTAGAGGAAGGCCCCAGTGATCACCAGGTTATGGACAAGCTACTTGTCTTGGATGTTTGAGCACTTATTCAAGAGTCTATGCTCATAAAGGGGACTAACAGCACTCAGGAAAGGCTGGAGAGATGCAGGAAGATTTTTCAAGTTGGCTCATGGAGTTCATATATCTTCCAGTTAAATATAAATAATCTCACCATGAGGATCTCACTTAAGTCATGCCATTTTTTCCCCCTTTGAAAAGATAAATTATGATAATTAATATGCCTCCATAGAAACTTAGATGAGTGCATTTTAAATGGGTCACTCATTCTGAATTTCTTGATTTAATGTCATTTCTCTTTTTAAAAACATGAATGTGCACACTGATTTTCTATTTCCTCTCACCATCTGTTACCATAAGCTCATAGACAAAATATAGCTATAAATCATAGTTACTAAAAATTTACTCTTCTTGTCTCATGGGATGTATTTATGACTATGTGTGTATGTTTGTATTTATGAATTCACATTTTCTTTACTTTATGTGTGTTTTCTCTAGATAAGAAGCAAAATAATCTCTTTGCAGACATTAATTACAAGCCCCAAACTTAGAGGATGACGGCTTTGAACTTCTAAGATAGTCGACAATCTCTAACCCAATCATCAGTCATTTTTAAGCAAATTTTTTGTGGGTTGGATTCATTTCTATGGCTTTGCCTTCCTCATTTTGGTAGCAGAATAGTCATTATGGAATGGTCTATGAATAGAGTCCAAGTATGGATGCTTAGATCTGCTTAGTGACTCAACAGAAAAGCTCATGCACCTGCTGATTTTGTCTTGTTAGCATATAAACATCTTTGCTATCAATCTCTGCATAATGTCTTTGACCATGTGTTTGAAATACAGGATAGAACACAAAAACAAAACGCATGAACACTGACTAAAAAAAAAAATATATATTTCCAGGACGATTGTCTCAAAAAACTAAGTTTTATTCTCGGACTAAAATATTATATAGAAAGAACATCAAAGAAATAAACCATGTTAACTTCTCATAATGCCTTGAACCATAACCAATAACTTAAAAAAACAAACAAAAAATATAGAAAATTTCTCTGTGCTCCTAAATGATTTATACCATAGTATCCAGGTCTCTTCAGCCCCCCTTTCTAGTTTGGTTATCAGCAATGGTTCTGTGTGTTGGATTTTGAGAACTGTATAATTCACCATGAATAATGAGTTTATTTTATTTGGTGAGGAGGAGTGATAAGCCCTTCCCCTGAATTTGCCACAGAGCTATTTCCTCATTTTCTTTCTAAATGCTGCATGGTAAAGTGAGTTTTTTTTTTTTTCTCACACCTGTAACTTTCCACTATCACCTTAGCTGTACTGTGGTATTAAAAAATGTAAATCCATCTGGTGAAAAGCCAATTGTGACCTTTCTTTTTATGGAAGATGGATTCTAATTCCAATTTTGCTTGGGCTGCACCAGCTTCTGATGCAAATGAGTGCATGTCTTATAAAATGTCACTAATAAACTCCCCGTAATTTGGTGTTAGAATAAGGTATCACATAAGAAATCACCTTTATCTTTTAACAAAAATCATCAAGTGAAACTAAATTAAAATAACTTATTTTTTTATTATCTTACTATATTAAGATAGGATGTGTGTGTGTTTGTGTGCACACACATGTGTGTGGGTCATGATTTATTGATGTGAATTAAACTGTTAGTCCAAGGCCTTTTTTTTTCCCCCTACATTGGGGAATATGATTATTACACTTAATCTTTTTTTTTTTTTTTAACATATGGGCAAGAGTAAGAAATGTGGACATGAGGCCAGCAAATTAGGCATCAAAGTCCAAATAAAAAAGCACTATGTTGGAATCTAAAGACCTAGGTTTTAGTGCCTCCCCACCTCCACCAACACCCCCCCAGTATTCGCTACCCATGACCTCTCTGAACCTTCATCTATTTGTCTATAACCTAGAGGTTTCAACACTTGCTCTGTTTTCTTGGTTTTTCATGTGAGGGAATGTACTTGCTACCCAAGTAAAAGTGGGGTTATTTAAAGTTTAGCTAGATCATTTTTGGTCAAAGGGTAAGGCAATAATCAAATCACCATTTATGTAAAAAAAAAAAAAAACAACAAAACACTCTTTTAGCAATATGAACTTCATTAATGGATTTTTTTTTTTTTTTTTACCATGTCACTTAAAGAATAACAATAGCAACGTATAAGATTTGTTTGAGGCATATATTTCCTAACTCTGAGGCTGGTTGCTGACCACAAATAATAATAGCTCCTCCATCGTTGCCTCCTAAGGGCTAAGATTGTGCCTGGAGCTTCAACACATTGTTTCTGTTTCTCACCAAATATCTGCAAGAAACTGTCACTATGCAGTTAACAAATATGCAGGTAAGTTGAGGAAGGCTCAATACAATGCCTTTCTATTAGCCCACTGCACCGGGTCACAGAGGAGTTAGAGTCCTTACCTGGCCAGGCAGCAATCCTGTTGATGTGTCAAGCATTTGATGAAATTCTAAAACAGAACATTGCTTTTAAAATACCACATATTGCCTGGAGCACTGGGTGTGGTGCATAAACAGTGAATTCTGGAAGACGAAAAGAAATAAAATAAAATATAAAATACCTCAAAATCTGAGGTCCTTGGAGACCCTAACCAACAGGCCAGCATCCTGAAAGTGAAGAAATGTGTCTTTTTCTGGGAGAATGGCTACTGGCAGCTCTGAGAAATGATAGTTTTCCTACCTTTTTCTTGAGTATTATTCCTCAGATGAATGGTTTTGAACCAATATTTTACAGAAACCTCTCTTTGGCGCCTGCCTCCACTTATGTTCTTATATTCAAGAAATTGATCTTGTTACATATTCAAAGGAGAAACCCACATTTCTAGGACAAGTAATTAATGTGCATAAAGCTGTTTGTTTAGACTCCGTTCTTAGCAATTCATTGCCACAGGTGGCGATGTGAGCTGGACTGCACATAGAGACATACTTCCCATCATCACAGTGTCTATTGTGTGTCATTCCTTAATCATATATTGTTAGACTTGGGGGGCGACTGGGCCACCGTGTAGGCAAACTGCATTTTTTTTCTTTTTCAATTTCCTTTGTTTAATATTTATTTATTTGAAAGAGAGAACATGTGAGGAGGTGGGAGGGGCTGGGGTCAGAGGGAGAGGAAGGAGAGAAGCAGACTCCCTGCCAAGGACGGAGCCCAACATGGGGCTCAATTCTAGGACCCTAAGATCATGGCCTGAACTGAAATCAAGAGTTGGAGGCTTGACTGACTGAGCCATCCTGGTGCCCCTAAGGAAACTGGCTTTTAATGGTTGGGAGAAAGAGGCACAAAGAGAAGAAGTGACTTGTGTCCACCAGACACAAAGGTAACCAGACCTTCAACAACTTGTTTTTCCCATATTCTAGGGTTTTGTCTGTTGTTTTAATGGAATCCTTGAGCACAGTAACAGCTGTTTACTTACTTCAGGATGAGCATTAAGTTGACTCCAGTCCCCATTTATGAATTGAGGGCCCTGAAATAACACCTCCCCCAACACACAAACCTTGTCAACTCCTAGAGGACTACTCCATGGACTTCTTGTGCTCATGGTAAAGACGTCCATTTACCAGTTTTAAGCTGATCTTGCCTTCTCATATCCACTCATTGTGGTTGAAGGCTAACTGGCGCTGTATTTAAAAGGTCTGCTTCTCAGGTGTCTGGCTGGCTCATTCGGTTAAGCGTCTGCCTTCAGCTCAGGTCATGACCCCAGGGACCTGGGATTGAACCCTGCATCAGGATCCCTGCTCCATGGAGAGCCTGCTTCTCCCTCTCCCTCTGCCTGCCACTCTGCCTACTTGTGCACTCTGCCAAATAAGTAAATAAAATCTTTTAAAAACATGTGTTTCTGTGAGACTCATGAACACTTGTATTGGCATTATAAGTCTATAGAAAATAGAATTTGATTTACACAAAATACTTTTGGATCCTCATATGCATCAAATACTATATTTGCTCCAAAATGTTATGTCTCCTATATAAATTTTAAGTCTAACTTATCTTCAAATTCTATTTCTACAAACCATTGTGTTGAGAATAGGAATGACATATAGGGATGGAATTTAGGGATGGAATTTCTTTCTTTCTTTCTTTGTCTCTAAAGATTTTATATATATTTGAGAGAGAGAAACCACAAGTGGGACAGGGAAGAGTGGAGGGAGAGGGAGAAGCAGACTCCCCACAGATCAGGGAGTGCTTAATTGACTGAGCCACCCAAGCACTCAGGGACAGAATTTCTGTATGTAAGTGAAGAAGTTAGTTATTTGTCTATGAAATAAAAAACTAGGAATGCATGTGATTTCATTTTGATTTCTCATCTGCCTCCTCAGAACTGCTGTCTCTGGAGTACACACAGTATTCTAAAATTATTTTATTGGAAATTTCTTCTTGCAGTGTGATTGTAAGGATAGGTGTCTATGTGACACACAGCATGGACATATTGCAATTAGAACTAATCAGCTCATAAATGTAAGCAGAGTGTCATGCTGGGAAGAGAAAGAACAAAACAATATTAATATGAAGGTTTTGGTATTTCTAAAATAGAATTTATTGATTAAATGTAGCCTTTTCCATTGAAAAAATGGAATTATTATAATTTGCCCTTTGTTTCTGATATTGCTACTCTTTCCTGGAGTGACTCATTGTAATCTTTTATCAGTTCTATTTATCTTTTTCATCAAAAGAATGTTAAGATATTTGAAATACATTAATGTATTAAGGTATTTTTATTTTTATTGCATTTGGTGTTTGAGGTTTATCTACACACACATGTACACACACACATATATAACAAATATATACATGTATATATTTGTTTAAAATAAAATATATATGAATTTGTTACAAGTAAATGTGCTACAATGTGTTAAAAGTAAAAAGCAAGCAGAGACTTCTTGGAACACAGTGATTTTGTGACAAATATACAAGAGGAAAAAATTATTCAGTCTAGATAACAGTTGATTACTAGAAATACATTCAACACTGATGCTGCAAACCTAGAAGACAGAGGAGAGACTCGTAAGAAAACTTGAGAACACTTTGGACTATCTCAAAGAAACAGAGTCATGCTGCATGGCCAAATGTAGCTAAATCCATGGAGAAAAAATATTATTGTGTAGGTCCTGGTCTTCATGGAATAGAATTTTTTGTCTGAATGTTTCATAAAGTGAATTTTTTATAATATTTCTTTTGTTATAGCTGTTTCTATTAGTGGCATGGCTTAGATTCAAGAAATTTATTGAGGAATTTGGGTACAGACATGTGCTGATTTTATTAGTGTTCTAGTTTTGAGAGCATCAGAATTAAAAATGCCAGAGAGCTCATGCATCTTGGTGCCATCTTTAGATGTGAATTTCTTTCCAGGATTTCCAACATGTGGAATATATATAATGATGAAGAAGCTTTCCCCTGCCCATACTGACAGTTCCTTCACTTGATATTGAATTCATCCATCCAACCAATATTTAGTGTACACTATATGAAACACATGTTTATGTATTAAAACATATACAAAGGAAAAATAAGATATTGCCTCTGTCCTGGAGGCCATCACAGTCTACTGAAGGAGAGAAAAATAGAAATGGTTTATTAGAATGACAGATAATAAGCATATAGTAAGAAAAATGTAAAAATTCTGAATGAAGTCAGAGGAGAGAATGATAGATGCTGTACAGAATTGTTGATATATAAAATTGGTTTTGATTCATTCCAAGTTCCTATTAAGTTCCCTATTCTCTCCATCTCTCTTTTTTTTTCTTTCTCTCTCATATATACATGATAAAATTAGGTAGCCATTTTTGTTCTTCATGGTAGTAACTTCATGTCTCATTACTATTTTTTTTAAATTTGCTTACTTATGTTCTCATCAATAACCTTAATAAGGAGCTTTATAAAAAATATATCAAGATGACTCAATGACACATAAGTTGAACTAATATACCTCCAAAAGACATAATAAAGACTTCTTGGTAAGATTATAGGGCTCAGTGAAAACAAGTATTTTCTAATAATCAACAATGTTTAATGATGCAATGAGCTGCTGTGGTGAGTAGTAAGTTCTTCAACATCAGAGCCATTTGAGTAATGCGATACTTCTTTTGATGTGGAATCAAATTATGTTGACTTTTGAGGCAAAGTTACAGAGTTTTGGGTTGGGTCTATAAGAAAATCTATAAATATTTAGTTATCCTTTTAAAAAAAAGACTTTATTTATTTATTTGACAGACAAGTAGGCACAGAGGCAGGCAGAGAGAGAGGAGGAGGAAGCAGGCTCCCCACTGAGCAGAAAGTCCAATGTGAAGCTCGATACCAGAACCCTGGGATCATGACCTGAGCTGAAGGCAGAGGCTTTAACCCACTGAGCCAGCCAGGTGCCCAAATATTTAGTTATCTTAACCTTTTGTTCTCTTTCTGGATACAAGCCTATGTTCCATGTCTTTGATAGCAATGTTGGGCATTCAGAACCAAGGACAGCGATTTCCATCATGATCTCTTAGATGTTGATTTGATACTGAATGACAATAATACAACAAAAGATTACCCACAAATATATTACTTAGTAGGTCCAATTCATCAATAAGATTAACAAATCAGTATAAGTTACAGAGTTGAGAAGTAAGGAGACTTAACACTTATTAAACAACATACCATACTGTCTCATTTAACAATAAATGTGTGTGGTAAATATTGTTATTTATAGATATGTATGAAGTTTACATATATGTATATGTATACGTATGCTCCTTGATGTATATAAGTATAAAATATTTTTATAATCTCTCAGTATATGTTTATGAATGAGGAGGTGAAAACTAACCTTTTGTCCTGGATTTTTTGTCCACCAGCTTCCATCGACCCTTTTGGAAGGCCATGATGACTGACTATAATAAACTGATCTGAAACAAGCCCTTTCTCAAGGTCACATTATTAATAAGAGATTCAGTCCCAGTTATGATTTTAAATCTCATTGCTTTTCTACATATAGAAGAGGAAATATGCCAAAAATGGAAAGGTTGCATCTGCATAGCCAAAAATAATCATGCAATTCAACCAAATTCATAAAGAAGAAAAATGCATTTTTCATAGAGAATGGAGAGAGACATTACTGGAAATGTAGCTTATTACTAGCTCCATTTAGTTGCTTAAAAACACTTTGCTTTATAATATGTGTATTTGTGAATACAGAAGCTTTATTTTCCCTAAATGACCCTGACCTAGCTTAGGACACCTCCTGAGACTGGGAAATTATGGGTCAGAATCAGTGCAAGTCTCTCTACTTCTGTCTAGAGTCAGATTTGAGGGTAATTTCTGGAATGGTGAGGTTATGTTGTCTTTGGTACTACACAAGGAATTTCTTGTCCTCTAGACTGAACTTTTCCATAGGAAAATGAAAATTATCCAAACTAAATTCTCTGAATTCACATGGAAAAAAATGAGGACAGTGTTTTTGAATGAATGAAAAGTGAATACAATAAGTAAGAAAATGTAAACAGATTTGACTCTATATTAAGTCCATCAAAATAATTACACATAAGTTCTCATGAAACAAATAAAGGCTTTGTAAGAATGATGCTGGAATGCCTGATCGATACCTTTGAAACAGTTACATAATACCTGTTCGGAAATTTGGCAGTAGCTTATACATATTTCATGAAGCCTGTATGTCACCATATGTAGGTATGTGCACATATTTAGAAATGAGCAACCGTCAAAGCATTCATTTCCACATTTAACGGCAGTGCAAATCCGAACCCCAGGTACACTCTGCGCTTCTTCAATGCGTTGTTCCTGAAAATTTCTTTTCCTATAGAAAATCCTACTCATCCTTTAAGGTCCTAGACATGATCTTGCTTGTGGTTGGAAGCCAATGGTTACTACTGACATAAACAGAAAAATAAGATGTCTGAATTGCATATTTCTAGTACTATTGATGAATACTTAGGTTTTGGGTTATCCAATTTTACGAGCTGTAACAGATATCTTCAATGTAAAAGGAAAAGGCAGGGGGAGGGTGAAAGAAAGAAAAGCTCCAAAGCCATCTGTTAAAGATACACCGAACATTAGTTCTGTGTGGAGTAGTACAGAGAGCACTAGCTTGGCAGTTGGGAGAAACAGATCCTTGTTCTGACTCATCAAGCATCCTGAGTAACTTTCAGTTAAGCATGAAACTTTTCTGAGTCACATAATAGATACTTATAAGCTAGTTACTACATAGCACATTTAGCTACTTGTCTTTCCAACTAGACTGTGGCCATGGGCATTATTGTGTTCCTCTCCAGACTAGAAGGTACTAAGATATTTAATTTTAATTGAGTTAAATGAACTGAATTTGATTCTTCCTCATGTGTGGAATATGAATTATAATACTCTCTTTGCATACTACATACTCTTCTGCCCTGTGGTAAATCACTGCTTGTGAAGATATTTTAAGAAAAAAACATCCCGGGGCGCCTGGGTGGCTCAGTGGGTTAAAGCTTCTGCCTTCGGCTCAGGTCATGATCTCAGGGTCCTGGGATCGAGCCCCGCATCGGGCTCTCTGCTCAGCGGGGAGCCTGCTTCCTTCTCTCTCTCTGCCTGCCTCTCTGCCTGCTTGTGATCTCTCTCTGTCAAATAAATAAATAAAATTAAAAAAAAAAAAAAGAAAAAAACATCCCATAAACCATTATGCAAATAGAGAGATTTATACCAGAGTTTCATCCCAAGAGAAGCAGATCTGACTTACATTGCCTAACTGTGACTCCAAGAAACTGAAGGAAAATAAATCTCTTGTAAATTGAATGATAACAACCCAAATACCAATGCCAGAATCTGAATGCTGAAGCTTCACATGCTTCAGCAGTTTCCCTGCAGTGATATCGGAGAATGAGATTCTCACCTATTTCTCTGCCTTCCTCTATAGGTTTCTACAATTGATTTATAAGTATGGAAAATTGATGCCCTTATTCTGAATCAGGGCCATATCATCATTGTATGTTGTACAATGATGCAACACAGGGGATCAATACTTTCATTCATGTTGTTGCTTGAGCTTCACAAAAAGTAAATGATTCAAGCAAGGATATGTTCCACTACTTTGGAAGACCGAGACCCAGAAAATAAATGAATTTGCCAACATCAAAGAGCTTCTTGGTATCAGAATCAAGATAAAAATTCAGGTGGCTCAATCCCTAGTCCCTATCATGATTTCTTCCTACCATGGTGCCTGGGGTGTGAGAGGTACTGGAAAACTCGGTTCATGTCATCTTGATCCTCAAGATCAGAGCTCATCTCTGGTGTCCATGTTTGACTTCATGTCTTTGACCTGTGATTAACCTGTTGAATCATTTTCTCAGTCTCCTGAGTTTCTGTTTGATGTCTTGTTTACTTCCAGAAAACCACACAAGATGGATGATTAGTCATTAAAAAAATATACTCCTCCAACCCCAAAACAGCTGTTCAACATGAGACTAAATCATCTCTCAGCAGGGTCCTAGCCATGTGGTTACCAGTCTAAGGACTTCCAAAGATTATATTCTCTAGGCCATCCTTATTTATAATGTCTAGTATTCTGGATCTTCAAGAAATGTAGGCCTATTTTGTATGATGTCGGTTGGGGTATTAAGAGAGCTGTGCTGAAACTATCTTCCTAGGAAAGACTCCAATCAAGCAGTTTCCATCTGACAGCTCAATTTTTTTTTTGTCTTTCCATAAAGTGTTAAGATTATTATGCTAGTATCAGCAATAAAATCCCTTCCTTGTTTCTTTCCACAAAATAACAGATGGTGAGTAAGTCAATATTTTGGATATTTTACATTCTGTGACTCATTTTCAGGCCAAGTATAGCTTTTTCCAGATGTTCACAACCCTGATCTAGAGTGGATTTAGCATTTATCTAGCATTTGTCAAGACTTTTACTGTCTGCTAACTACCAGTTCCTGCATATGACCATTGCATGAATAAAGATTTTAAAATAAAATTGACGGCACGTATCTTGAAATATAAAAAACAGTTTATTTGCATGTATTCATTGTAGGCATTGGTTGATGTGTGATCTAGAAATAGCACATGCCATCTTGCATGTCACTTGTTTACTAGCATTTTAAGGCTAGGCATTTGTAATAGACCTATTCAGAAACATAAAACTCATAGTGTGTATAAAATGAAATAATCTGCTCTGTAACAGTTAATATTGCATTACTTTTGTGATATTAGTGTGATAAATCTATGGAGGTGTGGCTATGACTTTTCTTACTCCTTCTTGTTTCTTAGTTGGGTTATATGTATAAAATGGATTTTGATGTTTCATGATCTTTTTAATAAATAAATATGTAATACCATATATGTGTAAATAAGCATTTTAGGTTCCTCATAAGCAGGTATCAGTCATTCAGAATATATTTGACTTTATAAATTATTCAATATGCAGTTGTAATTATGCCTCATGTTTTTACTCTGTTGGGTGTTTCAGTTTCTGCCATCTGATTAATTATAAGGGCTTAAAGAAGCATGTGTTCGGGGCTGGACTGACTGGCATTCCATGTTCTAGAAATAAGCATGGAATGTTCAAAAAGAGAGTAACATGTCGTGCCCAGTTTTTTTTTTTTTTATTTTATTAAATTGATTTATTTATTTTCAGAAAAACAGTATTCATTATTTTTTTGCACCACACCCAGTGCTCCATGCAATCCGTGCCCTCTATAATACCTACCACCTGGTACCCCAACACCCCCCCCCACTGCCACTTCAAACCTCTCAGATTGTTTTTCAGAGTCCATAGTCTCTCATGATTCACCTCCCAGTTTTGAGGTACTTACCATTTGTATGTGGTGATTAGGCAAAGAGATCAATGCCCTCTGGCGTTTCAGGCTTTGTGGAGCTTTGTGCAAGGGGTTTCATCTTTTAGGACTCCAAGCTTTGGTTCCTGTCGCAGAACCAAAGCCTCCTCCTCATCAATTAACAAAGAGGGCAGGTTGAGGGGGAGAGAGAAGCCTCACTCCTGAGATGGGTGAGCTAAGAGCAAGGCCAACAATTTGTCCCAGATTATTTTGGTTACCAGCCTCCATGGACCTCTGGAAGGCCATGATGATTGCTCTGAGGAAAGCCCTAGGATCCCATTCCCATGCCCATGAAAGATGTTGCTGAATATGTGAAGCAATATGTAGTTTCTATGCCCTATGATTCCTCAGGAATCAGGAACAGCCACCCCAGTGTTTCTTTTGCTAAGCCCCAGAGTACCTTCCATGGCTGAGTCAGGCACTAGGTTCTTATTTTCTTCATTCATCTTAGGCCTGGGGCAGCCCCTTTCCCTCGAATTCATTGGCTGCTCACCCTCCTCCATTTAGGAGGAAATGATTTTCACCCCTCTGAAATTGAGCCCCTTCTTTGGCTTTTTCTTGCTGCCCAAACTTATAAAGCTTTAAGAATTTTGTTCCAAGGAGTTACTCTTATGGGAAAACATGAGTAAAGAATTATAAACACAGAGAAGTAAAAGTTCTTATCAAGGGCTTACCAAGCTCTGTTGGTCCCTTTCTCTGGCTTGGCTCCTTTGGAAAGATCAATGTTTGCTTTTATTCTCTCAGGAGTGAGATTCACTACTCCCTTCCCCAGATCCCATGCTTCTTTTATCCTACCTGTGGGAAGCCTATGTTCAGACCCTTTATGCCTTAGTGACCCTTTATCCAAGTCTGAAGATGAGACATAGACAGAACAATGTCAATGAACTTTGTTTTATGAAAGGTGAGATCAAAGGAGAAGAACCCAGTTACTGAGAGAATAGACAGCAATTCATCTGAACAAAATTTACTGAAAGTTACTATATGCCACAATTCAGCTTAGTCTGAATAGTGACAGCTGGATGGATAGACACGGGTTTAGTTCTCTAGGAATTTTAATACTGGAAGTAGGGAAACTATCCATTGAGGTTAAGCAGTTGGTGTTATTGAAGGTAGAGAACAGAAGCCTGAAAATGGGAAGGAGAAAGGGAACATGGTGGTTGGTTGTCTTCAAATAACAGCAGAACAGTCTGGGGCAAGATGGCATTTGTCAGGGATACCAGGGACTCAAATCAGAGCCTGTGATTAAGAAGAATGGGGGAATTTTGTTTTTGCTTAATATAAGGAAGAACTTTCTGATCATCAGAGCTGCCTGACTTTGGATTTGGGTCTGTGTGATGTGGTGAGTTTCATCTCTGAAAGACAGATGATCACTCACTCATTGGGACCATCTAGGGGTCATCAGGGTGTCAGGGAAGCCCCAGAACACCCTGAATCTACTTGGGTTGTGTGTTACACAGTGTTTGGCTTGGATTTTCAGAAGTACAGGGCCTGAGTTGGAAATTATTGGATCTCAATGGTAATTTCTCACCTATGATTTCTCTCCTGGTTTGTTCCCCTTAATGCCTGCCTTTTGAAAGCAGCACTTTTATTAAGCAAAGTAAAATCATTCCTGGGAATGAGTTTCCTTCTTAAATCCATTTGTCCAGACTCCCTTTGGTAAACAACCTTGTTTCTTCTGGTTTTTCGATATTCAGCCTTTGTTTTGACTCAGTGTATTTTGCAATGTTCTAATCATTATTTCGTTGCTACTATTAAATTACTCCCAGTCCCAAGACTTTGCTGGATAGAAGACTGATAAATATTTTTATTGAAAGCCTATATTCGCTAAATTCCAATGACTTTGTAATGCAAGTTTCATCAGAAGTCAGGTTTTGAATTTTTTGTAAATATGAAGGCTCACTCACTGCTGCTTAGAATTTTACTGATTACACTTTGGAACTGCATAATTGTGTAATTAATCTTGAGGATGTCAAAATGCATATTTTTAAAAGTAATTTTCTTAGGGAAATAATACATATCTCATTATTTTTTATTGTAATTGGTATTCATACTCTCTTAGTTTATAGGTATAAGCTTTGCCAGAGATGGCCAATATCAGTGCCATATATTATTAAAATGGATTAATTTTTCAAACACATCTTCCATTCAATTTCTCATTAAACGAGGCATTGTAAATTCTGCCGTCAAGGAATACAAATAACATGATTATGCAATATTTGCATTATATGGAGTCCTCTCAGCTGGGATGGTTATCTGCCACAAACACTGATTCATTCTTTATGGAAAAGGACTTTGAGACACAATTATCAAAACTTACCAAGAGTCATCTTCAGTTCAAACCTCTGATACTCTCACTGCTTTCACAAGTAAGGCATTTGTGGTGATTCATCTGGGAACTGCATCCAAAGAGGAACCTAAAGATAGAGTCAAATGTGCTCTACCTATACTTTCTGGGGGGGGGGGGGAAGCATTCTTTAAAAAAAAATTTATTTATTTATTTATTTGACACAGAGAGAGATCACAAGTAGGCAGAGAAGCAGGCAGAGAGAGAAGGGGAAGGAAGCTCCCTGCGGAGCAGAGAGCCCAATGCAAGGCTCAATCCAGGACCCTGAGTTCATGACCTGAGCCGAAGGCAGAGGCTTTAACCCATTGAGCCACCCAGGTGCCCCAATGCATTCCTTATACAAGGGAAACCATCCTTTGTCTAACACAAGTGTGAACAAATGAATGGATTAGTGAATTAAAAGAATCAGAATAAGTGAAGAAAGAATGATATATACCAGCACTCACACCCGTAAATTGCAAAAAAGAGATGAACGTTGATATGGGTTTCTTATGCTGCACATGCACTCACACCACACAGACACATAAGGATGCTAATTTGTTTGAAGGCATTCAGCTTCTCAATGATGGAGGAGTTTGGTGGAAATCTTGAGGCATTAGCCCTAAATAAGTGACCGGTATTAGCTATGGAAAGAGGAATGACAGAGTTTGGCTACAAAAGAGCTAATGATCTCATGGAAGAGGCATATAACTAGACATAATAATATAAATACAGTGTTCTTGCAAGCCTAGTAAAATGCTTTGTGCAGCTAAGGAAGCCATCACCTTACTCTGCAGGATATGGGAGATTAATAGGGAAAGATTCCAAGAGGAAGGGGTACCTAAGTTTTGGCTTGAAGTATAGAGAGGACTGTGTCAGCAGGAGTGGGGGAAAGACAGTCAGGACTGAGAGACCAGCAGGTACTGAGGCATGAGGTTAGAATGGGTCTGTCTGATGTTTGCAGGAATCAATATGAAGCTCTATGGTTTGGAACAAGCGTTTGTCCTATTCTGGGACCTATTCTGGGAGTAGTAGACTGTGCCTGGAGGTTATGATGCCAGGAAGAGAATAATGAGACTGTTTTTTGGAAGGTCTCCCCTGAGGAATGATGGAGGGCAGCATAGAGGATAGAAAGGCTAAAGAATCTTTGGGTCTAGTGCCAGGAAAATGGAAAGGGGAGGGAGGACTTGAAAGACATATATGCGGTTGATTTCAACTGAATGTTGTGACTGATAGATTTGAGGCACAAAAGAGGAGTAGAAAATTAATATTGAACCTTAGATAAATTATTAGATCATTAATGATAATCAAAAATGCAGAAGGAGCAAGACTGGTGAGCAGTGATGGTTCAGATGATACCTTCAGTCTGGGGCACATTGCCATTGACTTGCGTTTGGTATTCAGGCAGGGATTCAGGCAGAGATATTGACCTGAAAGTACAGTGAGTTCCCATATCCCGCCTCCACCCCAACGCCACTATCAACATCCCCCACCAAAGTCATACATTTGTTACATCACTTAATACACTAACACATTATCATTCAAAGTCCATTGTTTATATCAGGGCACGTACTTGGTGTTGCCCATTCTATGGATTTTGAAAAGAACATAAGGACATCTATCTATCACTATAGCATCTCAGAGAATATTCACCACTCTAAAAACCCTCTGTGCTCTGGCTATTCATCCCCGCCCCACCCCCCAAAGCCCTTAGTGATGATCTCTGCTCTGTTCATTGGGCACGAGTTGCTAAGTCCTGCCTACATCTAGAGAGGAAAATTAAGTCCCACTCACCTAATGTATGCATGTATGTATGTATGTATTTTTTTAGAGAGAGGAAGAGAGCACATGAGTAGGAGGGGAGGGGCTGAGGGAAAAGGAGAGAGAGAATCTTAAGCAGGCTCTGGGCTCCATGTGGAGCCCAACATGGAGCCCAATGCAGTGCTCAATCTTAACAACCCTGAAACCATGACCTGAGCTGAAATCAGGAGCTGGAGGCTTAACAGACTGAGCCACCCAGGCCCCCCCTCCACTCATCATAGTTTTTTGAAGCTGTGACTAGTAAAGGTCAGTACAGTTCTTAATAATAGTAATAACAATAATAACAACAACAACAATGATTCTATTATTGTTGTTATTACTGCCTTTTTTCAATGAAAATCTAATAGAACTTATTGTCACTAAGAAGGCACTATAAAGAAAAAGCATCTTTTTTTCTTGGTTTTATTTATTTATTTTTTAAGATTTTATTTATTTAACACAGAGAGAGAGATCATAAGTAGGTAGAGAGGCAGACAGAGAAAGAGGAGGAAGCAGGATTCCCGCCAAGCAGAGAGCCTGATGTGGAGCTCGAGCCCAGAACCCTTTTGAGATCATGACCTGAGCCGAAGGCAGAGGCTTAACCCACTGAGCCACCCAGGTGCCCCAAGAAAAAGCATCTTAACGAATTCAAGAACTCAGACTGATGTATACTTTTTTGCCAACCTTGAAACTCCCCAGGAAGAACCATTTCTTGGCCATTTGTTGGAATTTTGTAGACTGTACATCAATTAGGGGACATCCTATGAAATGATGATTTTTATATTGAGTCATGTGAGCTCAATCCAAAGCTAGGCATTTTGACCATGTCCACTTCTTTCCAAAATCACCAATTAGACATCAAAATGTCTAAAGGACTCATTTAGATTATATACTTGGGGTAGCACCTTCGCTTGGAGATGCTAAACCCTGGTAATAAATGAAGGCAGACAAACAAAGCTCTCTGGTGAGGGTTTCTTAGATTAACTAGATTCCAATCTGAATGTTTATTCACTTCCGTGAAGGTATTATATGTGCACAGAGTAAATATTTTATGATCCATGGCATATGTTCAGACCAAGAATTAGAGTAATAAAAAACTAATTTAAAGCTGGATGTAAATACAACTATGTGCAAGTTTCTAGAAAGAATACTAAACATCCATATGGCTGTTAGGCTCCATGTATGATTTACAAGTTTTATAGAATCCAAAATGGCCTCTCAGTGCATAAATGCTAGCTTTCTTCTCCCTCGTCCCCCCTTCCCTTTCTTCCTTAACACCATTTGCAATGTGCTTAGACTCCACAGAAGGAATGGCCAAACTTCCCAAGTAAGCCCGCATACACTTTGATTCACTTCTCACAAGGGTTATTGGCAGAAGCGGTGGGAGAAGGTGTGGTAGGAGCCTCTACCCAGGGGCGGCCACATTTGGCTACTCTTCCTTTGTCCTTCCTTTTCCCCTATTTCTAGGTCCTAGGGGAAGCAGTGAACTTGTTGGTCCCATGCTTAGTAAGAAACTGTCTGAGCCATGAAGTCTCCCCTTCTGGAGCATCAATGGCTGGCAGCTCCCCAGATGAAAGCAGACAGTCAGACTTGAGTTGAAGATACGCCATCTGAAGGCTAATCCTCCTCCCCCTTATGTTTTCTGATTCCCAGCGGGTCAAGTAGAACAGCCCATCCCTCTACCTTAGTTTGCTAATTACATCTTTTTAGCTGTATAGTAATAAGTGCTTACCTCCGCACACATGAATTCAATCCTAAATATGGCATTTGCTAATCTGATCAAGACTTTAAAAAATACATCTTTAGAAGAAAACAAATTTCTTTACTGAGATCCATCTTTTACAACCAATATCACTGTTCAGAAATCATTGTAGAATAGTGCAAAAATTACGAGATTTGAAATTAAGTAGCCTGGTTTGAGTCACGGCTTCTCAACTTGCAAGCTGCATGGAGATTAAAAATGAAGAAATAGAAGGTGGTGTTTGTCCTGACCTGGCAGACTGAGAGGGCGCCATCAGCTTGGGCAGCAGCAAAACATGCAATGGTGTGTACCGGGAAAATGCTAGAAAATGCCTGTAGAGCAAAGTGGTAGGACATAAACAAAAATTAGGTTACTGCCTGGTTTAAAAGAATGTTAGATGCCACGTTAAGAAGTTTGGGCTTTAGCTGTAGGGGGTGAGAGGTCATTAGAGATTCCTGAGGAGGACAGCACCTGCCCACATTTACACTCTGGGGGGGTGGCCCTGGAGAACAATGCTTTTCCTTGTTTTCTGTGGGGGGAAGAGGCTAGTCCAGCTTTTCATCTTTCTGGAACTTTCTGGCTTTAGCATTGAGATCCCATGTTTTCCAGAGAGGTTCTATGAACTCAGATTGTTCTCTGAGGCACTTGATGGCTACAACAACTTTCAGTAGAAAGTTGCTATTGGGTGATTTTGAACTCAGTTACAAGCTCCTACAAGTATTTTTTGAGGGCAAAGACTTTAACTGACTGGAAAAAAAAAAAAAAAAAAAAAAAAAAAAAAAAAAAAAAAAAAAAAAGCTCCATGAGGGGAAACCACCTCCCCTTTTGGGGAATGTCATGAGGAAAGTCGAACATTTCCACCTAATAGCTTTTTATGGGCTATGAATAAGTAAATAACAGAACGAAATAGGAGAGAACAAACAAGAGCTTCACTGAAGAAATATTTGTTTAATGAACCAATTGGTACTAGCACACTGTATCTTTCAGAAAGGCAAAGGTGGGCATGCTCACCTCTATTAAGAATTCCCAATTTAATGGGTGGGACAGGTTTATATGTAACTAATTATAATGACATTTGGTGGGTCCAATACTGAGACATTGGCATATACTTCATTTTGTCCGCTCTCGTCTTACTGGGATTTATCATGTAAGAGTGACTGAGCATTCCATGGGGATATTGCTTGGCTGGACAATGATATAAAACATTTGAAATATTTTGCATACCTACAGTCTGTTTGCTTTGGGACAATCCTGTAAATAAGCCTTTTCAATTGCGTGGCTAAGACAGAAAGAATTTAGGTGACTTTCCTAAGATCATAATAAATGGAAAACCTTGATATGACTTGACGTCTGATCTGAAAGCCCATGGTGTGGAGGTGTGCTCTGAGGTTCCTTCTGCTCCCAACCCATGTCAAGAGGTGGATGCAGGAACCCAACATAGCTGAGGAGCTGCTCAGACTTCTCCTGTTTACCCCTTGGTTTCTCCCATAGCCTTTCATGTCCACCTGGTAGACCAGGAACATTACTCTGTGCAACATGGTTCTAACTGGACAGTGTGTGTATGTCAGGACTGTTTCACTGGGTGACTTGGGCTCCTTGAACATGTTTCCAGGACCAGGAGTGCAAGAAAATTCAGCCCAGTGGGTTTATGAGGCCAGAGAAGACATTCCAGGGCAGTTTCCTTGCTTTTGCTGAGCATTCCTGTCAATTGGGGCACTTTGTGATGGATCAGGACATTTTCCCTCTGCCCTGGCTTGAGATGCTTCTCTGGCACAGGCTCATAAAGGAAGTCCTGGGAACAGGGAGAGCCTGGATACAGAGTCCTATCCTAGTAAAATTGTGAACTCATTGTAATTTTGATTCAAATCCCAACTCCTATGTCTGAATCTTCTCCCCTCACTGCTTTCTGTGGGTCTTTGTTTTCTCTTTTCCTTCCCTGTCTCAATGCATCTGGAGACGTCTCTGCAGAGCATCTTGCAGCATGGCTCAGTGGAAAGAGCATGGGCTTTGAAGGTGAGCAAGCCTGGACTTGCAATGTAACTTGGGCGGGGGTCTGAATCTCTCTGATCCTCATTTCCTCACCTGTTAAAATGAGCTCATGTCACTTATCTTGAGGAATATGGTGTGATTTCAGAAGATGAGATTAGTAAATTGCCTGACATGGTTTTGTGATACTATAATCTATAGACAATAGTTCTCCCAGAAAAATGTTGTTATTACTATGAATTAAAAAGCAATTGAACTCATTCTCACATTATATATTAAGCTTTGCTTTTCATCTTTGTAAGGAATGTTTTGTTCTCTGTTAGGGTTATTTTCATCATCATGGAAAGGTCTAGGATTGATTGTTTAGGGCCAGGTGTCCCTTTCTCTTGTTCTGAAGTAGAGAAGAGATTCTCAAGGAAGGGCTTATTTGTTCCCAGACCAAGTGTCCATCCAACGAATGCTTCGAGCTCATCTCCTGAGTAGCCTCAGAGCCAGGTGGGTCTCTAAGCTATTTTTTCTTTTCTACTCTTCCCCTCTGCCTCCTCAGTGGCAAGAGCATTGCTTGCTGCTCTTCTGATGCCCCTCTAGTTGGCATAGACAGTAGGGAGGCCTAGAAAGGTCGCCTTTAAGGACTTCCTCACAACCAGGAGATAACTAGAGATGGATGGCTTCTCAAGTATTCAATGATTTGAAGGCAAATATGCAAACAACATTTAATCCGTTTATACAATAAATATTACTTGGGAGCTCTTTCTTGCCAGGTACTTGCCAGGCTAAGAACTGGGTTAGAAAAATAAGTTAGATACAGTCCTGGACCTGGGAAGCTCATAGCCTTTTTAAATTTTTTTTCAAGTTTACTTATTTATTTGAGAGAGAGTAAGAGAGAGAGAGATTTTTATCTACTTTCAAAATGAAAAAGGCAAACTCCCATGGCTTCTCATGATGTCCCATCATGGACTGAGCCAAAGTAGACTCTCCTTCTCAATAAATCCCTGAAAGAGATTTGATTTTATTTATGTATTTATTTAGAGTATTTATTTTAATTTAAATTCAATTAATTAACATATAATACATTATTGGTCTCAGAGATAGAGGTCAGTGATTCATCAACCTTATAAAGCACCCAGTGCTCATTACATCATGTGCCCTCCTTAATGTCCATCACCCAGTGACCCCATCCCCCATCTCCTTCCCCTCCAGCAACCTTCAATTTGTTTCTTATGATTAAGAGTCTCTTATACTTTGTCTCCCTCTTGGTTTTGTTTTATTTTTTCTTCTTTTCACCTACAACTCTCTGTTTTGTTTCTTAAATTCCACATATTATGAGATCATATGATGATTTTCTTTCTCTTATTGACTTATTTTGCTTAACCTAATACCCTCTAATTCCATCCATGTCATCACAAATGACAAGATTGCATTTTTGATGGCTGAGTAGTATTCCATTGTATGTATATGCTATATCTTCTTTATCCATACATCTGTTGGTAGACATCTGGGCTCTTTCTGTAGTTCGGCTATTGTCATTGCTGCTATAAACATAGGAGAGCAGGTGCCCCTTTGGATCACTACATTTGTATCTTTGGGGCAATTACTGGGTTGTCAAGTAGCTCTATTTCCAATTTTTCGAGGAACCTCCATACTGTTTTCCAGAGTGGCTGTACCAGCTCGCGTTCCCACCAACACGTAAGATAGATCACCTTTTTCTGCATCCCTGCCAACACCTGTCATTTCTTGGCTTGTTAATTTTTGCCATTCTAACTGGTGTTGAGGTGGTATCTCATTGTGGTTTTGATTTGTATTTCCCTGATGCCTACTGTTGTTGAACATTTTTTCATGTGTTTGTTGGCCATTTGTATGTCTCCTGAAAGAGATTTTATGCCCACACATCTTATTGTAGAATCACACATATTATACAATGGTGTGGGCATTGATAACTAAGCACAGGGAGACCCTGATGCTTGAATAATTCTTCTTCATATTCTCTGTGCATGTGATCCTGTTTTACTGTTTCACAGAACATCTCAGATGAACAAAAGTGTGTATAGTTCCAAAATCTCACATCCCAGAGCAGTAGAATAAAATTCTGGTGGTCAAAGGATGATATAATTTTAGGAATGGAGACTTAATTATTGTTGTTAATGCTGTTTTGGAGGTTTCTCTTTTAGTTAAACAAGAAGTTGTTATTTTTTAAGGTTTCATTTATTTATTTATTTATTTTGCAATTACGTTGTTAGTTACCATATAGTACATAATTAGTCCTTGATGCAGTGTTCAGTGATTTGTTGGTTAAGTATAACACCCAGGGATCATCACAACATGTGCCCTTCTCAATACCCACCACACTGTTACCCCCTTCCCTACCTTCCTCTCCTCTCAAACCCCCAGACTGTTTCTCAGGCCCATGAGGTTCTCATCTCCCTCTCTGATTTCTCCCCCCTCTAGATTTCCCTCCCTTCCCCTATGGTCCTCCGTGCTATTGCTGATGGTCCACATATGAGTGAAACCATATGATAATTGTCTTTCTTTGTTTGACTTACTTCATTTAACATACTCTCCTCTAGTTCCATCCATGTTGATGCAAATAGTGGGTATTCATCTTTTTTTTTTTTAAAGATTTTTTATTTATTTATTTGACAGACAGAGATCTCAAGCAGGCAGAGAAGCAGACAGAGAGAGAGAGAGGAGGAAGCAGCCTCCCTGCTGAGCAGAGAGCCCGATGTGGGGCTCGATCCCAGGACCCTGGGATCATGACCTGAGCCGAAGGCAGAGGCTTTAACCCACTGAGCCACCCAGGCACCCCGGTATTCATCTTTTCTGATGGCTGACTAATATTCCTGTGTGTATATGTACCACATCTTCTTTATCCATTCGTCGGTTGAAGGGCATCTTGACTCCTTCCACAGTTTGGCGATTGTGGACATTGCTGCTATGAACATTGAGGTGCATGTGCCCCTTCTTTTCACTATGTCTGTATCTTTGGGGTAAATACACAGTAGTGCAATTGCTGGGTCATGGGGTAGCTCTATTCTTAACTTCTTGAAGAAACTCTGTACTGTTTTCCAGAGTGGCTGTGCTAGCTTGCATTCCCACCAACAGTGGATGAGGGTTCCCCTTTCTCTACATCCTCATCAATATTTGTTGTTTTCTGTTTTTTTTTTTTTAATTTTTTGCAATTTTAATTGGTGCGAGGTGGTATCTCACTGTGGTTTTGATTTGTATTTATCTGATGCTGAGTGATGTTGAACTTTTTTTTTTTTTTTCATATGTCTGTTGGCCATTTGCATGTCTTTTCTATAGAAGTGTCTGCTACATATAGAAGAATGAAACTGGGCCATTCCCTTACACAGCACACAAAGATAAGCTCAAAGTGAATGAAAATCTCAATGTGAGATAGGAATGCATCAAAATCCTAGAGGAGGACAGAGGCAATTACTTCTTTGACATTGCACACAGTAAATTCTTTCAAGACACGTTTCCAAAGGCAAGTGAAACAAAAGCAAAAATGAACTTTTAGGACTTCATCAAGATAAAAATCTTCTGCACAGCAAAGGAAACAGTCAACAGAACAAAGAGGAAACACATTGAATGGGAGAAGATACTTGCAAATAAAACAGATAAAAGTTTGATATTCAAGATCTATAAAGAACTTATTGAACTCAACACTCGAAAACTAATAAGCCAGTCAAAAAAATGAGCAGAAGGGGCACCTGGGTGGCTCAGTGGGTTAAGCCTCTGCCTTCGGCCCAGGTCATGATCCCAGGGTCCTGGGATAGAGGGAGCCTGCTTCCCTTCCTCTCTCTCTGCCTGCCTCTCTGCCTACTTGTGATCTGTCTGTCAAATAAACAAATAAAATCTTTTAAAAAAAATGAGCAGAAGACATGAACAGATGCATCTCTAAAAAAAGACATACAAATGGCCAATAGGTTTTCTGTTTGGGCTTCCATGAAGCCATTTTTGGCATATGACCTTGATAGTTCAGTGAGGGGTGAGGCTGACATGACATAAGGTATTCAATAAAAGCCAAGAAGGTCAGTGAGATACTTTGCAAACATGCTCCTAAAGTTAACAAGTTACTGTCAATCAAATGCACAATGTCTGCATGTTTATGAAAGTCTAGAGACAGTCTAGTCACTAGTCTTAGAATTCGTAATCAGGTCCTAATATAACCCAATACTAATACACCAAATTATACCAAAATACCATAACATGCTTCTGCCTTAATCTACAAACTGTCACACGAGACCACTGCTCTGTGAGCCCAATGGAGAGTATGGTATTTTTATATCTTTCCTTCTTGCCAAGCACAGTTGATATTCAGAACTTTCTTGGTTAATTTGTTTAAAACATAGAAATTGCCTTTCGGCAACAAAGATAGAGAAAACACATTTGCTTTGACTTATGAAAAAAATGTTAATTTTCTCACATTTATAATGTTTCCCTGAAAGGTCGAAGCCACTCACTAGTAAAGTGATTATGGTTGAATTTGCATTCCAGTGTCTTGAAATAGTTTACGGAATCTCCTACAAATATTCAAATAATTTGATTTTTCTTCAGTTAGGGCTAGTCGGTTAAGATCTATAAGTTAGTAATGCTCCTAAGAAGCCAATAACTTCCCAAAGGAAAAAGAGGTAAGACCTAAAAATGTTTTCAGTAAAAGAAAAAAAAAAATCACATTCTTAGTGACATCTGGATTATTGTTGGGTGAAGGAGGTGAGCTACTTGCCTTGTTCTGCAGTGTGGATCCCAGTTGAGGAGGAAAATGTGAATAAAGAGTATCCCAGGGCGGCTCGAGCTGTCATGTGAGGTACCGTGGGGCTCTCACTTTGTCAACAAAGAGGTCAGTGCAAAGGGTGGGTAACATCTGCCCACATGCTCAGCTTACTTTGGTTTAGAGTTACCAGAAACAAATGGGGAGGCTGGAGAAGGTGTTGGCTAAGAGCACAGACTCTCCAGTTCATAGGCTTGGGATTAAAGCCCTGCCCAGCTGCCAAGTAGCAAGGAGGACATAGATAAGACATGTCTTTTGTCTTTGCTTCAGGTTACTCATTGCGGCAAGATGATGATAAAGGTTGTTATATGGATTAATTGAGAGGATGCATTTAAACACTTTAAAATGTTTTTTTTTTTAAAGATTTTATTTATTTATTTGACAGAGAGAAATCACAAGTAGTCGGAGAAGCAGGCAGAGAGAGAGAGAGGGAAGCAGGCTCTCTGCTGAGCAGAGAGCCCGATGCGGGACTCGATCCCAGGACCCTGAGATCATGACCTGAGCCGAAGGCAGCGGCTTAACCCACTGAGCCACCCAGGCGCCGGAAACTGGGGTGCACCCAGTAAGTGTTAGCTATTATAATAAAGTTTATTTTCTTTGTATGTTTTAAATTTGAATTCCACTTAGTTAACATACAACATAATATTAAGTTTCAGGTGTACAATTTGGTGATTCGACACTTCCAAACACCTGGTGCCCATTACAATAAATGCCTGTTACCCATTTCTCCCATCCCCCAACCCATTTCCCCTCTGGTACCCCTCAGATTGTTCTCTATGGCTAAGAGTCTGTTTCTTCATTTGCCTCTCTCTCTCTTTTCTTTTTCCATATACATGTTTGTTTTGTTTCTTAAATTCCACATATGAATGAAATCATGTTATTTGTCTTTCTCTGACTGGCTTATTTCGCTTAGCATAATATACACTCTAGCTCCATCCCTGTCCTTGCAAATGACAAGATTTCATTCTTTCTGATGGCTTGGTAGTATTCTATTGTACATCAGATCTTCTTTATCCATTATGAGGCGATGCACACTAGGGCTGTTTCCCTAATCTGGCTATTGTAGATAATTCTGCTATAGACATCAGGGTATGTGTATTCTTTGAATCGCCTTTTTTTTTTTTTTTTAATTCTTTGGCTAAATACCTAGTAGTGCAATTGCTGGATTGTAGAGCATAAAGCTCACCTTAAATATATACATCCAAACTTAAATTGTGTGGATGTGAGAATTAATGGAACCCAGGTCTCCCATTTCCCAGATGAGGAAATGGAGGCTCAGAAAGGGATGAGACTTGTTTAATGTAACATAATGGATCAATGCCCAGTGGGAAGTCTACTAACTAGCTTCCACTATACAGCTGTTTTTACTTTGCAAAATTTTACTGCTACTTACTCAGAACAGGAATACAGAGTAATGAAAGAACAAGTTCATATAAGCATCTTTGATCTTTATATTTCATGAGTTTTTTTTAAAAGTGAATTGAATTGCTCTTTTAAATTACCATCTGTTCATCCACATAGGTGAGTTAAAAATTAAGTGAATTGTCTTAAACTTACTGTTTCAGAACTCACTGAAAATGTATTTTATTTTATTTTATTTTTTTTTGGTGATTTCTTATTTATTAAGATATTAATATCTGCATGTACCTTTATTTTTTTTTATTTTATTTTTTTTTTAATTTTTTTATTTTATTTTATTTTTTTTATAAACATATATTTTTATCCCCAGGGGTACAGGTCTGTGAATCACCAGGTTTACACACTTCACAGCACTCACCAAATCACATACCCTCCCCAATGTCCATAATCCCACCCCCTTCTCCCAAACCCCCTCCCCCCGGCAACCCTCAGTTTGTTTCGTGAGATTAAGAGTCACTTATGGTTTGTCTCCCTCCCAATCCCATCTTGTTTCATTTATTCTTCTTCTACCCACTTAAGCCTCCATGTTGTATCACCACTTCCTCATATCAGGGAGATCATATGATAGTTGTCTTTCTCTGCTTGACTTATTTCGCTAAGCATGATACGCTCTAGTTCCATCCATGTTGTTGCAAATGGCAAGATTTCATTTCTTTTGATGGCTGCATAGTATTCCATTGTGTATATATACCACATCTTCTTGATCCATTCATCTGTTGATGGACATCTAGGTTCTTTCCATAGTTTGGCTATTGTGGACATTGCTGCTATAAACATTCGGGTGCATGTGCCCCTTTGGATCACTACATTTGTATCTTTAGGGTAAATACCCAATAGTGCAATTGCTGGGTCATAGGGCAGTTCTATTTTCAACATTTTGAGGAACCTCCATGCTGTTTTCCAGAGTGGCTGCACCAGCTTGCATTCCCACCAACAGTGTAGGAGGGTTCCCCTTTCTCCGCATCCTCGCCAGCATCTGTCATTTCCTGATTTGTTGATTTTAGCCATTCTGACTGGTGTGATGTGATATCTCATTGTGGTTTTGATTTGTATTTCCCTGATGCCGAGTGATATGGAGCACTTTTTCATGTGTCTGTTCGCCATCTGGATGTCTTCTTTGCAGAAATGTCTGTTCATGTCTTCTGCCCATTTCTTGATTGGATTATTTGTTCTTTGGGTGTTGAGTTTGCTAAGTTCTTTATAGATTCTGGACACTAGTCCTTTATCTGATATGTCGTGTGCAAATATCTTCTCCCATTCTGTCAGTTGTCTTTTGATTTTGTTAACTGTTTCCTTTGCTGTGCAAAAGCTTTTGATCTTGATGAAATCCCAGTAGTTCATTTTTTCCCTTGCTTCCCTTGCCTTTTGCGTTGTTCCTAGGAAGATGTTGCTGCGGCAGAGGTCGAAGAGGTTGCTGCCCGTGTTCTCCTCAAGGATTTTGATGGATTCCTTTCGTACATTGAGATCCTTCATCCATTTTGAGTCTATTTTTGTGTGTGGTGTAAGGAAATGGTCCAATTTCATTTTTCTGCATGTGGCTGTCCAATTTTCCCAGCACCATTTATTGAAAAGGCTGTCTTTTTTCCATTGGACATTCTTTCCTGCTTTGTCGAAGATTAGTTGACCATAGAGTTGAGGGTCTATTTCTGGGCTATCTATTCTGTTCCATTGATCTATGTGTCTGTTTTTGTGCCAGTACCATGCTGTCTTGATGATGACAGCTTTGTAATAGAGCTTGAAGTCCGGAATTGTGATGCCACCAACGTTGGCTTTCTTTTTCAATATCCCTTTGGCTATTCGAGGTCTTTTCTGGTTCCATATAAATTTTAGCATTATTTGTTCCATTTCTTTGAAAAAGATGGATGGTACTTTGATAGGAATTGCATTAAATGTGTAGATTGCTTTAGGTAGCATAGACATTTTCACAATATTTATTCTTCGAATCCAGGAGCATGGAACATTTTTCCATTTCTTTGTGTCTTCCTCAATTCCTTTCATGAGTACTTTATAGTTTTCTGAGTATAGATTCTGTGTCTCTTTGGTTAGGTTTATTCCTAGGTATCTTATGGTTTTGGATGCAATTGTAAATGGGATTGACTCCTTAATATCTCTTTCTTCTGTCTTGCTGTTGGTGTAGAGAAATGCAACTGATTTCTGTGCATTGATTTTATATCCTGACACTTTACTGAATTCCTGTATAAGTTCTAGCAGTTTTGGAGTGGAGTCTTTTGGGTTTTCCACATATAGTATCATATCATCTGCGAAGAGTGATAATTTGACTTCTTCTTTGCCGATTTGGATGCCTTTAATTTCCTTTTGTTGTCTGATTGCTGAGGCTAGGACCTCTAGTACGATGTTGAATAGCAGTGGTGATAATGGACATCCCTGCCGTGTTCCTGACCTTAGCGGAAAAGCTTTCAGTTTTTCTCCATTGAGAATGATATTTGCGGTGGGTTTTTCATAGATGGCTTTGATGATATTGAGGTATGTGCCCTCTATCCCTACACATTGAAGAGTTTTGATCAGGAAGGGATGTTGTACTTTGTCAAATGCTTTTTCAGCATCTATTGAGAGTATCATATGGTTCTTGTTCTTTCTTTTATTGATGTGTTGTATCACATTGACTGATTTGCGGATGTTGAACCAACCTTGCAGCCCTGGAATAAATCCCACTTGGTCGTGGTGAATAATCTTTTTAATGTACTGTTGAATCCTATTGGCTAGTATTTTGTTGAGTATTTTCGCATCTGTGTTCATCAAGGATATCGGTCTATAGCTCTCTTTTTTGGTGGGATCCTTGTCTGGTTTTGGGATCAAGGTGATTCTGGCTTCATAAAATGAGTTTGGAAGTTTTCCTTCCATTTCTATTTTTTGGAACAGTTTCAGGAGAATAGGAATTAGTTCTTCTTTAAATGTTTGGTAGAATTCCCCCGGGAAGCCGTCTGGCCCTGGGCTTTTGTTTGTTTGGAGATTTTTAATGACTGTTTCAATCTCCTTACTGGTTATGGGTCTGTTCAGGCTTTCTATTTCTTCCTGGTTCAGTTGTGGTAGTTTATATGTTTCTAGGAATGCATCCATTTCTTCCAGATTGTCAAATTTATTGCCGTAGAGTTGCTCATAGTATGTTCTTATAATAGTTTGTATTTCTTTGGTGTTAGTTGTGATCTCTCCTCTTTCATTCATGATTTTATTTATTTGGGTCCTTTCTCTTTTCTTTTTGATAAGTCGGGCCAGGGGTTTATCAATTTTATTAATTCTTTCAAAGAACCAGCTCCTAGTTTCGTTGATTTGTTCTATTGTTTTTTTGGTTTCTATTTCATTGATTTCTGCTCTGATCTTTATGATTTCTCTTCTCCTGCTGGGCTTAGGGTTTCTTTCTTGTTCTTTCTCCAGCTCCTTTAGGTGTAGGGTTAGGTTGTGTACCTGAGACCTTTCTTGTTTCTTGAGAAAGGCTTGTACCGCTATATATTTTCCTCTCAGGACTGCCTTTGTTGTGTCCCACAGATTTTGAACCGTTGTATTTTCATTATCATTTGTTTCCATGATTTTTTTCAATTCTTCTTTAATTTCCCGGTTGACCCATTCATTCTTTAGAAGGATACTGTTTAGTCTCCATGTATTTGGGTTCTTTCCAAACTTCCTATTGTGGTTGAGTTCTAGCTTTAGAGCATTGTGGTCTGAAAATATGCAGGGAATGATCCCAATCTTTTGATACCGGTTGAGTCCTGATTTAGGACCGAGGATGTGATCTATTCTGGAGAATGTTCCATGTGCACTAGAGAAGAATGTGTATTCTGTTGCTTTGGGATGAAATATTCTGAATATATCTGTGATGTCCATCTGGTCCAGTGTGTCGTTTAAGGCCTTTATTTCCTTGCTGATCTTTTGCTTGGATGACCTGTCCATTTCAGTGAGGGGAGTGTTAAAGTCCCCTACTATTATTGTATTATTGTTGATGTGTTTCTTTGATTTTGTTATTAATTGGTTTATATAGTTGGCTGCTCCCACATTGGGGGCATAGATATTTAAAATTGTTAAATCTTCTTGTTGGACAGACCCTTTGAGTATGATATAGTGTCCTTCCTCATCACTTATTATAGTCTTTGGCTTAAAATCTAATTGATCTGATATAAGGATTGCCACTCCTGCTTTCTTCTGATGTCCATTAGCATGGTAAATTCTTTTCCACCCCCTCACTTTAAATCTGGAGGTGTCTTCGGGCTTAAAATGTGTTTCTTGGAGGCAACATATAGATGGGTTTTGTTTTTTTATCCATTCTGATACCCTGTGTCTTTTGACAGGGGCATTTAGCCCATTCACATTCAGGGTAAGTATTGAGAGATATGAATTTAGTGCCATTGTATTGCCTGTAAGGTGACTGTTACTGTATATGGTCTCTGTTCCTTTCTGATCTACCACTTGTAGGCTCTCTCTTTGCTTAGAGGACCCCTTTCAATATTTCCTGTAGAGCTGGTTTGGTATTTGCAAATTCTTTCAGTTGTTGTTTGTCCTGGAAGCTTTTAATCTCTCCTTCTATTTTCAATGATAGCCTAGCTGGATATAGTATTCTTGGCTGCATGTTTTTCTCGTTTAGCGCTCTGAAAATATCATGCCAGCTCTTTCTGGCCTGCCAGGTCTCTGTGGATAAGTCAGCTGCCAATCTAATATTTTTACCATTGTATGTTACAGACTTCTTTTCTCGGGCTGCTTTCAGGATTTTCTCTTTGTCATTGAGACTTGTAAATTTTACTATTAGGTGACGGGGTGTGGGCCTATTCTTATTGATTTTGAGGGGCATTCTCTGAACCTCCTGAATTTTGATGCTCGTTCCCTTTGCCATATTGGGGAAATTCTCCCCAATAATTCTCTCCAGTATACCTTCTGCTCCCCTCTCACTTTCTTCTTCTTCTGGAATCCCAATTATTCTAATGTTGTTTCGTCTTATGGTGTCACTTATCTCTCGAATTCTCCCCTCGTGGTCCAGTAGCTGTTTGTCCCTCTTTTGCTCAGCTTCTTTATTCTCTGTCATTTGGTCTTCTATATCACTAATTCTTTCTTCTGCCTCATTTATCCTAGCAGTTAGAGCCTCCATTTTTGATTGCACCTCATTAATAGCTTTTTTTGATTTCACCTTGGTTAGATTTTAGTTCTTTTATTTCTCCAGAAAGGGCTTTTATATCTCTCGAGAGGGTTTCTCTCATATCTTCCATGCCTTTTTCGAGCCCGGCTAGAACCTTGAGAATTGTCATTCTGAACTCTAGATCTGACATATTACCGATGTCTGTATTGATTAGGTCCCTAGCCTTCGGTACTGCCTCTTGTTCTTTTTTTTGTGTTGAATTTTTCCGTCTTGTCATTTTGTCCAGATAACAGTAAATGAAGGGGCAAGTAAAATACTAAAAGGGTGGCAACAACCCCAGGAAAATATGCTTTAACCAAATTAGAAGAGATCCAAAATCGTGAGTGGGGAGAAAGGGGATAAAAAGAGGTTCAAAAAGGAAGAAAGAAAAAAGAAAAAAAAAAAAAAAGAAAAGAAAAGAATATTTTTAAAGAAAGAAAACACCTAAGAAAAATGTAAAAAAAAATATATATATATATTAGATAAACTAGTAAAAAATCGTTAAAAAAGAAAAAGGTAACAGTTAAAAAAAAATTTTACCCGAAGGCGAGAAAAAAAAAAAAAAAAAAAAAAGAAAAAGAAAAAATTAAATTAACTGCAAGACTAAAAAAAAATCACAGGAAAAAAGCCATGAGTTCCGTGCTTGGCTTTCTCCTCCTCTGGAATTCTGCTGCTCTCCTTGGTATTGAAACCGCACTCCTTGGTAGGTGAACTTGGTCTCGGCTGGATTTCTTGTTGATCTTCTGGGGGAGGGGCCTGGTGTAGTGATTCTCAAGTGTCTTTGCCCCAGGCGGAATTACACCGCCCTTACCCGGGGCCGGGGTGAGTAATCCGCTCGGGTTTGCTTTCAGGAGCTTTTGTTCCCTGAGCGCTTTCCGTAGAGTTCCAGAGGACGGGAATACAAATGGCGGCCTCCTGGTCTCCGGCCCGGAGGAGCCAAGAGCCCAGGGCCGCACTCCTCAGTGTGCCCTCAGAGAACAGCGCCCAGTTACTCCCGTCTGCCTGACCTCCGGCCGCGCTCCGAGCTCACCGAGCCTGCGACCGGTTCAAGGTAACACGGAGCTGTGAGCTTACTGTCGGCTCTGTCTCTGTAGCCGGCTTTCCCGTTCCAATACCCGCAAGCTCTGCGACACTCAGACACCCCCGATCCTTCTGTGACCCTGCGGGACCTGAGGCCACGCTGACCCCGCGTGGGCTTCGCCCCGGTTTAGCCTCTGGAGCGATGTCCCTCAGCGGAACAGACTTTTAAAAGTCCTGATTTTGTGCACGGTTGCTCCGCCGCTTGCCGGGAGCCGGCCCCTCCCCCCGGGGTCTATCTTCCCGTCGCTTTGGATTCACTTCTCCGCCGGTCCTACCTTTCAGAAAGTGGTTGTTTTTCTGTTTCCAGAATTGCTGTTCTTCTTCTCTTTGATCTGCCGATGGATTTTCAGGTGTTTGCAATCTTTAGATAAGCTATCTAGCTGATCTCCGGCTAGCTGAAGCAGTCTCAGCTTGCTACTTCTCCGCCATCTTGACTCCTGAAAATGTATTTTAATTAATTTTATTATATTTAGGGCCCTGGAGAAAGCTTTTCATGGTGCTTCTGCTGAACCATCTGCCAACTGGGTAATTGATCTCATTCTGTGTGGGGACCTGTGTTCCTGCAAGTGGAGACCCCCTCCGTGGGGAGAAGTATCCCCCGTGCTCTGCCTGGTGACTGACTCCAACTAACAATTCCTTGGTCAGCAATCCATCAGTGCCAAAAGCTTGCACACTCTTCTGGGTGTGAGCAGCATCTGTGCTGGGGACTGGCCTCCACGCAGAGTAGAAATCAGCATGTGGCAGGTCTGGCTTGAGGTAAGAGAATTTGGGCTTTTGCACATTTATATTTATAGAGTATATCCCTCTCTACCTACAAACATCTTGGTCTTTATATCATTTGTGATTTTGGAAACTCCTCTGGTTTCTGACTTGTAACAGTCAAGTTGTTCATCTTTCAAGTAGATGCAAGGATTTGTCTTAGAAATCTTCCCAACCTGGTGGAGGTGGAAATGTTAGGCCCACCACAAGGTGGAGAAAAAAGCACTGGAATTCAAGACAAACCTTGATTTCTGTCTTGGTTCAGTGAAACTCTACAGTAAACATTTATTGAACACCTATGTGCCAGGCAATTGTGCATTTCTGTACGTGGGCAGGTTCTTCTCTGACAAGATTTCTCAGACTGAAGTCTTTTCCTGAACTCCTAAAATCATGTGTGTATAGCACAGGCCTCAGCTTGCAATGTGTGTCTTCTCTAGTCACCCAAGGCACAGGCTTCTGCAGAAAATGGAACATCTCATCCATCTTCTTCTCCAGTACTTTCAACATCTGGCATGGACTCAAATTCAGGGTAACTACTAAGAATTACTTGTTGGTTGATTCTTAAAACGGATTGTACTGAACAAATAATATATTGAAACCAGTTACTTTCTCTTCTAAATTTGATAGAACTTACTATTATACATTGATCTTGCTAACGTAAGGACGTTTGCTTGCATTTCCAATGGGAGGTTGGGGCCAACAAAATAAATTGGAAACCACATATAAAAATGAATCATCTATTTTTTATTGAGTACACATTTTCACGTTAAACATCTTTAATACTTAACATGCATTCCTGCTAGCTTTAGAAATAAAACATGGTTTATGGATTCAATTTAAAACATTTCATTGAAAGGAAATCTATTTTTAATTTTCATTTTAATCATTTAAATATTTAAAGATGTTGCCTTTGTTCTCCAAACTTCTTTAATCATATTGGCTGTGTTTACATAGGGACTTCTGAGACAATGCATGTTTTTATTAATAGGCTATTCTAAAGTGAATGCATTTTTCAATCTGAAAATGCATTTTCCAGCTTCTAGATTGGCTTTTGAGTTCCATCAAAGGTTGAGTCCCTTATTACTATACATAAGGAATTCTTGTTATTGATGGAGTATATGGTGAGTCAAAGTGTCCTGATACTTAGCATTCAGGTCTAGGCTGAACTGCCATGGGCTTCATGAAGACTGAATTCCAAATCCAACTCTCCCACCTCTTAGTTTTGAGACGAGCAATTTACCTTTTTAATATTCAATTTCCTCCTATAAAGTAGTGTCCACTCTAGAGTTGATCTGCACATCTCGCTCATGGCAGATCCTTGGTAAATGGTCACTCTTAAAATGCTTCCAATTTCCCATGAGAACGAGAACCCTGAAGTAAGAGATGCTTGTGGACACCCAGGGGAACTTCAGTTTACCCTTCCTATGTCTCCTGACCTTGTTTTTAAGTCTGAGTGTCCATTCTGTACCAAGAGGACAGCTCTTGAAGGATTACAGCACAGATATATTGGGATTCTGAAAGCAGAGGATGCTGATTTCTTGTGAATAGTGAGTGAGATAGACACTCCATTCTGCTAACATGCACTCAACTTTGTTTCCCTGAGAGAGAAGAGCCTGTGCAATGTGTGATCCTGCAATGGGTATGGCTGTCGCCTCTTTCCAGCCCTAGGCTAAACCAGACGTGGACCATGCCATTTCCACATCCTCATCAGGCTGGCCTCATGTTTGGGGATGAGGTGGAGATAAGACATATATACAGATCATTATGTCAAGTGTGCTGAGAGGGATGCCTGGATGGTTCAGTCAGTTAACTGTCTAACTCTTGGTGTTGGCTTAGGTCATGATCTCAGGGTCATGGGATTTATCCTCATGTCAGGCTCTGCACTCAGCATGGAGTCTGCTTGTCCCTTCCTTTACTCCCCGCGCCCACCCCCCCCACACACAAATATATACACAAATCTTAAAAAAAAAAAAAATAAAGTGTGCTGAAAAAGGTCTTCAGTCATATTTAAAACTACACTATCTCTTCTTCTGTTACTTTTAAAAAAGAGAGAACAGGCCTTTCCATTCCTTTTCTAGTTATAAAGATGCAAATGGCTCACCCAATATGGAATTTCCAGGCCTTGTTCTTATGTCCGTTGTTCTTCTAAGGAGTGATATTGCTAATCAGAAAATATTTCTCTCTCCTCCCCGGCAGCATTCCTTCTGGTGCAAACCGTTTTCATGTTCCCTTATTTTGTAAAACAACCTCATTCAGGGAATGGACATTTATTCAATGCCCACTACACCTGCCATATCATTATGCAGGTTCCATACCCAATCTCACTCAATCCCCACCATAATCCTCTTGAATAAGGGGAATAGGCTACATTTCTATACATGATAAAATCTTCACTATAAGGTTCACTCCAAGGTTTAGAGAAGTACAGCCAACACTACCAGGGAGAGAAGAAGAAACTTGAGATTTTAGACCAATTTTATATAACTTCAAAGTCCGTGTTCTTTACATTATATAATGATGTTATTTGCTTTAAGGAAAAAAAATGAGATTCACTGGATGTTACTCCTCCAGCACAACTTTATAATGACTTGCACTTTTGAAAATTGGCTAAGAGACCAGAACAGCTAAAAATACAATCTTTACTCTTTGTTATGTTTTGTAAATTGAAGTGGTGGGGTCATTGATTTTGACCATGTATCTAGTTTATATAATTTCTATTTATTGATGCCCATAGAAATTTTGGAAATATATACAGCATTATAAAAGAGATCTCAGAAACACAAGGTAGTGGAAAGAATTAAGACTTTAGAATTAGATATGCAACCATTCTAATCGTTCGATGTTTGATCTTGAACAGGTTTCTTGAGCCTAGTCTTCATTTCTTTGTATCTCAAATGGGGACAATGGTCAGTATCACTCTCACATAGTTATTATGAGAACAAAGCAAGATAAGAAATATAATGTCACAGAATCTGACCCACTGAGGCATGCATTAAATAACAGACCCTATTTTTAGGAGTATTAACATCTCATTAATAATACCATAGTTTCAACATGTATAATGTGTATAGATATATAATATTCAAATACCATCCAAAGTGTCCCTAGTTCTCATTAGACTGTGTCTTATCTCTGCTGTATTCTCAGCCTTGAGCACAGTACCCAGCATACAATAGGTTCTGGGTAAATACTGGTTTAATTGAGCATATTGGGGATAAAGCAGTAATTTGAGAGGCCTACGTTCATGACCTAGGATTTTACTAGGCAGTCATCAACTTCAAATATATAAAATAAAAATTGGGAGCGAGAATATCCATAAGGCTATTAACATTTCAAGATAGTATATTCGGAAGTCCCTGAAATGAAATTTATAAGCTAGTTTTGGTTAAGCATCAATTAAATAACATTGAAGTCAAGTAAGAGACATTCATAATATCAGGTAAAACCAATTTTCCTTCCTCTGATTTATCTATTTCGTGGCAAGGGAAACATGATAGCTTTTCAGGAGTGAATGTGAGGTCACCAACTATATTAAAATCACAAAACCAACTATTTGATGGATGTATAACAAAATATGGATAACATTTGTTTCTGGAAGCAGTGTTCCAAGATGCTGAAGTGGGGTACCCTGATTAATTAACCATCTCTAATGAGATGGGAGCATAAGTTAGTTGGTTAGCGTTACTGAACAGAGTACAGCCCCATGCTTGTCTGACTGGTCTGAGCTGGGATTTTGGTAACTCGGGAATGGAAGAACACTCATATTTATTGTCCTCCACTTATGTTTTAAGCTTCAGAATTTTTTTGTGGGTTGTACTTTTTAAGTATCCTATATGTACATATAATCTTTTCCTTAATATATGTTCTTTGAGATCAGGGACAGTGTGAGAAATTTCATATATTCTCTACACTTCTAGTGCAGTCATAATGAGACTGAAAGCTGTAATATACGTATAATCTTTCCCATGTTATAGAATTTTTCTGAGGGCTGAAGAAGCCTGAAGGGCAAGACAGTTAGCTCAGTGTCTACCATTGGGTGAGAAAACTTCCTGTCATCATATTACTATTACTATAATTATTAGTGTACTGACTAGATATTGAGGGTTTGTGTCCTTCACTAAGTCATCCTCCTGAAAGAGCTTAATAGAACAGCAGAAATTAGGGAGGCATAAAGTGAGGGTGATCATAAAGAATTATCTCCGGAAATGGTGTTCTCCTATTTTTTTCTACTCTTGAGTATTTTAAGCCCTGGTGAAATCTCAGCTTTAAACAGATTTAAGAATTAAGAGCCCTTGTCTCTTCTCAGAGGAAGTTTTTTTTTTTTTTTCCTTTTTAATTGGAATCACTGAACTATTTCCCACATTGTTTCCAGCTGAGAAAGATATTTTCTAGTGAATGAACCAGAGTGCTAATTACCCTTCCCCTGTCTTAGCTGCACCCTTGACATGGTCAAAATGAGATGGGAGGGAGCTCTTTCTGACCAGGTGATGTTCCCTGAAATCTGCATTTACTGGATTGTTTCACCTCTGAGTATTTGACACCTAGATATATACAAAAAGAACTTTGCCACCAATAAGAGATGTATTTAGTAAGGGAGTGGTGGTAACTCACTTTAACTAAACTCTAACTCAACTCCAATAGACAATGTGGTGAAGCAATTTGGTGGACATTTTTTTCTTGGTATTTTAGAATCCATGTAGTTAAGTACTTAGAACTACATAAAGGAGGTGTGCATTAAAAAGAGAGGAAAAAAACCAGACCATGCAAACAGACCATTTAAAAAAAATGCATATAGAGAAATAAAACAAAACTATGGGAAGAGAATGTTTTTCCTTCCATTATTTTTCCTCACTTTGTCATAAATTGATACTCAAGTTGCACAAAGGATTTGGGAACATTTGTTTGCTATGTAGGTGTTGTATCTATCAGAAAGCATTTATTCCTTTCTTTCTCTAGTATTTTTGATTCCATGGTAACAGAGTGTTATTCTCTAGTCTAGAAAGGCTCTAGATTCTCATGGGAGAATGCACTGTTCTTCCAATATAGTGCAATTTTGTTTAGGGACTTGTCCAGGCTCAAGAAAATCAATCCATGTTTCAGCCAGACAGTTTGTGTGAGAGCAGAACGGTCAGCTGTCAAACATTCTCCCATCTCTTTACCTTACATATGCCTGGGGAGCAAGGACATTTCCAGCTGACTCTTCCCTGGGGTGAATATCTGTAAATAGAAAGGAGGTAGAGGTAGGCCATGGTGAGCTCTAATGGAAAAGTTGCCCCTTACAGAATGTAGATTTGGGGCCATGGCATATAAATGATTCAGCTGAGGTTCAAAACCCAAGGCACTGATGCTTTTTAGACTCGCAGTCCTTTGGGAATCAGTCTGCTCCAACCCTTCTACAATGTCACCCTCTGGATGATTTCAGTTCGTTCTTCTGGCATAGCTTCAAGATTCATGTGCCTCTAGTGAAACTCCACTAAAAAACAGAATTTGGGGTGTGGTGTCTATGAACATTCATCGTGTTTGGTGTTTCTGAATTACTGATGAGATACCAACCTTGTTTATTGAACCCTTTCTTTTTTTTCAAATGCTCATTTGTGGCCTGATAGAATTTCCCAAGTTAGGATCTTGTAGAATCTTATAAACATTAATTCTCATCACATAGAACAACTGAAGGCAGTGTTTGCAAAGTTATTGCAACTCAAAAATTGCTGGATGCTTCCAGAGCTAAGACCCCATACTTTATGTCTATATACCTAGGCCACGGCAGGCTCTGTTGTCAATACTATTCACTGAGATAGGTAATGAGGGTGGGGACGAAAGCTTTACTAATGTCACTACGATTTGTTTTTTCCATGTCCAATGTTCCATTTTGTAGCCCAGTGTTCTAATAAGGTACATTGAGTTGTAAGGAACGGTGATTTCTTTCAAACATCACAGATGATGAAAATATAAGAGTGAATTACCAAAACCAGCAGTCATCAGAAATAAACCACAGCAACTTTAAAGGCCATTTGCTGTGTCTTTCTTTCTTTCTTTCTTTCTTTCTTTTTTTTTAAAGATTTTATTTATGTATTTGACAGATAGAGATCACAAGCAGGCAGAGAGGCAGGCAGAGAGAGAGGAGGAAGCAGGCTCCCTGCTAAGCAGAGAGCCCGATGTGGGGCTCGATCCCAGGACCCTGGGATCATGACCTGAGGCAAAGGCAGAGGTTTTAACCCACTGAGCCACCCAGGTGCCCCTTTGCTGTGTCTTTATTACTGCATCCTTACTTCTCTCAGAACCTATTCTGTTCTCTTCTCTCTTGGGACTAGCGTCCCCTGATTACTCATATTTTTTGTTTGCTTATAATTTCTTTCAGGAAATGGCTTGTTTTCATCCTAAGTTTTCCCTTGGCAACCTTTCTGCTCTGAGTCCACACTAGCTGAATATTTGTCAATGATTTATTGTATAAATTTCTGAAAAGAACCCACTTACAATTTCTATACCAGGCCAGGTTTCTAAGTGGTAGATTCATTTCCATCCTTGAGTTAGGTGACTTTTTCTTACTATAGATTAATTTGATTTTTCCAGAATTATAAAAATGCAATAGTATATATACCATTTAAATAAAAATGTGATTGTATATAAAAATGAAATAGTGTGTGTGCGTGCGTGCTTGTATGTTAAAATGGAATATTACTCAGCCATCAAAAAAGAAATCTTACTATTTGCAACAACATAGATGGAACTAGAGGGTATTATGCTAAGTGAAGTAAGTCAATCAGAGAAAGACAATTATATGAATTTCACTCATATTTGGAATTTAAGAAACAAGACAGAAGATCATAGGGGAATGGAGAGAAATAAAATAAGACAAAAGCAGGGAAGGAGGCAAATCATAAGAGACTTTGAACTATAGGAAACAAACAAACAGGATTGTTGGAGGGTATGATGGCGGGAGGATGGGGTTACTGGGTGATAGGCATGAAGGAGGGCATGTGATGGAATGATCACGGTTGTTACATGCAACTGATGAATCACTAAACTCTACCTCTGAAACTAATAATACACTATATGTTAATTGAATTTAAATAATTTTTTTAAAGAAAAAAGTAAAAACAAAATGCAATAGTACAGTCTATCTTCTTTATATCTTTGGCTCCCACTCCCCTCCCCAGGATGGTTATTTTTAGCTTCATCCCTGTTGTTGTATGTACCTATAGCTTATTCTTTTTATTTATGAGCATCCATTGTCTGAACATGCAAGTGTTTGTTTATACGTTTGACTGTTGATGGGTTTGGGCTATTACAAATAAAATTATTATGAATTCTCATGCACGAGTCATTGTATGGACATGTGCTTTCATTTCTTTTGAGTAAATTATGAAGAGTGAAATGTCTAGATCATATGGTAGGTGCATATTTGTTTTTAAGAAATTATAATACTGTTTTCCAACCAATTGTTATCTTTTACATTCCTGTCATCAGTGTATGTAAACTCCATTTATTCTCATCAACACTCAGTATGGTGAACTTTCAATCTCGGCCATTTATATAGATGCAAATCTTTTGTCTATTTAAAAAAAAAAACAGGTACACTACATTTTATTTATCCATTCATCAGTTGACAAGCATCTGGTTTGTTTCTGCTTTTTGGCAATTATGAATAAGAATGCTATGAACACTTGTGTATAAATTTTGTGTGGACAAATGTTTTTAATTCTCTTGAGTATATACTTAAGAGTGGAATTGCCAGCTCATACAATAACTCTGTCTTTAATCACCTGAGGAATTGCCCACACAATTTCTCAAGAGGCTGCACCATTTGTCTATTTCTTAAATTGGGCTGCTTGATTTATTATTATTAAATTTTGAAAGTTCTTTACATATACCAGTCACATATGCTTTGCAAATATTTCCTCCTCTTAATCTTCTTAGTAGTGTCTTCTCTAAAGCAGAATTCCCTACTTTTAAGTTTTAAACTCTCATTGCTTTATGGCCACTGTCCAAAAATCTATGGCTTCATATATTATTCTAGTCCTTTGGCTGTTTCAGGCAAGAGGGTGAATCCCCCATCTTGGTGAGAAGCAGAAGTTCTTGCTGAAAATAGAGAATATATATTTTATTATCTAGTCCTCCCCTACATGTAGTAAATTATATTATACATGGAAAATGTCCAAAATAAATGTTTGTTGAGTTGTTGTAATTTGTTTAGGAAGTGAAGACGAAAATGTGTCTCAGGTCTCAGCTGGTTTTTGTATCTGTAGCAGCTTGTTCTTGAAAGTAGAGTGCAGTGGAATGAAAATTCTGTTTGGTTTAAAGCCCAGAGTCATTGGGTTTAGTTAATCAACACTTTGGTTATTTCCCTCGAAGCAGATTTTTGTAGCTACAGAGCATTTTATTTTTCATTCTGTAATGAATGGATAAATACTACTGTTTCACTGCATAAAAATCAATGACAAACTTAGCCTCCATGGAATTTTGTATCAGTGGCGATAAACAAATAGACCTGGGTATTCTTTTTAATTTTCTTTTGTTAGTAATGTTCTTTTTCTAATTTAGTAACTCTGCAGTGGGAGGAATAAAATCAGAATTCCAAGCTTTTTACTTGTCAAAATTAATAAAGTTTCAGCTACATTGACCTATTAGATGAATTGAATTAGTTTGTTGTCATAGGACATATTTAAGGTCTTAGAGAGTATATTCTAAACCAATCTTTTATTATTATTATTAGAATTAAGGACAGAAGCCTTAGCTCTGGTTTGCAAACTCTCATTTATAATTTGTCACAACAGCATTTAAGGAGTAATATTTTTAATCTTTTAAGTTTCAGAAAATTTAAGAACTTTGAAATATTTGTTTACTTTTATAATCTCTACCTTCTGTTCATTCATTTATTATATGGCTCACATTTAAGACCCTAGAGAGCACATTCTAAACCCAATTCTCCTCTTTCTCCTCCTCTTTCTTCTCCTTTTCAATGGGATTATAGTAAGAGATCTTATCTTAAATTGAATTTTATTTTTTCTTGTTTATTTTGAAGAAAATGAAAGAGAGCACAAGGTGGGCTTAAACAGCATTAGGTTAGTACCAGAAATTCAAAAACACTTATGAAACAAAATTGTGTTGGTCAATGGAAGCTGGCAATTAAATGGCTTTTTTTTTTTTTTTTTTTTTTTTGCTTGTGGGTTAATATGCATTTGATGAATAATACTTCAGCTGTTAATCTAAGTCAAACATGATACCAGATGTTTAGAGTTAACAAAGTGAAGATAAAAAACAACAACTGTCTTTTAAAGCTCACAGTCTAGTTTGGATGTGGTTAATTTAGGATCAAAAAAAAAAGTACATCTCAGAATTTTCTATAAATTTTGTAAAGCTTTTAGGAGATGGATTCTAAGGTTCAGAGAGAATAGGAGAAAGCTGACATTTTATATTACATCTAAAAGAAGACATAACTCACTCCTCCATCCATTCCTAGGGTTTAAGAATTGTCTAGGGGTAAGACAGACGTGAAAATAAATAATTATGATACTATGCTATACGTTCTTTAAAGGTAGTATATACAGGACACCCTGTACATAAATTAAAAGGATATAACAATAATAAATATATATGCACTTAACATCAGAGGATCTAAATATATAAAGCAAATTCTAATAGAACTTAGAAGGAAAATATATAGAATTATAATAATAGAAGGGACTTCAGTACCCTACTTTAAACAATGGATAAATCATCCAGACAGAAAATCAATAAGGAAAGAGCAGACTTGAACAACACTATAGACCAAATGGACCCAACAGACATATAAGGAGCACATTCCATCCAGCAGCCACAGAATATACATTCTCAAGTGCATATGGAACATTCTCCAGGATAGATCATATATTAGGTCACAAAACAAGTCTTATAGCACATTTAAGGAGACTGAAATAATAGTATTTTTCCACTCACAGTGGTATGAAACCTGAAATCAATAACAGGAGGAAATTGGAAAATCCACAAATGTGTGGAGATTAAACAACATGTTTCTGAACAAATAATGGGTCAAAGAAGAAATAAAAAGGGAAATCAAACAAAGATCTTGAGACAAATAAAAATGAAAACACAAAATACCAAAACATATGGAAAGCAGCAAAAGCAATGCTAAAAAGGATGTTTGTTTGTAGTGATAAATGCCTACATTGAGAAAATGAAAAGATCTGAAATAACCTTACTTAACACCTCAAGGAGCTAGAAAAAGAAAAAGAACACATTAAGCCCAAAGTTAAGAGAAGGAAGAAAATAATGAAGAATGGAATAGAAGTAAATAAAATAAGGACTAAAAAAAAAATAGACAAGATGAACAAGATACAAAGGGAATTTTTGAAAAGATGCAAATTGAAGCTACACTGAGATATCACCTCACACCTGTTAGGATGGCCATTACCAAAAAGATAAGAGGTAACAAGTGTTGGAAGAATGTGAAGAAAAGAGAGACTTGGTACACTCTTGTTGGAAATGTAAGATGTAGGTATAGCCATTGTGGAAAACAGTATGAACATTGCTCAAGAAATTAAAAATAGAACCATCATTTGATCCAGCTATCTCTTCACTTCACTTTACTTCTGCATATATACCCAAAGGAATGGAATCAGGATTTCAAAGATCTGTCTACATTCTCATGGTTATTGAAACATGCTTCATAATAGCCATGATGTGTATTCAGCCTAATTGTCTATCAGTGGGTGAATGGATAAAGAAAATGTGGTATATATACACAGTGGAATATTATTCAGCCTTAGAAAAGAAGGATATCCTGCCATTTTGGCAAAATAGATGACTCTGGAAGGCATATGGTAAAGCAAGAATAGTCAGACATGGAAAGACAATTACTTCATGTTCTTACTTATATGTGGAATCTAAAAAAGTGGAGTATGTAGAAGCAGGCTGTGGAATGGTGGTTTGCATGGCCAGGGTGGTGGAGGAAATAGGAAGATGCTGGTAAAAGAACACCAAGACTCAGGATTACAGGATGGATACCATTCTAGAGCTCTAATGTATAGTATGGTAACTATAACTGGTAATACTGTATTATGTACTCAAAAAAATTTGTTGAAAGTAATGGAGCACTGGGTGTTAACATGCAAACAATGAATCATGGAAGACTACATTTAAGAATGTAAAAGCAGTGATGTACTGTATGGTGACTAACATAAGACAATAAAAAAAAAAAAGAAAGGAAGAAAGAAAAAAAATGCTGAGAGTAAATCTTAAGTGTTCTTACCACAAACTTTTTTTTGAAGGTAACTCAGCGATGTGTAAGCTACTTAGCTTGATTGTGATAATCATTTCACAGTGTTTATGCATATCAAAATTTCACTTGCACTTTAGATATATGCAATTTTTATTTGTTAATTATACCTCAATAAATCTGGGGGTAAAAAAAAAGAAAAAAGAGAGTGAGTCTAGAGAGGTAGATCGTGGACACATGTGGCTAAAGGTGGGATGGATCATGTTGAGAGACAATGAGGTCATTTTATCTTATGGTGGCAAGCCAATGGTGAAGTGATTCAGGTAATGGTGTCATATAAAAAAACTAATAATAGACTAAGCTTAGTAAACATGTACAATGTGCAAAGCTTCACACTAGAAGATTTACTTTGCATATCTTCTGTGATCCATCAACATCTCTATATCTGTATAATGCTAGATTTTATAACTATTTATATTTTGCAAATTGAGATACTGAAATTAAAAAAATATTATGTAGTTTTTTTAAAAACTCACAACTAGTTGATGACAGAGCTTAAAATCAGTGTTACACACTGCAAAAACCAGCCATGTCGACCTCCATTATTTACAAAGCAAGGTGATGTAAGAAATATAATACATTTCACTTGTTTTCTGATAATTGAAATAATGTGCAATTTCAAAAGTAGCAATTTACTTTAAATTTCTTGATTTAACTTTGTGATTTTTTGGAAGAAAGTACAGATGGAAAATTCCATGAGACATGTGACAAATCCTCACAAAATTTAGAGATAATTATGTCTAAATGGTCACATAAAGTTAATCAAAATGTTTTTGATGATTTTGATAATCACTTAAGATGTCAGAATCGATTATGAGCAAAAAACAAGTATAGACATTAGGGTTTGCATTCCCTTGCCCACTGTTCAGCAGAATCAACCATAATTTGTGAAAATTGGAAGATGCTGCCCACATTGTATTACTAAAACAAAATGGAAAGTGTACAGATATTAATAGGAATGGATTAAATAAATTATGGTATTGCTATTCAATGAAACAATCCACAACTATTAAAAGGTTATTGTAAACCTATAAATGTTGACTTTTAGAAAGCTAAGAATGTATGAAGTAAAAATGTGTTCATCATAAAAAGTATGCAAACATATTTATATTTGGTATTTATATGAAATGTCTGGAAAGTGGCTATCTCTGGTAGGATGGAGACTGGGGACAAGGAGGATAGACTATGTTTATTTCATACCATTCTCTACTATTTGATATTTTTTTGTGACAAGAGCATACTGTTGTTGTAATAGTAATTTAAAATTTTTATTTTCCTCTAAAAGAAAAACTGTGCAGGTTCCATTGGCATTTTCTGCATTCTAAATTGAAGAATAGAAAAATGCTGAGAGATCTCTTTAATACACAGTCCAAGTGTTTGCAGATTTTATTAGAGATAGAAGCAATATAAATATTTACCAGCAAAACTCTCATTCATAATATGGAGAAGAAAACCCACTTTGTATGACTCATATTGAATTGTCTAAAACATGAAATAAAAATTCAGGCCTTCTGTATAACTCACGAAGAAATGAAAAAGCCATGGGAATGTATCTTTTTTGTGTGTGTGTGATTTTGGAAAAGCAGTATTATCACAGAATATTCTACAGCAGAAGCTGAATTTCCTTTAATGTAATGATAAAGTTCTCTAAGAAACTTGGTAAATACTTTGAAGTTTAAACCTCATGTAGAATTTTACTGACATATTGATGGAGCCACAAGTTTCATTCAAAATGGAGAGGAAAACTTAATTTTTTAAATGGTAATTCATTCTACTTATAATTACTGAAGCAGAGTTTCTGAATATCCACTTTTTTCAATTAAAAAGAATTGTTCTAAATTTGAGTTTGATAATTGAAACTTCAGAAGCTGTTTTTTTAAAATTTTTTATTTTTTATAAACATATATTTTTATCCCCAGGGGTACAGGTCTGTGAATCACCAGGTTTACACACTTCACAGCACTCACCAAAGCACATACCCTCCCTAATGTCCATAATCCCACCCCCTTCTCCCAAACCCCCTCCCCCCAGCAACCCTCAGTTTGTTTTGTGAGATTAAGAGTCACTTATGGTTTGTCTCCCTCCCAATCCCATCTTGTTTCATTTATTCTTCTCCTACCCACATAAGCCCCCATGTTGCATCACCACTTCCTCATATCAGGGAGATCATATGATAGTTGTCTTTCTCTGCTTGACTTATTTCGCTAAGCATGATACGCTCTAGTTCCATCCATGTTGTCGCAAATGGCAAGATTTCATTTCTTTTGCTGGCTGCATAGTATTCCATTGTGTATATATACCACAACTTCTGGATCCATTCATCTATTGATGGACATCTAAGTTCTTTCCATAGTTTGGCTATTGTGGACACTGCTGCTATAAACATTCGGGTGCACGTGCCCCTTTGGATCACTACGTTTGTATCTTTAGGGTAAATACCCAATAGTGCAATTGCTGGATCATAGGGCAGTTCTATTTTGAACATTTTGAGGAACCTCCATGCTGTTTTCCAGAGTGGCTGCACCAGCTTGCATTCCCACCAACAGTGTAGGAGGGTTCCCCTTTCTCCACATCCTCGCCAGCATCTGTCATTTCCTGACTTGTTGATTTTAGCCATTCTGACTGGTGGTGTGAGGTGATATCTCATTGTGGTTTTGATTTGTATTTCCCTGATGCCGAGTGATATGGAGCACTTTTTCATGTGTCTGTTGGCCATCTGGATGTCTTCTTTGCAGAAATGTCTGTTCATGTCCTCTGCCCATTTCTTGGTTGGATTATTTGTTCTTTGGGTGTTGAGTTTGCTAAGTTCTTTATAGATTCTGGACACTAGTCCTTTATCTGATATGTCGTTTGCAAATATCTTCTCCCATTCTGTCAGTTGTCTTTTGATTTTAACTGTTTCCTTTGCTGTGCAAAAGCTTTTGATCTTGATGAAATCCTAATAGTTCATTTTTGCCCTTGCTTCCCTTGCCTTTGGCGTTGTTCCTAGGAAGATGTTGCTGCGGCAGAGGTTGAAGAGGTTGCTGCCTGTGTTCTCCTCAAGGATTTTGATGGATTCCTTTCGCACATTGAGTACCTTCATCCATTTTGAGTCTATTTTTGTGTGTGGTGTAAGGAAATGGTCCAATTTCATTTTTCTGCATGTGGCTGTCCAATTTTCCCAGCACCATTTATTGAAGAGGCTGTCTTTTTTCCATTGGACATTCTTTCCTGCTTTGTCGAAGATTAGTTGACCATAGAGTTGAGGGTCTATTTCTGGGCTATCTATTCTGTTCCATTGATCTATGTGTCTGTTTTTGTGCCAGTACCATGCTGTCTTGATGATGACAGCTTTGTAATAGAGCTTGAAGTCCAGAATTGTGATGCCACCAACGTTGGCTTTCTTTTTCAATATCCCTTTGGCTATTCGAGGTCTTTTCTGGTTCCATATAAATTTTAGCATTATTTGTTCCATTTCTTTGAAAAAGATGGATGGTACTTTGATAGGAATTGCATTAAATGTGTAGATTGCTTTAGGTAGCATAGACATTTTCACAATATTTATTCTTCCAATCCAGGAGCATGGAACATTTTTCCTTTTCCTGTGTCTTCCTCAATTTCTTTCATGAGTACTTTATAGTTTTCTGAGTATAGATTCTGTGCCTTTGTTTAGGTTTATTCCTAGGTATCTTATGGTTTTGGGTGCAATTGTAAATGGGATTGACTCCTTAATTTCTCTTTCTTCTGTCTTGCTGTTGGTGTAGTGAAATGCAACTGATTTCTGTACATTGATTTTATATCCTGACACTTTACTGAATTCCTGTATAAGTTCTAGCAGTTTTGGAGTGGAGTCTTTTGGGTTTTCCACATATAGTATCATATCATCTGCGAAGAGTGATTATTTGACTTCTTCTTTGCCGATTTGGATGCCTTTAATTTCTTTTTGTTGTCTGATTGCTGAGGCTAGGACCTCTAGTACTATGTTGAATAGCAGTGGTGATAATGGACATCCCTGCCGTGTTCCTGACCTTAGCAGAAAAGCTTTCAGTTTTTCTCCATTGAGAATGATATTTGCGGTGGGTTTTTCATAGATGGCTTTGATGATATTGAGGTATGTGCCCTCTATCCCTACACATTGAAGAGTTTTGATCAGGAAGGGATGCTGTACTTTGTCAAATGCTTTTTCAGCATCTATTGAGAGTATCATATGGTTCTTGTTCTTTCTTTTATTGATGTGTTGTATCACACTGACTGATTTGCGGATGTTGGACCAACCTTGCAGCCCTGGAATAAATCCCACTTGGTCATGGTGAATAATCTTTTTAATGTACTGTTGAATCCTATTGGCTAGTATTTTGTTGAGTATTTTCGCATCTGTGTTCATCAAAGATATTGGTCTATAGCTCTCTTTTTTGATGGGATCCTTGTCTGGTTTTGGGATCAAGGTGATGCTGGCCTCATAAAATGAGTTTGGAAGTTTTCCTTCCATTTCTATTTTTTGGAACAGTTTCAGGAGAATAGGAATTAGTTCTCCTTTAAATGTTTGGTAGAATTCCCCTTGGAAGCCGTCTGGCCCTGGGCTTTTGTTTGTTTGGAGATTTTTAATGACTGTTTCAATCTCCTTACTGGTTATGGGTCTGTTCAGGCTTTCTATTTCTTCCTGGTTCAGTTGTGGTAGTTTGTATTTCTTTGGTGTTAGTTGTGATCTCTCCTCTTTCATTCATGATTTTATTTATTTGGGTCCTTTCTCTTTTCTTTTTGATAAGTCGGGCCAGGGGTTTATCAATTTTATTAATTCTTTCAAAGAACCAGCTCCTAGTTTCGTTGATTTGTTCTATTGTTTTTTTGGTTTCTATTTCATTGATTTCTGCTCTGATCTTTATGATTTCTCTTCTCCTGCTGGGCTTAGGGTTTCTTTCTTGTTCTTTCTCCAGCTCCTTTAGGTGTAGGGTTAGGTTGTGTACCTGAGACCTTTCTTGTTTCTTGAGAAAGGCTTGTACCACTATATATTTTCCTCTCAGGACTGCCTTTGTTGTGTCCCACAGATTTTGAACCGTTGTATTTTCATTATCATTTGTTTCCATGATTTTTTTCAATTCTTCTTTAATTTCCCGGTTGACCCATTCATTCTTTAGAAGGATGCTGTGTAGTCTCCATGTACTTGGGTTCTTTTCAAACTTCCTTTTGTGGTTGAGTTCTAGCTTTAGAGCATTGTGGTCTGAAAATATGCAGGGAATGATCCCAATCTTTTGATACCGGTTGAGTCCTGATTTAGGACTGAGGATGTGATCTATTCTGGAGAATGTTCCATGTGCACTAGAGAAGAATGTGTATTCTGTTGCTTTGGGATGAAATGTTCTGAATATATCTGTGATGTCCATCTGGTCCAGTGTGTCGTTTAAGGCCTTTATTTCCTTGCTGATCTTTTGCTTGGATGATCTGTCCATTTCAGTGAAGGTTGTGTTAAAGTCCCCTACTATTATTGTATTATTGTTGATGTGTTTCTTTGATTTTGTTATTAATTGGTTTATATAGTTGGCTGCTCCCACGTTGGGCATAGATATTTAAAATTGTTAAATCTTCTTGTTGGACAGACCCTTTGAGTATGATATAGTGTCCTTCCTCATCTCTTATTATAGTCTTTGGCTTAAAATCTAATTGATCTGATAGAAGGATTGCCACTCCTGCTTTCTTCTGATGTCCATTAGCATGGTAAATTCTTTTCCACCCCCTCACTTTAAATCTGGAGGTGTCTTCGGGCTTAAAATGAGTTTCTTGGAGGCAACATATAGATGGGTTTTGTTTTTTTATCCATTCTGATACTCTGTGTCTTTTGACTGGGGCATTTATCCCATTAACATTCAGGGTAACTATTGAGAGATATGAATTTAGTGCCATTGTATTGCCTGTAAGGTGACTGTTACTGTATATGGTCTCTGTTCCTTTCTGATCTACCACTTGTAGGCTCTCTCTTTGCTTAGAGGACCCCTTTCAATATTTTCTGTAGAGCTGGTTTGGTGTTTGCAAATTCTTTCAGTTTTTGTTTGTCCTGGAAGCTTTTAATCTCTCCTTCTATTTTCAATGATAGCCTAGCTGGATATAGTATTCTTGGCTGCATGTTTTTCTCGTTTAGTGCTCTGAAAATATCATGCCAGCTCTTTCTCGCCTGCCAGGTCTCTGTGGATAATCACCTGCCAATCTAATATTTTTACCATTGTATGTTACAGACTTCTTTTCCCGGGCTGCTTTCAGGATTTTCTCTTTGTCACTGAGACTTGTAAATTTTACTATTAGGCGACGGGGTGTGGGCCTATTCTTATTGATTTTGAGGGGCATTCTCTGAACCTCCTGAATTTTGATGCTTGTTCCCTTTGCCATATTGGGGAAATTCTCCCCAATAATTCTCTCCAGTATACCTTCTGCTCCCTTCTCTCTTTCTTCTTCTTCTGGAATCACTATTATTCTAATGTTGTTTTGTCTCAGAAGCTGTTTTGAAGGAAAATTTGACTCAGTACTTTTAATGTCCACAATGCACCTTCCATGAGTCTCAGCTTATCACAATGCCGAAGGGTTTAGTTTTTTCAGATTTCATATAAAAGATATAAATGTTCTTTTTGAGGATCAAGTAAAAAGTTCATTGGAGTTCCTGGGTGGCTTTGCCGTTAAGCATCTGCCTTCGGCTCAGGTCATGATCCCAGGGTCTGGATCAAGTCCCACATCAGGCTCCCTGCTCCATGGGAAGCCTGCTTCTCCCTCTCTGACTCCCCCTGCTTGTGTTCCCTCTCTTGCTGTGTATCTCTTTGTCAAATAAATGAATAAAATATTTTTAAAAAATTCAAAGTCATTGCCTCTAGAAAATTATGAGGGAATTTGTTTTTTTATTAACTCATTAATTTATTTTAATAATAATAATAAAATGAGTCATATTGCTTATTGACTACAATTATTCATCTTTTTTCTTGAGATTCATCTGGTTTTCATATGTGAAGAAAGCATAAATTTATTCTACAGTCCACTCATTATCTCCTAGTACTACCATATTGGCAGTAACTTCTGGAAGCATACAGAACAATGTAACACTGAGTATTTACTTAAGACCTTGCTGTATGTTTAAGTGGTTTGTGTTTATTTTCTAATTAAACCTCTACAACAAACCTATAATGTATTATTATTCTCAGTGTACATTATTATAGAATCTGGTTCCTTTTTCTGAGTAACAATGTACAATTGGAACTTAAATAGTGGAAAACTTAAATTGTGGAACTTCATTGTGAAAAAAAAAGAGAATCAACGAGTAGATGAATTTTATAGTAGTCTTCTGAGTAAAATAAAGAATCATAACTATTCTCATTTGATAGGTAAGGGGGGCAAATACAGTTAAATGACCTGTCCACAGGGATCCAACTAATGATAGTGCTGGAAATCAAAATTATATCTCCATATCCTGAGACCAGATTCCTACTCATATAGCACCTTTCCTTCATCTGTTGATTTTATCAATAACTCGCTTATTCATACAAATTTCGTGAGCCATGTGTGAGGCATTATGCCAAACCCTGAAGGTATATGGCAGTTATAATGACCAAACATTCCTTCTTGGTCCCAGCCACACATGTTAGATTTATGACATAGAAACTTAGGGCTTCTAAATATTCCATGTGTTTCCTTATATTATCTATTTCCCTTATAGTTAGGTTAGCTGTTCATGACTAATTCTGGCCAGTGCACTGAGAGCAGAGGTAATGTGTATCACTTCCAAGCCAAGGCAACTGAAAGCTGATACATTTCCTCCAACTCAGTCTTTACATGTGCCAGCATCCATGTCCAGGTGTTGAGATGATGTATCACAAGATGGAGAAGCCAGGGTCCCAAACGTCATATGGTGGAGAGCCCTCATTGATCTATAGTGAACTTTGTGTGAGAAAATTCTAAGACAATAAGATTAAAGGATTTATTTGTAGTACACTATAATCTAGATTATCTGAAAGAAAAGTAAAAGTTTTCTAACATTTTTTTTTTTGAAAAGATCTCTCCCTTATTGGGGTGATGCTTACAAAAGTATATACTTCAGTGAACACATTTTTCTGTTATTATTTTTTCAAAGTAATGTTTTATGTGTACATTCCCCCTAATTAAGAGGAACTAAATAGTAAGCAAATATAAGACAGAAAGAATTTGAAGATAGTCAAAATCTTTTTTCAGTTTCCTTTTGCTTAAGAGAGAGGATACAGATATTCATTAATAAATAGAGGTTTTGTTTAAAAATGTAGGATAACATATTAAAATGAAATTTGAAAGCATGTAAATGAGACATATACCCTTCCAACCCACAGAGGGAAAGAGGAGAATAAAGAAACTTTGAAAATTTCAAGAAAATTCAAATGGGACATAGAAAATGCAGAGTAAATAGTACAATATAGGATGGCATACATATTCATTACATTAAAGGTAAATGGACTAAACCTTTCAGTTAAAAAATAATGACTGCCAATTAAGAAAAAAAGAAAAATCACTTGCATGTTGTTTAGTAGAGATGTGTTTAAAACACAAGGACACAGAATGATTATAAGTCAATTGATGGGAAAAAGCACATATAACCAGGAAGATGCTAACCAAAAATTAATGTCACTATTAATAGCATAAAATAAATGTTACACGAAAATTTTTTTTATGGAGGATAAAGATGATTCCAAGAAAATGTTCAAAGGAACAATTCATAAGAAAGATAAGTCTAACTGCAAACTCCTTCACTTTGATGAATTCATTACCATCATGGTGGGTTTATTTTTTATTTCTATCTGTCTGAAAAAGCAAACAAAAAACAATTAGCAAGGATATCAACAAGATTTAAACCACAGAACTAACAAATTACATTCAGTTGCCATCTTTATAAACCTATATCCAAAACAAAACAAAACCTATATCCCACTAGGTGATGGGCATTAAGAAGGGCATGTGACATGATTAGCATTGGGTGTTATACACAACTCATGAATCATTGAACATTGTATCAAAAACTAATGATGTACTATATATTGACTAATTGAATTAAGTTTTAAAAAAGAAACAATTTGAGAATAAATTATACACATTTTCTCAAGTTCACATGTATATTAACAAAAACTGACCTGATTATAGTTATCCCAGAAAAATGCACTAAATTTCCAAAAGCCAAGATGTATCACCCTATTCTCTAAATGAAATGGATTGTCAAATATCCAACAAATATTTATTAGAATTAAGAAGACTTCCCATATGTAAACAGCAAAACACACTTTAAAATAATTTTTAGTTTAAAAAAGAGATCATAATGGCTATTAGAAAATACTTAGATCTTAATGAAAATGAGAATACTATAAAGCTTTTAGGATGAAACTAAAGCAATATTTAGATGGAAACTTAAAGCCTTAAATGCTTACATAAGAAAAGAAGAATGTTGAAAATTAATGAATTAAATATGCGACTTAAATTTTAAATAATAGGATAGAAAAAACTTTAAAAAGGAGAAGATAGGATATGGTAAGTACAGAAACCATAGAAAACAAAATAAAACATAACAAACAACAAAAAGAGAAACCAGGTCTCAAACAGGCAAATAATAAATAATAAACGAAGCAACAATTTGGCAGGATTAGTCATGAAAAGGAATACACAAATGAACAGCATGAGGAATAGAAAGGAGAATCTAACCTTAGATAGGACAAAGGTTTATTTTTGAAGCAACTAGAGATTGCTATTAACAACTTAGTGCCATAGATTTCAAATCATAGGTGAAGGAGAAACTTTCCAGAAAACTATAACTTAAAACTAATGTAAGGGTCATTTGAAAACCTGAATAAGCCTATGTGTTTATTAAGTAAGTTGAAGCCATTATTAAAGGTAATATCCAAATACAAAAATGCCTAAGTCCAGATAGGAGAATTATACCAAATATTCAAAGAACACAAAACACTTAGCTCGCCTTATAAAATTATTGCAGCAAAGAAGGAGAGCTGATAACACTGTGATTCTAAAACCAGTTACCCAGGTGAGAGATTAGGGTGGAGTGAATAAAGAGGAATTAGTGGAAATGGAGACAAGTGAATATATTTCACTGATATTTAGGAAACATAGTCAATGATGCATGGAGAAGAGTTTTGTCGTAAACTGTAAGATGGAGATTAGTATGCAGGAAGATTATTAAAAAATGCTCTTGGAATCACTATCTGCAGAGAAAAAGACAGCAGCAGGGCAAGGAAGAGGGAGAGAGTGGACTGCAGAGAAGACATAAGAAACATTCATTGGTGGGCTCTGAAACTGGAATGGTCTTTGGAATTGTCTTTTGAGTTGGGCCTTCAAACACCACCATGAACTCCTCATTGGGCACAGGCTGTCCTTTCAGATGAGATGGATTTCTTGGGCTGAGGGGAACCCCAGAGAGAGATGAGGGCAAGAAGCTCTCAGTCATCAGAGTTCCCGCCAGGTAGGGAAACATATGCTTGTCCTGGAGGGCAGTCTGAAAACACAGCACCATGTGCACTGCAATGTGATGTTGGGGGTAAGGGAGATGAGCATTGAAATGTAGCCCTAGAGTTTCTAGCTGAGGGATTTTAGCGGCTATCAGTTCTCTCTAGAGAGACAGAGAACATGGGTGAAATCATTTAGTTGGTTGAAGAAGAAAATAATAGTTCAGTTTAGTCATGTGGAGTTGAACTCATACAGTTGGAGATTCCCACTGCCAACGGAATTCATTAAGTTTGATATCTGCATTGAGATTTGGACTGTGTGTGTGTGTGTGTATGCATGTGTCTTTGTGAGTACCATTTAGATTAGTGTAACTGCTGACATATAGAATTCTTTTGTGTAAATTTACAAAAAGGTGTTCCCTTTAGGTGAACACTGACCCTGGGGTATTTGACCTGGCAAACAGTGCACAGACTGGATTTCTGCCTTCATTTTCTTCTTCAACTTAGCACGTTAGGGCAGTACATAACCTACACAACCTTACTTAGGGTCCTGAATTAAATAACACGTGAAGTCTTGGGAGTGAAAAATATAGTATCTAAAAAGAGCAGTTAAAATGAGAAGGGGGTCTATTCTGAAAGACAGCCAAGGAAAACCAACATTCAAGAGATGGGAAAAGGAGGTGTCCAGAAAAAGACTTAGAAAAGCCAGTCAGGGACTTTGAAAGGACTTTGTAAGGTGTTAAGACTGAAATCAAGTAAAGCTAATAGGCAAGATAGCTTTGAACAGTGTCAAAGGCTGCAGAGACTAGAAGTAAAATGAGATAGAAAAGCTTCCACTGTATTTATCAACATTATACTAACAAAAACTAATTAAATGCCTTAGCACTAAAATTCTTGGTCACCATTAATTACTTGTGGATTGAGCATCCCTGTAGGGTCTTAGAAGGCTAATCTCAGAGTCATCAATATGAACACTACTTCTGAGGTACTGGCTACATTGAAATGTACACTGTCTAATAAAGATATATTAAAACAGATTATGCAAATATTGATTGGTCAAGTCTGAATAGTATCTACCATTTATCTGACTTCCTCTGTGTATTAGACACTTTATACATTACTTACTTCAACCTCATAACAAACTTATGAAAGAGATACCATTATACAAATTTTACAGATGAGGAAATTGAGATTCAGATGAGAGTTACTTGTTCAAGGATAAATAGTGATTAGTGAGTGAATTAAAATTTTATTCCAGGTCTGATGATTCCATGGCTAATGTCTTTTGCTCAGTCATTGTGCCTGCAAAATCTTAAGTTTCTATTTAAAGTACTTCTTGTACTCTGGTATTCACCTTCTGGGTATCAAACAGATACCACTTAACAACTGCAGGGTTTTTGACAAGTCATGTGGCCTCTTGCCATGGTTACCTGGAATGACCCCTGGTAGATGAATGCCACATTCCCCATCAATCCAAACCCAATGTAAACAAAACTGGAGCTTGTTTTACAATGGAGATTCTGCCAAGCAGTATAAGTGGTAATGTTTATTTTCACAATTGGAGTGATTATTGTCCTTAAATCAAGAATGTGTTATTGGTCTATAAATCAAAGGTTAGATGTTGAGTTACTGATCTACCAAGTTAGAAGTCAAGAAGAACAAACACCACTTTAGGAAGGTGTAAATTTTCCACTACTACCAGATTCTTCATGAGACACTGGGCCTGAACTTTCCTTTCTATTCTAGAGACAAGTACTAAATTTTCAAAGTATGGGGAGAGCATTTAACTCCCTAGATCCCATTATTCTGAAAGAGGGTTCTAACATTGACCTGACACTTGGTTATATGGATCAATAAACTCTCTCTCCTATTTATTTAGGCTAATTCAAAATATATATTTATCAAAATAAAAATATCCTTTTACTACAATAGGGCTCAACAAATTATGTCTAGAAGGAACATATTTCAACATAATACAGACCATATATGATAAGTCCACCACTGACACTATACTCCGTGATAAAAAGTTAAATCTTGTCCTCAAATATCAGAAATAAGACAAGGGAGCCGACTTTCACCACCCCTATTCAACATTGGATTAGAAGCACTAGCCAGAGAAATCAGGAAATAAAAACACTGAAAAGAAATTTAAAAAGTAAATAAAAATTTAAAATAATAATATGTAAAAGTAAAAAACAAAAAGGATATCCAAATCAGAAAGACAGAAGTAAAATTGTCTATGTTTGCAAGTGATATTATATATCCTAAAATCTATGTGCACACACACACACAACTGATAACGAATTCAATAAAGTTGAAGGATACAAAATGAACATACAAAATTAGTTGTATTTCTTTACAGTAATAACAAAATATCTAAAAAAAGAAATGAAGAAAAAGTATAATTTACAATAGCATCAAAAACCATAAAATATTTAGAGATAAATTTAACCAGGGATGTGAATTATCTATATATGGAAAACAATAACACTTTGATGAAGAAATTGAAGACAAAATAAATGGAAATATTTCCTGTGTTTAGGGATCAGAAGACTTAATATTGTTAAAATGTCCATACTACACAAAGCCATCTATAGGCTCAATGTAATCCCTATCAGAATTCCAATGGCATTTTTCACAGAAAAAGAAAAACAATCCTAAAATTTGTATGGATCCACAATAGATCGCAAATAGCCAAAACAATCATGAGTAAGAAACAATCAAGAAAGAACAAAGGTTGAAGCATCGCACTTCACATTTCCTGTTTCAAACTATATTAATCAAGCTAAAGTAGTCAAAACAATGTGGTACTGGCATAAAAACAGACCCCTGGACCAATGCAAGAGAAGAGAGAACCTGGAAATAAGCCCTTGCATATATGGTCAACTAATCTTTGACAAGGGAACCAAAAGACTCAATTGACAATTGAACCAAAAGACTCAATGGGAAAAGGATAGTATTTTCAACAAAGAGTGTTGAGAAAACTGGATAATCACATGCAAAAAAAAAAAAAATTAGCCTACCTTACGCCATTCACAAAAATTAAGTTGAGATGGATTAAAGACTTAAATATAAGACCTCAAATTGTAGAACTCCTAGAAAAAACTAGGACATAAGCATGGATATAATACACAAAGTATGTACAACCATAACAAAAATAAACAAGTGATACTAAATCAAATGAAAAGGTTTCTGCACAGCAAAAGAAACAATAAACAAAATGAAAAAGCAGCTTTTGGAATGGGAGAAAATATTTGCAAACCATCAGTCTGATAAGGGCTTAATAACCAAGATATATGGAGAACTTCCACAGCTCAATAGCAAAAGTAAATAAATAAAAAAATTAATTAAAAAGTAGTAAAAGGATTTGAATAGTCATTTTCCATGGAAGACATGCAAATGGCCAACAGATACCTGAAATCATATTCAGCATCACTTAGTCATTAGGGAAATGCAACTCAAACCACAATGAAGTATCACCTCCTACTTGTTAGAATGACAATTATCACAAAGACAAGGGACCACAAGTGTCAACAAGGATGTGGAGGAGAGGGAACCTTCATGCACTGTTGGCAGGAATGCAAACTGGTGCAGCCACTTTGGAAAACAGTATGGAGGTTCCTCAAAAACTTAAAAATAGAACTACTGCATGATCCAGAGATCCACTCCTGGTTATATATGATCCAAGAGATACCTGGATCTCCGTGTTCATTGCAGCATTATTCACAACATTCATGGGAACAAAGTCAGTGTCCATTAAACAGATGAATGGGTAAGTAAAATGTGATATGCATATATATAATTTGTATCAAGTTTTGCCTTCATTTATGTTTGGGATCTTGCAGCTCATGTTTTATCTCTTCCTATCATATCATCAGCTATTCCCTAACATTTCAGTACTTGGCTCTGTGCATTTGTTAAATAGGGCAATTGTTTCATTAAGTTTTCTCTCTTTTTAAATCTATGAATATTTTCCAGTGTCTTTTGTTGCAGGAAAACAGAACTATGTAGTAGATGGGGTAAAGCAAAATGGGTTTATGAAAGGAGAACTCACGACTCTTCTGGAGGGCTAGAGACATAGATTTGGATACTATGCATCCAGGAGAGTGCCCAACCACACATGGGCAATGTTCTAGTAGAACCAATCACTGCCATCTCCCAAGCTCTGTGCTCAGGACACTGAGGAACATACACTAGAAACCTGGCTCCAGAGTGTGGAACCAGTGACCTCCATCCCTACACTTACCCCAAGATCAGATTCTCCATATGTATCTCCTATTATTTGCTTCCTTCTAGAAATCACATGTGGGTATTTTTGCTTAGTGGATCTTTATCACAGGTAGAACTCCAGCTACAGAGAAGTCTGAGAAATGATCTTTGTGTTTCCCACCAAGCTAGAAAAGCGAGAAGGGAGCTGGAGTGGACATTGAATTAGCCAACTCAAGAGTATCAATCACATTATAAAGAAATGTTTGGTCAAATTTTCATTTTCTCTGTGACTATTGTTGTCTCATGTATGTTCTTCATAGATCATGTGTTTTGTTGTTGTTCATTTCTTGTGGTATCTAGATAGGGCTGATTCTGGTTCTTTTTCATTATTATTATCTTTTTCATTAAACAGTTGACTTTTTCCTGGATCAGTTGTTTGGAGGACTTGTTTGTGGTGAATGAACAGAGAAATACTCAGAGTTAGCAGGATTTTTCTTAGGGTTCAGTGTCGTGTTTGTGAATTCTTTTAGTCTTTATCTCTTTCCACACACTAGCCAGGGGGTCCTGCACACTTCTGTAGGACTGTTCAGATGGACAGTTCCTTTTCTTCCCTGCTTCTTCGTGTGATTGTTCATCCAATGCTGTGTTTTATGATGAAAAAACACCCAGGGAGGCTCCCATTGCTAGAGGTGTACTCAGGAACTTGGCTATGCACATCAGCTTGCCCCAGTGCCCTGGAAGTGTGCTGATGGCTCTTTCCTGGCGATTGGGCCATGGGTTTGACCTTTTTGCTCTCTCCCGCAGCCCTGTGCAAAACCCCACTGATTGTGGTCCCATTTGATGGTTTTGTGGTTAGAGCTGTGCTGTTTCCTTTACTAATGTGGTTCACAGCTTTCTTTTCATTCTCCTTGGTGGTTTTAGGTTATTTATGGGAAGAGAGGGAAGAGGCTGATTTCACATTAACAGTTTCAAACTTACTTCCTTCTTGAAACTCTTCCTTCCCTCTCCTCCGTGTCCCTCCTCTGTTATTGGCTACTGCTTCTTGGTCACCGTTGTTATATCTTCTTTTTCAACTTTTGCAATTGTACAGGATTCGGTCCTTAACACTTCTCCATCTGATAACTTCCAAATTTGCAGGTGCATTTCCAACCTTTCTACAGATCCCCCGGTTCACATGCCTATCTGCCTACTCGTACACAGTCACCGAGGTATCTTCCAGGCATCGCCAAGTTATCCTGTCCAAAACTGAGCTCCTTCTTTTATTTTTCACTCAGATTTATTGTGCCACTGTTTCTACCCAGTTGCTCCGGACCAATTCTGGTATGATCATTAATTCTCCCTTTTTCTCCCACTTTATCTCAGTGCTATTAGAAAATGTTATTTGTCAGTTCTACCTTCTACATCTATCCAGAATCCTACTACTTCTCAGTATTTTCACAAAAAAACCCTAGTCCAATCCACCACGATTTTTCTGATGACTGTTATAGTCATCTCTCATTTGGGTTTCCTCTTTCCATTCTGCTTTCCTAGCCTGTTCACCATACAGTAATCCCTTAACATATAGTAATCCCTTAACATATATCATGTCAAACCATATGAATGTTTTTTCTCCAATGGCTTCCCATCACACTTAAAAAAAAAGAAATAAATCCAACCCACTAGTCTATAAGGTTCTTCATGATCTGGCATCTATCTTTCCTGCTACACTTTCCCCCGTGCTTTCTGCTCCAGTCATGCTGGCCTCCTTGGTGGTCCTCAAGGGACCATATATGCTCATGCCTCAGGCCCTTTGCACCTGCTTTTCCTTCTCCCTGGAACCCTCTTGCTCTGACATTTGCCTAGCTAGCTCTCAATCCCAACAAGATCAAATTTCCCCTTATAGGAGGGACCTCCCCTGCCCATCCTATATAAATTTTCCACTCTGATCAAACTTCATCCTCTTAACCTACTTTATTTCTTTCATGGAATGTGTCACTACTTGATATGACAATTTGCATACACATGTTTCTTATGTGCTTTACCCTCACTAATGTGACTCTAAAAGGGCAGAAACTTGGTTTGTCTTGCTCTCTGATATGCCCCCCTTACTCCAGGACTGATAAATGGTAGGCTTTCAGTACACATATATTGAATCAATAAATGAGTACACTGAAAAAAAAACCAAAATAAAAATAAAAAATAAATGAATAAACCAATATAGACCTCGTGTTTCTTACCTATGAAATCTGATGGTAAACTATTGTGCAAATCTCTTTTTACTTTTTCTTGTTGTTATAGAGTTGACCACCAGGACAAAAAGTCTATTTTTCATGTGTCCAGATGTTTGGCAGGGAGTATAGGACAGCAGAAGTCACCATTTTTCTTGGCATCTGTGAATGGCAGCACCAGGATCAGGGACCAGAGCATATACAGGGCTTGAATGCTTATGATCCATCTTGCCAACATCCTTGAAGTATCAGCCTCTCTTGGACTGTTCCAGTAGCATAACTTAACACCCTACATCCAGCTAGTTTCTTCCAATTCATCCTACACCCAAAATAGCGATCTTTCTAACATGCAAATTGAATCATGCCACCTTCTTCCTCAAAACCTCAACTTAGAACCCATCCCATAGAGAATGTGTTCCATCCGGAGTGGAGAATGCCAGTTTGCACCCCCAACCCCATCACTCTGCCTTCACCTTAGGGTTGTTCCAAGCCTGACCCATCTCCATGTATTTGTCAGCACATAGTATCCATACACATACTTTTCTTAATTTTTCCTTCTCAGGGATCTGATATTTGATGTTCCTTCTGATTGTTTCTTTCTATTCCTTCTATAGCCCTTCACTCTTCAGTGCTTTATCTGTATCCCTCTCTTACCTAAACACTCAGCTGGGGAACCTCTCTTCTGGAAAGACATGCCTGAGTGTTCTCTTACTTCCACATGCAGCCCAGATCCAAAGAGAAAAGGGAGAAGGAAAAGGAGAGAACAAAACCCAAGAGACAGGAGAGAAAGCTGAAAGAAGAAAGGAAGGGAGGCCATAGAGAAAAAATGGAAAGCTGAAGAATGAAACAGAATGGAGAAAAAGAGGAAAACCTAGGCACAACGAATACAGTTTTGGAGACCGCTCCTAAATTTTACACAGTTGGAGACATGACCAACTTCTGAGCAAGAAAATCTTCTCAGAAAGGATGAATACCCAACTTTTGTAGCAACATGGACGGGACTGGAAGAGATTATGCTGAGTGAAATAAGTCAAGCAGAGAGAGTCAATTATCATATGGTTTCACTTATTTGTGGAGCATAACAAATATCATGAAGGACAAGGGGTGTTAGAGAGGAGAAGGGAGTTGGGGGAAATTGGAAGGGGAGGTGAATCACGAGAGACTATGAACTCTGAAAAACAATCTGAGGGGTTTGAAGTGGTGGGGGGGTGGGAGGTTGTGGTACCAGGTAGTGGGCATTATAGAGGGCATGGATTGCATGGAGCACTGGGTGTGGTGAAAAAATAATGAATACTGTTTTTCTGAAAATAAATAAATTGATAGCTGTAATTTAAAAAAAAAAAAAGAAAAGAAAATCTTCTCAGTGCTTCCATGGCACTTGCCATGCCTCCCAGAATGTGGCATTTTGGGGGCAATGATCATTTCATCGACAACGCTACATTTGCAGAACCTGGCATACCCACAGCTCTATAAACACTTCCTGACTGAATGGAAAGACAACGTCCCATCAGAAGGATCAGAGAGGGGGGAGTAGAAATTCTGTTTAGGGTGATACAGTGGATGCTTGCGGGTGGCTCTTTAGAAAAGGGAAGATGTATGCTGACATGTAAAGGATTAGTGAGAGTTTGCTGAGCATGTGATGAGGACATTTTGAGAGGAAAGTGGGGATAGGATCATAATATATGTTAACGTTCTGGAGCACGACTGTGAAACAGGCATTCCTTGAAGAATTTTATGTGAATGTTCACAGTGAGTCCTTACAACATACCAGGAGAGTATTTTAATTAGATTATCAATTTCCAGATTAGAGCAGAGAAGCAAGAGGAACTTTCCTGACAGGTTCAAGATCAGACAGCGAAAAAGTGGTGGAAGGCTTCAAAGCCTCCCAGACCTTCTCAGGGAGACACGCATCCTCTGCAGAGCCATGACCCAAAGGTGGGGACAGTGAGCTCATCATTGAAGAAATCAGATTGAGAACCCCGTATTTCTGTTTTCTAGGCTGTCATTCCTAGTTTCCCATGCTGCCCCTGGGAGAGAACACAGTGTTTAAAAATCAATCAAAGGAAAGACTCAGGCCAATAATGATTATATGAGCAATGTGATTGATATTATTTACTCTAGCTGGATTAAAATGTTCCCTAGGAAAAAAAAAATCTATAAAGACAACAGAAGCCATTATATAAAGCTCTGTGGAACCTTCCATATGGCAAAATGGATGTAATAGTTTATTTCTGCTTCTGTGGAGAGAGAAGTCTCTTTTCTTGTCAATGTAGCAAACTCAGAAAACCCTGGAATCATAGGAGTCATCATATCAGTGTGAATTCACCCAGTTCCAGCTTTTAATGCCCCGCCTAGAGCCCTTCCTAAGTGTTTTCCTTCCAAGAACCACTAAACCATGTCTAAATTGAAGCTCTTTGGGGAAATATGTGGAAAAGAGAAGCAATGTTAACTTCCCTAATCCTTACAACACGCACATATATACATGTAATTTCCACAGACCTTTGAACCAGTAACCTACTTTCCCTCCTGCCCCTGAGGTAGATTTTACTGCCTTTGGTGATACAACACTAAACTCTTGTCCATTCGTTAGGGTGAGGAAAAGGGCATCATCTCTGGGTTCCAAACCTGCATCTGCCCTGACAAACTGCATCACCTTGAAAAAGTCAACTCACTTCTCTGAGTCTCCATCTTCTCATTTGCAAAATGGAGGGATCAGGTTTTTCCCCCTTTCCACATGATTATAAGGACTATGAGATCTCTCACTTATGGGCCAACATGTGGCAGATAGGCAACCGATATTAACCATCTTCATTAAGAAATGCGTGTGCAACAGTCATCTGACCAACTCTGTGTTTACCTGCTTGAGGATTGATACAGTGAGGAAAATGATATGGAAGGAGAATGGTGATATTTTGGGCAAATCTGAGTATTGACAGTTATCAGTCTGGGTTCTGGGGTGTTTTGTTTATTTGTTTATCCTTTATGCCAGTGACTGCGACATTTATTCTCCAAATTATTCAGTTCCACTGCTGAAAGTCACAATGAAGTGATCCTTACCTCTGACGCAGAAAATGTCCCAAAATTCTCACGAAAGTGAAAGGGACCTCTTCTTTCCCGAAAAGGGATGTGTGCCCACAACACGGGAATGTGCTCTTCTGGAAGCTGCAATGCAGCCTTCTGTGGGTGGAGGTGAGTCATGCCTGAGTTGCAACTGCTCAAAGGCTATCCTAGGTGGGCAGGGGAGTGAGGAGAGGTGGGGAGACTGCAGAGGGATGGCAACTTGCCCTCAGCTCCACCTCCCTGGTCCTCCCTGAGGCAGGGCCAACCTACGTTTCTGAGTGGATCCAGACAGTGTTCCACTCTGGCATGTTGACTTTCCCAGATTCAAAACTATCCACAGAACTCACCCAAGAACCTGTGTGCTGTTTGCACAGGTCCAGTGATGTAAGGAGAGTTTTGAATGTGCTGGGGTCAAGGGCTATGAGGTTTCAATCCTTGTTGGGCTTCCTTAATTAGACAAATTTTCCAGAAGATACCTCAGAGGTGAGGTCTCTTGCCTTTGCAGCAAGCCGCCTAATTCTAAATTTGTAGTGAGGGTCACTAAGCAGTATACGGATGGGGATGGCTGTCCATTTTACAGTCTGGTAGTAATGCTTGCCTCATGCCTCCTTCGATGCTCTGAGTTCTTTGTTACTTCAAAGGCGGCTTAGCAAGCAAGGGGACCATCAATCCAACACAGCACGAGGTAGCTCTATTTCATCAGGCAGAGCCATGAGTGGAGACACCGGTGGCTATGGCAGAAGCCTGGCCCTTGCAGGTTGTAATATCTCCAAGGACAAAGGCCTATTACATACCCACCATTAACCATGTGCTTGTCACATCCATTTTCTGCAGAGGTCCGAGGCCCAGATTAGAGAGAGGAAAGCCAGGAGACCATGGATAAAGAGCACAGTCAGTTTGGAGTCAGTTTGGAGCCAGTTTGGAGTCAAACTGCCTGGGTTTGCTATGATTCCTGCTGGAATATTAATTAATCTCCTGATGCTTCCTTTACTTCTATTACTAGTAGAATCCCTCCCTCTTGGTGGTCTAAACATTTCACAAGATGATGAGACAGGTTCAGTGAAAGTTTGGCCATTATCACTGCCCGGGGCCACAGTCGTTCCTTTCAGACTTGAGACTCACCCTTGTTTTGCCCAGTGGCCAGGCCCTCACCTTCACCCCTGGCTGTCTGCATCCAGTCCTGCCACGTGACCTGCACCGACCACTACCCACACCCTCAGCCTGTGCCTTCCAACCCATCTGGGTGAATAAGTAGTTTAGAAGCGAAGCTCTTACCTGTTCCATGTTTTTCTGCATTTTCAAAGCCTTTTTCTAAAGGAAGGCCAGAGGGCAGTGGAGGGCACTGCAGAGTAAATTTCCTCAAATGGGATATTTGAGGAAAGGGTGACTCTAGAGGGTAGAGAACCCTACTTGGTTCCTTTGGTCACCCATGCAAAACCTTAAAAAGTGGTATAGTTTCCCTGGCATATGTGGTTAGGTCCTCAGCACGTCAAATTCAATTCAAACTCTATCCTAGAGTTGATCTGGCTTGGGACAGCTGTCTCACTCTAATCATACTTGTAAGAGACTGACATTTAAAACCAAAATGACGATTGAGTGACATCTAGGAAAATAGGGTTGTGAACTGTAGAGAAATGTAGGGGATTTTTGTTGTTGTTGTTGTTGTTGTTGTTGGCCAGGTTAAAATTTTCAAGTATTCAAGTGACATAATAAATCAAATTAAAAAAATGAGATGGTTGTTTGGTATGTATGCAACTAATTCTCTCATTTAGCACATAATTGAGAGGTTCCTATTTAACGTGCACTATGTTATATTCTAAAATTACAGCAGGAAAGAGATATAATAATAACAGCAATAATAATAATATCAAGAATATTAACAATATCTATCACAATATGTGGTATCACTCTGTATTTTATATATCTTGTTACATATCTAATATAACTGTGTATTATACATAGAATATAAAGCATAAGTAAGTGCTCATATAGTGTTTACTCTGTCAGAAACTGTTCTAAATGCTTTATACGTATTCGCTGTCTTGATTCTCCTAACAACCCTATGAGGTCATTGCTATAGTCCTTTCTATTTTTCAGATAAAGAACTTGGAGCACAGGGAGCAGAGCCATAATTTCTGCATGTTACAACCCAGCTGACAATGGGTGAAGTAAGCGACTCAGTCTCATGTAATAAACACAGAGGTGAGGGTAGGTGCTGACGCCTGAGAGCACACACAGGGGCATCAGCCCAGGGCTCTGGGAGCTGGGAAAGCAGAACCCATATGGAGAACTGAGGAACATGGAGGGGTAGGGCAGCTTCCAGGGGAGTGGGGAAGAGAGGGTGCCCTAGGACAGCAGGCATCTGTGAAGGGAGGCAGAAGATTATTTTGGGAGGGGAGAGTTTGTCTGAAATGATTCTGCAAAGCTTGGCAGCAGTCAGCCTATGAAGCCTTCGAAAACACATTAGTGTAGTTGAATTTTATACTGGACATGATGGGAGACCATTGTAGGGTTTTAATCGGGAAAGCAACATAAAATTTGTGATTTAGAAAGATCTTTTTGGCTGCGTGTAGAGAACGATTGGAAGGGAGATGGGAGTGGAGGCAGGGAGAGGTTGGGAGGCCACCACTGTGAGAAATCTGGGTGGCGTGGACCGTGGCGGTAGAGAGGGGGTGGTGGGAGCAGTCACAGTTGAGCTATTTAGGTGGCAGAGTTGATAGAGGATCAGAGAAGTGAACTTAAAATGTGGAAACTTGGGTAAATTATCAGGAAATGCAAAAGCGCTGAGCTTTAATGTGACCATGTCTGTGTTGGGGGTTTACCTACCTGACAAAGGAGGGAGACCCATGACCCCATAAGCCTCCCAGAGCCCCTTCTCCTAAAGGCGGTTCCTCAGTGTCCTCTCTTTGCTTATTCCCCGGGGGGCTTCTCCAGCCCTTCTGATGAAATGTGGGTGCTTTCAGTGGCCACATCCTTCAGGGGGCTCTGTACAACTCTGCCATGACCCATGTTGTGTTTGCCTCACAGTGTAGGTCCTGGGAGGCAATCATCTTTTCTTTCTTTCCTTCTTTCCTCAGTGGGGTGAGCCCATGCCAGCATCTCCCACACATCCTTCCTCTCTCATCGCCTTGGTTTCATGGACACCTTGAGGGCCTCAGACTCATCCCTGCTCCTTGACTAATGTGTGGGATGTCCTCGTGCAAGTTTAATCCAGTGCCTTCATTGGGTGGTCCCTGCCACAAGATGACAAATGGGAAGGTGGAGGGGGTGGGGAGAGCTGAAAAGTCCAATAATTCCCCCAAGGGAAGTGAACAGGGTGTGGCAGGCCTAATGCTTGAATTTCAAATCTTTCCTCATTCCATTATGTTAGATGGTGTTGCCTGGAGGGAAATCTTTAGAATAGTCACCCAACACATCAGTTGAATGAAACTATGCCCTTAGTAAGCTCACGTTGCTGTATGTATTAAGCTCACATGAGTGTGTAAATATATGCATGCACACACACGCACACACCACACTTACGTAAGTAAACTCTATGAAGACAGAGACCATCTGCGTACGTTTGTCTCATGCATTGACACTCTCTAACCTGGTGCTAAAATTTTGAACAGACAATGACACAACAGATTAAAGCCTCAGGATTCCTAAATTCTCAGTCATTTTTTCATGAAAGATAGTCCCTAACCTAAAAGAAACTGCACGACAAACCAGTGGTCACGGTCAAAATCTGGATCTATGCTGTCGTCACTTTGTTTGGACACTGAACTCCTCAAGGGAAAGTGTATGCCTTCCCATCTCATCCCCTCTGCGGTGCCTGCTCATGGTGGGCCTTAAATTAGTGCCCCACCCAACCTCCCGACTCCATCTCTCCCCTCTTCTAAGTCCACAGACTCCAAGTCCTGACCTTCTTATTCTGAATCACAAATAATCTGATAGGCTCCCAGCAAAATATATATATATATTTTTTTAATTCTTTCTGTCTCCCTATTTTGGTGGGAAAAGGTTACAGGCCCTCAGCTGTCATTCATCTTGTGACAAGTCTCTGGCAGCTTCTGGTGCCTATCAGTCACCTCCCACAGCCAGTGACATTTATCAGTTTAGAGTCCTAAAAGGTTAGGGAGACCAATAATAGGAAAATTTGGGGACATGCCATAGCCAAACCCAGAGAGATCTTAAGTCACTTCAAAAAGCACTTCAAGCTGAGAGGGCCATCAGCAAGAGGAAAGGGTCTCCTTGGGAGGCTCCTTGGATGATGTTCCTATTTCCAAGCTCATGATCACATGGTGTTTTGAATTTAGGTACAGTAGGCATAGCATTAGCCCAGAGATCAGGAATTTACTCTTCTGGTCCCATATCCACCTATAGGTGCATTTAGCAAGGCTTTTACTGCTCTGTGCCTCCTGCTTCCTTTCTCTCTCTCTCTCTCTCTCTCTCCCCCTCTCTCTCTTTTTTTGAGAGGGTGAGGGTGGGGGTCAAGGGGCTGAGAGGGAGAGAGAGAATCCCAAGCAGGCTCCACAATCAGCATGGAGCCCATCACGGGGTTCAATCTCACGACTTTGAGATCATGACTTAAGCTGAAATCTAGAGTTGGACCCTCAACTGACACCCCCAGGTGTTCCTCCAATTCCCTTTATTAAGTGAGAGAGTTATACTAGATCTCTAAAGTCCCATCCAGGTCTGGCAGCCTACTTTTGATTTCAAAGGACCTACAGGTTAGGATCAAAAAGAAGGCAGTCCCCATGTGGAGCGTTAGATCCCACGTGGACCCTACAGGTATAGGCTGGAATTGGGGGCCGAGAGTCCATCTCGCCACACACAGAGCTGTGCTCTATGATATCTGGATGAAACATTATTACCCTAAGGTTTATGTCTTGCAATAGGATTATGTGGAAGCCACGTTTGTCTCCCAGGGCATGGGGACAGCCACTGCCTTTAGGGCAAGCTGCCAGCACAGGCTGGAGGAGGGCTGCTCTCCTGTCCCTGCTTCTGGGAAGAGCTGATAACTCATGCTTCCAGAATAAAGGCCAGAGCAGGAGGAGGACTTGTAAAGCGTTCTTTTATTTCGGGCATGGAAATCCTCCCACACCAGGCTGAGTTATCCGGCATTGCAGTGGGGTATGCGACCAGAGCCAGGCGGCCCCAACAATGAATGTCCTTCTGAAGGACATATTCCTTCTGGCCTAGCCGCCATAACCCTGTTCAAGGTCTGATGTTTCCTGGAACTTGTCAAAACATTTTTGAATTTGTTGTTGTTGTTAGTTTAGGGATATTAGAAGCTTCCTATTCTCAGAAAGTAGGTCCAATCCTGTACCCCAAGTAAGAGACATCAGGATGTCTCATGATTTCTGCTGACTCAACACCTAGATTGCATTTTGGCCTAAGTGTCCCAGAAATATGGTTGATGTTTTTCTTAGACCCTTAGTACTACTTCCAAGCTACTTCCAAGATATCAGTCCTGTGCTTAATCTGAGCACCCTGACCTTTGTGGTTGTTGCCTGGTAGCTTCATCAGCCACATCACAGACATCTTCCTCACAGTCGTTTTCATCCTTCTTCGAGAATAGTCATTGAAAATTTTCTTTTGCCCCACCTGTTTTTTTGTTTTTTTTATTTTAATTTTTATTTATTTTTAAAGAATCAATTTATTTATTTGACAGAGGAGAGAAAGAGAGAGAGAGAGAGAGCACAAAACAGGGGAGCAGTAGGGAGACAGAGAGGGTAAAACAGTCTCCCAGCAGAACAAGGGGTCCCATGTGGGGCTCAATCCCAGGATCCTGAGATCATGACCTGAGCTTAAGGCAGATGCTTAACTGACTGAGCCACCCAGGTGTTCCTCTTCCTGCCTTTTTTTGGATTGAGCATGTCTTCTGATTTTATTTTACCTTATTTGCTGGATATTAGCTATAACACTTTGTTATTTTGTCAGTGGTTGTTTTTGGGTAAATTCTATACACCTTTAACTACTTTCAAGTGTTAGTATACCACCTCATTGATGTTGTGAGAGCCTTATAGCAGCATAGTTACATTTCTCCCATAATGATTTTTGTGTTACTGACATCATACATTTCACTTATGCATTGATTAAAAATTCAGTTACTACTTTTGCTTTCAGTGGTCTTTTATCTCTTATATACAATGAAATAATAAGAAAACAGTAGTTATATATACTCATTTTGTTACCATTTCAGGTGTTTTTAATCCTTTGTGTAAAAGCATATTTCCATTTAATATCATTTTCCTTCCACTTGAAAGGCTTTTCATTAGCATTTCCTGTAGTAAGTATATGCTAGTGATTAATTCTGTCAGTTTTTGTGTGTTTGGAAAGTCTTCATTTTGTCTCCAGTTTTGAAAGGTATTTTCCCTGGGGTAAAGAATTCTCAGGTCATCTCAGAATTTCAATGATGTTGTTCAACTCTGTTCTAGCTTACATTATTTCCAACAAGAAATCTGCTGTCATATTTATTTTCTTTCTCTGGGATGTTTTTTTTCAAGCATCACTGATGTCTGTCTGTTTACTAGATAGGCATTCGCTTGGGTTGTAGTCCATTAGGGTCTCAGGGTAGGAGCTCACTTAACGATCAGGCTTAACTCTTGAGTGAGAAGGGGCTGGGCTAGAGTCAACATTGGACCCTAGGGCCAAAGAGAAGAAAGTTTTAGTCTAGAGTCCCCACAGATATGGTAGAACACTTAAATTAATCCAAAGCATTACACTAATTTCTTTAGAAATTTTTACCTGGTGTATTTCCTGATGGTAAACATGGGCTTCCTGCTTTTTGTGTGACAGGGAAGGGGAAGGGAATGGCCCATAACAGTTGCCCCATAGAATGATCTCTAACTGTTCCTTCTACTTAACTTGTTACTCCTGCCCCCACATATAGGCTGACTCTGTACTCAGTAGGTCTCTGAGACTCTCTGGGTAAACCGGCTGTGACCTGCATGAGGGATCCATCATCCATAGACTATGCTGTTACAATCTCCATCCATTTCTTCTCTCAATGCACTCCTATCTAAAATTTTCTTACAGAGGTTTTATGACAGGACCTTCTTACAGAGGTTTTATGTATCAATGGAATTTCTATTATCCACTCCCTTCTCTTTATCACTACTGGTTTATTCCTCTTGGTTCTTCTCTTTCTTTTATCAGTGGGGTAAGGAAAAGAGAGGCAAACTCTTATGTCTAGTCTTTTACCTTAAGTTTAAGACACCTCTAAAACCTTCTTTAATTTTTCCTCTGCAAATGAGGAATTATGAGTCAAGTGCAAAGATTCATTATGAAGTATGGGCCACAACTTTGGGCCACATCATTTGCCATCAGAGTGCATATTACATGGCTTAAATCAATGCACTGATACTTTCATAGCACTGCCCTGATCCCTGAGGGCAGGGCACCTTTCTGATTTACTACTGTTTCTCTGATTCTTGTAAGATGCCAGCCCCAGATTAACGTCTCATTGATAAGTTAATAATCCTCATGAGGTAAATGGCCTTTAAGACCCTTTTTAGCAGTAAGTGTCTGTAACCTATTGATTCTATTTGAGAACTAAATTCATTCTATTAAGAGGGCATTGCCTGTCTTCTCCATCTGCCTCTGCAGCAGACTATTTTTGTTTGGTATGCACTGACTTAGAAAAATCTACTCTTAAGGCAGCACATTTCCTTAACTTTGACTTTTTTTTTTTTTTTTTTTTTTTGTAGTAATGGGCCCTGTGTTCCTTCGTGTTTATCTTTGTAAATATACGGTGAAATTTAGGGAGGACAGGATAGCCAGAAATCACATGATGAATTCCATAGACAAAAAAAAGAAAGGTCTGCAATGGCTCCGATCCAGTCCTGGGCACTGAAGACACAAAGCTATATGATATATCTTTCTTGTTCAAAAGGATTAGTTAGTCGAGATATATAAAACGGTTTTTATGATATGAGGTCCTTAAAAAAAAAGTCCAACTTGAATTTGAACCACAAAATTCAGAAGACACAGACAATATAACGAAACACTTCTCTCAGATGCCAAGTTTCTCAGGAATCATCCAAGCCAAGAAGAGCCTTCAGAACCACTTACACTCATAGGTTCAGACCTGAGTAAGAGCTAGCACCCTCCCTTCCCCCGACTCCTTTCCCAGGATGCACTTCCTGAGCACAGGCAGAAGACAGATGAAGAGCAGGAAGGCTCCAGGATAACTGATCAGTGACACCAGACATTGTTGTCTTGTGCTCAAGATTTACTTCAGAGTTGAACTAAGATGAAGTACACACATCTATTTCTAAATTGGCTTAAAAAAAAAAAAGATTAGGTTTAAAGATGTTGATTTTAATTTTTGGACTCTATGCAATTATAGATAGAAAGAGAATATTTTAAACAACTTATAACAGGAAGGGAGTGAATTTTCAGATCACTCAGAGAAATTTGCCCTCTTAGTTTTGACTTTCCATAATGAATCAATTATAAGAATGTATCTGTCATTGACCGCACCAAACTGGGCTGCTCTGATTTCATTTTACCCTCCATACCTATTAGAAATATCTTCTATCTTGGTGAAAAGTACATTCCGGAGGAATTAATTCCACTGTGTGAAGAATACTGCTGTGGGCCCTGCTCAATATTGCATTACCTAGAAGTGTGCTTTTGTACAGTAAACATCACAAACATTTGCATTTTAATGTGCACAATGAATCTCAATTAAATGTCTTGAGTCTGTTTAAAGACCATTTTCCCTCCACATTACAGTCTCTTTAGAAACCCCAGTGTCGTAAAAGTGATAACCTTGAAAGGGCTGCTGGTGGATAATCATGTTGACTTAATTACAGAAAAAGACAAGTTACCCCAGAAGAACCCAGAACCAAAGACTTGAGAGAGAAAAGAAGTGTCCTGTGTCCTCACTTGTTGTATTGATGGGAGGAGCCAGAGAATTTTGTCTTTTTTTTTCTGAGAATTTCGGAAAGGTTTGCTTTTAGTCCAGCAAATATAGTAAAAGCACCTGCACATTTACAAAAAGCTCTATTATCCATCACACTGAAATGAAATAGAAAATCTCAACTATGCTATAACTAAGAACAGTTCCCTAATCTCTATCATGTCTGATATTTTTCTGTCAGACGCAATTTTATTTTTATCATATTGAGACTGACCTGATGTCAACAAAGACCACTATTCCTTAACATCATAGTTGACCTTAGTGTGGACACAAGGAAAAGGATTTCTGAGGGTCTCCACTGATATCACCAAGCTTGGAGGTAATAAGACTAGAGCATAAATAGGTCACATAAGTGATAGGAAACGTTTTTTGTTTTGTTTTGTTTTGTTGTTTGTTTGTTTGTTTGTTTGTTTTTGCTCACTGCAGTCTATAAATGAGCAGAGCTGGTAAGGGAGGAAGAGAAAACTGCATGACCACACTTAACCATTGTCTTCCCTGATCCAGCTTCCAAACCAGACAGGTGTGCTATTTAGATATTGCTAACTTTTCACCAGGAGTCCCAATTCAGAAAAATGGCACCTCTATCCACCAAAAAGAAACAGGAAATGATTCATTGCTACCCAACTTCTCGCCAAAGTGGGCAATTGACTCACGGCCGTGTGATGAAACCCAGGATCTAGAGACCCCCGCCCCCCGTCCTTGAAAAATAAAGCATATGCTTAAAGACAGTGAAGATGTTCCTACATTTACAGAGAAGCTCAGAGAAGCAATTCCACGGTTGATGATTCTCCAAGCACCAGTTATCACCCCTCAAATAAACTTTTTACTCAACATCCAACTTTTCATTTATAATATCTAGGGGAGGAGACTCTAGTGATGTATAAATAAGGAAGCAGGTCAAGAATATACATATTATGCTATTTTGGGGACAATGACAGCCTGGGTGATAAATGTCCTATTCAGAGATAATTAAGCAGAAATATACCAGCCTGTGGTCTGTGAATTATTTTAAGTAAATGTGTGTGTGTGCGTGTGTGTGTGTGTGTGTGTGTGTGAAGACAACATGGTGCCATGCAATAATTCCATAACTGGAAGAGTTTACCTTTTAGGCATAAACAATAAAAACGTTGAAAACACCCTTACTTTTAGATAGGAGAAATAGGCAGTGCAAGAGTAGAATTCTTCAGAGGATTACAGTTTCTGGATGAAAGTATAGGAAGGGGATCACAAATGAGATATGTGCTCTCATTGAGAGAAGGAGACAAAAGAATACAGTTTTGGGAAAAGTACTGGAGAAAAGGAAGGTATGGAGATAACATCTAAACGAGGTTCTTGGAGTTATTAGCTGAACACTAACCAGTGTTTATGTAAGTTGAGACTCCAAGCAGGGTATATAATTTTGGTTCAATATTAGAAAAACTATTCATGTGATTTGCTTCTATTGCCAATTATACTAAGTTACCACAAATTTAGTGGATTAAAATAGCACGAGTTCATTGTTTTATAGTTCTGAAGGTCAGAAGTCTGAGGCAGGTCTCCCTGGATGGCATTTTGTCTTAGGGGCTCTAGGGGACAATTCCTTTCCTTGCTCATTGGGGTTGTTGGCAGAATCCAATACCCTGTGATTGTCCTACTGACAGCTCTGTTTTCTTGATGACTGTAAACTGTTCCTAGCTTCGGAAGGCCATTGCACTAGTACATGTTTTCCTCTCTATAAATCCCAAGCCAGCAGTCATGGGTCGGGTCCTTCTGACACCACATCTGTCTGACGCACTGTTGACCTTCTCCTTTATTTTTAAGGATCATCTGATTAGGTTGGGCCCACCTGTATAATCCAGGATCATCCATCTCCCCACTTCAAGATCTTTGGGCTTAATCATTCTGCAAAGTATCTTCTGTCCTGTAGGCCAACACAGTCACAGGTTCCAAGGATTAAGATGTGGATAGCTTTGTGCCTACCATACCATATGATAAGAGACTGATAGAGAAACCTATGGAATTGTTTCCATAACTGCCAAAAGAATATTCAATGACATTAAATATTCTATTATTATTATTATTATTTAAATATTTATTTATTTTATTTTAGAGAGAGAGAGAGTAGGTAAGGGGCAGAGGGAGAAAATCTGCAAGCAGATTCCCTGCTGAGCGCAGAACCCTATACAAGACTCAATCTTATGACCCATCAGATCATGACCTGAACCAAAACCAAGAGTCAGATTCTCAACTGACTGAGCTCTCTAGGCACCCCAAAACATTCTATTATTATTAATAAATTTTAAAAAATTAGAAATGTTTTTTTAACCTGATAAATGGTATCTTGCCAAAAAATCTTACAGAAAATATCATGCTCAAATAATAAAATTTAAAATCATTTTCCCAGAGATATAGGGAAAGAGAAAGATGCTAAATGTCAACTCTTCTGTTAACCATTTACTGGTCATCTTAGCCAGCAAACTAATACAAGAAAAATAAAGCACAATATAAGCAAGCTAATGGGAGAAAAATATGAAATATGTTATAAGAAATTTAACTGTCATTATTTCTAAATAACAGAGTTGTTTCCACAGAGAACCCAAATGTAATTATAAGAAACTTGTCAAAATTAGAGGCACCTGAGTGACTTAGTTGGTTAAGTATCTGTTTTTGGCTCAGATCATGATCTCAGAGTCCTGGAATTGAATCCCAGGTGGGGTCCACTCAGCAGGGAGTCTGCTTGTCCTTCTCCCTCTGACCCTCCCCCTTACTGTGTGCCCATCCTCTCTCTCTCTCTCTCAAATAAATAAATAAAATCTTTTAAAAAAAGAAAATTGTTAAAATTAAGAATTTAGATTAATAATGCTGTATATATAGTATGATATTAATAAACAAGTCAATTGTATTTTATACACCAGCCCACAGTTTTAAAAATGTGATTTCATAAAAACATACCATTTGCAAGAAAAATGTGAAAATATAAGGTACCCAGAACTAAACCTAATCTAATCTGTGTAAGGCATGTATGGAAAAATTAGAAAATATTTTTGAAAGGCAATTGTTAAAAACCTAAATAAATTGGGAGACAAGTCATGTACATGAATAAGAAGATTTAATAGCATATAAAAATATAAACTCTCCCCAAATGATTAATAGATTCAAAGCAAATCTAATCAAAATCACAGGAGATTTTGACAAGGAAATTCTAAACTTTAAATAAAAGAATAAGGGGCCAAGAATAGGTAAAAGATTCTGAGGAAGTATAAGATGGAAGAACTAACCCTATCAGATATTGGTAATTCTTAAAAGGCCATAGTAGTGATCCAAAAGGGCACATGCACCCGAATGTTTATAGCAGCAATGTCCACAATAGCCAAACTATGGAAAGAACCTAGATGTCCATCAACAGATGAATGGATAAAGAAGAGGTGGTATATAAACACAATGGAATACTATGCAGCCAGCAAAAGAAATGAAATCTTGCCATTTGCGACAACATGGATGGAACTAGAGCGTATCATGCTTAGCGAAATAAGTCAAGTGGAGAAAGACAACTGTCATATGATCTCCCTGATATGAGGAAGTGGTGATGCAACATGGGGGCTTAAGTGGGTAGGAGAAGAATCAATGAAACAAGATGGGATTGGGAGGGAGACAAGCCATAAGTGACTCTTAATCTCACAAAACAAACTGAGGGTTGCTGGGGGGAGGGGGGCTGAGAGAAGGGGGGTGGGGTTATGGACATTGGGGAGGGTATGTGCTTTGGTGAGTGCTGTGAAATGTGTAAACCTGGCGATTCACAGACCTGTACCCCTGGGGATAAAAATATATGTTTATAAAAAATAAAAAATTAAAAAAAAAAAGAAAAAAAAGAAAGAAATTCCTACTAAAGAAAAAAAAGGCTATAATGGCTATGACTGATGTCGGGAAGAACAGATTAGTGGTACTAGTTCAAAGGACAATGGGACATGAATGAAACAATGGGACTGAATGAAAACAAAGAAAATGACATCTGTAGAAACTTCATAGATAACAGAGACAGCTGGAAGATTTCGGGGGAAGGGATGTATTTATTGGTTTTGAAATAACTGGGTATCAACATGGAAAAATTTTTAAATGCAACTCTACTCACACCCTATCAAAAAGTGAAGTGTTGATGGGATTAGGTCTTAAGTGTGAAAAGCAAAAGATTAAAATTGGGAAGTTTACCTGTTTATCTAACATAGTTTATCTAACACAAAGAAGTTTATCTAACATAAAGAATATCCCATTGGGGGTGCCTGGGTGGCTCATTCGGTTAAGCATCTGTGTCTTGATTTTGGCTGAGGGTCATGAGATTGAGCTGTGTTGGGCTCTATGCTGGGCGTGGCCTGCTTAAGATTCTCTCTCTCCCTCTCTCTTTGCCTCCTCTCCCCACCAAAAAAGAATCTCCCATCAGGATGGGGAAGAATTTTTTAAATCATATATAAAAAGCACAAACAATATAGGAAAATATTAATAAATGTTATTACCCTACAATTAAGAGTTTTCCATTTTCCAGATGGCTTCTGATTTTTCAGATTTTTCCATTTTTCAGATGGCTTCATAATTAAATGGAGAATACATGGCAAAATATGCCATGAAATATTTGCGGTGAATGTAGTAGTCTTGGGAGAAATATCCTCAATATATAATGAACTACTACAAGTCAATAAGACTAAAAACAGAAGAATGGGGAAAAGGCCAGAGTAGGTTTTCACAGACCTACTCTTTGTTTTTTAAGCTATATGTTCAGTCTCTTTAATAACCAGGGAAATCCAAACTAAAACCATAATGACACAGATAAAACACCAACCAGATTGACACAAATTATGAAGTTACATGATTCCGAGTGTCTGCAAGGATGTGGAACCATGGGAATACCAACTCAGTGTTTATTGGAATGCAAATTCTTTTTACCACTCTGGGGGAAAGGATGGCATTATCTAGAAAACTCGCAAATTTGGGCACGCTGCAATGCACCTCTTCTTTTCTAGGTCATTGCCCTAGAGAAACTTGGCCACGTGAGTGCCAGCAAATATGCATAATATTTGCTTGTAATAGTAAAACACCGAAGGCAAACCAAATGCCTTAATAAATTATGATTTATGTATGTAAGAGAGTAACATTATAGCAATGAAAACAAATTAACCAGACTTAGTTGCATGGGAATGCCTCCTGACGCTGCTCGTTTCTAGTTCTCAGATCTACCCTGTGATTCATTGAGACTCTGTCGCCTCATTTGCAAAACTAGAGAGTTTGGAGAAGATGATCTTAAGTAGCCTTCTAGCTCTGATGCTTGTGAGTCTCCTTATTTGCCTTTTTTTTTTTCTTGGAACACAAAGAGTTTCATATGCTATTGTTTCTTGATTGTGTCTGTTCTAGCACATACTCAGACCATACTTTTGCTTCCTGGGATTGATCTGATAGGCACCTTGCAAAAAGGATACAGATACAGTTGACCACCACTGGGCAGGAAGGCAAGATGTATGCTTCTAATTTCTCTTCCAAGATCGTTACACATTCAGGGCGTGGTACCTACATTAGTGAGTTTTCTACGATGGGTACCAGCTGTCTATGGAGGCTGTGGAAGCTGTTGGAAGTCAGGACTGTATCTGTCCTGTTTGCTTCCTAGTGACATTTGGCCATTTAGTGGAAGAAGCTAAAAAATAAACTACGTGGGAAGGTGACTGACATGAAGGTGACGCTGCGCCTCTAGTGTCAACATTTAACTCCTTGGCTCCAAGATTTCAAAGACTGAAGCTCTGTAGGGGCAGAGCTGAATTGCATCTTGGGTTTGATCTTTCCTTGTGCTTTGGGGTTTATCCCAGTGTTCATTTTTCTCAATATTTATAGATTTTGCTTTGCTAGTTATTTCAAATCTTCACCCCAGACTGATAACTTCATTGATTTCAGTCTTCAGCAACAAAGTTCTCTGAAATTGTGTCAAGACTGCGGGAAATCCCAGTGTTTCTGGGATCAGAATGTGGGCTTTGCTGCCCTCTACTGTTGGATTGGGGCACTCCTTGACCTAGGAAGATCGCAGAAGGCAGCCTTGTCCTCTCACCCCACAGAAAGGCCTAGAAGGAAGAGACAGGAAGAAGAGAATGGCTCTGGTTCTGGACATTGGCCCATGTGATATAATTTTGAACATTCTCACTATAGAATGAGGAGGAATTTCTTCAAACTTCCAGGGAATTCATGGGTGTTAGATAAAACCTTTTACTTAACAGAAGAGAGTATTCCCTACTGGGAAGTGCCACACCATTTTTAAAATGTCATACTGATACGCTCATTAATAGTTTGTAGCAAAACCTGTCAGTGCCCCACCCATTTCTCCTTGGCCCACTTCTCAGATCCACCTCCCACACCACCTAGCTTGATTGATTACCCACAAACTACTTGGAGACAAAAAGTTGGATGAAGCAGGTTTACTGATTACTTTCAGGAGGTATATCTAGAAGAAGTGAGATGGGCAGAACTGGGAAGAAAGAGAAGGTGATTAATTGTGCAAATCATTACAACTGAGGCCCCAGCCAATGCAATGGAAGCTGGGATCTCATTTCAGAATGTTCCAAATTGAGACACAGGAACTGGGCTCCGTAACCCTGTACAGGCTGGTCATTGCCTATGGATCCCCCACTCCCACCCCGGGAAGGAACATAAGCTTGGATAAGGCAGCTCCCTCCAGCCAAGGACAATTCCCAGTCAGAGTTATGATGATAAGGAAAAAAAAAAAAAAAGCCCATTATTTCCAGTTGTTGAGACCAAAGTATCTTGTCCCTGAAGAGAGGAACTGGGTCTTGCAACAGGGTATCTGCTCACCCAGGTTATCCTGCTTAGGGGATGATAGAATTTTTGAATTATGTAGTTTGTAGTTGGAGGAGGCCCAGCTTCCAATGTGAAGTTCGAGTATTCTCTACGTAGATTTGAGGTTATTTGAGCTGATCCTGGGAAAATGGAGATCTTTACACAAGGAGATCCTTGAGAGAAGGAGAAGCCAACCAGAAGGTGTAGCAATAGAAAGGGCAAGAGACAGAACGTCACAGAACAAGTACCGGCGACAGAAAGACCTAGAGATAACTATTGTGAAGGTGAACAGCAGCAGTAAGGTTGTCAAGATTATATAAAATCAAAGCAAACAAAATTAGTCTTGGAGCTTGTCCATGTCCCAGTCCTGTGGCTGACTAACTGTAAGGGCACTGAGTGACTTAATCGCTGAGAGCCTCAGTTTACCCATCTTTGTAAATGGACAATAAAAATAATACCTTCCTCTTAGAGCCTCAAGGCAAATTAAATGAGACCCTTATGAAACTGGACCCCCAAAAGCCTATAATGTCAGTGTTAGGGATGAGCAATAGATAAATTCACTATGTGCTTACACATCTATATGTATCTTTCTCTGTGTGCGTGTCTATGTGTGCGTGTGTCCGTATATGCATTTGCATATAAACACGTCTGTATTCACCTACTTCTGTTTCAACATCAATATCCATAGTTCTCGGTTGGGGATGATTTTCCCCTCAAGGGGCTATTTGGCAATGTCTGGAGACACATTTGGTTGCTATAGTCTCTGCTGGTCCGGGGGCACCACTGGTTTCTAGGAGTAGAAACTAAGAATGCTGCTAAATATCCTACAATGCACAGAACTAACCCCCATGAGAAAAAATTATCTGGTTGAAAATGGCAATAGTTTTATGGTTGAGAAACTCTGATCTTTCCAGAGTTTTTGTATCATATCTATGTTGTCATTGTATATGACCCAGAGTGAGAACAAATACTTGTCTGTATTTGCTATTATTCCAATGATTCCAGGTTGCGGACGATACCTCTAGGCTCCTACTACATATCTATTCTTTTTTCTTTCCTTAATAACAGCTCCCATCATTCATAATGCAATGAGTCCAGCCCATTTCTCTGTTTTCTTGCAGCAAAGGTGGTCGTGTTGCTAATCGAGTATCCGCAGAAGTCTCCCAGTAAAAGTGATTATTTTCCTGATGAAAACAAAGAGATAAAATAGTATACACTGTTTTTTCCCCATTGATCTCTTTGCATCTTTCTACCTACAGGAGGGACAAGATACTTCGCAGCCCAGCAGCCATCTTATAAGCATGGGAGTGAAAGCAGATCAATAAGACTGGCAGAGGAGAAGGAGAAAAAAGAGTTATGGGAGCTGTTTTTCTTGACAGATTACGTACTAACTAAACACCACCATCACCACCAAAAAAACAAAACAAAACAAAACAAACAAACAAACAAAAAACAAAAACAAAACCCAACAACCAAAAAAACCCTCCCAAGAAAAATATCTTTATAACTTTATTAAATATTCTAAAAATAAAAACTTACCTCTTCTAAGCTGTTGTTGACTTAGCAAGAAAGTAAGGATTCCTTAATACCCTAAAAAAGAGTGAGATGGGAAAATACTAAACTTAGCTTTTACTTCAGGGGAATCTGCCAGCCATTGGTGTCCGTGAACTTCCACTTTGATGGCTGCCTGAGGCTCCGGAGACAGGCAATAAATCCAAAGTCAGTTGAAGGATCGATTAGAGATCACTGAACAAAAACAAACCTCCCCCCACAGAAAGAGACAACAAGAAAACACACTGTTTAACTGTTTGCATTCAGGGGAAAAAATTGCTTAACTTAAGATTTGTAACCATGAACCAGCCGTTATAAGCAGAGAATGTAAATCAAAGTGGTCTTTCACCAATAGGACTTTCACCAACTGAGAGAAACAAATTCTCCCTAGAGGAACAGTGTTGCAACACAAATTTGAAGAATTCCCAACGATGAAGTTGCAAAGAATGTGAACTCACAGTCAAAAGAATGTTTTAGGACCAAGAGTCAATACCAGTGACAGCGGAGTTGTTTCCACAAAAGTGCCAATTGGTCTACAATTGTTTAATAAAAACCTTTGGAAATAGATGTGGTCCAGAATTCAGAGTTTTTTGGTTATTTATAAATTTGATAGAATTCATTCATGGTAGATTTCATGCAGTCCTGAATGGGGTTTGTGACAACATTACATAATCAAATATTTCAGAGCAAAGTGCATGAAACCCTAAAAACAGAAACTCTAAATAGTCTCATGGCAATACACTTTAGATTTTGGTTGTGAATGACTGTTGTCCACCCTCTTGCTAAAATGAAAATTACATTTTCAGAAATTTTTCAAGTCAGAATTTCAGATAGGGCAATTTTGAAACTTTACTGGGATATCAGGTGTACAATGTAAAATAAGTATGTTCTGAATGTTTTAAGAAATGAAAGAGATACTAGAAAATATGAACAAGGAATAAGAGAGTATTACCTCGAAGTTGAAAAATAATGAAAAAATGAAACATCTAGAAATAAAAATATAACTGAAATTTAAAATACAATGGCTGCATTAAACCAGAATATTAGACCCACTGAAAGAATTACTAAGCTGGTTTTGCTCAGGAGGAGGGCAAACCTATTAATTAAGACTGTTAAGAATGCAAATTAAATTACCTAAAAATAGGTACAAAAATGTAACTAGCAAGTTGATGGGGAAAGAGAAAATGTGGTGAGTAAAAATGGAAAATAAAAGAGAAATTCAATCAATATAAAGGAAGACAAAAGCAGAGAGGAAAAATCTCTTTCCAAACAAACCAGGAAAACCCAAAACAAATAACACAAGCAAGATGGTCGATAAATCTGATTACAAAACTAACTGCCCCAGGTATACTTTCAGCCTGGATTTTTTAAATTTCTACTCTGTGCTGTTTTTTAAACTAACATGAAAGGACAGAGTAAGTTTAAATTAAAAAGCCAGAACAATAGATTTCCAGATATATAATAACCTAAGTAAATCTGATATGATGATATTAACATCAGGCTGCTGGGGACTCAGCTTTCCTGAGTCCCCAGATTTTTCTGATTTTTCAGAATCAGCAATTCTGATTTCCAGAATTGCTCCCACCGCAAGCAATCAGACAACTGGACTAACTCCATGAAGCCAGTGTTTTCACACACTAGTCAACTGGCAGAACAGTACTGGAACCAGTGAGAGAAGAGAAATCAACCAGGTCAGCCCTGCTGGAGAGTTCTTCTCTGGGGGGAGGCACTTTCTGGGCAGCAGCAAGGAGGGGAACAGCTCATGCAGAGCCCAGCAGTGTCCTGAGACTAAGAGACAGACTATGGAGGTCTGGGAGGCTGAGAGGGTAGGAGTGTGAGGTCAGAAAACAGAAAAGAAGAAAGCAAAGAAAAAAAACCCAGAAGTCTGCTTAGGGGTTCCCTTTGGTCTCTTGGTAAATACTAAGCCATGAACACACAGGGGAAAACTCCATGAGGTTGGGCAAGGAAGGGATACCAGACTGCTGTAAGCTGAACAAGGGACCTCACACCAGGCTGGGAAGTGTTTGAAGTGACACCCATCAATGAAACAAGTAGAGAATCTTGAGGTTCCAGATGACCTGATGACCACTATCAAATACCTTGACCTTATTGATAACCATAGGACAGTGCATCAGCAATAGTGATGCTTCTCTTAAAAAGCATATGAAGCATTAATCAAGAAAGATAATATGCAAACATAAAACAATGTTAAAATGTTGAAATTGTAAGGCGTATTTTCTCTGGTTTGTTTTTATTGTTCTGATTTAATCTTTACAGCAGCTCTATGTTTACATGAGTAAGCCAGAAGTCTGAGAGTTAAGGAATTTGCCCAGTTCAAACAGAAGAGCTACTGGGATGGGAGGGTGAGGAAGAATTTTTGGGGTCCCTATGGTCTCCTTAGGTTTGGTCTGTGATGAGTCTGGGGACAGGTACATGCAATGTCTAGCAAGTGCCACTAGAGGGAAGTATTTGCTCAAGGAACAACCAACCTAACCAGTCGGTAACAGACGAGGAACTGGGAAGCACCCGGGGATTATGGCCAGAAATCCAAATGGAAAGATGTCAATGCAGTATAAAATGAAACACTCGGTTGCTGAATCTTGCCATGGTCGCACTCTAGTTTAGCCTCAGGCTGACTACGGCTACAACAGTTGACTATTGTCTGTCTTTACATGTTCCTGTGACAGTGTCACGGATCCCTGGCTGGCACTCAAGGCTCCAGGACTCTGAGCTTTCTTTACTCACCGGCTCAGGGAATTCCTTCTTCCTCCCCAGCTCCTGATGAAGCACTATCCACCTGCTGTTGGGAAATCTAAAAGGAGATAAACCTCTGGCCCAATTATGACCTTTGGGACAGCTTTATAAAATGAATCTCTGTGACAAACTTCAGACTCTGACCTCGTCCTGTCTCAGTTCTTAGGGAAGAGGGCAGATTCAAGTTCAAGTTTCAGCTCTTCTATTTAATGTGGGTATATTTCTCAACTCTTGGACTTCTGGCTTATGTATTTTTTTTTTTAAGATTTTATTTATTTGACAGAAATCACAAGTAGACAGAGAGGCAGGCAGAGAGAGAGGAGGAAGCAGGCTCCCCGCTGAGCAGAGAGCCCGATTCGGGACTCGATCCCAGGACGCTGGGATCATGACCTGAGCCGAAGGCAGCGGCTTAACCCACTGAGCCACCCAGGCGCCCCTGGCTTATGTATTTAAAACAGGGAGCAAGGACACCTGGGTGGCTCAGTGGGTTAAGCCTCTGCCTTCAGCTCAGGTCATGATCCCAGCGTCCTGGGATCGAGCCCTGCATCGGGCTCTTTGCTTAGCAAGGAGCTTGCTTCCCTTCCTCTCTCTCTGCCTGCCTCTCTGCCTACTTGTGATCTCTGTCTGTCAAATAAATAAATAAAATCTTTTAAAAACAACAACAACAACAACAGAGAGCGGCTATGAATATTAAATCAGAATAATAAATACAGAGCCCCCAGCAGTAAGGGCTCAAGAAGTAATTTCCCTTCATTCTGTTTGCTATTTTCTTTTTTTTTTTTTTTTTTTTTTTAATTTTTTATTTTTTATAAACATATATTTTTTATAAACATATATTTTTTCTTAACCAAGCAGCCTTTTTATTGTGCCAGCCTCTTGGTGATGTTTCTGGTGATAGAAAGGATTATAAAATGTTTGTTCATTCCTCAGGTCACTCATGTGGAGAAGGATTTGTTGTTTTTATTAAAGCATTGCTTCTCCAACTTCAGACGTCCCGATACCAACATCATAATTTTTACTGTGTTTGCTATCCACCTATATCATTATTCGTTTAATGTTTTAAAATCGGCTCATTTATTAAAATCCTTGAATCTACTTTAAAGGAAAATGTGTCTCTATTCTGTAAATGGAAAACTAACATTCCAGGCAGTAAATATGAGGTCAGCATAAAATAAATATTAAACTAAGTTGTCATTAAATAGTGTAGACATAAATAATACAGAGACCACGACCACTATATCAAAGGACTCCTGAGGGTACATAGCAAGCCTTACTAGTCCCAGGTACCTGGATAAGCCATTTTAAAATATATACAGAAGGAGATAGTGTCTTAATGATCAAAAGCAAAAATATATTTGAATTATCATTGAATTTATAAAGAGAGTATTTTCATTATTTTATTATTCCTCAATAACTACTTTGACCTCATTTCCATGAGGCCTGGTGATTCAGTCTGATAATTTAGTCCATTCCCCAAATTGAAACTGTCTCCTTAGAGAGCTGTATCTGTAGTAAATGACCCACATAAATCCTCAGTTTTCTGATATCTGCCTTTCTTCTCCTGTTTCTCTTCCAGCACGCAGCTAGGTTAAGGTAGAACTGTGGCTTCTGGATCTTACGGCAATATGTGTGGGGTATGGTACTCATGAGGTATGATGTGGACACTCTTCCTGGGCCCAGAGTTGGGACTGTCTCTCTGGAGTCTCAGAGTGAGGAGACACCACCTCAAGAACATGCAAAAGAGAAAAGCAAACTAATATGTATTTAGAAAGTACTTCTTACATACTTTTTGTCTTAAGTAGCTTTAAGTGGATCGGGCATGTGGATATCGAATATTCATTTTAGGTGATGCTGAGATAACTTCTTTTTTAGAAGAAAACTAAAATAATAATAACCACAATAATAGAATTAATGAACCCGCACTGCATATTAATTATGCTTTTTGTGTGTAACCAATAAGGAATATATGGTCTTAAAATAACAGGTAGTATAGCAAAGGTGATGTTTCAAGCCTAGATGCATTTATAAATGCAATATTCCACTGTATTTTTTTAATTTCTATTATTTATGTATTTATTTATTTGAGAGAGAGAGCAGAGAAAGAAAGAGCAGGAACGGGGGGAGGGGTGCAAAGGGAGAAGCAGACTCCCCGCTGAGCAGCGAGGCTGATGTGGGGCTCCATCCCAGGACCCAAGAGATCATGACCTAAGCCAAAGGCACATGCTTCACCAACTGAGCCACCCCACGCCCTTGTATTTTAGGAGTATGAATGTATCCTGGGAACCAGAAGCCAGAGTCTCCAGGCTAATGAATGATTGCTCTGTTGTTCCGGCTCTCCACTACCAGCAGAGCAAGCCAGTCCTCCCCTAGCTGACATCAGTCTCTCTGTTTTGCCAGAAGGAAATTCTCCTTCTGATCTGCAGTGTTCTCAGGAAGCTTTGCCACACGCCTGTGCTAGAAGCCAAGATTCCAGGGAGCCAACGTTCCATGGTACACTTGGACCTGGAGTGCTGCCTCTACCATGGGAATTCTCAATGATGTTGGAGGAGGGAGGGTTCTGCCCTCCAGAGGACATGGGCAATGTCTAGGGACATTTTGATGGTCACACAGGTTATGTTGCTCCTCCTACGGAGTTGTGGGGAGAGGCCAGGGATGCAGCTCCACATCCCACAATGGACCGAACAGCCCTCTACAAAGATAATATGTTGGTATTGCCAGGGTTGAGAAACTCAAGTCTGCTCTACCAGAAAACAGAAGGAAGTATAAGAAGACATTTTGAAGCCACTGAAGGACAGAAACAAACTTGTTACTTTCAGTGTTTGATCTCAATTGTCTACAGTGACTTTTGGAGCCTTGTAAATGAAGATTTTGTCCAAAATCTGTGCTTCTGTGCATGTGAGAGTGTCAACAAATGAGTTCCTGAATCCTAATAAATAATATTCCCTCTTCAGCATTTCTTCTTGAGGACTGTTGCCGATGGGAGGGAACTGTGGAGGAGCAGGCAAGGTCAAGTGGGGGTGGGGTTGAGAAGGGAGAAAAGAAGGAAATTTGCTTAGAATTAACATTTCCTTATGAATTCTTCTTATTCTTATTATCATTGTTATTATTATTTTGGTAAAAAAAAAATCCCTAAGGAATGTTGGAACACCTGATGAATCTTAGCCAATCTTTCTTTGTTCTCTTTCTCCCCTCGACCTCCCTCTGTCCCAGCTGCCACATCTTCCCTGCCTCTCTGCACACTCATCTGGGAGGTACACACTTTTGCCAACTCTTATTGCCGTGTTAGTTCGTTAAGATCTTTACTGTCTGATATCTTTTATGAGGATGAGATAGGATTTGTAAAATGCCTTTCATGGTTTCTCAAACCTCATACTTAAATTTTTTTTTTTCTAATCCACAAGGAGCATATTCAACTTGGATGATATCATTCTAAGGTTCAATCACTGTATTTTTTTGTTTTTTAAGGATGAGGAGATAGAGGCCCATGATGGTCCCATTTACCCCATTACTGATAACTGGGAACCACCTTCCATCAGCATACTATTGGTTTTATGTTCACTTTACTCAATGGACAGTTGATTTGAAAGAAATGCATTTTTTATTTATTGCTTTATTTCAGAATACGTATATAGGTTTGCGTGCATTTGCAAGAGAAAGTTCAGAGAGGCCCAGTGTACCCTTCATCCAGTTGATGCATTTGTTTTAACATTTTGAAAACCATTGCCTGTTACCCCAGTGTGATCAGAGAACAAGTCACTTCCATTAACTGGATGTTGAGAGTTGCCGTACTTCTAGAGCATGGGCTCCAAAGAGCCAAATAGAAGAATATACTAAATTATATGTACATTAAGACTAGTATGCAATGGCTTTTTTTTGTTTGTTTGTTTCTTTGAATGATTCAGAACATTGAGTATTCATCAATCCATTGAAAGATCTGGAAGCTTGAGGGTGAGAGTGTGTTATCCTGTGATGTGACATGGTGTGAAACATCTTTGGGAATCTTTTTGAAAATATTGAATGAATGAAGAAACAAATATATGATCTTGAGAGAAAGGCTAGAGGTCTCTAGAACCCACTGACGTTATCTGGCCTAGGGAGAAGCCTGGGCGCCCTTCTCTGGGGGACCCACTCCCTCTGGTCATCCAACCTTGTGGAGATGAAACTTTATTTCACGTCGTTATATGGGGAATATTTGTTTTTCAATCCATCTTAATTTCATCCAACAGGGCCTTCTAGGAAGAGCCATAATTCAGTTGTGCTAAAACCAGCTAATAGTTGACTCTGAATGAAAAATATAAGCCATATTGAATGTGTTACTCTAAATAAAAATTCATTCTTCGTCTGAAGCCTACAGATTATAAATCAAGAATTAAATTGGGGTCAGTAAATCCAAGCAAATGCACACAAACCTGAGAGTTTGCACCACTGAAACAGAAGCTTGAAAGGTAAACCTGCATAAATCAAGTCTCTAAATCAAAAGGGGAAACAATGATTTTTCTTGTCCAATGGAGTAAGAGTAACGAACCCTTTAAACCCCTCAATGCAGATAAAAAGTTCTAGTTTGCATAGAGCTTGATATATTTATGTATGAAGGAAGCACTGCCTGAAATTAAGCAAGAAGAATGAAATATTATAATGAGTGCACCCCAGAGGCTGACCTGCCCACAGTTTCGCAGCTGGGCCGTTAACAAGAATGTTGGAGCAAACAGTCATCGTTCAACCGCTCTTTGCCAAGGGATGGCAGGGGGTGAAATGGTTTCAGAATCCGTCAAAGGTGTTAGTCCAAGCAGCTGGCCCATGGTGGAGAAGGGAAAGGTCTCCTGCAGCTTCAGGATGAAGCCACTATTCCTGCCACATTGTACCATCCATGCCCCAAGAGCTGATCTGGGTGTGAGCTTCTGCATTGATCCCCATTTGTCTCAGGGGCTCTGCAGTCCTGAGGTTTCAGGACACTGGAATGTTAATGTCACTTATATAACATAATTTTCCCTCATTTTAGAAAATTTCTTAAATCTAATTTACTGCCCTGTGTGTTCACAATCCCCTTATTAAGAAAGCCAGGCCCTCAAATCATTCCAGTTTATTGATTAAATGTTACAAGCCACGTGCACAGAGAACTCGATTTTGTTTTGGTAAAAGGGCACCAGGATAAGCCAACAATATTGCTTAGCTTATTTGCTTTAATTGGGAAGACATTAAAGAAAAGGAATCAGGGTCCCTTACAATGCTTCCCATGTTGCATTTAATTCTGGATTCTGAACTGAGTGTGCCCAGAAGGGATTCTAATTTAAAGTAGAAAACTCCATGTAATAGCATTGCGTGGACCCATGCACCACACCAAGTGCACCAGCGGACACAGGGTGCTTTGCACAACTATTCAAAGGAGCTGGTTGGGTGTATATCTCCTGTCTACATGCATGTTTGTACAAGCAAGTAGAAATCCATTGCAGCACCTGAAAACCAATTATGGCTTATTCATGATTATTCTTTCATAAATGGCTCATTTTGAGGCAAAATACTTAAATAGACCCCAATTGCCTGCACTTATGCCCGTTATAGAGAACTCTAAATTATCCAGAGTCTATGAAGGAGATGTTTATTTTTAAAATCATTCATTCATCCCACAAATATTTAATGACTGCTAGTCACTTCCAGCACCAGCCTCTGTTCCAGGAGCTGGAAATTGAGAAATGGCCAAAACAGACAAAAAGTTGAACCCTGAATCAATTCTATGAATCAAATTAATTAGTCAAATTCATTTCCTGATGGGATCACTTTGTACTGAACGTTTGCTTAATAACCTTCCACTCCTGTATAAGAGTGAAGTTATTCTTGTCCTGGTTTTTAAGGTCATGTTTCATCAAGATTTCAGAAGTTTTATTATTGGGTGAGATTTTATCTTTGACTCATGCTAACCTCCAAATGTATATCATGGACAGGAGATAGACCCTTTATAATTGAGAATAATCACTGAAATGCAAAAATTTTATGAAAGAGAGGATACTATCTATATGAAAAGATGACATTATGTAGGCAAAGTCTTGGAAAGAGTAAACAAAAAGAGAAGAAGTGTTAGGAAGGGGTTGAGGACTCAAGAATGTGACCAGTGGTGTCGGCAGCAGGTCCTCAGGACCCACCGTAAGCCCATTGAGTCAGGAACTGTGGGGCCAAACCCAACCCGTGTGCTGGAACAAGCCATCTAGGCAATTCTCATGGACCCTAGAATTTGCATTGAAGATTCTTTCACTTCAAAACCCTTTTGTTGTGTAGTTGAAAGTACAACTCTTTCATAAAGCTTACAAGGTCCCAGAGAAGAGAAAGACCCATCTATTATTCAAGACAGATCCATGCAGGCAAATTTGAGTGGGTGACAAAGGCAGTAATTTGAATTATTTGGATTCAGGAAGTTGCCTTCTCTGAATCAGAAATGCCCGACTTACCAACTCATTGGTCAACATTGGCATAGGGGTCCAGAATGTGTCTGTGTTTCTGGGGCTGGTGAACCCTAAGCCTCATATTAAGTCGATCAAGTCTCAAGCTCTGAAACTTGGTTGCCTGCCCACTTGCTGATGGAATCACAGCACATTAGAGAGGGTCACTGAAAGAATCAATCAGCTAACTTGGTTTTGCACAACAGCTTCCATGTGCTGGGCACCGGGCCTGGTGCTGCTGGAGAGGAGGGGGTGGACAGGACAAGGTGCCTCTGGCCCAGAAGTGACAGGGAACTTCAAGCTTTCATCTGTGAACAAAAGCTCTCAGCACCCCAAGCTTTGTGCTCGATGACCATGCAAAGAACAAGAGATTTCAGTGGCCTGGGGCAATCAGGGACAGCTTTGCAGAAGCCACACAGTTGGGCAAAGGGTTGGTAGGAATCAATCATGTGGCTAGGGTGTGGATGTGGGAAAATCCACGGCATGTTTGAGTGAGAGTTCTGCCTGTATAGTTTAGTCATGGGAGTGAAGGTTGGAATCATCTGAGCCGGATGGAAATGGACCTTGGATAAGATCCCACGGACAAGATAGAACCATGAAAGGCTTTTCAGCAGGTATGCGCTGAGATAGAGATGGAGGTTGAAGACTGCAAGTTAGAAATAATTGTCTTCATTTGCCTCCTCCACCACAATGAGTTAATCTAGACTTCCTCCAACAGTCATGAGTCACTCAGGCTGCAAAATGGGTCCATTTGTCAGTAAAGGGGAAAAGGTGACAACAGCTAGGAAAACGGAGAACAGCAGGATCCCAGTCAGAACCTGGCTCTGGAGTGAGAATGCACACGTGTGCTGTTCATAGATGAAAAATGCTTTCCTTGGGCCATCCATCATCATCATCATCCATGGAGACAGCTCCCTCATCTAGGGCACATTTCTCCTGAAGGGAGAGGCTGGACCCTGGGGATGCCATGATGCCCAGCCCTCTTTGGACAGTCACTTGTGATTGATGGTCTTGGGCTCTGGGCCTCTCCAGGATGAGTGTACAACGTGGCTGGGAGGTGTGGAGGGCAGGGAGGCCACTGCTCAGCCAGCAGAGAAGTGCAGGCAAAGCCTCCAAGTGACAGGGAAAAGTCTTGCCTACTTCCCTCATTCCTCTGCAAACTCCTTGAAGATAGAATCATCTTCTTAACCTTGTCATCTCTCCTTTTCCCAACAAGCCTGGCACACACTGGATTTTTAGCTAATGTCTGTTGAATGAATATATGAACCTGACAGGTAGCACATAGAATTTTCTTCCCCTTCTCGATGTGCTTAATTCCAACTTGTAAAAACCACAAGTGTTCTCAGACACCATCTAGTCCAAACACTTAATATGAAAATGGAGAGACTGAGGACCCAAGGGCAATAATAACTTGCATAAAGACCCTGATAAATTAGTAAAGATTGTAGATTAGTATTATATTAATAATACCTTGTCTCCTGTAACACATGGGCTTCTTAAGGACTTTTTTTTCAAATGTAAGATCCAATGTGAATTGCTTCTTTCAGGTTTCTGTGTAATTATCATGCAATCAGTGAGGCCTTCTATGAAATCCAATTTAAGATAGCACCCCCTTTCCCTATACTCCCTGACTTCCACCTAACCACCTGGCATTCCTTTCTATCCCCTAGCCTCCCACCTGGTCCTCTCTATTCTTCTCTGGAACTCTTCTCGCTGTCTGATATTCCAGATATTTTATGTGTCTATATTTCTTTTGTCTGCCCCAGCCCCTAAGAACATGCTTTCCATAAGAACAGAGACCATTTCACTCTAAGAATAGAGTGAATCTCTATATTACTTACAACATAGCTGGTACATAGCTGGCATTTAGTACTCATACCCTGACTGAGGGAAGAAACTAAATTAATTTTCCGCAATGCAAGCCATTCCCTGAGCATCTTGGTCAATTATGCTTTATTTCTGTACACAATTTAGTGATTATACCATGACATTGATTCCTAGGGGCTGGAAGATTTGACGGTGAGCCCCTCCAGCTGTCGTTAATTGGGATGACATCTGGCAGGTTGGGGCAGAAGATGCCTAAGTATGATAGGGCATTCTGATTTTCTTTGTATTATCTGCCTCTCCTACTGGGCTGAGAGAGCCTGGAGGACTGAACTGTTTCGTATTCTTTGCTGAGCCCCAGCACAAAGTAGAGGGCATGGTAAACTCCAGATCAGGGTGGTCCATTAGAACCTCAATGGTGATGGAATAGCCAGTGTCAGTGCTGATGGAATGGTAGCCACTGACCCCATGTGGTTAAGAAGCCCTTGAGTGTGACCAGTGCAGCTGGTAAACCAAATTTTTCATTTTCCTTTCACGTCAGTTAGTTTTGAGTGTGAACAGCCACATGTGGCTAAAGGCTACTACTGCATTGCCCAGAGTGGCTCTAGATTTTCAATATCTTTCCTGAACAAATAACTGCAACCAATTTTAATTGAAAAACTCCATTGTTTATAAAGTAAACACCTCAGTAATCTGGAGTGGTTGAGTAAAAGACTTAGCAATTAAAAGTGAGAATTGTTGATTGTTTAAAATAATTGCTTTTTTGCCAATTCCAAGCAGATACTTGATGTTTTTCCTTCTGGCATAATCAGTACACAGAAATCTAAATTCTTTTTACATCATTCAATATTAAACAGTGAGGTATTTCCCATGACCTTTTATATTCTTCTGGATCATGATTATGAATAGTGCAGTTTTTGAATGTACCAAAACGCGTTTAATTACTCAGTTATATATTGTTAGACGTCTGTGTTGATATCAGCTTTTTTCCTAATATAAACAAAAGTGTAAGAAATACTTCTTTACATCACTCTTTGTGTAGACTCTGGTTCTTTATTTTGGCTAAAATAATGTAAGTGCAACAAAGGATAGAAGTATTTCTAAGCCCTCAGAAACTCAGGGACATAGTTTCCATAACATCCTCACACCCTCTACTACCCACTTTGATGGAACTATCAAATGGGTTTGTCCTGGGGAGTCCTAAATTGATGACCCCAGGCATTGGCCCTTTGAAGCTGTTGCAAGAGTCCTTAGCAGAAGCTTGGGGATTTACATAGGCATTCCTTCCACCACACCTGAGTCTGGATAAATGCTACACAGCTAGAAGGATATGTAAAACCAAAAGGGCTTAACTAAGACAGAGGCATGTTTCCTTCTCATGTAAAAGTCAAAGGGTAGTCCTACCATCCTGTAAATGTAGCTTCTAAGATTGCTCCAATCAGCGATAGCTACCAAAAGCAGATAGCAGAAAGGTGTATATAGGACCCAGGATAAGAATTCTGGAGATGACCTGAGAGTTGCTTGCATCCCTTCCACCTTCTTTACACTGGCCAGAAACCAGCCTCTGGCCACAGGAAGCCTAATTATCAAGTCCTGTTAACTATACATCCTTAATATGATTATAACTCAGATCTGTCCACTTATCTGTATCCTGACTGCCATTGTCTTCTTTCTGGCCCTACTCATCTTTTGCACAGATTAGCCTAACAACCTTCGAATCGGTCCTCATTCTCAATCTTTTCTTCTTCTGATCCATCCCCCACATATAGAGCCGGCAAGATCCTTTTGAAATTTGGATCTGATCACATCACTCCTCTGCTTAAAATGTTAAGTGGCGAAACATTGACTTTAAAGAAAAGAAATTTTAAAAGCCAAACACCTTCCAATGACATCCAAGGCCTTTCTTTTCGACCCTGCCCAATTATCTCGCCTCATATTGCTCAGATGTCTGGGATGTAGCCATGTTGGCACATATTTGGTCTTTTAAGGGTGGAAGAAATGGGAGCTAAGAGCTGAGACTGACAGCTAACTTCTCTGGGATATGAAGTGAGAAAACACATGTGTTTTCTATCACTCTAACAAAATTCACCATTTGTCCTCTCTTCAAACATATGTGGAAACTACCTACTTGAGGGCTACGGTTTCCTAGGGCTTCCAGGACCCCAGCTCTTTACTCCATAGGACTTGCTGGGATTTTAGAGATTACCTGTGGTGAGACATATGTCCCATCAGGGTTCATTCCTGAGACCAGTTTGTGCAACTGACCTGACGTACCCTCACAGAATATAAAGTAGAGTTTCATGTATATTGGTTTTTATATGCAGGTCTCTGGTATTATTTCAAACAAAAGAGGGTTCTAAGGGGCAAATGTGGAAGATATTTCTCACTGCTCACCAAAATGATTCTGGGAAAATAATGATTCCTCTCTGTGCTTCAGTTTCACCGTATTTAAAATAAGGGGAGTAGAATGATCTCAAAGCTTCGTTTCAGCACCCTAAGGAGATCAATTCACTCAATGGTCATTTTTGTTTAATTTTAAGGGCCCAATATGTGCCCAAATCCATTCTATATCTTGAGGATAATGTGTTGTAAAAGATGGACAAAGACTGCTCCAATAGGATGACATTCTCATTAGGAGTGGAGTGGTCAAATAGACACACATTCCCACAAATAATACAGAAGAAATCTGATGGTGATGGGTGATGGTGGCTATGCAGAGAACACTTAGTGGGTGGTGAGATAAAATGAAAGACTGTCTCTGAGTGACATTTAGGCTAAAAGGCAACCATGGCAAGATCAGGAAGAAAACATTCCATGCAGAGAAGTCATCAGAAGCACTGAGCTTGGTGTGTTTCATGGAAAGAAAGAGACTTAGGGAGAGAAGTGAGGTTGGAAATGGTCCTAGAAGAGGTAGAGAAGTTTGTTTGGGGCCAGATCATGTAGGATACTTATACCAGAGTCAGAGATTCATCCTAAGTGCTATCAGGAGATCCTGGATGAACTGAATCTTGGGGAAAACCCTTATTTCAGTTTTCAAAATACCACTCTTGGAATTGTATGGAGTACAAAGTGGAAGTGGAAAGAGACGCTATTGAGGCCATCATTGTAGCAGTCCAGGAGGGAGCTCGTGGGGGCATGGGTTAGAACGGTAGTAGTAGCTGGAGAAATGTGCCTACATACAAAATGTACTCATGGAGTGGTTGCAGAGAATGAGTAAAAGAAAGGGACAGGATAGGCTGGGTGGCTTAGTTGGATGAATGACTGACTCTTGGTTTCGTGATCTTGGGTTATGATCTCAGGGTTGAGAGATTGAGCCCTCTGAGTGGAGACACATGCTTTGGGCTCTGTACTCAGCACGGGGTCTGTGTAGGATTCTGTCCCTCTCCCTCCCCTTCTAGCCCTTCCTTCGCGCATGCGCAGACTCCAGCTTGCTGTCTCTTTCTCTCTCTTTTTCTCTCTCTCAAATGAATAAACAAATAAAATCTTAAAGAAAAGTAGAAGGTATCAACTAACTAAGGTGGGGTCATTTTCTGAACTTAGGAATGGAGAAGAGGTTTTTGGTTTTGAACATGTCACCTTTGAGACACCCATTACATCTATAAGTGTAATATCAGGAAGGCGGCTGAGCAAGATCATTGCTAGAGATGTACGTTTGGAAACCAACAGAAAATGAGTAGTTTTGTAAGCTGCAGACTGAAGGAGGTCATGTAGCAGAGAGCATAAACAGAGAAGACAGTGGGTCCTTTAGCTTTGGGGCACTCCCTCATTTAACGATTTGATAAAGGAGAATGATCCAGCAAAAGACACTGACACGGAACAAGGAAAAAGGTAGGTGAAAAATCAGGGAGTGTTTCCATTAAAGCAGAGAAAGAAAGTGTTTCCAAAATGAGGTCATTTGTCCTGACGGCTTCTGAGACGTCACTTAGGCCAAAACCTTGAAGGAGCTATTGGATGTGACTACATGGAGGCCATCAGTGATGTTGTCTAAAGCAACCTCAGGGGTATGGGGGCACAGAGTAGAAATCAGAGAAGATTAAGGATAGACATTGGCATGAGGAGGATGGTGGAGAAAGCAATTAAGTAAAATTGTTGTGCACTGGCGCAGAGATATGCTGGGGATATGGAGATGAAGGGAGAAATGACAGCGTGGTTATAAGATGATGGCTCTGATGCTGTAGGGAAAGAGAAGTTGCTGGTGGAGGAGAGTGAGAATTATTTGAGAAGAGAAATCTCAATTGCCAAGTGGAGGCAAGGTTTAGTATGCAAGTTTGGGTGTTGTCCTTGGACAGAAGCAGGCACCCTTCTTCCAAGGTGACAGAGGAAGACAGAAAGTGTGGCGTTGATACAGGAGGATGAGAAGTGGTGGGAAGACAGATGAGTTCAACTATAATAACCTTTCTTTTTCAGTGAGTCACTGGGCACGTCATGGAAGATGAGTAGATGGGGAAGCAGGCACAGTAAGGATGAGCCCAGATGCGGAGAGCCCATCTAAGGAACAGATTAAAGGTTTTCCTCATTCCTTCTCATTATTTATTTAAAATAAAACCAACAATGTGTTCAGGATCTAAATAACTGCCAGGTCTTTCTCATATATTACATCTAATTATCCCAACCCCAATCTTAAAGGGCAGATATTGTCTCCACTTTCCAGAAATGTGGGCTCAGCTTGATTAAATAACAGCAAGACCTTGTCTTTCTTCAACATCCTTACTTTTTGAAGACTCACTACCAAGTGAGAATGCTGGCAAGGTCAGAGTTTTCGACTCAATTCACGGCCACAGGCATTTCTGACAACCTATCGTGTGTTAGGTTTCAGACTCCCAGAGCCCACTTTTTACCTCTCATGATGCCTCCCCTGTACCCATTTCTAATCACTGTCCATGACAAATCCAGGCTGTAGGAGCACAGCTGTGACTAAGCTACAGCCCTCTTTTCAGAGAGCACAAGTAAATGAGCAGAAAGAGGGGTGTTATTACCCATGGAGTGGTGGACAAAGGCTTGCGGGGTTCAGTGAAGGTTCCCAGAGGAGAGACAGCCAAGCTCCTGGCCCTGTGGCTACTTTGCCTCACTAACTATCTCCTCTTCCACACAGCCCATTCATGGTGGCTGTGTGCCAACCTTCACTGGTTTTTCACTGGGAGCCCCCATTCCACTCTCGAGGGAGTCACCACCCTAAAAATTAACACAGTCACTGAACCCCAATCATTGATCCTTAACCTGGAAGACCCTTTCTTCCCAATTCCCATATGATTTCCTTCTCCATGCTCTTCAGGTCTCAGTTCAGGAGTTAAAATTTTGCTGGGATGTCTTCTTGTCTTGCTGATACTATTCTCTGAAAACATGCACACCCTATCTTCATCCCTGTACCACCGAGCCCCACAAGACTCATCAGTACCTCTGCCTAAACCTCAACACCCAGCATGGAAATTGTGTGATCTCCACCTCCTTCACTGCACTGCCAATTGCTTGATACTGGAAAGGGGTCTTAGTGATTACTAAGAGTCATACCAGCATAAGTAGGAGCCCCATACATGTTTATGAAATAAAGAAGAAAAGAACAATCAAACAATGTTTATGGTTCTTCCAAACTTGCTTTGTACTCTTAGTCTCCAGCCCTTTGAATATACTATTCCATCTACTGAAGTACTCTTTTCCCTTCTCCATCTTTTGCCAAGTCCATTTGCACACTCTTATTCTTCCCAAGACTCAGAAAATCTGTGGTGTGCCACACAGTGTGCCACTGTTTCTCAGTGAAACCAGTCTCTTAAAGAAAGTACCACCTTGTTATAAACTATCCCTGGATGATTTTGTTTGGGATCCTTGGAGAAAGTGGGTTTTATTAAAGTGGTTTTGAACATGGAGTTTCAGTTCTGTTAGGCTACTGTTGCAGAAGTTTGGATGTGCATTCCAGAAGGTCAAGGATCTTTTAAGTGTCAGTACATACTTCCCTTCCCCCACCAATCACTCCCTTGAGAATATTCTATTTTACAAAGCATTTTTTTTTTTTAAATAAACCTACACTTCTGGACCAATTCATCTGCAATTTGCTATACTTCATAGGGCTCAAAGCCCCCGCGTGCCTAAACTACTAGGAAAGATTTCTGGACACGTCAATAAAAGTGTTCTAATGAACAACAGCTGCAAAGAACATGTCTTTAAATAAATTGATTCCAAATTTCCCTGTATGTTTCTGTGATTTTTTCCTTTTTAAATGGGTACCACTGACTTCAAACTTGGCTATCTAAAAAAAGCTGAAGGAAAAATATCATATATTGTTTCAAAATTTTTTCATTGTCTTGTTTTTCTTCACCATTCTTTGTTTGAAGAGATTAATATGCATTCACACTGATCACCTCACTTCTGCTGGTAATAGCTCTTTGGAGCAAACGGAGGCAAGTTCTGTATCTTCCCCATTTTGAATTTGGTACAGAAAATTTACAGACTTGTCCAGAACAGGAATCAGGATTAAAACTCAGATCTCTTGATCTCAAGGATTATGTTCAGCCCCTGGCCTACATTGTTTCTTAAAACAAAATGAAATCTCTCCTTCCCACCAGCAGAGAGCATATATGATGAACATGTTTAGGCTCCAAGTACTTCACATTTAACATATAGGAGTAAACTAGGTTCAAAGTTTGTTTTCAGTTATAAAATAAATGAGATCTGAACTTTTTCCTCCAAGGAGTAAACTTTACAATTTAATAATGCCCAAATTTTTGTATCAATCACTAACCATCTAAAATTGCATTTAAGCTTTCAATTTATTTAAACTTTTAAAATAATGAACTTGTTTTACTAATCATCAGTAAATAAAGAAGTGGCACTTGGAAGAGGACTGTGACAAATACTTCATTTTGGGTTTGGGCAGCATAGCGGCTGTTTTTTTTTTTTTTTTTTTTTCTTGCACAGGAGGCTAGAAATCAAAATTTGGCTCTCCAGCCACATGATTTCCCCCTCTCTGATCTACTACCCTGGACATCTGGGTTTCCTGTGGATTGTGTTCAATCAGCAATGTTAAGGTAGTAAATATTTCATCATCAAGGTCTCCTCTTTTATTCTTCCTAAATGGAAGGGGAGAGAGCATGGGAGATTCTTACCTTGAAAATTCCCCTTCTGTCACCTTGTACATGTTGCCTTTGTCATTTGAAAAAGCAGTTTGTGACACTGTTTTGCTCTAGAAAAGACAAATGCATCATAGTGGGAGGTAGTGGGGAGGGGAGGAAGGGTTGAATTAGGACCCAGAAATTGTTGAATAGAACAAAATGAAAAGCTGTTCCCAATTTGAAAAGTGAGTTGACGTCTGTTACTCTGGTATGTGGTAAAACATGTTTTTCATCTAAGACATAATAAAAGCTACAAGCATTTTACACTAGGCATTAAGGGCTGCATCTTTAGGGGAACATCTTTTCATTTAGAGCACGTACAAAGTTCTCTATTTGATGATACCTTTGAACGTTTTATTTTTACAGTAGATGAAATATCCCCTAGTCCTGGCAAATCCTAAATGAATTGACAAAAACACCTTTGCAGAAATGACTGTGAGGGTTGTATTGCCATTGCATTTTTTTCATACATTTCTAAAAAATTTCTGTTCAAGCTGAGTGTGGGCCTGGACAACATCATCAGGAGAGCGTTAACAGAGGAGCGAGCTTCCATGACACACAAACGAACAAGAGGACGTTTAGGCTTAGGGTGGGTGAAGGTTTTGAGGTAATAGTGAAAGGGAGGTAAGGGAGCAAGGAAATCACTCTTTTTTTCTGTTAAGATTTTATTTATTTATTTGAGAGAGAGCATGAGTGCGGGGCAGAGAGGAGATGGGTGTGGAAAGGGAGAAGCAGCCTCCTTACTGAGCAGGGAGCCCAATGTGGGGCTCAATCCCAGGACCCTGAGACCATGACCTGAGCCAAAGCCAGACATTTAGCCAACTGAGCCACCCATGACCTTCCACGTGTCATATGCTTCATCGTAGAGGATGAAGAGGTCAAATGGTCAAATGGAAAAGGGACCCGGGGCGCCATCCCAACACAGAGTTCCATAGTCCCTAAAGAGTCCATTCGCATATATTACATCAATGGTACCCCCTAGAGCTGTACAAATGTAGTGTCCCTATTGAGAAGAATGACAAAAAGTTTTAACATCTGTTGTGTGGAATAAGAAGGACAAATGTCTAGGGACTTATTTTTAGAATTCCTTCTTAGTCTCTTTCTCTGCCAATTCCTTCTTCACCTGTCTCCCTCCTTGCTCTAGCCTTATTGGGGTATAATTGGTACCTGTTGCTTAAATACTGGTGTTCTCTTGAGTCCCAAAGAGGTTTACTTCCCTTCCATCCTGTTTTCTCTTCCTACATATACTCATCCACATGCACAATTTTAACTACTATCCACAGAGTAAATGGATATGTCTGGACTTACGTCTCCAGGAAGCTTCAGGTCTGTCTATCCACTTGCCTCAAGAATATTCTCGGGGTCCTATCTTCAACATTGCTTCCATTCAATTCATGATCAATCTAATTATCCTGCTGTTGTTTCTATATACCCCATCATCAAATAAGAGTCGTCTGGAGCCTTAGATGAAAATCCTGGGCATGGTCCTAATCTGTTTCCTGCCCTGTACCTTGAAAATGATTAACAGTCAGGCCTAGGAAATTCCTCTTACCACCCCTTCTTCACACGTTTGGCTGTCAGTTTAGGTGCTTGCCTCATCTGCTAATCTGCCTGGGGTTCTCCAATCTATTTATGATTTACACATTTATACATAGTAGCATTTTATGCTTAATGGCTGGCACATAGCTGACATTCAGTCATTGTTGTTCGAACCACAACTAAATTAATGATGTTTGTACTGAGTATGGTTTATTTTTTAATTTTATTTTTTTATTTGACAGACAGAGATCACAAGTAGGCAGAGAGGGAGGCAGAGAAAGGGGGAGGGAAGCAGGCTCCCTGCTGAGCAGAGAACCTGATGTGGGCTTGATCCCAGGACCCTGAGATCATGACTTGAGCCGAAGGCAGAGGCTTAAACCACTGAGTCACCCAGGGGCCCGAGTATGGTGTTTCTTATGTGTCCATAGCCAAGAATATTAATTGACAATTAGATAACATTCTTTCAATATGTGTTTACTGAGCACCTGAGTAAATATACTTTCTCTTGACCCTCCATGTGTTATATGCCTTTTCGTAGAGCATGAAAAAAATATCTAAAAATAAAGGTTTCATGTTAAAAATAGAATTCATGTTAAGAATACAAGATGCAAAAAGCTAGAATAATGACCAATAAAAATAATAATTCAAATCAAAAAGGAAATGTTTTGTATTAGTACGACCAAAGCCATCCAGAGATAAGAGATTCTTGAGATTAGAAGTAGCCATGCAGCTCTGTGGAAGGAGTTAGAGCTAAAGAAAAGATAGAATTTTTAGATGAGTGGAAGCAGGAATGGGAGGGTATTTCGCAGGAGACTCTCTTGAGTGGGAATATAAAGACAGCCAAGATTGATGTCTGGCACTGTTAGGCACTGGAGCAGTGGCAACATGTGTGCTAAAATGATAAAACTAACAGTGCGTTGATATTTTGGGGAGAGACAAACATCGTAGAGTAAAAGAGCTCTGGTACTGGACAATTTGGCTTCCAACTCAAGCCCATTATTTGTTAACTAGGTGACTGAAAGAAAAAAAACTGAAAAAAATCCCTGCTCACTGCTCCATGCGGTAGTTATACAAAGGGTTCTGCAGGGCACCCAAGTTTGGAAACCATTGATTTGGTCTGACTCCATCACTGTATTGAGGCATAAACCAAGAACTATGTCCAATTTACTATGTTTTTATAATTAATTATACATGGCATTTACAAATTACCTATAACCCTCAAGCTAATACAGTGATTTTATGCACATGGACACATACATATAACAGTATTCTAAACTGTTAAAAGTATCCATGGGAAATGCTATTCTAATCAAAGTGTGTCAACTATAGTGTTTTTAATGCACTAAAACATTTGGTTGCTTAAAGAAAACCCATACTGAATATTCTATCAAGTAAAGAATTCGTTTTTTAAGTTAAGTAATTTAACTTAATTACAGGTCAGAATTTTAAAGTTTACAATTTTTAGATTTTATTTTTTTAAAGATTTTATTTATTTATTTATTTATTTGAGAGAGAGCGAGAGCTTGAGAGGAGAGAGGTCAGCGGGAGAAGCGGACTTGCCATGGAGCTGGGTGCCCAATGTGGGACTTGATCTTGGGACTCCAGGATCATGACCCAAGTCGAAGGCAGTTGCTCGACTGCCTGGTGGCATGGCCACCCAGGTGCCCATGTATTTTTTAGATTTTAGATGTTTCTTTTTTTCTTTTTATCTGAAAAAATACAGGGAAAAATCTTTTGCCTTTTTGAGTAAGCTTCCATCTTCATGGTAATGCGAAATTTGTTTTCCTCACAAATACTTGGTCTAAAGGAAATTTTATAAGCATTTAATTGGAATTAAATTTAAAATAAAATTTAAAAAGATTTTTTAGCCTAAAAGGAAGCATGGCATGGTGTTAATAAAATGGGCCTTGAATTTTCACAAGACTGTGCTGAAATTCCAGCTTTGTGCTTTAACATTTTGTGGCCTGGGGGACCTTTCTTTTCATCTGTTTCTTCTTATGAAAGCAATACTACTATTCCATTATTCTAAAGAAGACATTGATGCATCTAAAGATTCTACAACTTTCCAAAAGTTGCAAGTTTACATTCATATAAAGTATTAAACCGATGGTTAATAGCTGAGTAATTTTGACCATATTAATTATGTTCTATGAGATGGGGAGGAAATACCTACATTCTTTAAATTTAAAATAAAATAAGACATGAAAGTACCTACCAGAAAGGCTGACACAGAATAGGAACATGTATATATATATACACATTTGCCATATATATATATATATATATATATATATATATATATATATATATCTTCTCCCCTCCCTACAACAAACCCAAGCAGGATGTTGTTTGTGCAGTGCCTCCCCTGAACATGTTTATTCCTGCTAGAGGTTCTGGGATTTACAAAAGAGAGCAGAGAAGAAGTCAAGGAAAATCATAGTAATAACTCAATGGCACAGGGTGAAAAAGGGAGTCTCAGAGTCTCAACATTTTTTTAAAGATTTGGTTTATTTAACAGAGAGAGAATGAGCAGGATGAAGGGCCAGAGGGAGAAGGAGAGGCAGTCTCCCCGCTGAACAGGGAACCTGACATGGGGCTCAACCCCAGGACCCCGAGATCCTGACCCCAGCTGAAGGCTGATGTTGAACCCACTGAGCCACCCAGGTGCCCCTCAGAGCCTCAACTTTTCTTTCTTTCTTTTTTTTTTTTTTTTTAAAGATTTTATTTATTTATTTGACAGAGAGAGATCTCAAGCAGGCAGAGAGGCAGGCAGAGAGAGGGGGGGAAGCAGGCTCCCCGCTGAGTAGGGAGCCCGATGTGGGGCTCGATCTCAGGACCCTGAGATCATGACCTGAGCCAAAGGCAGAGGCTTAACCCACTGAGCCACCCAGGCACCCAAGAACCTCAACTTTTGAAAATGCCTTCTAGCCATAGGCATAAGGACTCCTTGACACCAGGTCTCTTTTACCCACGGTAAGGGCAACCTGGCTCCCAGCACAGCATCACAGCTGCTGCTTCTTTGAGTTCTTTGCCAGCCTATCAGCTCCAAATTCAGCCACCATTCTCTTTTGTGAAAATATGGAGAAATACTTTTTCTCTTGCTATCTAGCGTAATGTTAAATCTTCGTCAGATATTGCAGGAAGAAGGAGTAACCCCTGCTTTGAGTGTCCTCTCTCAGCTGACTCTCTCAGTGACTCCTGCATCACTCCCGGCCCTGTCAGTCACACTTTTCCTTGTGGCTGGCCTTTGTGGGGCAGAGATTTGCGCGCCCCTGGCTCTGGGAATATGTGCGGCTCCTGACCGCTGCATCCTGGAGCACACCAGCAACCATAGCCTTCAGCAGCCTATTGCTTTCCCAAGTGATCCCCTCGAGGGATTTTATAGCACAGCGCCCCCAGAAAGTCACTTTCCCTGGAGAGCAGATCGGTATGCCCCACGGGAACTCAGCTGCCACCCTGTGAGCCTTGACCATGCCCTTCAACAAGGACTGGATCTCAGCCTTCGGGGTATGGGTGGGAGGGTCTTGCTCTGGCCCCCTATTGGAGTTCTACAGATAGTGGTTTCCCCCTATAGCTGTGATTCCTGTGTTCTTATGAGCTAATTCTTCATTACTTCAATCCCTTGTTATGGCTATTAATTCTATTAGATTTTTCCTATGCAAATTACAGTGTGGCTCCTGTCTTGCGATTGGACTCCTGCTGATGGAGGTTCTCACATTTGCCATTATATAAGTAATGTTTAAAAAGGTCTCATGACCAAGGTCCTGGGGTGGCTCAGTCTATTGAACGTCCAGCTCGGTTTAGGCTCAGGTCATGATCTCAGGGTTGTGAGATTGAGCCCTGCACTGGGCTCTACACTAGGCATGGAGCTTGCTTAAGATTCTCTCCCCCCCCCGCCACCGTGTATTTATATGTATATGTATATGTATATATATATATATATATATATATATATATATATATGTATATGTGTGTGTGTGTGTGTGTGTGTGTGTGTGTATTTGAGGAGAAAAAAAAAAAAAAGAGGTCTCAGGACCAAAATCCTGGGCTGGTAGAAAACAGTTAGGCTCACAGCAAAGCCACAAAGCAAAATAGTTAATTGTAGATATTACTAGCAGTTTCTAAGACTCCCTCAATGCAGTGACTTTCTAGCTTCTTGGGGAAAAGGAGAGAATTGAATTCTGTTTCTCAGGATGATTAGAATGTTCTTTGCTTAGTTTATGTTTCAACACTAACTTACCTTGATCTGCTTCCTTGTTTTTTTGTTTGTTTGTTTTAAGATTTATCCATCCATTTGAGAGACACAGAGAGAGAGAGAGAGAGTACGGTAGGGAAGGGTAGAGAGAGAGAATCTCAAGCAGAATCCCCACTGAGCACAGAGCCCTACACAGCGCTTGATCCCAGACCCTGAGATCATGACCTGAGGTGAAATCAAGAGTCAGACTCTCAACTGGCTGAGCCACCAAGGTGCCCAGATCTGTGTCTTTGTTAAAAGGGAGGAAGTTAGCAGGAAACTCTAAACAAAAACTCAGTGGCCTAAGGGTATTAAAGCACACACACTCTCTGGGCTCTGTAATTCCAGCTGGCCATGTCTTTTGGCCACTGAGAAAATCTGGCTTTGCATTTCAATAAAATCTTGAAATTAAATTATTTTCAGCTAATTTTAAAGTTGGAAAATTTTGTCATACAGAGTGAGTAAATCATTGTAAAATGCTCTAAGTACCTCCTAGTTTTCATTTCTGTGGCATTGAAATAATCTATATAGATTTTCCTGGCTCTTCCAGGAGTGAATACGCCAATGTACTCTGATCATTGGAAAATGTAAGGAAAATCCCTTCTTTTGGAAATAAGTTTATTGGGGCAAATTGTCATCATAAGAGATCTATAGGGATTTTATATTTAGAAAAGCAAAGTAAAAAAATAAAATTGTTTCATTCTCTCTTTAAATTAAGTCCATCATCCTATGTAGTCTCAAGAAACGATTAAATAGAAAATACAGAAATGTATGATTTTCCAGATAAAAACTTGATAGGGCTAGATAGAACAAGGGCTGGGTCTTTCTAATACCACTTCAGTGTAAAATACTGAGTCACTATTGGAGGAATATGTATGGTAACTCAATTAAGACCATTTATTTGATAGTGATATTTTCTTTCAGTTGGAGGATTAGAGTATAATTTAAACTTTGGAAAGTTTAAATTCCAACTGCTCTATCATTATATGACTTATTTCCTTCCCAAATAATTTTAATTAGAAAATTTCTAAAATTCATCATATAATATCTAGGTTTTTCCCTGTGCCCATCCCATTCTTTCAATACAAGATTGGATCTGCTTTGAAAAAAAAGGGGGGGGCTCTTTCAGGCCACATTATCACTAGTAAGAACATTTTTAAACAATATAAAGCAATAACAATATAAGGATTATTTAGTGCAAGAATCCAGGCTTGCAATCTTGAAAAGAGCAAGGTCCAACAAGCTATTGAGTTATTTTAAAAATGTTAAATTATATGAGTATCTCTTCCTTATGAAGGAACAAATGCACATAAAGTATTTTCAGATTTAAGTTTGAAGTAATGATTTTTTAAGTTTAAGTGCTTAAAAAGATAAACCCTTAGCTACTGCTTTTTAAATATTTATTCACATAAGTCCTTTATATATATGACATCATTAAATATGATTTCTATTTTACCAGTTTAGAAATTGAGGCTCAGAGAGGTTAAGAAATTTCCCGAAAAACATATAGCTGGGAAGTGGTAAGAATGATATCTAAAAAATATGCACATCCCCACTATTCTATATTGCTTTTTTTAATCTTTTTTTTACTTTTTTTCATTCCATTGCCAACATGAATCCTTTAGGACCATAGTGATTGACTCTGTACTTTAGGGGAAATTGCTTTTTCTTGAGGAAGGTGTTTAAATTTTAAAGCAATGAAATTGAATCAAAGAGTTCAGGGGTGCCTGGGTGGCTCAGTTGGTTAAGTGTCTGATCTTGATTTTAGTTTATGTCAGGTCATGATCATCAGGGTCAAGGGACTGAATCCCGCTTCTGGCTCCACACTCAGAGTGAGGGTGTACTTGTCCCTTTCCCTCTGCTCCTCCCCTGCTCTCTCTCTTTCTCTCTCTCTTCCTCCCTACCTCTAAAATAAACATATAAATGATTTAAAAAAAAATAGAGTTTTAATTACTACCCCCCTCCCCACTTTTTAGCTTACTTTTCAATTAGCTTGTCCAGTTTGGTAATCACACAAATGTGTAGATGTGTAGTCTATACTAGAAAAATCTGACTAATCTCTCTCTTCTTTAGAGGAGCATTTCCAGTTCATCATTTTAAAAAGTTAATACATGCTTTCGTTTTACGTTAAAAAATATTTCTGTTTCAAGATATATTGACTTTTCTAATGCAGCTTTGAGCCCTGCTTGAAACAGTCATTGCCTGGAAGCCTTAAGAAGTTTTAATGCAACTTCCAAATGGGTCTCACCCTACTAGGGAGTAGTTTTGGCACTGGGAGAATTTGGCTCAGCAGATTTCATCAGAGTCCCAGCTCAGGAAGTCAATTAGCTTGGAAAGACGAAACATCTGAAAATGTAAATTATTAGTTCAGTTGCAACTCTATGTGTTACATGTGTAGAAATGCAAAAAAAAAACCAAACATTTGTTCAAAAGATTTATCGTGAGCTGCCACACTGGACAGCATGAACACTTAGATATGCTTACATAAACACATGAGTCACCTTTTATAAAATACAACTTTCCATGTAAGCAAGCTATTGATGAATGTGGAGTCTAAGACACTTTCTCTTTGGCTGTTGTAAAATTTTCTACAAATGATAAGAAAGAACATCTTTAAATGCAATAAGTTCAAGAAAATAACTTGTCACCGAGGGGAGTGGAAGCCAAGGGGTCCCAACATTCTCACTCCCATGTCCTAATGCAGGCACGTTTGCCAGAAAGCCTTCACTGTCTGAGGTGAGTCAAGGGTCTTGAGGGCTGCCTCCAGTTTAGTGAAAGAAAGGCATAGCCTTCTTCCTGACGCCTTCTGAGGTTGGCAGTGTTTAAATATCTTTTATCTTAGAATTTGGAGATTTTTTTTCCCCCCTAAATCAGAATAGATAATGAGATGCAAAGTAGCTGGTGTTTTGGGAATGTCCACTCTGTGGGTCTAATTCCAGGTGACTCATGTTTCTGCCTCTTTCAAAACAAGTTATTAGCTGTACGTATTAGTTGAATTAAGAAAGACGGGAAAATTTTGTTGTTTTTCAAAACCTTTAATCTATGGGTCTTTCTGGAAATTTCTGGAACTAAGGACTCTCCAACAAATATCACTCAAAGCCTGATATCAATTGCAGCTTAAGCGAAAAGCTCTCCGGCCCCACCCTATCCTCTAACCCCTGGAATAATTTATTTTATTTTTTATTTTTTTAAGATTGTATTTATTTATTTGACAGAGAGAGATCACAAGTAGGCAGAGAGGCAGGCAGAGAGAGAGGAGGAAGCAGGCTCCCTGCTGAGCAGAGGGCCCAATGCAGGGCTCAATTTCAGGACCCTGGGATCATAACCCGGGGAAGGCAGAGGCTTTAACCCACTGAGCCACCAGGTGCCCCACCCTGGAATAATTTCTTTACAGTTCTCTCCTCCCCCAAGCTCCGCCCTGCTTGCTTCTTTGTTCCTTCTCTAGTCTCTGTTTAGTATATATTTGCATTTGAGCGTAGTAGTTTGTAATTATTTGTCATTTTATCTGCCCCTTTCCCCCACTGGGCTATGAGGTCCCCAAAGGCATGGACTTTGTCTTAATACATTTTTAAAAAGCCAATCCCTAGTACTAGGATTGCCACAGAGATAGTCACTTAATAAATATTGGTGGAATATTGAAAACCTGAATTAATTAACTAATTAAACATCTAAGGATAACATTAGGGTAATTTATTATACGAATTTGATGATTCTAGACTTCTTTTAGAGTTGAGAATTCTGTATTTTGTTTAGGTAGAATATTTCTAATAAAGATTATCTCCTGGCTAAATGCAATTACCTTTCCAAACACAGACAGTCCTGGACTTAATGGTGGTCCAACTTACTATTTCTTGGCTTCACAGTAGTGTGAAAGCTATACGCATTCGGGAGAAATCGTGTTTTGAATTTTGAATTCGGATCTTTTCCATGGCTGGAGATACATGGTGTAATCCTCTCTCGCGAACCAGGATGGTGGTGGTGGCCGCAGGTCCTGTTGACTATACGATCACAGGGGTGAACAACATATATACTTGCCAATCATTCTGGGCCCATACAACTACTCTGTTCTTCATTTTCAGCACAGTGTTCAATAAACTACACTTTATCATGAATTAGACATTATCTTAGATGATTTTGCCTAACTATGGGCTAATGGAAGTGTTCTGAGCACATTTAAGTGAAGTGCCAGGCTAAGCTATGATGTTTAGTAGGTTAGGTATAGGAAAGGCATTTTTTCCACTGATTTATTTTCAACTTATGAAAGGCTTATCCAGACATAAATCCCATCATAAGTCAAGGAAGATCTGTTTTACCATTTTTTTTCCAAATAAAATTTGACTCATTGTAAATGCACAACAACATATAATAAGAATTTTTTAAATAGAGAAAAAGTCACATAATTCAACAACCTAACAGCATTTCTACCAATATCCTTATGGGATATATTCTTGCATTTTTGTCATAAAAATATTTTTATTGAATTACTGCAGACACAAATAACTATAACCATAATTGAATAAATGGTGAGAAAAATGCTAAGCAGTAATTAATAACATTGCCAGAATTGTCCTTTACCATATGGAAATTAACAGTTAAATGTTGACTTTAGTTGATATATGTGTACTTAAGATACACTATTAGGAAATTCTTATTTTTTTTTTAAGCATTGTATTTTTTCCATTCTAAAAGAAATTCATCATTGAACATGTGAAATGCAACAAATTAGTATAAAAGAAACCAGAAGACACAGAAATGAGTAAGCATGTAGACAGAGACAATTACAATTAATATTGTATAACTTTTCTCCCATACTGTATATGTTTTAAAATAAAAATTGTTATTGTATGGAAAACAAATTTTTTTGTCAGTTAACAGTAAATACTAAACCTTTTTACCATATCATTAAAGATTCTTAGAAAAAACTATGGTTTCATACTATTTTATTATTTTAAAATATTTGTAGTTTTACTACCCTTCTAGTTTAGTCTTTTTTTCAGATCTGAATTTTTACTATACATAAATAGTTTGTAATATATCTTCTATCCTACATAAACCCTTGAATAGATTTGTGACTATTTCCATTATCAATATCCATATATTCCCCAATCTGCCTGATTCTCCACTCTTAGTCTGAAGTTTCAGAGCTGGACATTGTTAGTGCTTATTGATAACAGGTTCTCCTTCCTCTCTGAGCCCATGGAAATCTGGGCTTCTCTGCCTCTATGCAGTTAGGTGGAGCCCTGTGGCCATATCTAGCCAATAACATGGAAGCGAAAGATTTGATTTAGCTTTGCATAGTTCTCTCTTTCTCTTTTTACTCTGCTGTGGCAAATCTTGGAGACTTGTCCTAAAGGAGGGACAGTTTAAGAGAGGGGAGCCTCTGTTACTCTTGTTTCTGAATCACTGTGAGAAGCAGAGCCTTCTGCTAGATCATGCTAAACCTAATATAATGAGAGAGAAATACCCTGGCATTTTCACTGCAGTGTAATTTAGTTTATACTGGTTTATTGTGTTTACCAGAAACAGACTCATAAAAATACAACTGTTGAATGAAATAAATAATAATTTGAAAAAGGTTAAAAAGTTGAAGTGATTGATTTTTTTTTTTTTTAATGTTGTAGAATACCTTGAAAGAAAGCATAGTAATGGCTGAGGCTTCATTTTATCCAGTGGAGAAATATCTCGAGTATAAGCCAAAGATACACAAAGAAGCTATGCAGGAAAAGACAAATTTTAAAACAAATCAAAAGCATTAATGTGTGAATATCAGAATTCCTGGAGGGTAATAAATGATGGATAGAAGGAAAAAGTAATTAAACAAAAAAATGGGGAAATCCTTATAGTAAAAATGTTCTTACATCGCAGATTAAAAAGAATTAGGGAAAACCATACATGCACAAATAACCATATATATTTTGGTAAAAATGCTGAATTCCAAAATTAAGGATGACGGCCTCAAAAAATTAAAAATAAGTTTACTATATAATCCAGAAATTTCACTTCTAGGTAGATTGAAAAGAATTGAGAGCAGAGTCTCAAAGAGATATTTGTACAGCCATGTTCAGAACAGCGTTATTCACAATTGCAAAATGGGGAAGCAACCAAAGTGTCCATCAACAGATGAATGGATGAGGAAAATGTGATATATACATACAATGGAATGTTATTCAGCCTTACAAAGGAAGGAAATTCTGACATATGTTGTAACATGATGAACCTTGAGGACCTTATGCTAAGAGAAGTAAGTCAGTCACAGAAAAACTCAAAAAACAAAAAGCAAATACTCATGATTTCACATATGTGCAATATTTAGAGGAGTCAAAATCATAGAGGCCCAGAGTAGAATAGTGGTTGCCATGGGCAACAGGGAGCTTGGAGGGAGAAATTATTGTTTGATGAGTACAAAGTTTTAGTTTTATAAGATGGAACTTGTCCAGCAGATGGATGGTGATGATGGTTGTGTAGCAATAAGAGTGTACTTATTGTACTGAGCTATATGTACACTTAAACATGGCGAGATAGTAAATTTTAGGCTATACATATTTTATCACAATAAATGAAATGAACATATGGAAATGGTGCCATTCATATAAAATGCATGTATATGTAAAAATTCTAGAAAAAAGTAGCAGTTCTATATTACTGACTTGTAGGAGTAGTTTTGATATATTGTCAAGCAGAAAAAGTAATTGGCTGACTAATACATATAATATAATTGAATTTTAATAAAAAACAATTGGGAGTATTTTAATATATCTATAAATATTAAGGTGGTAAAGGATTGATTTATGTTGCATTTGTATATGTATATAGCATAAGTTTCTTCAACAACAACTAATTACTACCATAATTTTATAAACTAAATACAGAAAGTGTAAAAAATTAATTTGGTAAGGCCATATTACATATTACAGTAAGAGCTGTAAACCACTGCCATTCCCATTTGGTGAATATATTTCCCCAGTTTGAATTATATCTTTTAATTGTGTGATGGTATAGAAGTTATTTAATAAAATTATATGTACTACATATATGTATACATATATCTTAAGTATATATTATTATTGAAAGTCACTTCTATTATGTTACTTCTGTTATTATGTATTATATTAATGTATATAGTAGCACACAGTTGCACAACACACACACACACGCACACACACACATATATACACACACATATCTTTTTACATTAAGTATTGTCATGTTATCTATGACATTCAGGATTTTTTGGTTTCTTTAAAATGGAACAAGAAATTAAAAAACACCTGTATAATGACTTAAGTGAAGAACTCTTATGATTCTTGCTCTTATGGTGGGATAATTGTGGTTCTATCCCAGATTCATTCTCATTTTTTCAATATTCATGTCTCAAGCTGATGAAAGGCCTAAAATGTATGATTTGGATTGCCCAATGGCACAATAAGCAACGAACATGTGAACAGACTTGAAAGGCACTTGTGCATTAAGGCTTATCTTCCTGATGTTTTTGGTACCCCGAAGCCTCATGTAACACCTTGGGCTAGCACGTGGAGGATAAAAGATCAAGACCATCCAGGGAGGGGATCCCGTCATTTGGACGGTCTTCAGTCAACTCACCAGCAAATTGTGGCTACATAAACAAGCCCACCCATGATCGGTCAGCCTGACCCAGAAGAAATATTACTTAGACCAAATCAAATTATTGACTTGCAGAATAATTTGATAAATAATAGGTTGTTGTTTTAATGTATAGCATCTTTGTTGGTCTATTACACAGGGAAATTTAAATGATATAATTCCACCCAACAGACACACCCATGCAGACATACACACATTCTCTTTGACATTTGCCTTAAAGATACCAAATTCAACTAAAGTTTTTTTCAGTAACTTTCTTTTATCTAGTTTTCATTGAAACAAAAATTTGCTTTTTCTATTGCTATTTTACCCTTTTATATAACCCTTAATTACATTATATAATAGCAGGTACAGCTACCTGCTATTACTACTCACAATATAAACAGGTTTGAGAAAAGAAACAACTGATTCGTGGTAATCATAGAACTCATTGAGGGAGGAGAGAAGTATAAGATGAACTACAGAGTCACCTAGGTGTGAGCTTCCCTTATGTTGCTGGCATCAGTATGTGGATGTATCCTGGACTATGGTAACCCTTTAGGAGGTCTTGCAGGCTAGGACAGCATTTCCTGTCCATCTTCACTGTATGCCTTACTTCTTAAAATCTTAAAGTCATTATCTCCCTTTCTCCAACCAGGGAATGGATTTTCTTCATGACTTTAAGGTGATCAGGATCCCATTCATAATATATGTTAAATCAATATGGACTTATGCATATAATGTTAAAATATTAAATTAAAAATTTGAGAGATAACATAATCTTACTGTATTCCAAAACATTTAATAACATGGTTCATTAAGTTGCTATTACTCATAATAATAAGACACTTTTATTGATAATTCTCAATATATCCTGAAATAAAAATATCCATAATCCTAAACACTGAACAGAATCAACCCAAGGAATCCTATTAAGTCCCTTTATTTATATTATTAAGAACATGTACCATAAAGCTGCTATAACAAACAACACCAAAATGTCAGTGACTCAAAATAGTAGAAGTAACATTAATAATAGAATAATAATATTAGTAGTAATAATAGTATAATAATATTGATAATGGAAGTATTTTTCTTGCCGATGTGAAATAGTCTAATGCTTGTTGGCCTTAGTTTCTGTTCCATGAAGTCATTTTGGGGCCCAGATATCTTCCAACTTAAGGAATGGCAACCATCCACACTTGGTTTCTAAAATCCCTATGGAAAAAAGAAGTAGGAGAGAAGATTTTGCAAAGTCCTTGACTGTCTCAATCTAGAAGTGACACATGACACTTCTACTCACATTCTATGGTCAAAAACTAGTACTGGGGACTGATCTTTTCTAAATTAGAGCCAGGAAATGTGATTTGCCTGTGTGCCCAGAAGGGGAAGCAAGAATGGTGACCATCCATCCAGTCAGTCACATTTTTTTTTTTTCATTCTACAAACTTGAGTATATCAAATTTGTCTTCTAATTGAATGGAGAATTGAAACAAAGGATTGAAGTCAGTAGCAAAGTAGTGGTTCTCACAGAAGTTAAAGTGGCCTGGGGATATGGCTACAGCATATGGTCTTATCTTCAATGTGGTGCTTTAAGATATTTGAACATATTGATGGCCTTCTCTAGAGTTCAGATTCCTTTTTATACTAGAAATAAGGAATTAATCAATTTCCAATTTTAAACAGAGATAGGCAAATTGTTCTAGGAATGCTCCGGGATGATGTTGGTGACTGGGAAAGGACTAAGACAGGACCTCAGTTTGGCTCTGTGACCCTCCAGATCACTTTCTCACATATCTCCTGACACCCTGGGCAAAAATTCAATATTCTGGTTTATTAAGAACAGATTTTTTTCCTTTCTGTTCATATTTCTTCCCAACTTCAAAGTCATAAAGGAAGAGACTTACAGGCATGAGATATATATATAAAACATGTTCTTAATTTTATTCATTCAACATCCATGCAGTGTTTATTAGTGAGCCTGTTTAATTTATGTGGCTTTTATTGAGAATCTACTTTGTGATAAGCTCTATATTGAGACAGGGGAATACAGATAAATAAGGTTTAAAGGAGTTAGAGACATACCTATCTATTCATTCATTGAACAAAGATTTAATGAGCTTCTACTTATGAATCAGACACTGCTCTTATGAAACTGGTCAGAGGAGACAGTTCATCAAATAAATACATCAATCACATTGGAGAGTAAAAAGTGCTATGAAGGAAAACAAAAGCAAAAAAGTAGTGGGAGGCTTACTGGATTAGGTGAAAAGTATCACTGGTACTTGAGTTAAAAGAGGAAGGCACCCTTGCCAAGTTCAATAGCCAGAGAGATCATTCCATTAAGGAAAAAATCAGGAATGGGTTAAATAAGTTCAAGAAAGAAAGGAAGCCAGGGAAGCTGGACATGCATGTTTGAGGGAAGCTGGGAAAATGAATGCTTCAATGAGGGGGTAGGTTCTCTCCCGCCCCTAACTGTGATTTCCTATCCTCTTACTCAGGTCCCCATGGAGACCTGAATGCTTCTGGGTAAGAGTTTTTTTGAGTATATTAGTTTGCTAGGGCTGTGTGATAGTTAATTCTATGTGTCAACCTGAGAGAGCTAAGGGATGCCTAGACAGCTTGTCAAATGATTATTGTTGGGTGTGTGTCTATAAAAGTGTCCCTGAAAGAGATTCATATTTCAATCAGTAGACTGAGTAAAGTAGATTGCTCTCACCATCACTAGAGGGTATCATCCAGTATGTTAAGGGCCTGAATACAACAAAAATGTGGAGGAAGAGAGAATTCACTCTCTCTGCTTTAGTGGAGACACCCATCTTCTCCTTCAGATGTGGGTACTCATGGTTCTCGGGCTTTCACACTCAGGACTTAACACCATCAGCCCTTACTCTCTATTCTCCCAGTCTCAGACATTTGGACTTTGAATGGCACCACTGGCTTTCCCAGTTCTTCAGTTTGTATGTGGCAGATCATGGGACTTCTCATCCTCTAAAATCATGTAAGCCAATTCCTATAATAAATCTCCTCTTATCTATCTCATATTGGTTCTCCCTGTGTCCTCACATAGGAGGACATCATCCTACTGTGTGTGTTCTCTGTACCCTAATCTACTCTTCTTGTAGGGATGCCAGTCGTAGAGAATTATGGAGTATTGGTATGGTCTCATTTTACATTCATTTCCTTGCTAAAGGCCCTCTCTCCAAGTACAGTCACATTCTGAGGTACAGGGTGTTAGGACTTCTACACAAGAATTTAAGGGGAGGGCACAATTCACCCATAACACAAACCATAAATAAAATATACCCATTGAAATTGGGAAACTTATTTTCTATTTTGATACATAACATTTAGGTAAGGGCTGGGTCATCAGGACATCATAGGCTAGGAGACAAAATGTATAAGACAAAATGGGGAACCATTAGGACTTTGTCATAAGATTTTTTAAGGTCAGTTTATTGTGTAGAGAATGAATTTTCTGACTACATCAAGAAGTGTAGGTGGTTTGGATTAGGATCATAACAGAGGAGATGGTATGAGATGTTTAGATGCAGGATCTATTTTGAGGTAAAAACCAGAAGAAATAAATGATGGATTAGATGCAGAGAAAGTAGGGTGAAAAGAGGAATCAAGCTGGATACAAGTGGCTTATGCCACTGTGGAGATGATGGATCCCAACATGGGCTAGATATGTGGTCCCTGGGAAGGAACTTTATCTCTATGACTTTCTACCTCTTCATTTGCAAAATGGAGCTAATAGTCTTTCCTCCATAAATTAGTAATAAGGATCAAATTATATAATGCCTATAAAATACCTTGCAAGTGCTTGGTATGCAGTAGGTAGGTAGTGGATGGTATTGTCAAGTGTCAGCCCTTCTCAGATGAGGAGGATGTGTTTACAGACCACTGGAGAAATATCTGATTAAATGTCTAACTGAAAAGAACTGATGAAGGGTGCTCTACCCATGTTATAAAAAAGGAAAATCAATGTGGACCAGGACAAGACAACCTTTCCTGGTAGGGTCAATGATGGGGGTAAATGCGGAAGACTTGAGAAAAACTCATTTCTGAGGTAAAAGCCCTAATGTTTTAACTGTCTTGCCCAAAGTCAGGGAAAATAGTGTGTCCTACAGTAGAGAATCCCAGATCTGCTTTTCCCTAGTAGACCTTGAATTGTAAAGTAAGCTTTCTGGGCTATGGTTGTCATTGTCTTACAATCACAATGGAAGCTTTACTAGTTGGTCTGTAACTTGGAGCCAGATACTCAATATTTTTAAAAATACCAGATCATTAATTCAAAAATGTCGATGTTACTTCATAAGATAATAAAACAAAGTTGCAAATTAATGATGCTAAAGTAAATCATACTTTAAAAATTAATGAATTTCTTAGAACACGACTAATGATTCGTTTACAATTTTGAAAGATGTTTAAAAAGAACTAGGATAAGATCACCATGTTAGTAGCCAACAAATATCACATCATTGCATCTGACGGACTTTATCTACAAATTTAAGTATTGTATAATTAATTATCTAGTCACCAGGACACCATTGTTGGAAATAGTATAATATTAATCACAAATATTTAAGGAAACATAATAATGAAGTACTTACATAAGGATCCAGAACTGTGAAAGAATTAAACTTCACCTACTGCACACATCACCCACCAAAGTACTCTGTTATTTTGTCCCTTCGAAAACGATTTGATTTTTAGCTTCCTTGACAACTCTCAAACCTAAGGGTCTGAGTGTTAGTCTACTCTCCCCAAGTGCTAACCTGGACCGGGTCCCCTTTTTCTCTCCTGCCCTTGGCCTGATGATCCAATCAGCCTCCAAATGCAGCGCTACATCTTCTAAACTCCAAGTCCACACCAGGGGTCCCCCTCCATTCACTGCTCCTTGGTCCCGGGCCAAGTGTGAGCTGGAGCTTCTGGGCACCAGGGTGAGGCGGAGACATGTAATACGAACCAGACTGGAGGTCAAGTCTTATTTTCCTCTGACTACACGCTTGCTGCTTCTCTGGAAACTGCTGCAGGGAGGGTTTTCTCCCTCACCTAATCATTGCCCCCCACCCCTCTCAGCCCAGGTCCCCATGGAGACCTGAATGCTCCTGGCTGAAGCTGGGAAAGCATTTTTCACACCTTAAATAAAATGTGCAGATTGAGGGTGGAAGGATTATTTTCCATTACAATATGAAACATTCTGGCCCTTTTCCCAGAGTTTATAATAGCCCTTGGAAAGGGCCTCACCCCAAAAGTATAGTCCTAGAAACCAGCTAGAAATGAACTGGGAAGTCTGGACTATGGGCTTGCTAAGGAGAGAGAGCCCATGTTGATGGGAAGGTTGGAGCACTGGCGTTGTTACTCCCTAGACTGGAGGGCAAAGAGCTGTTTGTGGGTACAGACTCCATCCATGTCATGGTTCCTACCCTCAGAGCCCCCAGGGGCCAATATGTTCACCGAGGTTTAACTTGAGGATCCTGGAGCTCTCAAAAATGCTACACACAATGATGAGAAAGGTCTCCATCCATCGGTCCTATCTTTTTCATTATCTTTGATACCAGTTAAAATTCAATTTCCCTGTAGACTAACTACAGTAATAAGCAAACCAAATCCCAGTGATTAACACTACACAGGTTTATGTCTTCCTCATCCCATAGCGAGATGGTTGTGTAATGGATGTTCTTCCACAAGGTTAGGGACCCAGGATCCCTCCATCTTCCAGGGCCTTGGAGTCTTCCATCAGATCCTTTTTATTCTGTCTGAAAACCATTCTCTCTGAAGGACTTTGCAGGGGACTTTAGGAACCAGGTGTGGAAGTGTACACTTTACTACACCAACAGAACTATCACAAGGTATATACTCCAACTTCTGGGCAGTCCACAAAATTTCTATACCACCTGCAAGAGAAGGAGAGGGAACTCCTAGATATAGGGGAGCACATTTCTGACCATATCTTGCTGAAAATAGAAGTGTCACTCTGGGTTGTCATCAATCCTGACATTTCCATTGGAAGTGTCTGAGAAAGGGGTGAGATATAGGGAAAGGAGCCTTTGAGGACAGGGGACAGGAGAGGGAGTCACTGCTCTTTCTTATCTTTCCTGTTCATGGCCATAAGCTTAAAAAAATGGTATAGAATATATCACCCTGCATTGAGATTAAGGGAGAACATTTCTAGTGTCAGTCTTCTAGCAAGACAGAATCTTATGTGAGTGGCATCTCATCACCTTTACCATATTCTATTGTTTGGAAAGAAGTCACAGTTCCCACCCACACTCAAGAGAAGGACATTGCACGAGGGTGTGAATATCAGAGGGGCAGGAAACATGGAGGCATCCTTAAGGTTTGTCCTCCATTGGAGCAGATGTCTAATGAGTAGATAGATGGATGAGGAGGAAAGACCACAAAGGAAGAGGCTTGCTGTAAGACAACATGCACTTTGTTCTGAATCTTGTTCTTCTCACTTATCAAATGACAACCTCATAGGACTATCAGGAAATTTAAGATAGAAATGTTGGTAAGGGATCGCCAGGTGCTCAGTCATTAAGCCTCTGCCTCCAGCTCAGGTCATGATCCCAGGGTCCTGGGATCCAGGGTCCAACAAGCCTTCCTTTGTTTAATTGCTGAGGACTTTGGCAAGTCACTTCTTCAGGCCGAGGCTCAATTGCTGCCTCTGTATATGAGCAATTTGGTTCCAGAAGACATTCTGAGGGGTCACTGCCAACTTGAAGACTCACATCACTGGACAAAACTGACTTGTACAAAGTCTCTCCATAAAAACAAGAACTTGAAAAAATAAACAAAAGACAAAAGATAAGGGAATTCCCTCTTCTCACTTAATCATGGACTTGAGGGCAATGGATGTATTTCTTCTTGGTCATCCAGTTGGAGACCTTTTGGAAGTTGGATATGAAAAGATTAGCATTGAAGATCGTGTATGAAATAATCAGAGATTAGATCATCTAGTTCGTTTTATGTATTACTGTCTATCTTTGTCTTATGTCTTTTTTTTGAGTAGCTGTTAATAAAATACAAATCCCTTCAACTGCAACAATGGCAACTCTAGATCCATTGAAAATTAGAGGAATTTCTAACTTCGTAAAAAAATCTAGAAATATAGACATTGAAGCTTACTTGTCTGGTTAATTGGCATCAATAGGAATCAGTTACTCTATTTCATTGGGGAGCGGTTGGGGGAAAAACAACTCAGGACCAAGTCACCACTTGGACTGATAACCATGCTGGCCGAGGATATCCTGCATTTGCTGGAATCTTGTCTATAAATTTCTCTTTATCCAACACTTTTCTGGGCTTCTCTTTATCACACTCCGAAATTCCTGCATATTCCCCAGTTTTCCTTCTTGCCCTCTGTGTTTGGCACCCCAGGAGAATCGAGGCGAAGGCTAACAGAATTACCATTCAGCCTGAGATTGTTTCTCTTTATTCCTTTCTCAAAATGAGGTGTCTGAATGATTGGGAATTGTAGCCAACCCTCTGAACAGAGTCTCCTGGGGGCTTGTTGTCTCTAACGAGTTCTCTATGAACATTTATTTGTAGGGGCATACTGAAGTGTCTTGATTCTCGTCACAATGCCTCAACCATCTTAAACTGAAAATATACCCGGAACTTTGTCTTGAATTCTAAACGTCGACGCCCCTCCCATGCATAATCCCTGAGACTGCAGGGGTGGCAGACTGGCACATGCTGGAGTGAGTGCCTCCTTAAATTCTGTGGCCTGGGTGCCTCACTCACCCACTGGACCCTCATCTTAGCCCTGCTAGACAAGACAGGGAAGCTCCCCACTGAATGCTTCACTGAGCTAGATATAAAGATTGTATATTCATTTCCTAGAGTTGGCATAACAAATGATCACAAACTTGGTGGCTTAAAACAATAGAAATTTATTGTTTCATGGTTCTGGAAGCAAAAGGTCCAAAACCAAGGTGTCAGCAGGGCCTTGCTTCCTCCAATGGCTCTAGAAGACAAGCCTTCTTTGTTTCTTCCAGCTTTTAGGTATCGTCTGGCTTCTGGTCTTCCTTGGTTTGTGGCAACGTAAGTCCAACCTCGGCTGCTGTTTTCACATGACCCTCCCTGTCTAGGTCTTCTCCTCTTCTTACAAGGGTGCTTGTTTTTGGGTTTAGGGACCTCCCAGACAACCCAGGATGATCACATCTTGAGACCCCTAATTTAATCACATCTGTAAGATCCTTTTTACAAATAGGTTCACATTTACAGGTTAGGAGGAGACATATATTTTGGGGAGTTACCATTCAACCCACAACAGATTGGAATCAAGAGGTTGAAATCCAGAAATCCAAACCATTAGACAATCTTAATAGAGTTATTTGTTCAACAAATCTTTGCTGAGTGCTTCCTCTGTGCCTAATACTACCAGCTCCAAGTCAGATGAGGACAAAGTTGGCAAAGAGGAAGGTGACATGGCTCTGTCCCATACCTCCCCAAAACAATAGCAAAACAAGCCAAACAAACAAACAAATGAACAAACAAAAAAATCCATATATATGAGTACACAAAAATACATTGGATATGGCAAAAAAAAAAAAAAAATCACTATGGCTGAAGTTGGTGAAGTCACACTCTAACATCAGTCTCCGCAACTCATCATTAAATATATATTCAATTTCTTCCCATTCTTAGAGATCCAGCTCAGGTTCACCTCTTCTCCAAAACTCTTCCAAACTCAACTCTGAGTTCACATGGCTTTCCCGAAATATTACATTTCTAAGTCAGTTCCTTCCCACCACTCCTGTCTCAGAATGTGGCCCCACCACCTGATGTTGCAGCAAGTTGGAGGCTTGTGGTCTCCACTGCCTGGACGCCAAAGGCTTCCCTATTATCATCTAGTCCAGACCGTATGACTTCTTGCCCAAGGCATTCACAACCTCCCGGGTTCTTTCCTCCTTCCACCCTTCTTATTTCTACCATCCATTCTCTGCAAGGCAGTAATTGTGATCTCCACACAAAAACTAAGTCACTTATTTCGCTCAGAAGACCTGTACCCCAGGTGAAATAATACAGTATATGTTAATAATAATAATAAATCACCTATGTCACTCCTGGGCTTCAATCTTTCCAGTGGCTTTTGGCTGCACCTGAAATAAAATGGAAAGTTCCTACCCTGGCTAATGGTTTTGTTTTGTTTTGTTTTTTGTGGGGGGAGAGTTGGGATAGGGCCAGATGGAGAGGGAGAAGAGGGGGAGAGAGAGACTCTCAGGCATGTGGCAGAGCCTGGGGTGGAGCTCCATCTCAGAACTCTGTGAGATTATGACCTCAGCCAAAATCAAGAGGCAGACACAAGACACAACTGACTGAGTCATCTAGGCACAATGCCCATCCTCTGTTTTTGTTTGTTTGTTTGTTTGTTTTGTTTTGTTTTGTTTTGTTTTAAGAGCCAAAAGGTCTTAATATAAGCTTATCTCTACACACCTTTCTGAAGTCATCTTCCACCCTCTCTTCCTGGCAACTTAAGCTCCAGGGACTTTATTTCTGTTTCTTGAAGAAGCAAAGCCAGGCCTTGCCATATGATGTTTGCAGGTGGTTTCCCTGCCTACAAACACTCTCCTGCTCTCTTTAAGGCTCTTTCCAAACAGTCCTGGCTGGCGTATGTCTTCCTTAGTGGGATTTCTTCCCTGATCACTCAGTCTACATGGCTCCATCTTCACTCACCCTCTGCCAAACCACTCTTCTCATTTCCTTCATCGTTCTAAACAATGGAACCAATTTTCATTTGCTGTTATTTATTTATTGCCTGTCTTCTTACACTTTTCATGAGAAAAGTATACACATTTCATGAGAACTGGGATCTTATCTGTGTTTTTACCATTGTCTCTCCATGCCTAGATGAGCCCCAAACATATAGTAGATGCACAACAAATACTTGCCCAATGATGAGATGCAAATGTTAGTTGTGTTTTTTAAATAACAAGCTGTATGAGAAAAAGCATCATTTTATGGTTTTCCACCGACAACCTAACACAATTTTTAACACATTTAAACATTTATTTAGCTGTTTTGGAAAAAAGAACAGGGAATGATGTTCTAGGGTTTCTGCTGAATACCCTTTGGGTCTCTCTTGTGTTTTAGAGATTCCATCCCTGTTCTTGGCTTTGCTGGGCTTTCCATAAGATAAGGCAGCATATTGTGGATAGTTTCTGTTTCTACTTCAGAAATCTCAGATGCAGGAACTATCTAAGAATACTAGGATGAGCAGTTAGTTCCCCCTTTTTCCTTTGTCTCACTGTTTCCTTGGGACCACCTCTGCTTCTGAGTCTGCTATGCATTGCAGAGAAATCCATTCCACAAAGAGCTTCCAAGCTCTTACCTATATAAATAAGAAACAAACCAACAAAAACTCCAATGACTGTTATCAGGAAAAGCACACTATACTTTGCTGAAAGACACCCAACCAGAATGCTTGAATCTTGACTTTCTAGAAACATTGGCCAACTTTCTTTAATAGCCATTATCTTTGCATTTTATGGTACTTTGGGTTCTGTCCCTTATGTCCACAGAGGTCCTCTCCATATCTCTTTTTGCTGTCAGTATATCCCTGAAACCAACAAGATTTGTGAATGATGTACCTCAGGGGGCCCTGCTGGGGAAGCCTGGGTCAGACAGAGTCTGTTCTGTGTGAAGTAATCCTATCTGTGTGTGCTCAAGTTTTAAAGTTGACCCTCATTAATCATGGCTCTGGTTCTCTTAGACATTCCAGAGCTGATCTATCCCCTTTCCCCCCAAGCAACAATCCATATAGACCCCCAAATAAGTTATTTATTCCTGAAATGACTTGATCTGGCATCGGCCAGCCTTCTATAACCTCCTGTGTATGAAAGAGAGAAATGGATGGCTTGGACAACATCAAAGTGTTGTTTTACTTTCCATATAGTCATTAACTTTAAATGTTCCCAAACTAATAGTCCAAGACATTGTAAAGAGGTAATAAGTTCAAAGGAACATGAAACATAAAGCAGAACTCCAGAGTCATTTGAAAGTATTTTCTGTAAATGTGTGCAAGCTTTCAAGGCTGCTAGGCAAAGGAACCTGGATCGGCATTTTGGCCAGTGCTGAAAAGAATTTTCCCCAAGTGGAGTGTGTAAGTGAGTTGCCAGGCCAACCTCTTTGAGAGCAGAAGCATGTCTTCAGAGGATCTGCTGTTCCAGAGAATGCTGCATGGAGCTGGCTCATTCTTCCTTCAATTAAAGGGCAATTTGTCTCTTTTTAAAAATCTCTCTTTCCTTGTTTGGATCTAGGTGCTGCAGGTCACTTAGGGAGGGTTGGTCTACTGCTCTGCAAAATAGGATGTCTCTGTATAAGAGAAAATTACAAACAGATTAAGTTATATAAACTGAATATCAAAGTTCCTGTTATAAAATCTCTAGTCACTGAGTTAAAGAGAGTGGGTTGGGAGGTCAGAGCCCTACATATTGCTCAGAGACATCAGAGCTAAGGCATCGTTATTTTTATTATAGTTATTATTATTTTTAGTAGACGAAACACAACCTTTGAGAAAGCCACCAGAGAATGGAGTTTTCTGTGAGCAGACTTGCTTAGGACGCCATGCACGGAGATGAAGGGCTTCTGTTCTTCATCTTTAAGAGTCTCCATTTTCCATCACACAGGACAACTGTGGGGCTTGCTTTCTAGCCTCCCATCTGGGGCGGAGATTTGCAACCATTAGCCTAGGTTTCTTTTATTTCAAATTAAAAAACAGCAAAATTCAAGACTATTTTGTTAAGCGTTTCTTTACTATCTCCTTTTCCTCTTTCTCCACATGCAGACTTCTATGTGCTTCTAGTCAAGAGAAGCCAGCTCTGTCGTAATCCACTTACTTTTCACTCACTGTTGTGCCATAAACATTTAAATCCTGCTCTGTAACTTTCCTAAGAATTAAAGTTTTCATTGAGTGCCTATCCCAGAATTTAGTTAACCACTACTTATAACTGAATTTTTAAATTGTTTGCAAACTGTTCCCTACTAATGATAACTCAGCAATGGACATTTTGAAGCATGAATACCTTTTTTTCAGTCAAGGGAAGGATGTCATTTGGACAGAACCCTTCTAATGGGATTATTAGCTTAAAATACATAACCATTTTTATGGCTCTTGAGAGTGGTATGTTTGTTGCTTTCCAAATCACTTTTTTTCAGCTACAGTATTTACCTGGCATTAATTACTCAGACACCGTTTCACTATATCCACACCCACATGGGACCTGGTGAAGAGGGAAATATTAAGCATCCCAGAGACCTTGAACTGTAATAGGCACTGACTCAAACCAAAGAAAGTACGACAAGCTAAATTCAGTTAAATTGAAAATTATGTACTGATACAACCTAATATGGGTCTCGCTTTTATTATTATTAATTTTAAAATATTTTATTTATTTATTTGACAGACAGAGATCACAAGTAGGCAGAGAAAGAGAGAGGAGGAAGCAGGCTCCCTGTTGAGCAGAGAACCTGATGCCTGGCTCCATCTCAGGACCCTGGGATCATGACCTGAGCCAAAGGCAGTGACTTAACCCACTGAGCCACCCAGGCACCCCTCACTTTTATTATTTTTTAATCATCATTTTATTTCTTAAAAATATACTAAGTAGGGGGGCGCCTGGGTGGCTCAGTGGTTAAAGCCTCTGCCTGCAGCTCAGGTCATGATCTCAGGGTCCTGGGATCGAGTCCCGCATCGGGCTCTCTGCTCAGCAGGGAGCCTGCTTCCTCCTCCTCTCTCTCTCTCTCTCTGCCTGCCTCTCTGCCTATTTGTGATCTCTGTCTGTCAAATAAAAAAAAATAAAAATCTTAAAAAAATATATACTAAGTAGGAAATATATGATTCATTACAAAAGAAAAAGAAAATAAATATCGCTCATATTGCTGCCTCTTGGATAAGACATCACTAATATTTTGGAGCAACCCTGATTATTATTCTATGCACATATTTTAAAAACAAAAATAGACAGAACAAGCAAGGTTTCAGTCTTCCATTTTTTTCACTAAATAAAAGAATAGGAACAGTATATATGTGCTAAACATTTTGTCACATATCAATTGTAATGGCTATTTATATATTTATTTATTTTTTAGATATTTTATTTATTTATTTGAGAGAGATCACAAGCAGGCAGAGAGGCAGGCAGAGAGAGAGGAGGAAGCAGGTTCCCTGCTGAGCAAAGAGCCTGATGTGGGGCTCGATCCCAGGACTCCGAGTTCATGACCTGAGCTGAGGGCAGCAGCTTAACCCGCTGAGCCACCCAGGTGCCCCAATTGTAATGGCTATTTAAATTTACCATATGAATATATCAAATATCCTGTGGTTAGTCATGTGATGCATGACTTTTTATCTATCACAATTAATGTTGCAGTGGTAGTTTTCATTCTAATGGACATAGCTTAGTACAAAAACTGTGATAATATCCTAAAGACATTTTTTGAAGAATTTCTAGATAAAAGTGTAACTGCATTTCTAAAGTTTGTGACAAGTATTCCCAAATTGCCCTGCAGAAATGCTACCCTGCACAGGGGTATGAGATGATCTATTTTCTAAATACTCACCAACATGGCCCAGTGTCATTTTACAACCAGTCGTTTTAAATTTGGTGAACTAACATGATGGTGGTAGATATTAATTTGCACATTTTGATCATTTGTGAATTTAGCCTCTGTTTCTCATATTTATTTTAGTATGTATATCTTGTGTGTGTGTGTTTGTGATTTTTCCTGTTTTCCTATTGCTCACTTTTCTGCTATTTAACCTTCTAACTAACCACAGAGCAGGTCGTTATGAACACGTGGTGTCCTACATAATTCGGTTATTGGATATTGGGACACCCCTTCCCTTCTCACATTTTTCCTACTGGGATTTCGGCCCCGAATCCCTCAACTGCTTTGTGATTCTCCACCGGCTTATTGCATTGAATTAGTGCTGGGCTTGAGATGGAATAGACAGGAAATTTTTTTTTATCCTGGGAAGCGGCGCATACTACCCAGGTAAGGAGTGTCAGGACACCTGAAAATAAACTTGTGCTAGATTGTAAAAGGCCTTGAATGCTAGAAATTTGGGGAAGGGGGGGTTGTACACATTTTTTTTAATTTTTTAAATTTATTTATTTTCAGCATAACAGTATCATTATTTTTTCGCCACACCCAGTGTTAGACTTGTTTCTGTCAGCAATGGGGAGCCATTGAGGGGGAGAGAAGTGGAAGAGAAGAAAAGCTGTGTTTCAGAGAGTATCCAGAAGATGGCACCATTGTAACACATCTTTTGCCTGAGAGCTTTTTAGCTGCTTGAGCTTTGCAGGTAAAGTCCACATGTGAAACTGTACCTTTTCTGAAGCATTCAGACTAAAATGGTCTAGATTATTCTAGTGGCCTAGACGGGATGGGCTTTCCTAAAAGGTGGAAAAACTCTTACACAGAAGCCCTGTCCTTTTTTTTTTTTTATATTACATATTCATTTGACACCACCCTCAGCCCACTTTTCGATTATGTATATCCAGATACTCATTTTCTGCCATTAAATTCTTCCAAATGATTCAGTGGTAATGACAGAATATTGATTATTGAGTATCTTGAGGTATATGAGAAAATTCTATAATTCCTCTGTTACTCTAAGAGGCTTTTAATTTTTTTCGTTCTCTTGGTCATTTGATTCAACTTACTTGAAACATCTCTACTTCCATGAAAAAAAAGAAGACTCAGTACAAAATACGAGAGTCCAAATGTTTTTCACTGAAGCCTCAGTGGCTCCCCTCTGAGAGACAGCAAGGCACATGTTTGTAGTTGGGAATCTGGCAGTAAGGAGCTTGAGGGCTGATGGTCAAGATGTTCTGGTTCAGAAGTTAGAAAATAAATAATTCCTGAGAGGAAGGATTCTTAGGCTCTGGGCAGCTGATACGGCAATAAAATAAATAGGCAGTAAAACACACTTCCTGTTTTGAGAGTTCACATTTCATATTGGCAAAGCGCATCTCTTAAATTCAATCTCATGCTTCCATAAATAAACCTGGCACCTTTTTAAACACTTTTCCATCTGCTTCAGAATGAGGAGTGCATTATTGAATACACCTCAGGGAGTCCCAGAAATGGGAATAGACTACTTGTGAGGAACACACCATTGCAGTTGGCCTTGGCCCAGAGAAGCCATCAGGAGATTGTTTGAGTTCAAACCATTGTAACAAGACCCCGAGGGTGTTTCCCCACCCCCTTTGCTTCTACTTGAGGTTGTCAGGTGGGAGCTTCACACCAGGAGGAGGCAGGAACCATCTCAGGTTGAGTCAGGGTTAGGCACATTTGCAGGATTCTTTTCTATAATACCTGGGCTAGTCCTCATTCAGTTCCTGACACCTAGTTTCAACATATTAATCCAGTTTCCTAAGATGCATGGAAAAGCCCATCATCCACCTTTCTTAGAGCCCAGAGGTCGGGTGTACAGAGCCTGGAAGGATTCTGGGAACTCCTAGGGTTTGTGGTAATCAGGCTTGATGTTGGGAAGCATGGATTGCTGTCATAGAGAAAGGATTCAAGTCCTCATTTTGTCATTAACTGTGGGATCTTGGACAGGTAGGTATGATCTTTGACGTTGTATCCTTGGAGCATGGTCAGACAAAGTGAAGCAAAGCCCATAAAATCAACTAGTACGCTCTCTGACACCAAATCAACAGTCCACAGATACTAGCTATTTTTCTTATTTGACTTTCCCAGGTAAGCTTTTTGCACCAGAAACTGGGAACAGACCCTGCCTGGCTCAGGCAGCCAACAGTGTTATCATTTAGCATCTACATTTACCATTGAGGCCACTCTTAGATATTGGATACTTTCCTATTTTTTTTTTATATCATATAATCTAACCCTTACATTAAACCTCAAATATTAAAATTTTAATTTAATATTATTTTTATCTTACAAACAGAAGATCAGAAATACTACTAAATGTTATCAAATGTGACATGCCACTAGTCGTAAGGTATGCCATTTTTTACTTACCATCACAAAAGGAAATTAAAAACTTTGGTAATTATAACTGTAAGACTCCACCAGTTGCAAGACACATTGGAATTTCAGAGATTTTTAAAATGGGGGGGGGAGGTGTTCCTTTAAAACCAATGAACTATAGTAAGGAACTTGCCTGACCTCACGCAGAGTTAGTGGCAGAACCAGAATTTTAGTGCCAGGAACACCAGTGACTTGCAGTGTTTTTCTCTAAGTCAGTGCTTGTTCACCCTTATCAGCCACTCTCCACACCCAGCAGGTCTTGGAGCAGCTCTGCCCTCCTCTGGAAGCCCTGCTCTGCTGGTCCTGGGGAAGCCTTTTATGGTCCTCCAACCTGCACCACGGCTCACTTCAGGACGCTCCTGCTCTGAGCTCCTTGAACATGGAAAGGCAGACACATAGGAGTCTGGCTCACTAGTGCCAGTGGCTGGGCATTTCAGAGGTGAGTAGGAGGCAGAAGCTGCAGAGCACATCATTGGTGCTGCCTAAAGTCCTTGCGGGGGGAGACAGGGAGTGTTCAACAAATGATTTCAGTATTGCATCACTGCTATCATCTCCCAAGCCTGCAATTAGATTGGACTGTGATGAGAGTGGGGTTTTGGCACTATGGGATCACCCTACTCGGGAAGACACAGGCCTGTCTTTCTCTTTTGAATATCTGGGACTGTAAGTACTCTTAAATTCAATGTGACTCTAAGTATTCCAACACTTTGACTTTTGTGCTTCAAGGAAATAAGCTGCTTCTGCCTCCTCATTGATTCTGATAAGATGGTGAGAAGAGTATTAGAACTTGGACTGCAAGTTCCAAAATAAGATGTCTAAGATAAAGAAATTGAAAGCTTTATTCATATAAAAATGTCAATACAGAAACAGGTCATTTGCTTGCATTTCATCTCACTCAAATTTTACTAAAATTGAAATGTGAGTATGAAATTATACTGCCTTTCAGAAAAAATATAGTTAGATTAAAACTGACTTCCTGTTCTACCACTAACCAACCATTGCCTTGGCAAGTCAGTTCTTGCTAAGCCTCAGTCTCACTATCTATCATCCAGAGAGTTGAATTAGATACTCTTTCTAATCCTTCTTGGCCCTGACATTCTGATTCTCTGACATGCTTCTCCTTACTGGGTTGAGCACCAATATTATCAATTGTGTTTGTTTCTGTCCACATAAACAGAAATGCCCTGGGGATCACAACACTTTTACACCTTTCATAGTATCACTGGAATCCTGAAATAGCCCATGATCTCTTTTGAAGCAATGTGCCTTAACGTTTGCTTCAGAGAACCTGGTGAACTGAATTTTTCCTAGATGACCACAAGAGCGTTCTCCGTCTGTGCCTACGCAGCCTTGACAAGGATTCTGATCCAGCAGCATAAGAACTGTAGACTAAATCCTCACCATGGCACTCTGAACCAGGTTGGACCTCTGGAGGCAGTAAGACACCTTCCCAGGGGCTTCATGCAAAGTTAGACCATGTCCCCAATGTTCATCTTGCCTCGGGGATCCCGTCACACCTTTGCACGCAGTTCTATCCTGGTGTGTGTGGTTGTCGGTTTGCACATTGTTTTCCCCAAATAGGTGTCAGATACTTGTACGTTCAGAATGTGCCTGATGTATCTGGAGCCACAGAATCTGACATGGCGCCTGGCACTTCATTGTACAATTGAGTCATGACCTAAACATGCGATTTCCTTTGCATGGATGAGGGGAAGGGGCTTCCTCACGGCAGGTATCATGGGAACACTGCTGTGAGGAGAGAGAAGAAATCTCAGAAGCAATTCCTAGATTATTTTCTACCTTGCTTCTGCCTGTTTTTGGGTCATGTGTGTGTGTGTGAATTTGACTGTGAGGTTTACCTTGCATTTGTGCTTCCAGGATGCCATGAGTGCATGTAATCCGCTTCTCTAGAATTCGTTACCCAGACTGGTGTTTATGTTGTAGCTCAGAACTGGCCTTTTGTTTTACAAAGTATTGACATCATGCTTCCCTGCAAGGAATTATCACTCTCTTTGAGGAGTTGTAGCAAAGGTCTTTTTTTTTTTTTTTTTCCCTAATAGCCTTGGATCTTCCTTTACCTCCTTTCAATTGGCTTCTCAAGCAATGCTTAAATTATCCCACCATCTCCTTCTTTGACCTCTGCTTGCCTTTGTTTAATTTTTCCCTTAGATTTTCTCTGAGGATAAGGAATCCCCTTGTTTTATCATCAACTTCTTTAAAAGATCTTTTTTGATTAACTTGGTTATTTTAATATCTGAGTCATCTTGGCAATTCATCGTTTATCCATGCTGCAAGTTCTTCTGATTTATTACTAGCCTCCATCACACACATTTTCCCTTGCTCCCCACCTCCAAATTAATCCAAACTCCTCTGTGAAGCTTGTTACCAGAGAGTCGGGTCATTCTTATTTACTTGCTCCCTTTGGGGGCTGTAGGCATTAAGCTCTGGTACCCTGCCAACCTCCCCCAGAGTAGCTGGTCAACCTGCTTTAGCCTTCCTCAGATGCTGGCACTGGCAGGTGAGGGAAATATGAAGAGTGGAAAAAGTGAGACTTTTGGGTAGCGTGCAGATTCTCCAAGGTCAAGATTGAGGGCAAGTCTCGTGGTCAGAGATATACCTCAGGCTATTGGATGCAAAGCCTGTATTATGCCAGCATCTGTCCTGTTCTGTGAGCACACCCCGTCCACAGCCATAACATATAAAAATCATCAGCCCTTTTGATCCAAGAACTGCATCAAATCATTTTGACCCTTTAAGGAAGATATGTAACCTGGGCCAAGTGGAGCCAGATGACTTTTTTTTATTACCAGAGCATAAAGCAATATTAAATGATTTCATAAGTTGTAGCCAGAACATCTGTTATTAAACATTAGAAATCTGATTTATTCAATTATAACAAATTGGCACTCAGCCCTCTCTAAAGTAATGCCTTGCCCTTGGGGCAAGAGAGTGTTGTTTGTCAGTTTTCTTTGTGAACATACCATCTTTCCACATGTCATACAACAACTCCTCTTTTCTTTGAGAGATGATGGCCCAACCGAGGACAAGAACTTCCCTGGGCAGAGGGGTGCTAGGGGTGTGTAACACGGTCTGTTGTTTCAAGCACCAATGCACTGGATCTAGAACCATCACACCCCCGAAGGCTCCCAGGTTGTCATATGCGGGAAGGGAGCACAGAGGAGACACTCATATGTACAACTTCAAAGGCTATAAAACTGATGCACAGAATTGTAAAGCAGCTGGGTCCTGTGTCAGTGGCTAACTCCTCTAAATTGGCCCAGTTTTTCCTTCAGCTGCTACTTCTGCAGCCTTATGGGGCACATTGTTTTATTCCATTTGAAGCCATCCCCAGACTTCAGGGAAAATTCTGCTCTCGAGTCCTTCATTTATCATAGATAATATAATATTTGTGGGTATCCGGTCCTTTGGGACATGAGGCTTTTGCATTGATCAGAGTAACGAATGGAGATCATGGCATTCTGTTGGTGGGATGGCAGACTTTAGTGACCAGGTAAGTGTGTGTTGGTGGGCACTGGGGCGGGCACAAGAGGTAAAAGGAGAAAACCTCTGGGAATATAGAGGCTTTCCCAAGTTTTCCAAACTAATCCAAAGTTAGCCATTCATTTTATGGTTCATTTACACATCACTCAGTAATCAGTTTTGAGATATTTACCTGTGCTAGTCACTGTGTTAGGTATTGGGAAATGGGCAATAAAAAGTTAAAGAAGAGTTGATCCATTTACTCAAGAAGTCCACAGCCCGATAAGGAAAGTACGATGTTGGCACAAACTGAAGGAGAAAGTTATGAGTCATGGGAGAGTCACAGATAAAGGATCGGGGGAAGTTAAAGGGGAAGGAAAGAATACTGGCATGTTCCAGGAAGGGTTTCATGAGGGATGTGGAATTTGGGCTGGGCCTCAAGGCAGGATAGGGTGCTGAAAGAGAGAAAGGAGAGACAGTAGTTCTTGTAAAAAGAACTTGTGGCTTGAAACAAGGCGTGGGTATAGGGAAGCATGGAGTCATGCTCGAGTATTGGCCAATACTTGGCTCCCTGAAACCCACAGTCCATATATAGGGCTAATGGGAGACAAAGGGGGAGAACAGACTGACACCCTATCTTGAAGGTCTTTACGTGCCTTGGCAAAGGCACATTCAACAGGCTGCAGTGTTCCGAGAGTGCAAATAGCACTTGTAATTCAGGAAGATTAATCTAAGACCATGAATAAATTTCTGTAGGGACACCTGAAAAAAATGCAGCTGAGAGAGAATAAAAACTTGCACTGGAATAGTTGTGCTGGAGATGAGGAGAGGCATAGAGACGTGCCCCAGAGGTACTGGGATGTGTGCAGCAGCTATGTGTTGTTAGAAAAGGAGTGTGGCTTTTGGATTCAGACGGACTCTGGCATGACCTTCCCCTTTTTCTCACTCGGAACTAGCTGGAGGAAGCCACAGCTTCTCCAGGCCCCCTGGTTTTCCTCCCCAGCAATGTCCATTCCTATGTGTTATTGAAGGCTCATCTAATCCCTCCTGGTTTGTGGTGAGGCTCAGGTGAGACAACAGATGTGGGGACACTTCCTCAAGTCTGGAAAAAACAAAACAAACAAAGAAAAAAAAAAAACAAAAAACACCAGAAGTCTATTGTGGTTATTTAAGTTACTACCTGGATTTGTGGGATGAATACAAGTGAAGGGTCTCAGATGAAGCTTGGGTTTTATACCAAGATGACTCTGAAGGTAGAGAGTCATGTGCTGGAAAATGAAGAAAGGAGGAAGGGAAAGGAGGTCCCCACTTACCTGGGGCTTAACATAAACCCCAGCTGGATAAATAAGACACTGTTAACTTGAAACCACTGAAGATGTTTTATAATGTAGCCGCTAAGAAATTTTGTCTAAAAATTCCAAGGAAGCTCAAAACCAAAAAGGAAAAATATGGATACATTGGGCTGCATTAGAAATTGCAACTTCTTCTTATTTATTTATTTTTATTTATTTTTAGATCTATTTGTTTGTTTGAGAGAGAGTTAGGGGCAGGAGCAGAGGAAGAGAGAATCCTCAAGCTCACTCCCCACTGAACACTGGCCCCTCAAAGGACTCAATCCCAGATACCCGGGATCGTGACCTGAACCTAATGGGAGGCTTGGTGGCTCAGTGAAATGTCCAACTCTTTGATTTTAGTTCAGGTTATGATCTCAAAGTTGTGATACGGAGTCCCACATCGGAGTGGCCGTGGAGCCACTTAAGATTCTCTCTCTCCTTCTAAAAATAAAGAAAAAAGAAATTACAACTTTTACTTAACAAAAAGTAATGAAGAAAATTGGAAGGAAAATAGCCAACAGGAAGTGTCTGGCATGGATGGATTTCTGAACACCTAAAGAGTTTTACACAACAGTTAAAAACACAAATGACTGGCCAGATAGAAAAAGCAGCAAAGAAGATAAATGAATAATTTATACAAGGAGAAATACAAAGGATCAACATACAAAAGAAAACCAATTATTTCCTAATCAAAGATATTCAAATAAAGGAATCTTTTTACCTGCTAGATTGGTGATTCAATTAAAAAGATTGAGATTAATGTTTTTAATGAAGGGTTGAGAAATGATTACTATTGTGCATTATTGGAGGGGGATAAAATAGAAAATATAGCAGTCTTTGTGGTGTTCAGTTTGATAATTCCTCTAAGTGGGTGTGAGTGATATATCCTTTCAGTTACCAGACTCACATCTGGGACTTTACATGAAGAAAATAGATATATAAATATGAAAATATAAATAAATAAAGATGTTTCATGCATTGTTCAAATTGGCAAAAAAAAAAATATATGATAAATTAGGTAAATAAACTGTGATATACCTAAAATTTTCTTTAGCTACTAAATCAAATCTAATGACATGGATCTTTATTTATTTAAATGTAAATTTAAATCTATTAATCAGATTTATTATTTATTATTTATTTATTAAAATCCATGCACATATTATTGAGTGAAGATTCATAGTGCTATCCCACTTATTTATAATATTATATATACATAAATACACTTGAATATACATATGCTTGTTTAGGTAATGATACAAGATATATCTAGAGAGATGTTCACCAAAACATCGCCAGTGTTATTCTCTGGACCAAAATATTTCTGGTACATTTTTCTGTGTCGTTTCAATGTTTAAATTTCTAAAGCATTATTTTCCCAAAACAACCAAATTTTAAAATAAAATACATTAAATAAATTAAGAGAAGGACCCAAAGAGGGACAGAGCAAAGAAAAGAAGGAGGTGGAAGTAGGAAGAGAAGGATGGGGAGAGGAAGGTGCATTAAAATGTACCCATGGGGTTTTAATTTATGGAGATGACTAGATGCCTATACAGAGAGACTGATGGCATTGAAAGAAAAGCTTATTATATACAGTTTTCAAGACAAGGGGCGCACCATGCAACACAAGGCCACACAAGGAAACACCAACTTTTTCCTAGAGGCAGATGAAGCAGTGAGGAGAAACCATGATCCAGAGCCTTTCCTGAGCTTTCTGAGAGCAAGGCAAGGCAGGGCATGGGAAGCAGTTCCTAACTGGCTTATTGGACTAATGTCTGCGGACTCTGGGATGTAGAAGCAGTCTCTAGCTACCTATTACCCAGCCTGAAGTTGATTCAGGGCAGGGGAAATGCTGGCTTGCTACATGTTAGCTCCATGAAGGAGGTGGCTGGGGGATGCATGTGAAAAGTGTGTTCGCAGGTGAGTTGTTTATTAGCTCTAAGAATTAACTAGTGCTGGAAGGGCAGTCTCTCCCTGGCCAGCTAGCCACCCTCTACACACACCTAATGTCGCAACATTATAAAATTTCAAACATAATGAACATAGAAAGGAGTGACTGAAGAAAGGGAGAGAGGAAATAGTTGGTGGGGGGAGGCCCTGAGAAGGGGGCAGTGATGGATTCTGAGGGTAATTGGGGGAGTGGGATCTTGCGGTGGTCTGATAGAAAGGCAGAGCTTCTTCCAAGGATGAAGAGAAGAAGATGTGAGAAGCTACACCAAATTCTTCTGTATAGAGAGGCAAAAGGAACCCGCTTTCAGATGGCCTTGATCTTAGTAAAAAAAAAAAAAAAAAAAGTGTAGTCTAAGCTATTTCTGGAAAATGACCTGGATAGAGTCTGGAAAAGAATTAGAACAAAACTGAGGTGGTTTAAATCAGTTGTTGCAGAAAGTTGAGCACGAGGTGTTCTAGGTGTAAATAAAAGAGCTTCCATTAGGTCCATAGAAAGTTATTTTCACACATACACACACACACACACCCAATGAGTTTGCCTCAGGGTGAAGCTTGGATGTTTGCTCATTATGGAATAGATTTCTAGACTTTTAGCCTTACTCTTAAACCTCAATTCCTTGAATAAAACAGTTTCTGCATCAGGGATTAGCTTCCGTGCCAAGACGATACTAGAACCCATGTTGGATGCCATACTGTCCACCATGGTGGTGGCTCTTAAGTCATCGTTAGTTGGATCACCCACCCTTCTATGTGCCAACTCCTGCCCCATACACACGCAGCATAAAAAATGGTTAATAAAAACCCACCTCACAATTCCTGACATGACAGAAGAGAAGGATAAAAACAAACACGTTGTCTTATTCCTTTCCCAACATTTGATGTCCTGAACATTTTCATAGGTCTGTTCATTTAAATTGTGTTCCTTAATGAAGCCAGCCCCCGTATGAGACTCATGCAGGCAGGAAATAAATTTGCTAATCAATGAATGAATGATTCCATCCTTTATTTCAATAGAGTTTTGTTATGTGCAGTACAATAGAGAAGATGACCTAATTATCACTGCTTTCTCTCTTCATGCTTGGTTTAGTAACTGATGTCTCCAAATGCTTGAGTGAGGGCAGATGAAGGAGAGAAACATGAAACAGCCCCCAGATGTCAACTGATTGCACATGACAGTGCCTGGCTGTGTGAAGTGATAAATATATTCTGCCGACATCAGGCTGAGCAAAGCCAATGTGGACACATATTCAGAAAAACAACAAGCCAACGTGGTCATTTCTCTGGGCCTTGTCTTCGTTTTTTCCAACCCAACTGCATTTTTTACTCCTGATTTGGAGGCTATTTACAGTATATCCCAGGGAGCTAGCCCGCAGTGTTGATCTACTTTCTTTTGGAAATATTAGACTTTGTCTCCTGAGGGAGTCAGAAGGATTGTTTGTTAGTTTAAAAATAAGTCATACATTTGATCATGATTGTGCAAGTCTCTCTCCTCCTCCATGAAGTGTCCATCTCAGGGATGGTGGAACGGAAGATGTCCACAGGGAGACCAGAGGCAAGACAGTTGTGTATGGGGCATGATGTCTCTTATCTGGAGATGAAAGAGCCAAGAAAAGAAACATAACACTTTTTACCAAGAAATGAACTCAAAAGGGAAAAGAATTCCCTATTAGTAGGAGGGGATTAATACCTAAGCCAACTTTTCTCATAGCTTCTCCAGCGGATTCTTTGAAATAAAAAAGCAGGAGAAGTGAGCAGTAGTTGTACGATACCTACAGAGATCCAAAACAGAGATTTTGAAAGTTGCTGCCCAGCTGAATACCTGTCACATTCTGTGTCATGTCATCCAGACACTGGCTTGGACCATCACTCTGATTGTATGAACATTTCATTTTGAATCATACAGATAATTCCTGTGTTTTGTTTTGTGTTTGTTTGTTTGTTTCTCAACTATACATTCTCTTTCTGTATAATCTTCTTTGAGCTCATAGCCTAACACCACATGTTGGATGATAAAACCTAACTTGTAAACTGTAGACTCATATCCTTTCTGAGCTCTGATCATGTCTACAAAGGCAGTCCTGATTGTCTCAGAGACCTCTTAAGTTTGTTCCCCAAACCAAACCCATCCTGTCGTCCCAAAACCAGTGTCTCCGTCATCCTGATATCGTAGTAAATTGTTCCCTATGCCTAATCTTTCAAAGGCAAAAGAATACCTGTACCATTAACCAGAGTTGTGGTCCTAAAGGCTTGATCATATCAGGTCTCTTAGGGGAAAAAAAAAAAAAAAGAAATAACACATCTGAACTTAGAATGAAGTCACAAGCTGTGCAGATTGTCTTTATTATCTCATTTGCATCTCCAGGGCATTCAATGCCTTTGGCTGCTGCCTCTTTCTTGGACTGCCTCCTTCATTCCTGTAACTTCCTACTCCTTCATCCATTCTCTTTGTGAGTTTCTTGTTTTGGCTCTTCTGCCTACTTCTCTGTAGTGATATTATTCCCTACTAAAGATATTAGGTAATCTCTTTTATCATTCTATATTAGAGTACTTAAAAAAAAAAAAAAACCACACCCTGAGGGCTTCCTATTCAGTAGATCCAGGATCTGTGTTTTCAAGAAGTTCTCCAGGTAATTCTAAGTGATTTGTATAACATCCTTTTATATATAATTTGCAAGGTAAACAAATGCAGGGTGGTGCTATCTTTAGAGACAGAATGTGTATTATGGCTATAACCTGTATTTCTCCTTGTGGGGCCAAGTGGCTGAGACTGGCTAGATGTTCACCAAACCTATTTCTTCTCCTTCCAAGATATTCGGCTCCCTTGCAGTTCCTTGAGGTCATGCGTCTGAATTCTGGCTTGTGAATAGAAGTTAATATGCCCATAAAACCCTTCCATTTGTACTTCTCCATGCTCATTTCCTCTTCCAGTTGTCTGACTCAATAGCCATGGAAAACTTGAAAGTTTTGAATTGAAAGTGACCCAGGCTCTGTTATTCTGAGTCATTGACGTACTGTGTGGAAGAGGGTTTCCCTACTGACCTGTTCACTTCTCCTGGTACTGGGAGATAACCAAGAAGAAAACTTATACTGTGTTAAGCCATTGGCACTTAGGGGATATTTGTTATAACACTTGACACATTACTAACTAATACAGTTAGATAAAAGGTAATGCTGAATTAGCCATTCCCATGGTGTATCTCAGGAACACCTAGGTACTCTTTGGTTTTCTATGCCTCATGGCTTCCTAGTTACTGTAACATTGCCTAGCTGATAGGTTCTTAACTTTTCTTGTGTGATAGATACATTTGGCAGCCTGGTGAATCCTATGGATAGATTTCAGAAGAAAATATTTTTTAATGCTTTAAAATATTAATGCAGTGCTACAAAAGAAACTCGTTGATTGGAATCATTGCTATACCATTAAAAAAATGATGGGTGCCTGGGTGGCTGTCAGTTGAGTATTCAAGTCTTGGTTTTAGCTCACTTCATGATCTCAGGGTCATGAGATTGAGCCCCAAGTGGAGTTCCACAGCCGGTGGAGAGTCTGCTTGAGATTCTCTCCCTCTGCCCCCACCTTGCATGTGTTATCTCTAAAAATAAATAAATAAATACATCCTTAAAAAATAAATAAAATGAACTCCCTTTCAAGAAAAATTTTTTTTATTATGTTCAGTTAGCCAACATATAGTATATCACTAGTTTTTGGTGCATCATTCAATGATTCATTAGTTGTGTGTAACATCCAGTGCTCATCTGACAGCTACCCAGTGATAGGCAAAAATAATTAAAATTTATGGTACTGTTAAGAACATGTTAGAGAGCAAAATAAAATATTAAACACATAAGCAAGCTAGAAGGGGAGTTTTTACAGAACCATCAATATGTGTAGTTTGGCTAGTGTCACTTGCTTGAATAAGAATATTGAACTGTGGGGTGGTCTTTGTCAAGGCAACACACATGTCATATTTAGTCAATGTTGATTTTTTGTTTGTTTTATTTTGATGGTTACAAGTGTAGAAATCCCAATTCACAGAGATATATTGAGGCATTTGAAATGAAAACTTCCATAGATGGTATTTAAAGGCCAGGAGAGTCTTCTCTTAAGGAATACCAGAACTCTCCAAGGACTTTTGAGTTAGACTCTGATGTAGTGAGATTTCACTTTTGCGATCAATGAGCTCATATTTGGCTAGATCAACATCTTTGATACAGTTTGTATCCGAAACTGTTCAGTAACACATAATGAAAATGACTCATCCTTTTCCACATATTGATCAACAAACAATTGTAGAGAGAGAATGTATTGCAGATGTCTGGGCAACTAGTAGTTGGTGGCTGAATGATACCTGGATTGGGGTTACCCGAAAGCAATCTGGCAACATTCTCCAGGAAACTGATCATGTGAGATCTTGGGTCTAAGAGCTCCAACAGTTTTAAAGAATTTTGATTTTTTTTTTCTCCCCTCAAACAAGTTTAAGAATCCACTGAATTCTGCCCATGGATCTCTTTGGGAGAGGTATGGGCCCCAGGTACAAACCCCCAGTCCAGCCCTTTGAGTTAATATTGTGTAGATACAGAAATCTTCCTTCTTGCCAAAGGGTGTTCATGTGGTCATGGCCTTTTGTGAGTAAGCATATGTCCTGAAATGAGACATAGTTCACTCTTCCTTTTCTTCCACTCAGTTGACACCTTCTCTATTTTTCCTTGCCCTTTCTTGTGGCTAGAAACCCTCACCAAAGGGATAGATTTCCAGAACCCAGGCTGTAAGCCAGGCCACACACACTACAGTGTTCAGTGGTGGCACTGGGAAAGCATCTTTAATTTTCTATCTTATTTTTTCCCTGAAAACTGCCCTGTTTTCTCATAGTTTTATATGAGTGCCATATAAAATATAAAGGGAAATATATAAAAGTGAGATGGAAGTAACCTTTATAGATACAAAAATACAAATAAGCACATGTGTTCACTGTGTTTAACTTTCCTTTGTTCAGATAATTCTCTTAAGCATTAGGTTTAGCACACACACATGCACACACACATACAGTAAGAAAGAGAGAGAGGAGGGAGAGAGAGAAATCGGCATTATCAGTGAATCAGATTTCTCATCGAAGACATCCCCTAGAGGAGTAGAACTGAGTCCTAGCATCTGTGAATTTCTGCTACCTGGCTCGATGAATGACACAGGTACATAAACAGGTAAATAAATGTCTGTTAAAGTGAGCTAAAGCCTGCTAGCTTAGGGATGGTTTGTAACTATCTTGGATAGACAATTATCTTAAATAACTAGCACAGTCTGTTTTTGTTTTTTAATTTAAATTCAATTAACTAATATATAGTAAATTCTTAGTTTCAGATGTAGAGTTCAGTTATACCTCAGTTGGATATAATACCCAATAGCACTATCTGTTTTCAGCCAAAGTGGGTTTATTTGAACGTAATATAGTTTTTCAGGAATCCTATAATCTTGAGAGAGTTACTTAAACTCTCCTTAGCTCACTTACCAAGTTGGTAAAACAAGGATAATAATGCCTACCCCTTAGAAATACAGGATTAAATGAGTTAGCACAAGATAAGAGCTTCGAGAATAATACTTGGCACATAGTAGGCACTCTGTGTGAGCTATTGTAATTATTGCTAGATGTAGCAGTATTCATGGTAGCAATTTTGTCACTATAAGAAGTGCCAAGGAGTATTGAAATGCTCAGAATTTAATGTTCTGCTACAAACTCTAGATCTTACTGCTTATTCAGCTCTTGTATCTGCATTTAAGTCTTCATTGTCCTTCACGTCATTGCCAGCCAGTTAGCTGTCACCCTGAGTCACTCAAAAACTCCCTACCCCTAAAGATCCCCTCTAAATTGCACTTTGTAATTGACTATGAACTTGGAATCAAGATAGCACAAGACTATTTGGATTGTGTGCAAAATAGTATTAAATAGATGGGTCTGTGTGCATCTCATAAATGCTTCTGTTTACCTGATTGACTTCTATGATAACTATATCTAGAGATCCAGAAGGATTCATTCTTTGGTAAATGGATGTGTCCACCTCCTAAGTCAGGTACTGCTGTATGCTTTCCTGTGTACTGGCATCACCTTCATTTTCTTTCCTTTATCCTAATCATCTCATCCATCCTCACCCCTGGTTATAGGCAATAAATTCTCTCAAAGCACCACCAGGTCATGAATGGAAAACAGTAAACTGGGTGAATTTCAAGGTCAGTGGCTACTAAAATGTTGTATGATTTATGTACATGACCAACTCTAGGCCTCACATATATTTAAAGATGAGCAGGATTGTCTAGACACCACAAAGGTATTTCTTCTCATGCCTTAGATTCCAACTTTAAAAAAATGATTATATTTCTTCTTGTCAACACACTGACATGCCTGGTGTGACTGCGGGTTCCTGCTGGTGGGCAGAGGCCGAGATGTGCATTGGCCACTTGGTGGATGTGCCTTCAGCTCCTGTTTCTGTGGAGGAGCAAATACCAGAATTTTGAGCTCTGTAGGTGGTTGTGTCATTCTTGATGTATTTCTTGCTGTCTAACCAGTTGGTAATATAAAGTTTATAAATCTAATCCTCTAGTGGAGACAAGTTGGATGGGAGATTTTGTGTTTAGGAAGAATGTACCTATGGGGCTTTTAAACTGAACAATATTGAGTTGTTTGTGTCACTGTTTTATGGTTCTGGATCATCCATTCTAGCTGGACAAGATTTCAGGATTTATGGTACCATCAGGCTAAAGACTGGTGTATTTTTAACATGCTCATGTATCACCTTGCCGCCGAGGGAGACTTACCATGGCTCCTACTGCTTTGGCTGGACCAGTTTTCCTTCTGGCTTCTTGATCAGGTCTCTGTCTTGGGAATGAAAGCCTTCCCAGGATAAAGCTTAGCCTTCTCAATGCACGTCAATGGAATGGCCAAACAAGAAGTAGATTCCAAAGCAATGGGAGCACCTGCTTTGGGAAAGTATGATACGGTGGGAAGTTCAAGTACCCAGGAGTGGAACATGTTGACTTCCGCTCTCAGCTCCATTATTGAGCTAGCCATGTGATTCGCCTTTAGCAGGTGCCAGGATCACTGGCATCAGTGCGGTCACCACGGCTGCGCATGACTCAGATCTTTCTCAGGGAGAAAATCTCCTGTGAGGATTGTGCTCAGCTGATACCCCTGGCTGCCACACTCTCAAGGGCTACCATAGCAGTCCTGCCAAGGCCACACTCTTCTTGGGATGCTGCCAGATAACTGAGCACAGCAGAGATAGAGAGCGTGGCCATCCTGCTTCACACAAGACTGGTCTAATGGGCAGTGAGTTCCTGGGTTCCTTCTTGCCTGGCCAGCCTGCTCAGAGATGCACTGGAGACTGAGCTTCTTCCTGCACAGGCGTCTTCCATCTTCTTTAGAAGTGTCAGACCAGCATCCCACTCTGAAGGAGCCTCTACTTGTTCATGCTTCCTCTCCCCTTTTTCTTCACAGGAAGTGTTCCCCGTAAATCTCTTGCATCCTGACTTCCATTTCGGCATTTGCTTCTCAGAGGACCTGAACTGACAGGCAGTATGTGGGCATGTGCTATTTTTGCCTACACTGTACATTTTACCCTTTCTCATCTAAAACAATCCCCACATAAACCCAACCACCTTAGCAATAACCTGCTCTTCTCCAGCCCCAAACATGAGGTTACAGTAGACTATTAAGCAAATACCCTGCTTTCTTGTTCTTCTGCCCCTGGGCCTGGTGCATGAACCAGGTCAGATTAATTAGTGTCCTCATCTCTGGTATAAGTGATTCAAGTGACAAAATGATGAAAACAATCCTGTCATGGGCTCCCCCGCAGATGACGCACGGACACCTAGGGAATTTCTCTCCTCCCTATTAGAGATGAGCTAAGGGTGTGAACAGGAAGTCTAACAATAATACAACTCACTACAGAAAGGAGACTAAACAAGGAGTCCAATGGTCAGGGAAGAGTAGAGGCAACAGCCTCGAGGTCCAGAGTCTCGAGTCTGGAGACTTTGAGAGCCATCCTCCTTTCTGTTCCCTTTCCTTTGGTCTGAAACCTACTTCCGAATTCTTCTATTCTCTTCTAATTTTTTTTAACTTAAGTTGGTTGAATTGGGTTCTGTCACTTATACTTCTAGTTTTCCATAACAGAATCAGTTGCTTGTAAACTAAATCTATAAACTAGTTCTATACATGGAGGGTGATCCTGCCTTGGGAATAGAATAAAATGTGGAATCATAGAAAATTTCTGCCAGCGTGTCGACATGGAACAGTCCACTGATAGATCATTTTAAATGATACTGTAGAAACATAAGAAAATGAGAGAAAAAGGAAATTCCAGGATCAGGAAAAAGGGTATAATTTTCAAAAAGTTATGATAGTACACATGGTAAGCACTCAAAATATTTATTTTTGTTGAATGAATCTAAGAAAAGAAGAATACTTGGCTCACCTATAAATTTGATTTTTTAGGTTATCTGTGCCTCTTAATGGAGACTCAGGTGCCTGAGATTGACATCCCTTCGGAGACTATGATTCATATTCTGCGTCCAAATCAGTATTCACCAGCTGGAGTGGGACTGTGGAGAGAAAGGTGATGAGCAAAGGGGCCTGGAGGTATTCAGGGTCAGTGGCAAGGGAAAGAGGAGTGATCACGTGGGAGGTAAAGAGCAGGGCATTTGGAGAAGTTGGAGATCCTGGGCCTTTTCTATTATTTTAGTGAAAGGATCCTCTACTCAGGACCAGTCAGAGACCCATGGCTTCTCCAGGAAGATCAATATTCTGGATCCCCACCAAACCAGTATTCTTTCAATATTTGTTCAGCACTTACTTAGTGGGGAGTGAATTAGTATTAGCAGGGAATTTTGTTGCTATTTATCGTTACCATCCCAGACTGCTTCCAGGTTTGACAAACTAAATTTAATGTACACGTGATCAAGATGTTAGGAGTCCCACAGGCAGGGAAATTGGCAGCACGTTCGTAACTTTGTTGGTTTAGCGTATCTAGAGGCAGGAAATATGAGACTAATCTGTGGGTTCATCAGGGTCTGCCCATACAAGCAGTAGTAACTGGAGAGGAGGCTGGAGGAAATATTTCTCAGACTGACTGCTTGAAGACAACCCAGTGCAGAGGGAAGAATAGTCTGGAAAGCATGGGCAGGAGGGCTAGTTCCCTGGTATATATGATATATTTCTCCATCGCAGGTCATTCAGCCTTTATCCACTTTACATGGAAATATCTACACAAAACTGTCTTTATTTCTAGTCAGTGAGTAAACAGATATCATGTAACACAACCCTGAACTCACAAATGCTCTAAGTTTGTTTTTTTCTTTTCTTTTTTTAAGTTTATGGAAGCATTTCACGGAAACATTTGGGTGGGTAACTTACTGTAGTAAGTAACAATCAAGTAGGAAAGAGGAGAACATGATGGAAAGACCTGCGAATGTGGTGATAGAGCCGAGCATGCGTGGCCTGGAAGATCACACGGGTAAAATGGATCCCATAGATTCTACCATGGGCACCAAGAAGGGTGGAGAAGCAGCTCCTCAGAGCCATGGAGTGTCTTCTGGGCCAAGGGGAGGAGAGCAATCCCTGAGCTAAGCCCATTGAGCATTTCCAGACCCCTTCTTAGAACCCACAGGCTCATTTACCTCATTTACCTGAAGAGTCTGTTTGCCCACATGAGTAGAAACTTGGCTATTTGCTCAGGGAAGTAATATTGTTTTGAAGCAGGTTTGTAAGATGGCGTTCACAACAGAACATTTCATCCCATTGCCTTCCCACTGTGTTCCAGACTTAAATTTTTGATGGTCACCTTTGTCGTTCCTGCTTTTGACTTGTCTGGAGTCACTAGGCTCAGACCTGAGACCTCAGTTTCCTGTCCCAACACATGTTTTTTATTCCTACTCCCTACTCCCCCTTTGAGACGATCTATCCCTCACAGCCAGTATTGTCCTATCTTTCATGCTCTGGCGACCTAACTCCAAGATTCTTAGCTAACACCAAAACGCTTGTCTTTCTACCTCTCCCCAAAGTGTGTGGGGGGGCACTTCTTTCTTTCAGAATAAATGCAATCAATAGTCATTAACTGAGCTTTGACTAGTAGCACGTGGTATGTAAAAATAATACAAACAGGGCTCACAGGCCCTTCTCCAAAGGAGCACACATCCTAGTGGGATTCGATGGAGGAACACTGACACAGTCAAGGCAGAAGGAATGCAAGAAGGGGTCAAAGAATCTGACTCAGGAAGCCAAGGGAAATGTTGTGGAAGAGTGGACACCAGGGGCAGTGAACAACAAGTGAAGTTTCAACACATAGGAGACTAGGGAGTGCTGTCCACACTGAAGGACCAGCAGATGCAGAAGCCAGAGAACCGTGACAAAGAACAGGGGCTTAAACCCCACAGGCTGGAGCTAGGGAAGCAGGAACTATACCAGCAGACCTCCCGCTTATTGCTACATGATTTTATGATGGGGCCTGGAGATTGTATGTCTGTTTGCAAACTTTCTCCCCATCTGTCCCTTATAGCAGGAAGCTGTCACCTTCTCCACTACCTGGGGCAAAGACAGGAGCCTAGAAGGTGCTCAGGAAAAGCCTGATCTGTTGAGTGTCTGTTCACCTGCAGAAGAAAAAGCAGCAACAACTTCATCCAGCTAGTATGAGATTACTCTAAGCAATCAGAGTTTTCCTCAAAGGAGGTCCTGGTCTGAGAAGCGAGGAGAGACTGTGTGGTACAAAACTTTGGGAACCAGCCTCATGGCTGCCCTGTGTCTGTTGGCCCTTGGACTTGGAGCAAGCTTCTACTTTTCGGTTTACTTTTAGTCTGCGGACACAGAACCAGAGTTTGATTGGTGGAATCACCACAGTTCGCACTGACTCTTCCCAGTTGAATGGTTATTGACTCCAGCAAGCCCAGACCATTTAACATGAATGGAACCTGATTCTTTTTCTTTTCTTTTTCTTTTTCTTTCTTTTCTTTTTTTTTTTTTTTTTTTTTTTTTTTTTTTGCTCAAGTAAGCTCTTGGTCACTTTCATAACCTTTAGGTTGTGTGAACTTTGAGTTTGGAAGGAAACTGTCTTGTCTTTCTTCTCTGGAGAAATGTGCAGTTCTTTGAATAAATTACCAAGGGAGTTTTTACAGACAATTCTATCCTCTAGTTGAAAATGGCCTCTAACTCAGTCAGAAAAAATCCTGATATCTTACATCATCATTTTCGGTCAGTTGATATGTGTCAGCTTAATACTGACACATAATAAGTAATGCATATACGTTGACAAGTGATTGCTTAACTGATGGGCAATGGAGTTGTTCTAGGATTTGCTTTCATTTATCTTCAAAGCCACTCCCTTATTCCAAATGCCCCAGATGCCCACCCCAAGCGCAGCGCCACTTCAGTGTCCTTTGAGGTCCCACTGTCTGTCACCCATGTCCCCTCCATGGAGAGAGAGTGGGGAGACTGTATTCTCTGCTGTTCCCTCTGACTGGAGTGGTGTTTACTTTGTCCCTGCCAAAGAGTTATGTTTCAGTCAGCTGCTTTTCTTCATTTTGGCAAATCCTGCTTGATATTTCTCAATTACAAACTAATGACTCATATTGCAGCATCTTCTGATTTAAAATTAGCACAGCAGATTGGATTTGTTAAATCGAAAAGAGCTGGAAAAGCAAGCTAATCGTTCATAGCAGTGACAATCTCTGTAGCCTGTGGTGCCATTGGCAAACTGAAAGACAGAGGGACCTAGAATAAAAGTGTTTTTAATCCATTTGGAACTTGACAGGTTAGCCTGAGTTGGGTGAGTAATTGTGCTCTAAAGATTCTGTGGGACTGTCATGGCACTTGTCAAAGTAGCTTTCCATTATGTGACAGTAACAGACTAATTCCCCAAATCTCTCGGCTTACACAAGGGTATGTTTCTCTGCTCACATGGCGTGTCCAACATAGTTCAAGGGGGACCTCCAACTGCACAAGGGCCCAGGTGGACAGAGACTCCCTTCTCTGGTCTTTGTGACAGTGAAGAAAGAAAGTAGATGATTTCAGATGGGCTTTTTACTGCTTCGGCCAAGAAATAACAATTGTTACTTCTGCTTGTATTTCTTTGGTCAGAAGCAGTCTCGTGGTCCATCCTAGCTGAGCAGAGGAGAAATACAATTCCCTGTGAACCTGGAAGTAGAAAAGACCAAATATTGGTCAATACCGACAATGTCAATAACATCTGCCCTCTGGTCATCAAATGACTGCTTTACTTTTGTAAAAAAAAAAAAAAAAAAAAAGCCCTTATCCTGCCCCCAGTGAAAAACCCAAAGACTCCTTCATTCAACACAAATCTGCCAACATCCAAGATGTCAGGGGCATGAACAGAAGTTTCTACATTAGGTTTGGGCATTTTTGTCTTCTTGATCCGAAGACTTAGGTTCCAAAAAGGCGATATGCAATCACAGAATAGGGACAGGGTTACCATAATAAATACTACCACACAGAAAGGTAAAGAATGAGAGCACTCACCAGGCACAGAACTGACAATTCTCAAATCCAGCTGGGGAATATGCTGGAGCCCCCTACCCTGAGGAAGGAGAATATTCCTTAATTGGGTTCTGATTCTGCTTTCTGCAGGGGCACACCCTAACTTTCTTCTCTTTGGCCTCTGGATCTACCCTCTGGAAAGGTCTTTTCCATTTTTAGCTTTCTTGGGCACTCTTGACATGGGCACTGGGTGACCCACCCTCTTTGTTAACTTAGTTCTTCCCATCACTTCTGCCTTTAAACTAGTCAACTCTTTCCTGTGCTGTCTTTCCGATAGCACCTTGCCAAATGCTACCATTTTAGACTCACTATTGACATTTTTCTTTTTTGTTTCTTCCCTTAGAGCCATGGTTTCATTAATTCACGTCATAATTGTTAATTATTTTAACATTTCCATGTGGCATGCCATGAATCACCATTTTTTATCCACCTTCAATATCAGTATCATCGGGGCCTCTTCCTACCATCTGGTGTGTAAAACAATGCTGCATATTTGCAGTTTTCTTTTTTATTGATTCTACTTCTTTTGCTAATTTTATAATAACCATATTAGAGTAGATTATGCTGCAATATAATTTGGCCCTATAATCTTAGAAGTTTGATACATGAATGTTTGTTTCTTTGCCCAAGATAAATACCAGTAACTACTCATGAAATGTTATGCAGACTGTTTATCCCAAGGCACATTGTGTTAGTATCCCTGGATTTAGGTGAAAATGAGGAAAAACAAAGCTAACATTTATGTAACACCTCCTATGCTCCAGAAATTGATCAATGTTTACATATGTCAACATACATAACTTACTCAATGTCACTGAATCAGAATTGGAACCCAGTTCTACCTGCTTGCAAGGCTCATGACTTTTATCCTTCTTTTCATTCCTTTAAATTTCCACATTTGCCTTTTTGTAGTGGTTGGCACAGAAGCAATGGTGCCTTAAATAAGTGCTTCTAGAACTTTTATGTGCATACATATCCCCTGAGGAACTAATTAAGGTAAATTCTGATTTCTGGTGATAGGCCAGAGATTCTGTGTTTCCAGTAGGATCTCAGATGATGCCAAAACAGCTGATCTGTGCTCCATTCTTTGAATAGCAAGATTCTAGATCATTTTAGTAATAACCAGGGACAATCTTGTGGGATACCTTTGCGGACATGAATAGCTAGGCAAAGCAATGCAATGTCTTTTCTGATGATCTAGAAAGATATTGTCTCAATCCAATCCCTGTATGTCTATTAGATTCCTGTCACTTGCTACCAGAAGTGTTACAAGTAACAATCTCCATTACTTCTCAATAACACAACTTATACTCAACTGGAAGATGTAAATAAGGTCTTTCTAAGAGTTAAAGGACTATCTTCCCCCTTTGCAAAGGGTTAAAGGAAATTAAATGAAGAACAATATGTAATTAAATAGTCTGGCTTACATATCATAACTCCCTCATATTTATTCTGCTATCAATTGTATCTCCTTGATCAGAGTTCATATATCATAGGAAAATAGTCATCCCTCCATCAGACAACCCCAAAGAACCTTCCCAATGCTGGACTCTAATGACATCTCTGGCTTCATCTCCTGCACCAACCCTCTCCTACCTGCACCTCTATTTCATGCACCTGAAGCCTAATTGTCCCTTTCACCTGTAACTCACCACATGTGCTATACACTGCCAAGTTTCAATACCTCAGTTCATTTTGTTCCTTGACAAAGTTCTCTCCTTGACCAAGCTCTAGCTAGGCTCTTCTGAACCCTTTCGGATGAAGCCTTAATCTTGGCTTGTAGGAACTTGAGCAAAACCCTGACGTAGTTTGTAACAGCTCAAGGCCACATGCCTAGCATGACTCTGGCCTCCATTAAAGTGCCTGCTTGCGAAAACTCAAGACTATCAAAAGAATTCACTGTTCCAGCCAATACCCAACGATGTGTCTCCCATATCCCAGCATTTGTGGGAAAGTAGGAGTCTAACTTTAATAAGCAACCAAGCTTTCCTTTCCACTATTTTTTTTTTAATTCTTCACTTCCCTGACTCTATTGAGCCTCCACTCACCCCTTTCCTTAATCCCTCAGTCTGCCTTTAAAAATTCTGGGTGCTGCTGTGCAGATGGAAGTAGGTTCAGTTCACTCTGGACACTTTTTCCTATTGCGATAGTATGTTACTGATTGAGAGTATTTACTGAGCCCACCTTCACTAGTGTCTGCCTTTGTTTATCCCTGACACCCTCATCCTGGAAATCTTTCTTCACCTCATTTTTTCCCCAACTTTAAGATCTTAAAAATACAGCTTAAAAACTCTCACATCAGTTTCCCTAAGTCTCTAGGCTGTGTCTTTCTCTGTTACCAGAGGATAGAGATGATACTTTATCTCAGCCCTCACTTATCCCCTGTGTTTCACTAGGGTTTGTTTTGTCTGCTCCAGTGGTCAGTTAGCTTTTGGGGAGTAGGAACTATACGGGATAATCTCAGGATCCAAAGCACAACTCAGCTCTGTCTTTTAGTTGGTAGTGACTAGAAGGCCCACAGGGCAGGGCTCAGTGACAGGAAAATCTTGATACATTTCTGCCTAGCACAGTTAAGTTCCCTCCACCTAAAATATATATATCCAAGCACAACACATATTTCATGATTGCATCCCACCACACCCTCATGTACATATCATATACCAAACACCTGTCATCTATGCACAGTTAGTCATACACAATGCATAATGCGAATGCATACATACTGGTAGAGGAATAAATTTCAATATATTTGAGACTAATTGTCAATAATTATTAACAAGGATGTTCACTACTTAAGTCAATGTATTAGTTAAGTAGAAATATTGAGGTAGAATAAAATCAGCAAATCTGCCTTTTCATCCTGAATTCCTCTGGTCCACTCCAAATCCTGCCCCTCTAACCATTCTTTCCCCTTTTTGTGCTTGAAAGTAATTTGAATTCTCCCATATATATTACTTCATTCATATATTTACTCAAATATTTTTATTAATTTTTAAATTCCTAACAAACAAATCTAATATTCAGGGCCCTTCCCAAAATATACTAAGTTCAGAAATTTCTAAGAATCTCAGTCCACTAGGAACTGAAATCTTAGTGTGTAAATTAAATATTCATTTAAATGATTCATGATGTATTCATGTTAAAGCAGTTTGATTATAAGTCCTTGAGTTTAGGACCTGTGTCTCGTATGTATACACTCATTGCTTAATGCGGTGCTGCCCACAGACTAGTTGCTCAGGACATCTGTAAGGACTAGCCATCTATGGGAGAGGAATGTGTGGCCTCCCCCTCTATCATGGTGTGTAATTCACTGGCCCTTCGCCATAGGGCCTTCCTTCTTCAGACACCCTCTTGGAAGAATAGGTTATTAAAGCCATAAAGCCAAGATCATAAATAACTTGCCCGAGTCCTAATAAATCTGTATTTCATATGAAGCATGTTATTTTTGACAACAGGCCCAATTCTTTTGGAAATCACGTAGTAAGAAATAAGGGAGGTATCTTCCACAGAATCACATAAGGGTTTCACATAAGGCTCTTGTCAGTCCTCACTCAAAATATAACATATATAGCCAATCAGATACCACAATGCTTGGTGGCTTCAACCCTTGCTAGAGAAAGCTCATTTTCTTCCTCTCTCTTGAGGCTGGAATTTCCATTGCTCAAAAGCCATTTGTCTTAAAGATTTCATTTTCAACATCAGCATAGGAATTAAAAAATAATGTCATCTTAGCCCTGAGCAAGATTGAGATAAATCAGGCTCTTTTTAAATGTCTTTGGGACTTTCTGGCCCTGGTGACCCTATAATGGTGGGGTAGGGGGAGGACAGCCTTTTCAAGATGCTAGGTTTCCCATGACTGAGGAATATAGGCACATTTAATGGTTTTCTGGGCTTTCCGAATGGACCACTTGGTATTGGCTGTTCCCAGAGTTAAGCTGACTCTGGGAACAATTCACTGGACTCTAATACTGCAGTGAGTTTTATATACTTTGTCTTTGGAAAATGACCTTTAATGCCAACTCCAGAGTCAGGAAAAAATCCAGGTGTTCCTAATTTATTTTGAAGTATCGCAGACCATTTATCCACTCATCCATTGATTGAGCAAGTATTTACTGAGCAGATACTTTGTGCCAGGGGGGTATAGATTCAGATACAGATCAAGGTTGCCTTTTGGGTATATGGTGCTCCAGATAAGTAATTTTCTTTATAACCATTTAAGTCACAAATATTAGCATGGAAGCCGTACCTGGCAATTTCATGCCCTTCCTTGAGATAAATACTATGCTGGCCAATGAGAGGTACTTCTCCCCAGTTTCCTTCCCAGAAATCTTGAACCAGGGCCTGGCCATGTGACCCTAGCACAATTCCATTCATTGAAATGGGACTGCTGGTCGACCTGGCCTTTGGTATTAAGTCTCCAAGGGAGACTTAGAAAATATCCAGGAAGCTACTCTGAAGTCTGAGGCTGCTTGACCTACAGGGCCATACCTGGGTCTGGGGGTGGTGTTGATATCCACTGGCCATTAAGTTATGATTCCTGATCTCAAGGAGATCTCCTGTTTTGTGAAATGTTCTTCTAGCTCCACTTGTCATGTAATATCATGTAACACTTGTCAAGTGTTATAGATGGCCACGTTAATGACATATGGATGATGTAGTGGAAAGTCCAAAGAAAAAATGGTCCCTATTTGATCAACCTAAAGAGAATGAAGTCTAGATATATTGATGTGATTATACATTTGAGGATTTATTGTCTGAGATGTCATTTAAGAATGACTCAGGGATGGGGCGCCTGGGTGGCTCAGTGGTTTAAAGCCTCTGCCTTCAGCTCAGGTCATGATCCTAGGGTCCTGGGATCGAGCCCCACATTGGCTTCTCTGCTCAGCGGGGAGACTGCTTCCTCCTCTCTGCCTGTCTCTCTGCCTATCTGTGCTCTATGTCTGTCAAATAAATAAATAAATAAAATCTTAAAAAAAAAAAAAGAATGATTCAGGGAATTCTTTTGTTTGATTCGTCATGCTAATCTAATGTCTATAGAAACTTCCGCATTCTGAATTGACAATCTGAAATGGATGGCATTGGAAATAGAAATTTGGATGTAGAGAAAATTGCACTTGTCTCATCAGACCACTTCCTAGCTGTATGGTGCTGGAGGAAGTAATTCCTCTAAATATCAGTTTCCCTACCCATAAAATGGAAACTGTCATATATATTTCAGTGGGTTATTTTGAGGTTTAAATTACCAATTTATTTGTAAAATCATGCCCATGGCACATGGCACATGGGTTCATTTGTTCCTAGAGTAAAAGCAACTGCAGAAAATAGACTACAAAACAAAACAGGTTTCTAGAGAGAAGATCAGCTCAGTCTAGGATAGGAGACTTTGCTACAAGCTTACTATTCAAGAGGCACAGCCCCAGAATGTTAGGTTCTAGGCCCCGCTGTAGAGTCAGGGCATATCAAATAGTTTGGATTTCCAACCTGGATATGCATTTTTTAAAAGCATATTGGGATATCGATGTCCTCTGAATTTTCTCTGTGTCTCAGTTCAGGCCATGTTATAAACTGAATATTTGTGTCCCCTCACACTTCATACATGGAAATCCTAACCCACGATGGGATGGTATTAGGAGGTGAGCCCTTTGGAGGTGATTACATTGTCAAGGTGGAGAGCTCATGAATGGGAATAGTGCCCTTATAAGAAGATCCACAGACTTGCCCTTTCTCTTTGTTCTCTGCCATGTGAGGATACAATTAAAAGGTGAATGTGTGCAGCCCGGAAATCCTCACCAGATGGGGGATCTGCCTTCATCTTAGACTTCCTAGCCTTTAGAAATGTGAGATACCAGTGTTTGTTGAATAGGCCACACAGTCTATGGCCATTTATTATAGCAACCTGAACTGAGACCTCATGACCTCATCTAAACCTAATGATCTCCCAAAGGTCCCATCTCCTAATATCATCACACTGGGGGTTAGGGCTTTAACATATGAATTTGGTGGGGGGGATATATTCCTTCCATAACAGTTTCTGAGTACAGACTCAGACCTGTGGGAATGAAGGTTCCTGGGAATCAGAGGGGTTGCAGGAAGGCTGGCCCATCTGACTTCTTTCATGAGATCCTAGCAAAGCTCCCTCCATGTCTGCCTCTGCCTGTGGAAAGGCTCTGCTTCCCATTGAGCAATGCTTGAAGCCCCAGTCCTCTCAGATTAGCCTAAGAACATAACCTACCACTCTCCTAACTCTTTTTTAAAATTTTTGAAGATTTATTTATCTGAAGGAAAGAGATACAGAGAGAGAGAGAGAGAGAGAGAGAGCATGAGCAGGAGGAAGAACTGAGGGAGAGTGAGAGGAGAGAGAGAATTTCAAGCAGACTCCCCACTGAGTGCAGAGCCTGACAAGGGGCTCAATCTCAGGACCATAGATCATGACCTGAGCCCCCAAAAAGAGTTTGACACTTAACCAAATAAACCCCCCAGACCCCCCAGTGGTTATTTATTCACTTTTCTAGAGAGAAAGAGAGAGAGAAAAAGAGAGAGAGCATGCATGAATGCTCACATAAGTGTGTGGAGGGACAGGGTGGGGGGAGCAGATCTTGAGCAGGCTTCATGCCTGGTGCAGAGCCCTCTGAAGGGCTCGATCTCACAACCCTGAGATCGTGACCTGAGCCAAAGCCCAAAATCAAGATCAACCCAATGAGCCACCCAGGCAGCCCGTCCCACCCGCACTCTCCCAACTGTTAAAGCAAAGCACAAACCAACCTTGGGGGTGGGGTGGGGGTTAAGGTGTGGGAGGTTTAGGTAAGAAACAGGACTTTGGGTAAAGGTTGAAAATGGGCAAAGGACAGAAAGAATAGATCAGAACCAGCAAAGTGGGGAAAAAGTCTATGTTTGAGGAACATGGAAGAAACTAATCTGACTCAAACTAAGGGTTTACTCAAAGAGGGTTGAAGGGATATTGGGAAACTTGGGGGAAGAGAGAGGTCTCTGGAGATAACATTGTCCCCTCAGAGTTGGCCTCATGGCCCTCTTCTCCCCAAGGACTGCTTATTGGCAGAGAAGTCAGGAGGAAGCCATCTTTTTAGCACCTCTTGGTTTTGCAGTTGGAAGCCTGAGAGCAAAACACAAGGAAATTAAAAGAAATGTTTTGCACATTTGTATAGAAGGGGCCACTGTTTTGGAATAGAAACATCCGTTATAATAAGTCTGCACACAGAAACAGATGGAAGAAGATAAGTATCAGGCTCTTGCCTCCAATTCTGTCAGCCAAGAGAAAAGGAAATTTGTGCTGTTAGTTATGGAAGCTTCCTCAAATTCAGGCCAGCGCTGAGTTTCTGCAACTGAGTTACTTCCCCTTTAATCAGAGACCCTCCATTTCCTAGGATGCAAATATTTTGGAAGAGAAAACCCTTTTAAAGGAAAAGAAAGGGAACTATCCTTCTTACTGAAAGGCTCTGCCAAGCTTATTTGCGTTTAAATGCTCATGTTCATAAAAACCTTGAGGCAGGGATTATTAAGGGCTCTGTTTTTATAAGAAGCAGGCTCAACACTGAAGTGACTTATCTCATATCATACAACTTTATAAGGGTCTGGCTCAGAGCTGCTGAAGGTCTGGATCCACATACAGCACTTAGACAATACAACCTTTCAGGCTGTGGGCTCAGTCTTTCCAAGTAGAAAGATGCAGTAGCAAGAATAAAGAGAAAGGACATAAATCTGTAAATAAAGCTACAAGTTAGACCAGATCAGCAAAGTCCATGACCAAAATCAAGTCTGAGGTCAACTCAGCATATGTGGAAAGTACCAGGTCCAGAAGAGGCCTGGGGGCCCTAACTTTGTCATTCAGCCTCATGGCGGTTACTACAGTGTCCTAATAGACCTGTCCCATGGGAAGGCTGCATTTCTTGCAAACTAAAAGCTATGAGGGATGGCTTGTCTCAGAACACCTTATGGTACCTTTAAGCCCCGGGTCTCTGGGGTCCCTACCCATAATCCAAACCATATCTGTGTGTGAGTGTGTGTGTGTGTGTGTGTGTGTGTGTGTGCATGCACGCACACGTATGTGTGTTGAGGGATTAGAAAGACCTGATGAGTCCAAGGACAGCAAAAATTATTTTGTACAATGCTGGTAACTAATGAGAGTGGATGGATCTAACTACATCCTTTTGTACAATGTCATGCTCCACATTCAGGATGGTATTGAAGAAATACCGAGGTTGGTGGCATGGGTGAGTTAATGATGACAAAGATAAGCACAAAAGAAGACACTTATTAATCCTTAGGACTATTGAATAGCATGAGGCCTGTGGGGTTTGTTGCTCATGCCTGTATTACAACATCAAGTGGTAATGGCTGGGGGTCTATGAATCATTTGGGTCATAAGGACAAAAGCACACCCTGGATACTGCAGAATGTTCTTTGGGATCTTTTGGGATAGAGTCTAGTTCCCACAGGATTATGGCACAGTCAGGCCACCCCGGACTGCCCTAGACTCTCCTTCTACTCACCATCCACTTTCTGATTAGGTTCAGTGTAGCTCTCTCAGCACTCGGCTGGATCACATCTTCCAGTCATACTAAATTGAAATCATCTGTTGACTTGCCCAGCTGCCCCACCAAACTGCACTGTCCCAGAAGGCTGGGACCTTCAAGGCTAGACACATATGTTGTCTAGCAAGTTACCTGTCACCCAACTGTGTTTATTGAACAAGTGAACGAGTGACTTTTTGATTGAATTAACAAAGGGTTTGTTTGCTTATTTGTTTTCTGTTTTGTTTTTTTAAGGAGAACATCAGGGGTGTCATCGCATGGGAGGTGTTCTAGCTAATAGAATCCCAAGGTTGTGGACAGCTGCAAAGAACAGACATTTTGGGTGCATTCTGGGCCAAACTCATGCTTTGAGGAGCCTTCTTTGTCCACCAGGGCCCTTCCCTCCACCCCTAGAAAACACAGAAGGAATCAAAGATGACACTGACTCATTCTGGAATGTGAGGTTTGTGGGGAGGCTGATCAGGGACTTGCAGTTGGTGAGGTTACCAGCTGGGGCTCTTTCTATCTCCCTTTGCTTCCCATGGATTCTGCCCAGGGGCTGCCCTTCCCGATCTCATCTTGCCCTCTCTGGTCATGACCGATGATCACACAGCCTCCCTCCTTCTTCCTTCTTGAAGGCCTGGGGAAGAGTCTGTTCGTGGCTTTCTTCCACTCTGCCACCTCCTCCGAGGGCCTTAGTCAGCAGCGTGGGTGTTGGTCATCTTCTCATCTACCACCTAGCCCAGGACAAAGTCTGTGAAGTGAAACTCATCAGTTAACACAGGGGCTACTGCTGTGGATGGAGTATTTTCTTTCCTTCACAGCTCTTTCTCTTTAACCTCTGGCCTTTGGCCTTCTCCACCTGTCTTGCCATAGACCTCTCAACGTGTGTCTCTGTTTCCCTTTCTGCTCCCTGAGAGTTCTAAGCAATGAAGAATTCTTTGGTGGATTCCTAGGGGAATGGCTGTGACTCCTGTCTTCCGTTCTGACAAGAGGGACGCAAGAACCTTCTTCCCCTCATTAGTTAGGTGACTCCAGGGACTCCTAAATGTTTCTGAGCCTCAACATACTCATTCATCAAATGGGATTGCAAAGGCTGACTGTACAGTGGGCTGATTGTGAAGAATAAATAATGGATAAAGTAGAATGAAAGGTCTGGGAAACTGTACCTCATGGCAAGCAGGTCGTGACAGTGTGCTTGCTATTTACAGGTCCAGGAGAGAAGAGGCAGGGAGGGCTGAGATACACACACATCTGTTTTCTACCACTCACCACTACCTTCAACTCTTCTCCCTCATCTCCCTCTCTTCTCCTTCCATTTGTTTATTCCTTTCCATTTGTAGCCATCCACAGGTATTCTGGGAGGGCTGACCTTGCATATTCTGCCCTGGGTGTGCTGTACTAGCCTCTTCTCTTCCACAGGCCAGACCTGCCTGCAGTGCCCAGTGAGATCCAGAGACCTGGAGCAGCCTCCCATCCCAACCTCACTTCCCCCACACATTGCAATGACCCTGAGGACATTGTCACTCCGGAGGTAGAAGCCAACCAGAGGCAGTGCAATGAACTACTGACCTCCGAATTCTTCTAGCTGCAGTAATGTGATGGCTCCAGTTTGTTTTTCCTAAACAATCTGCTGATCCTTAATTTTCTCGCCTTCCTTTGTGGCTTACAGAGGAGTCTCCTGACCTGCACCCAGCAGAGACTGAGGGAATGACCATAGGCTCCATCCAGTTGTGCCCTCTAGGTCCTTTGCTTTGTCCAGCCATGGCTCCATGGCAGAGTGGATTTGGGACCGTTTTTGGAGGTGGATTCTGATCCATCAGGGGAAACTAATATCATTAGGTGATGGCATTGGAGGGAAGCAGGTGGGGGAACAAATCCCTCCTATGAGCCAAGCTAGCCTTCAATCATGTTATTTCTCTTTCCCAGTCTGATCTAGCTTTTCAGAATACCTGACTACTTCCAGTTACTCGCAGAGGCCCCACACTGGGGAACACACCATTCAGTCTTGTCCTTCAAGGACATTCAAGGTAGGACAGGATTTTGTCTACAACCTTCCTGTCCTCACTTTTCCACCAATGAAAGAGTGACCTATGGCTGGAGATATATCCAAGATATTCTGAAGCCAAATGCTAGGCAGCTTTTTCCTGAAAGCCAAGCCTCCCTTCCATCTTAGACCACAAAGGCTAGGAGCTAGGGTAAGGGGAAAAAAACTCTTCAGTAGGGAAACCCCTGGCTTGTGGCTCCTAAGAGTCCAACAGTATGTCTTTATGCTGGACATCTTTTTTTCCTGTTTGGCGTATTTCCAATTCCTCAAGGTATTTTCTTCAAATAAATTGTGAGAAAAAAATCACTTTGCAAATTTTAACAACTAAATATTGAATCCTTAGTGTGTTTGAAAGCAAATGTTTTAAATCAAGGCTTTGAGTGGATAATGGTTTATAGACTCACCTTTTCCCCACTTGCCTTCCACAAAACCATCTTCAATTTCCTATGAAGAGCTGGGAAAGTAAACATCAGCATATTCATTTAATTTCCCTTTGGCTCACCAGACCTTGTTTCTAGAAATATCTTTGATTCCCTCTGACAACTCTACTATCTTTCTATTTCCCTAATCTGACATCATCCCTGAATGTTCCCTCTTAGCCCTCTTGGCTTACATCATTACATTTTTCAACTTGTCTCTACTGGTATCTTAACTCTTCTTCTGATAGTTTTCTGAATGTTTATGTGTTAGGATGATGAGGATGATAATGATGGTGAGGGGGTGGAGTGGGGGTGGAGAGAGAGAGAAGAGAGGGGGGCAGAAGGAAGAGAGAGAGAGACAGAGGGAACTTGTTTTGTCCTTTCAACCTAGGGATACATGTGGCCCCTTTCACTCATTTGGCATACTCACTACTGCATAAATTTACATGAGTCATAAGTAAATCTATGAGTTGCTATGTTTTGGACATTTATGCAGCCTCCAGATTCTTCCTTAAGATCTTCCTTCTCCTTTTCCTTTTATATTTTCATAAAGTAGAGGTTTCTCACATTTCTGGTGAGAGAAGTCCTATCGTTAGGTTAGTTCTGGACATCCACTCTTCTGTCAAATATTCATCTGTGAGTTGAAGGATTGCATGTGATGGTCTCTGAGGTCCCCTGTATGAGACTTTGAAAGACTAAATGAGATTGTAGTTCATTAACAGAGTAGTGAAAGGGAAGATCAAAGAGAAATTAAGCTCTAACAGACATTCATGATAGAGTCATAGATGGTTTAGGAGAGGAAACATCAGAGCATAGAGAAAGAGGGTTACACTCTTAGGCAAGGCATTAAAATATGTCTTAAGATACTTCTGTCTCTCCTTTTCTCAATGACCTTGAATGTGTCCTTGGCATCTAATATGGTATGTCCTGTGCTCTTTAATGTATATTGCACGGTGGGAGCAGCTATAACACCAGCACTGGGGGTTAGCATATGTCTTGAAAACAGCCCTTGTTTTTGGTCATGGCATTAATTCCACTGGAATTTGGCTTCAATAGCTTTTGAGGATCTAGTGTCTCTGAGGTTAAAGAAGTATTTGGTAAGAGGCAGGGTGCTGACTTTGCAATATTGGCAGATGAAGAGGAAAAAATACACTCTTCTCTGCTAATAACAGCCTTCCTTCCCTCATTAAAAGAAGACTACAGAACTCCAAAACAAGATTCTAGAAACGCTATGCTTTCCTTCAGGCTTACCCATTGATCTGGAAACCTCTGATATTCATGTTGGATCATCTGATGTAAATTTGTGATTAAAAGGGCAAAATTTACCTTTTTTATACTAGGTCATCAGCTAACCATCTTCCCCTTCACCCTCCTTCTCCTTGTCATCACACACGGGATAGAATAGGTGCCACAGCTTGTATTACTGGGAGCATTTGTATCCAGGTTTGTATCCTAGATATGAACCAACATACCACACTAACAGTGGCTTTCAGGTGTCACTTAAATTGTCACGTAAAAATATGAAAATTGAAAACTTTTTTAAAAAGATTTTATTTATTTATTTGACAGAGATCACAAGCAAGCAGGGAGAGAGAGAGAGGGGAGGAAGCAGGCTCCCGGCTGAGCAGAGTCTGACTCGGGGCTAGATTCCAGGACCCTGTGATCATGACCCGAGCTGAAGGCAGACTCTTTAACCCACTGAGCCACCCAGGCACCCCTGAAAATTGAAAATATAACCACATTTGGAATACAGTAAATATCAAACAATCTTTTAGTCATGTCTGTGCCTCAGCAGTGACTAGTACAGAATTTTGTAGGAAGCAGTCACTCAGGAAATCATGTGTTAGTTTTAATGATCATGATCATGATGAAAAGAAATGATTTAAAATGTAAAATGTTTTTCAAATGGCTTCTATATATTGATGGTTATGTAAAGGTAGCTGTATATGACCTTAGAACCACGTTAAGGAAATAAAACTTTTCAGTGCCAGAGTATGGACTTGCTTATGGTGAGCAGAGACTGTGTTTTATTCATTTTTGCATTTCTAGCCCTTATTCTAGGACCTGGCAAGAGATAAGTGCTTCACATTATTGTTACACACTTACTTTGTGCACAAAGAACTTACTAAGCATCCATCGTGGAACAACAAGGCTGCCATATATGTCACTGGAAAGACTGCATCATTCAGTGTAAGGAGAGGCTATTAACATTCAGTGCATTGGGAAGAGTGTTCCCGTAATTAGTATCTAACTATATTGTAGTATCCATGAGAAACAGTCAAGACATGAGTCAAGTTCCTACTCTTTTGGAACCTGTAATTTTAAAAAAAGGCAAATGATAAACTCATTAACAAATAAATAGGGGCGCTTGGGTGGCTTAGTGGGTTAAAGCCTCTGCCTTCATGATCCCAGGGTCCTGGGATAGAGCCTTGCATTGGGCTTCCTGCTCAGTGGGGATCCTGTTTCCTCCTCTCTCTCTCTGCCTGCCTCTCTGCCTACTTGTGATCTGTCTGTCAAATTAATAAATAAAATCTTAAAAAACAAACAAATAAAGAAATCATATAAATTCAAATAATGAGAAGTGCTCCAAGAAAGAAAACGGGATGATGGCATCATCAATAACAATGGATGCCGGGGAGGGGGAGGGGCAGACTATGTATCTACTAGAGTCTGAAAAGACCTCTCTTGCAGAGGGAAACTTGGAGTTGAGACAGATCAATAGGCAGAGGCAGGCATACATTAGCTGTTTCATCCACACAACAAGATATAGATAGATAGATAGATATATCTATCTATCTATCTATCTATAACAACAAGATATAGATATATCTATCTATCTATCTATATCTTGTTGTGAAAAGACTGTATAGAAAAAGACCAGACCCAGAAAGATTTTTGCTTTAAGTTATACAAAGTAGTAAGTGGGCCCACAAGAGTTTGTCACTGGGAGAAGAAAAAGTGAGTGGGACAAGGATCTTATGCATCTATAAGTCATTTTTAAAATTATTTATTTATTTGATAGATCACAAGAAGACAGAGAGGCAGGCAGAGAGAGAGGAGGAAGCAGGCTCCCCCACTGAACAGGAAGCCCGATGTGAGGCTCTATCCCAGGACCCTGGGATCATGAGCCGAAGGCAGAGGCTTTAACCCACTGAGCCACCCAGGTGCCCCTCTATAGTCATTTTTATGAGCATATTTCTAGATACATGGTACTGGTCTACACACTGGGTGATTTGATACATTTTTGTGACATTCATAGGGTGAAATTCTTAGCTATATTTTTTAAGATTTTATTTATTTATTTGACAGACAGAGATCACGAGTAGGCAGAGAAAGGGGGAAGTAGGCTCGATCTCAGGACCCTGAGATCATGACCTGAGCCAAAGGCAGTGGCTTAACCCACTGAGCCACCCAGGTGCCCCAGTAGCCCAACTTTTTAAATAAGTTTCCCATTTATTGGCCAAATGTAGCTCTGTTATGAGTCTTGCCTTGGAAATAAAGATCTTATCTCCATCAAGATTTTTGTCCTAGAAGAGAGTTTAGTGTTGGCTGAGGTCATGACATTTGCTTTTTTAATGGCCCTCACTCAGAACTTTCTACCATAAGAGCCAGTCCCATTTTTTCATGCTCCTTAGTAAATACCTTATTACTAATAGTACAAATGATAATGATCTGACTTTTTCATGTTCAAGTGATCTTGCAGCAGAGAAAGTGTCAGTCATGTACATTTTCTTCATTTATCTTTTTCACAAAGATAATGGAGGTTTTAATTCTCATTTTCAGGATAGCAGAAGGAAGTTCAGAGATGTAAAACGGTGGAGTTAGGGTAGCACAGCTAGAATGGGGGGAACATGGCGTCAGACAAAAGGCTACCCATTCTGAGTCCAGCCCCCTACCCCCATACATACTCATGTTGAAAGAGCTTGGCCCAGGCTGGATTTTAAACAGACCTTATTACATTAATATCTTTAAGTATCTTAATTAGGTCTTTCAGGAAGGAAAAGAAATTATTTGGTCACCGAAAACAGCCTGAGGATTCCAACTCAGAAGACAGAGTCTGTTTCAGATCACTCGATAGGGTGGTGGCTCCGCTTGGCCAGGAAACTTTAACATCAACGATGAACCATGTGTGGCAGGGGATGCTTGGACACAGCCCCTGGCCTATGAGGAAATGTGACTGTTCATGGTATGTGCACCCAACACCTACAGCAAACACTCCCACGGCCACCAGTGTTGGATTCAATTAAACATTAAATTCATCATCTTTAGCAAGGAAAGAGAACAGCAAACAGTTGCTCTCTCATGGCTAAACACCCCTCGGATTTGCTGGCCTTTGATTTATTGGAAGAAACCTGCTGGGAAGAACATACTGTGTAGCTGATTAATGTCAGCTTCTGTCATCAGTTTCCACTTAGATTCTTGGCCAGCCCTGACATCTCCTCCCTTAAGGATCCAGAAGAATTTGAGGGCTGATCCAAGAGCTTTACTGGCATGGGATTTGCAGAATGTGGTGTTTGCAAAATAAGGAAGATGAATGGAAGTGGAATCCCATGTTCTCCACTGGACTTGTTTCTTTAATTCATTTCTCCAGAGGCTCCGCTCCATGCCAGGACCACACTAGCAAGGGGACTGAGGAAAGTGTGTTCCCAGGCCCCAGTACAGATGTCTTGCATTTCCTGTGCTGCTTTATGTGCTGGCTTCTTGGAGCTTGTCAAACTGGGAAGGGGTCCGAGGAGGAATGTAGTACACATTCACCATCAGAACCTTCGCCGGGACCCTTAGACAAAGCCTGTGGAACATGAGCCCATGAGGAGCAGGCCCCATCCACTGAGCAGCTAAGGCCGAGGGAAGACGCACTGGTCCACTGTTCCTGGGGCCAGGCCCACAAGCCTGACGTTTCCCAGGGTCATGCGGCACCATCTCGCTTCCCCTAAGGACAAACCATGGTGCAATGGCATTATATTTAAAGCAAGCTTATGTTGCCTAATTGAATTTAAATTTTAAAAAACTTAAAAAAATAAATAAAGCAACCAGAATTTCCTATATGTGTTCTCAGTTTTCTGTTGGAGGGAGTGCCCATTATTTGATTTTTTAAAAATAATTTTACCTTTTTCCCTTTCCTCTAGTCTGCAAAGGATCTAGAAAGATGTGGTAATTTTGACAAGACTCTAAACCCTCTCCTTCCTGAACTCATCGCTGCATTCAGGAAGAAAGAAAGAAAGAGAAAGAGAAAGGAAGGGACGAAGGGAGGAAGGGAAGGGTGAGGGAGGGAAACAATTTCAATTGAGAAAGAAAAATCCGTTCTGATCATCTGCTCATATGTGATAAATCATCACAAAACCTGGTGGCGTAAAATCATTCATTTTATTATATCTCACAGTTCTTAAGAGTCAGAAATTTGGGAGAAGATGGGCTAGACAGTTCTGGCATGAGGTATCACCTGTAGTTGTCATCAAGAGATAAAAAAGCTGAAGAAAATCCAGTGGGGGCTTGCCAGGGGCATCCCTCTCCCCCTCCCTTTATCTCTCCCTCTCCCTCATCATATGGTCTCAAGGACTTTCAATGTGGTCTTTCCACCTGAGATAATTTGGGGCTCATAGCATGAGAGTCTCCGGGAAGTCAAAGTGATTACATGGTGACTGAAGGCTGTGTATTTGGGTGGGTGCGAGTGCTGTGCTCTTTTTACTATACTTGTGTTTGAAGATGCACAGAGGCCTTCAAGATTATTTTTAATGGCGTAGAATTACTTCCTTATCCTTTTACTAACCAGTCATAAAGATCTGGTAGGAAGTTGGGCCAAATTACTTCTATGTTCCTCTTCAAATCTATTTGTCTACTGTTGTTGATTTTAACTTTTCTGACAGGTGTGAAGTAATATCTCATTGTAGTTTTAATTTGCATTTCCCTGCTGTTAAATGACATTGAGCATCTTCTTATGTGCCTGTTGGCCATCTGTATGTCTTCTTTGGAAAAACGTCTATTCATGTCTTCTGCTTATTTTTTAAATGGATTATTCATTTTTTGAATGTTGAGTTTTGTAAGTTCTTTATAGATTTTGGATACTAGCTCTTTATCATTTGTGAATATCTTCTCCCATTCGGCAGGTTGCCTTTTAGTTTTATTGATTGTTTCCTTCATTGTGCAAAAGCTTTTGTTTTTGATATGGTTCCAATAGTTTATTTTTGCTTTTGTTTCCTTTGCTTCAAGAGTCATTGCTAGAAAGAAGCTACCAGAGAGCAAATGTCAAAGAAGTCATCGCCTGTGCCCTTTTCTAGGATTTTCATGGTTTCAGATCTCACATTGAGGTCTTTCATCCATTTTGAATTTATTTTTGTGTATGATGTAAGAAGGGGGTTCAGTTTCATTCTTTTGCATGTATCTGTTTATCCCAACACCATTTGTTGAAGAGACATTCTTTTTCCCATTGGATATTTTCTCCTGCTTTGTCAAAGATTAATTGACCATATAATTCATTTGGGGGTGGGTTCATTTCTGGGTTTTCTATTCTGTTGTATTGATCTATGTGTCTATTTTTGTGCCAGTACCATACTTTTTTGATTACTACAGCTTTGTAGTATAACTTGAAGTTTAGAATTGTGATCCCTCTGGTTTTACTTTTCTTTTTCAAAGTTGCTCTGGTTATTTGGGGTCTCTTAGTTCCATACATATTTTAGGATTTTTTTTCTAGCTTTGTGAAAAATGCTATTGGTATTTGGATGGGGATTGCAGTAAATGTTTAGATTGCTTTGGATAGTATAGACATTTTAACAATATTTATTCTTCCAATCCATGAGCATGGAAATTCTTTCCATTTCTTTCTGTCATATTCAATTTCTTTCATTGGTGTTTTACACTTTTCAGAGTACAGAGTGGTTAAAATCAACAACATAAGAAACAACAGGTATTGGCAAGGATGTGAAAAGGGGAACCCTCTTGCATTATGGGTGGGAATGCAAACTGGGTGAAGTCACTCAGGAAAACTGCATAGAGTTTCCTCAAAAAGGTAAAAATAGAAATAAACTATGATCCAGTAATTGCACTAGTAGGTATTTACCCAAAGAATAAAAAAATATTAATTCACAAAGATACATGCTCCCTGATATTTAGAGTAGTATTATCTACAATACCTAAACTATGGAAAAAACTCAAGTGTCCATTGACTGACGAATGGATAAAGGTGTGAGATATACACAAATGATGGAATATTACTAAGCCATAAAAAAGAATGATATCTTGCCCTTGCAATGACATGGATGGAGCTAGAGTGTATTATGCTACATGAAATAAGTCATTCAGAGAAAGACACCATATGATTTCACTCATATGCAGAATTTAAGAAACAAAACAAATGAATGAAGAGGGGGGAAAAGGGAAAGAGGCAAACCAAGAAACAGACTCTTAACTATAGAGAAAAGCTGATGGTTACCAAAGGGGAAGGTTGGGGGTGTGAATTAAATAGGTGATGGGGATTAAGGAGTGCACTTGTTGTTGTGATGAGTACCGGCTGTTGTATGGAAGTGTTGAATCACTATATTGTACATCTGAAACTAATATTACACTGTATGTAAACTAACTGGAATTTAAATAAAACTGAAAATAAAAAAGCAACTACTTGTCTGGAATCCTATGGGGTATTGTTAGTAGGTGCCCCATTCTTAAAAGTAAGGCAATAGTAGCTTTACTAATCCTTACTGAAGTGTCAGGTACTATTCTCCATACTTTTCATGCATTGAATAATTTAGCTATTGCAAATATGCTAGAGATTGGCACTATTTTTTTTCTTTTGTAGATGAGAAAAAAAAGGAAGTGCAGAACATTTGAGCAACTTGGGAAAACCAATATAGCTAGTAAGAGAATTTAAACCCAGGTGATCTGATTTTAGAGGTCATCTGCTTAAACCTTATACTAACTTGTCTGCCCCAAAGAAATCAGTCAGTTGGCTTCACTTATAAGTCACAAAGAATTTTTGGCATGCTTGTACTTTACTTGCACAAGGGATAAGACCCCTGAGACAACCATCTGGCATTCTAACTAAAGAAACAAGCAGTGTGTGACAGATCCTAATGAGGACCCAGGCAAAGGCTATAGGAGTCTTAATAAGAGTAGAGAACTGGGCGTGAGCTGGGTGTGGCGAAGGACTTCCCTTTGGAGGAAGGAATGTGAATGGGTTGTTAAGAATAGATAGAAGTTAGAGCACAAGAAAGATGGATTTGACACTTTATATGGTAGAAGGAATTTTCTTTGCCACATAGCTGGTCATATTGCCAGTTCCAGGCTTAAATAAAGGGTTCCTCTTCTAACATGATTGCATTGGGTTTCTTTAGGTCCTGACCATTAGACTGTCACCTTAAGGGAGAAAAGAAGACAGGGCTTCTTCTTAAGGATGCATCAGGAATGAGAAACCTCTGACACCTAAAATATCCAGTCTCTTTCTGGACTCCTCCAACCCCACAGAACTCTAGAGATCAGACGAGATCTGGTTTCCACTGGAGACAGTGTTTGTAGAGTAACAACCTCAAAAATAAATTAATTTCCACTAATTCTCTGTCTTCACCTTCACCTGCCAGGAACTGAAGACCTTCTTTTCCCAGCCAGGAATAAGAAAATGGAGAAAGACTCCATTGCCCTCAGACCCACCTTGTGGTCCAGTTGATGCTAGGTGCACCTTGAGCTTTAGGAGGCAAGGATCATGCCCACCTTCTTCACTGATGTGTCCCCAGTAAGTGACATGTGATCTGTGTTCAGTAAATATGTGCTAAAGAAATGAATGAGTATGGGGCGCCTGAGTGGCTCAGTGGGATAAAGCCTCTGCCTTCAGCTCAGGTCATGATCCCAGTGTCCTGGGATCTAGCCCCGCATCAGGCTCTCTGCTCAGCAGGTAGCCTGCTTCCCTTCCTCTCTCTCCGCCTGCCTCTCTGGCTACTTGTGATCTCTGCCTGTCAAATAAATAAGCAAAATCTTAAAAAAAAAAAAAAAAAAAAAAAAAGAAAGAAAGAAAAGAAAAGAAAGGAATGAGTAAAGTAGTTGATGACTAAATGAACAAATAGGGATTTATTTGCATCTATTTTCATCAGAGATATTGGCTATAGTTTTCTTCTTTGTAGTGTCTTTGACTGGTTTTGGTATTAGGGTAATGCTGGCCTCATAGAATGAGTTTGGTGGCTTTCTTTCCTTTTATTATTATTTTTTTTTTTTTGGATTGGTTTGAGAAGAATAGACATCTCTTCTTTAAATATTTGGTAGAATCTTCTTGTGAAGTTATCTGGTCCTGGACTTTTGTTTCTTGGGAGTTTTTTGATTACTGACTCAATTTCATTGGTAGCAATCTATTTCAGTGTCTCCACCCATAGATGAATGGATAAAGAAGAGGTGATACATATACACATATATATGATCAAATATTACTCAGTCATAAAAATGAATGTGTTCTTGCCATTTGCAAAAACATGGATAGACCTAGCGGATACAATGCTAAATGAAATAAGATGGAAAGAGAGGAACAAATACCATATGGTTTCACTTATTTGTGGAATTGTAAGAAACAAAATGAACAAAAAAATAGACAAACAAATAGAACAGACTTGTAGAACAAACTGGTGATTATCAAAGGAAAGGTGGGTGGGGGGGGTGGCTGAAATAAATAAAGAGGATTGAGAGTACATTTATTGTGATGAGCACTGAGTAATGACAAAACAAAAGAAAAGAAGAAAGAGAAAAGAAGAGGAAAGAAGAGGAGAGGAGAAGAGAGGAAAGGAAATGAAAGGAAAAGAAAGGAAAAAGAAAAAAAGAAAAGAGAAGAGAAGAAAAGGAAAGGAAAGGAAAGAAGAGAAAAAGAAAACAAGACAAGTCAATTTGTTTGGGTGGTTTTGGAAAACAACAGGATTCCGGAACATTGGAATGGATATTAGATTGTCCCTCCCTGCTACCTAAAAGGGCAGGTAGTCTTAGGTGACAGTCCTCTGTCTATCTATAGACCTGGCTTTCTCCTGGGTGACAGAAGTCATACTCGAGTCTAGAAGCATTGAAAAAGTGTGTTGGAACACTTAAAAGACCAACCAATGTAAAATTGACCATACTTAATTCTGAAACCTTTTTCCAGGTGCTTATAACTCAGGTTTAATCTATTTGGGGGTAAACTGAACTCTAGAATGACCACAAATAAACAGCTCTGGATGCTTCTATTTAAAGCATTCTTCTGTGGTACCAAAATCAACTCAATATGATGTTATCTCTCCTAGCAGGTGGCTCAGTCTGAGTGACCTAATAAACAGAAAGCTCATTATCCTTGTGATAAACTGCTCCCTTGCTGTATAATAACATTTGTTATAAGAAAGGATTTCCCCAAAAGGAAACAAGCTGTGATCTCCTGGTGTGAAACATTAAAGCAAACTTTAGCCATCTCAAAATAACTCTTCCAAGTGAATTAAGATTCTGGATGAAAAAGCTGGTTTGCCCCAACTACCTATAAATGATAATTTTTTGGTGAGTTGGGTTTGCATATGGTCTGGATATTAGATTTGCTGACTTTACTGAAAAAAAAAAGGCGGGGGTAAATAATTTACTGGAAAATATATGTTTCCAAAACAGAGTGTATGGTGTATAGAAAGCAAGATCTTGTTTTTACAAATATAAATACTGTTAATATAATAATAAATTATAATATAAAGCATACCTGGTAACAGATATGTTATATGTATAACAATTTATATATATTAATACTTATGTAATATACATATATACATATGACTCTGGAAGCCTACCAGGGCCCCAGTGAAATGGACAGTCACAGATCATTTCCTCTTTAGATTTTAAAGTCAGGACAGGTATCAAAAGCAAATACTGAGAAAAACCTCTCTTATAAAAGAAAAGTGTTTAGTTTTTAAAAAGTCCTGGTTGGGATTATAATTTTCTATTTCCCAGCATATAGGCACTGTGCTAGAAGCTATAGACTGAGAGACACCTAAGGCTTTGAGGGGCCCCAAGCTAATGGGGAAGAAAACCTTGTACTTGATAGACCATAAAACCAGTGAGAATTTAGAGGACCAGAGACAGATTTGGCTGGATATTCTATTTGGTTACTAAGTGTTGAACTGAATGGAATGCACGAAGGCTTACAGATGACCTTCTCATGTCATCATGGCTTCCATGTTATGACCATGGCAGCAGGCTCTGTGCTGAGTGGTTTGCCTATGTGACCTTATTTAATTTTTTACAAACATCCTTGCAAAGTAGCTTCATAATCCCTGTCTAAAGTTGAGAATCAGGTGGCTCAGAGAAGTAGAGCAACCTGTTTCTGGTTACACAGAGAGAAACATTTCCCAGTCACTTCACTTCTTGCTGGCCTGTTGTCTCCAGGTCCTTTATCCTCATCCATCCTGGCTCTTCCCCCCACACCCCGGAGGCCAAAAGATTGCCCAATGATTCTGTCTTGGGAAGGACACTGGGGTTTAATTCTGTCTCACCCCTGATAACTCTGGGCCCTACTACTCTAGTAAGACTTAGAAAAGATGAGCCTAGCTGGGGTATGGGCCAGTCCAATAGTTTTACTATCCTTGGTTTCACATTTGGTATTGTTTTCTCAGAAGAAAATCAGGAAAACCGACTCAGAGCCACAGAACTGAAATGAAGGCAGGATGCCCCATGTTCACTGTACCAGCTTCTTGACCAAGGTGCCTACCACCATGGCCATTTTTACTCAATATAGAAACATGGAAGGCAGATGATAAGGTGGCTTGTGGCTGGCCCAGGAGGGTGGTATCTCCTAGAACAACTTACCAAAAAATAACAGACCGGGGTCTCCATCCCACTTCCACCTCAGCCACACCTGAGGCCTGGGAAGACGATGAGAGACAACATCTCTGACTTCAAGGACCTCACTTGCTAAAGAGATGCAGATAGTACTGGAGGTATGAACAGTAAGTCCCCTAAGCAAACCAGGCCTTTGCTTGTGCATTCTCTGAGGGCTCATGCATTCACCATAGTCCCAGCCCATCCCTACCACCTCTCCTTTGTACACCACCACTCACCCTCCAGGGCCAGCTTCAAGTCTGCCTCTTACAAAGGGGTGCCAGAGCCCCACAGAGTGTCTAAATAGGCACCCCTGCCTCCTAGACCCTCCCAAGACAGGAGGGAGACACAGTCCAGGGCTGTAGACCCGTGACCCCATGTTGCCTCATGGACTCATGGAGTGTGCAGGCTGGGCCATTCAGGAGCCCCCAGCAAGAGCTGGTTCCCTGAACCATGAGGAAATGGGCAAGCAGGAAAGGTGTCCAAGTCAGGAGCAGTGGTGGGAAGATGGGCTGGAGGCACTGGATGTTGAGACAAGCATGGGGCTCTGTCCCCTACCCTTAAAGCTGCTGGCCAGCCAGAAGAAGTGAGAACAGAGAGCAGAAGGCGATATGACCTGACAGTGGGGCAAACTCTAGGGACGAGCTCAGTTTCTGTTACTATTTAGTGGTCTTCCTTGTTGGCACTGGGAGAACATTTTGTTCAGGTCTACTTAAGTTTCTGTTAAAAGCCATGTGGAATGCCTTAAATGTTTTTTAAGTCACCAAGTAGAAGGAGACTAGGCAGAGGCAGAATTGGAGTATAGTGGCCCCAGCTTTCTCTCTGAGGCTGTCTTGAAGCAGCAGATGAGGCAGCAAGTAGTTCTCAAAGGATATGACCCAGAAGGGTCCAGAGGCCTGCCTGCCAGGCCTCTATGTTAACCCTTTGTCCTGCTGCTCATCAGTCATTGTGCCTCAGTTTCCCTCAATTTTGGGATGGAATGTGGAATTGAGTTAGATCTATTGTAAATCCTGAAACATCCTTCTAAACTGGAATGGAGACTCTGAAGAGTAATGAATAAGTTTTTTTGGTATCAACCTCCAAATGGCCGATTTTCTCATTAAAAGCAGAGAATGGATAATTTTAAAGAGATTATTTCCCCCAAAGATAGTAATCTTCAATTTAATATTATGATATCATTTCTTGAAGTCAGTGGTTAGAACAGCTGCTCAGAGAAATTATTCATTTCCTGCAGTGAGCCGTGATCAGGAACTCACTGGCTGGAATGTCATTATTTTTTAAGATGTGCATTATGCACAGAAATATTGCCTAGAAACTCAAATGCATTGCAAGTGATAGTGCTTAACTGTGGGCCACGCTGAAGAGGAGTGATTTAGTGGAGTTAGATTTTATTGTGTTGCAGAAACACATGGAGATTGATCAGAGGTTAGGCTGAAGCACGCAGGGTAACATGCACATAGTGGTTTAGGTTAAGTAGTAGCTTGGTCACTTCCTTGGCTGACTCTATTAAATCTGAAAAGTAATAGTGGCTAGCTTTGGGGTCATTGGGTGTCTGCATCCTACTCATCTACTTCAAGGGAGGCCTTCTGTGTTTTCTTTCAATGAGGCAGGCTGTCTCAGCCTGGGCACTTGGTATTTCGAGCCAGATAATTCTTTGTTGTGGAGACCTATGCATTGTCAGATGGTTAATGGCATCTCTGAGCTCCACCCACCAGATGACAGAATATGCTCCAGTTATGACAACTAAAAATGTCTTCCTACCTTCCTTGCCAAATATGCTCTGGAGGTTGGGGGCTGGAGCAAAATGACCCCCAGTCAAGAACCACTGCAGGAAAGGAGATCTGTATCTGTTTAACTGGAGGTCCTTCCAGAGGACAGGTTTGAGCCCAACAGCCTCCCACCTATTTCCTAGCGCCAGCATCCCAAAGTTCATCAAAAATAAATGTATTTCATTGTTTATTCAGTTTAGTTACAAGCTGATTTCCAAATGAAAAATTGTTCCACACTTTTCCTTTTTGCAATTTACCATGAGTAATGGACAATTTTTAAACTTCCTCATAACTTACGAGAACAACAAAATGTACACAATTTCATTCTTACGGGGTGACTAGTTGGCTCTAACAGGATAATGTTTAACAATTTGCTGAAAAGTGTGCTATTAAGCAGTGAAATAAATACCAGTGCAAATTACTTTTGATGTCACTATAAAATAACCATTTTAGCCATTTTCTTGGATATCCTCACCCTCATATTCAATTTTTCCATCTCCTTCAGCTCCACAGAGGCCCCACTAAGCCTAAGATACTATGTTCAGATGAAAAACATTCTCTCAATAGAGATGCTAGGTCTATCCTCACCATGGCCCTAACCATTACTCTATATTGCCTCCCATTCAGCTCCAAATGAGTCAGCTGTCTATCAGCTTCATATTGAGACAGACCTGGTCTCTAAGGGCAATTCCGTCATTCACAGGTTGTGTGGTTTTTTGATAAGATACTTAAACTTCCTGGGTCCAGTTTCCCCCTACCTTAAGTGCACTGGCAATATCTACTTCCTGGATTTGTGAGAAGTTAATGAAATATTGAATAAGAAGGCCCTAAACATGTGCCTGGTACACACACACACACACACACACACACACTGTGTTTGTTTCATTCAAAGAGTGGTCACACTTGTATAGTCTGGACCACATCTGTGGGGCATTTCCTTCAGTGTGATGATGTCCAGCCATGATTCCCAGGTCCATTTTCTTAGCTTCTCACTTCACTTAGATCTGTACCTGGGTTCTTTCACTCCAAGGTTCCATTTGAAAAAACAACATCTCCAAGCTGGGTTCAGCTTGGGACCACTCGGGACAGCTGGAGGGAATCCAACTGGACAGAGCAATCTTCCTCTAGGAGTTGCCCACTCTGTAGCCAGGTTGAGTGGTAATTCCAAAACTAGTGTCTATGTGATGGATGATGTTGCTTAGTAGGCTAACACCCAAGGCCTTCCCTGGGTGAGAATGGCTAAAATGTTACTCACTGTGAGCCCCCATGACCACCTGGCCTACCATCCTTCTAGATTCTAAAAGAACACTGGAAAGGTTCTTTAAATTGGGATACAGTGAAGATGACAAGAGCATTGTGAAGAACTGAGTGCTTGCCACAAATGGGATGGGACAAGACTCACAAACAGGGACAACACATGCATCACTTTTGGAGTAAAACATCAGGAATTCTAGTATGAGCTTTAAGATACTGCTTATTGCAATTCTTGTGGGAACTCCTTATCAGAGAGTTGGAGGAGCTGGGACTTATCTGCTTGAATCCCTCTTGCTTATCCTAGGTTTTCTGCTCTCTGTGATGTTATTTTATCATTTCTTTGTTATTGCTTGCAGAAAATCTTAATTTTTTATTCATTCCTCCCCACCCCAAGAACTGTCTTTCTACACTGATTTCCATAGGTACACACTGCCCTCTTTTTTGGTTTAGTCTCAGCATGGCCTTCTTTTATTTACTTGGTTCCGTAATTCCCTCTCAAATCTGACCATTTTGCTCCATAACTGGGTTCCCTTTCTCACTCTTTCTCTTCCTCTCTTACCTAGTATTCTTCACATTTTCTGTCCCTTTTAAATTTGGTAAATGATTTTAAGATACAGAAAATAATAGAAAATTCACTGATATACTTAGGACTCAGAATTAAGCAGGGCGGATATTAGATTTCCTTCGGAATTTTTAATTTTTAATTTTTTTGTTTTTTAAAAATTTTTAATAAAAGAAAAAATACTAGGAAGTAATATGAAAACTTAAACTTACATCCTTCTAGCAAACCCTAGAACTAATATCTCATTCTCCTAAGTAAAACAGCAACCTTAGAAAGGTTCAATTTCTCTCTCAATATCCTTCTTTTGGCCTCTGTGTGTTCACTTCCTTATAATCACACCACATTCTGATGTTAACTTCCCCAAATATTACTGATATTTGTGACTGATAAAATCCTGATGCGCCGCGCTATATTTTTACCATCAAGTCTTCTTCTATTACTTCTTGTTCAGTCCCATTCTTTCCTTTTGGGTTTATTTTTCTCCTTGCTTTAAGTACATGATTTAATACTTCTTGAGAGAGAATTGGTGAGCAGCGACCTTGTTCTTACTTCCGGGTCCCTTTTAACCATTTAGTTCTTTGACACTTTCATCTGGGTGAGGTCAGCGCCTGTATCTGACCTCTAGCATGTTCATTTTCTACAACTGCTCTTGCATGAGCCTCAAAGTTGGAATACTACTCAGTGAAGGCAAGTGATGATTAACTATTCCCAAAGCTGTTTCTCCCAGTATTGTCTTAAGGATTTATGACTTGTTTGGAATTAGATCTCCTTTGATTTGAATAACATTTTATGCAACACATTTAAAAAGGAATACAATCACATTACATTACGGAAAGAGTCCTACTAAGTGCATCTTGTAGGATCTTACAGGATCTCAGCATGATTCCCAGATCTCTCCTGTGTTCCTGCCCCCACAGGGCTGGAACAGGACATTCCGCTTCCCTGGCAGTCTCCACCGCCCTCCACACTCTCCGGTTATTGCTTGCCTGTAGACTACTCCCTGTCCCCAGGGAGGCTGATCATTTGAGTTAGTTTGTCTCTTTCTTCTGATGTCCTTGGAAAGCCTCTTCCCTCTGCTAGCAGTTTCAGGGATCAATTGTTCTTTGGCAAAGAAAGAGGCTCGATGACAATGAAGAGTTTCCATTTCTTCCTCCTGCAGCTGCTGACCCAAGAGAGCAAAGCCAAACCATGCACCTCATCACAGGAGAGGAAGCAGAGTGAGCCCTGGAGGTTAAACAGATTAACTCCCCCACTCACCTGAGTTAAAGAGACCAGGATGCCTTCTTCTACTAGGGCCACTGAAAAAAACAGATGACCTGTCTTCTTGTGTGTATGGATATTAGGCTACACAATTCTCTACTTCTGTGCAAGTATGGGGAAGTGAACCCATTTACTAATAAGCCAGTAATATATGCTCTTTCTCGATTTGACAATTTTCCCCTATTTACCAATGTATTTCACAGTTCTTTCAAAGCTTTGAACCAGACATTGAAGCGTTTTGTAACATCTCTTCTTTTTCAGGTATTTTGTTGACTGTTCTTTCCTTCAAAGAGTAACTTGTGCCAGATGAGGTGAATTAAAACCAAATTTGCTTTACGTGGGCTGTGACAAAGACTGCAATTGGAATGCATCTCCTTTGAAAGGAGAGATGGTCATATTGTCTCTGTCTTGACCCCGAAGGATTTCACCTGCTCCCTCTTCTAACTGTATCTTCTTCAGAACGTGATGGAGGTACAGGTACAGGAGGGTATGGTATACTTCCAACTAAGTGGTAAGGTGCAAGCGATTAGATGGGCCTGCCACAGCTCTCTGGAGCTCTTTCTTCCCTTGGGGCAATGGTGCTTAAGACTAAACCTAAAACTGAAAAGGAGAGGAAATTCTAACATAAATATCACCTCTCAATTATAGTTTATTTTCCTCTCCCTACTTCTCTCTCATTAACACGTGCATATTCGGTTAAAGCAGTCTTACATTTCAGAAGTGAAGACATTCTTAAGAAAGTTTGATAATTCAACATTTGGTTACCTTTGCCCTGATTGCTGTGTAAGTCCTGGTGAGTCATTGTTCTTTAAAAAATGGGGGTGAGCATCTCAATGATTAATGAAGATTTTCTAGACTGGCAGAGGGCCTTACCCAGATGCTAATAAAATTTTCCACCTACGCCTTGGTTTTAGAATAAATAGTAGAAAAAGACAAAAAAAATATGCAATTGCATGCAGATTTTTTAAAGCTCACTGCTTTTGGACACATTAAGGATTTGTGTAATCATGGTGATTACCGCTTTTCACTTGACTGTTTTTTAGTTACTAAATCAAATTTCTCCTTTTGAACTTGGATTTGACCTCTCTGACATTTGTAAATGAGTTGCAAAGTAGGAATCTTATTTTTCAGAGTGCTAGACCTTATATTTTTAAGGACTGATTTGTACAGTGCCAGTCTCTCATGCTAAATTACAAACTACCACCATTCCTGGAAACACCCTGGATTGGCAACGGATGTCTTCTTTTATGGGTCCCATGATGAAGGTTACCTAGATGGCAAAAGCAACTCTGTTTTCTAATTTATTGCAAGGGAAACCCCACACTATATGACCCTCAGAGAGAAAGAAAACAGTTGCATTCACAGCTTTGGGACAATGATGAGAACCCTAGAGTCTGTGCTAACTTTCCAGCTGATGATCAGATGTATGAAAAGATGGCAAAGATGCAAAGTCTCTTTCACCTTTAATAGAAATTTGCTTATTGTGGTGGATTCACTAGCTGTGTGCCAATATTTATTCTCCCCATTTTTCCTGAGCACAGAGCTAGACTACATTTCCCAGATTCCCTTACTTTAGCTGTGACCATGTGATTGAGCTCTAGCCCATGAAATCATGAGTGCCTTTTTAGGCATGGCCCATTAAATTTCTCACATTTGCGCTTTCATGCATTTCTACCATTAAGGCTGAGTGGAGTCAGGACTTTGTATCCCTTCAGTTTTGTAACCACCATGTTCACAGTTGGATAGCTGCTGTCATTCTGAAGTTTCTTGACCTGCCACGTGGAGCACAGCTCCCTCACCAGCCACAGACCTGGAGCCATCCCAGGATGTTAAGTGATTTAGAAATAAAGTGCTCTTATGTTGGATGATACATATATGGATTATTTTTTTTCCCTCAGCCTGATCTACACAATAAGTTCATGCTTTATTGCTCCCTTCAGGTGGACTTGGATTTTGTAATGCATTTTTTTGAAAGTTTGCAAGACACAATAAAAGCGGTTATTCAGTAGTGGGACTCTGATGATTGATAAAAGGGAGGTTCTGGGCTTGAAGTTTTGCGCTCAGCAGTAACTTCTTCAATATTGGCCACAGCAACTTCTTTCAAGACATGTGTCCAAAGGCAAGAGAAACAAAAGTGAAAAAGGACTTTTGGGACTTCATCAAGATAAAAAGCCTCTGCACAGCAAAGGAAACAGTCAACAAAATAGAGAGGCAACTCATGGAATGGGAGAAAATATTCGCAAATAATATGCAAGATCTATAAAGAACTTCTCAAACTTAATACCCCAAATCAGATAATTATGTCAAAAAATGGGAAGAAGGCATAAACAGACACTTCTCCAATGAAGGCATACAAATGGCTAGCAAACACATAATGTTCATCATCTTTAGCCATCAGGGAAATTCAAATCAAAACCACATTGAGATACCACCTTATACCAGTTAGAATGACAAGATTAACAAGACAGGAGATAACAAATGTTGGAGAGGATGTGGAGAAAGGGGAACCCTCTTCCACTGTTGGTGGGAATGCAAGTTGATGCAGTCACTTTGGAAAACAGTGTGGAAAGTACTCAAAAACTTAAAAATAGAGCCACCCTATGACTCAACAATTGCACTACTGGGTATTTACCCCAAAGATAGAGAGGTAGTGAAAAGAAGGACCAGATATACCCTAATGTTCAAAGCAGCAATGCCCACAATAGCCAAATTGTGGGAAGAGCTGAGGTGCCCTTCAAAAGATTAAGGGATAAACAAGACATGGTCCATATATACAATGGAATATGACTCAACCATCAGAAAGAATGAATACCCAAGTTTTGCATCAACATGGCTAGGACTGGAGAAGGTTGGAAACTAGCCCCTGGAAACCTTCTCCAGACCCCTGGAAGAAGACCACTGTCCCATTCTCAGTGATGTCCTATGAGTTTGGTAATACAGAGCCAAGGTCAGTCTGGTGTTTCTCACTTTAGAAATTCTCATCTGTCAAGAGCTGCTAAGGCACCACTCACAGTCAAATGTACCCTAAGGCCATCAACATTTAAAAACCAGCCATTGTTTACCAAGTTCTGTCAACTAAAATCGGGTATTTCTTGCATTTGTTTGAGGAAAAAGTTCTTTTGCTCTAACTACCCGCCCTACAAAAAGGGAGAAAGTGTTTAAACAAACAAATTTCACAAAATAGCCCTCTTCCTTCAGTTGAGGGAGGACAGGATGTCTATACAATGATACGTAAAACTGTCTTGGTCAATAGAATGAAGAAGCTACAAACATAGACAAACACAGCTTTAACTTAACACATATGCTTTCAAACGTTCATTTCAAATAGTCTGTGAGGACTTTAATCTGTTCTGATCATGCTTTGTAAACTATGAAACAATTTTTAAGATGGTTTGCCTTTTTAAATTCTTATCATAATTGGATGAGGTGGGTAAAATTATCTACATCTTACAAGTGATAACTAAGCTCTTCAGAAGCGTTTTGAAACTGTCCACGTTTACACAGCCAGATGGTAGAAGGGAATGGGATGACATTTAGGTTAGCCTGACTCCAAGCTTCGTGCATTTTCTACCGATCCAGTGTGCTTCAGCTACAGTCTTCCTTTCTCCTAGATTTAAATAGCCAGGGCTATCTAGAGAGGCGGTATGAGACTGAGAATAGATGCACAAATGCAGATGGGGTAGACTTACAGCTCAGACTAAGATGTGGGGGAGCTGTTACAAGGGGCTAGTTTCCAAAAGACTCCTCTTCCCACCCCTCCCAGACTTCTGTAGGCTCCAGAAAATGCCATGAAGGGATTTGGTTTTGTGACTCTTTGGAAGGTAGAATTCACCCTTTTGTGGATGCTCCCAAACATTCAAGCTCTCTCAGTATAGCAACTTAAAATGAAAAGAAAAACATTAAAACCCCAACAGATTATTTTAATTTGGTGTTTCTCAACCTCAGGACTATTGACACGTGGGAATAGGTCATTCTTAGTTGTGAGGGCTGTCCTGTGCCATGAAGGATAATTAGCAAATTTGGCTTCTGTCCACAAAATTCCAGTAGCACCCCTAGTTGGGATGACTAAAAGTGTCTCCAAGCATTATCAAGTTCCCATTGGGTAAAGAATCACTCCCTGTTGAGAACCACTGAAAGGACACTTCTTTGCTTTTTTTTTTTTTTCCCCTTTTTCTTAATGTTCTGGAAGACATTAAAAATATCACATGCTTTAGCCATTGTTCAGGAGACAGATTTTGGATTCTTTATAGTTTTCATGTGATCCCTCTGTTAGCATAATCGATCAATAGTTAAATTCTTTCTTTGTTAGAGAATGTTAAGGTTGTTTTTATTTGCAGAGCTTGAGAAAAAGATGCTGTGACTAAGGACCATGCTCTCGCTATAATAGGACTGTGAGTCCTGAGACCACGCTTTCAACTGTGTGTTCTTGAAGTTAAGCTCTCTGGATATGCATCACTTTATCTAATCCTTTGAAGGCATGTTGCTAGAATTAGCAGATAAAAACACAGTCCATTCAGTTAAATCAGCATTTAAAATCACTTTAAATAAACTTAAGGTAAATTCTAAATCTTTCCATTTAGAAATTACAATTGTTTAAGTGTGTCCCGTGCAAGAGACAGTAACCTTAGTCATCTAGTATAAGTGTTCAAAGTTAACTATTATTACTGTGAACTTAGTACTAGAGAGAGGCAGTAGAGGGAACCACTTGCAGCCCCTATCTTTAAAGCAAATGGATGTTTAACCGGAGCCAGACAAAAGACCTAGTTGAGATCTTCCCAAAGAACCAGCTACAAACACTTCCCATCTTTCACAGCTTCTTCTTCTTTGTTATCTTTTCTTCATTAGTCACCAGGTCTGATAGTCGCATGACCTCGCATTTCCTTTACTGTGTTCCTTTGTTATTCCTCACACCTGTGAGGTTACTTGGATAAATAATCAGGAAACAACCTTCAAAATATTTTGAGACAGGAAGAAAGTCAAAGAGAGTCAGAAGGGATTAGGGAGTCGGAAAGAGTTGCCTTCAAATCCTTCACCTCCTCACAGGGTGAGCTTACAGGAGTGTCATAACCTCTCTGACCTCAGTCCCCTCATCTTCAGGATAGTAATACCTGTTCAACTGAGCTGCTGTGAAGGTACAATGGTCATGCATTTCAAAAGAACTTTGTGGATAATGCTTGAGAGTACGTTTCCTTTCTTTTCACACCTTTCTCAAGCCTGGATTAAATAATTATGATTTTTTTTTAAACTCCTTTGAAAAGAAATAGTGAGCTACAATTAAGAGATGGAGTAAATAGAAAATTATAATTCATTAGTCAAAAAAATAATTAAGGAGGATTGATAGCTTGTTGATCAATTTTCAGATAAAAAGACAAGGGCTCTGGAGTTTGTCAGATCTGGTTAAACTGTTGTCACATCCTCTTACTAACAGGTTAGCCCTCGGCAAGGTACTAAGATTTCCTAAGCTCATTTCGTTTCTTGATAATGTACACAATATATTTACTTCTCAGGATCACTGTGAGAATCAAATAGATCATACAGGTGTTGTATTTTGTGAAGAAGATTTTTATAGAATCACTTAAAGATGATTTTTATAAACCATAAATTGATATAAAAGTATTAGCCAGAAATATTATATTTTTGTCAAAATAGAAAAAAAATGTATCTCTGACATCAGGAAATCAAATCTACCAGTTGATTTATGGTTTGAATTTGAGCTGTAGGAGAGACCTAGTTGCCTGGGTCTTGTTCTTTCTCTCCTCGGTTTTTATAACAGACACCTGATTTTATTCAGTGCAGTAGTCACACAGCTAAAGGATTACCTTTGTTAGCCTGTTTTGCAGTTTTAATGGGTCAACGAGGTATAAATCAAGGTAAGTCGAGGCATTGAAGGGGTGAGCACATCTTCCCAGAAGATTCTGGGGCTGACTCAGTGAATCTATGGGAATCTATGTTTTTCCCTTTCTTTCCTGCAGCTTGCAATGTGAATGGGATGGCAGGTGACATCTTACAACCTTGATGTAAACTTGAGGATGGACTTTGTATGCTAAGAAAAGTAGAAAATAAGAATAAAATAAGACTAAGTCTCTGATGACCTCAGAGCTCTCATTAGTGACCCCCCAACTATTAACTTTTTTTGTGTGTAATAAATAAAACCACCAAAATATGTGCCTTGCCAAAGCTTCTGAATGCTTTGTTGTTGTTGTTATAACAATTTGGTTGTTGTTGCAACCAAATTTATTCTTAGTGCACTAGGGAAAGTGAAGTATTGTTATGTGCATTTTTAAAAATTTGAAGCAAGGTTTCCCAAAGGAATTGAAAATTTATACTGACACAAAAACCTGCATTATGCTTATACAGCTTTATTCATAATTGCCAAACCCTGGAAGCAACCAAGATGTCCTATAGTAGCTGAATGGTTAAAGAAACTTTGGTCCAACCAAACAATGGAATACTATTGAGCACTGAAAAGATTTGAGCTATGACACCATGAAAAGATGTGGAGGTCCCTTAAATGCATATTGCTAAGTGAGAGAAGCCATTTTGAAAAGACCACATACTGTAGGATTCCAACAGCATGACGTTGTGGAAAAAGCAAAACTCTGGAGACATTAAAAAGATCAGTTGTTGCCAGGGACTGTGGGGAAAGAGATGAATAGGCAAAGCCCAGAGGATTTTTAGGGCAGTAACATTACTACACATGATGTGTTCATGAAGGATACATGTCATTATATATCTGTCCAAACCCACAGAATGGACACCAACAGTGGACACTACTGTAAACTATGGGCTTTGGGTGATTATGATGTATCTATGTAGATTCATCAATTATTATAAGAATTCTATCACTCTGGTGAGCATGTGGATGACAGGGAAAGTTATGCATGTGTGGAGTGGAGGATATATGGGAAGTCTCTGTACCTTCCCTTTAGTTTTGCTGTGAATCTAAAACAGCTCTAAAATCTTAAAAAAAAAATATTTTATTTATTTATTTGACAGAGAGAAATCACAAGTAGATGGAGAGGCAGGCAGAGAGAGAGAGAGGGAAGCAGGCTCCCTGCTGAGCAGAGAGCCTGATGCAGGACTTGATCCCAGGACCCTGAGATCATGACCCGAGCCGAAGGCAGCGGCTTAACCCACTGAGCCACCCAGGCGCCCTAAAGAATAAAATCTTAATTAAAAAATATTTCAAGCAAGGGCCCTAGAAAGAAATACTTTAGTTCTTCAAGTCAGGTGCTACAAACCTAAGCTTATACCTGACTCCATATGGGTCATTCATGGTTTCCCTTCATTCGTCTGTGTTTCTCATCTCTGAGCAACAATTCTTCTCCTACACGCAAGGTGTCAAGGCCATAGCTGAATCTGTTGCTTGTATTCTAACTAATGCAAGGGCAGGGTAAAAAGTCCTCTTCTCTGGCTTTGCATGACATGTCACTTGGAATCCACAATAATGAGTGTGTAAAAATGTTTCATGTTAGCAGATGGCATTGCGAGCTCTCTGGTGAATTGTTGTTCCTTGTGCTTTCTGGGAACAACTGTCCAGGTGCTTAAAGAACTCTCCTTCTTCATCTCTGGGTAGTTTAACCCAAAGCTGATCATCCTGAACGTGTGTCTAATACATTTCCTGTACTGTATGTGGGCAGAATATTATTTTGTATGTACAAATTTTGGGGTTTTTTTGTATGTACAAATTTTTTGTCGTTTAGTTTCTTTTTATTTCTTTCTCCAAATTTTTATTTAAATTCCAGTTAGTTAACATACAGTGTAATACCAGTTTCTGGTGTAGACTTTAAGGATTCATCACTTATATATGACACCCTGTGCTCATCACATGTGCCCTCCTCAATCCTCATCACCCATTTAGCCCATCCCCCAACCTCCCTCCAGTAACCTTCAGTTTGTTCTCACATATTAAAATTTTGAATTTTCCTCACAGTTCGGTAGAATTTTTTTTTAACCATAGTTACATTTACAATTGTGGATGTAGTGCTCACTTCAGCAGCACATATACAATTGTGGATGTATCTTTTTTTTTATAATTCTAGCTTATTGACAAGCATTTATTAATTGAAAATATTCTTTTCAATGTTTTTGTACAGTCAAAAGAGCATTCAGTGGTCAGCCTTAAATAAAGAAAATCAAAAATTTTAGGAATTAACCAAAGTAGACTGAATTACTTAGAAGATATCTTATTGTCTTCTTTTCTAGAAGTGTTTAATTTTATTTTATTTCTCTATTTGAGAGGGAAAAGACTGAGATAGTGAGAAAGAGCACAAGCCTGATGTGGGACTCGATTAGAGGACCTCAAGATCATGACCTGAGCCAAAGGCAGACACTTAACCAACTGAGTCACCCCAGGGTCCCCCTAATTATCTTTTATGTTTTTCTATCTATTCCAAGAATTAACTATCCCATGATTAGATAAAGCAGAGAATTGTGGTTTAACCATGGCTTGAAACCCTTTCATCATATTTGTGTAATGAAACAGCAACACCTGTTGATTGAACATCTCACCCAAGACATGGGCTATGTTTGAGGTGAAACCATCTGGAAAGGAAGCATAACCCCTGGGTCACGTGAGTCCTTTACGTGATTTTCAATCTATAGGAAGTGTTTATTTCCTTTCCATATAATGCTTTGGAGGAAGTTATAGGAGAGAAGAATTCAGAATCTGAAACAAAGATAATATTTTCTCTTCTATTTTTATAAAACTTAGCAATTAGTAGGGTGCCATGTGTGTATCAACCTTACAATAACTCCAAAGAATAGAGATAGTGCTAGTGTTTTCACTCTACAGAGGAGAAATTAATCCTTCAACAAAATGAGTGACTTCTTGAGGTTACAGAACCACCTGTTTAGGGTGCTGGATTTGGACCCCGTTTTGTTCCCTGATCCATTCCAGTTCTCCTTCTGCACAGCACTAAGCTCATTATGTCTGTAATCAGAGGTCAAGGAATATAAACTCACTCCTGCATTGGAGCCAAAGCTTCATTATTATACCCAGGGTGGATACCTGTGAACAGTGGTTCACAATAACAATTTCTGCCATGTAAAGCTTCCAGAATTACTATTTTTTTAAGAATAAAGGAAATTGTCCCTCTGACTTCTGGAAATCACATCAACCTCAAGTTCTCTCTCTCTCTTTCTGTTTGTCCTTGTCTCCATGAATGTATGTATGTACACATGACATCATTTATAGAAGTGTATATTTTTAGTTTCTTCACTTAGCCAAGTTTTTTTTTTTTTCACTTTATTCTTCTCACAGAGCACCTGCTAATGGCTGGACACTGTGCTTGGTACTGGGAACATCAGGACAGATAAGACATTTTTACCATCCCTACCTTACATACAGGATTCACAGTCCACTGGGGGATTCACAAGTGCTGAAATAACTCTAACACAAGGATTGAAGTATCCATTATGTAATAATATAGAGAAAATGGAATGGAAGCTTAGAAGAGGGATTGATCCCTTTTCTCTGTCTTCTGAAGATAGGATAATCACTGACAGAAATAGATCACGAGGGGGATTCTTAACCAAGAGAAGTTCATTTTGACAAGTCCCTCAAATATATATTTCTGTCTTGATATTATGGTGCCTGAAATGATGCCATCTATTGGAAATCATTTGAAAAAGGAGTTCTGAAAACTTCCCAGAATGGAATAAAGAAATAGTTTGGACCTTGAATGCATTAGTATTTTAGTTGTGGAAGAAAGAAAAATCTCCAAATACTAACAGCTTTCTTGTCAGAGGCCCATTACTGAATGCTTTTTCTGGATTCCACACAGAGAGCACTGACTCCTTTACAACCTTCTCCATGAAAGCACTTACCCAAGTTCACTGAAGAGATTTAGGCCATGGCCCCTGTCCTCAAGACTCTACCTTTGCCTTCCATATCCTTCTTTCGGTTTTTGCACATATCCCAACCTTTACCCACCTTTTCAGCCCTACTAGGAGACCTAACCTAAAGCCTAGCTTTTTCATGAAGCCTTTCCTGTGGTAGTCCGAGGATCAGCCCTTCTCTCTCTCCTAATTGTTGAAATCATTCATTTGCCAGCTACCTTTTTAAATTATACCATACTTTATCTTGTTCTGAAATAATTGGCTATATCAAGTATATTTTTGTGTTCTTTGAAGTCAGGGGGTATAGTTTCTAGAAATAGCATACTTAGCACATTTATTCATCTGAATGCAGGGTCATGAAGTACGATGTTTGCATGCTGGACAGGGCTGTTAAGGGTATACTTTAAGACCTGAACCACATTATGTCAGCTATACTAAAATGTACTCGTATCTCAATTAGATTTTGTGTATATGTGCTTATTTATATTTGGAAAACCCCACATGTGTACATACATATGCATACGTATGCACGTTTCTGTATGTGTCTGTTTATGTTCATATATCATATATATATAAATTGAGTTCTATATTACTAAATAACACAATGTTCTTTTTATAGATATTTGATTGACAATATTTATTTCAATTCTCCAGATTTCTTTTTTATTTAGAACCAGTACTTGTCTGGGGACATGATTTTCATGGAATCTTGACCATATTGTAGGCTGCAGGCACTGGGCCTAGAGTGCCCTAAGGGACAAAGCAGATGTGTGTCAGGTGCTGGATTGGGTAGGATTGATTCATGACCATCACTGTTAAGTAGTGGTGAGATCGTGGTTTTATTCTAGCAGCCCAGGCTCACTGGAGGGAAGACATCATTGGGGAATGTTGGTCATGTCGACACAGACGTTAGGTTACATCCTTCACGGCTGTTTCCACTTGTCCTGATTTTTCCTAACGTCCTCTTTTGCTCTGAGATTTTCCAGGATTTTTCACACCACTTAGGAGATTTGGAGATGGAAATTTTGAGTAAAATGTGTTCACTCGTTTTCGTGTTATGCAAGAGTGAAAACAAAAAAAGCCTCCAACTCAATTTAGGATGGAGTGGGATGGGGTGGGGTGGCGTCCATGCACGAAAATCTCCAAACTGCTAAATTGCAAAAAAAGAAACTTTCCTTGAGTTTAATTTTTGGTTTGGGAGATTCTCTGAAGGGATTTTGGAAAAAATGACAGAATTTTAAAGCAAATGAGAAACACCACTGACACGCATCCTCACCAACATGGACTTGAAGCGACAGACCAATCTTTGGATTTCAGTTGACAAGCGAAAGAAAGTGTTAGAATAGCTGGTGGTTTCCTAGGGTACCATGTGGTGATTCTAGGGATTTTATCTCCAAGCCTGCTGCTTTCACTACCCTATACTCAACACCCCTACAATTTGTACAACTCTATCAGTAATTTACATTTTTTAAAAATTTTTGCTCAGAATAATATTTCAGACTCAATCAAACCTCCAAGACACAATGATAAAGTTCCCTATTTGAGGGAAAAGATCCTGCTAATGTTTGCCCCATGGAGGACAGTTCAGAAAGGCCTTGCGACAGTTTCCAAGGGGCCACGTATGAAGTGGGTCCAGACGAATCTGTCTGAATGTGTTCTCCAGACCACCCCATCTTTTTCCACATCTGCTGATGGATGCAAAGGAATGGATCTGGTGCTTTGCGTCACCATCTTTTCACTCATACATTCCATTCTCCTGTTTCTCCCTGTTGTGGGCCATCTCTGAGTTTAGTGTTGAGAAGAAACAGAAGTTGGAAATATGTCACAGGATGTTTTGTCCACTCAGGTCGGGGAATCTGGTAAGTATCCGTGACAATGTGAGTAATAATAAAACAGGAGGAGGCATTGTGAGGCAAAATAGACTAGAAGTCACAGGAACTATTGGTGTGGATAGTGAGAACATTCTTTTTAGAGAGCAGAGAGCCCTATGGGCCAGCTCCACCAGAGAATCTCCTGGAACTGAGAGAAAGGAGAAACCTGAGCTAATTTTGGAAGGACCAATCGCACCTGCACCATCAACCCAATTTACTTCAGTGCTGAGCCCAGTTTCTTCATCTGCAAAGACACCACACATCTCTGAAGAACCATTGTCAGCTCAGTTGAATCATGTGTATCAGGCAACTAGTACTGATGTATAGTATGAGCTTAAAAATGAATAGAATATTATCATAATTTTCATTTTAGCTGGAGTAAATCCTAATAAAATATATCTGTGTATAAATCAGAATGTCCTTAAATTATTTTTACATTACCTGTGTGTTCAAAACATGGATGCTCACTCCATTAATACAGTCTTTTGGGGGTGCCTGGATGGTTCAGTCAGTAGAAAACACCACTCTTTTAATCTCAGGTTTGTGAGTTCAAGGCGCATATTGAGTGTAGAGGTACTTACAAAAAAATATGGTCTGTTGAGAGTTGAGTACTAGTTGGTCCAGTGTTACCTCTCAATGCTGGAAGCTCCAGAGAAACAAAGAATCGTCCCCACATTCTCACATTCACCTGACGTCAGTTCATTTCTAAATTTTATTAGTAAGAAAGTAGTTGCTCTTAAAGTTAAGGGATTTTGTTTGTTTGCTTGTTTTGTTTTGTTTAGAGAGAGAGAGAGAGCAAGCATGTGTGCACAAGTGGGCATGGTAGGGACAGAGGGACAGAGAGAATACTAAGCAGACTCCCCGCTGAGTGAGGAGACCTCCACAGAGCTCGATCTCAGGACCCAGAGATCATGATCTGAGCCAAAATCAAGAGTCGGGCGCTTAGCTAACTGAGCTACCCAAGTGCCTCCATAAAGTTGTATCAAAGTATGTATTCATTTATTTCAGTTCTCGGGGAGCCACTAAAAAAATAAATCCCCATATGACTTAAATTCTGGAAAGTAATGGTATTTCTCTCCTTTTCCTGATGGTAAAGACATGACCGAAGCAATAAAAAGGTTGTGACATTTCACATCTGAAAACAAGTGTCAGCCTCACTGAACAGTATGACAGAATAGGACAATCGGGTATGAGTCGATGGAAAAGGAAAGGAGAGAAGGAAAGAGAGGGACACACAGACAGAAACAGAGATGGAGAGGTGACTGAATATGGTCTTAATTAGAAACTGTAGCAGGGGGGAGATTTTAACTGCTGAATCTGGACATTCTGAGATGTGGTCCAGAGAAAGAAATCAGGTTTCCTTTCTGCCTGAGGGCAAAACATTGGCAGTTCCTCACAGAAACAGAGTGTGGCCTCAGGTTCTTGTAATCCAAGGCGCCCGCCGCTGGCTTGGAGTTTATCTAGATCGAGGTGAAAGGTTAAGGTCTGTATGGAATTTGGTATTTGAAAAACTCATTGCACTGGCAACGTGCGGTGATGGCTCTTGAGTGTTCCAGAGGAAGGCACCCGGGATAATCATGACATATCCAACCATCCAAACAATAAGCACATCCCCAAAGCTTGTATAACAGCTAGAGGGGTGGATAGGATCTGACATTTGCATCCACAAAATCTGTCCAGCTCCTTTCCTCCTGCCCTTAGCCCCTCCCACTTTCCTTCCTTCTCTTTCTCCCTTCCTTCCTTGTTTATAACATTTTCATATAGTAAGATATACATTTAAAGGTGAATCATACACACGCACGCACGCGTGCACGCACACACATACATAATCCAAGGTTTAATGAGTGATTACAGAAGGAAAATTTTGTGAAAACAGCACCCAGTCAAGCAATAGAGAATTTTTTAAAAAATATTTTATTTATTTATTTGAGAGAGAGAAAGAGAGAGAGACCAAGAGCATGAAGGGGCACCAGAAGGAGAGGGAGAAACAAGCTCCCCACTGAGCACCGAGCCCATGAGGTGCTGGATCCCAAGACCCTGAGATCAAGACTTGAGCCAAAAGGAGATGCTTCACTGACTGAGCCACCCATGGTGCCCCACAATGGAGCATTTACAAAATCCCGAACCCTGAATCTTCCTCTACCCAATCACAAGCTTCTTACCTGCTAGTGGTGACCATGATGCTCACTGCGGTCATGATCGTGTTTGTTTTTCCGAGATGCTTCAATGACTTTAGTAACCTCTTCGTTTTCAACATTATGTATGGAGATTTACCTAGGCTACTGCATGTAGCTTATGTTTACTTTATTTTCTGTGTAGAATCTACTGGTAGGGATGTATCACAGTTCAGTTAACTGTTCTACTGTGGGTGGACTGTGAGTTCTTTCCAGTTTGTGCTCTACTGGTTGGGCTTATAAATGTCCGATGGCGTGTACACAAGATTTCCTCCAGCAACCCCAAGTACAAAGACTGGATCGCAGGCTCCATGGATCTTCCCCTTCAGGAGATTATGCCAAACTGTCTTCCCAGAAGATTGCAACAGCTTGCACTCCAACCAGGGCTGAATGAGAGTGTAGGGATGAGACTTTCCAAACCCTAAAGGGCCCCTTTCCTGCCTCCCTCTTTATCTTCCTCTTTCCTCCCCACCAGTCATTCTTCCCTCACCCTCACTCATCATCTACACAATTAGCACCATTTTTCTTAAGTCAAAAATTGGTCAATTGTGTTTCCTATCTAGAGCTCAGAGACCTACCTTTCACTAGAAATTAAAAATGGTCTTATTTGATTTGTTTTGGATTCTTAGTACACAGAAGACTGTGCTTCTGATGGCAAGCAAGCCAACACCTGAGTTTCTGGTCCCAGCTTCACCATGACCCACTGGAAGATTCTGGACAAAGCGACCCATCCCATCATCGGTCCTGTGAGAGGATGATAGTATTTTTCCTGGTGCTGTTGGGGCTGTTGTGACAATCAGTCTTGAGCAAGAGGACGTGCCCTGAATAAACACAGGCAGGCTGTGCATGTGTGAGGGGCTGTTCATGGAGCCAGTTTAAACTTCTGGGAACACATTTCTGGGCTGTATTCCCAGCTACTTTTCCCTTGGTTTGGTGATTGTGAGCAGAGCCTTTGAGTTTTGAGAAGCTCTGTTAGCACATGAGTGCAAGAACAGGAGAAAGAAATGATAATATTTTTTTCTCCATAGGGAGCTTCCAGCATCTCTGAGGAAACAGAATTTCTTTTGATCCCAGAAGAACAGAAAAGGATATTAACCATGGAGTATCCACCAGTGAGAGGCCCAGCCGTTGCAGGGGACAAGGAGCCTCGATCAAGGAGAACAGGCTGGAAATAAGTGAGCGTGCTTGTATGCTGGTCACTGGCTGCACTGGCCTGGGACACGACACCAGAACTCTTGTCTCTGGTGGGCTGTGCTTGGACTCCCAATGTCATCTCAGAGGTAAAGAGAGAAACAGCAATTGTGGAAGCTGTAAAACAATGCAGGTATCAGAGCTGCTTACGAAATCCAATGCCTACAGACCAGACAGATAAATATGTGTGAATCTGCCAATGGGACAGCACGTATTGCCCAAAGGAGGCTAGCCACGACTCAGCTGCAGCCCTGTGTGATCATCCAGGGTAGGGAGAAAGTGTGTGTGTGTGTGTGTGTGTGTGTGTGTGTGTCTGTATGTGTGTGTGTGTGTGTATTGTGTGTATATTGTGTGTCGCAGGAACGGCTTGGGTCATCAGCACGTCTATGGATGCAAAAGCAGAAGTAGCAGTGATGAGTAATTGTGTAACCACGAAACTACATGACATCTGTCCAGGAGCTGCCTCTGTCTAAACAGTGTCACCACAGTGCCACCCAGAGTTAACACCCTCCCCCCTCAGGCCTACAGGTGTCTCTCTCCCAGTACTGGAGGGCAAAAGTGTAGAAGTAAGTTTCTCAGGGCCAAATGTATGGCTCTGTTTCAAAGGGACTCTCCAAGCCAACCCTGATGGGGCCAAATAAAATTCCCATGACAGCAGGATGCCAGGAGTGACGGCAAGTCTGAGTCTCCTGCTCTTAAGGGATGTGAACCTGCTCAAAACCAGCAACTAAGGCAAAGCTTCACCTTTACTTCGACCGGTGGTTTTGTTCCTTTCTTTCTCTCTTTCCTCCTCTTTCCCCTCCTCCTCTTCTCCTCTTCCTCCTTCTCATTTTGAGAAAACACATTTTTCTTCCTTTCTCATGTCTCCTAATCCTAAATTTGTCTCCATACACCCAAAGAGCCCACGCTGAATTGGGTAGGAGAGACAGAAGCAGCAACTCTTAGAGGAGGTGAGAGAGGCCACTTCTTGGCATAGGAGGGAAAGGAGAAAGCTGGAAATTATTTGCTCTGAGTGATTCTAAGTGTCAAAGTCTCTCACATACTTCAGTACTTCAGAAATGATAACCAAACTCTTTTCAAATTTGCTTTTGGACCTTCCACTCAGAAGAGATAGCTGCTGACAGCGCTGTTTAGCATCCTGGGGCGGCAGAGGGCAGTTCTGCCACCAGACTCATCATTTCCCAGAAAAAAGACAGAGGCGCATCCCCCTGACTCCCCGATAGAGGGGAACCAAAGATAAATACCACCCAGGGTGCTGGCGTGAGTCTTTGGGGGACCCTCCAAGGTTTGTTAACAGTGTCGGAGCTCCCCACCAGCCATCGGGGCACATGCAGATGGTAGGACCCAACATCCTGTCAGACTTGACCCTCCAACCATTCAGAAACTGTCTCCGATGAGTGCCCAAGATCATCCCATGGAGCTTTAAGGAAGCAGCCTGCTGACCCATAACCACTCCCCCTTCCCCCAGTGCTTGGGGCTCTGTTTACAGATTAAATCTCAGGATGTGTATATTCAATGTTCTTATCCCAGGATGCGAATGGCAGGATGAATTTGTCCGGTGATGGCTCTCTCTGTCACATTAATGCCTGATGGACGGTTCCGATGTGAAAGGTGCACAGGCCGCGCCGCGGGCTCTGCGAGCGCGAGTCAGAGGCTGCTAGGCTGGAATGTGAGCTTGTTTCGAGTGAGCCCAAATGGAGTCGACTTAACCTGTAGGAGTCATCTTAAATTCCACAGCCCCAGAAGGCAGGGGCTTGATAAATAGAATGAAACATGCAAAATATTGACGCTGTGATTCACAATCTGCCTAATGTGGTCCGACAGCATTTTGAGGCAGCTTTGTGGGTTTTAACCATTATTTCAAAATCTCTAGTCAGTTCAGAGGTCAGCTAGCTACAGGGCTCTGCAGATTCTTTGTGCCTGTTTAAGCCTTCTCGAGGTACCTGGGGCATCTCCTGCCTGGAGAAATCTGGAGAGAAAGCTCACAGAAGGGGAGGGGCGTGATGAGGCTGGGGAGTTGTCTCTTGGATTTACTGAATAGTCCGTGAGCATCTGTACTGTGCCCATCACCGAGCTGGCTGATAAGTGGGAGAGATAGAGGTTTTGGTTCTAGAGTCTGACTGGGAAGTGAGGTCAAATTACAGGAAGAAAACAGGGAACCAAATCCAACAATGAAACCTAATGTTCAAGGATATGATCGAAGACGTAGCCAGACATTGAAAGACTCGGTAAGATCTGCTTTCAAAGTGTGTCAGCAAATTCAAGATATGTCTGAGGTGAACCAACCTGAAAAGCATTTGGTGTTTCTTCAACCGTCATCTTGAGCTAAAGATCTGCCAGCCTGTGTCTCATCTCTTGTCTTCCATCCTCTCCACACACCCTGCTTAGGATCCTTTAGACATGACAGAGTCACAGAGCTCAGAAACAAGAGACAGCTCTGAGTTTCCCCTGTGAGGCTGCTGCCTGGTTCATACCAAGCCTCAAGAAACCACCCTTCCCAGCGTCTGCGTGAGAACATGGTAAACCTCCTCTGTCTCACTGAGGTTACTCTAGAGTCTGGAGTCCTAAAACCAGTAGAAAAGAGAAGTCGTGATTTAAAAAAAAAAAAAAAAAAAAAAAAAGTTTAAGATTAAAAATATTGTTATAAAAGCCAGCTTTATTTCCCCCTGGTCTTGCTTTGTAATAACTAGTGAAAGCAAACATCACTGTACTGTATATATTTGTACAGTTTTAGTCAGTTCCAGAATATTTAACTAAATATAGAACTACTTTAAAAAGATGAACTTTTTTTTTGAGAGTGAGTTGCTTTGTCTCATGGACATATGAGAAAATTAAAAAAAAAAAAAAAAATATATATATATATATATATATATATATATATCAGCTCTTTAAAAACCTATTCCGATAGAGAGGCAAGGCTAAGAAGAATGGAGGCACACGCTTCCGGCCATTAATCCAGGCGACACTTGCCGAGTGTCCCTCTGTGCCACACCCTGCGTCAGAGACTGAGGGCAGAGTGGCTCAGACATTGAAAGTTCCTGGCCCCTCAAGAGGCAGGAGTTGAAGAGGAGGACTGTTTATGTGCGTTTCTTCTGTAAGACAAAGAGTATCCTAGAAAACTCTACCCAGAATCTTCTAACCTTCCATCCCTGCTCTTTTATAACTCACACTAAAAACCTTTAGTCTGGATCAAACAGAAGAGAAAAGAAAAGAAAAAAGGAAGAGAAGGGAAGAGAAGGAAGAATGAGAGGGAGGAAGGGAGAGACAATGAAAGAAAGAGAAAGAAAGAAAGAGAAGTAAATACGTTTGACAATAAATTTGAGATCACAAACCTTGGGATTCCTTTTATAACCCCATGTACTTTGAAATCACGCAGTCTTTTTCATTCAACATAGATTTCAAGGTAGCTCAAAGAAAACACAGGATTAACTATAAGTAGTGGGAGAGCAAGCAGGAGTCAAGCTTCCAAATAAACACATCCGAGGCTCAGTCTAAAAAAAGACAGAACACAAATAACCTCTCCTTGATGTGCCTACAGTTTCATTGAACTGTCCCCGGGTCAGGAACTAATTTGCCAAAACGAGGTTCCCGTCAGTGCAGCAAGGGAGCATTTCAGGAGACAGGTTTTATGCATGCGGTCTGCGGAGGCCGGGCCGCTCCAGGCCTGCAGGAGAACGGCTCTCACATGAGCACTTTTGAAAACTCCTCAGTATACATTAGTGAACGGGCAATGCTTTCAGAAGTTGGAGAATATGAGCCTTCATGAACATGGGCTTGGCTTAGACCCAAATGTTGATGTCTCCAAATCAGAAAGTTAGCCCAAATAAATGTGTTTCAAAAGGCTGCGTGAGCTCGGGCAGCCCCCCTCCCTTCCCAGGCCAGGTGTCCTCCCTATAAAGCAAGGAGCTTGCATGAGCTGCTCTTTCAAATCTCTTCCAGGATTCCGAGGCCCTTTCTCAAAGACTCAGCACAGGAAGGCTGGCCTCTACCCCTAGAAGCTTCCAAATGAAGGAGAGCCGTCAAGAAGCCAAAGTCCTCCGAGCTTAGCTGTGGGGTGGTTTCCGTTCCCGGTGATCGCTCAGAACTCTGGGACTGGAGGGCGAGCAGCAGCATTGCATCCTTTCCAAGCAAAGACCTAAGTTCTCATCCCAGGTCGCAGGATTTCTCCCCAAATTTTACGCTTCATCATCTGCTGCCTCGTCTGACCTAACTCAGTGAGTCTGCTGCTTTTAATGTGTGCAGAAGTTACCTGGGGATTTAGCTCAAATGCATGTTCCTGGGCCTGGCTTCAGATGATTCTCATCCAATAGGGCTGGGCCGGGGCCTGCAAAGAGGCCTGCTTCACATGACCCCCCCCCCCCAACCCTGCTCCCCCGACATGGATTCCTTGCTCCTGGGGCCACTTTTCTAACTATTCAGAATACGGGATCTGTCCCCTTCACGTACTTATTCTCTCACAGGCCAGGGACCGCTCTGACGCAGAGAGCATAGCCAAAGGGACAGGCCAGGCATCCAACCCCAGTCTGATGAGGGAATATATCAGTGAAGGAATAAGGCCCAGCTAACTGGGAAGGGCCTTGTCCCCGTGCACTCCCAAACACCGAGGTCAGCGGGAACCTGTCAGGCTATGCTTGAGAAGCTAAGACCAGCGAGAGAGGGATGCCAGATAGACTCCAAGGCTGGGTCTCTGTTGTGTCACCAAAAACAGTAGGCTGCTGGCTAAGGGATGCCGCTGCTTCTCGCAAACACATTTATCGGGAGGGAGTCCCTAAGCCTCCACTATATTTTAAGCTGCATCCTTCAAAACGTCAAAAGTGGGATTAAAGTGTAAATGATTGCCAATTCCCTCCTGTCCCCCTGGTCCTGTGCTGAGCCGTACAGGCCATCTGGGGATGTGGCGCGGCAGAGGGCGGGGCGTTGGGGACGCTCTTTCGATGTACGGGAATCGAGTGAGCTCCGGTGTGTCTTGGGAGGATAAAGCAGTTCACAGGCTGCTACTTTTTTGTGACATAGCTTTTATGGGGGGAGAGCCAGAATATTAAGCTCATTGCTTCCAGATGGGAAGGTTGGACAAGACAGAGAGGCCTTGGCTCGGGAAGCCTGGACGCCGCGGAGCGATATGGATGTGACATATTGAAGTAATCGAGATAGAAGATCTGGCTTTAGCCAAGGCTGTCAGATAGATACTTTTTAAAACATTACATGGTTTGTAACAAGGTATTGTGTATCCTCCCAGAAACCCTGCCGCCTCAGTCTCTGGGAAGGCGGTGGGGGGAAAAGTGTGCTTATTTTGCTTGAGTTACTAAAGCTCCTTTTATATATGAGGAATTTGGCATCTCCCCGGCTGAGCGGCTGAGCCAACAGTCGGATGCACTTGTAATGTAGATCATGCTGGTGACTCGCTAAGTAAGTCCAGGTGCTTGCAGAAGAGGCAGGGTCCTAAGCACTCCCTTATTTGAGCCCTGAAGCCATCATGGCCCAGCGCCTCCAATGAGCCTCAAATCTGTTTAATAAATCATCTATTTATAGAGTTAATTCAGGGAGAAATCTTTCAGGTTATCTGGCGGGGCCTCTTCCACCAGAGGGCGCACAATGCCCACCTCTTGTGGTCAGGGCGGCCCTCCGGTTACTGGGGATTTCAGCTCCCCTGGAAGGCCTTTGTCCAGTCCTTTCCTTCTCCTGTAACCTTCAGACCTTGGATGCAGACTAAAGGGTCAAAGCAGGCTGGGGATGGGGAAGAAAACCTCGCTTTCTCTGGAGGAGTCCTCCTTCAGAGTCCCAGCGAGCGTTTAGTTCTGGGTTGGCCTGCCCGTGCACACTTTGTAGAGGCGAAAAAGGTCCAGCTGCATTTGGAAATCCTTAGTGTGCAACACGCTGGTTTCCTTGTAATTCTCTTAGTCAGAGGACTGCCCCTTCCTTGAAGGAACTTCACACCTGAGAACAGGTTCGGAAGTCCCCACGGAACCAGTGTCTGCTTCACATTTCAAAGCCTGGGAACTGTTAAGCTTGTGTTTTGATTAAAATTTTGTATTAGCTTTTCTTCCCCTTTCAGTGTAATTTCAGGATATTTAATTTCAACCAATCATCCTAGGGGAGGGGGGAGAATGTATGTGATGTGAAACAGCACACAGGGAAAGCCAGCCAAGTCAGAAAAGAGAGCAGCTCTGGCTAGTTCCATGTGACAACTGAAATCTCTTTTGTTCTCTCAGGCAGGCTGTGAAACTAGAGCCCCTCAAGGACAGGAGATCTAGCCCCGGCTTCGAATCAAGGTGACCAGTCGTCCAGGCCAGCCTAGACTCTGCTGCCTTTGGGGCCTTGGGCACGTCCTTGAGATTTTCCTGGCTTTGGTCATCTGGTGGGGCTCTGGGGACAGGAGCTCCTACCATTGCCACTGGTCATGGGGATATGGAAACAAAAACAGCAAGTCTTCAGAAAAGCCAGTCTCCGGAGACTCTGGTGGGACATTAGCTACAATATCCTAGCCTCAGAATGATTCAAATTTCACGTTACGATAGTTCCACTAAAAAGAAGGAAGGGCCGTTTGTCACCATTAACCTGTCTCGGTTTTCTGTAGGACGGCAGTCACTGACTCAAATGTCTGCAGGGTCCAGGCAAGTAACGCCAACATAATTCTGAGGGCATTCTGGGCACACAGCAGGAATGTAGGAGATAAGTGTTGACTGGGTGAGGGAGTAGGTGCGTGTCTGGCATGAGGCGAACAAGGAGGTGGGGACTACGGTGTGCGCACCATCTTCGATGGTCAAGTTACAGTTCTTGAAAACACGAAATATCTTCTGAGCCAATGGCTACTGATATGTAGCGCTACACACCCTTTTAAAGATTTGGGGCCTATTTGCAATGCCAAGAAAGGGGTAAAATAAATTTGGTAGTATAGAGAGCCCCAAATCTGCCTAGTTGAGCCTGATTTTAATACTCCACTCTTGCTCATGCAGACAGTTCCATTTCTACTTGTCCTCTTCGGATTAGGTTAACACAGTCCCTCTGGAAACTGTGTATATGGGTCGTAGTACATAGAATGAAGGATCATAGAAATATTCTCGATTGCAGACCTCTCTACAGAAGACAGACTAATGAGCGAATGACCAATCCCTACATCATCTTCCTCAAAGAAAGCCCCCATCAACAAAACCACAAGCTTATGAGAGAGCCTGAGGGGTAGCTGGCCTGATTTTAGACCTGGTCATGGGACTGGGCTCTGCTTAGTTCATGGAGCTGTTCGTGAGGATTCGTGAGATAAGGTCACAGGAAAGGGCTTTGCCAATCGCCATGTGCTGAATGAATGAAAAGAGTTGACGCTCTCATTATGGGGGAGAGAAACTGGAAGAATTGTCATCTACTGGTTCATTGCATCCCTTAAATTGGATTATTGGCATGATCCTCTCCAAAGCTGAGTAAAATTCCTCTATTTATGGGCCAACCTTTTTTACCCCCTAATGTTATATCTGACGTGAACTAATGAGTCCGAAACTCACAGTTGCATGTTAGCCCTGACCCCCACCCTGTGCTCATGCTTGGCCTTGCTCCTTAGAGTGGATATGGGGTGAGGAGCTATGGGCCCAGATATTTCATAGGCTGCTCCTTGGCCTCTCTCTCGCCTTCCCACAGTGGACTCCTTCTCAGTCATCTGCTACTTGTATTTTTATTTTTTTTGTTTTCTTTTGTAGAGAGAGAGAGAGAGCAGGGGAGGAGCAGAAGGAGAGGGAGAGAGAGAGAATCAGAAGTGGGCTCCCTGCTGCATGTGGAGCCCTCTGCAAGGCTCCATCTCATGATGTCCTGAGCCAAAATCAAGAGTCAGATGCTTAACCAACTGAGCCACTCAGGCACTGTTTGCAGTTCTGTTGTTTCTGTGTTTACCTCAAGGATCTGAGGTTGCAGAATTCTTATATTGTATTCCAGGTAAACGTGCAATGTGATCTCATCCTAGATCCGAGGAAGAGTGCACCTAGCAGTGTTCATAAGCAGGTATAGCAGAGGGGGTGGCTAAAACCAGCTCTTTCTGCCAGAACCCAGCCCTGCTCCCTGCTCTGGTGGAGGCAGATGCTTGGAGTTATGTTTCTAATAAGAGGCATGGATTTGCACTGCCTAATGATCAAAGTCAAAGTCCTAAGCCTGGAATTCAAGGCTCTCCAAATCTGGCAATATCTTTCTTGCCTTATTCTCCCCCACCTCCTTAGAAGCACCCTGGGCTTCAGGCGTCACGGAGCACCCCCCTTCTGCACACACATTCCACATTTTCTCCCATCAAGCCTTTATATGTACAATATCTTCTGTCTGAAATTCTTTTCCGGATTGTCTGTCTACTACATTCACGAGCATTTTTAGGGAGAATTGCTAATTTGCCCCTCACATCTCCACAGAGAAGGAAAGGCAAGGCGGAGAGTTTCACCAGCCTCTCCCAGAATGCAAAAGTAGAGGAACATTTCTGCCATTCTCTCTATATTTCACAGGAAAGAGTTGACAGGGCTCAAGACCTCTGCACACTGGCTCTAGTGTTTCTTCTTCCCTATTTGGAGGGCTCCCACTGTCTGCAGACCAGTGGCTTCCTGCCTGGTCCCTACTAGCTGCCTTTGGCCAGGGTTCTGTGCCGCCTTCTAGAAGCAGTCACTAGACCCCACTCTCTGTGCCTGTCTATGCACTGTTGCAGGACTGGCCTGAGCTAGGGATGCCCCTGTGAGTAGACAGCCTAAGCACATGCGGCCTGCAGACCCTCACAGGGGGCCTCCCAAGCTTCAGACACAAAGGCGTGGGGTTCGGGGCCATGTTCTCCCATCCAGAGGTAGCAGCAGGAACGCCGATGTTTTTAGCTCCTTTATATGACTCCATCTCTCATGCTTGATCAGTTCTGAACCCTGAGAGCGAAGAGAGAAGTTATTAATTATATCCTCAGACCTCAACACCCAAATATCACGTCTTCAGAGAAGTCTTCTCCAGCTCTCTTACCAGATGGACAAATCCCCTCCCTTTTTCCTCTGAGCTTATGCCTTACAGAATTTCTATTTCAATTCATTTTTTTATCCTTATATTCAATACTCACAGGTGTTTGCAGCGTTGGGATTCTCCCGAATTTAGGAGATGACGAGAAGTCACATTTTAAATGATTGCATCTGAAAATCCAATTCTCGCATTCATGCAGTATCATGAGGACAATATTGGATAGCAGGCCTAGATTCAGGTCTTGGAGTGAGGTTTATAAAATACTGAGAGCCTATTAGATGCCAGCAAGGGTACTAGGTTTTTGTTTTTTTAAGATTTTTATTTATTTATTTATTTGACAGACAGAGACCACAAGTAGACAGAGAGAGAGGAGGAAGCAGGCTCCCCACTGAGCAGAGAGCCCGACATGGGGCTCAATCCCAGGACCCTGAGATCATGTCCTGAGCCAAAAGCAGAGGCTTTAACCCATGAACCACCCAGGCACCCCTAGGGTACTAGGTGCTTTTTGAGACACAATCTTGAGATAGCTGAGCACCATTATCTCTTTTTTATAAGAAAGATAGCTGAAGCTCAAAGACAGAAACAATACCCAAAACAAGAAAGATGCCGAGGCCTATGGTCAGCGGTTGGCAGAGCCAGGGCTTAGAGCCAAAGCTCAAGACCTAGAACATTATGCATCTGGTGCCACACCACCCTCCCCCTCAGTGCCCCTCAGAGTCCCTCTGTAGTGACCAGCGAAATCTAACAAACGTGACATGGGCAGTAAATGATACGCGCTTCAGGCTGTGATCCTGTGGAAAGCTTCCACGCAGAGCTCATCCCACAGCCTCACACACTTGTGGCAGGTTCAGTGGAAGGGGGACGGTTGACCAGATACTGGGAGGGGAAGACTCCAGAAGGCAGAGAGGACTGGGGGGAGCACCTAGGCAGCAGGTCCCATAGGAACAAAGCAGCAGAGTGGGGGATAAAACACTGGATTTACCAGCCCAGCAGGTCCACAGTGGCCACAGATGAGATGGGAGACAATCAGAAGGGACAGCTCAATCTCTCCTTGACCAGACAGACAGTGGTCATCAACTTAGGATACAATGCAGCATCACGGTTTTGAACATAGAATTCCCCAGGCCCCAGGTCTACTGAATCAGAGTCTCCCCGGCTGGTGCGGAGCACTGGTTCTTTTTTCCCTCCCCCCGACCCCAGATGACTCTGATGCAGCATAAAGGCTGGAAATCACTGAAAAAGGAAGAAAGGACATAAGGCCGATAAAGGGCCCTGGACTTAGATTCATGAAACCTCAACTGGAGTTCCGGGCTTGGCATTCACGATGCTCTTGGATGGGGCAGAATGCTGTCTGCACCTCATTTTTAAAATGGGGTGATAATAGGTCTGCGTACCTCCCTCAAAAGGTCATTATGACGGAAGAGCAAAATAAGGTCTCTGAGAGCCCCAGAGCAGGTCATGCCCAAGGGAACAGCCCAGTCGCCACGGGCTGATGCTGGGAACCAGGAGGGCCTGCAGGTCGCTCCTGAACCCGCCTGGGGCCGACAGGGCACCGCGCAGTAGCTGATGCAGTGCCGCAGGCGTGAGCTGACAGAGCGCAGCAGGGGTGAGGCCTCGAGGACATCTGTGTGGCCACAGGCCAAAAGCATCCAGATTCTCTGTGGGTGAAAGGTGAGGCAATATCCACACCTAAAAATAAAACGGGCCTTTCCCAACACTGGCCTGGGTGCCTGGAAACGACGGGAGGGCTCTGAGATGCAATTCTCATTTTGAAAAAAAAAAAAAAAAAAAAAAAAAAAAAGTCGGCTCTTTTAAAGCAAACTCAGAAGCAGTTTTGTTGGGGGCCGAGGGGGCCGTCATGTCCATGTACTGTGTCTTCTAGAGTATTGTCAGTGACCCCAAACAGATGTCAGGTACCGAAGGACTAGGAGAGAGGCTCTCCAGGCAGGAGGTCCTGGGGTCCATGGCTAAGGCATTTTTCAGCAGCGGAGAGGAGGCATAGAGAACCAAAGCTCTGGCGGGTTTTAAAAGTCTGACCTGGGGATGCCATATTCCTGATGCTCCCAACTTCTACCTCTGGCCAAAACAATCCCTTCTGATCCTGAAAGAGTTACTCCACCTCAGGGCCGGGGGCTGGGGTGTATGGACTGCCGCTCCCCATCTCCTCCTGGCTGCTAGCTACAGGACCCATTATCTCATGAACTTTCCCCATATCCCTTGGAGATAAGTATTTCCTTATGGTAATGATTGTTATTCTCATTTTAACAGCTGAGCACGTGCAGACAGAGGGATGGTCCTGAGAAGAGGGAGACATTTTCTTCCTTTTCTCTGGACTCCATCAAGTTCAAATCATAAAACGGGAAGCCCAGGGAAGGTCTCTGAGCATTTTCCAACCCAAGGCAGCAGGAGCAGCGTTGGGAGAAGGAAGACAGCGTGGGCTTCCGCCTTAAAATTTATGTTCACCAGTCTTATATAATACCCAGTACTCATTTTTAAGAACTTCACCATCATTTATTATAGCTAAAGCATACATAATTTGTCCGCCAAAAGTTTACGTTCCATTTCATGGGTGGGGGGGAAGCAGTAGGTAGTTCCTTTTTATTTGCATATGCTCCTGAAGAAACGTGGAGCTTTAGAAATAATTACGTGCAGTTTTTATTTTGCATATGAGGAAATGGAGGCCAAAAGAACTGATTAAACATGCTCTAGGGGCAAAGCTGGGTCCCCCCCCAAAACGCCTTCCCCCATGGTCACCCATATGACCTCCATCCTAGACACTTTCACATGCTCCAGGGGCGGACTCTTCCAGTGGAGGCACATCCAAGGGTAGCGCTGCCTTTCCTCAAGGTCACTGTGAGAGCCTGGCTGGAGGCCGGACTTATCTGTGAAGTTCGAGAAACATATTGAAATTATCAAGACTTGGAGCACAGCCGTTCTTCGCACTGAGCTTTCACCGCCTTATCGAGTTCCTACACTTGAACTTCTCAAGGTTTAGCCAGTCAGTTTTATTTGCCTCATCGGAAGCCCTGCAATCTTGGGCTTGTCCCCCAGGCCCGGGGTGAGGATTCTGGGAGGTATGGGAGCTCCGCTGGCTCCGTGGTTCTCCTAAGACTGAGCAGGAAAAGGGGCTCTGGAAAACTCCCCACAGGGGGAACTACCCCCGGCGGGAAGACAGAACACCAGCACAGAGCTAGGGCCTGGGTTACAAGAAGCGACAGAGAGGTCGGTACAGGGTGACTCCCTTCTAGGCGAGTGATTTATTACTAGAGACTTCCCATAATTACAAATTTGAATAATCTCAAACTCATTTCCTTATAGGCATAAGGAAGGAAGGATGTGCGTTTGAGATTTACAAATTTACAATAATCGTAAAACTGAATTTATTTTTTTTTTGCTTTGAATTTATTTTTAATATATTAAGTACATAATATATAAATAAAGACTTTCAGGACACTTAAAGATGTTTGTTGAGTGTTGTTTTTTTATTTTCTTGGGGTTAGTTCTAGTGTTTTCTTAAATCAACTCTGAATCAACAGCTGGAGTCATCCTCTCACATACTAGTCATCTTTGTGGTATTTTATCATATCTCAATCTATTTTCTAAGGTTCTTATTCTCAGGAATGTTTCCCAGCAAAAGCACTATCCCCACTGCTTAATGCACCCTTGGATGACATTGATGTAAAAGATAGAAAAAAACAAATTAAACGATGAGAACACAGAGCACGAAAGAAATGAGCAGCTAGAGTTCCCACCCCCCACCTTTTTGGGTCAACACCAGAATGGACAGGGGAGGGACTTGGGTGTGTCAACAGCTATCACGTTACCTTGGGCAATTGTTGAGCCTAAGTTACAACTAAGTCAGGACTAGGGCTCATTATGCCATTCTCAGTTTTTCTGAATTTTGGAGATTAGAGTTATTTTGAATTTTGATTATTTCACATAGTATGTTTATTTTAGTATTTTTTTAAGATTTTATTTTTGTATTTGAGAGAGAGGGAGAGAGAGAGCATGGGCAGGGTGGTGGGGAGAGATGCCAGGCAGAGGGAGAAGCAGACTCCCCGCTGAGCAGGGACCCTGATGTGGGGCTCCATCCCAGGATCCTGAGATCACAACCTGAGCTGAAGGCAGACACTTAAGTGACTGAGGCACTCAGGAGCCCTTCATGTACTCTGTTTAAATTCATCTGACTTTCTACCATACCATACAATATACAAAATAATGTGGAAGTTCAGAGAAGGGAATAGGGAAAAAAGACTAGAAATAGGATTAAAATTTCATTTATGATTTACCCAGCGATGTATCCTCTAGACACATGCCATTTTTATATTCTTAGCACATTTGCTACACCCCCTTGCCTATTTGGGGGAAAGTCACTATTGAGAAAGCACTGGAATGGGTACAATCATTTAATTCCATTCTTATGACAATGCCATGTCGGTTCCTGTATGGTCAGGTGCCCAGAGAGTACTTTTTTTTTTTTAAGATTTTTATTTATTTATTTGATAGACAGAGATCACAAGCAGGCAGAAGGCAGGCAGAGAGAGGGGGGAAGCAGGCTCCCCACTGAGCAGAGAGCCCGATGTGGGGCTCGATCCAGGACCCCGAGATCATGACCTGAGCAGAAGGCAGAGGCCTAAACCACTGAGCCACCCAGGTGCCCCCAGAGAGTACTTTTGTCACTTCCTTGAGTCTCTACTGTCTTCAGAATTGGGGCCCCCAGGTGGTCCTGGCTCCAGCAGTTCTAAACACCAGTGTTAATCTGCCCAGGCCATTAAATTTGCCTCTTAGCAGGTACCCTCCGCCAGACTTCCTGCCACCCACCCCCCACCGGCACCGAGAATTGGCAAACAGGCGGTATCGAAACAGCATTTAAAAAACTGTGCGTGCAGATCAGCCCAGAAAGTCCTGGCTGCTTCAGTAGCTCTCTGCTGCCTTTTTATCTATGTTTCTTCTTCCCAGCTACGGCAGTACGTGGTTGCAGCTACTGCGGCTTAACCAGAAGTGGAAGGCAACACATGTTTTTGAGATGTGTATATATATATAGTTCTGGGTCATTCTTTTTAACAGATGAATAGAATTTACATACATAGTGCACTGTATTTATTTATTTATAGATGGACGTTGGGGTGTTTTCCAATTTTTCGCTGTTAAGAACACTGCTGCAAGGAATCTTCTTGCACGTGTTTTCTTAGTGCACATCTCTGAGAATCCCTTTAGAATAAACATCTGGAAGTGGAATTGTAGAGCCAAAGAAGATGCTCATTTTTAATTTCATGACTTATTATTGCCAATTCTCTTTCCAAAGTAGAGAAGCCACTTTACATTTTCCCCAGCAGTGCATGAGTGTTTGTATAAAACATGACCATGAGCTTTGGTAATGTCTAACTTACAAGACCATTTAATTTTTGCTCATCAAGTGGAAATGGACTTGTATCTTCTTATTTGGATTATTAGCGGCGTTCTCAAGTTCATCACATTTCATGGTGCCTTTCCTGAAAATGCCTATTCCAGTCTCTGGCTTATTTCTCAATTAGGTTTTTGAGCCCACTAGACCACAGGCCTGACCTATGGGAGCAGTCCTTGTAGTTTCGAACGTCAAGGGTAACTTCCTCAAACAGGCTAAAAGCCCAAGAGGGCTCTCACCCTTTCATCCTAAGCAAGGAATAAATAGTGATGATTTCAGGTTTTAGTTTCTTTCTGCTGCTCTCTTATGATCTTTTCCCAACACTCTGACCAAGCTCATTTCTGACGGACTCCAGAAAGGCTTTCCAGACAGATCTCATCCACGAAGACCTCTCCTTCCTCTGAAAACCTACCTCTGCTATTTTCTGTGTTCTTTGTGTTTGGTACAGTCTAGAACCATCCACCCACCCCCCCCCCCCATCAGTGGAGTGCTTTGGAGTGTGGAAGCACACAGGTAGGCCATCTGGGCTCTGCCTTTACTGGTGTGTGATCTTGAGTAAGCCACATAAACTCTTGGCATTGTTTCCTCATCTGCACAGTGAGAATAGCAAGACCAACCTCATAGAAACAACGTGAAAATCATGTCTTTACACCTTTAGCAAAATGCTTGACTTAATAATCACTCAAAATATCTTTGCCACTTCCATTATTATCATGACTTTGTTTCATTCCATGCTTGTGTAACTAGGTTCTAAAAGGAATTCCACATGCACTAGGTGGGACTCGACACCCATGGAGTGCTCTTATGTATGCATGGATGTTCACTTTCTCTCTGTTACCTCCTGCCCATTTGCTGTCTTGTATTCCTGCCCCTGGACCACAGGCAGTGCATAAGTGTACTCTAAAATTTGGGTACTGCAATAGTAGCAGATAGGGAATATGATTGAGGGTGGTGGTTACTGGACTCAGGTAACACGTGGAACTCATTTCATAGTAAAACCAAGATGGTGGTCCCACTGCCTGTTGCCCCTAGGAAACATTTTTTAGGTTGGGGGCCCCAGCCCAGCTCAGTTCTTGACTGCAACTCCAACTGTACCAAGTCTCTGAAGCACATTTTTTTCCTTCATCAGTTTATCCAGGTCAAAAGCTTCTGAAAATATAAGACCTTCATGAGATTATTTGCTTTGTAACAAGAAGAATCCCACTGACGATGGGCAAGAAACTTGTACCTCTTTGATGTCACACAGTCTCCAAAGTAATGCTTGAAGATAGTTAGAGATTGTTGACTCCGTGCTAGACGACTTAGAGGAGAATTACTTGCTCAGGTCTGTAAAACGGAGAAGCGACAGAGCAGGGCTTCAGTTCAGGGCTTTTAAATCTAAGGGCTTATAGATAGAGATAATATTCAGAGTGCCCCACATTGAGTATTTTACTTATATCCCACTTATACTCATTTTGTATGCCCACGAGTAAGTTCAGAGCGATGGGGGGACTCAGCTCCAGCACACAGTGGCAGCAGAGCTGAGACTGAAATCCAGCTCTCTGGTTCTAGAACCACTGTTTTTACCCACACACCAGGCAGCTTTCGAAGACCAAGGTGACAGGGCATCAAAAGGCAGGAGGACACTCTCCTCAGACCCTCTAGGTTTGAGGTGACCCTAATATCCAGCTGTCATTGAGTGGGGTCCCCCATTGTCACTCTTCATCTGCCCCCTGGCCACCTCCCTAGCCCTGGGGCCAAACCCTTTGCACGTGCCAGCATAGCTCTGGGGGACTCACTGAGTGTAGAGACCACCCCCCCCAAAAAAAGAGGATAATTTTTATGGATTTTTTTATCTATTATTTGAAAGAGAGAGAGAGAGCACAAGCAGAGGGAGGGGCAAAGAGAAAAGCAGACTCCCCACGGAGCAGGAAGCCAGACTCCAGGGCTCCATCCGAGGACCCTGGGATCATGTAAATGTCACCCTCTCAAAGAGACATGCCCTGTGAACTTTATAATTACTATCATTTCTGCAGGTACCCCTTAACCTCCCCAAGTTTTTCCTAGCACCTTCTTAGTATGTTATTTATGTGTTTATATGATCCATAGAATTTGATTCTTTATTGATGTCCTTCTCAACCACAATTCAATCTTCCTTACAGTAGTGTCGTCGTTTTGTTCATTCACCGATTCTTCCTAGCACAGTGCTTAGCATATAGCCAGAAACTGTGGTTGACAATGTAATAAATGAATACATGGTGCATGTAAGCTGCTTAACTTCTCCAAATCTGCTTCCCCTTCTCTGAATAGGAGTAACAATAATACTGCCAGGAGCAGCTACTGCTTTTGCCTACAGGGTATTCCTTCTCGGTGCAGTAACGCAGCAGCTCCTCCTTCCTGTGTAAAAGCCATTCCCTGTGGTTCAGATGACATTGACCACAGGCCTCGTATTTTTACCCAGGCTAGTCTGGCTCACTGGGGAGCACCACTTCCCTGGCTATGGTGGACATATGTTTCAAGCAGGGCCAATCTGTGAAATTAAATCAGTGTGCTCTAGGTCGAGGGGCAGCTTGGAGGAACTCAGGCTGGCAGGATCATGCCGGCTGGAGGCTCTCAGCAGCCATCCTACAAACACGTGTAGGCAGCTTGCCTGAGGAAGAAGCCAAGCAGAGGCAGGCAGAGTAGAGTCTGGGCCCCCGAGAAAGATTGGGCTTTGGGTTCTCTCTGTTAGTAATGACTGGCTGAGGACAAGTAGGGGCAAACAAAACCTTCACGATGGACCGGAAGACTAGCGCAAAGACAGGGACCAAGGAGCCAGAAAGACAGAATTCCTTGTATCTGGGATATCATCCTTCAGTTTTAGCTTGGCAAACTCCTACTCAGCGTTCAAAACCTCATCAGAGAATTTATTCATTCCCTAGCTGGCCCAGGCAGAACTGATCATGATTCCCTCATGCTCCATGGTACAGGTTTAGACTTTATCACATTCTTTACTACAAATTACAATTAACCATCATATAAGACTGCTAGAGCTGCCATAATAAATACCACAGACTGGGGGGCTTGAACAACAGAAACTTCTTTTTTTTTTTTTTTTTTTTGGTAAAGATTTTTATTTATTTATTTAACAGAGAGCAAGACAGTGAGAAAGGAAACACAAGCAGGGGGAGTGTGAGAGGGAGAAAGCTTCCCGCTGAGCAGAAAGCCCAATGGACGACTTGATCCGAGGACCCTGGGATCAGGACCTGAGATGGAGGCAGATGCTTAATGCACCCAGAAACTTATTTTCTCACAGTTCTAGAGGCTGAAAGTCTAAGATCAAGGTGTCAGGGGGCTTGGTTTTTTCAGAGGCCTCTCTCCTTGGCTTGCAGATGGGTGCCATCTCAATGAGTCTTGGTGGCCATCCCTCTGTCTGTGATGTCTGTGTCCTGACTTCCACTTTTTGTGGGGACATCAATCATATTAGATTAGGAAACACCCATTTAGTCTCATTTTACTTCAATGACCTCATTAAGGGCTCTGTCTCCACATACAGTCACATTCTAAGGTACTAGGGGTTATGACTTCAACATATGAGTTTGTGGGCGGGGTGGGGGAAGTGGTGGGGAGACACAATTCAGCCCAAACATCCATTTATCTGCCTGTTTCCTCCAAGTTCACTGAAGTCACAGGGAAGCTGCTGTGTAGACATGTAAGGAACAATGGAATGAAAGAATGAGTGAGTGAGTGATTGGAAAACGTACTTCCCCAGGGCAAACAGACCCTTTGTTCATGGGCAGTGGCCGCCCTCCTGGTCTTTCCTCCTCTGGTGGGTCTAGAGAAGATCCTCCTGACTTCACTAAAGTCTACCAGAGACAGGATTCTACCTGGGGTAAGAGTTCCTTCGGCCCGTTTCAGGGAAGGGCAGTGCCATCAGGATGCTTGTATTCAAATGCTCAAGCATCATCAGATTAATTATTTTAATGCATCTGAAGTCCTCCTCACCTCCACACTTCTGCTCTCTTCCAACACCCGATAAATCTCCCCAAGCTGTCAATTCTCCTTCCAAAGTAGCTATCACTTTTGACTCGCTCCGGCTCGGACAAAGAGCTTCAACCCCGTAACTGGTCTGTCTGCTCCATGTCTCCCACTTCAGTGACCTCGCCCTTGTGATCACAACTTATCGGAAACACAGAGCTAGCTGTGCCATCCATCTGCTAAAAAGACTCCAAATATGTCCCACAGTGAAAGCCTAAGTCGCCTTTCCACCTCTCAGTTGCCCTTCATGCATTCGTGACCCTTGCCTCATGGATCTCTCCGGCATCTTCCTTAGTGTCTAGCTTCCTGCCACACCATGGGCAAGTCCCTGTGCCTCAGCCTGTGCTTCTCCCCATGCTGTGATTCTCTTCTGTCCCTTGCTCCCCGAGGAACCCATGCTTTCCAGACCGACACAAAATCACGTACTTAACCAAAGCTTTCCCTCTGGGTGCTGTTAGCTGTCCTGTGAGTTCTTTATCACAGAATCCAATCACTTAGCATTCAGCTCCGTTGTAAGCCTATGTTTATCTCTGCCTGCTAGACTGCGGGTATACCTGGGCAAAAAATCCGTCTGGACAAAAATCCGTCTTATTCATCCATGCATTGCCAGGACCCAGCATAGTAGCTGGTGTATAATAGATACTCAGAAATAGTAGAATTTTTCTGGATGCCTAACACATGCCAGGCCCAGAGATGCTTGTATGTGGGTTTGATCCAGAGACAGATGTGACTTACAGTAGTGAGTTGGGGCCCAAAAGGACATGGGGGTGGGAAAGACTTCCTGTCAAGGTGGCATGTGATCTGGGGTTCATCACACGGCTAGTGATTTTATGAAGGAAGTGAAAAACAATCCCTTACCCGTGGAGGGTGAAAACAAAGGGAAGCTTTCCCAGCAGAAATAAGTGGCCCGTTTGGAGGAAAAGAAGCAGCAGCCAAAAAAGCTTCAAGAATACTGAGTGGCTGACGTTAGCCAAGGAGTAAGCATCGTTTACTGAAAGTCTTCATGCTGAAGTGAAGGTCCTTGGCTTGCAACGCCGGTCACCTGTTTGCATGAACTTCCAGAGAGCAGAATAAAAGGCGAGGGCCCACATATGGGATGACTTACATGGGTGCGAGGGAATGTGTGTGTCACTCTGATCAGGGGTGGTACGTGCTGTGTTATTAGGCCCAGGCTGAGGCCACAGTACAGCCATAAATCAAGGAGCGGGTGTTTAAAAAACAGTGGAAGTGTTAAGGAAACATGAAGTGGCTGACCTGTGGGGCTGGCTGTTACTCCCTACAAGAATTTCGATGACTAATGATGTGGATAAATAAGTACTTAACTTGCTCATAACCACACGTGTAATTTATTTAATTCTGGGGGTATTATGCAGTTCTGGAAGCCCTTTAAGATGATGGTGATCAGTTGCAAAAGGTTTCCCGCTACACAGAGGAGGCCGGAGCCTTTTCCTCCCAGACAAGACCTTCTCCCCACCCCCCACCCCCGGGTAACTGGGATTCATGCATCGAAGGATGTAGCTACCCCCTTTCCCAGGTTAATTTACGGTTTCTGAACATCTACCAGGACATCATAATCATTCCATCGGGTCTTTCAGGCAGAGCCTTTCTAAAAAAGTAAAACTAACCCAGAAAGAGGTGAGTCACCTCAAGATTTATTGGCTCACACTGACAGAGATTTGTGGATCTGCTGAGGGAAAGGCCTAACTGCGGGTGAGGCAGAAGCACGGTGGCAGGTGAGGGAAACCTGAGGCTGCCCACCCTGCTGCTCATTAGCTGCCTCTGTGACCACTGAGCCTCGATTTCTTCATCTCTAGAAGGGGCTGATGACACTGGCCTCACAGTGTCTTTTGAAGTTCAAAAGACAGGGGCGTCTGGGTGGCTCAGTTGGTTAGGCAACTGCCTTCAGCTCAGGTCATGGTTCCGGAGTCCTGGGATCCAGTCCCGCATCGGGCTCCTGACTCCATGGGGAACTTCTTCTCCCTCTGACCTTCTCTGCTCTCATGCTCTCTCTCTCTCTCTCAAATAAATAAATAAAATATTTTAAAAAAGAAAAAGACAAAGTTAAAATCATGTAGCTATTTCCATACATGATATGTTTCTTGGAGTGTAGGAAAGCCAGCTATTTTTAGGCTGAACAACCAATATAGATGTATTATAAGAAATAGTTGATCCTAGATCATTATAAATGACAAAGTCCCTAACTGGACCTATTTTGATGCAATCTTAAAGGTAATATTTTTAGTATTTTGTTTATATCCATATATATAAAAATATATATGTATATCTTATATATATCTCCCTATTTATAAATATATACTCATATATATATCATCTATATATGTTATATGTAAATCTATAACTGAATACAGAGGTAATGAGCTTAAAGCCAATGAACATATGATTGAGATTATAAGTTGTTTGCTTTCAGCACTCATTTTGTTCATTCATTCAACAAACACCAACGAAGAATGAATATCCACTACTTGACAATTGAATCTCAGGTGTTTTAGTATTCTGAGATTTGCGTTAACTTATTGCTTCTCTTCCAAAAAAGATTTTGAGCAATTTTTTTTTAAGATTATTGATCAAATGCTGTCCATAACCAAGTAAGTTCTCAAACTTCTTCCAATACTCAACCTTGTTTTCCTTATCTCTTTATAGGAAATAAGTGCTCTATGATAAACCACTTACATGCACATCTCTACTTCAGAATCTGCTTCCCAGGGAAACTTTCTTGTGATGTGAAAAAGACATATAAAACGGTATTTTGGGGGTAGTCAGCAATTAGGGAATGTTAATACAGGTAGATTATAAATTTTAGAGACAGAGTCTGTAACACTTGCGATCATTCTGGTGTATCTATAAATAAAAACAATCTGAGTTTTAATTTTCAGAATACCATAATTAAGGCTACTCTAGGCAGGTAGTAGATTATCATAGAAAAAAATGATTCATATTTGTGAGAAGGGCTACTATGGACCATTATTTATAAACTAGAAATTCCTTTTCCAATCCACACATGTCCATAGAAGAAAAACTTTAAATGAAATATGATGATCTTTAGATATGCCTGTTATTTATATGTTTGAGAACGATTTCTCTTGACCGAGTTAAGCACTGCACTGCATGTTCATTTGCTTGATAAGCTTTGTCCTCAGAGAATGTGAAGTCACCTCATTTCATCTTCAAACCTGCTATTTCTGAATCTCAATTAATTACGTCTAAATAATGAGGTTTTATTTCATTTACAACTACTTCAAGAAAAGGATGCATTTCTAGGATACAAATGTGACTTAGCAATAGTTTTAGTAATATTAAAGTTATCATGTAAGGATCTGAAAACTAACCTTAGCTCTGAATTCAATCACTTTCCTATTTTAGTTTTTATTTAAAAAATAACATATAGGGGCACCTGGGTGGCTCAGTGGGTTAAGCTGCTGCCTTCGGCTCAGGTCATGATCTCAGGGTCCTGGGATTGAGTCCCGCATTGGGCTCTCTGCTCAGCAGGGAGCCTGCTTCTCTCTCTCTCTCTCTCTCTCTCTCTCTGCCTGCCTCTCTGCCTACTTGTGATCTCTCTCTGTCAAATAAATAAATAAAAAAATTTAAAAAATAAAAAAAAAACATATATACCAAAAAAAGCATAACACATATGCAAATAGTTTAAAGTGTCTCTACCCAACCATTCAAGAGACAAACATTCTCAGGACCCCAGACACCCAGATCACAATTCTCTCCCTCCCTCCTGTTGTTATTCACTATCCTGCCTTTGAGATGTTCATTTCCTTAGTTTGCTGTTTTGTTTTACCACTCACATATGTGTATCGCAGATCACAGATGATTACGAATGATATGAAACTCCTCGGTCTGAAAGGTTGGGTTTTAATGCTCTTTCCCCTCAAGTCTCATGGGATCTACCATTAGGTTAACTAATAGAATCTGACAAAAGCGATGCTATGTTATCAGATTTTCAGGCCCAGGCCTTAGGACTAACAGCAGCTGCCATTTGAGTAGTCAAGCCATCAGATGGAGACGTCCACAGGGAGAGGAACCACACCCCCACCCCTGGCTGAGCAGCCAGCACCAACCGCCCAGCACCAACTCCTACCCCTGTGAAGGAGTTCTCTTGCAACGGCATCTCCCGTTTCAGATAAGTTGCCCAATTGGGGTTGGCTAATTTGTAGGGCCCAGTGCAACTGAAAATTCAGAGATCCATGTTCTCAAAGTAGGAGAAAAGCTTTTTCTTCTTCTTTTTTTTTAATGGCCTCTTGGTTAACCTGTTATGGATTTTTATTGTTGTTGTTGTTTGCTATTTAATACCATGCATCCTTTGGCACAGGCACAGAAGTCAAGTGAGGGCAGACCTCCAAAGGTACCTGGGAAGGCTGGAAGAATAGCCATGGTTCAGGTGGGTGCCTTCTGGAGGCAGCAGTCAGGCAGCTAGGACCCCTCCTCGGGATTCTGGGAGGTGGCAGAGGCTAACCTATGTGCAATCTTTTCATCACATGTTTCATTGTCCCATCAGACTTCACATACAAAACATAAATTCAAGTGTAAAACTATTAAGAAGTTGAATAAAGAGACTACAGAGACTTAGAACCCCCCCCCGTAGGCCCCCTGCACCTCCATGTACTGCATACCCCAAAACCAGTTTGGGTCCCAGCTAAGGCCAAGAGGAAACGACATGAGCCCCCCACACAGAGCCCAGTTTCAAATTGCCGACAGAGGAGCAAAATGCACAGTTGCTATTATTTTAAGTAACTAAGTTCTAGAGTACTTTATTTCACAACAATGGAGAAGCAGAAGAAATTTTGGTACCTAGAAGCTGAATGGCATAAAATAAATAAATAAATATAAAGGTTATGTGGGTTTTGGGACTAGATAACAGGCAGAACTTGGAAGAGCCTCACAGACATCATTAGCCAATTTTTTTTTTTTTTTTTGGACAGAGAAAGAGATCTCAAGTAGGCAGAGAGGCAGGCAAAGAGATTGAGGGAAGCAGGCTCCTTGCTGAGCAGAGAACTCAATGCGGGGCTCGATCCCAGGACCCTGAGATCATGACCTCAGTCGAAGGCAGAGGTTTAACCCTCTGAGCTACCTAGACACCCTCAAAACAGGAAAGATCTTAAAGAAGTAAGAGCTTGAGGGGCTGTTAAGTGACAATTTTTTTTTTTTTTTTTGTGCCTTCTCTTCAAAAGGCAGGCCAATTTTATAAATCTTTTCAGAGATCTAACGTTGTCAATTTTCTCTGTTGTAAATTTATTTTCTTTTTCATTAATATCTGCTCTTATCTATAATTTTTTCACTTTTCTTGAGCTAATATTTGCTGTACTTTCTTTAACCTCTAGAAATGAATACCTAGCTGATTGATTCCTGAGTATTCTCTATTTTTAATATATTCATTCAAGGCTATTATTTCATTATAATTTTTTCAAATATTTAAAAATTTCTATATTGATTTCTCATTTGATCCATTGATAATTTAGATGTAAATTTCTTAATTTTGAAATTAAAGGGAATTTCTGATTATTAATTTAACTCCTTATGTTTATCTTAACTGCATTGTGATTGAGGAATATATTCTTTTTTAAATTTTTAAAAATTTTTTATTAACATATAATGTATTACTAGCCCCAGGGGTACAGGTCTGTGAATCTCCAGGTTTACACACTTCACAGCACTCACCATAGCACATACCTTCCCCAATGTCCATAACCCACCAACCCCCCCACTCACCCCCATAACCCTCAGTTTGTTTTGTGAGATTAAGAGTCTCTTATGGCTCGTCTCCCTCCTGATCCCACCTTGTTTCATTTATTCCTTTCCTAACACCCAAACCCCCCACTTTGCCTCTCAATGTCCTCATATCAAGGAGATCATATGATAATTGTCTTTCTCTGATTGACTTATTTCGCTCAGCATAATACCCTCTAGTTTCATCCATGTCATTACTAAAGGCAAAATTTCTTTTGATGGCTGCATAGTATTCCATAGTATATATAGATACATCACATTTTCTTTATCCATTCATCTGTTGATGAACATCTTGGTTCTTTCCATAGTTTGGCTATTGTGGACATTGCTGCTATAAACATTTGGGTGCACATGCCCCTTCAGATCACTACATTTGTATCTTTAGGATAAATACCCAGTAATGCGATTGCTGGGTGGAAGGGTAGCTCTATTTTCAACTTTTTGAGGAACTGCCATCCTGTTTTCCAGAGTGAATGCACCAGCTTGCATTCCCACCAATGCAATTCATACAATGCAATGTAGGAGGTTTCCCTTTTCTGAGGAATATATTCTATATGACCTCAAATTTATGAGATAAATTGAAACTTGCTTTATACCCCGATAAAAAAAGCACTTTGAAATTCTTCTGAATATGCTTGAAAGTTCATGTATTCTTCAGCTGTTGAGTGCAGTGTTCTTTAGTCGCCCATTAAATTAACTTTTTTAATCAAATACTGTTCAAATCTCCTACAGACTCACTGACATTTGGTCAGCTTTCTGTATCAACTACTGACTGATATGTATTTAAAAAGAACACTGTGACAGTAAATATGCTTTTTTGTTTTTTGCTTTGTATATTTTGAGGCTCTATAATTTTTAAATTTTCATACAATTAAGTTCATGCGATGTTTGAAAACAAAAAACCATCATATCTTCCTGGTGAATTAAAACTTTTATCATTATGAAGTGACCTTCTTTACCTATAATAATGTTTTTTGGCTTAGGTTTTAGAATAGAATTATGTCAGTTTCCATATGGTAACCTTTTTTTTTTTTTTTTGATGCATCTTTTCCCCTACTTTGTTTTCAATATTTTCATACTTACATTTAGGATGTGTCTCTTGAAACAATGCATAACTGCACTTTAAAAAGAAATATAAAAATCTTTGGTTTTGATACAGGAGTATTTAACCACTTACGTTTATTATAACTATACATTTTAGGTTAAATCTACCATCTTATTTTGTGTTCTATATTTGTCTCACATTTTCTACTCTTTTTTAATATTTCTACTTTTCTTTTAAAAAGATTATTTTTTAACTTTTTATTTATTTAAGTAATCTCTACACACAATGTGAAGCTCAAACTCACGACCCTGAGATCCAGAGCTGCACACTCTTCTAACTGAGTCAGCCAGGTGCTCCTAGAAAGATGATTTTTTATTCTGTTTTGTGTGTCTGTGTGTGTGTTTTCTGCTGTATTAATTTGGAGATTATACCTTTTAAAAATTATTTCAGTGATGACATTCTAGTGCGCATGCATTCTTTAATTCCAAACCTGACTTTTTCATCTTACTCCTGGATAACGGAAAACCTTTAGAACACTTTAACTCAGCTCAGCTCTTCCCGATTTCTACCTAAATCTTCTCAGGTATATTAAGACTATCTTTCACATTATTATCTTTATACAATAAATATTCATAGAGCTCTTATTTTCTCAATAATTATCTATTTTGTACTTAATATTTTCTTTGGTCGTATCTCCTCAGGACTTCCATCTGGAATTACTTTCCTTATGCCTGAGTGAATTGTTTAGAATGTCCTCTGGTGGGGTTCAGCTGTGGCCGTCCTCTCCATTTTGGTATGTTTATGTTTGTTCACGTTTTTACTTTACACCCATTCTGGATCTATACTTTGATTGAGTGTCGAATTCTAGGTTGGCAGTTAGTTTCATTCAGTCCATTACTACCTTTCACATATGTGTATATTTCAAATGTGGCTTTTTCAGATTGAGTTCTTCCACTTAACAATATACACTGAAGGTCCCCCTCTATCTTCTCGTGGCTTCAGATCTCAGTTCTTTTTCGTGCTGAGTAACACTGTGTTGCTTGGATATACACAGTTTACTTAACCATTTACCCACTGAAGTACATCTTGGTTGCTTCCAAGTTTTGGAAGTTTGCTCAGGAGTAAGCCTGTTCGAAATCCCTGTTGTGCGGTTTGTAGTGTGGACCTAAGTTTTCAGTGTATGCCTTTTTAATACTCCTTTTAGAATTAGGCTTGTTAAATTATGGGTTATTGTTTTTCATCAGTTCTGGAAAATTTTCTGTCACTATCTCTTCAAATATCGCCTCTGTCCCTATTCTCTCTTTGTGTTCTTCTATACCTCCAATAAAAATATTTTAATTTTTAAAGGCTTTATTTATTAATTTGACAGAGAGAGACAGCAAGAGTGGGAACATAAGCAGGGGGAGCAGGAGAGGGAGAAGCAGCCTCCCACTGAGCAGGGAGCCCGATGCAGGACTTGATGTGGGGCTTGATCCTAGGACCCTGGGATCATGACCTGAGCTGAAGGCAGACACTTAATGACTGAGCCACCCAGGCACCCAAATACACACACACACACACACACACACACACACACACACACACATATATATATTTTTTTTTTCCGAGAGAGAGTGAGCGCACACCTTTGTGTGCAAGTGGAGCGAGGGGCAGAGAGAGAGGGGAGAGAGAATCTCAAGTGGGCTCCACACTCAGAACAGAGCCTAATTTGAGAACCTGACCTGAGCAGAAACAGAGTCTGATGCTTAATCGCCCGAGCCACCCAGGTGACCATAAAAATTTATTATTTTCTATCAACCACATTCATTTTCTTTCCCATAAAATGTCTATCCTTATGCTCCCTTTGCAGCTTTCTGCATTGTTTCTTCTGATCTGTCTCTTTATTACTTCTTTCCTCTGCTGTGTTCAATCAGCAGTCAAATCCACCTTCTGAATTTTTCATTTGTTTGAGTTTTGTTATAAATTATGTTTGTTACAAATGGCTACAAAATATATAAATAAATTCATTTCTGGAAGTATTCTGTAGTTCCAAAAGTTGTCACTTTCATAGTTTCTCTCTAATGAAATGTTCAAGTTTGTTTTTATTTTTCTGAGCATAGTAAACATAGTTATTACATCATCTGTGTCTGATAATTTCTGTATCTGAAATTCTTGGATCAGTGTTGCCAATTCTTACTCATGGTACCTAAGCATGTACCTTAGCTACTCACTGACTTGGAAAAACATTAATTATGGAGGTTGTCCAAGCCCTTTGATGAACATCTCTTCCTCAGAAAAGGATTTGGGTTTCTCTCTGCTGGTCATCTAGGGTACTGCCAGTCCTAAATGACTTTAGACCTAATTGATAGTTTGAACTTCTTTTGCACTGCTCTGGTGAAACCCATGTGCACTTTTGCCTGGGGACTAGGGCTTAGCCTTCCTTCCAGGAATGGGTTTTCTCTTCTTTTATATGCTCCGTCTTCTCAGTGTGAAGAGAACTTCCTTGCTCCTCAGGACAGTCAGGAATATGACTCAATGTTAATTCTTCTTCCTACTTACCATGAGTGTGGAGTCCTTAAGAATCCCAGCTTGATGTGAATTTGGATGTATATCAAATCCCAGATTTTGTGCAGGCTTTCACTTTTATCCTCCAATCCTAGATTATGTAGAGCCTTCCACTTCTATCCTCTTCAGGTTCTGGGAAGTCAAAACAAAACTTCACATTCATTATTGTTTCTGCTAAGGAGATAAATATCCTCTGGGCAAAGGTAACTTTGCCTTCTCTCTTAACTTCTAGGGTTCTTACTTCATGTTTGCCTGATTTTGATCTAAAAATTTCTCACCATCTTGTTCACATATTTGTTCTATTTTTATCCAGAATTGTCAGTTGTCCTAAAATAAGTATTGGTCTAAGTAACCTAGCTTGTCATGTCCAGAAGCCAAAGTTCCATCAAATATTTTTTTTTAAACAAAACACAAAAAGTATTTTCCCTGCCACCTCTTACTTTATTCAGAAAATTTTACATGGAATAATATTGATATGTCAAATGTGTTATCAATTGTGAAGTGGGAAAACTATTCTAAGTATTTGAACTCTTTAGAGTGTTTTCACTAATAAGATATGTATAATCTGAATTTTCAGCAGATGTTGGAGAGTTAACACTGCTTTATTTCAAAAGAAATGGATGCATTTACTATAAAGTATAGTAATACAGCTCTTTTGATCATTGTATTATGATTTAACTCAGACATTTCATTGTTTGTGCAGTTTCTGCAAACCCATGAAAAATGATATATATCCCTTTGGCAGGAAACCAAAGCTCTGGATGGGGCGCTGTTTTTTTTTTAACCACCCTGATAAATAATTTACACTTAGGGATATTATGCAGAAACCTTTTCAATTAACTTGTGTTGACAGAGAAACTAAATATAGTAGTCAAAGAAAAAAAATTAACACATTCTTGACCTATCCAGCAGAAATAACCTTATTTAAAATATTATCTACTCTAGAAAATGAATACATTAATGGGTCAGACTAAGAAAAACAATTATGAATATGAAAATGAAATATTTACTATTGTTTCTTTTAGAGAAAATTTTAGTTTTTTCTATAGACCTTATTTTAGTTCACTAAAAGAAGGGTACACCAGTAGGAAGGAGCCAGACCTTCTAAAAATCTGAAAAAAATTTGGTTCTAATTCTGGGCCTATCAGTTTCCAAGCAAGTCACTTGGACTTCTGACACTTTCTTCCCTTTTCTGCAAATTAGGACTAAGACTACCTCGCAGTGTTGTTACAAGGATTAGAGATAATATATGTGAAATAGCGCACATAAATAATAATTATTCTAGAAAGAACTTTCTCTAGTGAGTTTAATCACATTTCCTAATTTGTCCTGCGAATTGATGATCTTAGGGATTTGCAAGAATGGTGGCATTATTTTAAAAAGAAAATAAGCCCTCTTAATTTTTTTCATACACATATACTTATTTGAAAATTAATTATGAGCCAGAGTAAATACATACTGCTTGTGGCAGAATTAATTGTGTTGGTTTTGGCAAATCTTCTCTTGTCAACCAAAGGCAGCCTACTTACTAGAATCCACAGGAATTCTGCAGAAAGAACTGGAAGGCACTAGTCAATAATTTCAATGAAATATATAGATGTTTCCAGGGGAATTTGTGGCAAGGTTAACTTTTTTTTAGCTTGTGAGCTTTCTTTGTTGACATTCTAGTTTCCCTCCTATGAAGTCCCAATTACTATGAACTATAGCTGTCAAAAATGATGGCACACTTACTCAAGGCTCTTTCATATATATCATTCCATGTTTTGAGTAAGAGTGTACAGGGTAGCCCAGCATTTCTGTCACAAGCTAAAAGAGTCCTCTACTCTCTGTGAAGGTTGAGTTTATTTTCTAGGTGTAGGAACAGACCATCTGTCAGGCCAGTTAAATCGGTTCCATCTCCCCTGGCCATCAATAGGATGGTGGACACCTTAGATTTTGGTCATTAAATAACTAATTAAATAATCAATCTTATATCTTGTGAGTAGTTGATATATTATATCCCCATTCCAGATGTTAACAGGAAGCAGAAAATGTTCAAACATGCCCTTGCCTTCAAAGCACTATAGTCCAGTTCTTAAAAACTCACATGTAGCCTTTGAATCCCCTCTTACCTGTACTTCTCTGATTTGATTTGCAACAGATAAATAGAAATAAATATTCTTAGGGTAACCAGGGTTTCAGTTATGAATGTCTTTCTAATCCGTTCACACTGCCCCAAACACTTATACAGGATTATCTATCACACGTCATTCTACAATCTTAATCAAATTGCCTGCTGAAGGAAGCCCAGTATTTATTACATTTTTCCTAAATGGAAAACAGCTGTGATAAATTAATCTGTTCACCAGAAATCTCATATTAGGAAAGATTCGCAGATACTCTCTCACATGTTAGCCTTTCCAACTATGAATAATATATTCCTCTACCCGTACCTGTGTCTTTGAGTGTGGCTAATTCACTTGGCCTCTTTTACATCTCTGTGGGGTATAATAGAGGTGAAATGTTTCCTGAGGCAGACTAGCAATATTTAGGTGATAAACACATATTTAAAAAAAGAAAAAAGAAACTATCACTCTGAAGATGGCGTGGTCAGCAATGACAGAACACATCCTTACAAGGCCCACTACAAGAGTCATGGCTATCCAGAACAGAAAACTCCTGCTTATGAATTCGCCTAATACAGGTATCACCACTCATGCCACCTAACATTCAACCTCCAATAGGATTAACTTCTTCTCTTCTGACCCTATAATAACGAATCATATATCTGGCTATGATTTGGTTCCCCATAGTATCCTTCACTGGGATACTCTGTGCTATCCAAATTCCGTTTGTAGATTCCCAGTTCCTTTGGTTGTTTCACATGGTCAGCTGACATTCTGTTAAGTTCAAGTATGTGAAGCTGCTAAGCTTGGGCCCAAGCATTGCATGTCAGTGATTTCCCCAAAGAAATGCCATGATGGCTGCCTCTCCTTCATCAGCCCCCTCCCTTTCAAGCTGGCACACCCAAATTTCTTTGTGTTTTCTGTCTACTGTCTATGCCATTGCTTGCTCATTGGTAAGGTGGTTTTTATTCAGAACTTTGTGTTTCTTCTCTCTGGTCAGTCACCCTGTTAATCTGCTTTGTTGCTGTTGTTTTTAAAGAGGAAACAGAATCCTCTCAGATATTTTAAGGAGAAAGGGATAGAAAGTAGGAAAGTAGGTGCCTACAAAATCATGGGAAGAGCTGAAAGAGTGGGTTAGGTTACAGTAAGAGGAATGAATCCTGAAATTGTACAGAGCTGACCTATAAGAAGAAGCTGCTCCTTCTGCCATGCTCAGGAAGGTGGGAACCCGGAGGATGCCGACAGAAATACTTAGTTAGGAGACATCTCTCTGATTCTGGGATCAGGAAACCAGAACAGGGATGCTGCTGCTACTGCCACCCCCTCTCAAGACCCAGGGAGAAGCGAGTGGACACAGAACTACAGGGTCTACCTCAATTGGCTCTTGTCCTCAAAACACAAAACAAAACAAGAAGAGCAAAAATGAATAAAAAGAAGCAACTCTTATTTCCAGGACCCAGAAAATAGCCAAAAACAGTAGGAAGGAGGCCTCCTTTAAATTCTTACTTCAAAATCTTGCACTAGGACACCTATGTGTCGGAGACTGGTTTTCATGCAGAATGTGTATCATGTCATTTTTTGTGTTCATTTTTAGGAGAGAAAACTGAATGTCAGTCAAATATGCCCAAGATATTTCTGGTTCTATGTGTCTTCCTGTGTTCCTATAAACTTAATACAAGGTGTATTGAAGGTATCCTGTTTTGCACATAGCCTGTCGCTCACATGCAATCTTTTAATGCATATGTAAGCATTTGTGGCTATGATAAGAATTAGGCACTAGAGTGAGTCATTATACTCAGTGTAATGTACTGAGTGAGATCCTACATCATTCCATGCCCAGAAAGGTTACAACTAAGGATTAGGTACATGATGTGTATATCTTTGAAGGTCCCATATGACACATGGTGTAAAACAAAACAAAAAACAGGAAAGTCCCCACTGAAAATTAAAGTACACTCCTCTGACTTCTTGCAATCCCACATTTGCTCTAATGAGATATAGCACCCCCCTCCAGTCTACTGTTCCTTTCCATTCTACTCTGCTGCATACTTTTCTAATTTAGCTATTGTCACTTTTTTGTAGCTTCAATTATTTCTTTCAAAATATTCCAATATGGGTATCTTCCTCTTTTCCGGGTCACAAAGAGAACTACAGATTTTAAAATGTGTGTTCAGAGAAGAATGAAAAGTATACATCCCAGCCTTCTCCACCCTCCTGCAAAAATCTCCGCTGACTTTTGCAACACCCCCAACTTCATTTATCTATAGGATGGCTCATGATAGCTTTGTGTGAGCTTTTTAAAGTTCAGCCAAGCCAGCTGCATGATCAACACAAAGACAATAGCTCCCACACACAGGGCTACATGGATTAAAGCCCCCGATCCATCAGTAAATCTGCCAGATGGCAGTGGAAGAAAGCTTGTAACTCTCTCACTTTCATTTCAACAGCAGCAAACAATGTTCAATGTTTAAAATAAACTCTTCCAGATGAGCTAAAGATAAACTCTGAGGTGGGTGTACTTGAGCTTGTGAGGCTGCAGCTCTGAAGTCTTTGATTACATGAACACAAAACCCCTGGGTAGAACCCGCTTCTGTCAACAGAATGCTTAAACTCCAACACCTACTACATGAAGCCATTTCCTGTGCTTTCATGGGTTGGTGGCAGAAACTCGCTTTGCTTTTTTCACAAACTAATAATGATTATGTATTTCTCTGTGCTCAGCATTTCCTCAAACCATGTGCACAACTTCAAGATAGTCCTAAAATGCCTAACACTGTATGTAGGTCTGTACTGATAAAGATCTGAATATATTTACAACTTAAACTCCTATTTACTCATTCAGCTCACTGCTCTCATAGTAGAAAAGGTACCATTAGGATTTAAAAGGTACCATTAGGATTAGGTTTTTAATCCTACATAACTGGATAACTGGATAACTACCTAGACTAGGGGATATATGTCCTCCAAAGAATAAAAAAAGGTACAAGTATTTTTTTTTTTTTTAAGTCAGAATCTATAGCCAAAGTTAGCGTCTTCTTTTTTCTTATTTTTTGAACAGACCTAAAGCTTGCATCTTAGGATAGAACAGGCTATCATACATCATTTGTTACATGGCAACTTCTAAAGGTAAAATGACATACTGAAAAAAATCACTTAAATATTTAGGAACTTACCTATTTAACACAATTAGTAGGAGCTTTAAATGAAGCAGAGAAACAAACACGGGGTTGAAGATGAAAATAAATCCTAGGCTGTAAAAACCCATCAGGATGAAATAAATCTATAAGAATCAAGTATATTGGGGGCACAAATAATAAGTATATCTCAAATGTAGATGAGGAGTCTTTGGGAAAATATGACTTCTTATGCAGAACACATTTATTACCAATTCCTCCAAACTGAAACTTCCCTGATGTCCGTGATAGCTCTATTTTATATAGCACTAGCCTCTTATTTGGAATTGGCTGGTAACATGGACAAGTTGATTAAAGAAGGAAATCATAAAGATGAAACAAATGCACCTGAGATTTATTATCTGAACTTGAAACATACGGCACATTCATTCATTTGCCTATCTTCTGATACAAGGCTAAGGGCTTTCCTTTGTTGTTCTTCTGAGTATGAGTTCATTTGGAATTCCGTCTTCTTGCATTTTACTCACTTAAACAATATAGTCCATGACTTCCAACTTTTGTGTCTTTAAACTGGAGTCAAAGTTTAAAGTCACTTGCAAAGCACTAAAGAAAGTGCTTTTAGATTTTTATAGTATCTATTTTTAGTATTTGATGGTTGTTACGAAATTTTATTCGATATTGTTTCTAGTGATTTGCCTTCATTTAGTTTTTAGAAAGCACTCAGCTTACTTTTCATAGAAACTCTTTCTCGTTTTGCATTGGTTTGTTTTATGATGAATAACTTCTGTTATGATTAATAACAAGCACAACTAACACACACATTGGTGTTTTACTTGTTGCCTCCTGTGTCCCCAAAGCCTGGAATAATGTCTGGCACATAACAGACATTCAATAAATATATGTTAAATGAAGAACTGAAAGCTACACAGCTCTCTTCCTCATTATATGATACAGCAGGTGGGAACAACAGTGCCAGGGGTGTGCTGGAGGGGAGCCTGCCAGCTTAGAGCATTTACAGGCTACAGGCATCAGTCAGTATGTTTTCCAAAAAGAATGGAATTATTACAGTAAATCTATTCAACAATCGTTAGTTAAATGTGTTTCTCTGTACTTTGGTTAAACATCTAATTTCGCAAAAATTCTTCCTTACCGTCTGCATAAAAAGGAGCATTTCACCTAACTACCTTCCTCCATGTTAACCTGTAACTAATTTAACTCCCTATTGTCCAGATAAGCTTCGTGAAACATCTGAAGCTGTCTGTGGGCGCCAAGCTCCTGAAGGGTGATTAGTAACATGTTCTCTCTTCAGTGTTCCTTAGCACATTTGGAATCAATTAAATATTCAAATAGAGGTTCTCTCAGATCTTGGGCCAGGCCCAGCAGGTTTGGTGAGGGGAGAGAGCTGAAGGCGGATAAGTACGATTTCCTCACACCAGAATCGATAGCTGGAGAGACATTTAAGAAATACATACTCTAGACTTCCTGGGTCTGCAAACGAACAGTCATACAAGATTAGATGATATAAAGAAACAACGGGAGCCGTATTAAAAAAAAAAAAAGAAAATAAAAATAAACTAGAATTACAGTACATGCAAGAACTGCTACCATGCACAGTGTCTGAAAGGCAAAAGAAAAAAAAAAAAGCCAGTCCATTAAGCTATTGCATCAGTATAATGGTATAGCCTGCATGAGCTAAGAATGGATTTACATTTTTAAAGAACTGTAAAAGAAAAAAAGGAAAGAAAAAAGAACATGTAACAGATTGTATATGGCCTAGTAATGTTAAATATTTAGTCTGGCCTTTTATAAAAAGTTTGCTGATCCTTGGTTTAGTCTTGTTTCCATCATATGTACTCCTGTAAGCATTACTATTACTAATTACTATTAACAGTAATGATCAGGTGCATTGGGGAAGGGGAAACTGATGACTGCCCATTGTATGCCAGCTACATTGCTAAATGCCTTATATATCCTACTCATTCATTCACTGAGCAATCCTTTAAAGGATTATCTCAATGACAAAGTCAAGAAAACAGAAGCTGAGGGGTGGGTGGGGGGTGGGGTGGTGAAGTGTCTTGCCCGTGTGGTCCTGTGGTCAGGAAAACTGAGTGGTGAGCTGTTAATCAAACCCGAAGTGGTGGTGTGTTTACACCCTGAGATCCCTATCCCAGATAAATGCTACTGGGAACCTCCTATTAAGAAACAGCTACTCTGAGTTGAGACAGAAGAGTTATAATCACACTTCTTTTCCGAACAAGTCGCTTGAAGTAGAAGTCAACATTTCAAAAGATGAAGCCAGAAACCAACATGAAAAAGGGATTCCGGCTTGATGAGTCCATTATCGGGCATGCTGCATCCTTCTAAGAATATACTGCTAAGGCTGAGGATAAATATCAATATAACAAAAGTCAGCAGAACAGAAGGGTTTAATCATCTCCCGATCCAACGAGTCATGCTATAACTATTAGTCCTCGATTCCATCTAACACAGGGTGAGAAGGACATCTTCCAAATGGCGGCTCAGTTTACCTAAATACTGGGTGTTTCCAGATGAGTTTCTAGTTTTCCATCATGATAAATTAATATATCCTATTTTATTATGGTGCCACAAACAAGAACTCTGAAAGGCTTGACTCTTAAAAAAGACCCAACTCCCCTGAAAAGCATCGGGTATCAAAATGCAGCCAGAAAAGATGGTATTAACTGAATAAAAAAGAAAAAGAAAGGAAAAATTAAAAAAAAAAAAGCATTCTTTTTAATGAAGTCGAGGTGTAGGACAGATTTATTAGCTTCCATTTTTCCAAGTTGCATTCTGGTGTATTTCCTGCCCATATTTCTAAGTTCAGCAAGTCTTTTTGTAGGATTCTTTTTTAAAAATATGTTTCAAAGAACATGACACAGATATACCCACTACACCTGCAAAGATACACCTGTAACAGTACAAACATTTAAGTGTTTCTCATATTCCCAACCCAATGCTCTAATGGCAAACAGATCTTCTGTGTGATCTGCCAAGATCCTGCCATTCTCAGAAAGAACTGATACAGGTAACCAAATAATAGAAAGTCTTAAAAACAATAACCAATCGAGGATTACTCCTGACCAAAAGGGTCATTGAATTCAGTGTAGTACAGTCTATCCTTAATAACTCCTTTTTCCAGTAACAGATGGTTAAGACAAAGAATTACTAATTATTTTTGATGCTTTAACAGATACCTAAAATATCCCTATTCGGCCTTTTGTATGTGCACACCACTGATTTATTACTTTAGTTATTCATTCAAACATCATTATTCTATGTTTACTGTGTGTCAGGTACGACACTTGATACTTGAGGAAGGAAAACTAGTAAGACTAGAATAAAATCTTTCCTTGGAGAATTCTAATTATTCAACTGGATTTTTGAACAAATAATTAGCAAAGCGGCTATGATCAATTAAAACAAAGTAGATAAAGGACTGGTTCTTCCTACAGGAATTAAAAGAATATAAGGAAAGGCGAGAGACAAGTGAGTATGGTCTATACTGAGGATGTTGTTATACAATTAAGCAAACAGATGTGCTGCCTAAGACAGTAGTCCTATTTAAATGTGCCTATTTAAATTAACATAAGAATAGAAATTCAGTTGTTGTATCTCAAGCACTCCATAACCATAAATGTGTAAAGTGTACATTATAGGATAGTGTGGACACAATTATTTCTGTCATTGACTAAAGTTCTATTGGACTGCACAAAGAGGACAAGGTAAGCCTATGGCCAGCTCATGGGCAGTCTCATATTAAGGAATTTAAACAGGCACAAGACACCGTGACACAGATTTGGGTTTTAGAAATCTTACTTCTTAAGGCAGCATGCAAGATATGCATGCGGGAAGAAAGACACTGGGCACACCAAGGTCAGTGGAGGTTAGTAAGATGATAAAGGACTCATTTCAGTGAAACTAGTAAAAAAAAAAAAAACCCGAAAAACACAATTAAGGATTTGCACTATTAAATTTATTCCACATAAGAATTGTGCACACAACAGGCATGTTATTTTCACACAAAAACCGGCACGGCAATAAAAATATTTAGCACTTTGGTCACGAAACTCAAAAGGTATTTGAAAAAGTTTGCAAGGTGTTTAAGTCAGTGGATTCTTTAATATTCGTAATCCATGCTTGCTCAATTATAATTTCTAAAGTATATTATACTGCTCATTTTACTACTCATTATGCTTACTGTATATTTAAGACATCTTTTCTGAAATCTTATGTTCTCCAAAAAATAACTTTTTAGTAACTTCAAAATATCCATTATGTACCTCTCAGCAGTACTAGCGTAAAACCAAAAGTTTTCAAGTAGCAAGTAGTCAAGCCACCCCAGTTCTGATTACAGATATAACTGGCAGCCAGTTTTATAAATAGCTCTCTTCCACTCCTTGTTCCTATTTTAAAAGGCCAACCATTACTTCACTGATATCCCAGAGCTTTCTCGCCACAGACTCATCCATAGCTTTGGGCAATAGTTCTTCCTCTTTACAATCTCCAAAGTACTTTCCTGACACACCTTCTACTTCAGGTGAAGAGGCTAAATAAACTGAAGTCTGGGCACCTTCTACTGGGCTTTTGAAAAAAGCCCATGACACCAAATTGAAAAGTGGTTTGACCAACAGTGGAATGTGGATGTGTCTGCCAAGATTAGTCCGCACAATACCAGGGTGTAACACGTTGACAGTCACGTTTGTGCCTTCTAAGCGGCGGGCTAGTTCTCTGGTAAAAAGAATGTTAGCCAGTTTGCTCCGACTGTAACAAAAGCTTTTATTATAGCTCTGTTCACTGTTCAAGTCTTCAAAGTTGATGTCTCCATATTTATAAAGTTTGGAAGAAACTACCACAATCCTGCTGGGAGCTGAACTTTTGAGGAGTCCAAGGAGAAGATTGGTGAGTAGAAAGTGCCCCAGATGGTTCACGCCAAACTGCATCTCAAACCCATCTTCGGTCTTCATATAAGGGCACTGGAAGATTCCTGCGTTGTTGATTAAGACGTCCAGTCTAGGTTCTTCCTTTAAATGTCAAAGAGAATGAGGCGATTATGAACACAGGCCTAAAATGAAATTTTAGTTCCTGCCACTACTAAAATTCTATAAAGTGCCTCTGTGGGTTTTCAACAATGGGGGCGTAGGAAAGACTTGTATGTTTAATGTGGACCAGGCATTGTGCTTTTCACATGCCCTCTTATCTACCCTCACCAACTCTGTGAGCAAACTAAGCACCCAATGTTAGGTGATCTGTGCAGTATCACAGGGCTCTTGGGTGGCAAACAAAAACTGGAAGATGAAAACTTCTGATACTGAAAGACCCCTCCCCTAGAAGATAGATAGGATAACTAACCGCTTGTTTCCTTTTCTGTGAACCGCTGGCTTTTAGGCATAAATTAGGTTATTAATTGCTCTTTTGCCCTTCTGTAACTGCTTGGCTTACAGAAATAATAGAAGACACCATGATGGCATTCCTACCTTCCCCCTTCTTGTTCCCCCTCCCTGCCTCTCTCCTCCCGTGCGCGGGCCCTCAGAACCAATCAGCTTGTTCCCCCTTCCCGCCTCTCTCTTCGCATGCACGGGTCCCCCAAAGCCAATCAGCAAACTCCACGTATGCCTTTTTCAAAAGTTGACCACCCGCAGGCGCCTGCGTAACAATAAAGAACCTCTTGCTGATTGCATCCAGTGGCAGTGTTGGATTCTTGGGTAAGGGGATCCGCGGGTCTTTCATTACCAATGCTCCCGTTTGGAATCAGTAAGCTATTTTGCTTTTCTAATTGGGAAAGCTAGAGAGTCGATGTCAGCTAGAAGTGGAAATATGGCAGAAGGCAGGTCAGCACTGTTTATTCCCAGAGCTGTTATTATCATCACCAGGGGCAAACTAGGACTTTTTAATTCTGTACTTTTCTAAGGGCAAATGGGGATGGAGCACCTCCAAGTGGCTCCCTTAAAATCGGGACATATAATACAAAGGGCCAGGGCTGTAAATTAAAACTAAAGAAAACATCATGACTAAATCAAAGAAATGTTAAGAAAAATATTAAATAGGTAATATAAAAATATCAGAAACAAGTATGAATCATACATAAATACTAAGTCTTACAGTAACAGCAAAGGACATTTAGGGAGGAGTTAGGACCAAGAAACACCTTTAACCTCTACTATAAATTTAAGATTCAGTTCTTTGGGACACCTGGGTGGCTCAGTCAGTTAAGGGGCTGCCTTTAGCTCAGGTCATGATCCCAGAGTCCTGGGATCGAGTCCCGCATCAGGCTCCTTGCTCAGAGGGGATCCTGCTTCTCCGTCTGTCTGCTGCTCCCCCTGCTTGTGCTCTCTCTCTCTGACAAATAAAATTAAAGAAAAAAAAAAGATTCAGTTCTTTTTCTTCTCCCTATATAACATCTACCTTTTTTAAACTCTGAAGGGCCCCAGCTTAGAGGATCTATATAGTCAGAATCTTATACTTTGTCTATACCCTCCTGCATCTCTCCAGGGTAAAATGCTAAAATTTAGATTGTCCTCAAAAGGAAGTCTTTTCATTCCTTAATTCACGTAAGTTGGTTTTCCCTAGCCCTTTCTTGGCTCCTCTCTTCTCTTTTGATGGGCAGAGAAAAAGAAATGTACAACATGTTCCAGGTGTAAAGACACAGTGATGACCTACGATTAAATTAACTTGAGGTCAAATTTCAAATTTCACTGGCCCTTTTGCCAAGTGTAAGGAAAAAGAAAAATGTGTTAAATTTCACAACTGTTATCACAGCCTACCTGTCAGAGGATTAACTATTTATCATTCTGTCTGTCTAAGCACCTTTGGCTTTTCCAACAGTCAACTTCAAAAAGAAGGCAAAAGTTCACCCATGGGGGAAAGAAAGGAGTGTTCTTTTTTCCCTAATCCTTTGGAAGAGTTTCCTGTATTAATCATTTCTGAGCCATCATTCTTTGCTGGCCTTGTGTTATTTTAAGACTTTATCATTCACTATTTTTTTTTTTTAATTCTAGGAGATAAATGACATAAATACCATGAATACCAACCTGTGGGAAATTTATACTTCCATTAAAAAAAAAAATCTGGTTATAGTCATTGGGCTTTAGAGCCAGAAAGAAACTTAGTAAAGTTTATCTCCTTAACTTTTAATTGGTTCTGTCTCAAGTGGCCAAAGTAATAAAATGCCTTAAGACTCAGAAATGAGAAGCATACCCAGACCAATCTACATTTTTAATGAATAATAAGACCCACTTTTATTGCTTCAGCATCTTTTATACACTAGCATTCTTATTTCTTAACCTGTTTTACCTGATAATGAAATACTAGCCATTAAGATAAACAAACAAACAGAAAACTTCTCTAGATCTGCAACAGTTCCCAGACTGTGCATCAAGGCTTCCCAGAGCCTCACAAGGATCTCCACAGGGTGCTATGGATTTTAAATTTTCCAGGAAAACTTTGCTCAACAACTCAAAAACTACTAGCTGCAAATGGTTCACACCATCAACATTAAATTGTGCTAAATTTCTTTCAATGGTGTCCCATCTTCGTAAACCTGAGTTTTTAGTAAAATGCAAGTACAATGTTAAATATCAGTTTAGAACAAGAAATGGGGATGGACATTTCCAACCTGATTCCAAAGACTGCGAAGTTTATGCAGTGAACGACAGGTGCACATTTCCCATTAGTAATTATGGTTACTGAAGAATGAAATATCTTCTTTTCTTTCAATTATGTGTATTATTTTCTCAAACAGCTACTAAATTGTTAGGACATCAATACTTACTAGGTTGTTTGGACTTAATTACTTAATAAACAGATAGTTTCTTTGGCCTCCTGGCATCATGTCAGCATTAGAAAGTTTGGGAACCTCTGCTGTAAACCCAAGAGGCCCCACTTCATACTGGCACCTTTCCCAATTTTAAATTTCATTCTTCTATATGCCCTTTTACAAGTCACCTCTGTGGGAAACTGTTCTACCTATTTCAACAAAGGACACCCACTTCAGTGGAATATTTATCATCTAAACAAAGATTCCTACACCTCACAGGCAGGCAGCAGAAGTACGTAAGTTAAAAGCAAGGGCTCTGGATACAGATCCTGGGCCAATTATTTGGCCTACCTATGCCTTTGTTGTCTAACATTGTAAAATGGGTATAATTTGCCTAACAGAGTTACTGAGGATTCGATGACAATAATAGCCAAAGGCACTTTAATTTCATTAAAAGAAAAATTTTTTAAGTATCTGAAATTCTGAGAACAACTCCCGGCATGTAGGAAACCTTCAATAAATACTAAGTATTATATTTATTTCTCTTCCCGTGTAGAGCACATGGCTACTGGGATTCCGAGGTCCAATCTATCTAGAAATCAGGCCAGAGACTGTTTAAGCTGCTGGTACTAATGAGTGCACTGGTGGCAGAGAGCTAAATTTCCTACCCAGCAGGGAAGGGGGAAAAAAATTGCTTCAAGGTCCCTGGCTCTCGGGCTCTGAAAGATGGCTTGGTGCACTGACTTCAGACACAGAAAACAAAAATCTGAAGACCTGACAGGTTCCCCCCGCCCAATTTCCCGAGTCTGCACTCCCAAACCCTCTCACACCATTTGACAGTTTCCACTCTTAGACTCGGTCTTTCCCAAGGTCACACCCCCGGGAGTCCGGGCGGTACCACCCCCAACCCACCCCGCCAGCCTTCGGCCCCGCCTCGCGCATCCGCCGAGGCCCGCGCCCGTCCTCGATCAGCAGGGGCTCTCGGAGACCCACACCTGGAGCATCTCCTGACAGAAGGCGCGCACCGAGCGCAGGGAGGCGAGGTCCAACTCCTTAACGACGAGCTCCCCAGCCTCGCCGGCGTCAGAGCCGGGCTCCGGGCCCCCGGCCTCGCGGAGCTCGCGGCGGAGCTGACCCGCGGCCTCCTCGGCGCGCGCACGGTCGCGGCAGCCCATGATCACCCTCGCCCCCAGGCGCAGCAGCTCGGCGGCCGTGGCGCGGCCCAGGCCGCTGTTCGCCCCCGTGATCAGCACGGTCTTCCCGTGCATGAGGCTCGAGTTTCCGCCTCCGTGCAGGCGCTGGACACTGGGCCCCACGAACCGTCGGGCCGCCAGCCACAGGGCCCCACCCAGGGCGGCCAGGAGTGCAGCTACAGTAGCCACGGCCATAGCCGCCGGGGCCAAAGGCCCACCGGCCCCCGCGCGGGACTTCTGGGATCGCCGCTCGCCGGGGGCTGAGGCTGCCACCTGCACGCCAGGAACTCTGGGGCGGGGCCTGTTGCCGCCTGACGGGGTAGCGTGAGGCATGCTGGGATTTGTAGTTTTCCTTCCGAGGGCACCGGATTGGGTAGGCTGTGCAGCGCCCTGAGTTGCGGTGACTCGGTGGAGCCGGCCCCCAGCCTGAACGTGGAGGGTGAGCGCAGGCCTCGGAGTGGTGGCGGTTGACCCGGTGGGAATGCCGTATGAATATTTTGAATTTACAAATCCCACATATCAGGGCTTGCTTAGTGTGCTTTCCGATAAGGATCCCTGGGACTTGTTATCCCTCAGTGCCGTTTTCTCACCCTCAGGAGAATGAGGGGTTCCTACCCTCTGGAGTCCGAGGAAGAGCTCCTTTTTTATTATAATTAAGGCAAAGAGCTTAGCAGCGCGAACCAGTTGGAAACAGAATGGGCTAGTGGTTCTCAGACGTTGGCGTAATATCAGAATCCCCTGCAGAGCTCGTAAAAACCCAACACCCTCCCCACCCCCCACCCTCCTCGCCACACACACACACACGGTAATCCAAGGACCCCAGTACCAGAGTTTAGGATTCAATAGGTTCCAGATGGGACCTGAGACTTTGGATTTCTAGAACGTTCCCAGATGATTCGGTCGCCGCTGGTTTGTGGACCACAGTCTGAGAACTGAAAACCATGACGGCATTGATCTCTATGGAAAGGTCATCAGCCAGTGGTCTTATTTGATACGGGTAGAGATACAGTAGGGAAGCCTGGACTTTCTCTAGACACAGACTTCTGAGTAGGCCCATTCACAGGTGCTTCCGCATCTCCTCCTGGAGACAATCAAATGTAAGAAGTGCTTTCTACACTACAAAGTGATCGAAAAACGTGAGGGCTTATTACCACAGGGAACCATCTTCAAGCTGCAAACTTCATAGCTTTAGACCAAGCTCTTCCAAGTCCTCATTCATTCCATCTACTCCCCCGTCCTGTATGTGCGAGGCCCCGTGCCCTGTGACAGTCACAGAGAAATAGGACACCATTTCTGCCCTCAAAGTCCTTACCGTCTGGCACAGACACAGAGACCTCCCCGCCACGGTCCCCATTCTAGAATCTTCAGGACAAGAGATGAGACACACAACCTGTATAGTTTGAGATGGACTCCCTAGATAATTTTGATTAAACTCTCCTCCACTCCTGTGCATTTGGGAAGGATGTAACATGCAGTGAACAGTCACATTACAAATAGAAGAGCATTAGGATGCCAGAAGAACTGCCAGAGATAAAGCTCACAGGAGGGAAGGAGCACTGTCCCTGGGGATTCCACGTGGCACAAGCAGAAATCACCAGGGATGGGCTTTTTTCCCCACCCTTTCTGTAATTTGACACTGCCTCTCAAACTCACTGATCCCAGAGCACATCTGTTCCTCTTTGTCTATCTATTTTTTCCATCCTTCAAAGTTCACCTCAATTCTATTGTCTGACCACTTCCAACCCATGCAGATGTCTGCCTCACTTTCCTGGGGGACCCTCACTTGGCACTGAGGACAAACAGCCCTCTAGTGTCAACTGTTTCAGTCTACATGCTTGACTTATTCTACAGGATTGTTCAAGGTTTTAAAATTTCCAAGAGAATGGGACTATGTCTGAATTTCTTTTGTGGTCTTCACACTGGAGAATGCATAGAAAACAGTAGGTACTCAGTGAGTGTCATGACTGATATATTTTGGACTAGCTTACATCAAATTAAGCAGAGCAAAAGCTATATATCAGCAGCAGTTTTCTTTAACTAGAGCTGGGGTGAAATATGTATATATGAGTGCACTGGAGAGAGAGGTGGGGGTAGAAGGAACAAGAGAGGGCATGAAGAGGGGAGGAGGAGGGGAATCCCCAGATCTGCTAAGTAACTGCTGTGTATTTTAAGCATAGAACTTAATGGAATGACTAATCTGTTCAGGAAAGGTCCTATGGCCATGGAATTAATAAGGACTTGATGTGGAAGGCTATACAACACAGAGAAAATAGAATATAACTTTTGAAGTAAGACCTGATTTTGAATCTTAGTTCTGCTATTTATTAGCTGCTCATTATTGGACGAGCTACTTTTTCTTTGTGAATGTTAAGTTCTTCATTGATTTAAAAAAATGAGGGTATTAATACTATTCTGTTACAAACCTTTGGTTTGTATGAAAATGAGGTGGCATAGAAATAACCAGATCACTGTGCCTATTATGTAATAGAGTATGGTTAAAAACCAGTCAATGTTCTTGAAAACAAAACAAAAATAACAAAAGAATGGTAACAGTAAAAGGCTAGGATACTACACTTCATGTTACATTTTGAAGTGGTAGCCAAGGCTTTTTTTTTTTTTTTTTTTTCCCACGTAAACGTTGGACCTACCTGCCAGGCCCAGAGCCAGAGACTTCAAATATGAAGCCTTGTGGTCCAGAGGCAACACACCCAAGAGATAAGCTTCTTTGAAGCTCTCCCAGGAGCTTCTGTCTGGAGCTCATCTTAAATGGAAAGTGCCCTATATGAATAATCTGCTGATTTATTTTTGAATGAACAGTGTCAGAATTGGTATACTTATGCAGGTAGAGTGACCTTTTAATTTTGCATTGATTAAAAAGCTGGTCACAGAGGCAACAGAATAAAAAAACTCTAATTTTCAAGAGTGTGTTTAACCCTACTCTTTCCTTCTTTGAGGACCAATATTCTACAATGATGAAAGGGTAAAAATTCATTCTATTTACTAACATCCAAAAATGAGCAATGCTTTGTAAAACTTACTGGGCTTTGGCCCTTTCAGCATTCAAACATTCTAATTCTAAACTTACCCTGAGGAGTCATCAGTATGACTTACACACAAGGGTAGGGGCACTGGTGTTCAACAGTACTGAGAGCTCAAAGAAGAAGTTTGAAGGGTTAAAAATGTTAAACAAAAACAAAACAAAACAACAACAACAAAAACAGAGGAAATCTTTCCAAATGAACTAAGTTCTGGTCCAGTCTTCTGAAGTACCTGTCTAATTACCCTAGAGATCCACAAGAAGTGGCTTCTGTAATACCGGACTTACTGCTTTATTTCTCCTCCCCATCCCTAATTGTTCATTTTTTGATTAATGCCATAAGGTACATGAGCTGTGATGGTGCCAAACTTCTGTGCCCCTTCAATGTGGAACATGTGGTCATCAAAGAAAATGTGCGGCCTTATCTTCACCAAAATAGGACCCTTGGGGGCTCCAGCAAGGAAAAGAGCTTCGTCTATCTCTAGACCCCAGCGGCGAAGGGTTTTCAGCACTCGGGCGCCTGAACTGGCTGCACTCCTGGCTGTAACCAGGTAGGTCCTGATAGGGCAAAGTAACCGTTCGTCTTTGGCATAAAACTTCTTTTGCAGTCTGCCTAAATCTTCCAGAAAGCCTTTTAAGGGACCCTGTAAAAGGAACATATGTCACAGCTGTGATCCAGTGAGCTAAAGTGAATGCTAAAAAAGCAGAGGCTTATAAGAGCTTATAAAAGGTTATAGTACTGCCAATGGAACAATCCTGAAACTCCTTGCATTTTATGTAAGTATATTTCCTTATAAAGAACTATCCTTGCATTACTAAAATAAATGTAGGATGACCATATAATTTATTATCTAAACATTGATGCTTTAATAGTGAAAGTTTCTATAAAAAGTATAAGGGCAACAGACATAAATTATCCATGGCAAAAATGGGATACTCTATTTAAATGAGATTTGGTTAATCCCCAAAAGAACTATTTTAGTTTTCTTTTTGTGAATTGCACACTTTAATATTATGAAGTTACACTCCTTTATCTAGTTCAGTGCCCTCTTGTCTTTTTTTTTTTTTTTTTTAAGATTTTATTTGACAGATAGAGATCACAAGTAGGTAGAAAGGCAGAAGAGAGAGAGAAAGAGAGAGGAGGAAGCAGGCTCCCTGTCGAGCAGAGAGCCCAATGCGGGGCTTGATCCCAGGACTCTGGGATCATGACCCAAGCTGAAGACAGAGGCTTTAACCCACTGAGCCACCCAGGCACCCCGAATCTAGACTTGTCTTATATTTACAATTGCCTGTGCATATCTTCAGTCTTTCTGAACACTCAGTTTTAGCTGTTTCTCTGGAATAGAGCAAGATTTGGATTCTGCTGTTTTCCAATCTGGAAGTCTTGATTTTTAAAACAGAGTACAGTTTTAGGCCATTTATATTTATCGTTATTACAAGTATATGTCATAATGGTTCTTCTGATTTTTATTGCATTTTCCTTGTTTAAAGATTTTAAAGGATTGTTCATTGGGTATTTGTTTTTTCCTTTGTGCATGTGTATGTGTGCTTCATCTAAGATTTAAGAAGGTTTGTATTATTTCTTTCTATTGGTTACCTTTTTGACTATACCTTTTTATAGTACTGTTAGTTCTTTTTTTTTAAATCCAGGATCTATTATTTTTTACAGTGATAAATAATGAAATTACAGCACTTCATCTCTCTCTTATTCTGGATTTCTTTTGCAACCATAGAATTTACTTGTTTGGTAAAAGACTGAGGACAACCAAACAATTTACTTTTTTCCTTTTTCTCAGTGTTTATATTTTCATTATTAAATATTTTCATCTGTTTATCAGCTTTACATCTTATCCTTTGATCACTTATTATAACTGAAGATATTAACATACTCTTCCTTAGGCCTTTTTCCTCCACATTTTTCCAGTTTTCATTAGTTATATAAGTTCCCCATTGTTAGGACAAACAATGTGTACTTTCTTTTCTGCCATCCTATTCCCTACAATTGTTTTAGTTTTAGTTCTCTGATTAAATATATTTTGTATTCATTTGTCCCTTTGTGTTTCTGGCCATCTACATATGGGCCAAAATGTTGTCTTCTAGTTTTCTCATGAAAATATTATGGAAATAACAAACCATGACATTTTGAACTGTTGTTCTGTTTTCTTTTTACCTAAATGAACTTTTAGCTGGATAATAGAATCTGTGATTTAGATTTTCTTTCCATTTTCTTAGATTTTTATAAGTAGTGCTCTAGTGTCTTTTGCTATTGAGTACTGTTATGGAAAAGACTGAGGACAACGTGATTTTCTTCTCCACCCATAGGTAAAGTCTCCCCAAAGAATTACTATTTCATCTTTGATGTCAAAAAATTTTACTAGGGCAGGTCTTGATGATGATCATTTTTTTCAATTTCTTTTGCAACTTTGCAACATTTGCAACTTTGTATTTACCACACACAACCCTTTTCTCCCCTCAGAACATAATGCCACTTTTTTTTTTTTTTTTTCCTTTCAGGGATTCCAGTTATGCATATGTTGGATTTCCTTTAACTGTGATATATTTTCTATTATTTTTCTTTCTAAAATCCTATTTTTCAATTCTCCTCATTTCCAGAGTTTTACCATTCAATTTTTACCTTCTCTCCCCTGATTCTAACATTTCTATTTTATGACCCTGACATGCTTTGTTAAGTTTTTAAAAGTTACAGTAAATGTTTAGTAACAATTTTTACCTATACTTTGGCTACTGTTTCTAGTGAGAGATCTACATCTCTTATTAGATTTTGCCCTTCTTACCCTTTCTCAGTATCTTTGCTTATATTCTGTGCTGGTTCTGTTTTTATTACTCATCACTGAAGCAGGTTGGTTTTCCTTGGAACAATTAGAGGGTTTATGGCAAAGGTTAAGGATAATATTTTCAGGCTGATTTGATTTCATAATTTAAAAGATCCCTTTTTCTCTGCTGTCCAGAAAAAAACTGTTTCTTAATAAACATGCCTTATTCATTTTTCTGTTTAGATTTAAACATTGTCTAGACCACTGTTTCTCTGAGGCAGCATATATCAGGGGGAAAAACAAATAAAATTCACTTTTTAACAGTGAAAGATCTATATCTATATATATGTGAAAAAAACTACTATCATTTTTATTTTATTTTTTAATTTTTTTTTTATTTTTTGGAAAAAGCTGCAAAGGTGATATAGTGACTGTTGGCAGGAGTCACCCAACTTGTGATTAATTTGACTTTGAAACACAGGGGCATATAGTTCTCCTTGCTGCTTTTGAGTAGTTTCCAAAGGGAATAAATAGAAACCAGTCCATATATGTCACCATATTGAAACCAGGTATCCATATCATCCCTTCTTATTTATATTTTTGGGTATTTTTATAATTTAAACATTTGTGCAGAAGAACAGTATATAATTTGTCAATAAAAATATATAAATAGGTAAAGTTACTAAAAAATACCTTTTTGATAAGCTGTATGACTTAAAACATTTAGAACCTGCCTAAGATGGAGAACGTTGGAAAGACTGATGATACTCCTATCTTAACAAGAAAAACCCAGATAATCTAAAAAGAAAAATCTTAACATTTATTGACCCCATTAGGGAACTGAGGTAACAGGACAATAGACTAACATGAAACTTAAAGAAAAAAAAAAAAAGAAAATCTAAGGTTCTCTTCAAGGACATATGGAATTCAAGAATTGACACATCTTTGCTTTGGCAAATCAATGGAAGACTATATACCAGACACCATATAAGCAAGTATGAAAAATTGAAATAATTTAAAAAAATTGATAAAGGTCAAATGTGGACTAATAAGAGAACAAAGAAGCCCTGAAAGTTACAGACCCAAAACACTCTTTTACAGGGTTTTGTTTGTTTGTTTGTTTGTTTGTTTGTTTTCATGGACTTTCCTAATTGTTTATGAGAAAGACTTTAGGCAGGATAGAAAGTGAGAGAATTCAGTCCTTGGTAGTGCAGGCTGCAGGACAGGAGCAGCTACCACTGTGAGAAAAGACTAAAACTCTACCTTGCCCCATGTTTCCTAAGTAACAAAAGTTACACTGCCAGAAGAGGGGCTTCAAACACTGTCACCCTTAGGGCATAGGTAAAGATCCACTGCTATAGGGAAAGGAAAACAAAACAAAACAAAACAAAACCTCCACCACTGAAGTGGTATTGGAGACTGTTATGGAAGTCAGAAAATAATGAATGGGTATTTTCAAAGTCCTGAAAGAAAAATATGGTAAATACAAAAAAAAATATGTAGTCAAATAAAATATTTTTCAAAAATGAAGGAGAATAAGGAGTTTTTCAGACAAAGAAAAGTAGAGCTTTTGGTAATAGCATATAAGCTCTACATGAAGTGTTAAAAATGGTTTTATGGCAAATTGATTATGATACCTGGGAGAAAGTTGGATTCACACAAAGAAATGAAGATTCCCTGGAAATGATTAAAATAAAGATGAATAATAAAGACATTTTTTCTCTTATCCATCTTCATTCTAAATATAATTGTTCAGTCAAATAAAAAATAATAGCAAGTTGATAGTATAGCTGAAAATAAAATGTATGACAATAGCACAAAATATGGAAGGAATGTGTTGAGGATATACTGTTTTAAGATTCTTACATTATACATGATGTGGCATTATATTGTTTGCAAATAGACTGTGATTACTTAAAGTTGTATGTTGTCAATCCTAGGGTAATCACTGAAAAATTTAAAATGGGTTATAAGTCAATAATGGAGAAAAAATGGAATCCTGGAAATATATAATACCTATAATAAATCCAAAAGCAAAAAAGTAAGAAAAGGGAAAACAAACAACAGATGAAACATATAGGAAAAAGGAGGAAGATGATAGGTTTCAGTCCAACCAGAGTAATGATCACATTAAATGTAAATGGTCTAAAAATAGCAATTAAAACACAGGGATTGTCAGACCGTACCAAAAAAGCAACACGAGATAGGGGTGTGTGTGTGTGTGTGTGTGTGTGTGTGTGTGTGTAATCATTCTACAAGAAAGCCAATTTAAATAGAAAAGCAATCTACATGTAAAAACATAATCAGTTAAAATAAAATTATAGAAAATATATACAATAAAAACACTAGTTTAAAAACAAAACAAAAACAAAAACGAAAAAAGCAAAAATTGGGGTGGTTTTAGGACTATCAGACAGAAAGAGACATTACATAATGAAAAGGGATTATTTCACTAAGAAGATCGAACAATCCTAAATATTTGGGCATTAAGTGAAAGAGATTAAAAATGCATGAAGCAAAATGCATATATTTAAAAGGAAAAATAGATTAATCCTCAAAATATTCTTGAAGACTTCAACACTGCCTCCTCAGTAGTGGATAGAATAAATAGAAAATCATTGGCAATACGGAAAACTTGGGCAATATTACTTGACTAATACACTGTCAACTTAAGCTAATTGACATTTTGACTACTCAATAGCACAGAATCAACGTTCTCCTCAACTACACATAAAACATTCACCATGATAGGCCATATTCTGCGCATAAAACACTCCTCAACAAACTTAGAGGACTGAAATTATACAAAATATATTTTCTCTATGTACTTAGGAGTCAAAGAGTGAATGATCTGCCCTGGAGATCAGGGACAAGGCAAGGATGTGCCCTCTTATCACTCTTGTTGAATACTGTACTGAATGAACTAGCAAAAGTAATAAGGCAAGAAAGATGCTTAAAACACATATAGAATGGAAATATAGAAATAAGTGTTTTTATTCATAGTATTGTCTATGGAGAAAATCTCAAATAATCTACAAAATTTTTACTATACTAACTAGTCAATTTATCAAAGTTGTAAGATACAGAGTTGATATGCAAAAGCTAGTTGTATTTCTGTATATTACAACAAACAGATTAGAAATCAAAAATTTAATATATCACTCACAATAGCACCAAAAATTATGAAAAACTTAGGTAGAAATCTAACAAAGTGATATCTGGACACAAAAATATTTGAAACACTGATGGAAAAAATCAAAGAAAACCTAAATAAATGGAGAGATATACCATGTCCATGGATTGAAAAACTTGCTATTAAGCTGTCCCCCACCCAAGATTAAGCTAAAAATTCAACACAATCAAAATAAAAATTCCAGCAGATTTTTTTTCCAGGAATGCACAAGGTCATTGTTAAATCCGTATAAAAATGCAAAAGAATCAGAAAATCCAAAAGAATTTTGAAATATAACAGATTTGAAGAACTCACACTACCTGATCTCAGGACTTACTATAAAACTGCACTAATCAATACAGTGTGATATTGGTAAAAGCATAGACACCTATGTTAAAGGAATAGAAAGCCAGTCTTTTTGACAAATAATCCTGGAACAATTAGGATACCCATAAGCATTAAAAGTCAACTTAATCAATACTTTGCATAAATATAAAAGTTAATTCAAAATAGGTCATAATCCTTAAGAAAAACTAAAATTACAAAATGTACAAAAACATAGGAAATTTATGAGACTTTGTCAGTTTTTGGATATGACATTAGAAACACAAGTAATAAAGGCATTAACTGACAAGTTGAACTTCCAACAGAATTATAAGTTTCTGTTCATCAACATACACTGAAAGATAAAAAGAATAAAAAGATATGCTTGTCTTGGGCCTGAGAGAAAATATTTGCAAAACACATCTGATAATATACTTCTCTCCAGAATATGTTAACTCTCAAACTTCAATAATAAACAAGCCCAATACAAGTGAGCAAGAGATTTGAACAGATATATTTGCCAAAAAGTATAAATGATGGCAGATAAACACCTAATAACATATTCAATATCATTTTTCATTAGAGATATGCAAATTTAAACCACAGATACCATTATATAATCACTAGAATAGCTTAGAAGAAGCAAACAAAAAACAACTTACCAGTGCAAAATATAGAGCAACAAAATCTCACATATAGTGCTATTGAGAATTCAAAGTGGTCTTGTCACTTTGGAAAATACTTTGGCAGAATCTTATAAAGTTAAATATATGACCTAGTGACACATATACTGTGTGACCTAGTAATCCTACTCCTAGGTATTTATCCAAGAGAAATCAGATCTTAAGTTTACACAGAACCCTGTATACAAATGTTAAAATGGCTTTATTTATAAAAGTCAAACATTTGGAAACAACTTAAATATCCTTCAACAGGTAAATGGCTAAAGAAAATGTGGTACATCCATAGAAGAGACTCAACAATAAAAAGGAACAGACACTACTAACACATGGACTGACATGGATGTATCTCAAGAACATAATGCTAATAAAAGAAGTCAGATTCAAAAGATTGTATCCTGTGTGGTTCCATTTAAGTGACATCTGGAAAAGGCAAAACTAGAGGCGCAGAAATCAGATTAGTAGTAGATAGATCCTAGAGATAGCAGGATAGGATGGCTACAAAGAGGCATGAGAGAATTTTGTGAGTATTATGAATATTTTGAGTTTGGTCATAGTTTCATAACTGCATCCATTTGTCAAAACTCTTAGAAGCATCTACTAAAAACTATGAATTTTACTGTATATAAATTATATCTCAACAGTTCTGATTAAAATACACACATGTGCACACACACAAACACACACAACAGTTGGAGAACAACTGTCTGAGAATGGTGAGACAAGGTAGGGATCAATCAGGAAATGTCCACTACTTGTTATGGTGCCACACTGGAGGCTTTTAATAAAGTTACAAGAGTGGCCAAGTTAATCCTCTTCAGCTGTCTCCTCCATTTGAGACAATGTCATGAGCAAGCCTTAAGTCCCATGACCAACATACTTGAAAGCTTGGGTAATAATCATACCCCATAACTTCTTTCTCATGAGTGGAACACATTGGCAAAGCCTGTTTATAGAAAAGCTACCTGGTCTGTGTAAAAAGCAGCATCTTTATCCACTGCCAGAAGGACTGCATAATGAAAACAAGTATGTTTAATAGAAATGTGGTGGGTATTCCAGCAATAACTAGTGTTGGGCTTCACAATTTCAATTGTTTAACGGGAAGAACAAGTTCTTTAACTTGGAAAAGGGAAATAATTAATGGCAAGTCTAAAAGAAATTTCAATTCTTTACCTGTAATGAGAAAATGATATTTTAAGATCATCTTTAAGTATGCTTTTGAAAGTTCTTTTTTTTTTTTTAAGTGTTCTTTTTATGGAAATCTTCCAAATTTCAGTAGTAGTTAGAGGCTACTACACAGTGGGCACTGAATTTCAGCAAAGCAGACTTAAGTAAAATACAACAAAGGATTTTCCTTTCAATTTGTTAACATTGAACAACTTCATAATCTAAGATCAAGGCTTCTGAAGAAGCTATTAGGGAGGGAGTATGAAGTTACATGTGTGTGCATTCTCATGCACACACACACACACATACACACAATTTAAATATCACTTGCTGTGATATGAGGTGAGCTAGTGAAACTTTTTGACTTTCATTTAGTCTATATATACTTTTATAAGTGTAACAAAAATAATAACATTTAAGTTTGTCTTACATTCAAGAAAAGCTGAGAAAAAAAGATGAATTCTTTGCTAAAATTCTTAGATTGAAACTCATCTGTCAGTTCAGATTCAGTTTGGAGAATATTTTGAGGTTTCGGATTTCCTTTGGTTCAGAAGTTGTAGGTTTTGTTCATTTTAAAACTGTGACTTTAACACTTCAGTTCATGGATTGATTCCAAAAATCCTAAATATTCGGTTTCATTTTGATTAGGTGTTCATAGCTTGCACTTGTTTGAGGCTCATTATTGTGATTCAATTTGAGCTCTCATTTGTGCAGATTTTCTCAATTAAGTAATGCCATTAGTGAGTTTGAGGTTTATGGGCAGAGAGGTCCACAAATGTTTACTGACCTATTGGAAATCACTTTACTATTCTGAGAACTTATGTAGAAATAGCTTACGGTAAGCCATATTACCTCTATTACTTGTAATTTTGAGGTGAACTCATTATCATGAGAAGACCATAGAAACACTTCCAAAAAGGATAGATAAAAAATGCTGAAACAAAACAAAACAAACAAACAAACAAAAATCCCAAGTGGGCAGTAGATGTTTCAAAATGAAGAGTTCATGAAAGGAAGAAAAGTATGAAGGATAAGAAAGGGAACAAAGTATAAAGGGTAAGAAATGAAGATTGGCTTGCCTAAAATAATTTTAAAAATATGTGCATATATATGTTGGAAAATAAGTAGATAAAAATTAAATTAGACTCACTGGACCTACCTGAGCAAGAGGCTTATTCTCAAATAGTGTTTCATGTTGAAAGAATTTGTCCAGCCCGTGCTCCTTGGCAATATGTTCAGATTCATCAGAGAAGAGTACGGCGTCCCCATCAAAGGCCACACGGAGCTGTGTGTCACAGTAAGCCATGTCTTTGGCTCCATCAAACATTGTTGCAGAGGCAATGCCTGGCAGACCATGGAGATTTATTAATACTCTTCTCAGGGGCATCACTTTCTTCTACCATTTTAATGATTAAAAAAAGAAAAAAAGATCCTCCCAGACCTTGAAATATATATATATATATATTTTTTTTTTCTAGCTAACCTGATGACTCAATTGCTATTTATAACCGCACATCTCAAAATAGTTGTTTACACATTGCCTCCATTTCTATAATAGATGAGGAAGTGTAAAATAGAGTGTAGGACAATCGCTGAGAATGTCCACCTCCAATAAAGTCAAAGCTCTAAAAGACAGATTTAGGGGCTGCTACATGTGGAAACACCTTAGCAGAAAATTTAACAAGGACATAAGCGGCATAATCATATAAGAAGCCCAATGAAAGTCACACTAGTGCAAACCTCTCTATTAAGTTGAGAGATAAAACCAAATGAATACCTTCCTGTATTGCTTCTTGTACTTTTTCAGAATCTGCAGAAAGATACAAGTTGGTAAGATATGCCTTCAAATAGCCAATGGGGCTTTTTCCACCAGTCAGACAGAAGCGGTCAATTAATAAACCTATTATTGGGCAAGAAAGATTTTTTATGTCAGAGATTCAAGACAATATGCTTAAATGTAAATGTAAATCAGAGTTGTCTTAGAAATAATTGAGTGCTTACTGAGGTTTTAGAATTAGCTTTGTAACGCTAATATTGAAAAATTGCTATATTATATATAAAAAAGCTGTTTTTAAATAAAGTATGTCCATGTAGACCATGCTAATTTGGTCTCACAACAATTGTATGATGGAAATTATTATCATTACAGAAAAGGAAATTGAGACATAACAACTTGTTTACGCCCACTGACTCACATTGACTCTTGTCTAAATTAGACAGAGTTCTTTTTCTTCAACCATAGGCTATTTACTTATTGAAAGAGATAGTTCATGTGTGCCTCTATTTTAAGTACCCTCTGTATTTCTTCAGGAACAATATAATGGTAATGACAAGCAGTGCTAGGATTTAAACTGTTTTCTAAAAACAACAACAGGTCTGAAATTTTTTTCCTTGATTTGAAATTGTACTTATTATTTATTTTTAAAGATTTATTTATTCAAAAGAGGGAGAAAGCAGACACGAATCAGGTTGGTGGAGGGGGCAGAGGGAAAGGGAGAGAGAGACTCCTGAGGCAGACTCCTAGTTTGAATCAGGGCTTGATCCCAGGACTCCATGATCATGACCTGAGCCAAAACCAAGAGCCTGCTGCTTAACTGACCAAGCCACCCATGTGTCCCTTGACTTGACATTTTAAATGTGATTATTTAGGAGACTAAATATTAAAATACCATTAAATGTCTTTCAAATCAACAACAATTAAAAAACAAATGCTAGACATTGGTTAAAGTTTTATAAAATAGGCACCCATTTTCACTTTAGAAGAAAATCCAAATTGGTACAAACTACCTAGAAAGTAATTTGACGATATGTATTAAGAAATGTAATTGGCTTTTACCCTTTGACCTGTTAGTTTTATTCTAAGGGAATAATCTGAAACTCTGATAAAGATTGATGTGTAAATGTCTCCCAGTTCAGGATAATTTATAAAAGCAGAACGCTGTTTAATGATTTGAGAACAGTTAAAGTATAACATTATGCCTATAAGATAGTATATACCCATTCAAAGTTTTTTTAAAGCCATAATAAACTGGGTAGCTGCACATGATATAAAGCAGAATGTTGAGTCTAGTCAGTTGTTTTTCATCTGTGTGGACCCACAGAGTGGATACGGTCCATTGACAATTGAGATGGAAGGGTTTGCTATGATGTTAATGAAATACTCTCAGTTTTTCACTTAAGTTGACATTGGGCATAAGTGGCAAAAGTATATTCTGCAAACCCTTAAGTAATATAAATTAATATTAATATATGAGCATAAATTATTTGGTGACATTGGGGACTTCAGAAACAATTAAAACATCTTCCCCCATCTTAAGGAGATCATAGTTCACTGAGCAGCTGGGCATGTAAAACAGAGAATGATAATGAAACAGCCATAGAAGAGGGAGATACAAATTGCATTCAACACCTAGAGAAGAGAAACAACTAACTACCTTTTCCAGGTGAAAGGCTGTTGGTGTTTCATGAATAAGGCTGCATGAGAAGATGGAGCTCAGTCAATTTATTAGCAGAATTGATGGGTGATAACTATGCTTCTTTATGCTACTAGCCTTGTTGGGCTCAGTTTGGTGAGGGATAGATAGACCTAAGTCACCTACTAAACTGTGTAAGATTGTGTGTTGTAAAAAGTAATAGTTGCTATTTACTGAGTGATTATGGGACTCATCTATGCTAAACATTTTATCTGTGTTCCTTTCCATGTCATAACACTGAAAGCTGCATTTTTGAAAGCCAAGTATTTTTTAAAATGTATCTCAGACATCAGCCTTTTTTTTTAATTTTAAAAGATTTTATTTATTTGAAACAGAGAGAGAGTGAGAAAGCACAAGCAGGGGGAGTGGAAGAGGGAGATGGAGAAGCAGGCTCCCTGTTTAGCAGGGACCCCAGGACCCTGGGATCATGACCTGAGCCAAAGGCAGAAAGATGCCTAACTGACTGAGCCACCCAGGGACCCCTCAGACATCAGCCTTATAATTAGGATAATGGAAAACTCATTAGTTATAATACATCTTGATTATTCATAAACATGCCTACTTTAAACCTTGAATTTAAATATGCCAAAGTTCAATCTTATTTTGACTTGATGTACCCATAAACCTGGATAGGTCACTTAGAAAATAGTCTAAAGATCCCCAAATAACAAGTCATATAATTCCATACCAGGAAATTGGGGTTTTTCTCTTCAAGAATCCAACACACTGATGGAAATGCTAGGAGGGGACTAGAGTCAGTCAAAATTTCCACGTAAAGGAACAAAGATAATTTTGCTGACATGGGTATGGATTTGATGTGTGGGGAGAGCAGTCAGGGAGAATCAGATTGTAAGAGTGGAAAGGGAAGGTGAAAACCCACAAACCTTAAACACAGATCTGTGGTGAGCAAGAAGTTTGATCACACAGAGAATGCCTCTGGGTTGATAGCTCCTTGAAGTCAAGTTCAGAAGTGAAGAACATAAAGCAGAGAAATATATTGCAGGAGCTGGGATTAAGACTTTGAAATTCACACTTGACAAGTTAAGTCCAGGGCTTTGGGCCCAACTCTGTGCTAAAGTTAAAAATGAACATGGCCTCTCTTTCTCTGACATAGGCAAATAAACATTCCTCACGCAGAAGGGGGTGTCAGTATCAAAGACACTGCATTAGTGAGGCCACAGTTAGCAAAATAACATGGCTTCTCTCTCCCAGAGCAGCAAGCTGTTCTTCCACATGGTATTTATTTTACTTACCATAGTGATTGACGCTGTTTATAAGCCGCACTCCCACTTGGGCATGGTTATTAGTCATCAGTACAATATCAAATAAGTCCTGTTCACTAGGATACAGCTCACGGAGTCTAGCATTGACATGCTGCAGTGCCTGCAGGTTACAAACATGAGTGCATGTAAAGAGGGCCAGGCAAGGTGGCTATTGGAGTCTGGGGTCTGGGGAGAAAGGATATCACTGGTGTCAAATTCAAACTCTGGAGACTCTTCACTGAGAGATTATGGCTCCTTTAAGGCACGGTTATGCCATTTGTTTCTCTATTTTCAGACTCATATACAGAACCTCGTTAATATTTGCTGAATAGGTAGCTAATGTTTGTTGAAAAAATTGTTAACAACATTTGATTTTCTAAAATTCTCTCTCTGGGGTAGGTAGAGAGAAGGATCAGGCTAACTTTTCCAAGCTTTGCCAATTTTTTTTCTTTCTTTGATTCCTAAAATCTGCTTTTCTTTTCTTGATCATCTTGAGATTATCATTTATTGTGAAAATATAGAATATAGAATGCTTCATGAATTAGCATGCTATCCTTGCACAGGAGCAATACCAATTATCTCTGTATTGTTCCAATTTTAGGATATGTGCTACCAATGTACTTTGTCTATTTTTTAACCTTGAATCTTTAGGTTAGTGGTTTCCCCTGATGCTTCTATCATGCCTCATAAGTACTTTCTATTCACAGCTTGTAGATGTCGTTTTTTCTACCTAGTTATGATGTTATTGTATAACATTTCCCTAAGTTATGTAGAGGATCAGTGTTATAAGTGCTATACATTTCAGCATAAGTTCAGAGAACCTTACTTTTTCTATTAAAATCATGTCCCCACCCCCAACCAAGTGCCAACCAAGATCATCTTGATTTTTGTTAATATGTTAGGTTTGGGGAAAAAACCATCTAAAGTGAATTTTATTTCACTTTAATGAGGCATTTTGTTTCTACTACTGGGATTGTAAGCTTATTATTGCTTCTGGTGCCACTCCTAGGAAGGGAACAAAGGTGTTTCTAACAGGTGTCATGATTAGAACTCTATTGAAGGCCTTCTCAACCCAAATCTAGAACTGGAGGCCCTTCCTCACCAGTCTTGGAGCCTCTGTGGGAAGCATAAACTGACCTGGGGTCCACGTGAAAAGGGCAAGAATTGCAACAGGGTGCAAGGAATGATAAGGGACACTGGATGAGATCCCAAGGGTCTGCCTGGGTCCTTCCCTCTCCATCCAGGGTCCTGACATTCCAAACACAGTTTTTCAGGGTACCTTAACAAAGCGGAAGGCAGGTCCTGGGGTCAGGATGACATTTTCGTTGTTGAGTTGATATTCCATGTACTTTTCTAGACCCTCCTCCTCGTAGATTTTTCTCCCGTCCACCATGTTGAAAAGCGCCCGGGATGACACAGCGATGGTGATGGCATTCTTGGGTTTGGGCTGCAGAAAGGGCCGCCAATGGGAGGAGAGTCAGTCACAGGACCGAAGGGATCAGAAAAGGGGCTGATGCCAGAGCAAGGTGGGAAGAAAACAGCTAGGCCCCACTTGGAGCACTGGGATGCTGGAGACAGTCAAGAGTTAGGATTCCCTCCCAACTGAGGCTGCAGGAGTAGGGGAGATGCAGGGCCAGCGCAGGACTTGCCCACACGTTAGAGAGAAGGGAGGCTAGGAGAGACTCAGGTTTGCAGGCTAGAATGGGTCTGGGGGCGGAGGTGGGAGGTGGAGGGGGATGGGGAGGCAGATTTCCAGTACCAGGTCTGTGGGACTTGCTTACCGGTCGGGGGCGGGAGCAGCTGGGGATCTTCTCATACAGAGTTTTCACTGAGGCCCAGTAGGCTTCGTCCTCGTCCTCCTCTTCCTCGCGTTGGTGATGCTGCCGGGGCAGTTCTGACAGACAGTCCTGATCTAGCTGGGAAGAGTAGGTTGATCTGCGCTGGGTATAGGCCTTCCATTCAGTAGGGGGTGTGCGCGGGTAATCTCTCTGCGGCATGGGGTCCCGGGAGTCCCGGATTTCCCGCACGATGCCATGTGCCCAGGCTTCAGGATTCTCGTGCATCTTGGTGCTGCGCCTGGAGGAGCTAAAGGGCTCCGGCGGGGTGGGGGGATGCGAGTCCAGAGGCATAGGTGGAGTGGAAGGCAAAGGTGGTGTGGGCGGCGAGGGCTCCTCTGACAGCTGCTTCAGGGACTCTTGCTGGCTGGGGGAGGTGGATGAAGTCCGGGAGGTTGTGGAGCTACTGGGGAGCTGGAGCAATAAAGTAGGAGTCTGAGTTAGATGTTCACCTGTCCCCATCTCTGCCCAGCAGGAGTCAAGAAGCGTTCCCCTTCCCTCTGTTCCATTCTTAGCCGTTAGTAGGATCCTGGTTCATCCTAGCTCCTTTCAGTAGGGCTGGAAGGGGCTCAGATGTTTCAGTTATTGGGTACGTCTCTTATACAGACACAGAGATAGACTGCTTTTATTTTCCCCCACCTTCCCCATCAGCAACTAACACTTTTTTTTTTTTTTTTTTCCTTTTTTTCTGGAGTGGATAGGGCACAGGTCTTCTTCCCTGCCCTTAGGCATCTGGTCTGTAGTTTGCAAAGTTCTGTTGCTTGCTTCCCTTAAACTTGCTCAGTCAGTGACCTCCAGGTAGGATGTTCTTGTTCACCTCTACCTTCATCTGTGACCTCCAGTTAACTCTATGAGCAACTAAGACCAGATGTTCTTACCAGCAGATTCTACAAAACACCTGGAGGCATCTCTTTATACATTTGCCCTATAATTAATGCAGTGATTGCTGGGAAGGTTGGTAGACTGGAAAGCCGAGTATCTTCCCATCGCCTTTAGAACTCTGTTTGCCAATGGAACTCTTTTATTTAGGAATCATCTTCCTAAATAAAAAGGAAGGATTCTACAAAAAAATATCTTTACTAAAGTGCGCAATAAATTATTAGGCATCTATATATTATTTCACTTTTTATGATTGTTTCACGTGTCTCAGAAGGCATATTCCTGGTTAGACTATTTAGCCCCTTTTCACAGAGACACATGTTCTCCCAGTGGTGAGGTCTGTGTCACTCTCTCTCTGCATCCAAAAACTTAATCTCAGAAATAGCATTTTCTCCTCCTGGGGCCAGGCCTATTTAAGGGACCAAAGCACCACACAATCCAATACTTTTCAACAATTTATCTACTTCGTTGATTTTTTTCCACCCCTTCTTCATTTTTTTTTTCAATTTAAATCCAATTAACATATAGTATATTATTAGTTTCAGAGTATATTATTAACATATAGTATATTATTATTTTCAGTGATTCATCAGTTGCATATAACGCCCAGTGCTCATTACATCATGTGCCCTCCTTAATCTCCATCATCCAGTGACCCCATCCTCCCAGCCTCGTCCCTGCCTCCAGCACCCTCAGTTTGTTTCCTATAGTTAAGAGTCTCCTGTGGTTTTTCCTCCCTCTCAGATCTCATCTTATTTTATTTTTCTCTCCCTTCTCCTATGATTCTCCGTTTTGTTTCTTAAATTCCACATGAGTGAGATCATATGATAATTATATCTTTCTGATTTACTTATTTTGCTTAGCATAATACCCTCCAGTTCCATCCACATCATTGCAAATAGCAAGATTTTCTTGATGGCTGAGTAGTATTCCATTGTATATAAACACCACATCTTTTTTATCCATTCATCTGTCAATGGACATCTGGGCTCTTTCCACAGTTTGGCTATTGTGGACATTGCTGCTGTAAACATTGGCCCATCCCACCTTGTAAGTCTTGATTACTCAGCAAATAATCATTGAATGAATGAAGGAAAGATGGAGAAGTCAGAGGGCTTAATCATTAAGTTAGTGCACAGCTTATAGACTTAGTGACCCTGGGTTTTAATCTACCTCAATTAGTGTTATTAATGTGAGATCTTAGGCAGGTTACTCTGTGTTTCAATTTTCTCAACTGTAGAATGGGGCTTATGGGTTTATTGTTTGTTTTAATGATCACTGAGTTAGCTAAAACATGTGAAGCACATAGGATAGGTCCTGGCACAAAGAAAGCATCAATAATTGCTAACTATTATTATTATCATTATCATTATCATCATCATTATTATATCACATTCTTCTTCATTTCATCTCCCATCTCTACCTTAAGACTGGTGTTCTTGCTTCTGGGTTCTTCTACTGATGGAGCTCTGGTGGATGGACTCCGTGAAGTTCGGGACCACTGATTTCGCACAACGTACCCCCGGGAATCAGTCTTTGGCAATGATAATTCCTGTGATCCCTTTGGAGGAAAGAAGAGACCCAGGGGTGTAATACCCCACTACCCACTCCTGCTGCACATGTGCCTACAGAACCACCATTTCAAGCTAAACATAGCAGAACCCAATGAGAAGGTCCCTGTCCTATATGACCTTAATTCAGTATTGACCCTTATGTACTATTCTAGCTCTGGCCCAATCCTAAATTTCATGATGAGAAAAAAGTGGAGATCCACCTGGAGGAGAATCCAAAACTAAGAAACAAACCTGATGTCTCATATTTTTTCATCTGTGACTCTTATATGGACCATGGTAGCGTTGACCATTTTTCTGACCTTTTCCCCACTTCTTCCTTTAAGTCTAAGCCTTTTAGCTGAAGCTAAGAAGACATTTTTGTCATTTTTGACTACAAAGATGAGGGCAGCTAACATCTAAAGGAGGCTGAATCAGGGCTCTCAATCAGCTGCCCAAGGGGAGGTAGAATACTCTAGCATTTCCTTTGGGAGGAGTCAAACTGGAAGACTCTATGGAGAGGCAAGTGGAAATTTCTATTCCCCATATCCTTCCCCTCACCCAGATTGCCTGTGGCTCCCCTCCAAAATCAGTAGTTTGATCTCTGCTCACCCTGATCATGGTGATCTGCCGGCCCTGCTCCCACAACAGGCACATGTGAATATAAATACGTATTGTGCGGCAGGGGCCAAGAGGTACTGTTCCCTCAGCTGCACAAAGGCAGCGTCTACACGACGAGTGACCTCGCATGGGGCAACATCTCAGCAAGTGATTCGGATTGACTGCACGCCTCATCTGAAAGATTGTGCAGAAAATGGTCAATGCGATGGCCAGACTCCCCTTCCCTCCCTGATCTGAACAAAGACCAGTCTCCTCCCATAGGCTGAACAGAGAAGATGGCTATGGAGATGTCTACTGGTGGGGAAGGCAGGGACTAGCTTCTCCTAGTTTGTCCTTAACCTCTCCATGAGGACATTAGGTATCCCTTAATAGAAATCTTGGCAGCTCAGTCTTCCCTCCCAGAACATTCTTGCCCCCTTAAATTTTCTATTGTGTTTTTCTTCTCTTTAATTCTCTAACCAACTCTACAGAGGTCAGCTCACCTGAGTGCTCAGACGAACTCCTGATTTCTCAGAATCTTTTCTTTTCTCTGTGTCTAAGCTGTCTTTTGAGTTCCTCGATCCAGTCTCATTCTTAATATGGAAACAAAGAATGTTTATTAATTAATCTCAGGAGCATTAGAAACCTTGAGTTTGGGAATAAAAGGATGAATAAAAATTAGAATTTGCCTCTTTTCCAATATAATTAATATATATGATATACATATCATATATATATAAATTTTAGACATTTTCTTTCTGTTCTAACAGATGTTAATAAAAATAACACATATCAAAGAACTATATAAACATTTTTTAATATAGAAATATTTTGGTTTGTAGATTTGAGGCATGAGGCATTTATCACTTAAAAAAAAAAAAGGTAGCAGGCAAAAATCCTACAGGAGAATTTTCCAGAGCTCAGCAGGACCTTGATTTAAATGTGAAATTTCCCCCACAGAATAACTTTTATTTTCTCTAATACTCTGAATGTTGCTACTTAGGGAACTTTTCCTTTGGCCATGTAGAATTGAAACTTGTTTGTTTTCTTAATAAACCCTAACTCCAATCTTCTGTGAATCTAAGCCTCACCAATAGTAGCTTGATTTTTAAAATCAAGGTTCTTAATCCTATGCAGATCTCTTGACAGAACTACATATTCTGTAATTATTCATACCAGCTAGAGTGAAAGGAGGTCTCTTGTGAACAAACTGATAGGGAAGACTTTGTGGGGGAGCCCAGGGAGATGATTTGTGTCATGGACACTATTCAAATATGTTCCTTTGCAATTGTAGGAAATACCATTGTATTGGAGCATTATTTGTATTGCTTCATGCTAATTTGGTAGGTATATTGTGATCAAGATTAGTGTTATTAGTTTTAAGAGCTCAGCTTCTAGCTTAGACCAATGTGGTCAGGACCAGTCTGTGCATTAATACTCTGCATTAGTGTAAGTTGGATGATTGAGTCTATGACTGCAGAGAATGGCAGAGCTATGTGGTCCTAGAACTAGATCCTAAAATCCTTCCAGCCACTCTCCACATCATCACCATAAAATCCTGCCACTTATAACTGCAAAAGATATTTAAAAATAATCCCTTTTCTCCGTCCTTATTATCATTGTCTTGTTCCAGATCTCAGAACATTATGGGCCTGCATTCCTAATATTATAGACTTTTAATTAGATTTCATAACCTCAAATCCTCCCAACTTCTAGATCCATCCACTCCATCCATCTGTTTAAAGTGCTATTTATAAAACATAAATATAGTTATGCTTCATTTCTAGATACACTCTTCATTCACTTGGCTTTACAGACCAAGAGTCTCATGGTGTATCCTGTCTACCTCCAACTTGCCCACCATGGTACACATTTATCTGTATGTTCACTTGTGCTAAATGACTTGTATTTGTCTACATATCACCCTATTTCCTCGTAACCTCCTCTTTAATCTTCTTCAAAACCCAGCTCAGCATGACCTGGGAGAAGTTCCCAGAGTTAAACATTCCTTTGTGTTGCCTGTGTCTTTTGTACATACTTTTATTGAGCACTGAATTGTACTTTGTTTATGTATTCTCTTCCCTACTAGGCTGTGCATTCTTCAAAGATAGCAACAGTGTTTTCTCCTCTTGCCACTAACATATGAGCACATGCTTAATAAATGCTATATTATTAGATAGGCTGATTCTGAATGCTTTAATCTCACTTTTCTCCATTCTTTATATTCTTTATTTTCCTTTCCTTTACTCCAGATATATTCATTATCTGAAGTGATTTAATTGTTACAGAACATTCCCAGAGGTAATGATAGCTACATTTGTTGATGTCTACATTTCTTTAGCTCGTTGGCAGGATTCTAGGACATTCAATTCACTCACCTTCTTTTTCTGTTTCAGGGATGTTTGACTCATTTCTTTTAAGTCCTGAATTTCTTTCGTTGTTATGCAGGTTTTCTTCTCCCCAGCTCCATTTCCTGATGTTTCGGTTACTCTGCCTAGGTTTGCATTTAGAATGTCAAATTTATGACATCATATGTGATTCCATAGTAACAAACTGACTCTGAATATGTGACTATAAAAAAAAGCAATAGTATTTCTTCATAGTTGAGTACATCCTCTCATAACCATTCTTAAAGTTTTTAGGAAGTGATGTCTAAACAATTTTAAAATGTTTAATATGAAGCAATATGAGTATTACTGCTTCTTTCTTTTTAAACATTACTATATTACTCATCATATAAACCCCACTGTGGCTGTACATTTTCTGGCAGTGCCAAAATGAATGGTAAACTCATTTGTGGACCCAATCATTTATTATTGTTCATCCCAATAGATTTTGGAGAACTTCCTGCAATCTGCAGACTATTTTTGACAGCTGAGATTTCGTTCTAGACATGAAGTTTAGACTTGTTTTTAGCTTTTGTGTTGGGTATTTCTTTCACAGTGCCAAGGCCATTTGGCCATATGTCACATTTCAAAGCATTTTCCCTATGTCCAGACACAGTGTAGTAGAATGATAGCTGTACTGTCTTTCTTGCCATGCTTGAACTTTTAAACACACATTTGTCCCTCTTGTATGCACACAGAAGATATGTAAAATCCAGCCCCCAACCCTGGTTTACAGGGTCTACTAATGCAATGCATTTTATGGCTCTGATTTTATCTTCACCCAAGCTTTAGATAAGACTCACAAAGGAGCCTGAGTTGGTCAGACCATCATGAGCTAAGGCAGATTTCTACCTCTCTTAATTGGAGTTCATAACTTTGTTTGGAAATCAAAAGTTCTTGACAGCTTTAAGCAAAGTTCTCCAAAGGGTCTTCCAGAAAGTGAAACATGCAGCCTCAAGTTTAGAGGACCTGGGTTTGAATTCTTTCTCCACTCTCCTCCTGCATCCTAGCCCTTGCCAGTATCTCACAGCAATCTTGAACAAGTGTGTTTAATCTTCCTAAACCTCAATTTCCATATTTACAACGTGGAGAAAATGATGGTATCAACATCAAATTGTAGTTGTGATAGTTGAGCTAGTATGAAGTACTTAAGACAGTGCCTGGTATTTATAAGTGATTAATGAATATTTGCTTCACTGTTTTAATCATAATTCTGCTGTAGCTATACTAGAGAGTTCAAATAGAAATCTCTAATCCCCAGTGCAATCTGGTTGTAGGAACAGAAGTTTAAAAATACTTACTATTCCTAAACATGTATAATCAATCAAATGTTAGTTTGGTGATTCTTCCCATATCCTAAACTCTCTAGACCTACTGATGGAGACAAGAGCAAGGAGGGCAGGCTAGGAGGGGATAGTTAAAAGATATTATCCCCCATCTGCCCATTTCCAGCATGAGGTGATCACCTAATCTGCTTTCTTCACAGCCCATTTTACAGATCTATGCACCACTCTCCAATAGAGTTCTGAATTTAGGAGTAAGACTGAGCTGGATTAAAATTCAACTTCTGCTAGTCAGTATCTTTGGACCACTTAACTTCATCCAAACTTTAATTCTGTTGACCTCCAAATTGGAATAATATCTACCTTTCATAGAGGTTGTGAAGGTTACTGATAGTATAATAAGGTGCCTAGCAATAATGGGTATTATCATTTTGTTTTGGTGAATTATGAACAGAATATTGCATAGAGCATTGATATAATCCTATGACTGATGTTCTACTACCTAAGTAAGGTGAAGTATTGAAAATGAAAATATGTGGAACATGTGGTCTAATGATAAATTTCAAATCAATACTATAATAGAAAATGTAGTATAGTGAGCCATGGACACTGTCCATATCACAGAGTAAATAGTTTGGGGAATATCAGGCTTAAGATAAGTCAACACAGGTATGCCTTGCCTGATATTACAGAGAGGGGTTGGGGAGAAAAGGAAAGACTCAGGTTTTCCTAATGCTTCCATCTGCCGCTTGGATCAGCTTGCTGTTTTTTCATTTTCCACTGCTGTATGACAAATCCTCACTCATTTAGCAGCTTTAAAAAATGTCAGTTTATTATCTCACTGTTCTGCAAAACAGAAATCAAGATCGGCTCATCTGGGTTCTTTGCTCAAGGTCTCCTAAGGCTGAAATCAAGGTGTCAGCCAGGCTGGGCTCTTATCTAGAAGCTCTGGGGAAAAATCTGCTTCCAAGCCCATTCATGTTGTTGGCAGAATCTAGTATCTTGTGATCGTGGTACTGAAGTCCAAGTTGTTGGATGTTGGTCAAGGGTTACTCTCAGCTCCTGGAGGTCATTCTCGTTCTCCGTCTCATTAATGGAGAACCTGTCTTGTTTGAATTCCTCATGTTTTGAATCTCTCTGCCTTTCTCTTCTGTTAGCAGACAGAGAAAACTCTGTTTTTAAAAAACTCACATGATGAGGTTATGCCTACTTGGATAATCTCCTTTTCAGTTAACTCAGAGTCAAATGATATGTACCCTTAATTATAGCTACAAAATCCCTTTTGCCATGTACAATAACATAATCATGGGAGTAACGTCCCCTTGTATTCACAGGGGAGGGAATTATTCAAGGGTGAGGGTTTTTTTGTGGAGGAGTTACCGTAAAATATTGCCTATACCTGGTGATTCACAGACCTGTACCCCTGGGGATAAAAATATATGTTTATAAAAAATAAAAAATTAAAAAAAATAAAAAAAAATATATTGCCTATAGCACTCATTTAACTGACATCATCCGTCTCTGTGAACATGGGCTAGCTAAGGCACTTGATTTAAAGACATTTCCTATGGTTTGAGAATATGGGCTGGGAAAAGTAATATGTGAAGAGTTGTTTGAGTCTGTTCCTATGTTCCTTGGATTCATATATTTGGACACTTTTGGAGGAATGGTGGACACTTCCCTATAGATTGTTGAGACTGGCATTGAACAGACTTGGAAGCACCTTGACACCTAAATAGAGAGTTTGTATACTCAAGATGTTTTCTTTGGAACAGTCCTAGGAAATAAATGTAAAGACAAAGTAATGTGTTTTTCTTAGCTCCTTCCTATAGAAACAGAGGACTTGCTCATGATTGGCCTTTCAAATATATATCTAAGTTATCAGTGTTGATTTTGGAGTAAAAGCTCTGTTTAAAATCCAGATCTGCTAGTAACTACTTGGTTAATCTCAGATAAGTTCTTAATATCTCTAAGCCTTGTTTATCATGTTTTAGAATGGGTGCATAACACCTAGTTTGAAGGTTTCTTAGGGAGAAATACATAGGCAATACCTATAGTATGTTTGGCTCAGAGTACCTGGTTCTGTGGCTGACTGAGTCACGCACCTTATTTTTCAGCCATTCCCAACAGGAAGTAGAGTCTCTTTCCCACCCCTTGAATTTAGGCCTGCCCATGGCTTGCTTTATCTGATATAATTCTGAGGAAGTGAAATTGTGTAAGTGTTCAGGTCTTCAAAGTTTTGGAGAGACTAATTTTCTTTCCCTCTTTGGGATGCTGCTGCTATTGGGATGGTTTGAAATCTTTAGGAATTAAAAGACATTTTATGCATTTTATACTATTTACTACTTTTTCAGCTACCAAGCAGAGTGAGGTAACATCCAAAGTCACAAAACTGACAATGGGTAGAATCAAGATTCTCAGTCCTAGAGGCGCCTGGATGGCTCAAGTGGGTTAAGCCTCTGCTTTCGGCTCAGGTCATGATCTTAGGGTCCTGGGATCAAGCCCCCAATTGGGCTCTCTTTTCAGCAGGGAGCCTGCTCTCCCCCACCCCCACCTGCCTCTCTGCCTACTTGTGATCTCTGTCTGTCAAATAAATAAGTAAAATCTTAAACAAACAAATGAACAAACAGTCCTACCTGCCTCTGCTTAATTGTACTTTCCCTTGAGGGAACTTCTCCAATACCCAGGTTAACAGCAGGTCAATCTGAAATCCTATGCAGTTAATTCAATACTCCAAAGAATGAGTCTTCATATTTCTAAATATAAACCCTATTGGATGAGACCATGTCTTTACAGGTCTGAGAGCATGATTAAGGAGCAACCTCTCTTCATATCAACCCTATTCATAGTGCATATGCAGAGTACTCTTGCTGAAAGCTGATAAGTGGAAATTCTTTGTTCAAAATATTGACTGGAGGCCAATTGCATATATACTAAGCTCTGCTCAGATGACTTTTATGTCAGACTTCCACCTATGTAGGTCATGGCTACAATGTACAAGTTCTGGGAAGGCTGTCCAGAGAAGAGAGTATGACAGTCAGACTTCACTAGTGAAGAATAAGCTGTTTTCCAAGTTCATATTTCTTGGGCCAGTCCATCTTGATTACCCCCATGACTTAGAGGTTACAATGAATTCAAAGGGCCAGAGAACTCTTTCTGTGGGACACTGGAATGGAATGTGTCAGATGGGTTGGGAAAGAATTAAAAGAAAAGAAAAACACTAGTACTTTAGAAAATAAGTGTTAAACATTATCCTGAGGAAGTCTTAAAGGTAAACATGCTCTATAAAACATAAGGCCTTGAAGAATAAAAATGCCACGTAGTTGTGTAGATTAGGGCTTTGGGCTTCAATCTTCATCTGTAAAATGGGAATTAGATGCATATCTACATCTCACAATTGTGTTGTAAAACTTGAATGAAATCATTCAAGTCAAAGCAAGGAATACAGTTCACAGTAAGTTCTTAATAACACATGCTTCCAAGACAACTTCCATTTAAAAATCTGCGTGTTGAACAGGGAGAAAAAGGTCAACTGGAAGAGGGCCAAAGGGACTGAAAAGCAGGAAGGCAAAGTAGAAGTTGGTGACCACTTTCTTATCAAGGTGAGGGAGCTTGGTACCCATGTGAAATCGGGGTCTTGCTTTCCTAAAGAAAATCATGAGGAGTTTTTTCCACTTTTCGTTTGGCTTAGCCAGAATGGGCCTTGCTCACCTTTTTTTCTCCATCCTGCCGTCAACACTCACTTTCCTAAGTAAAGTTAACAAATGATCCCATTTCTCCCATTAGTAACAGCCATTAGCAGGAATGTTCGACACTCACCAGCATTAAGCAAACCCTAATTAGCCAACACTGCCTGCCACCTTCTCACAATGCACACCCTTCGTTCCCCATGCCTGCCGTGGCTCTCAGAAAGGAAACATTTGTAGCACTCCCCTCCTTAGGCCACTCTCCCTCACATCATTAATCAGCTTGCTACGCCTCATCCAAGGGGAAAAAAGAAATGATCCAGTTCCCTGCCACATGCCGGTCAGATGAACCAAGTGCTAAATAGGACTTCAGTATGTGCCCTCCTCAGGTTCGGGGCACACAAGTGGGGCACCTGGAACTGCCGTGTGGAGAGGAGGACGTGTTCCGGACTTCGCAGCAGCCGTCCGAGCGGTCTGGTTCTGTGCGATGTCCTGATGCTTCTGTTTTCCAGAGTCAAATTTTGAGTAAAAACAAAACAGGGAAATGCCTCCTGGCCGGAGGCTTTCAGTACTTTATCAGCTGAGAGAAGCTGTGGGGACTAAGGGGCTTTCTCTATTAGATTATTTGAGGAAAGAGAGGGGGAAAAGAAGGAAAAGGAAAGGAAAGGAGGGGAGAGGAAAGGAAAAGAGAGGAAGGGAAGGAAGAAGAAAGAAAGAAAGAAAGAAAGAAAGAAAGAAAGAAAGAAAGAAAGAAAGAAAGAAAGAAAGAAGGAAGGAAGGAAGAAGGACAAACAACAAAAGAGGAGACACCTGCGCATACGCATGTTCATCATACCGCCCCTGCATTTTCCTCAAGTTATTTCCTGTGTGGAGGTGATATAGTCCTTGGAGTAGTGTTGTTGGGTTGGGAGCTGACCACCAAGAAAGAATTCTTGAGATCTCTTTGGTGCAAAAAGGTGGTTTTATTAAAGCATGGATACAGCACCCCTGGGCAGAAAGAGCAGCTGCCCCGGGAACAACGGATTATATAGTTTGGGGTTGGGGGAAGTAAAAGTAAGGGAAGCTCCAAAAGGATTTTCACAGGCTAAAGAAGACTCCCAGGATACTGGAGACCTTGCTGTTCTCAAACCAAGGTTATTTTAGCCCCTAGCCTCTAGGTAGGTGTGAAAATTAAGACTGTTGGGAGCTTTCTGGAGGAATTTGTACTTTGCCGGCCTCAAGTATTTGTCAGTGGGCTACAGGTTATATGGACCTTTCATGTTATCTCCATTGCCTTCTGCCTTTGCTTCCCACGTCAGAGGTGGCGGTTCTTGGTGCTTCCCTTCCAGCCACCAGGAGCTCCCAGCAAGCACACTTACCTCTTTGAGACAGACAACACATTGCTGAGAAAAGAAGCAGCTTTGTCATCTGCAGGCTTGGCTTTGAACATTAGTGTTGCCACTGCCAAGGGGCCTCTGCTGGTTGCTTAACCTCACAGCCTGTTTCCTCATTTGTGAAACAGGAATGATAATAATACTGACCTCCTAGAGAGACAGGAAACAAGCAACAGTGAAGGCTGAAACCCAGTGCCTGGCACCGAGCAGGCAGTCAGTAACCACCTCTTCCCAGGGCCCCTGCCTCCTGATTCACCTGCATAAACAAATTTCAGGGTCTCTGGGAGGATTTTATCTGGACCCCATGAAGAGGGCCTTGCCCCGAACTTCAGGGCCTCATGAACAGGAGACTAGGAGGCTTGTCTCTTTGTTTTCCTTTGGCTTGTTTTAGACTTGGGGTCTGTGCAATTTCCTGGTGAGAAAATATGTGTGTTTGCTATTTAAGGAGCAAGCAGCTTGTTTCTAGTGGTGCTCCCCTTGATATTACTGCAAAATATAGGTCAGCGATGAATGTCCGTCTGTGCTGCGCAGATCAGAATAGAGTGCCACGTCCAGTCCAGGTTGCTTTTGGTATTTTTGGGAATGCATATGGACAAAATGGGTGTTCATGACCTTTATCATTTTTTTGGAGTTTGGCTTTGAGATTGATAGCCTCTCCTTTTTTTTCCAGTTAGTCCCCTCTCCGGGCCACTTCCCCCTCCCCATTAAAACAACAAAAAAAAGCTTGGTTCTACTCCTGTGTTCTTATTCTGGCGGATGGCACCACCATCCTTCTGGTAGGTCAGGTAAAAATACATCCTGAGCTTATCTTAGACACCTGTCCCTTCCTCCCTGTTACATTTGGCCAGGTCACCTCTTGGCATCTTTTAGCTTGACTCTCTTAATATCCAAAACCAACCATGCCTCCAATTGCATGTTCGCTGTCATTTCTGGTCCCTTCCACATCATCCTTCACAGACTCTACCCTATGCCTGCCAATTTATAATTATTTTTCTTTTATTTATAGAATAATGTCACTGAAGCAATATTGTGTCCTTCTCAGTACATCTCATTAGGAAGATCACAATGTCATTTTGTCCTAATGTTGGTGATTTTTGAATATTTGGTTGAATTTGTGTCTTTCAGATTTCTCCATAGTGAAATTGCTAATTGTTCCTTTGTGTGTAATGTATAATTGCGAGGGGATACATTAAGAGACCGTCCAAATATTTCATCATTCATCAACTTTCACCTCTAGTTTTAGCTTCACTGATGATTGTCTAGCTCCATTCCTTCTTTACTTACTAGATGGCATCCTCCTCTAATAAAATACATTCTCTTCCCATGAATTTACTCATTTTTGTATGCACAAGCTCAGATTTTTATTTTATTCAATAAAATGGATAATGAATGGCTATAATTTATTGTTATCATATTTTTAAGGTCATATTGTCCCAAATTTAGCTAGTTGGAATCCTTCCAAGTAGCTTCCTATATACCCTTGAAATGTCCCCATGATTCTTCAGCACTTTCTTATTTTGAGAAAAACAGAACTTTCTAGTCTTACCTTGTACTTTTTCTCTTCCATCCCTGGAATCAGCTATTTCTCTAGAGTTCTGTTTCCTTTTAGTGGAAAATAGTATATAGAAACTAATATGTAAGCATTAAGTGGCATGTTGTTTCTAGTATTCTAGGCCCTTCCAATGGATGGGCTATGTGATACACACACACACACACACACACACACACACACACAGGCACACGCACACACCTAAGTTTATTTGCACATCTATTTGTCTACCTACCTGTCTAAGATATTAAAAACCATGAGCTGATACAGATATCTCCAATCACAATCCAGCTCTACAGGTTCATTCTGACCTTCCCTTCATATTTGTGACTTCCTCCTTTTGCTCCACCCAGCATATTCATTCCTCAATTTCTGAGTATACATAAAATAGTTTTAGAATTGCTAACTCTTAACACTGGGCAAATATAGCTTTGTTAAATAAATTCAGAGCCTTCTTCCTTGTCTCCTGCCTGTACTGTTTCTTGCCCCAATTTCTTACCTCCACGTAGCTTTCAGACCATAATTTTAAGCGTTCAACATGCCACAACCATTATTTTACTACTCAGAGAAAATGAAAGATAAAATACAAAGGATCTAAAAAGAGCTTGGGTCATTTTTATTGAAAAAAAATTGAAAATAGTCAAAACTTACTGTGTTTATGTAAGTATTAGGTTAGAGTTCTGCTCATTTTGCCAGTCAGTTAGCAAGTGTATCATTGAAGAGACTTGTTTTATAGGATAGTTATTCATTAAAAATCTGAATAATATTCTAATGTGAAAAACTTTGCTACTCTTACGACTTTGAGTATACAAGGATATTATAACATTTGAAGTATTTGTATGCATGAACATTTTTATAGTGATCAGAAAACCACAAGCTTGTTATGTTTTAATGTACAAATAAATCTTATAATAATATTTTTATATGCATAGGTATCCATGAAATCAGTGTGCTGCTAAAATCCCATTACTTATATTTCTATGGGGGGGTCAATTCATTATAATAATTTTTTACTCTGCTTTAAAAAATTGCCTCAAGGGGCGCCGGGTGGCTCAGTGGGTTAAAGCCTCTGCCTTCGGCTCATGTCATTATCCCAGGGTCCCCGCTTCTGGTTCTCTGCTCAGCAGGGAGCCTGCTTCCTCCTCTCTCTGCCTGCCTCTCTGCCTACTTGTGATCTCTGCTGTCAGAAAAATAAAATAAAATCTTCAAAAAAAATAGCCTCAAGGCAGGAGGAGTATTTAACCCAGCACTATATTCCTCTTTTACTAATGGAAGCAAGAGAATTTTGAAACTACCAAGCTTGTGGCAATCTAACCAGATGCTCCTTGGTGCTCCTATAACATTATGTTCATCCCTGTGTTATCAAACACATTGCATGACACTTTAGTTATCATTTATATGTTGTCTCTGCTACAACACTTTGATTATATTTTATATTCTGATGCATGATACCACCCTGCTTCATCATGGTCCTCAATCAATGTTTCCAAAGGAATGAAGGATAGATGACTAACTTCTGAAATGGGTGGCTTTCCTTTGTTTTAGGGTTTGATTAACCCATTCACTGCTAGGCCTGATCTCACAATGTGAACTCATTTTACTTCCATTCTACAACAGAGCACTCTGTGAAAATCAACTTTGTAACAAGCATTGACCAGCTACTGGAGATCCAAAGAAGGAGAATAGCCTGGGGTTAATATACTTCCCTCTCTCTCTCCATGTCTCTCTCTGTGTCTCTCAGTCTCTGTCTCTCTCTTCAAGGAATGGCCTCTTTCCCAAGTGCAGAGGTCAGAACATGCCTGCACATGAGTATGGCCCCATCCTGTTTTTGCTAATTATTGTGCATGTCTTCCAAAGCTCACTGTCATGTCATGCAGTGCCCACTGATAAATAGTAGGCAGAGAATGGACAAGAATTATTATGAAGAGGGAGAAACTGTCCAGATGTTAGTAGCTCATAATGTTTTAATTTAGAGCAGCACTTTTTCCCCAATGCCATCACCAAAAGTTTGTCTTTGGTTTATTTGTGTTATCACAACAGTGACGATGGAGTTAAATGAAGCCTTTGAAAAGAGGATTTTTGCTTGTTTCATTTATATTCTACTGTTCTTTCATTAAACATTTCTAAATATCCATGGGGCCCAATTCTTACAAAAATAAATCAGATAAGCCTAAGGTTCTTGCCAAGTCAAATATCTACAGTTTCTCGCAATTATGTAATTTCCAACTCTGTGGCAGTAACTATTGCTGATAAGTCAATCGTCATAGAGAGAAATGTTCCAGACCAATCTTTATTAGTGTGTCCTTCACTGATATATGCAAAGTCTTTTTTTTAAAAGCAGAGTTATAATTTTTTTGGGTCCCTAGTGAATAGCTTCTCATCATAACAATTTATATCTGGATAATGTCATAGTAAAATGTAAAAATGGTAAATTAAAACCCATGAAATTAGGTTCTGCTGTTATTAATAAAAACTGCTCTGTTTTTCACCATTTTGTTATGATGGCACTGTCTTATAACGCAGCTTTGTGGTAATGTATTTCTGGCATCTCAAGTTGATTTGGCCCAGACAAAAGCAATATTTAGAAGGTTACTTTGTGGACCTTCTCTCGGAGAAGGAACTTGAGAATCATGTGCTAATTTAAACACCTCTTTAATGTTGAGGTTAAACACATTATTGATCAGGAAAGACTTTTAAAGAGAAGAGGGCTGTGTTATTCTGTTCGAGTGGCATAAAATAAACAAATTAAAAATACCAGCATGCTATTTTTTTCCCAGAGTAGCAAATCTTCTTGGTGCAGATATACATTATTTAAAACACTTAGATTAAAATAAAAGCATTATTTCCAAGTCACCATTTCTGCCCTTGCTTTGAGGTGAATTCGTAGAGCCTGACTCTCCTCTGTAGCTAGAGCTCAAATGTTGTGAACTTGCAGTTATTGGGGTCATTACAGTTTATAGAATATTTTTGCTTACAAGATCTCATTCATTTCCTACAATGGGCCTAAGAGGTATTCAGGGTTTCATTTCTGTGTTGTATGTGAGAAAACTGACACGCACACTAGGCAAAGTTCCTTCTAATCCTTCTGGCAAGTAGAAGCCAGGGACTCAACCAGGCTTTCTCTCTTTGGACCACTTCCCACCCCAACACTGTACTGAAGGAGGGAGGTAGTCTTTTCACAATGCACATCAATCGAGTTTTATTTTCCTGATAATAGATATACAGTAGATTATCCCCCTTTCATTTCTTTGAAGAGAAAGCAACCTGATAGAGTCATCTTACTTTAGATGTTGTCCATTCAGATTACAGAATAATAACCAAAATGAATTAAAGATTCTTTGACACCTCACGCTCGCATGGATTCAGGGAGGAAGAAGCAAACTGGTGGTTGCCTGTATCAACGGACACCTGGTTGTTTAGGTTCTCTAAGAGGAGGACTGATTGGCAAATCGTTATTAGAAGTGTTCTGTTGAGAACACTGTAATGTCTTATTTTAATGTCTTCAATGTCAATGTCCTTTCAATGTTTTAAGGATTTTCAAAGCCAGCTGGTTATTGTCCTTTATGGAATAATGCCTTTTTTTTTTTTTTTTTTTTTTTTTTTTTGCCAGTATCAGTGAGAGAAGATTGGAAAGATGAGAATAGAACTTATTCTTAATGACAAGGAATGATTTCCATCAGCATTCTGCTTCTTTGGGTATGTTTTAGGGCTGGCTGAATGGAAGCTGCCAGCCATAGGACATTAGAAGCCAATCACTCTAGATAGGTAAGAAAATTTAAACTGAGAAGCCAGATTGGGTGAAGAGAACTGGAAACAGGGTTTTTGTAGTGTTTTAAGGCAAATGACATGTAGCCAGGTAACTAAAGTGTATAGTGTTTCAGAGGAAAGAGTTAAAAGAATATACGCTATGCACACATGATGATAACATTGGCTTTGCAGTGAAATATGAAATTCACTCACATATGCACAAATAGTTTTAAAAGCAAATGATATTTAAGTAATAAGAATTAAAATACCAAAAGCATGATTTTTATTTCTTGGTTTGCATCCAATCAGCATTGGGCTAATAGTATAGATTTCAAACTGTTGGGCATTGGTGCTTATCCTCACTTTGTGTGTGCTGAACCATTGTAGGTGAACAGGACAGTTGCAGTTGCAGAATGAATAACTGTATAATTTCAGGGTGATAAATGTATACTTTATTAGCTTGAGTCTTAGGGCCATTTTTGTGACTGAACAACAGGAGTTAACCATGCTGCTATTTATTTGTCTACTTGTCACTGTCTCCACTAAGCTATAAAACCTCCTTGCTGGGATGGGGCAGGTGTCAGAGAATTGAGGAGAGGGCAGATTACCCAGGGAGGAACCTGTAGCTGCCCTTCTGAATTCCTTCTGGCATGGTGGGTCATCTGGTTAAAGCTCAGACAGTGAGATGTGTCCTCTTTGGAGACCCTCTGCTGGGTTCCTTCCTACTCCTGCTGATGGGGTTATCAGTTCAGTGTTGCTGCTGATCTTCCTCTAAAACAACTTTCCTGGAAGTAATGCACCAAACAATGGGCAGAAATCTTTTGGGTTCTGGGGTCAGCACTTAATAAAGGATCCAGAGAGCTACCTGGCTACCAAAGTCTTCTTGGAGATTGAGTTCTTATCTGTATGTGAGATAGAGAGGGTGTGAATAACTGCATTTTTTGCTCCATATCTGTATTTATTGTTCATACAATTGAATAAGAGCCACAGGATAATAATACATGGGTTGTCCGAGTGCCCTTCCTGTCCTTGTTCAACCTCCATTTTACTCTGATCACAGTATTTGATAACCATCTCTAGAGTAAGAAGAAAGCCAGACAAATTCTTCCTTGTTTCTTCCAGTGGTGACAGATATTGCCTGGCCATCCCTGGCTTCTCTGATGTCTGTGCTTTGCAGAGGAACCACTGCTGGTACAGGCCACCCTCCTGCAGCTGCTGCATGGAGCAGTGCAGTGGGGTGGCTCTCAGATAGGGGAAGGATTGCTGGCTCCTACATATTCCATTTAGTGTTTAGTTGGGAAATGAGCAGGTTGGATTCCCTCCTGTCCTGTTTTATCTGGGCCTGCAGCTGGGATGGGGATGGGGAGAAGTTTGCAAAGGCAGTTATACAATACACAGCAAGTTTTACAAGCATGGAATCCGTTCAGGTGTCCTTCCCAGGAGTGTTTCCCTCTGAATTAGAAAGCTCTAGTTTTCATTTGATGAGTGCTTTCTGGTTAATTCAATTGTTTTGGCCCCTGCTGGAACTAGAGTAATGGATATTTAGGAGAGAGAACGTGGCTTTCTGAAATGACTTCATGGACAACATTGCCAGATTGAGCAAATATAAATTCAGGGTGGCCAATTAAATTGTTATTCTAGATAAATAATGAATAATTTCTTGGTGTAAGTATGTTCCAAATATTCCGTGGGCTCTCAAATACTGCAAAGGACATACTTATAATGAAAAAGTTATTTATTTGAAATTCAAATTTGATTAAGCAGACTTTACTTTATCTGGCAACCCTTATCATGTATAATTAAATGTTGAGGGAAAAATAAAACAAGATGAAATCAGAGAGGGAGACAAACCATAAGAGACTCTCAATCATAAGAAACAAACTGAGAGTTCCTAGAGGGGAGGGGGTGTGGGGATAGGGTTAAATGGGTGATGGACATTAAGGAGGGCATGTGAGCACGGGGTTTTATTTAAGACTGATGAATCACTGAACTCTACCCCTGAAACTAATACTACACTGTATGTTAATTAATTGAATTTAAGTGAAAGAAATAAATGAATAAATAAATGTTGAAGGGCGCGTGGGTGGTTCAGTCAGTTAAGGGTCTGACTCTTAATTTCAGCTCAGGTCATTATCTTGGGGTTGTGGGATTGAACCCTGCATCGGGCTGCACTTAGCCCAAAATCTGTTGGAGGTTCTCTCTCTCCCTCTCCCTCTGCCCCTTCTATTTTGCTTCCTCTAAATAAATTAAAATAAAATGAAATTAAATAAAATAATCTTTTAAAAATGTTAATATTGCTTTTGCTCGCAAACAGTAATTTATTTGATCATTGATTAGTTTTGCTAGAATCAATAGGTATATTAGATATTTATCCTCACCTTTTTAGGTAGATTACAACAGTAGGATAAAATATATGTTTTCTACTTTATATTGCAGAAATATAGGGATATTCATACAGATATGGATGGTTGTTGTCTTTATGGCAATGTGCTGTTTTGTTGTTTTTTTGTTTGTTGTTTTGTTTATTTTTTTTTTACTTTTTTGATATTTGTTGTCTAGTAATGTGCTACACAGGTTTAGGTTTCTTCTTATATAATTCATGATTGAAGAGAGATACTTAAATATGAAATTCCTTTTTATTGTATGAAATTTGTATACATAGTTAACATTGTGGATTGGATACATGGGGCAAATTGAAGAAATAATCTTGGTCTGATTATATCATTAGTATTTGCTCTTTGTAGAACATTTGAAAAATATGTAATAATATAAGGAAAATATACCTATGTAGTGTTTCTTATCCATTTTATTTTTTTTGTGGAAACACTTTTGAAAAACGTTGAGATTATGTTGCAGAACAATTTTGTTGCCTTTTTAAAAAATTCACCATTACAACCTAAAAGCCTTTCATTTTATTAAAAACATGTACAAACTTTTAATAGACACATGCTATTCTTTTCTCTTATTGTTTTGACTTTTGTCCTGCTCTAATGTTAAAATGAGGATACCAGTGTATATAACTCTTTGTATCACTGATTATATTCTTTTGATATATTTTTGAAAGTTCAGTTACTTGGTCTAAATATTAATACAGTTTTTTTAGACATGAGATATTTGTTGCCTGTACCATAGGATAGAAGCCTCCACTCCGTCTGCTCATTGTTCTGGCCAGAGGGACCCACCCGGGCTTTTTTTGCCCTCCTGTCTCCACTCTCTTCTTCTCATAGGGATAGACATGATTTATCTACCGTATGAGTTTGGAAGAAGGCAATTTGGTTCATCTCCTCCTAGATTCAATTTCTTTCAGATGTAGCCACCCACAAGGACAGTATCTCTGGGTCTTCTCTTTGCATTGTGGTCAGAATACCAGGGCAGCTTGGTCGGCTGGGCATGCCTATTGGTGCTTATGAGTAAATCGAAGTTTGGAGGAAATATGAGATAGTTCACCATGACTTTTCATCTCATTCATCTCTCCTATCTAGTTATTTTGAGTAATACATCTGATGTTTGGTCTTCATCTCTCTGACAGCCATGTCTGACTCCCAGCTAGTCCCCAAACTGAAATTGAAGGGTGAGATGTAATTATTATAAGTTAAAGTTAAAACTCCAAATGTAATCTCATTGTCCAGGAATAATGGAGCCACATTGAGAGGGACTGGCTTTTAGAATACAAAATACCATGAGGAGAATGAGATTGCCTCCCGGTAGCCTTCATGTAAGTCAATACAGCTTCCTTTGCGTGGGTCTTATGGTTTGGGGCCTCAAGCCTGGCAGTTGTCATGGTGTGTATTGTGCAGCTGAGATTATTCCCTGGTACAGGCCAGGGCAGCTCTGGTAAACATGAGTTATATGGTCCCCTGTGTGTCACTTGGTCTGATTTTACAAAGGTTTGTTTTGGGTGAGTTGGGAATTCAGTTGCTGGGAAAAGGAGTCTCTTAGTTCTTGTTAAAAAATAATTTTAGAGCCAATGTATAGGCTTTTTAAACTATTTTCCAGTGAAAGCTTTTTTTTTTCTTCCTTTTTGTCTTTACAGTGGAAAATTGTAGCCTGAATATCAGGCCCAGACTGAATACTTCAAAGGTAGATAAGTTCCATGAAGACTAGACAGCACCAGTGCATAGGTTCTGTCCACTCTGCCTTATTACTGTTGTCGACTTCCAGAAATAAAACACATTTTGCCTGAGTATTTCACTTCCCAACTCTCTCCTCCCTCTCCTTAGTAGATGGCATACCTAACACCCAACTCTGGAACTCCATCTACCCTGGATTTGTAGACATTTCAGTGTCCAAGCTATGAGAAAGGATTTCACCTTTTCATCTTCTTCTACCGGGCAGATCTAAATTTGAGGTGGAGGCTGAAGCTTGAGAGAAAGAATACAAAATTGTGAATACAAAATTAAGTATCAAAGTAAATATTTATTAAGAACATTAAATGCAATCACAACACATTACTGGAGACCTGAATATTCAGATTTTTTTTCTTGAAATTTATTGGCCAGTTTCTTGGAAATGCTTATCTAGAAATACTTCTTGATAGTGGTCATGCATTTTTTTCTCCTGCTATAATAGTCAATAGCTCCCAGGACTCATAGTGGCAGACCTTGACACTCAAACTTTCATCAATCTATCTCTGATAGAGATAGATAGAAATAGATAGATAGATATCTCTATCTTCTTTAGGACCTGTTCTCCCAGGCTCTATTAGTTAGCTGAGAGAGCATTTACCTCTTCCAAAGGGATGCTAGCACACCTCAGGGAGATAATTTTCCCCACTCAGAATTTTTAAATTCCTCATGAATAGAAAACTTAGTCTAACACAGAATAAAATCCATTTCAGTGGATGGTATAGGCTAAATCATGTCCCCTTCTCCATTCATACATTGAAGTCTTTACCCCTAGTAGCCCAGAATCTGAGGGGGACTGTATTTGGGGATAGAGTCTTTAGAAACATAATTAATATAAAATGAAATCATGCGGTGGGCCCTAACCCAATATAATCATTGTCCTTATAAGAATGGATTAAGACATAGACAAACACAGAGGGAAGACAATGTGAAGACATAGGAAAAAGACCATCTACAAGCCAAGGAGAGAGGCTTCAAAAGGAGCCAACAGTGCCAACACCTTGATCTTGGACTTCTAGCCTCTGAAACTGTAAGAAAATAAATTTCTGGTGTGTAAGCTCCTGGTCTGTGGTTTGCTATAGCTCCCCTATCAAACTAATACAGTGGGATAGAGGCGAAAGGGGGGCCATTGCTTCACAGTGTGATTGTCTGTTAAATGGGGTAACTTCCAAATTGCAAGTATGAGGGAGGAATGGTCATTTTTGAGTGTCAGGAACCTGCAGAGGGATGTGTCCTGAGGAGCCCTTTCTGAAGAACTGGGAACTTTCCTCCGTGGCAGCTCTTCTGTCTTGCACTTTCTTGACTTGCATTCCAGTCTGTTGCAAACTCATTGTAACGGTCCCTCCCGCTGCCTTTTCAGATCCCATTCCTGCTAGAGGTAACCACTGACTGCAGGAGGTAGCTGTTTTTTAAAGGTGCCACCTATGGATCCTTCCTCTGTAAATTCATGCTCAGTCACCTGCTATTCAGTGAAATGCCGAATTGTTCAAATAAAAACATTGCTGGGAGAACTAAGATCCACCATCTAGTCCTGTGTGTTCACAATCACGTCCAAGAGACTGGGGAGGCCCAGCTCTGGTCCCAGCTCAGCTGTCTCTATCCGTGACCATCCAATGCTTTCCCCTCTCCCCTCATCCTGATCCTCAGATTGGTCAGACATTTCTGCTTTGGAATTCCCATAGAATTAACCCTGCGCTGCATTCTAACCTACTACTTAACACATTACAATGTGACTATTTACTTGAATGTGTCCTGTAAGTTCTTTTAACTGTGGGCTATATCTGATTCATCTTTACATTACTGGGGGCTATCACAATGCCTGCCGGAAAGCTGGTGCCAAATAACTGAGACTCAAGGTAGCTCTTCATCTGAAAGAAAAATGATTTTTTTATATAGCACTGACCATGAGAATTTCCCTATAGGCTTGGTTTTTTACAAGTTTTTCCTTTAATTATTTCTATCCAACAAGCATGGGCTGAATGCCTATCCTGCACCAAGCACTGTGCTAAGTTTCATGACTACAGTGATGAGTTGGACCGGAGTGTCCAGTCCATCAGAGAGAAGACAGTGCTACACATGACTGTCGTACAAGTGAGTGCAGCGCCTGTTCTAAGAGGACTGTGCTCTCAGGGGCCAAAGGGGAGGAGGTGGGATTAAGATTTCAGAGGAGCTACAAGAGAAAAGCTTCCAGGAGAAGGTGATATCCACATGGGTGCTCGAGAGTGTATTAGTTTGCTAGGGCTGCTATAGGAAATATCACAAACTGAGGGGCTTAAACAACAGAAACGACTCGTCTCACAGTTCTGGAGACTAAAAGCCTGAGATCAAGGTTTTGGCAGGGTTGGTGCCTTCTCAGTTCTGTGAGGGAGAGTCTCTTCTACTTCTCTTGCCTAGCTTCTGGGGGTTTGGCGACAGTCTTTGGCCTTCCTTGCCAAAGAGATCGGAGAGAGAGAGATCTCTCTCTCTCCAATCTCTGCCTTCATCCTTGTGTTGTATTTTCTCTATGCACATGTCTCTGTGTCCAAGGGATGCCAGCTTTATGGGGTTTGGACGAACTTTATTCCAATACGACCTCATTGTAACTAATTACATCTGAAATGACCCTGTTTCCAAATATACCACAAGCTCAGTTGCTAGGGGTTAGAACTTCAACATACAGATTTTGTGGGGATACAATAAAACCCATACTAGTTAAGGTTTTCAGGGGATTGAGGTTATAGTTGGAGAATAAGAGGGAAGACCCTCTTGGAAGCAAGAAAACTGGATATCTTCTGCTTCTAATGTAGTTTGAATACTCAACCCATGACCATTCGCTTTGCTACCCATCTTTTAGCATTCTGGTTAATTCCCTCTGCCAGTAACTCTGCTTTCTTCCTGCCTCTTCCTTCTCCAGCACTGTCTCCTGAATCCTGTCTGATGTGTGACTTGAAGAGGTACTACTTTCTGGACAGCCTGGGCTTTAGGGAGCCCACGTTGGCCTTCCTTAGCCCTGTTTCTCATTGTAACATACAAAATCATTAAGGCCTAAAGGTCTATGTCCTTCCTGAACCTACACATTAACTTTTTCTGTATTCTACCTTATGCTCCAAGTAACTAGGACTCCAGAATTCTCCACTAAAATGTTCCGAACATTTTTTCATAACCTCTTTGGGGAGCCTTCCCAGGTGAGTTGTTCTTTAGAGGTTAGACCATGCAGCCAGGGGCCTGGGGAGGGTGCACATCCCTGGAAGACGAATAAAAGGTGCTCTAACTGTACTGCTCACCATTCTGGAAGTGGTAGGAGAGGATTTGCCTATAAGAACCAGGTCAAATATCCCTTCCCTTTCTCCATGAAGCCATTTCTTATCTTCTCCCTCATTCAGATATACTAAGACCCTGTCCCTATCCTACTCCTTGGCCTTATTCCCACCCTTCTCCTCAGGAATTTTGTTAGAATGCCTGCTGCTTTTATCCTAGCCATGTTGGTGTTTGTCCTCTTTCACGGCCTCTCTTTCTGTCCTTGCTCACTACTATCTCTCTCCCTGAACCAGCTTCTAAGCTTCTTAGAGGCAGAGACTGTGCTTTCACATCTGTTCATGTTGTAAATGTGTAGATACTAATAAAATATTGGTTGAATGCAGTAGAGATTTCTGAATGAAATAGGACGTTTCTCAAACACTGGAAGGAAGCTCGGGGTAGTGGGAAAAACATGCTTTGGATCTGGATGGTCCTGGGCTGGGTTTTACTATTTGTACCAGTAAATAAGAAAGGGCTCTCTTAACTTTAAAAAATCTTATTTTCCTCCCTGTCTTAGGAGGCTGATAGCAACATCTATTAGGAATTACTTAATTGTTCACAGTGACAGAAGGACAAGATTAGCATAAATGTCTTACTAACCTGTTCCAGACCAACACTGTAGCTATGCATCAGATTTATCTGAGGACAATTTAAATTTAGAAGCATCGAGGCCCAACACCACGATTGGATTTAGTTAACTTAGGATGAACCCTGTTTATCTGTGTTTTTGTAAATCTCCCTCAGTGACACTAATATACAACCAAATTTGGAAACCACTGGTCTAGACTATCCTCATTGATTTCAGAATCTTTCATAAGATAATGAACATTACAGCTCATGTAGTGACTTAGATGTAGATTTTCAAAAATATTTGTCTTATTTTAGAGAGAAAGCACGAGGGAAGATCAAAGTGAAAGGGGGAGAGAAACTTTAGCAGACTGTGCACTCATTGCAAGTCCCATGCAGAGTTTGATTTCAAAATCCTGAGATCAGGGCCCTGAAATTATACTTGAGCTAAAACCAAGAGTCAGATGCTTAACGAACTGCACCACCCAGGCACCCCTAGATGTACATTTTTTATTAACACAAAACTCTGTAATAGATTGCCTTATGATATTTATGTTTTATAAAACATCCTTTAGAACTGCTATATGAAGTATTTCCAGTTTTGAAAACTTGTATTTGATCACTCTCACATATAACTGGGTTGAACAATATAAAATAGGTTGATTCTTTTTTTTAATATTTCATTTATTTGTTTGAGAGAGAAAGAATGAGAGCACAAGCAGGGGAAGGTACAGAGGGAGAGGGAGAAGCAGATTCCACATCAAGCAGGGAGCCCAACATGGGGCTCAATCCCAGGACCCCAGGATCATGACCTGAGTTGAAGACAGATGCTTAAAAAACAGAGCCACCCAGGTGTCCCTAAAATAGGTTGATTTTTTATGGGAAATGAAACAAATAGAACTACATTTAAAAAAATAGAAAAAAAATCCATAAGTTCTTCATTAATTTCAGTTAAGAGTTTCTATAATTATTTGTACATCAGTTATTTTTTTGGCTAAAATGTGAACTTCATATTTACCTATTTTAGACTGCATTTCTTGTCTAGTAGGTACAACTCTTTGTATAACTTGCTGATTCCTTGATTTCAACAAAAGTCCTTGCCCTGTTTCTGCCCCTCTTTTCCTGATTATTCCCTTCAAAACCAAAACAAAAGGACAACAATCCTCAAAGGAATAATGATTTCCTTTATGTCAGTTACATCCCTTTTGGTGGATCTCTCCAAGAGAGAAAACATGGCTTCAGCTTGGGTTGCTCCTGTATCTTCAACATCCAAGTCTCAACATCAGGCCCTTGATTACTACTCAGCACTAAAGGCTGTGCACAAGACTTTGATATGGAGTTTTTGCTGTATTCAAGCTTAAGCCAGTGTAAAAATGAAAATATGGCAATGCAATAAACATTAATGCCGTAGGAGTGGTGCAGAGAGTCAAGTGTGCCAGGAGTTCTGAGGAGCTGCCTGTGGCCAGACTAAGGCTTCTTGGAGAACATAAAAAGTGGATGGACCTTTAAAGATGAGCTGAATTTAAAGTGTCAAAGGGAATACTTGTGATGTCAGCGTATACTAACATTTCTTTTACTTCGTGCTGTCTGCTTTTACTTGTAATTTTTCATTAAATTGAATTAAATGTTCCTAAATATTTATTTACCATAACAATTTTGATTGCTTGCCTACAGTACCCCTGTCTCTCTACCATAGTCTTTTTAATTCAGTACTTGTTTTGAAAGGTTCTATTTAGAGAATAGGTAGCAAGATAGAGACAGAAGTATAGAGTTAGCCACTACCCATTCAGCCTTTAATTCATGGGGCAAACTGGTCCTTTCCTCATTCCAACTTAAAATTGTAATTTCCAGCTTTATTTTTAATGTGGGGTTTAGGTAGAATAATTTATAAAGTTCTTTCCCTTACTCACTTCCTCACCTAGATTTCTTTGACATCCCCAAATAAGTAGGCCTCATTTTTTAATGAATTTCTATAGCATTTACACCTCTACTTAATAATCTTCATCTCACAATTACTGGTCAACAGTTCATCCCTGCTAGATTATAAAGTATCTGTGGTCATGGAATAGATCTTGTTTACTACTGTATCCCAATGTCTGACAGTGTTTGATACATAGTAGGTGCTAAGTAATTACTTGTTGACCAAGTAAACAATCATCTATGATCCTACCAAATGAGCATACTTTTCTTTCTTTCTTTTTTTTTTTTTTTAAGATTTTATTTATTTGACAGACAGAGATCACAAGTAGGCAGAGAGGCAGGCAGAGAGAGAGAGGAGGAAGCAGGCTCCCGGCAGAGCAGAGAGCCCGATGTGGGGCTTGATCCCAGGACCCTGGGATCATGACCCGAGCTGAAGGCTGAGGCTTTAACTCACTGAGCCCCCCAGGTGCCCCCATATTCTTATTTCTATATGCCACTGAATATTTTAAGTAATCAGACAGTGATGAGGCATTGTCAATATTATGTGATTTTAACCAGTTAATAAACTTTGCCTATTGAATTGTAAAAATTTTGGTCTTGTTTTCTCCGATGGGCTGGACAGAAGTATTGGTGACCCGGTCTCTGCAATACACTAGAGCAGGTGGTCTTGAGGCCATGTGGACTCTCTAAGGATGCTTATTTAAGTTGTCAAAGGAAATTGTATTATAAAAGGAGCAGTGTTGTTGAGAGAAGCCAAGGTTGAACTTAGCAAAGTGGCAGTAAGTGACAAATTCAATATGTAACGTGAGGATGAAAATGGGCAACAAGTCTAATAGAACTTGGAAGGCAGTGTGGAGTCAGCGGCAAGAAATGGATCTGAGGGAATGGTTTTTTAATTAAAACAGTGAACAAAAAGAAGGTACAGCCTTTCCTATTTTACACTGTACCTGTTGTGCCTGTAGGCAAAGGCAGAAGTGTGGGATTGGGGACCTAAAGAATTATAAAGATAGTGGGGTTTGTATGCCCTAAGTGGATTTAAGGATACTGTCCTCTGATATTTCCAGTACGGATAATCAGATAATGGGCCATAATCAGATAATTCACTTTCAATTCTGCTTTATTTTGAAACTATAACATTTTCCCATGGATTCAATGTTATGTGAAAGTTGATTAGATTTTAAGACAATTCAAGAGCACTGTTTAATGTGTATTTTATAAAAAAGTTATAGAACTAAACTAAATATTGAGCCAGAGGACACTGAGACCATTAGCAGCATAAAACTTATTTCTATAGCTTCCCACCCTTCACAAGTAGACAAGATTCAAGACCACATTATTTGGTTGTTTATACTCCTAGTAGGGGGGAAAAAGAAAAGTGAGACATAGCCATGCCAAACTGTAGAACATAATTATGGAGTTTGAGGAGACAGAAAATGTAGTGTTGTAAGTCTAGGTGCTTGTACACCTTAGAGTTTACTCTGATTTCAGCCATTCATTCAAAAAGCATTTACTGAGCTCTTATGGTCAAACACACAAGAGGAAAGATATGGTCCTGTCCTCCAGACCCTCATAATTTGACATAAAAGGAAAGGTGGCAGAGAGAAAGTTGGAGCAGATATCCTGAAAATAACCAGGCCCTTTCTAGAGTGAGAGGCAAAGTCAGCACCACTAGTGTGATTACCTTCCCTTGTTATGCTTCCACTCATTATAAATTATTGTCTCTGTGCCATTTTCCCATTTGCTGCCCACTGTCCTTATTGTTCTCTGGTTATTTCAATCCTTGCCCACCTTGTTGTAGCTGAGAACTATTTATTTAAATTGTTCCTTGGAAGAACTTGAGGTACTGGGCTGAGAACCTTCAAGTTTTCCAAGGAAAGTACTATAAAAATTGCATGTAAATAAGAATTAATTGTTTCAGACAAGCTTATGCAAGACAAATCATCCAAGCTACCAGAGTCTGGCATAGCCCTATCACTAACCATCCATCTCTTTCATATCCGAGTCTGAAGTACTGAGCTTACCTCATGCTTTGCCTTCCCTCCTCATTTTTTGACATTCCTAATTCTTGCCAAGTATTTTTTGGTGAAAGGTAGCATAGGTTTCTACCTGGTCTGTGATGATGTTGTCAAGCAGGCGGAGATCTGTACTGAGTACTGAAGCTCTACCATGGGGTTGTTGGTACTTGTATATCTGTTAATCGTTGTTAATGCAACTGCTACCTGGAAGGACTGGTTAAATCATTGAGGCCAGATATTGAACCATGAACACAATTTGTCTTTAGTGAAATGCAATTTATTTATGATCGTGGTGGGGAATGAGGGAGAAAGGCTGGAGCCCTTGAGGTCAGAGCTAAGTAAGGGGTGTAGTTTCATGTAGCTCACTGAGAAAGAATTAAGAACAGTAGGCCACTTTTCTCTATGTGCCTGGTACTCTGCTAAGCAGTTTAACATAGAGTGTCCCATTTAATCTCTATAGTGACCCTGTGAAGTACATACTGTACTATTTCATGGATGAGGACACCACTGAGGGTTACTGAGTTTAAAGTAAATGCTTTGCCTTTTCACATATCCATGCAGTGTCAGACTCAAGATTGAACCCAGGTCAGTCTGTTTGAAGCCCTGGGTTCCTAATCACTGTGTTAAACTCAGGTTTTCCTTTACTTCATTGGATCCACTTTTTTCCCCTGTTTTAATGAGTTTTATTCCCGTCTCTTCTCTCTTCCTCTAAACCACAGGAGATGTAGTATATATTTCATACCTATATCCAGTACAAAGGATCAAAAGTTATTTACAGGATCGGGCAGCCCAGTATTAACCTAATTTTAGAAAGAACATTAGGCAACGTGACTTTCAAAACCTCTTCCATCCCTGACAGCCTGTGATTCCAGAAAGGGGTCTGAGTCTGAGTCACTACTGTACTACTTACTAACTACATAACCTTAGACAAGTAACTTTACTTCTTGGCACTTTAATCTTCTTGTAAAATGAGAGTAAAGGGACCTATCTCAGAATTGACAGGGCATTAGCGAAAACATAATGTCTGCATTTCCCATCTTTATAGCTAGACTGTTCAGATGGTTACTTTTCTCAGACATAACTTAATTATTAAAGATGAAGCTCATTTCTTAAAATTTTTTGAAAAATCATGATCATTGCAGTTGTGATAAAATATACTCTTTCATGAAGACAAGCCTTTCTCAACCAATGGACAGTTCACAGAATCTCAAAATGGTGAGTGACTCTAGAGATAATATAACTCAACTCCATTATTTTGTAGATCTCAACACTAAAGCCCAAGGAGGGAAATGAATTTTCCAAATCACACAGCAAATTGGTGGTAAATTCAAGGCCAGAACTTACTTCTCCTGATGCAAGGCCTTGTGTTTATGCTTCGGAGTTCTAATAAATTCAAGAGGAAGGTTGCTGTTAGAGGGAAGACTATTTTAACTACATTATTAAAAAGAGACATATAATATGCAATCTGTGTTAATAATTGTTTATACTAAATATGATTGCCAATAAAGAATTGTGTATGTGTGTGCTGGGGGGAGTACTTAAACTATAGACTCCAACAGACCTGGATTTAAGACCATGATCTACTATTTATTAGCTATGTGCCCTGGAATGTAAACTCTGAAAGTCTTAGTGTCCTTATCAGTAAAATGGGGATAATGATCATAATGGCTTAGTGGTTGGGAGGATTAAATAAGATGATATATGTAAGATACCTAGTGGACTGCCTGACATATAGTCATCACATCATAAATGGTAACTTGGTGGTAAAAATATTAACATAAAGTCAGTGGAAACTACCACAATTGCTCCACCCATTGGCGAATTTATCTCAGTGGAACCCAAAATGCCTGATTTCTTGGGGCACCTGAGTGGCTCAGTTAGTTAAGCATCCAACTCTTGGTTTTGGCTCAGGTCATGATCTGAGGGTCCTGGGACTGAGCCCCATTGGACTCCACACTCAGCGAGGAGTCAGCTTAAATATTATCTCCATCAGCCCCTGATCCCACTCTCTCATGCTCTCTCTCAAATAAATAAATACATAAATACATACATGAATCTTCCAAAAAAAAAAAAATGCCTGATATCTTAGTAAAAGTCAAAAGCCAGCAACAAATAAACACATTGTGTTTTGATTTAGCCAAGTTGTCCCTTGCCTATAGCCTGCTCACACCATTGACTGATACAAGGAGATCCTGAAGCTCCCAGATGGTGTACAGCTGTCAACCTGTCCATAGAATGGGCTCTTACTGAGTCTAAACAAAGAAGAGGTGCTTACTGTCACTGGAAAGCCACTTACATTTCCCTTGCCTTTGGATAAGTAAATATGGATAAATACATTGTGCAGTTAGTCTTTAGGCTATGGAGGCTTCACTGAAGAGATTAATGACAGTAATAGTAATACTTTGAGTGTTTGAATAAACCTGAAGCTAAAGGTGGTTCTTGCTTGTCAATTCTACTTATAGACCCCTAATGATATCAAGGGTAAGAGAATGCAGATGTATATCAGTTAAGAAAGACCATGGCTGAATAACCTGGTTTTGTAGTGTTAAAACAGCAAAAATTCAACGGCGTAAATCTAACTTGTTTTAAGCCTCTTATAAATCTGGCTGTTCACATCCATAAAGTATAAGGTAACTGGAAGAAGAGTTTATTTATTTATTTTTAATTTCTTTAGAGAGACAGAAGAAGAGATTTACAAATGGAAGGTTTTTATAAGGAGGGTGGGGCAAGAGTTATTAGCAAAGGAGATGGATTGTTTCAAGCAATGTCACCTTCCCTTAGAGGTAGGGCATCGGGTTTTATCATGTAGATTACCTCATCAACCTTTGGGGGAGGAAGGCTGGCCACTTGACTGATTACTTCATTGGTGCTGACCAGAAAATTCCTGAATGACTAGTTAAGACTACATTTCTGGAAGAGGTCAAAACTGCAGTTAGGTGGGGTGCCTGGGTGGCTCAGTTGGTTGAGCCACTGCCTTCAGCTCGGGTCATGATCTCAGGTCCTGGGATCGAGCCCCGCGTCGGGCTCTCTGCTCTGCGGGGAGCCTGCTTCCTCCTCCCTGCCTGCCTCTCTGCCTACTTGTGATCTCTGTCTGTCAAATAAATAAATAAATAATCTTAAAAAAAAAAAAAACTGCAGTTAGGTTAGGTACTAAATCCTGGTTTGGTGACTTGCCCTAGCATTAAGTGACTCCATCTTGGGCCCATTTTTTTGTTTGTTTGTTTTGTTTTGTTTTTCTTTTTTAACAATAGACTGATAAATACCATTAAAAGAAATGCTGTCTTTTTTTTTAATCTTTTATTTGGATAATTAAATACAATAGTTTATTTTCTCTCTTATTAAGAATTTCTTGAATGATAGAACAGTGGGAGAAATAGTAAGTAATCCATTCTTGAATTCAAGGCAAATGATACCTGGCATCCTACAAATGTAGGCTATGCTCTTTCAAAATGAAAAGGTTCTTAAAAATAATAAGTTTCACAGCTCATCTTATGCCAAAGATAATCTAGTACTTTTGGAGGTAAATTTTCTACAAATAACAGCTTTCTGATATCTGTTTACAAATACTCTGTTTACTTACTATGCTGGTGAGAGATTAGGATTATTATTACAAAATATTAGTTTGATTATTTTATCCTAGTGATAATGGAATCTAGAAGGGAGAGAGGATGCACTGAAGGGAAACTTGGGTCAGTGCAAATTTTGTAGATTAATTTAATGTGGAATCTTGAAGTAAGTTCCCAGACTCTAAATTGTTTAGATGCTGTAACAATACATTGTTCACATGTTAATGAAGGATATGTAGAAATTTGGCATGTATTTGATCATTAATTTCTTCTATGTTTAACAATATTTTAAAAGGATCCCTGAATATTATGTGCTGATAATATAGTTTTTCACCCTGAGTCATGAAAGCAACACAAGTTCAGGGAAAATGAGACAGAAAGAGAGGGCGGGGGTCAAGGGGAGGAGAAGGATGAGGGGGAGTAGGAAGAGTAGGAGGAGGAGGAGGAAAAGGAGAGACATAGAAGTAGAAATAATGAAAGAGAGAGAGAAGAAGGAAAAAGAAGGAGGAGAAAGAAGTGGAGGAAATCAGAGGAGGAAGGATCAGGATGAGGGGAGAAGGTGGGAGAGGGAGAGAGGGATTGAGAGATTGAGAGAAATAATTCTTGGCCAAAGTCTAGAGCAGCTATTTCTCACTTTAGCTTTTATCCTATAACCCAAAACTGGAAGCAAATATCCTGTGACTGCTGCATCTCAAAAATAGAAAGAGCTCTGAATCACTAACTCCTAAAGAAGACAAGCCTATCCTGAGAGATGTGCTAGGCTCTTATAAAAGGTTCATATATCTGTTCATCTGTCAGCACATTACTTTTGTCTTTCTACCCAGAACAATGTTCCTACATGCGTATTGTGTCTTAACTGTTTTCATTGCTGTGTAAATATTTCATGATTTGGAATATTTCCACTTGCAATCATGTCATATTTAAGAAATCTGAGCAGAGTACACGTTATCTTCAGTTGTGATGAGTTGATTCATTACCGGATACTGGTTAGCCAAAGATAGAAACAATTTTTATACTATTAATCATATTTCCCATAAACTCTATGATAGTTGTCAAAAAGGAAAATTATACAAACATTTCATCCCTTACCATCATCTTAATGTTTAAAGAATGTCTCATGCTTCTTCAAGGAAGGCACAGCATAGTTTAAGAACAGTGTACATCTATTGGTGTGTAGATTTTAAAAAGGAAGTAGATGATACATGTGTGTCTCAAAGGGAAGTCACTTGACCTTAGTAAGGAGAGGTATGTTAGATTTGAGTATTTTTGGATTGGAAAGTAATCTCCTTACTTAGGCATTTTGTCTTTTATAAATAATAAGCATGGAATTAGGGAGAAGAGCCTATGAAAGTTGAAATTTGTGAATTAGAACAACCTGTGAACAGCCAGGTTTTGAGCTTGGCCAGCGAACCTCACACGGATTAACCTTATGTTTCTTGAACAGGTTAATGTTGCATGATTGAGTTATCACCATTTATTTACCAGCCACTTATGGGACATTCACCATGAGCCTCAAACTAGGCTAGGTATTGAGAGTATAAAGATAAATAAGATAAGTTCATACTCTTCAGAAGCACAGATGATAAATGAAGATAAACAGACTTTTAAACACGGTAAAGGCAAAGGGTAGTCCTGGTTCCCAGTTCAGACTCCTACTAGCTGAGTGTTGCTGGACAAATTACTTTGCCTCTCTGAGCCCAATTCCCCATCTAAAAAAATGGGATGATAATGGCAAAACTTCTGAGGAGATTGTCACTAATGCCAAAAAGGAATAGAATACTAACGTCTTTTAAATGGTAAAGTGCTAAACATATGGGAGTTTCGTTAGGAAGGAAATATGATACAGTGGAATAGGCATGACTTTGGAGTCACTAAACTCAGTTCAAATCTCAACTCTACCATTTAAAACTTTTATGAAATTAAGTTTTCATGAAGGTTAAATTCATTCATCCATCCATCCATTCATCCATCCATCCCTCCAGCAAATTTTTTAAGAACATACTATATGTCAGACACTGTTTTAGAACTGAGATTGAAAAACTCTTTCTATATAGGGCCAGATACTATTATAGACTTTGTGGACTGTATGGTTTTCATTGCAACTATACTACTCTCTCTACCCAGCTTTTGTAATGTCTCTTGCACTCATTTAAAAAGTCCCTGGTTCCAACCTCTATTTAGGTCAGTATGTAAGGAAGAAATATCAAATGGATTAAAATTAATTTTCTAACTGTATTTTTCAGAATCTGTTTTTGAGCCCTCTATGAGTTGAAAAGCTATGGGACAAAAATGTAAGCATGGGATCTCAGATTTTGTAATGGTCAGATTTTCAGACTGCGCTGGTTCTCCAATGACCACACAGTTCAGCCCCTTCCTTATCCTTCCTCCTCAGAGGAATATGGGGCATATGGACACACAGGAATAGTCGAAACTTTCTACCCAGCCACCATCCCACCAAACCATATGGACTAAAGAGGACACAAATGCCTTGATTAATCAATGAAATTATGAAACTCTTGATTTAAGAGTACTCCGTTTTCATTCATTCTAAAACTATTCATTTCTGTGTAGAGAAACAGTCTCTGAGAGCAGCTGATGATTACATTGGCTTTGTTGTTTGGAAATTAGAAAATTTTTAAAGTGGAATTAACTTAAATTTGAAAATAAATAACTGAATCCTTTTTGATTTTTATAAAAAATAGTATTTTCAGAATCCAATATACAATCATATGTTATTATAAACATTAATGATACCAAACACATATGTAATGCCTACTACAATCTGGGCATGCTAAAACCTCCCAGTCACCCAGGCAAGTGGGTGCTATTATTAGCATCATCACTCTACAGATGACACAACTGAAGAGGAAAGTTTAGGACATTTGCCTGAGGATACAAAGCAGGGAGGTCCTAGAGCTGTGATTTGAACCCAGATCTTCTGCTTGCAGAGTGATAGGTGCCCTTTGTGATTTCGTTTCAGTTCTCATTGACAACACAATGAAACAGAGGTTGGATCCTTAGCAGGATGAGCATTTGAATACAGAATTGCTCAAACATAAATGTACAATATAAATATTCGTCATTTTTGGTTACAACAATGAGTAGCAAGATTTTTTTCCAGGAGGTTTCCTTAATGCTGGTCACAAAAAAGACTAACTGAGGGGTGCCTGGGGTGGCTCAGTTGGTTAAGCATCTGTCTTCAGCTCAGGTCATGCTCCCAGGGTCCTGGCATCCTGTCTTGCATCTGGCTCTCTGCTCAGCAGGAAGTCTGCTTTTCCCTCTCCCTTTGCCCCTCCCCACCATCCATTCTCTCTGACCTTTGCTCTCTCTCAAATAAATAAAATCTTAAAAAACAAACAAACAAACAACATCAACAAAAGACTAACTGATATCTGAAATATACTCCATGGAAGCAAATTTTGAAGGCTATGATTTGACCGTTTGCATAATGGTCATATGATATGATCATATCATGGTCATATGATAATGGTCATATGATAATGAGCTCTATTATGGATGCTACTTGAAGATATGCCAAAAGCTTACATGTCATTTCTTAGCTGAGTTTCTCTAGAAGAATCTTGGGTAAAACCAAATGTTTTCTCCTACTTGGTTCATATTGGCACTTTAAAAATTGTGAAAATCTTGGGGCACCGGGTTGGATCGGTTGGCTGGGCATCTGTCTTTGGCTCAGGTCATGATGCCAGGGTCCTGGGATTGAGTCCTCCATAGGGCTCCCTGATCAGCAGGAATCTGTTTGTCCCACTCCCTGCTCGTGCTCTCTCTCTCTCTCTCTCTCTCAGTCTCTTTCTCACTTTCTCAAATGAATGAATAAAATTTTTAAAATATAAATAAATAAAAATTGCGAAATTCTGAAAAGTGTGTCTAGATTCAGAAGATTCTCCAAATCTACTCTGTATTATGATTATTATTATCATTCTTTTTAAAAGTAAAATAATAGAATTGAATAAATGAAGAATCATTCCAAAGTTCTCATCATAGCCTTTGAAAGCCTCCTGATCCTCCTTGACTGGATTTTGACAGATTTTCTCTCACTATCCCTGGTCCCCTTCCTCCTACACCCAGCCACACTGACCACTTGCTGTTCCTTCCTGCCCCAGGGCTCTGGCATCCTTCCCTCCACCCCACAGGGACTGCTGCTGACACACTCCCACACTTCTTTCAGGTCCCTGCTCAATTTTCACCTAATCAGAGCAGCCTTCCCTGACCACCCACCCCCAAGTCCCTCACTGTGTTTTTCTTGTGTTTCATAACTCTTATTATCATCTGACATTTATTGTGTGTTTATTTGTTTATTGTCTATGTTCACCACTAGAGAGTCAGCTTAATGAGAAAGGGGGCTGTTTCGGTTCACGGACACATCCCCATGCTAGAACAGTGCCTGGGACCTAATAAATATTTGCCTCATGAATGAATCAGTGATGAAACAAGAGAAAAGCAAATGCAGAACCTTCCCTTCAGACTTGATGAGGCTTTGCGGAGAACTGTAATAGCGACCACTGGGTGGCCACAGCTGCCTTCACCATCCACAATGGGCCACACTCCTCCAAGGAGATCCTCTTCCAGAGTTTTGTGAACTTTGTGAGCTGTTGTTTTTCTGGGGGTTTGGGGGGTGCTTCAGGCTGTTGTTTTAGTTCTGATTTCCCAAGGGAAATAAGCCTTTAAAAGACTGAGGCAGGCGTGCGGGGGTAGCTCAGTTGGTTAAGTGTTTGCCTTCCATTCAGCTCATGATCTGAGGGTCCTGGAATGAAGCTGCAAATCTGGCTCCTGCTCCACAGGGAGCCTGCTCCTCCCTCTCCCTCTTCTTGCCATTCCTCCTGCTTGTGCTCATTCTCTCTCTCTCTGTCAAATGAATAAATAAAATCTTAAAAAATAAATAAGTGAATAAAAGACCTAGGCAGACTACATTTACTGGCTGCTTTTCAATACACTCATTCATTCATTGACTTATCAAACATTATTGAACATCTATTGTGTGCCAAGTGCTTAAGAGACAAAGATGAGTGCCCCTATGATCCCTGCCTCTGACAAGCTGGCCCAGCTCTACTGGAGGAGCAGGGGAAGAAGTCTCAAAGCTTCCCCATTAGCGCTCTGACACAGGGACAGGAAGTCTGGGAGATGGCAGGAGTGGCACCCAGTGCAGGTTGTAGGGAACAGTGTGAGAAGACAGGCTTCTGGATCAAGATGACAAATAAAGCTGTGAAGGAAACTGAGGCTCATCCAAGGGGAGATGGTAAAAAGTCTTTCCAGGAAGAAGAAGCAACATGCAAAAACTCCAGGAGCTGAGAGGACTTGGCCCATTTGAAACTGAAGTGGATGCTTCTTCCTGGAGAGTGAGGTACCAGGTGGGAGGAGAGATGAGATGAGACTGGAGAAAGAGAGCTCAACGTCGCAAGGAAAAACCAAGATGATTTTATAACTCAAATTCCAGAAATGCATATCTCTAGACCTCTGGGTAGGTTTTCAAGGAACTATAACATTCCGGGACAGTAGAGTATCATTTTTTCTATGTAGTTCAAGAAACAAAATATACAAAACTTCTAACTGTAGTCATTCCTGCATTCTGCCTTCATCCTATTAAGTTTGGTTTGAACACCTGCTCTGTGCCATGTACTATGTTAGGTTCCAGTGGTACAAAATTAAAATAAATACTAGATGCAGGGACACATAATTAAAATACTGTCTATGACAGTCAGTTTACACCTAGTAAAATAGAAATGCAATGAAGATATAAATACATGACAACCCAGCTTCATGGGCTTATGAACTATACAGTCACACTGGGCTCCATACTCAGAAGGGCCCCACACTTGCTTTAATGCTATGCCATAGCTGTCTTGAAATTCTGAATAATGTTTGATCTCCACACACTTTAATTTTGCAGTGGGCCCTGCAAATTATGCAACTAATCTTATGGCTGAGATGGAATTGTGAAGTTGATCTAGAGCAAGGGTATGCAACCAATGGGCCATGGTTAAATACATCCTACCTCCTATTTTTATATGTTCTGTGACTGATGAGTAGTTTTTACATTTTAAGTAGGTGGAAAAAAGTCAAAAGACTAGTGTTTTGTGAGTGTGAAAGTGACATGAAATTCAAATTTTAGTGTCCATAAAAATATATTTTTGGCCCACAGCCATGTTTGTTTGTTTTCCATGTTGTCTGTGGCTGCTTTTGTGATACTATGGCATAATTGAGTAGGTGCAACAGAAACTATATGCCCTATTAAGCCTAAAATATTAACTATCTGAACGTTTACAGAAAAAGGGTGCTGACCCTTAATCTAGAGGATATTAAATTATTTTAATTATTAGACTCCTTATTTTTATTTACTTCCCATTTGCTATTAGAGATGCAACTTTATCTTCATTTGCTTTTTGGCTCTAACCAGCATTAAGTGTCAAGCTCACTGTTAAAATTCCCAGATCTAGGGCAGTGCCCGATACATACTATGCACTCCAAAATACTTAATGGAAATTGGGTGTTATGGAATGATTGTTATGTTTATCTTCTGGTTTCCATTATATTTCATGTCCTCAGGGCAGTGACGGTTTGGGTGAAAACTTCATTCCCAAAGGGATCCTGCAGGCTGCTTGTGTATAGAATTTGCTCATGCTCCATAAATGTTTGTGACAATGAAGGAGGGCCCAGTAGTGGCTGTTTAGCTTAGTGTTGCTGTTGACTGCTGGACTCCTTTAGAAGTAGGTTTATCAGTGGGTAAATTCTTCAAATATGTTTCAAAGCTTTGAGATGAAAGACTAAAGATAAAAAGCAATTTTTAATCCTAAGGTTCAAGACAATAACACATTGCAAAGTACATTGAATGTCTTCTTGCAACAAGTGGAAGAACCTAGTGCCTCAAGGATACTGATGCATGCTAAAGAGTGGGACCTTGCAACTTCCTGGCTTCTAAACTTCTATATTCAATTGTTATTTGACATCTCTGCTAGATGCTGAGTAGATAATTCAGACTGGACAAACCCAAACTAAACTTTCTGATTTTTCCTTCCAAAGCTGTTTCTCTCTGTCTTCCCTGTGCCAATAACACCATCCCGACAGTTACTAAAGGTGAAAACCAGGAAGCAATCTTAATTTTCATCTTAAATTTCATCACCAGTCCCTTTCATATCTAATTCACAACCAAGGTCTTTCATTACACCTCCAAAATAGATCCAACATTTCTTCTCCCCATTTTGTATACTGACTCTATGAACCCTGCATCTCCATTGTCTCTCTACTAGACCACTCCCAACACCTCTTGAGGGTTATTTATTGCTTTCACTACATTCATCCCCACATATTCCCCACATGGCAAGCAGAATTATTTTTTTAATATGTAATATTTTGATTATACAAAAATTGTGGAAAATAATATAATGGATAATTATGTATCTATCACTCAATTCTAGAACTGAACAATGAAAGTGAAGAGAACTTCCTTAATGTCCTGGTCATCAACCCTTTCTCCTTTGCTCTCAAAGGTAAAAATTATTTTCACTTTAGTGAATGTCTTTTCCATGAATGCATTGATGTTTTTGCTATATGTATTGCTAATGAAGATTTAGAAAATTTTTGCATGTTTTTTTTTTTTTTTAATTGAGATAATCGCTTTATTGAGGTGGTCTGGAACAAAACCCACAAGACCTCTGAAGTTTATCTCTACTGTACTATACACATAAAAGTTGCTAAGAGAGTAGATCTTAAAATTCCTTACGATACATGCATAAAAACAGTGGCAACTATATGAGATAGTAGATGTATTAACATTTTTATGTATTATATTGCAATACACATGTATACCAATTATATTGCAATACAGATGTATACCAATTTATCACTATATGTACTATATTGTATTATTTGAATCAAGTAGTATATCTCTCAGATTTATTTTTGAGATTCACCTACTTGGGTCTAGTTTTTAAGTTTCACTTCTGTATAGTATTACACCATATGGTTGTTTAAACTTGTTTCACAAGTTTATTCATTTCTGTGTTGATCAACATTGAAATTGTTTTAAATTTTACTATATATTAAAAAATGTTGTAACTGACCTTTTTGGAAACCTTTCAGGGCACATGTGCAAGAGTTTCTCTAGGGTAGTGATTTTTAAAACATTTTTTAATGCAGTAAGGCATATTTTTTACATTATAACCTTTGTCTTTCATATTTCTATGTATTTATATGATTGAAATTGAAATTTCATAAAATGATACTTAACCTTGATTACTTTCTGATAATTTTTGATTATTTCCTATTCTTCACTATGCTATGTGATTACACTATGCTATGTGATTCTAGTTTATAAAAGTGTTACTCCTTATCTACAGCATTGGTTTTATGTTCTATTAATGGGTCAATTTCCCCAATTTGAGAACCATTTTTCTATTTCATACATTAGAAACAGAATTACTGGGTATATATGTCTTTAACTTTACAGGAGTTGCCAAATGACTCTACAAGTAATAATTTGTAATAATTTACACTTCTATTTATTCACTCATTCTTGGTATTGTCCAGTGTATCCTCTTTAAATCTTTTATTTATTTATTTGAGAGAGAGAGAGAGAGCATGTGAGCATGACTGGGGGGAGGGACAGATGGAAAGGGACAAACAGATTCTCCACTGAGCATGGAGCCTCCATGTGGGGCTGGATATCAGGACCCTGAGATCCTGACCTGAGCTGAAGTCAGACACTTAACCAACTGAGCCACCTAGGCACACTAGTATTGTCCAACTTATTAATATTTGTCAGTTTGAGGGTTAAAGTGGTATCTTGTTTTAACACACATTCCCCAGATTAGTAGTAAGTTTGAACATATTTTATATTCCTATTTAAAACCCTTCAATGGCATCCAAAAACATTTGAATAAATTCGATCTCCTTGCTATTTCCAATATTTCTTTATGATCTAACAGTTCCCTTTGATCTCATCTTGTATCATTTTGCTCTTTCTATTCCTCAACTTCACCAAGATTGTATCTTTGACACTTGTCTCTGTTGCCTAGAATTATTTCTTCCAGATTTTTGCATCATAATGCTTTTTTTAAAATTCTGATTTAAGGTTAAATGTGACCTTTCCAGAATGACTTTTCCCACCTTAAGGAAGACCTTTCCCACCTCCCCTGCCCATTATATTTTTCCCACTTAATGTCTAATATCAATTATCTTAAGATCTGAGCTGAAATTTCCATTTTGACATTCAGATATCTATAATAAAGTGATATCAGTTGAGTGGTCTAAGGATCACCTGTACTTGGAAGATGGCAGTCAGAGAAAGTAATGGTTGAGAGAGGTGATCTTAAAACATAGTGGTTTGTTAGGTGAAGAAAAATTCTGAAAAATGAGCATATTATATGTACAGTCAGCACAGACAAACATGGAAAAAGTGAAGAGTGACTTAGTATGGCTAGTGAATGAGCCCATGGTGGACAGGGAGAGTAAGCTTCTGAGGAAAGGGAAATCTGAGAACAGACCATGGATTTCATCCTGTAGGGAAAAATGTCATTGTATGATATTTAATTTAATTTTTTGACTCCTAAAATTGTCTATTTTTTATTGCATCCTGTCAAATCTGTGGCCTAACTCAGAATTCCTAATAATTAGTATTCTTAATTCTTTCCTGTATTGTAACTAGAAGTTACCTAAAAAAAATGTGAGAATAGGGATTTTTGTCTCCTGTGTTCAATTTGTACATCCAGTACCTAGGATATTGCTTCATAGGCATTAAAATAGTTTTAGGATATTAAATCTGATGTTTCTCCTTTTCATTCATGATTTCAGTAAGTATACAATGAAATTATTATATGTGGGACACATACTAGGAGTCAGTCCTTTGGCTAAATGGAAGTTTCTTCTAGTAAAACATAATCGGATGAGTCCATATTAGATATTATGGGTACAGTATATACACAGGGCTATGGTTGTGAAAGCACAGAAGAGGCACATCTAAACTTTTGTGAGGAGAGGAAGGAAAGAGGAGGTAGTGTGCCAGGAGTTTTTCCTGGTAAGGGTGATGCCTTATCTGGTTGGTATTAAGCAATGATTAAGAGTTAACCCAGTGCAAAATATGAGGAAAAGGATATTCCAAGCTTAGAAAAGCCTGGTGAATAAGTGGATTCTAGAAATTGTTCAATATTATTGGGCTGCAAAATGTAAGTCACTAAATAAAGCTGAAAAAAGGAGCAAAATCTCTTTTATGGAAGGTCTTGCCAACCATGCTGAGGAGGGTATGAGCAATAAGAAGCCATTGAGTGGTTAAGCAGGGCATAGCATGATAAGACATATTTTAAAAGATCACTTCTGGTGATGTATGGATGATGAGTTCGAGGAGTCAAATATTAATGGAGGAGACTTTCAACTTTGGTTAAGGTGCAAAAATTTGTGTGAGAAAACCACGTTTACCCTAAATATCAGAAAAAAAGCCAGGCTGCAAAATCATAGTTATTTAAAAGTCCAGGAAAGATCTAAGGATGCAAAGAAACTTAAATGAGCTCAATTCCAGAAAGAGGCAAACCTTTCCTAGAAAAGAAGGGATGCATGGTGGCTTTCAACCTTGGTGGAACAAGGAGCCATGGAAACACCATATGTAGGAGTAAAGAGAAACAGCCTGACATTTTAATAAACCCCTAATAGCTACACGTGGACTGGATGAGGATTTGAATACTGAGGATCTCCAGTTGCAGAATGAATCTCTATCCATCCACCAACATTTTCCTCTGGGTGTTCATGGAGAGCAGATACATGGTAGACTGATGGCTAACGCAGGGCAGAAGAACTGTATAAAATGCTTCTGAGGCACAAAATTCATTCCTCATATGAAAGATTTATGGAAGACAAGGGGTAGAACTGTGAGATTCATCCAGAACACACAGAGCTTTCACTTACTGCAAACCAGAGACTTGCACAAAACTATAGCTAGAACAGGGGAGCTGAGGGAAATATTTTTGCTGTGCAACAGGTTTTCCTTGAAGGTGCTGTAGAAGCCCACTGAAGACTGAGGGAAGGGAAGCAGGAGAGAGGGGATATGCTGAGGCACCAAAACCCAGAGCAGAAGCCCAGAATGCAAAGATAACTCCTAAGTGACTTAGAAAGCTGGAGACTGAGGTATAAAATAGAGAGAGACCTTCCTGGTTTAGAAATCTGAAGGCTGGTCTAGTGAGCTTAATGCATCCTTCTGGGTCTTGCCATACTCAGATCCTAAGTTACTTTGAAGAAAATGTCCTGATTGTGACCTCAGATCATCTCAAAGCCAGTGGTAAATTGCCTAACCAGATCTGTAACAAAACCCAGTTTAGATGGACTCAACCTCATCTCTGTCCCTCCTGGACCCATACTCACATAGATAAACAGGCTTATGTTAGAGGAAGAGTATACACTTTTCTGGGGTAAATATTTTTGACCCCAACTCCTATTGTCACAATTTGTGCCATACAATAAAAAGGCTATACAAAATACAAAGAAACATGGAAATATAATCAAAAGAAGAATAGTCATAGTATTATACACAAATGAGGAGGACCTGGATGGATTGTCATAAAATTTCTTTAGATGAGCTATGATAAATATATTTACAGATCTAGAGGAAAAAGTGAACATCGTGCATGTGTATGTAGGGAACTTAGTGGAAATTATTTTAAAAAGGGAAATACTAGAAATAGCATACCAGAATTGAATAATTTATTCACTGACCTTAATAATAGACTAAGTTCAGTAGAATAAAAGGAGTAGTAAACTTGACAGACCAATAGAAGTTATCCAGACTGAAACATGAAATGAAAAATGATTGAAGAAATGGATCATGGTATCTAGAATAGGTGGGATAATAACAAATGACATAAAATAGGTGTGATTAAAGTACCAGAAGAGGAAAGTGAGATGGTAAAGGAAAATGGCTGGAGATACAACTTAAGAATTTTCCAAAACTGATGAAAGATATCAACCCACATATCCAAGAAGACCTTTGAACCCCAAACAGAACAAAAACAAAAACCATACCTAGGCATATTATAGTCAAACTGTTGAAAACCTATGGTAAAGACAAATATATTTTACATATTGTTTTAGGTTTTAGTTAGAGAGATATATACAGTTTTCAAAGTTCATCAAACTAAATACTTAAATTTGTTGCTTGTTATTATATTTTGTTATGTGTACATTATACCTCAGTAAAATAATAAAAAAAGTAAAACACCTGAGTGGAGTCAATCAGGCAGGCCCCCAGAGAGACTGCTGCAATAATTCAGGCAAAAGCAAATGAGTTCATGAACCAAGGCAGTAGATATCAAGAGGCAGAAGATGGAAGTAGAAATTCATTTTGAAGAGGATCTCTCTAGAGTCTGGGACTTCGAGGCATTTGGGGACATGTGATGGAAAACTTATGTCTGAGTCTGCTAGGTTCTACTCTGGCTCCTTTTGGGAGATTTAGACGATTTTGTGTAAGTGAGGTATTGCTGGATTCTTCCTAATGTCCATTGAGGTGATGTATAGATTCAACAATCTGTACTTTAGTCTTTCCTTCAGTGCATGCTTAAGGTACAGTCTTAAGCTCTGAGTCTCAATTTCTTTATATGTAAAATGAGGATAACAATGGTGTGCATGTAATAATATTGTTATAATAATTAAATAAGATAATGGAGTAAAGCATTTAGTGTAATAATTTTTTTTTTATTTAAGAAAGTTATTTACCTGTGTTATACTTGCATTCTCCTTGGTGTTTCTGTAATGTTTGTACATTCTTTTATTGCAGTACATGTTAGCATTTTGAACTGCATTTTGTAAAAATGTCTATGCTTTCTCTGAGGGCTCAGATTTCTCCTATTATATGTATGCATCTTTAGAACTTACTGTTTACTGAGTTAGTGTTCTGGGTACAAATTTTGTTGGTTGTAGGCCTGACTAAAGGGAATGCCCTTGATTGGATGGAAAGGCCACAGATTGGAATCCAGTCATCTCCTTGCCCAAGTGCTCCTCTCTTCCCAGCCATCATCCATGTGAAGTCAAGGTCACTTTCCTGAGCAGATTTGAGATAAGTGGAGCCTTTCCTCCTTGAAGGACTCTAAGCCAGGGGCACCACCACATGCTAGCCCATCAGTTGGCATACTATGGGCCTAAGGGTAAATGGAGGTTATTGTATGACTTGAGACAGATTAACTCATCACCCAGAGTGAGGAAACAATAGGACCACTCAGGTTCCTTGTTATCTTTAGAGCAATTGAAATAAATATATTAAAATAAATACAGTGACGGCCTGGGTAAGTGTTCTAAGGAATAGCGATTTAATAGGACTGATACTTCTGAAGTTTTCTTGCTAGTATGGTTGATAGCAGTCCAGTTCATCCACATGATTGGCAATAGGCTGCTTGAAGTGAGAATCCTGTCTGGTATAAGCTGTGTGTGAGTGATGATTGGTATCTTGATGTGCATGTAGGCCACATGGGTCTCTTAACCAGCTGAGCTCTCGAAGCCCATCAGTGGATGGATCCCAGAAGGGAGTTTCACACCAAGCAAAGAGCAATTTGAATAGGGCAGCTGGTATTGGTAATAATAGCATAGGATTTAGAAAATGGTAGAGTGGAGGGGTGAAGATGTTGAATGTGATGTGAGTCTGGCAAGTACAAAGAAAAAAATACTTCTGAAAAACTTCAGAGTGCTCCTCTTGGTTGTATCCTGAGTTCTCTGACAACAACATTGACCATGTAAGATTGGAATGAAGAGTAAATAACCCATAAAATGCTTAGATGGGGAAGAAGGTAAAGGCTTCTCTGTAGAATGTCTGTGCTTTTGGCAAAGTGTTGTTAACATAATACAGAGAAATCCTTACCTTCCTTTCCAGTTGAGGATTTTACATGTTACCCCCTTTAATCTTTAGATCAATCTTACATGGCTAGTGACTTTATTCTCAGAGTATAGAAAGAGAAACTGAGGCACAGAGCATTTACATAGGTTGCCCAAGTTTACACAAGCACATCCTCAAGAGATGAAATTTGAGTGCAGTTCTGTATGAATCCAAAACTACTCTGCTTGGCCACTCTGTGCTACCTTCTGCTCCTCTGCTTCTTCACACCCAACAATTGAGCTGTAACCCTCCATTCTTGACAGACCCTGTGCTTTCTTTTTCTCCCCATGTCTCAGTGCCTGCTTTCTGGTCGATGACTCACCTGAAGTGGAACTAAGGTCTTTTTTAGTACTACTCTATTGCTTGCTTGCCGTATACCCATGACTCCCCATGATCTTTGGGGAGGAAATTCAGTGTTTAACCTTTTTAGCTCTTTAAATCTTACCTCTAGTTGCATTTTCAGTGTTCTTTCCCAATGGACTTCTCGTAATCTGTACTACATCAACCACATGAAAGTGCCCAAATACCCCATGTTTTTACTGGCCTATGTCCATGGTGTCTAGCTAATTCCCAGAGGGTGTTTCAAAACCTCTTTTAGGGAGCCCTGACTGACAACCTCAGGCTAAGTTTGTGTTATTTCTTTATGTTCCTGTAATACCACATCCTTCATTCTGTCAAAGAATGTTTTACTCTCAATTGAAATTTTCCATTTATTCATCTAGCTTTCTGATTAGATTGAGAACATATTGAAGGCAGGAACTATGACCAGTTTATTTTGTTGTTCACAGTGCTTAGCATGGGATCTGGCCCATAATAGGCCCATAGTAAATTAATGAAAAGAATAATGAAAGAATGAAAAACATAATTTGACTTTAATTTATTCACTCCTTTAACAAAATTTGTAGAGTACCAATGATATTCCAGTCTTATACTAGACACTGAGGATGCTAAACAAAGCATATAGTCACTGCTCTTAAGCCTGTCATACCCTAAGCAGAGACACAGATGTTTAAGCAAATAATTGTAGCAGTGTGCTAGAGGACAATTTAGATGGATATATATTACTATGGAAGCTCAGAGAAAAATGTCTACAAAATCAAGTGAAACTTTGCCTTTGGTAGTATAGAGTACATTCTATTCCAAAGTGCTGAGAACCCTCCCCCCACCTTTTTTTTTTTTTTTTTTTTTTGCACTTGGACTTCAATAAGTTATCACACAATAGTTGACAGCATTGAGTCAATCTGTTTGAGTGCAAATCTTGTTTGAGTGCAAACCTTGGCCAGATCTTTGACTGTCCCTATGCTTCAGTTTCTTCATTTGTAAAGTATGGGTAATGACTATATTTATCTACCTCTTATAAGGGATTATTGTGAGGGAAGATGTAGTATTATGTTAGAATGACATCTTACACTCAAAACATACTAGCTTATCGGTATTTTGATTATAGTTATTGTGCTCCTCAGGAAACTAGCCATCTCTACAACTCTGGGATAGACATGCTCAAAGATACTAACATACAGACTGGCAGCAACTATGCACAGCCTTGTGGTTTAGGGATTTGTGATTGCGACACCAGAAGTGGGAAAGAGATAGAGACTTTTCTTTGAGAAGAGAGTGTCCATTTTAATAAGCTAACAAGTTAGAAAGTAAACTACAAAGATACCCTAGAATTTGTCACTGCAAGTACTGGAGAGACTCCCTGATTTCTAGGCGCTGGAGTGAAAGAAATATTTATTCTCTTCAACCCAAGAGCAAAACTGTGATGCTACAATTCAGCTTTCTCAGGTAGATGAGAAAAACAGACTCAAAGCTTTCCAATGCCTTGAATGTTTAGTGAAAGATGTGAGTCTGATGGAGTCCCCTGGTCCCAGTTTGTAGCCTCATTATGCTTTCTCCTGGAATTTTCCAAATTCCTCTTATGCTCGTGGAGAAGGGTGAGTACAGTTCTGGCTCCTCACAGCCAACTTTGCCACATGTTCCCTTCTGGGAATTTTCACCAGCCCCTGAATAAATGGTACAACTCTTCAGTTAAAATTTCACAACCACTCATGTCATCCCCCCACCACTTTCAAGTCTTAAAATTTGCAGTTTTCTACTCTTCAATCAGTTCCCAAACTTAGAATTACTATATTCTTTGTTTTATATTTGCTGAGTTTGCACATGTATTTCATTCCAGGGATGGAGCAATCTGACATAACTAACCTATCTTGCCTAGAGAGGGAAGACTCTTGGTAGCAATCTCCCTCGGGCTATCCTAGTGTTTTTAGTTTATTCTTGATTTAGAATCTGTCACTGTGCCTGTTGACCCATTATTCTCAGAAAGAAATCTGATATTCTCAAGCAGCCCCAAACACCTTCACTGGCTGCCTCCCCATTTCTCTTTCCCTGTTCTCACCCGGCAGCCTCCAAGGACTAACTCTACACATTTCCCCTACATTTCTTGGCCTAGCACTTGCTCTACTCCTCTATCCTGGCCTCCTCCTGTCCCCCTTCTGGTGACCTCAGGCTGTAAAATGCTATAGTATCTCTGGCTTGGGTTCCTTATCTGGCCTTAAATTCTTTCCTTTGTCCCTCCACTGAGGAAGAAGGAATGTTCATTTATAATATTTTACTTCTCTTTTTCCTCCAGGCTCCTTTAGATGACATTTTTGCTCATGCTGCCATAAAATTGAAATGTTCTTTTCTCACTTGCCCTAGGAGATGTGGCATTTCCCCAGAAGTAGTTGGGATGTGATCCTTAGGTTTTTGTAGAGGATGAGAAATAGTTTCACCAAAGCTGGTGACGGGCTGTATATCAAAACACAGAGAAGTGGGAGGCACTAGCTGCTTTGAAGACAGCATCCTCCTTCCAAAATGGAATTTCTGGCACAATCTTCAAGTTCTTGAGTTTCCTTTTCTCCTTTATTCCCAGGACTGTAGAAGAGAGTGATTTCATATTATTTGGGCTTCTTACCACCACTTGATTGTCCTGCCATGCTTTGTAACATGCTGTAAGTGAAACCTGAAAATCACACAAGGCTTTCAGGTTCAGGAAATGGGTGCAATGACTATTCTAATTCCTCTGAACAAGATATAAAATTATTTAATAATAGTATCTTCCGGGCGCCTGGGTGGCTCAGTGGGTTAAGCCTCTGCCTTCGATTCAGGTCATGATCTCTGGGTCCTGGGATCGAGTCCTGCATCAGGATCTCTGCTTGGCAGGGAGCCTGCTTCCTCCTCTCTCTCTGCCTGCCTCTCTGCTTACTTGTGATCTCTCTGTCAAATAAATAAATGAAATCTTAAAAAAAAATAATAATAGTATCTTCCACTGTGTGTACTTTCATATGTTTGCAGAGCACTTTCACACACATTTTGATCTGACTTCAAAACCTGGATTATCTATTTACTGTCCAGGTGCTTACCTGTGACTGAGTGGCTACAATATAGTCAGGGGAGGAGCCCCTCCCACCTGTTAAATTAAAAAATTGAAACCAACAGAAGTAGGGAACTTGGGTATGTAATTTTTTTCTGAAATTCAGAGATACTAGTACCTGCTGGAAAAATTGTTATGGGAATTAGAAGTTAGATCATAGAAATTGCTTTGCACATAGCTGGCACTGAATAGATGGTAGTATTATTGTTATAAGAAGACTTTCACATGTGTTCTCATTTGATTCTCACAACCACACCTTGAAGATTACTGTTTGTGTTTTGGCAGAAGCTTGGGGTCTGAGAGACATCAATAGTGACCTCAAATTTTGCATCCAGGAGACATTGAAGTTAGGACTCAAATTTTGCTCTTTCCATCATACCTTACAGCCTCCTATAAGATTTAATTTTTACTTTGTTTATTTAGCTTATAGATATTTATTAAATACCAGCTGTGTGCTGAGTACTGGACTAAGCACTGGGGATACAGACCTAAGTAGACCCAGAAACTCTTTTGTGCTCTCTTCAGAATGCTCCAGGCCCACTTCTGATGACTTTGAGGAAATATGTGTATTTGCAATATTTTGAAACCTGAATTTTAGTAAGATGTATAGCTTACACATTTCTCCCTTTTATAATAACATAAGCCAAGTACTTTATAAGGTACTAAAAATATTTTATGAACAGTTTATGAACCCAAATATAAATGTGATCATTCATTCTATGGTGGAGTTCACATATAGGTTGCAAGGAATTAAGAGACTGCTGACAGATAGTCTGAATGTTGGGAAGTGGATCTATGCAAAATGTAGATAAATATATATAAGTGTCTATAAATAGACATATACATATATAAATATTGCAGAGTTAGCTTTGTAAGTTATCAATTTTTTCTGAATAATTTGTTTACTTTGTGGACAAATAAATTTTATTCTTACAAACAGCATTTTCTCAACAGGATTCTACTGAAACAACCTTTGGTTCCTTGCAGTGATGAGGAGCCTAGTGATGTTGACTTGGAAAACTGGAGTGCCTACTGTCATCACTTGTCACAAAGACCTTGGTGTAGGAGATGCCTCTTGTGGGCGTGTGGGGGTGAGGGGTACTCATAGGGAAAGAGTTTTTTTGTAAGGGAGTCATCCAGATGTTCAAACAGCTGTTTTAGCAAGGTTGTTTGGACAATTTTACATAGTAATATTTTGTGATAAAAATTTGGTATGTGAAATGCCTATTGTTTCTCAAACTTCTTTTATTTGGAAACAGAACATGAATTCAGGGGGCTTTAATTGAAAATACAAAATATATCCTTTTGAGACGTTTAATTGAAAATACAAAATATATCCTTTTGAGACGTTATAACAAAACATAAATGGCTTTTCCTCCATCCCAGACATTAATTTGAAGCAAAGCGTTCTGCTGGAGAAGAAACCCATAAGGGCTTCTTTAAATGGGATACACTTTGATTGTGATCCAAAGAAGAGCTGATAGTGAGAGATTAAAACATTTTCAGGGTAATTTATAGCTTCCTGCATTTTTTAAGGTTACTTTATTTTATGCCTTAATGGTCAGGGATAATTTATATATGCCATGGCAAAAAGAAGCATGACCAGAGGCTTTCTCTGCTGCTCAGACTCTTGGTTGATTTAAGAGAGGAGATGCTATCTTGTGCTGTACCAAATGGAGCCAAGACCTATAGACTTCATACAGCAGCCAAGTGTGTCCATATATGTTGACAAGTCTTACAGGCAATATATATTTCTGAGTTCTTGATCAAGATAATAATGATATGAATACTAATGGCAACAACAACAATAGGATTCAGAGAAGAAGAGGAGGAGGAGGAAGTGGAATTGCTGCTGCACCAGAAGTACTAGGATTTACATCAGCAATTAATCACACTAAGTCATCTGTAATGCTAGTGTATACATTAACTAGGTTAAACTCAGTAAATGTGTTTTGAGTGTGCCGCATGTGCCAACCACTGTGCTAGCTAAGGACAAGTTAGAAAGATGTATCAAATTCAGCCCTGAATGGTCTAGTTGGGAGATTCTCCTACGAAAATTGTTACCACCACCCAAACCAGACCAACAAAAAGCAACATTAAATGCAGTATGGAGGCACAAAGAAAAATTCTATAGGAACAAAACCTAGAGATTAGGTTAGATTTAGAGATTGAGAAAGATACATGGAAGAAGAGAGATATGGGGGGAAAAGAAGGATTTTGTTGCAAGCATGAATTTTGGTGAATGAATGTGGACAAGGGATAGTCATTCTAGAAAAACATGCCATGACGAGAAGTGTGGAGATAGGACTATATAGACTCTGTCTGCAGAATGAGGAGCAGTCGGAGGAGCTGTAATGAAGGATGCTTGGTGGGGAGTGTGGCATGGGAAGGCTGGATCATGATTACAAGAATGTTTGTTCTGAGGCACGTGGGTGGCTCAGTTGGATGTGTCTGCCTTCCATCAAGTCATGATCTTGGAGTCCTGGGTCAAGTCCTGCTCAATAATTAACCGGGAGTCTGCTTGACCCTAACCCTGTCCCTCTGTGCTCTCTCTCTCTCAGATAAATAAAATAATTTGAAGATAAAGAAAATCTTCAAAAAAAGTGTTTGTTTTTAGAAAGCCAGGTTTACCCTAGTGCCAATTTAGAATATGCTGCATACTAAATAAAAGCTGATGTACATCAACACTGCTTTATGCACATAAACACTACCTCCTATTCTGTTCCATCTCTTCAAGCTGCCGTTCCATGGTGCATTTTGGCTTAAGGTAACCAGAGTAGATTAGGAAAACTGAAGAGACTTCTAGTCCAAAAGAAAGATTCTCTACTGGTGAAGGTGTCAAGCAACATGTCAGGCTAGAGAGGGTGCCTGGCTTTTCTTCAGTCCTGTTCCAGAACATCTATCCTTGGGCTGAGCTAGTCCTTTCCCTTCCTATATCCTCCAGAGAGTTCTCATTTTGTTTCTGGACTTAATGCCTCCTTTGTACAACAGAAAAAGAAATCATGGGCATTAGGGATTGATTGTACATGATTCTGAGAGGTGCTGAGGGAAAAAGCTGTAGATGGAAACCCTGACTGTGTGTTCTGCTGACTAGCTGCAGAGGAAGCCTGGAAGGATACTGTGTTATAACTGTAAATTGGTCATTGTGCTGGAGTACCCATTAGCATGATTGGACTTAGAGTCATTGTCCTGGACTTCTGTCCTGGCTCAAGTAAGATCTAGCTTGGACCCATTACTTAACCTGTTTGAACTCTAGTTTAAGCATTCGTAAAGTGATCTAGTTCTTCTTGATTGCCAAGTTTTCTTCTAGCTCTCATTTTTATTGTTGTTCTACAGAAACATTTTGGTTATAGTTTTCAAAACATTAAGAAAATGAAAATGGGTGAAACTTTGCATTTCTTCTTAACTTTCCAATGAAGTGTGCGTTCAATTGATATCATTTGAATTTGATATGAAATGTCAGACATATCAAACCATTCCTTCCCTGCAAGTGCAATTCTAAAGTCTTTAAGTCTACCAAGGAGAAAAAAATGTCAAATATTTTTGTAAACAGTTGATAGGAATGCTAGGTTTATTTAAGTTTTGGAAATCTGTGCAGAGGAAGTAGTATCCTGTAGTTATTAAATCAAACAGTGATATTAGGAATTCTTTACCCAAATCGGGTATTTACAGTAAATTTTGTGGTGGAATGTTGGCTAGTTTCTGTATGGTTGTGAGGTTATTTTGCTCCATCTTGAGAAGAGTAGGGCATTAAAAAAGAGTGCCATGAACATTTTACCCCAAAGCCTAGATGCTTTTTATTTTAGAAAGGAAAAGGTAAAAATTTTGGAATCTAATAGTATTATGTAGTGTAATATAATATACAAAGGAATGCCTACATGTTTAATGCCCCACAAATGGAACTTCAGAAAAACCACAGTAGCTCTTAAATGGTGCATTGCAAGAATAAAAACATGATCCAATCCTGAAAGCATTCCTGCTGGGTGGCTGGGCCTTACTTTCCTCAGGAGTAAACCAGATCTTGTACAACCTTTTATAGAGTGAGGCCTAGATTATTCCATTATGCTTAGGAAAATATGGAGAAGGAGCTAAGTGTTTCAGCAAAATTTTAAGCTAATTGAATCAATAAGGCAGAAGCCAAGAGAAGGAGAAGTTCTAATTCCCTCTCTGGGCTTTTGTTTTGGGTGATGATATTGGAGGCAAATGCATAAAACATGAGTTATATATGCCTGTTGGCTTGTCTGTCTTTTTGACTAAGCTGAGTTCCTTGAAGAAGGTACATTGACTTACGTGCATTTCTGTCTGTAGTGACCAGGGGATGTTTGGGACATAGCAGACCACTAGCACTTATTTATAGAGTTGAACAGAAATAAACAAAACAAAACAGAAAACCAAAACCCATCTCTTTAGAGTATAGAAAAATACTATCACTAGTAAATAAATGAGAAGAAAAATAAACAAAAAATGTTCAAGATTAAATAATAGGAAGTTTTAGTTTTGTGGAGTTAGGATTCTTAAGTGTTTGTTAGCTTTCATAATGTTCTTTTAAAAACACATCCAGCTTACTAAGCCCTTGTTTCTGTTTCAGGGTGATTTTTGTGAAATTGGAGTCTTTGCATTTCAATAAAAATAGTAGTAAATCTTGGAAATTAAATATATATTTCACAAAGGTTTTTCTTTGAGGAACTGTGTAGTAGATGGTATTGTCTCCTGGTATCAGATGCTGGAACTTGGCCCATGACACAAACACAACTTTCTACTACCCTCTTCCTTATGAAGTGAGAATTTTCATACTGGCTTCCTGGTCATCCATCTTGGGGACAAACATTTTGATGCGGTATAGGGAGAGACTCCTAGAGCTCTGGAAAGCATTACGTTTGGCATTTTGGAGTGGTGTGTGGATTCATAGATCAGATTATATATATTTGTGTGTGTGTGTGTGTGTGTGTGTGTGTCCTTGCCTATTTGAGTTCCTAAACCCCTAAATACTCAAAGTGAAAAAAAAAAAAAAAAAAAAAAAAACAGAAAATGGTGTTTATTCTCCTTTTCCTGATACTGGTTTGCAACATCAAAGCAAAGTCCCAGAGACTGGTAAAATATTTAGCAATTAATTTTCTGTCTCTGCTTTTAAGCATGCTGCTGGTTTATAACTACTGCCTTGAAAAAGCGTGTGTGGTTTAAACACAGATTTTACACTTTAAATTGAGGCCATAATCTCAGTTTTAGAATGGGGAATTCCTAAGATAACTTTGTTTTGTAAAAAATGAGGTCACTCAAATGGTAGACAATTAATCCCAAGTACTTTAATTGTCATCTAAAAACATGAAGAATAAAGTGTGCCATTTCCTTTTTTATCTTTTTCCCTTGCTTTGTTTTGGAGAAAATAATTTCCTTATCAATTCTGCAGACATAGTGCTAGCTTATATCTTAAGAGTGGATACTATCAGTTTTAGTACATTCACTGAAGTTAAACTGTCTACAGTAAGAGAGGGGAACTTCCCTGGCATCAAACCCAAACAGAAACTTAGTAAAATTTATAATAAATCTACTTGATTATTGCATTATGTAAATGGTCTTGATCCTACAAATTGCTATTAATGTGGTGTCCTTTTTGTATTTTGATACCACAAGCATTGAATGTGACATAAAATTGGATGAAAAATGAGATTCATTCATTTAAGTGTGTTATTTTTTTTTCTCCTCTTAGTTATGCTAGAGATTACAGCTAAGGAAATTTCTGTAACTGTGATATTCTTTAGGTGCAATGCAAATATATTTCCTTTTATAGATTGCATGGAAAGACATCATATTAAGTATTTGCTTGTAAAATTAGTCAGGAAAAATTTGAAATTATTATTTAAATATGGATAAAACTGCTCTGCAGAGCTTATAATTGGAAATGTCTCTGATTCAAAACAAAACAACAAAATGAAGCAATTCTGAGTCACTCAATACATTTTTTAAAAATTTCATTCAGCAGTTAGGTACTGACTAAGCATGGACTATGCTCTGAGATACTGACCCTACAGTCTATTCCTATCTCTTCATCCTTGGGCTAATATCCAACCAGCTGGACTCCCATAGCTCGCTGTTTATACCTCCCTCCCTAGAATGATTCCACTGTATTGAATTTGGCTATATATATATATATACATATATATATATATATATATATATATATTATATCTTCTCAACCAGACTGAGATTGTCTTCCTTTTAAAAAAAAAAATTATATATATATATATATATATATATATATATATTTATTTATTTATTTTTAGGGAGAGAAGTAGAAAGAGAGAGGGTGTGGAGAGTAAGCAGGAAGATCAGGGAGAGGGAGATAGAATCTCAAGCAGACTTTGGGCTGAGTGTGGAACCCAAGACAGGGCTCGATCTCAGAACCCTGAGATCATGACCAGAGCTGAAACCAAGAGTTAGACGGTTAACTAACTCACTCAGGCACCCCGGACTCTGAGATTTTCAAGTGCAAGAGCAATGCTTCTTATAATCCCGTGTCCTAAGCAAAAAAGGGTCCTGGTACAAAATGCTTTGAACCCCCACCTTGAGTCATTAGATTGTTTCCCTTTTTTCCCACTTTGCTATATGTAACACTGCAATGAATATCTTGTCATACAAAGCTTTGCTTGCTTTATCGAATTTCCTTAGTGATAGTGATAATAATAATCATAATAATAACCCATTTATATTTGTTGTTTTAATTACATCAGTAAGTACCTTACGTGGGTTATTGTAATAAACTCTCATAATATCCCTCTGAACAGATTACTAGCCCCATTTTACAAATGAAGAAATGGATATTCTGAGAGACCAAGCAGCCTGTCCAGGACTGCACAGCCAGTAAGCGAATCCAAAGACTATCTGAGACTAAAGCCTGTGTCCTTATCCATTATGCTATATTTTTACTTATTTTCCAGAGTGGGATATATAATGGTTTAGATTCAGAACCTAGAAAAAAATTTTTTAAGGTTCTTAAAAAACACTGAATGTGCTACAGGTAGGTAAACAAAATATCTTGCTATAGAGGTCAAAGCTTTGCATCACTAGTTTCACAAATTTGCAACATTAGTTGGCCTGTGTGCCTTACTGTTCTTTCCAAGGAGAGTTCTGTGTATGTGCCGTGTAGGAAGAACACTAGGGCAGCTAGAGCGTAGACCGTCTTGGCCTTCAAGTTGTTCTAACACATCTCCTTGATAGGAATACCTCAGAGAAGAAGGTGGCCAATCCTGTTAGGTCACACCACGAACACCCGATGGGCCAGGAATACCTCACTCTCGTGGCATAGAACCATGAAGCCGTTTTGATCCCTACATGCCCTTCGTCTGTTTGTGACTCCTCTAAAAAGCAGTGGTGACTGCTGTTTTAAGCCAGGCATGGGCACAACTCTGGAGCACAGTCAGTGAGTCAGAAAGTGAGGAAGGAACTATTAGCCTAGCGAAGCTAGTTGACCAGTGTAAACTTCCCAGATTTAATCACCATATGCCCTATGTCTGGTTCTGTCTGAAAAGCATAGGCCCAAGGATTCCACTGTTTGGTGTTTCTTTACATTTGCCCTAACCTCCCAATAAATATAGCATGCATAAAACAGTAGAAAGGGTTCACTGAGGGGCATGAATGCTGCAGGAATGCATGTACTTGACATGGTATACTGGGAAGAGGGACCAAAGACCCGTGTTCACATCATGGAGCATCTTGTGTGTCCCTAAGTAAAATTCATCTTGTGGATAAAATTTGTTTCTTCATCTGTTAAGTAGATTAATAGATATTTAATTTAAGGAGGCTTAAATAAAATAATCTGCTAAATTTCCTTTTCACTTGGAAGTTAGTATAAAGGAGTATTCTATAATGTTTAAGAACTGATGGTTCTGACTTAGAAAGTGTACTCACATTCTGCCTCCACCACGTATTAGGGCTATGATCTTAGCTACATTGCTGAACCATTCCAATTTATATAAAATGGGACTGATAATACCTTTCTTATTTGGTTGTAGGAAGAATTCGTTTAGAAATATGAGGTGCTGAGTACCTAGCACACAGTCATTCCTTAGTTATTGAGTGCAGGGTAATGACAATGGTGATATCCGTGATTCTACTTATTCCAAGACTTTTCCGTAATAAAACATCACATCAGATGTTCACATGCAGTATGTTCCTTGGTCTATATGGCATGTTAGTATCCTTGAGATGCTATTTAACATAATGCCACAAATTGGGTCACTTAAAGCAACACAAATTTATTTTCATAATTCTAGAGGCTAGAAGTCTGAAATCAATGAATTGGCAGAGTTGGTCTCTTCTGAAGACTCTGAGGTAGAATCTGTTGCACACCTAACTCCTAGTTTCTGATGGTTACTGGCAATCTTTGACCTATCTTGGCTTATAGCTATATTACTCAAATTCTGCTTCTGTGTTGACATGGTCATCATCCTTTCATGTGTATCAAAGTTCCCATGTCTCCAGATGTTCTTAAAAGGACAGCTGTTAATTGGATTTAGGATCCACCATATTAAAGTGTGGCTCCATCTTAACTTGACTGCATCTTCAATAATATCACACTCTGGGGTCCTGGGCATTAATATTTCAACAAATACTTTTGGGAAAGACCGTTGCACCCACAATAGTCTATGGGGAGTGGTACGAATATAAAGTAGTGAAGTTAATGTGACTGATAATGATAAGCAGGATTATGAAAAGTCAGACTGTGAGTGACTGATTTGTTCAGGTTCATCCTGATTTCTCAATATGCCAATTGCTTCTAGAAATCAATAGTCGGAGAGTACTGGGCACTTGGGTTGCTAAATGGGTTAAGCATCTGCCTTCGGCTCAGGTCCTGATCTCAGCGGTCCTGGAATCTAGGCCTTCATCAGGCTCCCTGCTCAGCAGGGATCCTCCTTCTCCCTCTCTCTCTGCCTGTCACTCCTCCGCTTGGGCTCTCTCTCTCTCTGCCAAAAGAATAAATAAATAATCTTTTTAAGAAAAGCAGTATTTTAGATACTCTCAGAGTCATAGATTGCCAAAGTAATCTGAGTTTTCCAACTTTTGGAGATGGGTGGCATTCCTAAATGAGTGTTGAATTGCCACAGAAAAAAATTTGCATTCATCTGTCTTTGGGGATGGTGGTTTCCCAGGGCAGCTAAAGAATCTTAGAGTTCCAGGGAACTTGAAAATGACTCATTTTTAGCATGGCTACTCATCTTGTGTCCATCAGGTCATGGAGCAGATAATCAGCTAGGAGTGATTTATTTATTATTCCTGTGACCTAGCTGTGTTTGTCCTTCAGAAAGCTCAGATCTGCTTCACCTGCAATTTGGCCCTACCAGCAAGAGCCAGGCCCTAAGGCTGCACAACACATCTCTGCACCAAGAAGTAGTTCCTTTCTGAACTACTGAGAGGAAATTCTTTGATCTTAAACCCATCATCCTCATGCCTTAAACTGGGGGTTAAATTGCCATTCCCTTGCAAGTGTGAATTTTGGGAAGTAGTTTCCAAAGCCCCCAAGATATACAACCTCCACAAGGATGCCAAAGAACTGTGACAATTTAGGAAGGGCTTTGGGCTAAGAAAAACATCTTTCCTAAGAACCTCTAAGTTTTCTCTCTCCCCAAACACATGAATTACTGATCCCCTGTGTGATTTTCAGAGCCAGGCTATGATGATTCTGACAAGCCATCTTCGATTTATTTTCTCTTGTGTCCAATATGCTTGGAAAATAATATTTTGTTGTTGGCTAATTTGTAATTTAGACCTACCAATGAATGTCTAAGATTGCCAAATACCTACTGTTTTCTTCTCTCATATACATATCTGAAATGTCATCTAGAGATCTAACTTCCAGGTCAACACTTTGTCAAGGCATAACATAAAGCTGCCTTCTTTCCATTGAGGATTCCTGTAACTTTTGTTGTTTCCCTCTGCTCATTTCTGCAATCTTGTGATTATAGTAAAGCCCTTTCTAGGCTCTAAAATCTATATTTATATTGGTCTGCAATAATATGTTAGTTCTTTGGCTATATAAAAAAATTTAATGAACTAAAATATTTAATGAACAAAATTAGAACTAAAAATAAGAATAATAGTCGATTCTTTTCCAGAAATAATAAACAATTTTTCCATGAGCTTCAGTTTCCCCATTTCCCCCCTTTATTCTCATTATTATTAAACTTTTACTTGTGATTAACACTTGTATACCCTGCTAGATTTTCATTTTCTTGGTGTTTTATTTATTTTTCCCATTATCATATCTTTCTTTTTTTTTTTTAATCCCTGTGTTCTCTCCTCCCCCTTCCCTCCTGTCTCTCTCACTTCTGTCTGTCTGTCTGTCTGTCTTTCTTTCTTCCTTTCCCGTCTCTTCCACAATGAAGAAAAATTAAAGGTGCGTCACAAGATTTAAAGAAGGCAAAGAGAATAAGAAATAAAAGGGGGAGGAGGAGAAGTAAGGGAACAGAGAGACAGAGACATAAGGGGAAGGAGAAAGAAGCACGAAGTGGGAAGATGGGAACAGGAAAGAAGACCTTACCAAGGAATGCAGACATAATATTAGTGGGAACTATTTTCAGCTTTGAATTTTGGTCTAGTGAACACGAAGGAAGTAGGACTACTTGCAAAATGTACATTATCCCTAACATAATATCATACCATTTGCTTAACAAAATAAGAAAATAATAAAGGTTCAAAATTAAGGTAAGGTAAAGACATCTTAAATAACTGCCCTTAAATTGGCAAAAATTTAGGTCTATTAATTTCAATTCGGTGAGAAATAACAACGCTGGTTGGGCACTCAGTATAAAGCTGCACCCAGAGCTCTGCGTCAGGGAGGCCCCGTGGTGACAGCCAAGGTCTGGGATCACAAGACCAGGGTCCAAGTGTTTCTGTCACTTACACCTCATGGAACTGCAGACAAGTTTCCTCCTCTCTTTGCTCTTCAAGGGGATAATGAAGGAAAAAGTTCGTCTATATGTGCAAGCATTATTACTAGTTGTTTTTAATTAGTGTGACTCAAAATTATTATGTTACATGTGCATTGTAAGCCTCACATGACACCATTGTATTTGGATTCTATTTAATTCACTTAGTAATTGGTGTTTTCATGAAAAAACTTCCGAAACTTTTTTTTTTTTGGTCAAAGTCTTTTATTTTCTAGTTCTCAGGTCACATTTTTCTGTTGAAACATAAATAAATAAGTAAATAAATAAATGTCTGTGGAAGGCATCTACTGTAACAGTTCAATATTCTTTCAGATTACTTTTTCAGGAAAAAAAAAAAAAGAGAGAGAGAGAGAGAGAGAACAAAACACTTACAACAACACCTGCTATTCAGCAGAATTTGACCTGACCCCTTTCTCCTTTTTTTGTTATTATAAACATCAAGCTCTTTAAGTGAGAGCTGTTTAAAGGATCCAGGGCCTTGAGTGTTCCTTCCTAGATCCCAGATGCACCGGGAGACGGATGGGCTTTCTGATCTTTATTTTATGAGCGTCTGATAAATTACCTCTGGCACCTGGCAACTAAAATTTCACTATCTGAAAAGTAACCCTCATGTCAAACAATCTAGCCAGCTTCGGCCTCTCAGCAGAGGACCTCTGTAGAGGCGTGGAGGACGCCTTCCACTTCCTGGACGGGTCTCCTGCCGCGCTCAGGGATTCACATACTTCTAATCTTGGAGGGAAGAAAGGATTATTAAAGGCTTTATATGCTATGCAAAAATGTGTCTTTGGAAGGATTTCATCATAGCTTTTATTTTTGGGTTTTTGGAACAAGCCAAATAAAGGCTTCAGAACATGGCCTAGCCTGAAAAAAGTGCTGGTAACCGGATAAAGATTTGCAGCTCCGGGTCAGGAGCCTCCCCGCACTAGGCTGGCTCTGGGTGTTGATACAAGAAGAATGCAGGTGGTCTTTTTCTAGGGACAGAACAGTTATAAACAAAGTCATCAGTGCAGGCTATTATCGCCTTTCCTTTAACGTCTTATCCGGGGGGCCCAATGAACTCAACCCCAAGAAAGAGCTCTGTATTTTTTCTCTATTTATAGAGATTCAAATATATGCCAATTTTTAATTTTTAATGAGAAGAAAGAGAATGATATAAACACTTCTACATCGTGTTAGTTCTTAAAGGAAAATGAAGTCCAGGGGTGGTGATAAACAAAATATGAAACCCTCCGAACCTTCTAACGAGTGTGTCACGGTTATGGAGTGAGGCTCAGCCCTCATCACCACCAGGATTACCCCCCCACGCCCCCACCCTGCTACCAAGACATCTCTGTGGACCACGTTGCCAATTATCACTCTTTGTCTTGCTTCCTTTGCCTTTTAAACTTGCTGATTTAGAAATCCTTGTTAGCTCAGGAAGGCGATAGAGCTGAGGCTAGTTCTCTTCTCCCAAACTCAGAGGGGATTGTTGATTTTTGAGTTTCCTTCTGGATTGCTGCCTTAGGTATTCTCTGGGATGTCATACAGAGATCTAATATTTTGGCTTAGTGCTTTTGGGTTTCCACAGGCTGACGTTTTATGTAATTTTTTTGTTGTTTTTTGCAGCTAGTAAGAGATTGCTAGGTTAGGTTTAGCCATCTGAAATACAGTAAATCTGCAATAAAAACAGAAATGCTCGCAATCATTAATTTATCTAGCAGCATCTGTTTATTATTTAGCAAACAATTTATTAGGCTTAGCTCTGAGTATATAGAAGTAAACTGGATGTGTATCTTGCCCTCCAGGAGCTCGTAGTCAAATGTATACACAAATAAATGAACCTCGGTTTTTGTTATTGCTTCTTAGAAGTCTGTATTTGAAGGAATGAAGACGTTTAGAGGTGAAATTTGTGCTAAGTCTTGAAGTTGAGTATTCTTCAGGTGGGCAGAAGGATAAGGACATTTAGACAGAGAGAGCAGCCTGAGCAAAGCAGGAGGGCATGTAATGAGCCACAAATAGGTTGTAATATGTAAAGTCCTTAAAGGAGTGTCTGGTACATAATGAATGCCAGTAAATGATGATTCTTATTTCTAACAACATATATTCCCCCAGAATATATGTTAACTTACTGAATATCCTTTTTTTTTTTTTTTTTCAAACATGTATTATCTCATCGATTTAACTTTTAATCTGAATTCTATCCAGAAGATCTGGAATGACCTCTGACTCTTTTGACTTGAAACCTTTTTTAGGGATCTGCCTCCTCCTGGCTGAGAGGTTGGAGACATTGTTAAGCGTTCTGAACTTGGGGCAGTAAGAAGCCTTACCCACAATCTCCTGGCTAATCAATGATAAAGACAGGCTAACCTCAAGGTCACCTGTTCCCAAAGGAGACCAAGAACAGGGACTCAAATTTCGTGGTTCCTGAGGTGCTGGTGGTGCTCTTGCCCAAAACAATTTAAACAAGTTTTCCTTTCTATTGAGTACATTATTTGAATGTGTATTTGTTGAGCAGTGACTTAGTTATTTCAGTGGAAATTGGTCCTTCTCTTCAAGGCACTTTCAGTATATTCGTGGTTGAGGAGTGGGGTGGGAGTGAATAAGGGGCAGAAAAGACAGCTATGACCGTTTGTAACAAAGGGAAAGAAAGAGAGAATGTATTTTAAATTTCTTTTCTTCATTTTATTTTATTTATTTACTTATTTATTTTTCTCTGACTTTTGGAGCCCTGTCAGCTGAGGCAGATTGGTATCTGCTTCCACGGCCTTAGGTTTTCCTTGACTTATGACTCAAAGCCGTAGGTTCCATTTTTGTTATTATATTCTGCATTCTGCTCCATTAGATCATAGGCTGAAATGTACCATTCTCTTGTTTATAGACTCTGACAGGGTGGGAGGAAGGGGGGTCCTCTCCAGAGTCTCTAGGGAAGTCTCACATGGAGATCTAGAAGGAAATTTCTGAAGCTCCTTGGATATTCCTTCAGTGCCCTTAAAAGTCTCCCTGAAGAGGGGAGAACATGCTGTCATCTCCCAGACTTTTATCCTGGGAGATCAGGAGACAAAAGACCCCTGACGCATTTTCTGTTTGCTCCTGTGTGGCCCATACACGTGTAGATGTGCCCTCTTCTGGGAAGCCTGGGCTCACCTCAGCACTGAAACCACCAAACCAAACCCACTGCCTCTGAAAATAATTCAAAATAATTTAGTAAGATAGAGGTATGAGGAATATTTCCTCATTAACTGCTGCTCCCAGTGATCTAAAGCCAGATAGGATTTTAAATTTTTGAGTAAATCGACTTTGTTTACACATAACAATACTTGAGTTATTTTTTCAATGGGGAGTAAACAAATTCATGAAACTATGTTAATGCATCCCTGCCTAGGCATACCTGACTTGTGTAATACAAATAGTGGGTTTTAAAACTTTGGATCCGTAGGATATGCCCTGGACCTCTCTGAATAAGTGGTAGATTTTAGAAAGACAAGCAACCCACATAGTTGTTTGATATTTAGAGTATTTCCAGGGAACTGCAATTTAACAGCAATGTTTTTCATGTTCACAGGAAAAAAAAAAATAAAGCTTGGTAAGTTAAGTATGGGACTAATAGGAAACTAATAGGGCTAAAAAAAAAAAAAAAAAGAAAAAAGAAATTGCAGTACCAGCCCTCTCTCTGACCTTATCTTACTGCTGTGGGTCAGAAAAACTGAAGCTCTGGGGACTAAGGAGACTCCTATTATGCTGAATGGAAACATCATATTGACTTGTGTGTGTGTGTGTGTGTGTGTGTGTGCATCTTCTTTTTGTGGGGCGATAGTTAAACTGGGTCTTGAATCCAGGAGAGCTTCAAAGGGTATTTGGTGAACGAAGGGAATGTCTGCATAGTTTGATCTTTCACTAGCTGACACAGAAACTAGACATTTTAGGCTGAATTTGTATGATTCATTATTTAAAAACTTAGCTCCTTGGTGAAGAAATGAGGCAGGGGAACTTTGCGATGTTAGGTTAATTTTATGATGTTAGAGGCCTGTCACTACAACCAGCTTCATCTCTCCATAAGTCAAGGGTAAGGTGGATGGGCTCTCTCTCTCCCTCTCTTTCTCTCTCTCTCTCTCTCACACACACACACGGCATTTGGTGTCTATTTATGTGAGTGCATACTTGGTATGGCTGAATAAACACATGTGTTACAGGCAGAGAAAGCTTTCCATGAGTAGAAAAGAATTGGGCATGCCTTACATTTTTGTATTGCTACTTTCCTTGGAATCCAGAAGCAGGACATCTGCAGTGTGTCAGGGAACAGAGACATTGGGACATGTCTGGTTGTGATATCATTAAATGACCAATGAATTAAAGTGAGGGGGGGGGGATCAGAGTGTGGCGCTCTCTGCTTTACAGATAAGCTGATACTGCAGTGTGCGATCGTGCAGTCTCGCCAGGTTAGGAGTGAATGATCTGTTACTGATGAGAGGTAGTTGAAAAATAGTTCCACTTTAATTGTTTTATTGTCTACTTTGTATTATCAGGACTCGTGGGAGAGAAGAGTTATAGATAACAAAAGTGACATAACCCATGTGCCTAAGAAGCCTCTGTCAAAAAGCCTGAGATGCTTCTCTGGGAATATCACATTGCATTTGGCAAGAATCTCTCCTAGCATATCTGGAAAAATACACAGGAAAGCCCTATATGTACTTTTAACAGGAGGCCTACAGAGAGCAGTTTAATCAATAGGATAGCAAACAAATATTTAGAAATGAAAAAGCTTGCCAAAGCCTAGCCTTTGCAGTGTCCTCTGAATCATTCGTGGCCACGGGAGGGACAGGTGTGGTCTTAGCTCTGGAATTCTGTTAGGTGGCTGACTACTGTGCTCTTCCCGTGACACATTAACTCCTATGATGTGGTCATTGAGCAATGGACCCAGACATAAGAGGGACCTGGGCTCACAATCTGGCTTAATCCCCTCACAGCTGCATGATGAAAATGGATTTCATCACTGTCTGAATTTCAGCTTTCTTACCTGTAAAATGGAACGAATATATCTCTCATATAGGGCCGATGTGAGATTTAAGGAGGTAGTAAAAGCTAGAAGCTTCATACAGTGCCTGGTAAATACCCAGTGATTACTCAGTTTTATGGTTCTGATCACCCGTCACCAAATCTGTGATACCAACAATGATAAAATGGTCAGTGGATTTAATGCTAACATTTTGGGGGGAAATAGCTTAAGTGTGTTCTTTTAATTAATTTGTAACTGACAACCATTAGAATACATTAATCCATATGGTACGTGTTACATTTTTTAGGTTCAGGACCAATATTTAAGGCTAATCCTGCAAATACAGAGTCTGTAGGGTTTTTTTCTGAATCAATTTTGGCCATTAGGGATTACAGAGAACATCACCGTGACACTCTACCTTTCTTCACTCAGGCTTGTTATCTTGACATAGCGCCCTTAGGACTGACAGTATAATTTGAGATTTGTCAAAGAAGACCACAGTTTCCTTTTTTCCCTCCTTAACTGAATTACCTCTCACTGGAAGTTCAAAACTTCTTTTGAGAGAAGCCAGAGTCTTTTGACAATTTTCTAATGCTTGAAAGACAGTGCCTTGAGTCTGAGAGGATATGGACAATATTGATAGTCGGTTTGTTTATCTCTCCGTTATCATGGCTTTGGCCCTAATTGCTGCTGTATCACTGCTGCCTTCTGAGCTTGAAAATCTTTGTTAATTTTGAGAAATTTTCAACTTTTACTGACTTTATTTGAATTGCCTGGCATATGACAAGCAATCTGCTTACATAAAAAACTCGTTGTCAGTGTTCTTGTAGAGGACAATCTTAAAACATTTTAAGCAGCAACTGATGTTGTAAATCTGCGTTTCAAGCTGTGTGTGATGTTACCAATGAAAATTATTAACCAAAGGTGACTGCTGATTTACAGATATCCTGTGTGTGAGTCATGTTCACGGATGAGTAAGCAATGACAACAACCTCACAATTGTTTATTTGTCCAGTTGATGACAAGTTGCTTTTGGCAGTCAGTGTAAGCTGTGTCCCAGTTTTGGAAAACAGCAAACATACAAAAAAAAAAAAAAAAAGTGCGCCTTCGAAATCGAAAAGAATCAAGGAAAAATGACTATCTGTGGCACATCATAGCCTGTTCTATTATTATATATGACATTTCCTCAAATGCTCATCCTCCATGAGGAAAAAGCCCTGTGCTTTTCCCTCTGTGCTTCTGCAGGAACTCATTCTACTTGGTTTCTTTTCTGTTAGCAGATCCCCTGGAGGCTGATCTATTAACCTAATAGAGAACTTTGAGCTTAGAGATGGTGCATCCCACTGGTATAGACACAAGAAGGAATGACTCCTGTAAAAGCAGATGACAGCCTTAATGTCAGCCCTTGCAACCTGGTAGCTGCATGGCTTTGGTCAAGTCGGTGATCTCTTGGAGCCTCAAAATCCTCATCTATAAAACTGCTGTACTATACAGTTAAGTTTATTTCACTATAATATATACTAAGTTTAGATCTGACCTATATGCTCCATTCATCAATTACTTCTCCGGGTGCCAGCATATATGGTGCTCAAAATATTGCAGCTGAGGAGTATCACCAGAGAGTATCACAATGATTGCAAATAAACTTGCTACTTTGTAGTTTACAGAATATTTTCTTAAATGATAGCTTCCTTAAGTTTTATAATAGTCCTGCAAGACAAACAGAGCAGTAATAACTTCATAATTGAAAGATGAAAAAGGGCTAACTCCCTCTGGCTCTCTTAGTGCAAGATCCACTAAGAGAGAAGCCAGATTTTTTGGGTCACGAGAAGCCAGATTTGATATTGTTACCTATTTAAGTCACATTCTTTCACTATTAGTGATTTCTGAGTAAATGTAGTTTGCTGTTGAACAGGAAGATACCCACATGTGTTGGTGTTATTTATGTCCAAGAAACATTAAAAGGGCTTCGCGTAGAGTGAAGTAGGATGTCGAGGCAGGGTTACTGGGCCAGAACAGGGCAAAGCAGAAGGTTGAAGCGTTGCAGATTGGGTTGTGGAAGAGTTGCAGGATTGTGGGTGAAAGAAGCGTGTGCAGAGACAGCTCTGATGGCCACAAGAATGGCACCCTGTGATTTGAAAACCTTCTTTTAAACCTCAGTGAGAGAATGATGCATCTGGATATATTTTCTATTTCCCTGCTGTCTCCTAACCCTAAACTTTTTGTACCCCATGATCCAAGCATGATATCAGGCCTTGAGCCTGGATGAATTTCAGCCCTAGAATCACTAGTTGAGTTTCTGTGTGCCAAGTTCAAGCAGAGTGCAGGGTTTTTGGAATCCAGCTTTGGTGCATCCCATCCTGTAACTATGATATATGATAAAAGGGAAAATTACAGCCAAACTTGACCATGTTCAAAGCAAGGTGCTAGTGAAAGGATGGGATGGAAAATAAGTCCTAATGGATTAATGACTCATGATAAACGTTTTATTATAACAGCTTGTGAATGATTAGATAATTTTTACTTCCAAGAGTATAATTTAAATATTTTTGCCTGGACTATTACCAAAGTAAATAAATCACTCAAGTATCTAGTTAATACTGAAATCTTTATGTACAAAAAATTTAAAAATAGGAGAGGTAATTTTTCTTGTAAATAATCAATATCCAATTTACTAACTGCTTACTTTTGATAATATTTACTGTTGGTTGAACCAAGACACTTAAAAAATAAAGAATACTTTTAGTAGACCATGAAAGATATTCTACTTGATATCTATCCATTCAGCAAAATAAAAATAGAGCGGAGTGAAGATTTTTGGGGAAGTTGTACTTGTTGGTAGAAAGCAAATATTTAATGAAATATTTTACTCAAGTTTGTAAAAGTCTCCCTCATTATTCCAGGCCAATTCTTCCCTCACTAACACCCATGCTATTCCCACTGAGTCCTGCACGTGCCTGTCTGAGGCCAGAAATCAAACATGCTGTCCACTTGAGCTAATTTTCTGTCTCAGTGTGCTAAGGTCAAATTATCTTGGACACCCTTATGAATTTGATTTATATCTTTTTAAAGGCCTGGAATCATATCACCTATTGATTTAAGCTTAAGATAAAAAATAAATGTTATCATAATTTAAAGTGTGGTTCATGTGCTTCTTCCATCTGGATGAGTGATTTGGTTTTACTCATTTTTACTTAACTTTTAAAAAGTTACTTTCAGACACAACTTCAGACACAACATATAAAGAATGACCATTTTTTTCTGACCCCATTTTTACAGTATTGTTTTCTTCGTAAGACATTTCAGAGCTTTAAAATGACGATGGGAAAACTCTACGAAGGACACATCTAGGAACAAAATATAATCCATCTTCTTTTGCTTTTGAGACAACCAAATCAAAATGCCTTTCATTGCACTTGCTATAAAGACTTTTAATGAACTAGTAGGTTGTGAAAGTCTCTTATAAATTCTAAAGTGTTTTAACAATGACAAATGATAGCATGTCTATGTGCTTTCCCGTTATTGAGATAATTGATAAGATGGTCTGTCATTACATTGGTTAGCACAGTGCATAGCATTTAAGAGGTGCTCTTTTTTTTTTTTTTTTAAATTAGACACCTCTTTTCTTTGTTTTGTTCATATCTGCAAAACCCATCTGAAAAATAGTTATACTTTGTGACAATTTTTCTGGGCTACAAAACCCAGAATTTCATGTTCTTGCTCTCTTTTGACCAGAAATGTGATTAAAAAAAAGAGGTTGGATTTGTCTGAAACTCACAACTATGTTCCAACCATAAGGCTAAAGTTTTCATAGGAAAGTTCTGTCTTATTCTTGAATGCAAAGATTTGCACAGTTAATTTGTAATTTATTTAAAAACCAAAATGTGCTTTGGAGACTGCATATTTTTATTCTAATTGGGTAACTATGTAAAAGGAAAAATCAAAAATATATAGACTTTTCCATTTATTCCAGTTTGCCTTTTGCTATAAAATTAGTTTTGTGAAAATAATATGTATTATATAAAGTTCTTAACACTAGGAAACTATTTTATTTATAAAGCACATTTTATATTCTTAGCAGAATTGGATATCTAACATTTCTTTGATGTCATCACCCTTGAGTGAGGCAGATAGATGGAGACAGAAATGTGTGTGTGTGTGTGTATATGCACACATATGCATATATATATATATATATATATATATATATATTTAAGATTTTATTCATTTAGAGAAGGAGGAGGGAACAGGGCACAGGGAGAGGGAGAGAGAGAATCTCTCTCTCAAGCAGACTCCCTCTGAGCACAGAGCCTGACGTGGGGCTTGATCCCACAACTCTGAGATTATGACAGTGAGCTGGAATAAAGAGTTGGATGCTTAACTGACTGAGCCACCCAGGGGCACTAAGACAGAAATGCATATTAATTTAATATTCAAATATATATTTCTTGGAGTTAGAAGCTATATTCAATAGAAATCAGTCTGCCCTTTTAATGGTATTCTCTGTGTGGCATTGTGAGAAGTGAATAATTGGGAAAAAAATCCATGGACAATTCTCTGTTTCTCTAAGAAAGAGGAAGGGAGTTGGGTGGGGATCTCTGTTGGCATAATGAGGGCAAGGAGGTAGAAGGGGTGGTATCTGGCAGGATTTAAGTTGATTGTTGAAAGCAAGGATTTGTAAGAGGAGTACATGGTGCAGAATGAAGCTGGCAAGGTAAACTGATAGATTAGGAGATGGTCTTGGTGCAAGGGACTGGCTGAAGTGACTCCAGTATCAGGATCAGGTGGCAGGGAGCAAATTCATAACATTTTAGAACAAAAATAAAATCAAGTGGGATCAAGTTTAGGGACCTGAGTATTCAACAAACACACACTAAAAATTTTCACTCCTTCACTGGAGAGCAAAGAATACATTGTACTTTCCACTTTCAGTGTTACTGGCTTTAGGAGATTGATACCGTATTGCATACAGTGCAGGTTTCCTATAAGAGAGAATCTTCTATATACTAAACACTGTGCTAGGCACTTTACCAACGTTATCTTAGTTCCGTCTCATGATGACCTTGTTTTTATGGGGCAGTGGGGAGTGCTCACCTTTTGAAGAGAGGAAACAAGATTCTAAGGGCTAAGAATACTGCTCAAGATCGCACTGCTGGTGGTTTTCAGATCCATGATTTGAATTGAAGACTGTTTGAAGCCAAAACTCAGAGTACTAAAAACGTAGTGGACATTTAAAATAGAACCTCAGTGCTTCTCCTAGGCCTCAAAACTGCTATTCTTTCTTCTAAAATCTGCTGTTGGCATGGTCACATTTAACCTGGCTTTATATGGAAGTTTTATTAGTACCACTTATAAAAGGTACTATGGTGTATTTTCTTATTTTGCAACATCAGTACTAAGTGTAGAACATTAATCCAGAAGAGAATTCTTATGGAAATGGAAAGAAGTGGGGTGGAAATTAGCTGTGTTTATGTGCATGCATCTGTTTATGTAAGATTTAATGTTCTCACTAAAATGCACATTGTCCCATTTGGTTCTGTTTTCCTAAGGCTTATGCTGGTATGAATGGAGTCTTTCATAGGATTGTGATTGGAGTGGTATTTACTGCGGCTTGGAAGAGAATCTGGACCACACATCTCGTTTAAAGAAAATTGATTTCTTTAAAATAAATACTTATCACAGATTCTCTACACAGGAAAATGATTGTCCACCATGCATGGTAAATTTTGTTTACTTTCCTGGAATCCTGCTTTCTCATCCAGTGAGCTAATCAGCCAAGCATATATAAACAGACTACCGTTCCGTGCACCTCCCTCCTCTTCTCTTATTGTTGTCATATGTGGCTGTAGCTTCCCCACAGAAGCTGGCCCAGCTTTTATTTCTTCTCCAAGATAATCATACATGTATGTATGTGCATAAACGTAGAAAATGATAGGCAGTTAAGGATTCCTTTCATTTGTAGAATTTTCTGCTCCATCCTCCTTACTTAAATGTCTTCCAAAGTTCCTAAATTGAAAAAAAAAAAAATCTACCTTATTTTTAACTTCACCAAGAAAAGGATTTTCAAATGACTTGGAAGTCATTGCTTCTCTAGTGGCTTATAGAATGTCTGACTTTTTCTTCTGGGTAAGGGATATATGATAAACTCAATTTAATTTGATATTCTCTATGGTCCTCTCTAGCACCTAACATTCTTTGATGTGTTGATTCAGTGATTTCACATATTTTGGGTAATATTGCATGAATTATACTATTTTAGCAATGGAGTGTAGTCGTGAACAACAAATATTCTCCCTCATTAAGCTTGCACACCAGTAAGGGGAGATGGATAATAAGCATGTGAACAAATACGCAGACAAATACACAGATATTAGAAATACTAGGTCAGATTCTCTGCTGCAGAGAGAAGAAAAACACAGTATGGAGCATAGAGAGTTGGGGTTACTTTTTTAGATTGGATGGTCAGAGAAAATGTTTCTGATAAGATGCCTTTGCACATCTGAATATTCCTGTTGAATGTCCAATAAAGTGCATGACCTGGAGGAAGTAAAGTATTAAGCTCTGCATATATTCAGGAGATGAACACTGTTGACAGAGGGGAGGCAAAGATGAGAGAGTGGTTATTGAGTTTAAGAAGCAGCAGGGCATGCTGTGTGAAACAAAGCAAGGAGTGGAGAGAAGTAGCTGGTGCTCACATTGCTTGGGGTTTTTAAGGCCATAGCAAGGACTTTAGGAAGCCATTGGAGGGTTTTAATCAAGGAGTTTCAGGGTCATGGTACTGTATACCAAAGAATTGCTTTTACTGTAGGATAATTTAAAAGACAAACTTTAAATATAATTTCAAAGGATCTCTTTGCCCATTTTGTGGAAAATATAGGTTTGGAGTCAAGGTAGAAGCAAGGAATTCTCCTAGGAGGCTTTGGCAGTAACCTGGGTGCATGATGATAATAGCTGGAATTAGAGTGGCTGCAAGTAATTCGATACTAGAAATAAAATAATTTTCTGGCAGACTGGACATAAAGCATCAAAAAAAGGGAGGAGTCAGGATGACTTTAGTTTTATGAGGGATGGGGGATGAGGTGGGCTGGAATTGCCTGGAGAATGGAATTGCCATTCACTAAGTTGGCGAAGACTTGAGGAGGAACTGGGCTGTATGGAACGGACAGGCTAAGCTTGATGTTTCTCTTGGACATCCAGTGAGGGTGTTGGGGAAACAGTTGGGGTCTGGAGTTCAGTGGAGAAGTCCTCAGTGGAGATACACTTTGGAAATCATCCACACATAGATAGAAATGAATCCTGTGTGTCTGGACAGAGCTATCGAGTAAGAGAATAAATAAAAAGAGATGGGTTCTGAAGACCGAACTTTCAGACACTTCGGTATTTAGAAATTGGGGATGTGGGGATGGATAAATAAAGGAGACTAAAGAAGACTCAGCCAGTGAGCAAGTAAGGAGTTTTTTGGTGACATTAAAAATAGCTGTTTTGGTTGATTGTGGGGACAGTAGCCTGACTCTAATGACTCAAGGAAAAACTGGAGGAGAGGAAATAGAGACACAGATTACAACTATTTTTTTCCTAAGGGTTTTGCTATAAAGAGAAGGACAGAAATATGGCTATAGCTGGAGGAGGACATGGGACAAGGGATGTGTTTGGTTCTTTTAAAATTTATTTTATTTTTAAATAAAGATTTTAAAGATTTATTTATTATATATATAGAGAGAGCACAAGTGAGCAGTGGGAGAGGGAGAGGGAGGGAGAGAAATCTTCAAGCAGATTCCCTGCTGAGAAGGGACCCCCCAAAGTAGGGCTCAATCCCAGGATCCTGAGGTTGTGACCTGAGCCAAAATCAAGAGTAGGACGCTTAACCAACTGAACCAGTCACTGCCCTCAATTTTTTTCTTTTTAATAAGGGGATGCTTTTTATCTTATATGGTGACTGGAAGGGTTCAGGAGAGTATGGCAGCAGGTAGAGATTTACAATTGTGCTTTTTTACAAAATATTCCTATTGAATGTCCAATAAAACAGATGTATTTTGGCATTTGGGCACCTCTTGGTCCATGGGTGGATGGGAATTCCCTTTACACTTTGTAACAGAGTCAGCACCATGACAGAAGCTCACCCATCACTCCATTTGCTAAACTAATAAAGAGGCAATCAAAGGCCTGTGTGTTCACAAGGTAGGTTAGTACGATCAGAAACGTGATTTATGTACCACAGTGAGCCACAATATTAAAAGGTCACAAATAACATTTCCCTATTGTATCTACTTTCTACATATTCTAAGGCCCTCTGTTTCTGGCTTCTTTTAGGGAATCCGTTTGTGAGCAGTTGTGGCAAACCATGATTCCTAACGCATGGGGTGGTGGATTCCAGGTGTAGGGATTAACGGAGGATGTTGAGAGTTTCACAAGGAGAACGAGCTCTGAGTCTTCCTGAGCAGGAATCCCTGCCAAACTAGCAGGACAGTGCCCCTTCCTACTGGAATGTTCTAAGACTTCCTTCTAGCACTGTGTTTCTGTGATTACAAGATAGATTTGCAACAACAGTGAGAAATCAGTTTTCCTTTCCAGCCCTCACGAATAAACAGAGCTCTGTTCTCTTCTACTTTGGGTAGACTGTGACTATCAGATTGTTCCTCAGGAAATTTAGCCCTGTTTGACTTTCATCTTCTCTCAATGTCTCCTTTGCTTCACTTATCATATCCAAAAGAATGTTCAAGTGCCTTCAGTCATGTGGTGTTCTGCTGATTAAAGGGATTTGTAATGCTATTATCAACAGAGGCTAAACCAAACTTTACTTTTACTCAATCTGTATCAGAAAACAGGTGTTGTGTATGTTTGTGTATGTGTGTTGGGAGAATGTTAGAAGTATATTTGGATTGATAAAAATTGTCCTTGCAAATATTAGAAGCTCTTGTGTTTGTAGAAATAGCTATTTTTTCATTACAATAGGCTGAGCAGGGACTCTATGGGGCATTGTTATGATACTTAAATGATTCACATGCACAAAAAGTTTAAAACTGCATTTCTCTACATTCTTAATTCATTTCTGCACTGGATATTGGTAAGAATGGCCATGAAAAATGGTTTCAAGTGAGTCAGTGGTCAGTAGCACTAGAAGGATTTCTGGCCAATGGAGGCTGCAGGGTGGAAATAGCAATGACACAAAGATGGTCTCTTCCTGGTTTGTCAAAAACAACACCAGCAAAATAGTAATTCATGTGCTTACCTTAGAAAAAAAGATGACAAGGGGCTATTTTTATTATCAATTAGGGAGCACTAATATGTAAAGCCTAATCATGGAGATATTTAGGGAACTAGGAATCTCCCTAAAAGTGGCCTTTTGCAGCATTTGGGCTAATCCCAATGTTTTCTTTTGATTACTTTGGGTATCATTTAGTCCACTTACTGTATCATCTTATAATTGCTCTGAAGAGTTTTTCATCATGATAGTAGTCACATTCTCTCATTGTTTGACACAGAGTATAAAGAAAAAAAGTATTTAAAATGTCAGGCTACTTTGGTATGGTCTACCACAAAGGAGGGAGCAGATGTTTTTAAATAAACATCAGCCCTGGTTGTGCGTTAAGACACTGAGAGAGCCTTTTTCAGAAGCACGGGAAGCTTATGAATTTAGAGGAGGCTTAAATACTGTACTTTCACATAAAACCATAAAAAGTTGGCAGAAGTATCAGGGGCCAATGAATGGGCATAGAGTTGAACATGTTATAACTCAGATTACCAATAAAAATGTCAGCCTCAAATCTGAAGTGAATCGTTTTGTAATTCAGAACTGAAAGCATTTTTTAATTGCTTTCAAATGGAAAAACTTCATATAATTTAAAAAAATTTATCTACTTTATTATCAAGAAGGCTATTATTGCAGTAAAGGGAAATGGAGGATTTAAATGTCATTCCTAGCATCTAATTTCCCAGCTCTTTTATTGGGATGTTATTAAAACAAAACCAAATGGAATTCGCTACATCCATAAAAGCCAGCCAAGCAAAAGAGTTAATCTGAGCACCGTAGAATCATTAAATGTGGCCCGTGGCTGTAGCTTGGCTGGTGTGGGGTGAGATGTGCCCTGGGAAGCAGGTGCGATGTGTCAGGAGCAGTGTTTTGGCATTCTATAGTTTGTGGAGCCTAAAGAGCAGCTGGATTCAGGGAGAGGCATGGCAGGCACTGTGACTGTCTTTGTACCCAAGGGATCAATTTCATCCTTTAACATACATTGTAGGTCAGCTAAAGACTTTGAAACAAATGGTGGTAAGGTTGGGCTGAGAGGAGAGGTCTTTTCCTCTGCCGGAAAGCAGTTCCAATAGCTTGCTAAGTGGGTCCCTGGGTCTGGTGTGCTTTCTGTGAAGCTATGGAGAGAGATTCTAGGGTCGGCAGGATCAAAACAACCTGTAAATGGTGGTACTCTGATATGAAGTGCCATATAAAGGAGATAAAGAGGGAGCTGTGATTGTGAGAAGGGACCTGTACCTACTGGGAAGGCATGGAAAGAGAGAGAAACATTTTCTGCACGTGTTTAATGTGCTGGGTGTTGCTTCATTTGCTTTAATAGTAGCAGTAGTCATAGTTTGCCGAGAACTTATCCTCCAGCCATGCTAAACACTTTGCATACATTATTTCATTTACAATAATCTCCTGAAGTAGTCTTCCCACCTGGCAGGGGATTCTAAAATCCAAGTTTTTTCTATTCTTTCTTTTTAGTAAAAATTGTATATGTTCAAGGTATACAACTTGATTGTTTAATATGCATGTACATGGTGAAATGATTACTGTGGTCAGGCTAGTGAACACATCTCCTCTCACAGTTAGCATATTGTGTGTGTGTGTGTGTGTGTGTGTGTGTACACGTGTGTATGTTATGAGAGCACATGAAATTGATTCTTTTAGTAAATTGTGCCAGGATTCAATATGGTCATCATACTGTACATTATATCTCCAGACTTAACCATCCTACATCACTGTGACTTCTTACCCTTTGACCAACATCTCCCAGTCTCTTCCACCCCCTGCCCCTGGAAACTACTCTTCTACTTTCTTCTTCTATGTATTTGACTTTTTAAAATTCCACATATATGTGGATCATGCAGTTTTTCTGGTCTGTGTCTGACTTATTTCAATACTGTACTCCACGTTCATTCATATTTTTGCAAATGGCAGGATCTCCTTTTATAAAGCTGAATAATGTTCCAGTGTATTTGGAAGCCACAATTTCTTTTTACATCCATTGATGAACACCTACACTGTTTTCATATCTTGGCTATTGCAAATAATTTTGCAATGAACAAGGGAGCTGCCTCTTCAAGATATCAATTTCATTTCCTATGAGTGAATATGCAGAAGAAAAATTTCTAGCTTATATGGTGGTTCTGTTTCTTGAGGAACATCCATACTGTTCTCCATATTGGCTTACCAATTTACATTCCCAATGACCATATACAAAGGTTCTCTTTTCTCTACATCCTTGCCAGCATTTGTCATCTCTTCTTTTTTTGGTACTAGTCATCCTAACAGCGTGAGATGATATCCATTGTGGTTTTGATTTGCGCTTCCCTGATGATTAGTGATGTTGATTACCTTTTCAAGTAACTACTGGCCATTTGTATGTCTTCTTTGGAAGAATGTCTCTTTGGGTCCTTTGTCAGTTTTTTTAATTGTTTTGTTGTTATTGTTATTGAGTTGTAGGAGTTTCTTATGTATTTTGAATATTAACTATTTATCAGGTACATGGTTTGCAAATACATTTTTCCCAATCTGTAGGCTTGTTTTTCATTCTTTTGATTATTTCCTTTGCTACTCAATATTCTATTCTTTCTATTTCTTGTTTCACACTCTCTTTCACAGTGGCATGTGTTTCATGGAGCATGTAATGCCAACTTGATTTCCTATGAAAGGAAACGTTACTCACAGTTTTAAAATATTATGAACATATGTTATAACCTGTACTAAGCAATCGCAAGCCTACAATTGTATAGGTAGGTTGCACAGAAATTAGGTGATGAGTTCAAAGGTGAAGTCACATCCTTTTCTATAATGGAGCATATCATGTATATTAACCTAAGCTCTGACCTGAGAATTATGCCATCCTCTTCTGGATGTTCTGCCTGTGTTCTGTATTCCACATTTCACCTGAAAAAGAGAAGATAGATGCCATTGTGAGTGAATCTGTCAGGTTCTTGGAAACCACATTATAGAATTACCGAAAGGAACTTCAGAAATCATTAATCTAGTCCCCTCATTTACTAAAAAGGAAACTGAGGCTCAGAAAGGAGCTGTAACTAGATGGTGAGCTCTTTAAAAATGGAGGCTATCCCTTAGTCTCCTTTGCAGCACTAGCAGGCATGTAATGCCTGAGATGAAGTACGTTCTCAAGAACATGCAGCTTGAGTGATACATGCTTGGTATCTCAGGAAAGTGTTAAGATAAATACGTATCAATAAACCCCACACAAAATATTTTTCCAATTCTCCAACAAGCCATACTCACCTGTGGAATCCTACAAAAGGCACCCAACATTGCAGTTGGGTTATAAATGCTTAGAAATGCCCAGAACCTCCGGTTGATACCATTTTAATAAGCCCACAGAGTGTACTGGGGAAATTTAATCACACTGACATCTACCTCTGGGACCCCAGGGCTTGTGGAATGTTCTAACAAAGTTCTACTTAGCATACTGATACGGATTTGCTTGTTTATTTTAATGAATCTCCAGAAAAAAAAAAATATATATATATATATATATCTTTGGAAAGACCTCCTATTCAAAGTACAGTATTTATTGCTTTTTCTTCCGAGACATCTGGAATATAGCTGGAAATTTTGGACCCCTACCATCTTAGGGTTTTTTTTTTCCCTTTGGGGTGAAAGCCAAATTATAACAATTTGGGATTTCTGGAAGTAATAATATTATTTTACGGTAGGAGTTTTGTGCCCATTTCAGACTATAATTTCAAATTCTTTTTTCACACTCAAGGGTACAGTGATGAATGGTACCAGCTGTGTAATTGTACTTATGGAGTTCCTCAGTAGACAGCAGTGTAATAATATGAAGCCCCAGTCCTAATGGTAGTCGAGGCTTGGCAACATTCCGTTTCTGCATAAGCTTTTTTCATCACTATATTGCAGCACCCCCGAGCTGCAGAGATATTCCCAATTTCAAATCAGAACGTAGGTGACTTTCCTACCCATGTGACCTGAACATCTAGGCTGGGAGCTTCAGGCAGTTTGAGGAATTGTCCAGACTTTACCATTGTGGACAGAGATTGACCTTACTTTTCCTCTTCCTGGGGGAACCTTTCATCCCTCACCCAGTTGATCCTTTCCTGCCCCCTTCAGAACACAACACATTTAATAGCGAATTATCCTGGGGAAAAGAGCTGCCCTAGTTGAGGATCTTTCAGATAAGTTTTGGCAAGGTCCTATTCAGGAGGATGGCCCAGGGAGTCACCTACTGTAGCACAAGAATCAGCATACAAGCTGTTAGGCACACACCTACATAGTGGAAGCTGCTGGGGTCACAGCAAGGGGATGGCACAGCAGAAATGTGCAAGTCCTCCTTCTGAGCCAGGCAGAAGTGACAGACTGGCAGGCTGCAGGCTGGACCTGGCCTCGGGGTGTTTAGCTTGGCTGGTACAGCAGGGGCCCACACAGTGTTCTACATTTGCATGATTAAATGACAAAAATGGGGGAGGAATTTCACATAAATGTAAGAATTTCCAAACTCCCTTTGAAAAATACTTGGGCAACACTTGGCCCTGAGCTCCCCCCATACCTTAGAAAGGCTATAAAACAGCAGTTTTTGCCCTCTTTTAGAGAAGCCCAGTGACTTCCAGTTTCCCCTAATCCCTTGAACTCCCTGCTTTTCCCCAAACAGAAGTCTTATCACCTCTTCTTAGACAGCACTGGCATTTAAGTTTCTGCAGGGGCTCTGTAAACATTTGAGTTTGTTGAGCAGCATTGTACTTCCCACCTAATGTGTAAGGACTTGGGCTGAAAACGTGTTCCTAAGGGAATGGCAAAGTGGTCTCTTTTTCCCCAATGACTTCGGGAGTCACCTGATTAAATATCACAGACAGAACTCTTACCTCATGAAGAATATCGTGTTGTTTGAATTTTTAAGCAACTTTATATGCTGTCAGGTAAAATAATGAAGACAAAGTCTCTTTTTATACTTTGTTAATGCATTCATTAATTCACCCAACAAATATTCACTGCATGTAACTTCAGAAAAGGTTTTCCAAAATCCTAGTCAAGAAATAAGTGTTGCCAGCCAGTACAAAAATCTTTCCTATTTCTATTCCTATCTCAACTCCTTCCCCCATGCCCCTAAACAAACTAAGTATTCATCTGATTTTTAGGATAACCCATTTTTTGTATTACTTTATAGTTTAAAACTCACACATACGTATTTCTAGATATTCTTGTTTAGTCTTTCTCTTTAAAACATTTTTTTTTAATATAGCTTGTAAGCATCTTTTAGTCTATAAGGTCTCCCTCCAGCCCTATCTTTTCCCACAGTCTGTCATGTGACACTTATATTCATTCATAGTCCTCTGTTTTCCTGCAAATTGATTTCTGAATCCAGAGGCTTAATCAGAACTTTTTTGATCTCCATGTGTTTTGTGAGATTTCTTTATGTCTTATTTTCTTCATATTTTGATTTTGTCTCTTTTATCATCACAATATCTGATTTCTTGTTGTTGGGTGTGTTGGTAGCCGTTGATCCTTATATTAACTTCTATCGCTTTATAACAAAGTGTGATGGATTTAATCATTTAAGACAAAACCCACCTATTAGCTCACAGCTCTGTAGGTCAGAAGTCTAGTGCACTGTGGTTTTTCAGCTCAGGGTGTCACAAAACTGAAATCAGGATACCTGCCAGGTTGAGCTCTCATCTGGAAACTCTGGGAAAGAATCCACATCCGCAGTCATTCAGTTTTTGGTAGAATTCTTGTCTGTCTTCTTGCCACCCATTGCCTTGGAATTGTTGGTAAGTCCTAGAGTTCTCTAGGACTCTGAGTTTTTCCATGAGGCCCCCAACCTTCTCAGCATCAGAGACCCTCCCTTGTTTTGAATCCCTCTCATGTTTCCAGTCTCACTGACAGCCTCTTCTGAGGACACCAGTGAAAGAAAATTCTTTGCTTTTAAAGAGTCCATTTGATTAAGTTAGGTCCACTTACATAATTTTCCTATTTTATGACCACTTGATCAGTGAGCTTAATTACATCTGCATCTTTTGCCAGGTAAAATAGTAAAATTAGACTTCTGCTTTTTGGTTCCACATGTAAGGAATTTGGAAGCTGCCATTTCATCCTAACAACGTACGAAGCTGAACAAATAGAAAAATCAACAGCTCTTCTTGGATCCATAGAGAGGGGAAGACACAGGGCAAACTACTGCCCCCAAGATTGGAGAGACAGGCGAATATAGGGAGTCAAGTTTACCAGAGAGACACTCACAAGAGGACCAGGGCAGGGTTAGAAAAAACTGAATGATGATTTATGCATCATTAAGCTCAGTGTGGATAACTCTGAAAGTTAAAAACTCCAGGGGGATCCAGGTGTAGGGGGTCTCCACAACATTGTGAGATCTATCTCAAGCAGCAAAACCAGATTCCTATAGTAAATATCAGAGGAAAATTCCCTCAGGCTTCCAGCAGGGGGAGAGGGAAAGGAACCATTTTGAATTCGGCCAGAGCAGGCAATTCTTCTTAACAAAACCTGCCCTCAGAGAAACTAGCTAATGAGATCCTGATCTCCCGGTGTATTATCAGAGCCTAACTGATCTAAGGAAGTAGAATAGCCAACTCCAGTCAGCTCTACCCTTCCACCTGGGAGAGAGGAAATGCCCAATTCAGCTAAGTCTAGGCATCTTGTCCCACCTAAGCAAGGGGTAGGGGGAGGAAAACTGAAAAATATTTGTGAAGCTTACAGCCTAGAGGCATAGGATCACTGAAGGACAGACCTAGTCACAGGACTACAGAATGCTCCCCCCGCCACTCCAACTCACCAACATAGCACTAAAGTCCTACTTACAGCAGTTTCTTTAACACAGTATGTCATGTCTAGCTGTGAAGGAAAAGTGATGACATACCAAATTAAAACAAACAAACTAACAAAAAAACCCACAATTTGAAGAGAAAAGGTGAATATCAGAATGATATATGACAGGGATTTTGTCATTATCAGACTTGGAATTGAAAACAACTGTAATTGTTTAAATTGAAGTCTAGTTGACATACAATGTTATATTTGTTTCAGGTATACAACATAGTGATTTGACAACTCTACACATTATGATATGCTTACCCCAAGTGTAGCTACCATTGTCACCATACAGCGCCATTACAATGCCATTAACTATAGCCCCTGTGCTGTCCTTTCAGTCCTGTGACTTATTCATTCCATAACTGGAAGCCTGCATTTCCCACTCAGCCCTTTTTTCCTGTCCCTCACCCCCTTCCCTCTGGCAGCTACCAGCTTGTCCTCTATATTTATGGGTCTGTTTCTGCTTTTTCTATTAATTAATTTGTTTGTTTTGTTTTTTGGATTTCACATATAAGTGAAATCATATGGTATTTGTCTTTCTCTGACTAACTTATTTCACTTAGTACAATACCCTGTAGGTCCATACACGTAAGTGGCAAGATCTTATTCTTTCTTTTTTAATGGCTGAGTAATATTCCTGCAACACATCCTCTTTATCCATTTACCCAGTGATGGACACTTAAGTTGCATCTATAATTTGGCTATTGTAAATAATGCTACCATAAACATGGGGGGGTATAAATCTTTTCATATTAATCATTTTTGTTTCTTTGGGCAAATATCATAATGGAATTAATAAATTGTATGATACTTCTATTTTTCACTTTTTGAGGGACCTCCATATTGTCTTCCACCATGGTTGCACAAATTTACATTCCCACCAATAATATGAATAGGGTTCCTTTATCTCCACATTGCCAGTGGTTGTTATTTCTTGTCCTTTTGGTACTACTTATTCTGACAGACATAAGGTGTTATCTAGTTGTGGTTTTGATTTGCAGTTCCTTGATGATTAATGATGTTGAGCATCTTTTCATGTGTCTATTGGCCATCTGCATGCCTTTCTAGGAAAAAATGCCTATTGAGGTCCTCTGCCCATTTTTTATCAGATTACCTGTGGGTCTGTGAGTGTGTGTGTGTGTGTTGCGTTGTGTAACTTCTTTATATATTTTGGTTATTAATCCATTATCAGATATATAATTTGCAAATATCCTCTCCCATATAGTAGATTGCCTTTTCATTTTGTTGATGTTTTCCTGTGCTGTGAAAAAGGCTTTTATTTTGGTATAGTCCCAAAAGTTTATTTTTGCTTTCGGTTCCCTTGCCGGAGGAGACCAATCTAGAAAAATGTTGTTAAGGCCAGTGTCAAAGAGATTAATGCCTATGTTTTCTCCTGTGAGTTTTACGGTTTCATGTTTCACATTGAAGTCTTAAATCCATTTTTAGTTTATTTTTGTATATGGTGTAAAAATGTGGTCCAGTTTCATTCTTTTGCACGTAGCTGTCCAGTTTTCCCAGAACCATTTACTGGTGACTGTGCTTTCCCCCATTGTGTATTTTTCCCTTCTTTTTTGGTATTAAATGACAATAAGCATAGACTTATTTCTGGGCTCTCTATTGTGTTATATCGATCTATATGTTTATTTTTGTACCAGTACCATACTGTTTTGATTATGAAAGCTTTAAAATATCTATGATTAATATGCTAAGGGATCTAATGGATAAAACAAACATCATGTAAGCACAGATGGGCAATATAAATAGAGAGATGGAAACCCTGAGATACAACCAAGAAGAGATGTTAGAGATAACAAAACAAAATGAAACAAAAATAAAAACATTGAAGCAGAAGTGAGGAATGCCTTTGATGGTCTTATTAGTAGACTGCACATGGCTGAGAAAATTATCTCTAAGCAAGAAGATTTATTAATAGAATCTCAAAAACTGAATAACAAAGAAAACCAAGGCTGAAACTAAAAAACAAAAACAACAATAAAACAACAACAACAAAAAAGAAAGAAAGAAAGAAAGAAAGAAAACAACACATACTAAAACAGAATATTCAAAGACAGGGTTTACTACAAAAGATGTAAAATACACATAATGGGAATACCAGAGGAGAAAAAGAGATAAAGGAATAGAATAAATATTTGAAACAATAATGACTAGGAATTTCTCCCAAATTAATGTCAAATACCAAACCAAAGATCCAGGAAGATCAGAGAGAACATCAAGCATTGTAAATGCAGACAAACAAACAAAATCACTATAGCCAGGTATATAATTTCCAAAGTACAGAAAACCAAAGAAAAAGAAAAAAACAAAACAAAACTGAAGCTAGGCTTGAGGGGGAGACCCTTACCTATAAAAGAATAGAAATAAGAATTACATCTAACTTCTCTTCAGAAATAACACAAACAAGAAGAGAGTGAGGTGAAATATTTAAAGCATTGAGTGAAAAAAATCATCAATGTAGAATTCTGTACCCAGAAAAATTATCCTTCAAAGTGAAGGAGAAATAAATACTTTGTTAAACAAAGAAAAAATGAGAGAATGTTTGCCAGGATACCTGCCTTCCATGAAATGTTAAAAGAAGTTCTTTAGGTATAAGGAAGATATAAATCAGAAAGTCAGATCTACATGTAGAAAGAAAGAGCATTGAAGAAGGAATAAGTGAAAGTGAAATAGAAACTTTTATTTTTCTTACTCTTAATAGATCCAAGGTAGCAGTTTGTTAAAAATAATAATAGTAACAATGTATTTGATTATGTATGTTTATGTATATATCATATATATGCTTATGTATGCTTATATATAAGTGAAATGAATGACAGCAATGATACAAGGGATGGGAGGAAAAAACTAGGGTTAATTTGTTTCTTTAAGGTATTCATACTATCCATGAATTGCTATAGTGTTATTTGAAAGAGGACTTGGATTACTTGTAAATATATATTGAACACACTAGGGCAACCTACTAAAAAAAAGGAGGAAAAGGAGTATGCTGGCAAAGGAGAGAGAATGGAGTAATAAAATGTGCAAATAAAACCATAAAAAACATAGAGTGAAAGAGTGGAAAACAAAACTAGGAACAAGGAAACAAGAAACAAGAAAACACTAACAAATATGGTAGGTATGAATCTATCTATATTAGAATATTAGAATGCCCATGCTCTACATGTACCAGTTAAAAGACAGAGGTTATCAGAGTAAATAAAAAATGTGATCCAACTGTATACAGTCTACAGAAAACCCATTTTAGATATAAAGGCCCATAAAAATTAAAAGCAAATGGATAGAGAAAAATACACCATGCTAACACTAATTAAACGAAAGCAGGAGTTCATATATTTGTACCTATATTAATTTCAAACAGAAAAGACTTCAAAGAAAGGAAAGTTATCATGTATAACAATGGGCACTACATATGATAAATGCATCAGTTCTCCAAGATGACTTACTAGTTCTTAATGTGTATATGCCTAACAACAGTACATCAAAGTATGTGAGGAAAAAACTGATAAAATTGCAAGGAGAAATACATGAATTGACTATCATATTTAAAGACTTCAACACCCCCCCCACAAAATTGGACAGATCTAGCAGGCAGAAAATCTGTAAGCATATAGTCAGACTAAACAATACCATTAATGAATAGGGTCCAATTGACATCTATTGGCTACTTTATCCAAGAAAAACAGAATATCATTTTTCCCCCAACCCCACATGGAATATTCATGAAGATAGAACAAATTAGGGGCCATAAAAACAACACATTTAAAAGAATAGAAATGGTTGGCTTTAGACTACAATGGAATTAAACTAGAAATCAAGAAGAGAGAAATAACTAGACAATATGTGGAGATTAAATAATACATATATCAAAGAAAATACATTTTAAAGTATTTTGGAAAACTGAGTAAAAATGAAAACACAGCTTATTAAAATTTGTGCTCTGCAACAAAAATAGTGCCTATATGGAAATTTATAGCATCAAATGCATAGATTAGAAAATAAGAAAGATCTAAAATCAACAATCTAAGTTTTTAATTGGGAAACTAGAAAATGAAGAGCAAATTAAATCCAAAGTGAGTGGAAGAAAAGAAATAGAATCAAAGCAGAAATCAATGAAATTGAAAATAAGAAATCACTAGAGAAAATCAACAAAACCAAAAGCTGGTTTATTGAAAAGATCAATAACATTGAGATGACACAAATTACTAATATCAAAAATGAAAGATGGCATGCACATCACTAGAACCCCTGAAAATTAAAATTATGAGAAAGGAATACTCCTGAACAACCCTATACCCACACACTAGATGAAATCTAGATGAAACATATCAATTCCTTGAAAGATACATTCTGCCAAAGGTCTCACAAGAAGAAATTGGTGATCCAAATAGGCCTATATTAGAGAAATTGAAACATTCATTATTACAGTTCAAAAACAGAAAGCACTAAGCCCATAGGGGTTCATTGGTGAATTCTACCAAACATTTGAGGAACAAATTACATCAGCTTTCTATACTCTCTTTCAGAAGATAGAAGCAGAGAGAATATTTCCTAACTCATTCTATGAGGCCAGCATTACTCTAATACCAAAACCAGACAAAGATGTTACAAGAAAACCACAGATCAATATCCCTCATGAATATAGATGCAAAGATTCTCAACAAAATTTTAACAAATTGAATCCAAAAAAGTATGAAAAGAATTATAAACCGTGACTAAGGAGAATTTATCCAGGTATGCAAGGCTGGCCCATTTGAAAATCAGTTATTGGGGGTACCTGGGTGGCTCAGTCGTTAAGCATCTGCCTTTGGTTCTGGTCATGATCACAGAGTCCTGGGATCCGACCAAACCCTGCGTTGGGCTCCCTGCTCTGCAGGAACCCTGCTTCTCCCTCTCCTGCTTCCCCTGCTTGTGTTCCTTCTCTTACTGTCTTTATCTCTCTGTCAAATAAATAAATAAAACCAAAAAAAAAAAAAAAAAGAGCACTTACACTATTAGTGGATAGCACTACATGCTATTAAAAAAGTCTTTGCTGGGGCGCCTGGGTGGCTCAGTGGGTTAAGCAGCTGCCTTCGGCTCAGGTCATGATTTCAGGGTCCTGGGATTGAGTCCTGCATCAGGCTCTCTGCTCAGCAGGGAGCCTGCTTCCCTCTCTCTCTCTCTGCCTGCCTCTCCATCTACTTGTGATTTCTGTCTGTCAAATAAATAAATAAAATCTTTTAAAAAAATGCCTTTGCTATGAAGCTGGTAATGATTTAAAATAGATTTGTAGTTTATTAAACACAATTACATTTGCATATTTTGAAAAAAATAATTTTTCATATATATACAATCCATATTATTTATTCAGTCAATAGACAGTGGTTGATGTATATTTGTATTTGCAGTCTGTGGGTTATGAACACTGAGCTATAAAGAGCTATAAAGAGACCATCTACCAGAATGCTTTATTCCTACACCATTGATTGAAATATAAATGAAAAAAATGGAAATTCAGGAAACAGTGACTCACTACTATTATTTAAAGTTATTTTGCAGAGATAGTCTTAATAGAGTTTCATTTAGATGTACTATTCTTCTATTGGACATTAAGGCTGAGTCCACTTGACTGGCTATCTTAAGTAACCCTGCAATGAACATGTTTGGGAACAATGCTTTGTCCAAATCTCTGATTATTTTCTTAGAACAGAGTCCCATTTATAAATGTGTGGATCAGTGGTATGAAAAAGTCCATTGTACTTTATACAAATTGCCTTTTAGTAGGTTTATTCTAGTAATGCATTTTATTCCCACCAATGATGTATGAATATGAAGTATATAAATGCCTTCATATTTTCCTAATATTTATTACATTTTTTTACATTTATAGAATGCCCTCTCATATCATATCTCATTTAGTCCTTCAAGAAATCAGTGAAGTTTAATATCATTCCCATTTTCCATAAAAAGAATCTAAGGAACCAGGAAATTAAATTAAATGATTTTCCCAAGATTTATGCTAATAGGTATTATGACAGAGACTGGCTTTTTGAAGACTGTCATTTTCCCTTAAACTACACTACTAAAGAGATATGATTAGAGATCTGGGTCTCTCTCTCTCTCTCTTTCTTTCATTTAACTCTGTCTTCTCTGGACTTATTGATTCTTTTTTCTATATTGTGACCGATAACTCTATCAACTGAATTGTATCATAAATGTGTGTGTGTGGTTTAGTTTAGAAGGTTAGCTCTAAGACTGAAATCTTAAAATTCAAACTATGTTAGTTCTAAAGCATTACTGATCCAGAATCATTAGGGTGTTTCCTTCTAGTTGCCATTAGCTTGATTATTATTTATTCAGACTTTTCCAAAAATTGAGTCATGTGCACCCTTCTCTCTTCTTCCTCATTACCCGCTTCTCCCCACCCCTCACACATACTTCTCACCAGTCTTTCCTAAGGGATAAATCACATTATTTTTTGGCAATTTTTTTGTAAGGGAGAATTTAGCACAACATTGAGATTTATTCTGTTTAAACTGAGCTGGTCCTAATTCTCTTTATTTGGTTGCACCAAATGGCTAGGTTAACTCGCTTAGACATTGCCAGAAATACCTGTGCAAGCTTTGATGTAGAAGCTGGGGAAAATGACCAGGGCAAGGAAAACCCAGTTTGGTTATGATTGGTGCTTTGTTGTTTGATCAAGTAAACTAGTTTCTCTTTGTATGAAAAACACCCATAAACATATGTAAATGTTGTTATCTTCTCTTATAATCAGATAAACATGCCTAAGCAGGAGTAAAAAACAGAGGAAAGACCCTGAGATGTTCATTTCCTGAAATGAAATACTATGTAGATTTGGCCCTTTAGCCCAGGGGGTAATTGGGATGTGTATTATTCTTGGATGTGAAGGCCAAAAGGAAAGAATTCTGAGAGACCTCAGAATGGAAAGGTTGGGTATTACTCAGCCTCTGATGATTGTCTTCAAAGTCAACAAATTCAGAGTTGAGAAGTTATATTTGTGGTGGGGAAAAGATCAGATTTGGTCTTGCCTGCCCCCTTGGTTTTTACTTTAGCCACTTTATTTTAACTGCTTTATTACAAAGATAACTCTTTTCATGAGTCTGAGCATTAAAGTATTTGCAAATGCCTCTTTGAGGATTTTTTTTTTTTTTTTTTTTTGATGGGAGTAGGAGTGGGTGGTGTGGGCTGAGAATCTTTGTCTCTTCATAGTCTCTTCTTAGCAAACATTTGGATTGCATTTTATTTTTGGACCCTGAGTTCCTAATTTGAGAGACTATCTTCCCTTTGGTATGTGCTTTTGATTGCAAAAAAGTAGATTAGTCCAATATTTCCCACCCTAAATCAAGTTTTTGAGAACCATAAATAGGCCATTAAATACTTTATACTTTTCCAGTGAGATTAGGTGGAGAATGTTCCAGTGAGTTCACACCATTGTTTTAATGTCTCTGAGTGATCACAAGAATAAGCCAAAAATCACACAGTCAACCTCTAAGATGAATAAGACCTAGAATAAGAAACAAAATAGTTTAAAACTGATATACAATTCTTTTATAAATAACTAAATTATCTTTCCCAGGGGTGCCATATATAGGGTAATATTTCTTATAAATATGAAATTATTGTTTCTCGTGCTTTTTTTCCGTATTTATTATTGATCTTTCTTACCACTACCTCGACCTTGAAACATGTAGGCTTTTCCCTCATGTAGCCAGCAGTTCTTCTGGTCTATACATTTTGGTTATTCTAATGGCTACAGATAATAAATTTTAGCATTGAGGAACAATTAGAAAAGTAAAGCAGCAACATGATGTAATGAGGATAGTTATATTAGGTATAACTCAAAGATTATTATTTGATTAATAATGATTTGTCAGCTATGATGAGACTAGAATTATAGTAAAAGTAACTGCCCCCCCCCAACCGGGGATAAATCTATATGGGAGGAAAAAACAAAAAAACAAAAAAACAAAAAACTTGTTCTGAATATGTAAATGTCATTTAAACTTGGTAATAGATATTTTCATTAAAAAGTGAAGAGTGGCATACATAGATCATTTTATAGTCCATATTAGCAATAAGAAAGGTCAAGTAAGAGGAAAAATATTTAGGAATGCACATGGAAGAGAATCTTGGATTAGAAGATCAGAAATGATTCCACATAGGCCTTTTTTCTTGGTAAATTACAAAACTGATTCCCCCTTTTAATCTTTAATATGGTAAAAAGATGTTACTGAGATTCCTAAAGCTCATGTCTGGCAAAATATCTTGATATTCTGAAGCAGAAAATGTCACTGAGCATCATAGGGCCAGAAATCAAAGTGAGATACACATGGCTTAGGAACGTTGTGGAAGGTTAGGAAGGTGTGGTTATATGTGTCTCTTTGTATTGTGGTTATATGTGTCTCTCTGTATGTTTCTGGTTAGAGGAGATTAGGCTAAATGGATGGATCATCTTCTATGGTAAACTGTCAACCCAGGGGATTTTTAATTTTTAGACCTGGAATATAAACAGGCTTGGCTGACATATACTGGAATGGAGATGATTAATGGAATTGGAACTAATTTTAAGGACATGTCTATCTTTTTTTTTTTTTTTTTTTTTTTTTTTTTTTTAATTTTTTTTATTTTTTATAAACATATATTTTTTATATACATATATTTTTATCCCCAGGTCTGTGAATCACCAGGTTTACACACTTCACAGCACTCACCAAATCACATACCCTCCCCAATGTCCATAATCCCACCCCCTTCTCCCCAACCCCCTCCCCCCGGCAACCCTCAGTTTGTTTTGTGAGATTAAGAGTCACTTATGGTTTGTCTCCCTCCCAATCCCATCTTGTTTCATTTATTCTTCTACCCACTTAAGCCTCCATGTTGCATCACCACTTCCTCATATCAGGGAGATCATATGATAGTTGTCTTTCTCTGCTTGACTTATTTCGCTAAGCATGGACATGTCTATCTTTAAAAACAAAACAAAACAAAACAAAATAAAAAACAAAGTCGGAATGTGGTATTATTGGCAAACTGGTTGCATGATGATTCTTAACAGAGTTCTTTCCACATGGGTTACCTGAATAAAGGAAGCAATAAGCAGAACTAGCTTGTACTGAGCAACTACTATATATGATAATATATTCTAGAAAAGAAAAAAAAAATGTATGTTACTTATGTAAAAATGGATCGTTTGATTAGAGTATGATTTCTAGAAATAAAACTAACTTGGTAGGGGTGCCTGGGTGGCTCAGAGGGTTAAGCATCTGCCTTTGGCTCAGGTTATGATCTCAGGGTCCTGGGATCAAGTTTTGCATTGGGCTCTCTGCTTGGACGGGAGCCTGCTTCCTCCTCTTTCTCTCTGCCTGCCTCTCTGCCTACTTGTGATTTCTCTCTGTCAAATAAATAAATAAAATAAAATAAAATAAAATAACTTTGTATATGTCAAACTAAACTCAAAATAAGGAGAACATAGTGATTATTTATTAATTCGTGCACTGATAGGAAAACGATTTGGAAAATGAAGTTATATTAAGGACTTCTAGGTTGAAGATGAAGGATTGAGTGTTTTTACTTCCACTGTTCCTTGAAACCTAACTAAAATATTTTCTAAGCATACATGTACAAAAGCACAGAAAAACTGAGAAGTGGCAATAACAACAAGATGGGCACTAAACCACTTAGCTAACTTGAAGAAAAACAATAAACAAAAAACAAAAACAAAAACGGAATCCTAGGTCAGCAGTAGAGAAAGCTGAGCAGTTACTCAATCTATACCACAAATCTCCCAAAAGGCTCAGAAATTGTCAGCACTGGGTACCTCTGCAAGCAGGGAAGATGAAGTGTATAAAGAAGTTGTTGAAAACAGGAGGTTGGATTAAATTCTGCTTCAGGAAACTGTTAAGCCACCAGTTTTACTCCCTCCTTTGGTCAGCTGGAAAACTACTCCTCTCCCACCTTGGCAGAAGACTATACGTTTAGTCTCTGGAGAGGTAAAGCTGCATATCTCTGGACTGAGAATATTAGGTATAGTTGAAGGAAGGGAAATCTTACTACAAATTGAGAGATTTCATCCGTTTGTGCACTGAATGTTGGGTATCCTACATCACATTTTTCCTACTGTGCTCTTAGAACCTTAGGAGGCTGGTTGGTACGTCCTTGGCTTGTGTTTCTTTAAGAGACTGGTGATGCATTTTTATGCAGAATTTGAATGATCAACAAGAAAATACCTGAAGATACACACCAATGCTGCTTTCAATAAAATAGACTGGTCACATCACTCCTTAAAATGAAACCCACAGTTGACAAGCAAACAGAATGTTCAATGGTTTCCATTAGCCTTTAGAGATCTACTTATAAACATGGGCAGACATCCAAAGATCCTGAAGTATTTGAGCAAAGTGCCTAATTGAAAAGATAGAGACTAAAATGAATAAAGAGAAAGCAACAATATAAACAGAACAGATTATGCAGGGAGATAATATTGAAAGTATCTCTGTATTGAAAATTGTTGAAAGACATTATTTCAGTGAAACAAGAATAGTATGCCACAAAAAGGGATACTATGACTCTAAGAAAAAGGTCTTGAAAATTAAAATTATAAAATGTGATGAAGTGATTAGAAGCTTTAGGAGCTGATGGTGAGGAATTCTCTCAGAAAGTAAAACAAATAGAGATCAAAGATAGGAAAGAAAAATAAGAATATTAGAACATCATCTCAGGAGGATAAATATCCAAAATTATAGTTTTAAATAAGAAAAACAAAACAAAACAAACAAAACAAACAAACAAACAAACAAAACAGGGGCACCCGGGTGGCTCAGTGAGTTAAAGCCTCTGCCTTCACATCAGGTCATGATCCCATTGAGCTCACGCTCTCTGCTCAGCAAGGAGCCTGTTTCCCCCTCCCTCTCTCTGCCTATCTCTCTGCCTACTTGCGATCTCTGTCTGTCAAACAAATAAATAAAACCTTAAAAAAAAAAGAAAAAAAAACAGAGAAAATCATCAAGAAATAAATCAAGTATCTCCTAAAATTGAGGAAGATGAGTTATATAATAAAATATATAGCAAATACCCAGCAAAATGGATCAAATGGATCTTGTGGCCAAGAGAAGATCTTCAGGCTCCCAGAAAGGAAAAAAAAAAATCAAATATACCAAAGATTATGAATAGAATGACTTTAAACTCTATAGAAACAGAACAATACCTTTGAAACTTTTATGGAAAACCCTTCCAAATTTTCAGAGAAAATGTTTTCCAACCTAGGATTCTGTACTCCATTAAAACAGCCATTAAATATGAAAGTAGAATAAAGATATTTTGGGATACCAATATCACTAAAAATATACCTTTCTCAAAAAGCTACTTTAGCATGTACTCTACCAACTAGGAAAGTAAAAGTAAGAGAAGAAAAGAGGATCTGGGAAATGAGATCTTAGTTCAAGCAAGTGACAAAAGGAATACCCTTGGTAATAATTGGCAGAGGTTTCTAGTAGTCAGTAAAAATCTCTTTTCTTGTCCTTTTAGGCACATATTTAGACTGTATCTATCAAATCCTTTGGCGTCAGGACTAAGTGCTATAAACTTGTCTTTGTTACTTCCAAGCCACTGATTTCAAGAAGTGAAAGAAGTGTCTCTTCTAACTCCCCTTGAGGTGACCTTGAGGATTCAAGGTCCCAGTAAATGGTAAATTTACAAGATGAAACAAACAAACAAACAAACAAACAAAACACACACACAAAACAAAACAAAAAAACCCTGGATTTCAACCTGACCACCCTGAAGAGAAGACACCCACTAACCATTGGCCGCCATCTTGGATTGTTACATGAACAAGAAAGAAGTTCTTGTTCTGGGAATCTGTTATTGCATCCTACCCTAACTACTAGGGATGCTGAAAAGAAATGCTAGGATAAAAGCTGGATAACAGGCTTAGAGAGTAAGTAGTCCAGATTGGAGCAAGTCAGAGGCTCTGGAATAAAAGTTTTCCAAGAAGATGAAACTGATAGAAAACTGGATGTATTTGAACACTGGGGAAAAGTTTGGGGGTGAATTAGTCATAATAACACAGGCAACGAAGAAAACAAAAGTAAATAAAACAGCCATTGAATCCAAAGAGAACAAAGTTTATGCAAGATAGGAAAAGTAATTAAAGCTTGCTGCATGCCTCAGTTATAAATAACATTTAGGTAACCTTAATAGATTTTCCTGAGCAACATAAAAGTATTTTTATTGGGGGAATGGAAGTCTGAAGGTGTGTGTGTGTGTACATAGTAATGTAGTCTGTGAAAAGAGAATTAAGCCCATATATCATCTCTTGAGAAGATAGTATCTATGCCTAAAACTAAAAAATCAAAAATTAACAATATAAATACTCTGCATATATGTATAAACATGTTATATAATAAAATATATAATATATATTTATAATATATAAATATAAACAAGTTTATAAATATCTCTAGAGATATGGAAAGTAGAAAGCACTGAGGAAGAGGAATATTCATGGTGTAGCAGTAGGTGTAGCAGTAAGAAACCCTTATTTTATGATAAGTCCCTCATATATATTATATATATATAATATATATATAATTGTTCAAGTTATATGCATGCATAAACTATACAAAAACAAAAGAAACTGTATTTCTAAAACGTTATATTCAAATTTCTTATAATAATATTCCATATTGATCAAAAACAGAGCTATGATTTTAAAGTTTAGTCAGAGTGAAACAGAAAATGGTCCTGAAAATAGTAGAGTGAGGGGAAAACTTCCTCTTCTTTGAGGCTACAGAAGAAACTAGAGAGAAAAATAACTGTATAATAAAAAAAAATAAAACTAAAGAGAAACAAATCTGAAAAATGCTTCATCAATTATGAAAAATACTGATTTTGGGGCGCCTGGGTGGCTTAGTGGGTTGAGCCTCTGAATTCGGCTCAGGTCATGATCTCAGGGTCCTGGGATTGAGCCCCACATCGGGTTCTCTCCTCAGTGGGGAGCCTGCTTCCCCTCCTCTCTCGGCCTGCCTCTCTGCCTGCTTGTGATCTCTGTCTGTCAAATAAATAAATAAAATCTTAAAAAAAAAGTTGATTTTTATCTTAAAGTATCTTATTCAATATATAAGAAAAAATATCAAGACCTTAATAGATGAATTAAAAATATATATATATGATAGGAAATGGAATTACCTAATTATGGAAAAGATTCAATTTGCTCTTGAGTAAGTGAATAAATGAAGTTACCTTTATACTTATTCCAACTTAAAAATGGTAACTCTTGGAGTTAGTGATAAGCTTGTGTTGTATTTGCAAACACAGCTAGTCTCAATGCAAATTTTTATATTTTACTTGAGAATATGAACTTGTAGCACTAATGATGTGGAATCTTCAAAGATTTGACAACAGCTCATAGACCTAAAAATTTATTCTAATTCAATGATTAAAGAAAGAAAATCATATAGAGTAGAATGATGAAATAAATTATAATTACCCACACCATAGAATAGCAACATGATTATAAAAACTATGTCATGATGTGAACAGATTATTATATAATAAATATATAAATGCAGAATACAATACTATAATTCTGATCGGTATGTAAAATGCAAATGCCCATGGACCAAATCTTAAACAATTACAACATTTGGATCAGTCACTATAGGCTGCTGGGATGATCTATTTGTAATCTTTAAAAATTTATTTAATGCTACAAATGAGATTTGAAGTTCAAGTGTTGTTTGCAACACTTGCTAGTTGATTAATTTAGTTAAGGAACAGATATTATTTCCATCTGAGGATAATATAAATAGTATCTTCTCACCTACTTCAGAGCATTTTCATGAGAATCCATTGCTATAATATATGTGAAAACACTTGGTAAATATAAAGCACTTTAATAATACGTGGAGTTATTGTTATTATTAACATCAGTGCTATTGAGAACACTGCTTTGGCAGAATTATTCTTTCTCAACCACAGACAGAGCTTTATCTTCCTTCCTCCATATGTGACACATTAGAAGTTACTTGAGCTCAAGGTCAGTTTTTAAATTTGGCTTCTTGGAGAAGCAATGGAATAAACCAAAGATCAATGTGAATTTTTTCCAAGAATATCATCCAAAAGGAATACCCAGGGAGTGATGGAAAGCAATCCAAGGACCCCACAGGAAGAACATGTCTTTGTTTTAGAGCTCTGGACTGCTCTAACAACTTTCTTAGCCATTGTTCCTTTCCTCATTGGAAAAGACTGGCTCCTTGGGCAAGTCCTATTACATTTCGTGTCTATTAGGGGCTCAGTGTCTTTGAGGGTTTTAATCAGAGAGGCTTAAGCATATGACTTCAACTTAAAAAGTTGGTAATATTTAGATGCAAATATTACAGATGCATTCAGTATAAAATTGAATTTTTTCCACATAATTAAAAATATATATTGGTAATTTTTCAACCTGGGAAGCTCCTTGAGTACACCAATTAAAGTTTAAGAATAATCATTTAGGAATATTTCTATAGACATTCTACTTTGGTTTTTGACTATTGGAGTGAATGTGGAAAGGTCAAGAGGGACCTCAATTGCTATTTTCATGTTTTGTTGTATTGGAAACATGAAAAGTAATATACATATGAAAATATGTACTGAAGTTGCTTAGTTATTATTTCTGAAGAATAATACTTATTGTAAAATGACTTTTGCTAATGGGTTTTTCATTTGCCTTCTCTATGTCTCCTTCAGTAAAACAATCATTCATATCTTTTGCCCATTTCATAGTTGGATTGTTTGTTACTTTCCTATGAGTTTATATATATATATATATATAAACTCTCTCTCTTATAAATATATATATATATATATATATATATATATATATATATATATATAAAAACGACACTAATTCTTTGTCAGATAATAGGTTTGCATATTTTCTCTAGCCTATAACTTTTCCTTTCATCCTCTTAATAGGGTCTTTAAAGAACAAACATTTTTAATTTTGTTTAAATCCCATTCATCACCATTTCCTTTGTGTATCATGTTTTTGGTATTGAGCTATTGGACTATAAGTAGCCCTTTATCCTGAAGATTTTCTCTTATATATTTTTTACACTTTATATTTAAGTCCATGATCCATTTTGAAGGAAATTTTATATCAAGTGTGAGGGGAGTTTGGTTTTGTTTGGCTTTGGTTTTGGTGGTGTGTGTGTATTTTTTTTTTTTTTCACTTGGATATCCAATTGTTCCAACCTTATTTCTTGAAAAGGCCATCCATCCTACATTGAATTGCTTCTGCAATTTATCAGGAATTAATTTGACCTATCGATCTATGTCCCATTGATCTATGTGTTTATTCCTCTAATACCACACTGTCTTCAATATTATAGCTGCATAGTAACTTAGTATTGAATATAGAGTGATTAATCCCACGTTCTTCTCTTTTTGGGTTTTTTATGTATTATAGTCACTGTGTTTTCAAATAAATTTTAGAATAAGCTTTTATATGTTTACAAAGTACCTTGAAGGGATTTTGGTAGGAACTATATTAGATCTTTAGCTAAATTCAAGAAAACTGACATCTACTACTCTACGTCTTCTTATAAATGAGCGCAATATACATTTCCATTTATTTAGGTCTTTAAAAACTTTCTTTCATTAGCATTTTGTAATTTTCAGCATATAGGTCCTATGCAGGTTTTGTTAAATTTATATCTAAGTATTTCATTTTCTTTAGAGGATAGTAAATGGCATTGTGTTTTTAAAAATTGTCTCCACAAAGTCACTGTTAATATAGAGATATATGTCATAAGCTTGCTAAACTCACTAATTCATTCTAAGATTTTTTCTTTTAATTTCTTGTGACTTTCTAAGTGGACAGTCATGTCATCAACAAATAGGGACAGTTTTGTTTATTCCTTTCCCCTATGATTGCCTTTTATTTCTTTTCTTTGTCTCATTGCACTGACTAGGACTTCTAGTACTATGTTAAGTAAGAGTTGTGATGATGGACATCCTTGCCTTGTTCTTGTTCTTGTTCATAGGAGGAAAGCATTATCTTTTTCCATTAAATATAATGGTAATTATAGGATTTTTTGCATATGACTTTTTAAAAAAATAAAGTAAATTAGTTTCCTTCTATTTTTAACTTGCTGAGAATTTTTTATCATGCGTGGGGGTTGGATTTTCTATAATTTTTTTTGCATCAGTAGACATGATTGCATAATTTGACTTTTCTTCTTTGGATTGTTGATGTGGAGGATTACATTGACTGACTTTTTAATATTGAACCATCCATTCATAACTGGAATAGATACCATTTGGACATGGTGTGCAATTCTTTTGATTCATTGTTGGATTTGATTTGCTGACATTTTTGTTGAGGATTTTTGTGTTTAAATTCACAAGAGATATGGCCATATTTTTCTCATGAATTGATTTATGTCTTTACTTCTCTGCTTAACCATTACCATACCATTATAATAATGTTCCATGTCATTTCAGTTTAAACATTGTTCATGTTATTGTAAATTCTACAGAATTATTCCTGATCATGGTTGCTCACTTTAGAGTTGTACCATGATTGATTCTCTCATTGTTATTCCTCTAACTTGTTTTCCCAATTCTAAATTTTTTTGTATCATAATATTAATGTAATATTTTAGTGTACACAATTATTTTTATGTTTTGCTTTACATACACACAACAGAGTCCTAGAAGAGAATAAACAGAAGAGATAAAGTTACAAAGAACATAGCCTTTGGTGTCAGAAAGACAATCATTCAGCCCCTAACTCTGTTGCTTTCTAGATGTTCACTTAATCTTCCTGAATCTCCATTCTCTTCTCTTTAACATGGGAACTAACCAAAATAATATATGTAAAACACCGAGTCTACACTGGCTATTCACACATCTTATGTAGCAGTTCTTTTCCCTCTTCTGCTTCCTCTACTCCTCTGTCTCACTCTCTTCCTGAATATAATGATCTTGAGTTAGCCAGCATGGTCCTTGAAGCAAGAATTTTAAAATATCAGATTTTAAAATAATAATTGATACCATTATTTTAAACAATCTTCATTTTACTTTTGTAAAACTATCTTTTTTTAGTAAAACTGAACTTATTGGGAATGGGATAAAGAAACTGTAGGATTTTTGTGTACGAATGTGAATGTGGGTGAAACACAGAGAGAGAGATTTTGTGAGATACCAATAGGGAAACCATATTAGTAAACACTAAAGAAACAGCACAATATGGCATGGCAATCATGTGCCTCATAATTTCCAAAAGTCTCTCTATCCTTTCTGTTTGGACATTTGTTTTCATTTCCAATGATGAATCTAGGGTCATTTCTGCCATCCCCTTTTTATTATCTTGTATTTACTTTCATCTTATTTGTGCATACTGAAAGGGTATACCAGCAATATAAATGGCCCATTTCTCTTTGATTCCATTCATCTGATCACATTGCCTACTCATCTTTTTAAATCATTTACTAACTTTTATAATAAGGATAGCCATTTTGTTAGCTTATTAGTTATTAATTGTTAGTGAGCTGTGCCTCTTTATTGTATAAATTATGATTGGTATAAATCAGAAATGAGGATCAAACTATGGTGAATAAAGAATGATTTACTCATTTTTATTATTTTATTTATTTCATTTGGTTTTTATCTGAGTTATGTATAAATTTACAGGGTGATAAAGTTTTATCTGTGTTTATTATTATTTTTTTAACTCAAACAAGAATTCTTAGATTCTGGACCATGCACCTTTGGTTTTGGGACCCAGATGGTTTTATTTTGAGAAATCATGTGGCTCAGCAATTTTGGGTCTAACTATATCATGCACAGAGCTCTGCCTTGGCTTCACCTATGAACCTGGGTTCCTCGAAGACCCAATTTACTATTCATTTCAACTCATGATTCCCAGAGGGAGAGTGAGGCACTGTTCAGCCAAGTAGGCTTAGCCTGGAAGAGCCTGTCTTTCTCGAAACAAAAGCTAATCATGAGTTTCCTGGAAGAGAGAGCTAGTTTGACTGTTTGGTCAGGAAAATGCCATGGTGAGGTAAACTTGCCTGACTCTACTTGGTCTTTAAGGCCTGTTCTTTTTATATGGGAAGCATTACAGAGAATATTCCATGTCTCTAATGGGAACCAACTCTAATGAGAACCAACTAAGTTCTTGGAAAAAGGGAGATTGGTTGGAAGGGATGTTTTTAGAATACATAGCATAATAGGTGGCATAATTTAACATAATGCAATATTTCTGTCATTTCTCTAATAATTATTCTAAATCTAAATATACTGTTCATTAAATGCATCAGCTTAAGAAATCTACTAAGCTCATAGTTGAATAATATATCACCTCACATTTAAAAATATTTTATTTATTTATTTTGAGAGAGAGAGAGAGACTGAAGGAGAGAGAGCATGAACAGAGGGATGGGGCAGAGGGAGAGGTGAAGGAGAAGCAGACTCCATGCTGAGCAGGGAGACCAATGCGGAAGTCAATCCCAGGACCCTGGGATCACGACCTGAACCAAAGGCAGATGCTTAACTGACTGAGCCACCTGGATGCCTGTCACCACACATATAATCATGACAATGTTGAGATTAAGTGCTACTTTGATGATGTTTTTGCTAGCAGATTTCTACTTAGAAATGTGAACTTTCAGCAGATCTATTCATATTTAACTAAAAGTAGCCAGATTCTCACTTGATAGTCCTTGAATCTTTAAATTTTTTCATACATCAAATGAGGATTTTTTTTTCCAGGCAAGGATTTTGAAGAGCCATCCTTTGTTAGCCATGGGAGTTAAAAAAAAAAAAAAAAAAAAAAAAAAAAAAAAAGTGAAAAAGACATTCATTTGTTCACTCATTCTTGTAGAAATCAAGAATACATGTCCCAAACATCATCCTAGTTTCTGTGAGGTGATCTAAAAATGGGTACAATAAATCTATCCATTCATTCATTCATTAAGTCAGACAATCAGTCAATAAACATTATTGAGGCAAGTTAATAAAATATGGTTTCCATTTTGGAAAAACTCACAGTGTAGTGAAGGAATCCCAATTAATAATATTATTGAGATCCTTTGGGTTAATTATGAGGTGAATGTAAGAGATCATAAATGCAAACTTTATGCTTTATGAAACTTTATGTTTGAGGACATTTGTTCAACATCAAACTCATTAACCTCTATGTTCTCCTGACTATACAAGGTACTGTGAACGCATATTAGTTTAGCTCAATTGACTAAAAATTCATCATATGCCTCTGGTGTTTCATGTCCTAGGCCAGGCACTGGGAATAACCAGATGAAAGAGGCATGCTTGTCTTGGAAGAAGTTACTAGTAACAAAGATAAGGATTCTCAGGAGTGGTGTAATGGTATGAGTGATGTTGAGCACTGAGGAAGAAGAGAAGTTTGCTGACAGTAGTGATGCATAGACTGAATTTCAAAGCACTGAAGTAGATGGGACATCAGTGTTCTGAGTGAACAGGTGAAAGGGATCAGAGGTCTGAGAAAGCTAGCTCTGTTGGAGAGCTAGATGTCATGTGTTAATACTGGAGCATGAAGTCAATGGAGGAGCATTGGGAGAGGTCCTAGATGCTGGGCAAGAGTATTTGGAGATTCTTCTGAAAGGAATAGTGAGCCAGAGATCTACTTTCCATCTGACCTGCTAGTATTTCATTGGCACATTTTCCCCCCTACACATCCGATGAGTATGTTGTATTTTACTTAAAATAATAGTAGTGTTGTTTGAGCTCCTCAGTGGCAGAAAACAAAGAACAATCATGAGGACAGCTCCAGTGTCAAGACATGTTCCTCACTGATGCTACCTCTCGTGTGAGTTATATGAAGCACTTTCACTTGTATTTATTTCCTCTGGTCCTCCTCACAGACTTATGGGGAAAAGTGGTTTCTTTCATTTGCTAGATGAGAAAATGGAAGCCCTAAAATGTAAATTGGCTTTCGCCAAGCCACACAGGGAACCAATGGCTGGACCAGAAACCAGATCCAGACCCCAGGCCTTCTAGTGCTAGTGCAGTGTTCCTCCACGAGTCATGTACACTCTGTTCTGCTGTGATCCCGGTGGGCACTGACTTATCCTCAGAGTGTACAATTTAGAATGTGAAGCAAATGGATCCCTTACCATCTCATGTTTTTAGATAGCATCCACCTACTTATTACCCACCCACTGTGTGCATTTTCATGCCCATATGTGCACAGTGATAGTACCTAAAATACAAGATAATATGTCCTTAGCAGAGGGCCTGGCATATGTTAATCCCTCAAGACCACTATTCAGTAGCTGAAGTGATTAATGAGATCCTGGCCCTGCTTTCTCCATGCTTTCACCCAGTAAGAACACCAAAATTCAGAAGACAGATTGAAGAAGTTTCAGTAGGACAAAAAGACAGAAAATTCAGGGCATTTCAGACTCTGTTTAGTACAATGGAATAAAGCGTTTTGGCTATTTACCCTTTTTCTGTAGATTCTGACAGTTCTGGCCAAAATGCACAGTTGCTAAAGAAAAATGCCTACTGGTGAGGGAAGTGGGTTGACTTAATCTTGGGAACCACAGCATCTTCTTTTCCTCTACTCCCTCCTGTACCACTAACTGCTCTTAAAGTTCATCTCTCCTCTCCTCTAGCTGTTTTTCTTGGCCTGCTGAGACTTTTTTTTTTTTTTTTTTTTTCCTGATTGGCTATCTTATGGAATTGGGAGTTACTCCATTAGTTATGGCAGTACCCATAGGCCTGTCATAGATAGACATAGAGCTGTGGATAAGTATGAGTTAGGTCCTAACTCTGCACAAACCTACATATTCAGACATTCTACATACACACACACACACACACACACACACACACACACACACACACATGCACACAACACATGCACATACACAGACAGAACATGCCTGTTTCCATTTAGTTTGGCTTCTTGGATTAAATAGCTTATATAAGTAAGACCATAGGTTAAGTATGCCTATGTTGAAAGATCTGGCAAATGAGTTTGGCCTGTGAGGTATTTTTTTATATCATACGGTTTAAACAGCATCATTTTCAGAGGTCAAGCCCTGCTGGGCCTGGCTTGGGGTTCTTTGCCAGTTTCAAGGGTGTGGTATGGAGAATCTGATGTTTACTTTAATGACTATGAGAAGTCTCTTAAACAGATTGACTGCCTAGAAAAACACTTCAGATGCTTCTCAATATTGAACTTTGGCTTCTCCAGCCATGACCAAAGGAGTATTAGTGTAAGTGTAAAAGCTTCCCTTACACTACATTATGATCATTCCATAAAAATTGTGGTTTCCCTTCTCTATCAAATTAGCTAATCTCATTTAACCATGACCACTGCTTATATATAATCAAACTGTAGGAATAAAATTACAAGTTTGCTTTACCAAAACCTAAACTGAAGCTCACATATTGGTGAGTGTAGCCCTCACAGTGTTGAGACTGATGTAGTACAAGCCTCTTGACAGCAGGTGCCTTATTTTGTTTTCTGGTGTGTCCCCAGCTCTGGGAACAGAGAATTCTCTCAGGGAGTTTTATTGATTCTTTCATCTTGGTGGATGTCTGGCACATAGCAAACTTTTCAATAAATTGAATACTGACCCCCACAATTCTGTCTTCTGACCTTCATTATGTAGGTTCAGGTGAGTCACAAAGTTGGATTTCATACATGCTGCCTATGTATGAATAAAAGTTGGGGAAGTGAGAGAGACCATGATGTAGTAGAAGAGTTACAACGGGGCAGGTTAGGCAGATAAGGCTTTTTCCTCCTGCCCCTCTAAATTGCAGCCAACCATCAACAAGCCCCTTCTCTACCCCTAGCCCATTTTTCTCAGGGCTCTCTAATGCTGCCTATTGCCTGAAAACAGGAAGTATAACTACTGCCATCCTCTTAGGAATAACAGTCTGAACAATGAAGGTCTATGGATGGATATTTAGCCATTTTTCACAGCTCCAGTGAATCTTACACATGGATTTTTTTTCTCAAATATACATTTTTATATGACTATAAAAGCAAAGTGTACTCATTTGAAGAAAATCAGGGCTACCCATAAGGTATAAATAAACAAAATAAAATTACTCATTAACGTTTAGTATATTTCATTCCAATTATTTCTTACGTCAGTTTTTTCTTTTGCACTATTCAGATCACACTGTATGAAAAATAAAGTATCTTGACTTCTCACCTAATATAATTAGTATAAGCAACTTCACATATCATTAAATGGCATTGCAAATGCTATTTCAAAAAACCACAAACTTTTTTATGATGCAAATATAACATAACTTACCTAGACTTTCCTCCATTGTTTGGCAGAAATTAATAAATAGCAGAATAAAGGATTTTTCCAAGCATGGAGGTCAGTGTTAGGTCATGCTTGGGACTGTGTAAGCCAGGCCTCTGATTGTTCTGGATTGAAATAGTCATTTCATATTTTCTAGATCTAGTCTTTATTCACTGCCATTTGATTAACATAGATGATTCACTGGATATGCATACAATAAGATGTCTTTAGAAATAATAATTTCCCCATGTTGTGCCTTCTGACTTTTATAATTTTGAAAACATAAAAATGACCCCCAGTCTGATAGATGACTATAGGCAAACAAGTCACAAATACCGACGCAGATTTTTAACCTTTAAGACTTATCAAATAGTTCAAAAGAACATAGGCAGTACATTTCAGTCTTAATTTGGATGAGTAGTGGTTCAGTTTGATAAGATTTAATGAACACTGACTGAACCTCAATCAATGACAGGCATAATTCAGAAGGCTCTGGAAGAATACGAAGTGGCCAATTTAGAAAGCCACTTTAGATAACAGTATGGTAGCTCCAAACAAAAAAACTCAAAAAAAAAATGCAATTACTATATAATCCAGCAATCTCACTTCTTTGTATATACTCAAAATAATTCAAATCAGAGACTTGAACAGATATTTGTATACCAATGTTTATGGCAGCCTTATTCAAAATTACCTAACATAATTATCCATTGATGAATGACTGAATTAACAAAATGTGGTATATACATTTGGTGGGATGTTTTTCAGCATTGAAAAGGAAGGAAATTCTGATACATGCTATTGTATGGATGAACCTGGAGGACATTATTCTAGGTGAGATAAGTCAGGAACAAAAAGACAGTTACTTGATGATTCCACTTAAATGAGACACCTAGAGTAGTCAAATTCATAGAAACAGAAAGTAGAATGGTGGTTGCCAATAGTTAATAGGGAGAGGGATAGGAGTTGTTATTTAATGGGTTTTTCAAAATAAAGTTCTGGAGAAGGGTTGTGATGTTTTCACAATATTAATGTACTTAATATCACCTAACTGTAAACTTAAAAATAGTTATGATAAATTTTTATGCTTATTTTACGACAACTTTTTAAAGCATTCTGGAAAAACAAAATATGTATGAAATACTTTATCTTAGGGAAACCTTAGGGGTATGTGATATATCAATGGGAGGAGATTGAGGGAAAAAAGACTAGTTAGTAAATTATACCACAGGGATGGAGAGAAATGTACATTAAGTTTTGAAAAAACACTAAAAGATTTAAGTGAGAGTGTATATCTGAGGGCACATACTGGCAAATGGGGACGAAAATCAGGGAAGCCTTCATGAAGAACGTGACCACGACTTCCATAGAAGGGTATGGGGGGATAGATGGGGTCATCTGCATGGAGAGATAAAAGGAAAGTAGGGGGCAACGCAGGGAAATTAAAAGTTCAATATGCTAAGAGTATAATGATAAATACCAACACTAAAAAACAAGAAAGAAACCTAACTTTATAACTCAAGGAACTAGGAAAATAAGAATAAACTAAATTCAACGTTCGCAGAAGAAAGGAAATAATGAAGGAAGATCAAAGCAAAGATAAATGGAAAAGAGAAACACAATAGAAAAAATCAACAAAAAATAGAGGTTTTTTTTTTTAATAACACTGGCAAACACTTAGATAGACTGAGGGAAAAAAAGGAGAGACTTAAATATATGAAATCATAAATGAAAGAGGAGACATTACAACAGATGCCTCAGAAATGAAAAGGATCATAACAGACTATTTTAAGTAATTGTATGTGGACACATTGGATAACCTAGACAAAATAAAATCCTGGAAGCATACAACCTACCAGGCCTGAATCAAGTAGAAACAGAAAAGCTGAACAAATCAATAACAAATGAGGATATTGAAGTAGTAATCAAAAATCTCCCAATAAAGAAAACCCCAGGACTAGATGACTTCATGGCTGAATTCCACCAAGTATACAAAGAGGAATGAATAAGAACCCTTCTCAAACTCTCAAACTCTTCCAAAAAATAGAAGTAGAGGGAATACTATCAAACTCATTTGGTGAGGCCAGAATCACCATGATACCAAAGCCAAAGATGACACAAGAAAAAACCACAAGCTAATATCTCTGATACAAAAATCCTCAATTAAACACTAGCGATCTGAATTCAGCAACATATCAAAAAGAGGCAATATTATGATCAAGTGGGATTTATCCCTGGGATGCAATTTTGGTTAAATATATACAAATAAGTAAATGTGAGATACCACATTAACAGAATGCATGATAAAAACCACATAATTATCTCCATGTCAGAAAAACATTTGACAGATTTTAACATCCATTCATGATAAAACCTCTCAATAAAATAGGTATAAAAGAAAATTTCCTCAAAACAATAAAGACTATTTAGGAAAAGCAGCCCACAAATAACACCACAATCAATGGAGAAAAACTGAAAGCTTTTCCTCTAAGAGGAAGGTATGAATGCCCACACTTACTGCTTCTATTCAGCATAGTACTGGAAATGGTAAGAAAAGTAAATAAAAGGCATCCAAATCAGAAAGATCAGAAAGGAAAATATAAAATTATCTCTGCAGATGACATGATCCTAGTTGTAGAAAACCCTAAAACTTTGCAGGAAAAAAAAAAAAAATAAAAGAACTATGAAAGAAGGAATTTAGGAAAGTTGCAGGATACAAAATCAACATAAAAAATCAGTTGCATTTCTCTACATCAACAATTATTTATCCAAAAAGGAAATCAAGAAAACAATCATCTTTACAATAGCACCAGAAAAGGATAAATACTTAGGAATAAATGTAATCAGAACGTAAAAGATCTGCATCCTGAAAACTATAAAACAGTGATGAAAGATAATGAAAAAGACACACATAAATGGAAAGATATGTTCATGGATTGTAAGAACTAGATATTGTTAAAATGCCCATACTACCCAAAGTGATTTACAGATTCATTGTAATCCCTATCAAAATCCCAATGCCATTTTCACATAAAAAGATAAAAAAATTCTAAAATTTATATGAAATAACAAATATCCTGAATAGCTAAAATAATCTTGATCAAGAAGAGTTGGAACCATCACATTTCTTGATTTCAAATTATATTACAAAACTATATTAATCAAACAGTGTGATACTAACATATAGACACATGGACCAATGGAACAGAATTGAGAGCCCAGAAATAAACCTGTGCATATATTGTCAACTAATTTTCTTTTTAAAAGATTTTATTTATTTATTTGGGAGAGAGAGAGAGAAAGAGCTTGAGTGGGAGGAGGGGCAGAAGCAGAGAGAGAGAGAGAGAGAGAACCTTAAGCAGACCCACAACCAATGCGAGGCTTGATCTCATGACTCTGAGATCATGATGACCTGAGCGGAAATTAAGAGTCAGATGCCTCACTGACTGAAAAGAAAACCATGCAGGTACTAGGGTCAACTAATTTTCTACACAGAAAGCAGGAACCAGGAATGGAGAAACAATAGCCACTTTATTAAGTGATTCAAGGAAAACTGGGTATAGCCACATGCAATGAATGAAATTTGACCCTTGTCTTATACTATACATAAGAATAAATTCAAAATGGATTAAATATTTAAACACAAGCTCTGAAACCATAATATTCCTAGAAAAAAGTAGGGAGAAGCTCCTTTTTGGGGTATGACAGCAAAAGTTCAAGCAACAAAAGCAAAAAGAAACAATAGGGACCTCGTCAATTTACAAAACTTTTTCATGGCAAAGGAAACCATTAGGAAAATGAAAAGGCAACATAACAGATAAGGAGAAAATATTTGCATACTGTTTACCTGATAAGCAGTTAGTATCCAAAATATATTAGGAACTCACACAACTCAAGAGCAACAATAAATAAATAAAATTCAATAAATAAAATTCAAAAGTGGGAAAATGACCCAAATGGACATTTTTCCAAAGAAGGCATACAAATGGTCAATAAGGATATGAAAAAGTGCTCAACATCACTAATCATCAGGGAAAGACAAATCAAATTATCCTTGAATTATCTGTTGAAGTATCTGTTCAAATGGCTATTATTTTAAAAAAGTGTTTTTGAGGATTTGAAAAAAAGAGGGCCCTTATACACTATGGGTGGGAATATAAATTGGTGCAGCTCTTATAGAAGAGAATATGGAGTACCTCAATAACTAAAAACAGAACTCCATATGATCCAGCAATCCCCTTTGCTGAGTATGTAATTAAAGGAAATTAAATCAATATCTTGAAGAGCTATCTGTGCTTCCATTTTCATTGTTATTTATAATAGTCAATATGTGGAAACAACCTAAGTATCCATCAATGAATAAAGAAACTGTGGTTTATATGTATATAATGGAGTATTATTCAGCCTTTGAAAAGAAGATCTTGCCATTTGCAACAGCATGGATGAACCTGGAGGATATGCTCCATGAAATAAGCCAGAAAAAGAAAGAGAAATGTTGCATGATTTCGCTTTTATGTAGAATCTCAAAAAGTTTGACTACCTCAAGTAGAATGGTGATTATCAGCAGTGAGGAGGTGGGAGAAATGGGTACAAAGTTACAATTATGTAGAGTGAATAAATCTAGACATTTAATGTACATCATGATAAGTATAGTTAATAGTACCATATCAATATCAAATTTGCTAAGAGAGTAGATTTCTGGTCCTCTCCTAACACACAGTCACACACCCATACACACATGCATGCACACAAAAATTGTAATTATGTGGGTAGATGTGTTAATTGGCTTGATTAAAGTAATTATTTCACTATGTGATTTGATCAAATTTCAAATCACCATGTTTCACGTGTTAAATATATACAATTTTATATATAAATATATACATACATATATAAAAATATATATAAATGCACATACATATATAAAATATATAAAAATGTATATATAAATATATACAATTTTAATTCAAAAAATAAAAGATAAAAAAAAGATGGAAACGAGCTAAAGACAAGTTTGGGGCATAAGGAAACAAAGTAACATGGAACATAAAGCTCTTTTGAGTTGTGTCGGCACTGGGCCAGCAAGTTCTGTAGGATGGTTTAATATAGGAGTCAGGGTGTCCTAGTCTTACACCTGTCTGTCTAGGAAGTTCCTGTCTAGGAAGAGACAGAGCTGGAGGTTTGGAAGCATTAATTCAAAGTGAAACCAGATCTGTTTTGTTGGAGATTCGATAAATCTGGAAATGAAATCTTGCTAAGTGTTTATCAAATTGAATTTGTGAAAACAGACTGAATTAGATATTATTCAGTTGAAAATATAATTTAGAGATACACTGATATATTTGAGATGCATTGGTGCCATTTTTAAAGTTTCCTGAAGTATCTTTTTAAATTTATCATACATAGTGCCTCCTGGATGAATACAATAATGTTAGAAGAGTGGTGAAAGGGAAGGAGAGGAAAATTTAGACCAAAATTAGATATAGTTTCTCACTCAAGAGAAATTATGATTCAGCAGGTAATACAGACATCACATGATTAATGTAAGGTGGAATGGGTGGGGCCTGACAATGCTAAATGGGACTAAAGATGGACATAACCAGCTTCAGGACACCAGTTTAGAATTTTGATGTTAAGGAGACAGTGAGGGCCCCCAAAATCATGCCTCTTAGCCCAGTGGCTTTGGCAGAGAGTCCTTTGTCTGGTGAGAGAATAGATTGAGATAGGTAGAGTGACTTAAATACTCAATCTACGGGATGTAGAAGCAAAGATAAGTTTCTACCCGGCAGGATTTTTCAAACTGCATGTTGTTACCAGCATTTAAAAACAACATAAAAGTAGGCCAGAATTATTTGGTATACAAAAGATCAGAGTGATATTACAGACAGCAAAGAGACATAGGATTTTGTAAAACTTTGGTTTCAGTTTTGAGGGGAGAGTAAAATATAAAGTACATATCTATGTTCTAAAGTTCTGCTGGAAACAAACTAGGAAGACATTTGAATTTTTTAATGTTAATAGAACAATGAAGATTTCATTATAGCATGTTCTTGATTTTATAAAAGCTTTAATTAGATTGTTTTAGTATTAAAAAATTCAATCTTGCCCTAGGTAACTTAAAAAAATATTTCAAGGAGGGGCGCCTGGGTGGCTCAGTGGGTTAAAACCTCTGCCTGGGGTCCTGGGATTGAGCCCCACATCGGGCTGTCTGCTCAGCGGGGAGCCTACTTCCCCCTGTCTCTCTGCCAGCCTCTCTGCCTACTTGTGATCTCTCTCTCTCTCTCTCAAATAAACAAATAAAAATCCTTAAAAATAAAATAGTTTAAAAAATAAATAAAAAATAAAAACAATATTTCAAAGAATGGAGTTAAAAACAAATATAACAAAACACTACTAGGGCTAAACACTAGACAAAGAAGAAAGCACACTATAGTGTGCTTTATTTGTGATTGTGAATTTATGTGTATGTGTGAATGTGTTTGCATCTATTTATAAAATATTACTCAATATAAAAGAAAAATTAGATTATTCTTTACAAATAACAACCTGGCACTTAATGTACTGATAGAGCAAATTAAATGGTCTTGTTATTTGGTTTCATGGCTCTGTGGGACTCATTGGGTATTTTTTAGGACCGATAAGCTGCATAGGATCTTCTTAATCAATTGTTTAGCTATATTTTCTTCAGAAAATTGAAAAATAAATGCTTTTTAGGAGAGAAAACTCTCTTTTAGAGAAGTGTGGTATCAGATACATGGCTTTGTTTGTTAGGTTTACAAAGGCCATTACTATCTTTGGGAAAAATTAATTATTATATTAAAATACAAGCCTATGATTGTTGCTACCAACAATGTAAAGGGTTTTGTTTTAAGACCAAAGCAAATAGAGTGAGATGGTTTAATAGAAAAAAAAAATTGGTTTCTAAGTGAAGGTGGTCATATCTGTAAAGGAGTTTTGGCAATTAGCAAAATGATGCTGATTGTTTTGAAGTCCTGTCCACCCAGTGATTTCATGATCATGTTATCATGTCTACCATTCTCAATGCTGTTTCTTAAAAAATATTTCATTTGTATAAGTATGTGCTTTGCCAGCTGGGTAGAATTCCTTTTACAAAGACCCAACTGAACATACTGGAGAGGACTCTTTCTTTATCCATGATTTCAACTCCACCTGTTTACCATTTTCTTGTTAAAAGGAATTAGTGAGTGTTGGGTATGTGGCTATGAAGCAATTGAACAAATCTCCACTGCAACTATAATACAAATCCATCTTCAATCCCAGAGCAAATTGTTCTCATTTTGGGAGGGGAAAAGGTATTTTCTCAGCTAAAAACAAAAATTAACAAATATTTTGCAGAAGGTGAACTCTAGGGTCCCAACCAAATCCTGAACAAATTAGAGTGAAGCAAAAACAGCTGTTGCGTAAAATGCACATCCTAAGAGTAGGTTCTGGGCTGTCAGGCCAGATTGCTTGGAGCCAGCCGGTCCCAGCTTTACCGTTTCTCAGCACCTTTGCAAAGAGTAGGAAATGTGGAAAGAGAAGCACATGTTCATGAAAAACAACAGGAGCCCCAGGTTCTCTTTGCTTTGGCACCTATGGGATTTCAAGGTGGTTCCTCTCCCCCTTTGTACCTCTGGGAAGCAGCCCATGAAAATGAAGAAGACTTGCTTCTGTGACAGGAGAATGAATGAAGCTATGATTGAGGGTGTGAACTTCTCAAAAGAAATGAGAGGTTTGGATTTTTGCAGACCCTTTTTGCAAGGGCTCTCCCCAAACAGAGTTTATTTAGTGTGGTAATCCAGCAACCTTCACGCTGGAAGGTTATACTTTGCGTAAAAGTGCATGAAACATTTTCTACATTTATCCAATCACAATTTAAATTGAGAGATGTGGAATAATGAAAAAAGAATGAAATACAATCTTGATTGTTTTTTAAATTCCAAATTTGCTTTTACTCCACCTAAAACTGTTATGTCCAAGTCCAGGAAGGGTGTCAAATGGTTCCAAGCATCCTATGGTATTTTAGATATAAAATTTAGATAAGAAAATGGTAAAATGATTTACTGATGTTCCTCTATCTCAACTTTATGCTGTTTTTCTTGTTTAATTTGTTGTAGTTTGCCTAGGTACCCAGAGGAAAAGCACACTTCTTCTTTCCATTCATGTTCTGAACCAGTTAGAAATAAGAACAAAAAGAGTGAAAATTTCAAGGCCAAAATATAACCTTTATAATGGATAAGGCAGCTATGGTTCAATATGACTTCTTTATTGGGCCATATGGGCTTTTTAACACTGGCCTAGAATTAGAAAGACTTATGGAGACTCTTCCACGTATCACAGGCCTTCTCCAGGGGAAACTTGCTTGCCATGTGGCCAAGAGCAATCAAGAACATGTGCTTTCAGTGGAATATGCCCCCTCTAACATTATTATACTATAATTTATCTTTTTATATATCTTAGTTTCTATTTGTAATATATACATACAATGAAAACAAATAAGAAAGGTATAAAATGAGAAGATAAAGTTTTTCCCCCATTTATCTACCATTTTACCCCATCCTGCACTCCAATGGCAACCGATTTTAATAGTTTACATTTCCATTTTTATTTTCCTTGGCTGTTATATTGTTAAATAAATACTTCTATTTCTACTTCTAAGATTATCTTTATACAGTAACTATTGATGATCTTCCATAAAAGATGAGGTACTTTGCACACTCATACTACTTCCTACCTCCTCTTTTCTCTTCACCTTCCTATTTTTTATTGGGCATTGTCTTGTTTTTAACTTTATTTTTGGGAGGGAGGAGCATGCTGTGGGAGGAACCTATTTAAAAGTAAGCTCCCAGAGTTCAAACTGCATTTCATCACTTATTTACTTATTAGCTATGTAATCTTGAAAAAGATACTTTACCTGTCAAAACTTCAAATTCCACATGTGTAATTGGTGTAATAATGGTAACTCATTCATAAGTAACTGTGAGGACTAAATTGTTCAATCTATATAAAGTGCTTAGCACTGTGCCTAACAGTCAGAAAATACTAAACCAATGTTACATATGGTTCTGTAACAATAATACACTTTGTCAAGAGGTTGATTCTAAAATCTGAAATGCAAGGAACAGACTCTACAATGTAATGATTACTTAAATATTCTTAATGGTAGAATCAAATAGCATGATTGGACTCCTAGAAACAGATGTAAATTTTTGTCACTAAAACTTTGTCCTTTAAAAAAAAGATGCTTCAATGTATCAATGATGTATCAGTGTTTAATGGACGTTCTTAATTTCTTCCAGGTTTCTTCTGTTTATTTCTTTTGGTCATACTAATTTTTTAATATTTTTTAAATTGAGAAGATATATAGTACTGGTATTCAGCTCACAGGTTCTGTGGTTTATGTGACCTTATGCAAGTGACTTAGATTTTCTATATCATATTTATCTTATCATGAGATAGAGGTAATAATAATATCACTCATAGTGTTATTATAAATAATAAATGAACATTACATGACAGCACATCGCAGGGCACCACTTTGCTGCCCCCCCTTTTTTTTAGTTTTGAAAGAGTATTTTATTCACTTATTTATTCTTATAAAATATTGGGGCATTTAATGTTCTATGTACAAAATACATTTTTATATTCCTCTTCTCTCATAAGGGAGTGCTTATAAGATTCTAAATTCAAAGTTGGAATTTAGAATTCTGTTTCCAATTAATGATGGAGTAGCTTATTGCAGACCAACATTCCCACCAAAAACATCTAGACGAGGTGGGGGAAAAATATCCATATAGGCACTGGAGAGCCAGTATGGCAACCAGGACTGACAAGCTGGGTTAGAACATGGAAAGAAGTTAAGTGCATTGAAGTGAACCCTAAATTTTGCATTGCTTTCTACTCAAGAAATGTGCTGTTCTTGGCATGGGGCCAATAGCCTAAAAAGTTGAGCAAGAAGTGGCAGCTAATTGAGCAAAACATTTGGCAATCTCATGGACCTGAGGAGATAAAAACTGGATTCAATATATCAAGGAAATGGACCCATGGTAAAGGTCTCATACAGCCAGTTAGGACCCCTAAAAGGAGTACACACTAGGAATACTGGAGCAAACTGGAAATAGATCAATACACACGCATGCACATGCACACACACACAAAGGTATTGAGCTTTGTCAATGCCAGACATTGCATTGTTACAGTGATTTGTACCTATTCTAAATGCCTACTAGAGAATAAAACTCTGTCCTCATTGGAGGAAGATAAGTCCCAAATCTCAAATTATTATTACATATTTTTTCATTCACAGTATCTGTCATTAAATAAAAATAATCAAGTATGTCAGGAAATAGCACCAAACAACTAAACCCAAGAAGAAATACAGATAATAGAATCAGACTAATGGGTGATCTATTTATTATTTGACATTTACTTTTATGTTATAGTGATTACTGTGTTAAAAAAGATGTCAAGAGTAAGAATTTCCCTTGGGAACTAGGATATAAAAAATTATGGAAATTCTAGAACTGAAAAGTACATAAAAGAAAATTAAGAACTGAAAATACATATTAAATGGATTCATCACAGAAAAAGAGAGGATAAATGAATTAAAAGATAAATTACTATCAAATATCCAAACTCATGCAAAGAAAAAAGATGTAAGATAGCTAAAAATATGGGGCAACTGGGCAGCTCAGTCAGTTGAGCATCTGTCAGCTCAGGACATGATCCCAGGGATCATGGAGCCCTGGATGGAGCCCTGCATGGAGGATGGGGGGAAGGGAGAGGAGGGGTCCCTGCTCATAGGAGATCCTGCTTCTCCCTCTCCCTCTGCCTCTGGCTCTGACTACTTGTGCTCTCTCTCTGTCAAATAAATAAGTAAAAACTCTTAAAAAATGATAGCTAAAAATGCACTAAAGGCATATGGGATATGGTGGAAAAATCTAACACATGTATAATTGAAGTCTTAGAAGAAGAGGGAAAAGTATTATGAGAGAAGCAAAATTTGAAGAGATACCAGTCATCAATTACCCCAAACTGATGAAAACCATTGAGATACAAAATTCAAGAAAAATTATAAACCCTAAATTGGAGAAATAATTTTAAAAATATGTATAACATGGTAAAACTACCAATAACAAAAAGATAATCTTAAAAGCGGTCAGGAAAAAAAAAAAAAAAAGATATTGTACCTTCAAATGACCAACAATAAGACTAACATTTAAATTCTCATCAGAAATAATGATGGAAACTAGAAGATGATGGATTAACATCTTGAAAGTGCTTAAAGAAAATAAATGATAACCTAAAATTTTGTATCCAAATAAATATACTCCAAATGTGAAGGAAAATAAGGAAAAAGAAAATCAAGAAGAGAATTTGTTGTTAATAGATCCATGCCAAAAGAAATAATCAGAAAACAAATTGTCAGATTATTATGCAGACTCAGATATACAAGAAATTACTTCACTCTAGTTCTCTGGGTTACCCATTTAATGCACAAAGGATGTGCAACATGAATGAGAAATTATCTGTTGTTTTTTAAGTTTATGATATATGAGCATTTTAGTACAGAATTCCTGACTATACAGACTGGCCAATAGATTCAATTTTTTTTTCTCATTCCATCATTTTTCTGTCTACTATTTGTAAATGATGCTCTATATTGATGATTTTAGTGGTCCTCCAATTAGTTTTTTTTAATAATTCATAATTAACAAATTCTAAATATTTCAAGTAGCTTCTCAAATTTTAATATATAGTCAAATCATTTGAGGATCTTGTTAAAACACAGACAGCTTAAGTTGGGGCCTAAAATTCTGCATTTCTAATAAAATTCCTGGATGATGCCAGTACTACCAGTACTTGGACTGTGCTTGGAGTAGCCAAAGTCTTGAAATACTTTGACTTCCTCATTTCAAACATATTTTACTGTTGTTCCATTTCTTGGTTTTATTCCTCCACAAATTAAACATTATTATTCTTACATAGTATTTAGTTAGATTAACTCACAATTTCTTTGCTTCCTGCTTCTTGTATTTCAATTTATTTCTTTTAGGATTTCTGCAGTGAAGATATATTGATAATAACCTCTGCGTTTCATTATACAAAACTGTCTTTATTTTCTCCTCCTTGTTGAAAAACAGTTTTACTGGGCAAAGCATTCCAAAATACTGCATTGTCTTCTGATCTCCATACATACTACTATGAAATGAGACATCTCTCTAATTGATATTCAGGTGATCTATCCTTTCTCTGTACATACTTAAGAACTAATTTGATGTTCATGTTTCACTATGATACTATCTTTGTGTGAAGTTATTTTTTATTTGTTCATTATGGAATATACTATACTTCTTGGATCTGGGAATTGGTGTTCTTCAATGGGTCTGGAAAATTCTCAAACTTACTGTCATTAAATATTGACTTATCCTCATTCTTGTTTCTTTTGTAATTGCAATTGGACATTTATTGGCTCTCACACTCAATGCTCTATCTCCTAGTTTCTATTTCATATTTTCTATCTCTCTGTCTTTCTGAAGAGTTGAATTTTTAATGTTCTAGGTTCTATATTCTAGGTCACTAATTCTTGTTAACTGTACTCTTCCATTAACCTATTTTATTTTTAATTTAAATAAAATTTTTCATTTCTAATATTTTATTTCCATCTTTTAAAAATATTGTTACATTTTAAAATAATTATTATCATTTGTATTTTCATGCTTCTTTTATTTCTTCAAACAAAATAATATGGTTGTTATATATTCTCTGAGAATTACAATGTCTGATATATTAAGGAATGGATTCTCTAGAATTTAATTCAAGGTGCCTTGTCTCTTTGTGTTTTTCTTTTTCTCCAGTGAGTTGTTCATTTTCTTTGGAACTTTATCTGTGGGAGTTCTTTGAGGCCTGTGTTCAATTAGTACTCCTCCAGAAATGAAGTGTGTTTGCTTCTGCCAGTTTCCTGGGGGCACTATTGACCTAGGACCACTTTAAATTAAATTGTCCATTTGAGATTTTTCAGACCTCACAGGTGGCATAAATTTGGATAGTAATCTTGTGAAGGGGTCTGTTGTGGTTATAAAATCTTCTGCCTACCTCCTACACTGGTACCAATTCAGAGATTGGAAAATTTTCTTGATCTTCTGTTTTTGGCAGAGAATTTGTTTCTCATTCAACCTTTTACAAAGGTTATAGCCCATTGGAACTCTAGCCCATTGGGACACTAGCTTTATGCAGGGGTCTCCTAACAGAATATCCACCTGGAAGCAGTCCCTCACCATTTTATCCTACTCACTCAACCCTATGCACTTTTTATGATGTTATCTCAACATATCTAGGGTAAAAGAACTCTTTGTGTCCTAGAAGTTGAACAAATTTGTCTTCCTTCCTCTTTCCTTCAGCGCCTTGTTCAGCCAGTGTGGGCAGGTAAGCGAGGTCAATTATATGTTCAAAGCACTTACTTTCTACCCATTACACAATCATATAATACTACTTATACTCCTGTCTCAAGGTCATCAGGGGAAGACTACAACATAGTAAAATTCATTTCAGTCTGTTCTTAACTAGATTGAAACTGCTAGTAAAATGAGGTGTTAAGATCTTAAGTTTGCTTTGTCACAGCCTTCCTACATAGTTCATACCTTCTTTTTTGCACATAGCAGCTTTTCATTGAATGTCCAATGAGGTATTCAAATAATAACATTAATACCAACATTATGACTACTCTGTCTGTGAAAATAAATCAGCAGAAATCTTGAATTTAGCGAATAATATGTAAGTCCTAGCTTGATTATTTCTATATTCGGGAACCTTCAATTAATTCTGAAGGAATCAAATTCAGTTTCATGATTATGTGTTTGAGAATGTTATTCTTTCCAGAATCAAACCCCCCTCTGATTTTCTTTCTTTTTTTTTTTTTCTCCCTCTGATTTTCTAGTCTCAGCCATCTACATGGACAGTGGATGGAATCAAAAGTAGATAATCAAGTGGAAGAGATTTAAGATGTGTGTTTTGAGACTGTTCCCAGACCTGTCCCTGTGGTTGAGACCACAGATATTGTTCATACCCAAGTCATAATGCGAGAATGATGGAGGCCCTCGTTAGGGCACGAGATGAAGTTCGGTGAAGGGGTTGTGGTCAGTTCCAGTGTGATTCTTCACCATTCCAAGGTCAAACCTGTCAGGCTCTCCATAAGTCATGAGTTAGTCATGCACTTGGGACCTAGGCAGCACTCCAGCCTCCCTCTCTGAGAAGCTCTCTGGCTCAGGCCATCTGTCACTTTTCTCCAGCAGACAATCAATGGGTCCGCTAACTCTTCTCAAGCTTGATTTCAGGCCCCAATGGATGGCTTGAACCCTGTACTGACCCACCATATTTCCTGAACCTCTCCCCCTTCCTCTATCCTGATGTCTTTTATAACTGCCAAATTTCTCAGAGTTAGCCTTAAAATAAAAATTCTAGATTTAAAGAAACATTTTGGAGTAATTGTAGATCATATCTGTAGTGTTACTCACAATTCATGTTATTTCAGAAGGAAGGGAGGGAACAAGCACTGAAAGACAACTTCTACACGGTTTCTTTTTATTGGCTGCCATCTCTAAAATCTCTGATTTATTCATGGCCATTCCACTAATCTATTTAGTATCCTCAGGGATGATGCTGTTCTCTTCTTTCCAGCCTTCCTGGGAGATGAATCTCTTCTTTTTTTTTTCCCCCTAATTTTTATTTCTTGTTGAATCTGGGAAACTTCTTCTTCACTCAGTCCAAACCACTGTACCCCATTCTTTTTCACCACATACTAGTAAAATGAGAAAAGTGTTTCTTCTGGCCAGTGAAGTGTTCCAATGGCTCCTTGGATGACAGGTCCCAGAACAGAAATCAGTTCCTGGCAGTTTGTTTTGAAGGCCCTTAGTCTCTTTGTTGTGCTTCCTGATCCCCACATTTTACTCAAACTCAGCATAATTAAATGGAATTTGCTAGCATAGGTTTGGGAGCTGTGATCTAGGTTTGATTCCCTATTCTGCCATTAATTCAATAGTCTGGCCTCGGTCCGTTTATTTATTTATTAATTTTTGTTAGTTTTCTTATCTGCAAAGTGTGCAAATTATTACCTACCTTGTATAGTGGTCGTGAGTGTTAAGAGTAATTGTCTAAACAAGACCAGTGCCTTACAAAATAGGAAAGACCCAAACAATGTTAGCTGTTATTATTGTTGTCATTTGTTTATTCCCTAATAAATATGAATCGTATGATTGCAATTGTGGCAATGGTAATACCTCATGATTACAGTAACTTGGAGTTGCCCCAGAGCCCTGGCTAAAGCACTCATTGCTCTAAAGGGAGGGTGAGTTTCTAATGGAGTCAAATGCCTTGAAGTTCAGAGCTAAGTGATCATGAAGCTTCTCTTGTTTAAAATACCATGACCCCCCAACCCTCAGACCCAGTGAGGAATTCCTGCGTTGTTAGTCTCCCTCATGCATGGCTTCTGAGGCTCTTAGGCCAGTGTGTCTGGGAAAGTTTCAGGCTGGAAGCATCAAGGAGTATTAATGTGCAGATGTAGGATCTGTCAAGAATACGAGCTGTGGTGCAACAAAAACCACCTGCGTGGCTTGTGATGTTTTTGAAAGAGTGCCGGAAAGAAGGGGCCCAGGGCCAAGAAAGGAAAACGGAGCTGTGGGTTTGTGTGCAGCTCAGAGCACAGGCCTGAGAGCAAGAGGAGCAGGAACACTGCTGCTGTGCTGCCGCTGCCCCACGCCCACCACTAATGTTGGTGTCGCATTTTTATGACTGATGCGCCATGTCAGACCTAGGCGTGCTGACTTTGCTTCTGTGCATGCAGGGAAGGGAACAGAAAAGGTCAGTGTCTCTCTTCATACTAGATAATGGGTTATCTCAGGGAGGGCCTCCCTCAGACCCCTTATATCAGAACACAATAGGAAGTTTCCAAAAGTAACATAAAACCATCCCATGAGTTGCCAGGACCTAGACTGCCTGCCCCCTAGGCCTTGGGGGCAGTAAATCCGGAAGGAAAGCAGTTAGCCTCTCCATTAGAATGCTAACTTCAGCAGTCTCCCACTCCTGAGCTTGCCAAGAACACAGCAAGGATGCTGCCATAGGTCGGGAGGAGAGCCACTGCCAACAGGCAGCCCTGTGCCTACCAGGAGCTTGGCTTCTGTGGGCCAGAAAATGCACAGCTGACTGATTGGCTGGGCTGTCCTCCCCCACCACCCCACCCAGGCTGAGAAGGAGCCTTTGCCAAAGCAGGCCTCATTGTTTTCCAGAGCCATGAGTTAAAACTGGATTTTCTGTTCCTAATTTATGCCATGAGAGCCTTGACTACAACTTAATTGGGAGCTCCAAAATGGTGAAGAAATAGCTACTGAGGTACGCAGTGCTGGCAGAAAGCTGGAGTCAGGAACTGCAATCCAAAAGGCTTCAGAAAATCAATGTGCTGAATGAAGGAGGAGCTGAACCAAATCGTTTCCCACCAAGTGGCATAGAAAGAAGTCCAGCGACGTCAGGAAGACGGGGATATTGTGGACATTATCCAGGCTGAGGGGGAACAATTCCCAGACCAGCTTTCCCACCTACAGTGCTATCAACATGCATTCACCTGACACTCCCCGACTTCCTTCACATCTCTCCCTGCGTCTGCAAGGCTCTTGGAACCTCCCGGTGTTCTGTCCACGGCAAGGGCAAACCCACCTGACTCTGGCATTGGCTGATGAAAACCCATATGGGTTTGAGAGAAGGAGCAGGGTCAGGAGCAGAGACAACACCTGGATGAGAAGAGAAAACTCCAAAGCCTGTGAACAGAGTGATGAGCTGAGTTAGCCTGGGAGTAGGAACATTGATAAAGGAATACATGAAAAATGTGGTGGGTCTTTTTTTTTTTTTTTTTTTTTTTTTTTTTTTTTAACAATCTGAGATGAGCAGTAAGCAAATGTAGAACTCCTAAAAGAATATAAAATGCTGCTGTGACGAAATCTGTTTGTTCGCTTAAGTAGAATATTTGCTTTCATTGAGAGGAGAACTAAACCTAGGTTTTTTCCCCTGGAATGTACTAATTTTAAATGATATTGATCATAAAAAATATATTCATATCTTACAACAATTCTGTAAAGTAAGGAGAGTATAGATGTTGTGTCCATTTTGCAGAGGGAGGAATTGGAATATCCAAGAGCAAACGTGGGATCTGCCGAGCTGGGTTCTCATCCCAATATTCTGACTTCAAATGGAGTGTTCTTTCCTGCTGAGCTACTTTTTTTTTTTTTTTTTTAATTTACCTAGGTGCCTAAGTCCAAGATTTTCCTAGGATAAAATACAATAAAATGCTTATTTTGTTATTATTTTATTATTTTTTTAAGTAATTTTGACACCCAATGTGAGGCTTGAACTCTGGACTCCAAAATCACAAGTTGGATGTTTTATTGACTAAGCCAGTGAGGTGCCTCTAAAATGCTTATTTATGCACAAAATATTGCCTGTGTGTATGTATATGTCTGTGTGAGTATGTGCCTGTGTTTAGGATACATTTAACATGACTTGGCCTTTAGTCAACTTACATATAATCAGGAAGACGAATAGCATCATTTTTTAGTAAAAAGGCACTTAAATAGATTTGTAAATATCTGCTTGAAAGGAAATAGAATTAAAAAAAATATCTGACAGATATGAGGTGATATCTCATTATAGTTTTGATTTGCATTTCCCTGATAATCAGTGATGTTGAGCATCTTTTCATATATCTTCTTTGGAAAAATATGTCTACTACCCATTTTTTGATTGGATTATTTGTTTTGGGGGGTGTTGAGTTGTATAAGTTATTTTTATATTTAGGATATTTATATTTATACTTATTTTTATATTTTTATATTTAGAATTTTTATATTTATATTTAGGATACTAACTCTTTATCAGATTTGTCATTTGTAAATATCTTCTCTCATTCCATATGTTGCCTTTTAGTTTTGTTGATTTTTTTTTCCTTCACTGTGCAAAAGCTTTTTATTTTAACAAAGGGCTAAACCAGCAACACAAGAAACAAAAGGTATTGGTCAGGATGTGAAGAAAAAGTAAGCCCTTGCACTGTTGGTGGGAATGAAACCTGGTGCAGCCACTCTGGAAACAGTATAGAGTTTCCTTAAAAAGTTAAAAATAGAACTACCCTATGATACAGATGTTACACTAGTAGGTACTCACCCAAAGAATAGAAAATACTAAATCATAGAACAGAAAAATACTAAAATACTAAATACTAAATAGAAAAATACTAACAAAGGAATACATGCACCCTGATGTTTATAGCAGCATTATCTACATTATCTACAATAGCCAAATTATAGAAACAGTCCAAGCATCAGTTGACTGATGAGTGGACAAAGAAGAATGGTATATATTATATAATATAGTATCATACACACACACACAGAGAAAATGTTAGTTCAATAGGCAATTACTAAAAATCTTCTGGGTATATTTCAAACTGCATATATATACACCTATATATATAATGGAATATTACACAGCTGTAAAAAGAATGAAATCTTGCTATTTGCAATGACATGGGTAGAGCTAGAAAGTATTACACTAAGTGAAATAAGTCAGCAGAAGAAAAGACAAATACCATATGATTTCACTCATATGTGGAATTTAAGAAACAAAGCAAATAAACAAATGGAAACAGAGAGAGAGAGAGGCAAACCATGAAACAGACTCTTAACTATAGAGAACTAACTGATGGTTACCAGAGGGGAGGTGGGTGGGGCGGATGGGTTAAATACATGAAAGGATTTAAAGAGTGCACTTGTGATGAGCACCAGGTGTTGTATCAAGTGTTGAATCACTGTATTATACACCTGAAACTAATATTGAAATGTATGTTAATTAGCTGATATTTAAAAACAAACAAACAAACAAAAATATATGATTTCCAAACAGCATTCCTTTGGGGTATGTTTCTATTATTTCAGGAGATGTGGATTAAACATTAAAGTAAGAATGATCTCAGAGATCTCAAATTAGTATTGTCCAGTACTGTTGAGAATAGTATGTTCAGTACCAACTATTGTATTAAAATGGGGGTCCTTGCTTCACATGAACTAGCTATGTGACCAAAGCAAATGTTAGTTCAATAGATATTTATTGAAAATCTTCTGGGTACATTTCAAACAACATGTTAAACTCTGGAGTTGTGGAGGTATTTACTTATCCCTTTCTCTGGTTGGTTTCCATCTGGATTCATTCCATCCAGATGTGTTTCTATGCTATCAACTTCTATTAGGACAGCTTCAGTTATAGTGAGCTAACAAACAACCCCCTGTCTCAACAGCTTATCACAAGGAAGATTGTTTTGTCGTCACACAGAGTTCACTAAAGGTCCAGATGATTCTACAAAAGCTGTCTTCTATATGGTAACTCCATGACCCAGAATATTCTGATCTTTATCATATTAACTTGTGACTTCCATATTTGGAAGCTGGGAAACAAATCCATTGATATGTCAAGTTTTCTCTTTCACAAGTAACATACATCAATTCTCATAGCATCTTGGCCACTGTCACATGGCTCCACTTAAATGTGAAGGCATCTAGAAAGTAAATTCCACCTTCTATCCAGAAACAAGAAGACAAAGTGATATCTAGTAAGGTCTACAACCCTATATCTATATTTGAGAGTCTAAGCAAGAGGCTGTAGGCTATCACAAACAATACCATATGGTAAGAACCTTTGTAGACTTAAGTGGCCTGAGGTGGTCAGGGAGGCAGAGCTAAGTTGAGTCTCAAGCCCTGAAGAGGATCTAGAGAGAGAAAGGGGAACTGATAATAGGGTGGAGGTACAGAGTGGTTTTCCAAGAGAAAATAATGCAGGAGAGCTCTACTCAGGCCCATTCCTGGTGAGTGACTCAGTGTGCACTGTGTTTCGAATAGTGCTAAATTATGCAAGCAAAAAAATAAATCGTGCAAGCGAATTAAGTTGGGAAGTGAAAGTAAGTCTTAGAGTAGCAAAAATCCTATCTGGAAATCAATCTGTATAAGATTTTAGTGTACATGGTTTTTCCTGGGGTTATCTTGATGCAGTATGTCTAGGGCATTGATGCATTCTTGAAAAAAGCTTCCAGAGATCCAGGAGGGATGCCAGGTGCTACATCCATCGACCTGTTTGGAACACACTTAGAGAATCTCAGCTTCTTCTCTTTAAAAATATTAAGTTAGGGGCTCCTGGGTGGCTCGGTTGGTTGGGCAACTGCCTTCAGCTTAGGTCATGATCCTGGAATCTCAGGATCAAGTCCCACAATAGGCTCCCAGATCCATGGGGAGTCTGCTTCTCCCTCTGACCTTCTCCCCTATCATGCTTTTTCTGACTTTCTCTCTCTCAAGTAAATAGATAAAAATCTTTAAAAAAATTTTTAAGTCAGATTTTTTGAAGTATGACTCATATCCAATAAAATCAACTTTTTCTGAGTAGACTCCTATAATTTTTAATAAATACATATAATCATGTAACCATCAGCACAATGAAGACAGTAAATAATTATATCACCTGAAAAAGTTACCTCCTACTCTTCTGCAATCTATATACTTTCTTTATACTCAGTCCCTGGCTACCAGGCTCTGTTGTATGTCCTTATATTTTTGCCTTTTCTAAAATATCATATAAATGGAACCATACAATGTGCAGCTTTTTGAATATGGCTTCTTTCATTTAACATAATGCATTTGTGACACATCCACATTGTTACATCCATCAGTAATTCATTTTCTTTTATTGCTGACTACTACTCCATTCCATGGATGTTCCAGTTTGCTTACCCATTCACTAGTTGATGGATATTTGGGTTGTTTCCAATTCTGGGCAATTATTAATAAAGTTTTAGTAATTGCCCAGAATTGGAAACAACCCAAATTAAAGTTGCATAAACTTTGCCATCTAGATTTTTATGTGAATGTATATTTTTATTTCTCTTGCGTAAATACCTAGGAGTGGGATCAATAGGTCAGGTGGTAAGTGTACATTTAACTTCATAAGAAATGGCCAAATTGTTTTCCAAAGTATCTCAACACCCCCCCCCTTTTAATTCCAGCTGCTTCTTGCTCTCATGATGCACTAGGAAAGTTTCTAAAGGTAATAAGGAGATTTAATCTTCAGGTATTCACAGATGCCTCAATTTACAAAGCACTTTCTGCCCATTCTTTTATGTGTTCCTTGTAGCATCCAGAGTAGGGATGATGCCATGACCTGAACTAGACTATTCCAAACTTAGGTAAATCCTTTAACTTTCAGGACCTCAATTCCTTTATTTGAATAATGGGAATGATCATGAGGTGTGATGGGTATAACTGGGATTAAGATCATGGATTTTAATGTCAGTCTTTTTTTTCTAGCTCTGCTTCTTACTCTTTTTATCAGAAACTTACTGACCAGGTGATGAGTATTAATTAAGGAGAGCCCTGGGTGTTATAAGCACCTAATGAATCTTTGAACACTACATCAAAAACTAATGATACACTATATCTTGGCTAATTTAACATAATAATAAAAAAGAAGATATGTCTTAAATCTTTTCAACACACACATACATACATACACACACAATAGTAACCATGTAAAAGTGATGGTTGTGCAGTTAGAATGGCCAAAATTAACAAAACAGGAAACAACATGTGTTGGAGAGGATGTGGAGAAAGGGGAACCCTCTTACACTGTTGATGGGAATGCAAGTTGGTGCAGCCTCTTTAGAGAACAGTGTGGAGATTCCTCAAGAAAATAAAAATAGAGCTACCCTATGACCCTGCAATTGCACTCCTGGGTATTTACCCCAAGGATACAGATGTCGTGAAAAGAAGGGCCATCTGTACCCCAATGTTTATAGCAGCAATGGCCACGGTCGCCAAACTATGGAAAGAACCAAGATGCCCTTCAATGGACGAATGGATAAGGAAGATGTGGTCCATATACACTATGGAGTATTATGCCTCCATCAGAAAGGATGTATACCCAACTTTTGTAGCAACATGAACGGGAATGGAAGAGATTATGCTGAGTGAAATAAGTCAAGCAGAGAGAGTCAATTATCATATAGTTTCACTTATTTGTGGAGCATAACAAATATCATGGAGGACAAGGGGTGTTAGGAGAAGGGAGTTGGGGTAAATTGGAAGGGGAGGTGAATCACCAGAGACTATGGACTCTGAGAAACAATCTGAGGGGTTTGAAGTGGTGGGGGGGTGGGAGGTTGGGGTACCAGGTGGTGGGTATTATAGAGTGCACGGATTGCATGGAGCAATGGGTGTGGTGAAAAAATAATGAATACTGTTTTTCTGAAAATAAATAAATTGAAAAAAATTTTTAAAAAGTGATGGTTGTGTTAACTAGTTGGATTTTGATGATTTCACAATGTATATGTTTGTCACAACTTCAAGTTGTATACCTTAAATATGTACATTTTTATATGCCGGTGATAATAAAGCTAAGTTAAAAAGTTAAAAAGTTAAAAAAAAAGTTATTGAACTCACATGGGCTTCAAGTAAAATCAGAATAATAAAAATTACTTCATGGAGCTATCTGAATGATTATATTAGGTATATGCCAACCACTTAATGGACTGCTCACTGCAGATGAAGTGCTTCATAAATAATAATTATTGTTACTATAGACATTCTGATTACTGTGAACAGAGTATGCCTGAAATTTGCAAATTACAAAGGATTGTTTGAAAGTGGGCCATTTAGCAAGGAATAAAAGTAGGATTCAAGATACACAATATTAGTGACACTCTCAGTCACAACACTTCGAATGTGCTTGAACTTGAAGCCCAGAATTCTATCTAGCTTACCATGTGTGCTCTAATTTTTTTCAAAAAATTGTTAAAATAATTCCTTCTGTGAATACAGCCTGCAAAACTATAGCACCATCCCTTGATTGTCTTTGCTCTCCCTGGTCTCAGAATGCCTTCAGTAATGTAGAGTTTGATGACCGTGGAGGGAGAGAACTCACTCTCAAGGCTATGAGGAAGCGTCTAGGGATCACCTGCTTAAGGGATTTGGGGAGGTCATTATTAGAGCCTTGAACTTCAAGATAAATGGGATGCCTCTGATGTTGCCAGGGCCCTGCAGGGACTGTGCATTATAGTTCCCAAGTCCATCCTTTTAAACAAAACAAAACAAACAAAACAAAAAACAAACAAACAAAACAAAAAACAAACAAACAAAACAAAAAACAAACAAACAAAACAACTTTACAACCCTGAGATCAAGACCTGAATTGGGATCAAGTGTCAGAGACTTAACGGACCAAACCACCCAGGCACCCCTGGAGGAATACTTCTGAATTAAAGTAGGTCTTATGAGGTACACAGATATTTTTATGTGCTTTCCTAGAAGTGGCTCTCAGACACTTCTGGTTGTTTGCTACATAGTTAATTAAAATAACTGGGACAAGTTACACTAATCATTACTTGGGCATATATCTTGTATGGCTCTGTTTATTTTTAACTTTTCACTTTGAAATAACTTCATGCTAAAAATAATAGTAAAACTTCTGTATACCCTTTACCAAGATTCACCAACTTTTTAAAGGACTTATTTATTTTATTTTAGAGAGAGAGAGAGCAGGGAGGAAGGGCAGAGAGAAAGGGAGAGAGAGAGAGTCCTAAGCAGATTCTGCATTGCACATGGAGCCCAACATGGGGCTTGATCTGAAGACCCTGAGATCAAGACTGAGCCCAAACCAAGAGTCTGGCACTTAATTGACTGTGCCACCCAGACAACCCCACCAATTTTTAGCATTTTGCCATATTGTTTTTATCACAATCTTCACTCTATATGTGTGTATGCATATTTTATTTGTCCTTTTTAAAAATATTTTATTTTTTAAGTAATCCTCACACCCAGTGTGGGGCTGGAACTCAAAACCCCAAGATCAAGAGTCACATTGCCCCCCCGCCAGATTCACATATTAGAGCCCTAACACCCCATGTTAGAGTATTCGGAGATGGGGCCTTTGATAAGTCATTAGCCTTCGATGAGGGTGGGAACTTCACGAAGGATTAGTGCTCTCATAAAAGGAGATGCCAAGAGCCTGCCATTGCTCTGTCTGCCCTGGGATGACACAGTGAGAAGGCAGCCATCTGCAAGCCAGGAGGAAGAGAACTTTCACCAGAACCTGACCCTACTAGCACCCTGACCTCATACTTCTAGCCTCCAGGATTGTGACAAAATAAATTTCTGCTTTAAAAAAAAAAAAAAAAAAAAAAAAAAAAAAAGAGTCACATTGCTCTAATGACTGAACCAGCCAGGAGCCCTGTCTTTTGTAATTTTTTGGCCTATTTGAGAATAGTTTACATACATCATGCACCTTCCCCCTTAAGACTTTTGTATGTATTTTCTAAGAAAAATGGTATTCCCTATGTAACAATGTACAGTTACCAAATTCAGGGAATGTATCATTGATATAAAATTTTTATTGACCCTGAATTGCATATTCCAACTTTGTCAGTTGTCCCATCATGCCCTTAATAGAATTTTCCCCTCCGTTGAATGCAGGTTACATGCAGGGTCCCATACTACATTCAGTTGTCATGTCTCTTTAGTATTCTTTAATCTGTAACAGTTCCTCAGCCTTGCTAACACTTGCATGTAATTGACATTTTTGAAGACTACAGTATAATTATCTTATAAAATGTTTTCCATAATCAGGATTTGTCTCTTCTTTCCTCATGATTACATTCAGGCTACACATCCCTGGTGGGAATAGTACAAAAGTGAGTTTGTGCCCTTCTTAGGATAGCACATCCAGAAGCCACAGTGTTTATCAGCTCATTTGCCTAGGAAATGTTTGTTGTTCTGTTTCTCTCCTTATAGTTATGATGTCCCTCTGCAATTAATAAGCTTTCTCTCTCAGATTTAGCACCCTTTAGTGAGTCTTGCCCAAATCAGTATTTACTATGAAGATTATACCACTTCATTCACATTTAGCAAGTGGCATTTTATTATAAGGAAATGCCCCATTTTATTTTCTATCTATCTATATCTATCTATCTATCTATCTATCTATCTATCTATCATCTATCTATCATCTATTTTAGTCAGTGGCTTATAATGCATTAGTGTTCTTACTTATCTTGATGCCGAGGAAAGCCTCTTCAAACCTGGTCCTTTGTCTTTTTGACATTCTCCCAGGGTTTTTGTTTTGTTTTGTTTTGTTTTTTTGTTTGTTTGTTTGTTTTTTGTTTGTTTGTTTTTTCAGAAGGTCTTTGCTTTCTGGTACACTAAGGTATTCAGTGTTCATCTGGTACTTTTACTGTTCCAGTCCTAGAATCTGCCGTTTCTCCAATGATCCCCTTTTCCTTCTAGCAGGAAATAACATTGGGAAACCAAGATCTGGGTTGTAGGTGGGCCCCTTGCTACTGTTGTGTCACTGCTTCTAAACACTTTCACCAGACAGACCTGGGAAAAGACATTATATGGACATCTTTCTTTAGAAATCACTAATTCATACCAGTGCTTCCAAATTCCAATCCAACTCCACCTGATTCTTTCTTGCCTTCCCCCTTTTTGTGTTTCTACTTTCCTTCTTCCCACTACGAAGATCTTGATTTCCAAATTACATCAACACATATACTCAATTTTACAGTGCATAAAAATTAGTTTTAGAATTTTTGGACCCAAAATATTATGGGAAAAAGCAAAAACAAAAACAAAAACAAAAATCCTGCTCAGGAGATTTCAAGGTTTGTTTGCAGTTTCATTTCCTCCAGACTGAAGTTCTATATTTATATCACTGTCTTCTACGGTCACTAGCATTAGTTTTGTGTATTGTTTTGTTTTGTTTTGTCTTCCTTCAGTGATTTTTCGTTTTAAATACAGTGGATTTATTTGTTTCTTTTTGCTTTGAGTTTGCAGTTTTTCCCACCGTCTTTGTGAATTTTATTTTATTATTTTTTTTAATTTAAAGATTTTTATTTATTTATTTGACAGACAGAGATCACAAGTAGGCAGAGAGGCAGGCAGAGTGAGAGAGAGGGAAGCAGGCTCCCTGCTGAACAGAGAGCCCAATGCAGGGCTCAATCCCAGGACCCTGAGACTATGACCTGAGCTGAAGGCAGAGGCTTTAACCCACTGAGCCACCCAGGCGCACCTGTGAACTTTATTTTTGAAAATATAGAACATTTACTATGCTCCAAAATTTGAACTCTACAAAGTTATGTACTCAGAGGATTATTACTACCCCTCTACAAAGTTATGTACTCAGAGGGTTATTCCTGTTGCTCCCATGGCAGGTAAAAGATTTTATTGTTTATGTTAATTGCTCCATGTTTCCTTATACAATAATAATAATATTTTTATATGTTTTCTAATTTCTCTTTCTTTTTATACACAAAAGATCCCATGATATATACTCTTTTCACTATTTTTTTTTTTTTGTACGAAGACTCACTGGAACAATAGATCATATCCTACTATTTCTGCTTTGTTCTTGCTGTGGATTTGTAACATTTTCATATGGTGGCTAAGTAGAGCAAAGAATATCCCTCTGAAATACTGGAAGGTTTAACATAGACTTAGAAGCCAGTGAATATTGTTCTACAGATACATAATTGACCAGGTTATCAAAGGGGGTGAGGTGAAAAATAACAGTGCATACTACACTATTTAACAGCTTTTCTGTGTCTCCTGTCCCCTTTAGACTGAAGTCTAAACTTCACAGCTTGACATATCAGGTCTTTAGAATGTATCCCTAATTTCTTCTTCTTTGACTTATCCACATTGTTCTTACACAGCTGCCATCCTGAAGTCCCCAGTCCTCATTCTAATACACCCTTTTAGACCGTCAAGGGTTTAAAATTCCATTTGAGTTGCTCAGAATTCATTCTCTTCCTGCTTTGTATGCTTTGTCAACAGTTAACATCTCTCCTTATCTACCTTACTCGTTACCTTCTCAAAGAAGCCCTCATTAAAGTACACTGGCAAACTTATTATTTTTATCACAGCACTTGGTACACATATCAAATATAGTACTTGTTGACCTGTATTGTATTACTTGGTTTACTTATAGTCTTCCTTATGAGATTTTGAGTTCCTTGAGAGTCAGGACCATAGTTTATCTCCCACTATTAGCACAGTATCTACTGAAAATATTTTTAACTAATTCACTAAAGTGACAAAATTATTTTTTTGCCTGGATAGCAATCTATTTTGTATGTCTGATGAAGGACCCTACATGAAATTGTGTCTGAGGAATCCATATGACCCTAATAATTTGAGATGCTAAAATGCAATGTAATTCTTTTTTGTCAATTCATCACTGACAGGAAGGGGGCGCCATTTAACAGCTTGTGGAGAAAAAAATTTTTGTAACTGCTGCTGTTTTATAGAAAGAGCTGGTATTACAATTCTAGATGAAATTGAAGTGTAGTTCATCTTCCTCTGGAGATGTCAATTTACTTAACCTTTGACATTTTAATTGAGAATGAAGCCAAGGATACCTTATCTAAGCTCCATTGTAAATGTATGCATTGTATTAATTATGCTTCTACATTCTGGATTTAGGTAAAATAAGAATGTTGATAAGGAAAAGGAATAATGGTTGATAACCCTATGCTATTAAAATATATTAATATGTATTATGTATGTGGACAACAATGTGCATACAACATTCAAATTCCAGTACAACATCTGGAATTGGGGGAGGGATTTCTTTGAATAAAGACTGACACCGAGGTATATGTTATAATGCCTGTTTCTATCAGGATCAGCAGCAACAGCAGAAAAAGCATTTCTGTCTGTTTCTTGGGTCCCTAACAGTAGATGTTGTAATAAGGCTGTGCCCACATTTCAAGAGACTTCATGCCTAAAACAACTCAGAACCCAGAGTGTGTGGAGGTCCTGTGGGATTACAGATTAGCTCTGAGGTCTGAATGGTCAGAATGCCCAAGCTGTCTTATTTAAAAGAGGGAGAGTCTTGGTTAAAGCCTCTCCATGCTGCCTGCTCCTGCTTTCTAGGTGCCTGTTTCGATCTAAGTTGCTTTAACTGCCTGGGCCCAGCCCTACAAGGTATAAATAGAGTTTGTTATTGTAAGAGGCAACCTCAAGCCACTCTCTAGTGCAGTTACAGAAATAAGACCCAGGCCGGCTTGGAAGGGGTGTAAATCTCTGGCTAAAATGAGAGAAGCGGGAGTCATTCACTTTAAACCACAGTTAACTTGCTGACTGAGTTTCTAAATAAACTTTTATCTCTTAAGACTGATTACTAGTGATGGTTACAAAAATGAACATGATAATGTGGCCAAGGAAGTGACCACAACTGTCCAGATTTTTGAGGCTGTCTTTGGTGGGCATTTTCCTGGGAGCAAGGTGGAGGTGGCTCTGGACCCTGAGCATAATTCAGCTTTCTCACGGACCGAAACGGGGAACATTCCCAACCACTTGGCTTTCCTTGCACCAGCCCCCAACCCCTTTTGCCAACTACAGAACACAGAGCTGAACAGGAGAGATGAGTGAAAAGATAGGTTTCAAGCCAGCAGTTTCCTGCCACAGAAGGCCTCCAAAGTCATCCTGCTTTTGCCTTCATTGTGTTGCCCAGAAACACTCCAGGAAGTCAAAGGAAAAGGCCTCATCTCTGAGTGAACGCCTGGTGGGTGTTGTGCCAGGAGTTAGACCACTTGCACTGCCTGCACATTTTGGAACATTTTGCAAGCCAGAAAATGTTGCTCGTAGATCGCAGTTGTCAGTTCTCTTAGAAGAGTGGCGAGGGCAGCATTTCTTTGAGGTGTCATCTTCATCTAGCTTTCTGGTTTGTTTTCACTTGATTTAAAGTTGCATTTATCTTTACAAAGGCTTTTTTTGGGTTTTTTTGTTTGTTTGTTTTTCTTTTTTGTTTTTTGTTTTTTGTTTTTTGTTTTTTGTTGTTTTTTTTTTTTTTGGCTGTTGCCAATATACACAGTGCAAAATAGCAAAAACATGTTTTTTATTAAGCTTATTTGATTTTTCTCTCCTAATTAAACTAAACTTTTCTGCATTACATTAAACCTTTGCAGTGATTATGAATTACTACTTTTCTCCCACTTTTTAGAATCTGTACATCCTAAAGCAGTTTTCAGCACTTTCAAGGAATTTGGTTCGGTTTACTTTGCAATGACTTGTATTTTTTTCCTCCCTCTGAAATAGATATTTTTCTTTTTTCCCTCTTTTTTTTTTTTTTTTTTTTTGTAAGTCATATTACCAATCAAGAAAGCTTTTGAACAAACAAACAAAAAGCCCATGGTAATTGAAATATAAGCAGCCAAATATAATGTCCTGGAAAATATTTATCAATTTGAGATGCAGATTTCTCTCTGACAGCCTCAAGCGCTGGCCATCTTAGGGCACAGTGAAGAATTATGGCTCAATGAACTTCATGCTGGCATATAACTAAGTAAGTGAAGAGCTGGAGTGAAAGCAAACTGCTGTTTAACAGCTTCCCCAGTTACATATACACTTTCAAACAAGCATGAAATGTGGGTCTCTGGACATCACTTAAAAGAACCACAAATAAACAAAGTGTGATCCCACACTCCTGTTCCTCCCGGACAGCAAGTAAGCTTGGCTGGGAATGGGGGTGGTTTTTGTTGCTCTTCTGTCCCATGCACTGTAAACACAAACCCTGTCGCTCAGAAAGCTCAGGGTCATACTGCTGCTGACAGATCCATTGAGCCCGGAAAAGTGAGGAGGCCGAGAGTCTGTGACCCATGGGCCCTTGCCTCACCTTTTATTTTGCAAAGAATCACACTCCAGACTCAGATACTTCCATTCTAACATCTGGGCAAAGTCCGCCTAGGGGACTGGGAGCCAGATTTGCCAATTCTCAAGTGGAGCTCTCTTTTTTCACCTGCAAGATATATGTTGAGCTCACGCCCTGACATGTGGGGTCAAATGAGTGCCAAAATAATAGTACGTGTACATGGGCCACATTCCTTTTGCATTTAACAGGGTATTCAAGCTAAAACACCCATTAGACATTATCTAGTCTAATTTCCTCTTTCTACATATTAGGAAACTGAGACAGAGAACAGAGCTCTGAATAGAGGTCAAGTGTCCTGATTCTTGGTCCCCTGCTTCACTTTGAAATATAACTGTGTGTATCAGTTACCTGTTTGCTGTGTGGCAGAACACCCAAAATTCAGTGACTTAAAACAACAACGATTTGCTCTTCCTCACAGTTCTTCCTCTGCTTGAGAAGTTTTGCTGCACTCTCATGGGCTCGCTTATGCAGCCACATCCATCTGCTAGTTGGCTGGAGGCCGGGCTCACCTTCTCAGCCACCATGGCTGGGCCTCTCCTTCTGTCTGCTTGGCTTTTACTCCAGACTTCTTCTCACCTTGAAGATCTCAGGGCAGAGATCCAAAAGGGCAGGTCCCCAGTGTGTAGACCCTTATCAAACCTCTGCTTGTTTTTTGCTCGTGTCTCACTGGACAAAATGGACAGTGAGACCAAACTCAGAATGGAAATGGAAGAGGAATGTACAAAGACATGGGTAGTAGGACGGTGATGAATTGGGGACTGTCGCTACAAAGATCTACCAGGGAGCTCATGGCAGCATTGCCCCAGTGGTGTTTCCATATAATAATGGTGTCCTGAAAATGCTAAAAGCCTGCCTTGAAAAAGAGCATGTGTAAGAATTGCCAAGGACCATGTGCTAATGTGCGCCGTGCCCCATTCCACATTAGAAGAGGAAGAGGAGAAAATGGCATTTTCCGTTGTCAATTGCATCTGACAGACATTTCCTTTCCTTTGTGAATCAGCTATTAATATCACAGAAGATCGGTTTTAAAGGCAGTGGATGAAGGCATTAAATAGAATGGCTGCTCCCACCTTTCTGCCCTTCTCCCTCCAAATATAATTTTTGAAGAACTTGAGCTCAGTCAGGGGAGTTTCAGGATCAACTGCTGAGTCATTGACATCATATGTTTCCATAGTGACGAGGTGGGGTGGCCCTTCTCAGGGGTAAGCAGAGGCTGAGGAACATGAAGCTCCATGGGCTAGAGTGCCTTGGCATAGTCCTGGGACGATAATACACGAAATGGTTATTTTTAGAGCAAATTTTATTTCCCTAGGAGTTACACAATTCCAAAGAGCATAACTCTGCATTAGAAAGCCAGCTCCAGAATGCGTCAGACACCGCAGGAGGACCCGTGAAGTTCTGCCTGCTTTTTCTGCACTTATATTTTCTCTGTATTAGAATGAGCATTTTTCTTCCAAATATCCTTTTTTGTTTGTTTGTTTCATTTTTAAACTGCATTTTAAAGTGTGATGCAGGCACAGTGCAACATTTAAAGCAGCACTCATGGATACACAGTGAAAACTAATGTCTGTCGCCCCTCCAGAGGCTGTCTCCGATATCTGTTTCTCGTTTGTCATTTCAGAGGTAGTCTGTATTAATACAGGAATGTGTATACATATAGCACCATAATACATGCACATGTCTGTCTTAGCTTATGTGTCTTTTAAAAACAACTTCATCAGAGATCATTTTACATAAATAGAGAGGTGTTAAGCTAAGAGAGCACCTAGTAGTTCCCACACCATTTCCTCACTGACTGTCACATTTGATCTTTGCTAATGCTCTAAAAGTCTTCCGGTTTTCAGATTCATGCCTTTTCATTTTTTACCAGACCATCAATCCACCACAACTGGCATTCTGTGCATTCTACCTGTTTATGTTGTGGGTTACAGTCCGCCCACGTGAGCACAAGGACCTTCCCTCCGTCAGGGAACTGTCAATTGGCTACTAGTGGTAAGATGAAGGTCCCTTGAATCCAGAACCTTTCCCAGGACCCCACTTTATTTTTCTAAGTCTTGGTTTCTTCTTTGGTAACCATGAGGATCATCACAGGGGCCCTGTAGTTAATCATGATGATAAAAATGTGAAAATATGTTTGGAAGTATTTAGTGATCTCCACATGTTGTACAACTATTAGATAACTACTAACAAATACTGATGAAGTTGCCCTCATAAGGGCAGATTTGCTTTTTAAAGTATAGAATCGATCTCCTAAGCATCCAGCTGATGCTGAGAAGGAGTGAAATTCTGAAAGTGCAAATCTGATCATGTTACTGAGCTTTTAAAAACTCCAGTGGGTCATCACTGCCCAAGTGCGCTTACAAGGCTCTTCATTGGCTGACCCTGCCCACATCTGCTCCTCCGTGCCTCACCAGCAAACTCCGACCCCCCTCTTCTCCTTCTGTGCTTTGGGAGAATAATCTTCTTCTATTTCCTCAATATTTTCTTGGAGGAAACAATCCTCTCTGTCAGGAGACTCTTCTCCCTTGAAGCAGGACTCTCCCTCCGCACACTCACACACCTGTCCTCTCCACTCCCGCCTATGAGGAGTCTGGGTTCCGTGTGCCTCTCTTCCAGTGCGCATTCCAGGGAGTCACGTCTTCTACCTTTTAGCGCTGATCCCAGTAGAGAAAATGCTTAATTTCTCACCTGTATTCCAAACACTGCTGGATTCAGTAAGCATACACAAAATCCTTTTTGATTAAAGGGATACATGTATTAGGTAATCCATCTATAAGGCTGCCAGTGCCCTGGACGGCATTTTGTGTAGCCTGGGAAAGGAGCAGTATGCCCTATGAAGCAATTTGAAATCAGGGGACCAATATATTTAACATTTAAGTAATAAAATGCTTCTATTTAAGAAAAGAAAACAAGATGATTCTCTCTCAATTTCTTTTAAGGTTTTATTTATTTATTTTACAGACAGAGAATGAGAGAGAGTGTAAGGTGAAAGGCAGACGGAGAAGCAGACTCCCCGCTGAGAAGGGAGCCTGATTCAGGACTCAGTCCTGGAACTCCAGGATTGTGAACTGAGCCAAAGGCAGATACCCAACCAACTGAGCCACCCAAGTGCCCCAAATGATCATACCCAGTCAGTTGAATTCCACTGATCTGTTCAACATAAATCATCCAGTAGGTTCCTATGAGTAAAATATTATTTTGACAGGGCTCTTTGTTACTGCTCATTTAAAATTTCTTCTTTCCCCCCCTTCTCTCTGTGTCCATTTCTCTTTCTCCATCTGTGTGCATGTGCACACATGTATGTGTGTAAGCATGTATGTTTGTGTGTATTGAAGCTTTTCTCAATGTAAATATGCAGAATAACTTTGATTTTTTTAAATGCCAGTAGATCTCCTAATAGTTTTGGTTGCTGAGACAAGGGTCACTTCTCCTATTAAATTCAAGTGTCCATCAATCTTTTTAAAGTTTGTTTCCCACCCCCCCCCCAAGTTTCAGGTTGGAATATGATGCTTGCATGTACCTGAAAGACATTTATGAGAAAGTAGAGTCCATATTAGCAAACACATTAACCAATAGTGACCTTGTTAAAATAATTAAATGGTGATGTTGGAAACAACAGTAAACATCCTGTGAGGTTTGCTCAGGCATTTTGACCTTCATATTAAAGCAGCAGAGTGCTGAAGCCCATGGAACAGCAGCAGGAACCTCTAAATAACAGGAAGCTTTCTTATGTGCAGACCATGGGCTGCACAGCACCATTTCCATAAAGCACAGGGTAGCAGTGAGATCATGGTCAAGGGTCTGCGAGGAGGGTCTGGCAGATGGCAGAGTTAGATTTTTAATACTCTACTTTTAGATTTGAAAAGGTCGATATGGCCCAGATCCCTGATGTCTGAAGAGATTTTGGAAGATCCCATTTCCCAAAGCGCCTAAGTAGGAGGGCTTCATTTCCCAAAGCGCCTAAGTAGGAGGGCTTCCTCCAGACTGATATACAAGACCTTCCAGAGTGTGGTACCACCAACACTGACATCACCTGGGAGACAACATAGCAGGGTGTTTAGGAGACTGGGCTCTGGTAGGTGGCAGACTTTTCAGTAGATTTCAACTTTGTTATTTATTAACTGTAGAAACACAGGCAGTGTACCTAATTTCTCTTAATGTATGTTTCTTCATCTTTGAAATGTGTATAATAGCAATAATTATTGCTTGTCATTTGGTTATCAGGAGGCTGAAATGGGGACATTAGTGAATGCCTGGCATTTAAAATGGGCTCAATAAATGTTAGCTTCGTATTTATCAGGAATCATGCTCATAGTATAATTTAGGTTTTTATTGATTCCATTTTATTTTTAAAGTTAAAGTAATATGTGGTTATGGTTTAAAATTCAGTGAAGTTCTGCAAGGTTTATTATGAAAAATGCTATGTCTCTCCCCCCCCCCCCCCCCGCATGTCTCCTCATTCTGAACCAAATCCCCTCTCTGGAGGAAATCACTTTCATTTAGCTTGTATTTTTGGTATTTACTTCCTGTCTCTAACTCAGAGCTCAAACAGTAAACAGCAAATAGATTACAGGTATGGGGAGATGGTGATCCTTTCTGTCCTCAAGGAGAACAGGTGGGGTGGCCTGAGCCCCTACCTTCTTGCTTCTAATCTCAAGCAGTCTTTTCTGTTTATTCCTGTGTACCTGTAAATATGTGTGTGTGTGTGTGTGTGTGTGTGTGCATGCCCACCCATGACATAAGCTGAACAAGCATTAAAATATAGTGCTATTTAACAGATGTTTCAGTTCAGGCATTATCCAGTGATTTACACACACACACACACACACACACACACACACACACACATTTCCCATTTCTCCTGCCTTTCCAAATTAATTCTCATGACTTTGATTGTATAAATATTCAGTGTTTCCTGTACTTTGACCATACAAATTTTGAACAATGCAATAAATCATAATTTCTTCTCTTTTTCTGCTGTTCTCCTTTTCTTCTTAGTGAATATTTATCTTGATGTTTTCCCCTTTGCTTAGCTTCTTATGTAATTATATTTTTTAACTTTTATTTATTTATTTGACAGAGAGAGAGATCACAAGAAGGCAGAGAGGTAGGCAGAGAGAGAGAGGGAAGCAGGCTCCCTGCTGAGCAGAGAGGCCGATGTGGGACTCAATCCCAGGACCCAGGAATCATGACCTGAGCTGAAGGCAGAGGTTTAACCCACTGAGCCACCCAGGTGCCCCTGTTTAGCTTCTTATGTACTTATTAATTCAGCCCAGATTCCTTACTGATTGTCAATATCTTCAAGTATTCTTTAAATTTTATATTCTGGAAAAAAAATCTCATCAAAATCCTAGTCATCTGCTCTTCATGGATTTGATTACCTTCAGTTCCCTCATTTATCCTTAATTTTCCTCCTATTTCTGGTGGTGGACTGCCTTTTACTATAGCCATGCCCTTTCTTGATCACTTACTTGTTTTGCAGACATCATCACCCAATAGGTTCACAAAAAAGGAATAATGGGAAGTAAATGTTTTTAAAGACCATGGCATGCTTTAAAATGTCTTTATTCTAGGGGCAGCTCGGTGGCTTTATCAGTTAAGTATGTGCCTTTGGCTCAGCTCATTATCTCTGGGTCCTGGGATCAAGCCCTGCGTCTGGCCCCTTGCTTAGTGGGGGAGTCTGCTTCTCCTTCTCCCTCTGTTCCTCTCCCTGCCAGGACTCTCTCTCTCTCTCATAAATAAATAAATAAAATCTTTAAAAAATTTCTTTATTCTGGTATCACTCTTGATTGAGAGTTTGGTTGGGTATAGAATCTTAGGTTGTAGATCATTTTCCCTCAAAATTTGAAGATTCTGATTCACTGTATTCTATCTGCTACCTCTGTTGTTATGAAATCAAAGCTAGTTTTTATTTCTTGTCTTTTATCTGTGACTGTTTCTTGGAAATGTGTATAGTCTTCTTTGAAGTTTCTGGGTCTGCTTTTATTTGCTGTGCCAGGCATTTGGCAATTCATATCTTCAGTTCTGAAAATTTTTAGTATATTTCTTCACTGACAACTTCCTTTCTTCCTTTTTTTATCAGTGCTTTCTCCCTGGATCTCCCAAGATTTGAATATCAGACATTCTGGGCTGATTTTAAGTTTTCCTTGTGTTCTCTCATTTTCTATCTCCTAGACATTTTGTCCTGCATATTCAGAAATTTCTCTAATTCAGTTTTACAGTCCTTCTATTGATGATTTCATTTCTGTCATATTTATTTCCAAGACCCCTTTAAAATTGTCAGAATATCTGTTATTGAAAAATGCATCCAGTTCCTCTTTTATGAATGTAATACATGAATAACATTTTTGTTCAAGTTTTTATCTTGTACTTTCTTATTATCTCCAAGTTACTTCTTTTTCTTTTTTCACTTGCATTCAAATCTCTTTCATGTTAGCATATTTTCTGAATGATCTGATTTTTTTAGAGTGATTCTCTTAAAGGCTGATGTGAAATTCTGAGTGCTTTGGGAATTTGTGAACCAGAATCTTCAAAGTAGAAAGGGAATCTGGATGGGCTGCTTTGTGGAGGAAATCTCAGTGCCAGTACCTTTGTATATTCCCCTGTGGGCTAGTCAGATTCCCAGAGACAATTTTCCAGTCTTTTCCTTGTAGAATATAGATTTGATTTTTGGTGTTGTAGAGTCCATCAATGATAGAAGACTAGTAATAGAATAATAAGGTGGCTCACAGCATTCAATGTATAAATGTATACATAGTCTCTCTAACTTCAGGAAGATAATATTAGCCTCAACTGTTTGTTTCCCCCTGTGTGAGGGCCTTCTGGGGCGAGGGTCCAAAGATTTAAATATATATATTTTAAATATTTTATTTATTTATTTGAGAGAGAGAAAGCAGGAGAGGGGAGAAGTTCAGAGGGAGAAGCAGACTCCCCATGGAGCTGGGAGCCCGATGTGGGACTCTGTCCTGGATCATGACTTGAGCCAAAGGCAGTCACCCAACCAACTGAGCCACCCAGGTACCCACAAAGATTTAAGTATTTCTTTCCTTTTTTTTGGGGGGGGGGATTTTTTTTTTTAAATTTTGTTAGTTAACATACAATACAATATTGGTTTCTGGAGGAGAATTCACTGATTTATCACTTACAACACCCTGTGATCATGACAAATGTGCCCCTTAATACCCATCACCTACCTAGCCCATCCCTCACCCATGTCCCTCCATCAACCTTCACATTGTTCTCTATCATTAAGAATCGCTTATAGCTTATTTTCCTCTCTCTTTTTTTCTTTTCTCTCTTTCCATGTGTTTATCTGTTTTCTTTTTGAAATTCCACACTTGAATGAGATCATATAGTGTTTGTCTTTCTCTGGCTGACTTACTTCACTTAGCATGGTATTCTCTAGCTGCATCCACGACATTGCAAATGGCAAGATTTAATTTTTTTGATGGCTGAAATAAATAAATAAATAAATAAATAAATAAATAAATGTGTATATATATATATATGTGTGTGTGTGTGTGTGTGTGTGTGTCAGTTGATGGACATTTGAGCTCTCTCCATAATTTGGGTATTTTGGTAATGCTGGTATAAATATTTGGGTGCATGGGCTCCTTTAGATTTATATTGTTGTGTTGTATCCTTTGGGTAAATACCTAGTAGTGCAGTTGCTGGACCATAGGATAGTTCTATTTTTAACTTTTTGAGGAACATCCATACTGTTCTCCAGAGTAGCTGCACTCATTTGTATTCCCACCAACAATGTAAGAGGGTTCTCCTTTCTCTGCATCCTCACCAATACCTCCTGTTTCTTGTGTCATTAATTTTAGCCATTCTGACAGATGTGAAGTGGTATCTCACTGTGGTTTTGATTTGTATTTCCCTGATGGTGAACGATATTGAGCATCTTTCCATGTGTCTGTTTGCCATCTGGATGTCTTCTTTGGAAAAGTATCTATTCATGTCTTCTTCCCATTTCTTAACTGGATTATTTGTTTTTTAGGTGTTGAGTTTGGTAAGTTCTTTATAGATTTTGGATATTAACCCTTTATCAGATATTTCATTTGCAAATAACTTCTCCCATTACTTGGGCTGGTTAGTTTTGTTGATTTTTTCCTTCACTGTACAGAAGCTTTTTATCTTAATAAAGTCCTGATTGTTCAAGTTTGCTTTTGTTTCCCTTCCCTCCACCAACGTGTCTAATAAATTGTTACAGATTTTAGTGCTTCTTAAGCAAACTTTTAAGGAATCCTTCATTTTAATTTAGCCCTATCCTCATTTCCACTCTTTTCTAGAAGTGCCTGATTCTGGACATCCTTGAATTTGGTGGCCATAAATTTGGTCACATTTTAGCTTTTCCTACTGCCAGCTTGGAACTCACATTTGTCAAGTTTCCTAAACCATTTAGCATTAGTCCAACCGCTAACCAGATTCTAAATGTCGATTGGTGTTTTCTCTTCTATTATTTTTTCTAATGGCTTTATGATTTAAAAATGTTTCCAAGGGCACCTGGGTGGCTCAGTGGGTTAAGCCTCTGCCTTAGGCTCAGGTCATGATCTCATGGTCCTAGAATCAAGTCCCACATCAGGCTCTCTGCTCATCGGGGAGCCTGCTTCCCTCTCTCTCTCTCTGCTTGCCTCTCAGCTTACTTGTGATCTTTCTGTTAAATAAATAAAAATAAAATCTTAAAAAAAATGTTTCCATAATGTTATTAGTTGGGTTTTGTTTGTTTGTTTGTTTGTGTGAGGTTTAAGGAAGGAGCAAGAGTACATGCCTGTGTTTATTTTACTGCCTTCACCTGGAAAGCTAACTGAGGTTTTTTTCTTCCATTTCTTTATTCTCAGGTTGTAACATCTTTCTCTTGACCTTCTTTCTTTTCAGAAAGGCCCAGTGCTCACTGTGGCTGCATCCTTAAGCCTTCTTTAGTAGCTCCAGCCTACAGAAATACTTTATTGTCTTTGCCCTTAAAAAGTTTTGCTTTCTCTCTACTTACTACTTGGGTTTTCATGTGCCACTGGTGCTGAAGCTCCAACTATTACTCTGTATAGGAGTAATAAAAATAATGATAATGATATAGTGAACACTAACATTTACTGAATCCTGAGCAGTATTCTAATTGCTATATGTGTATATATATGATCTCATACCTCATCTTTACAATTCTTTCGATTAGGTACTGCTATCACCTCCATCTTAGAGATGGGAAAATTGAGGCGCTCAGAGTTGAAACACACTTCTCCAAAACCACACAAGTCATAATTGGCAGAGCCAGATTTTAAAATACAACGGTCTGATTCAGCACCTGTATTCATAATTATTTCCAACAGTTATGAGAAGACAGTACACAGATGATGAAATGGTACTCTAGAGAGTTCATATGATCTTCCCAAAGGTCCTTTATGGTCAGTAGGAGAGAGAACCAAGTTTGGTGATAACTCCAGGACTCCACGTTACCAAGATATTGCATTACCAAGATAAGTAATGCCCTTTCCTAATTAGCAAAACACTGTGTCTCACTGTTTCATGTCTTCACTAAATTGTCAATGAACCGATTAAATACTTACCATGTGCTGCATGCAAACACAATATGTGGTGTTAAAAATATATTTCCAGCATTTCAGCATTGAATTACAGTTTGAAAACATTTAATCCAATTGCCTTATTTGGCAGATACAGGTGATACTCAGAGAAGCTGAGTAATTTATCCAAGCTTACATTGCTAATTACTAAAGAGGTAGTGTGAAAACCTAGTCATCAAATGTACTCTTGCTTGTACATAATAAAATACCTTTCCAATGACTCATATTGCTAGCAACTTAAAAAAAAAAAAAACATTTTTTTCTGAACTGTTTGTTCAGTATAGCTGAAAATCACTTTATAGAATGCATTTTGTCTTGCAAGTAAATTTTCTGTATGTCAGATATTATTTTTCATAATAAAATAGAGTTGCTTTCCAATTGATGTATCTTGGCCTCTAAAGCTTGATAAAAATCACAGAACATAGCAAACTCATAAATATCTATGTTGTTTAAAAGTGTTTTGTTTTTTCCTACTAAAGCATGCGTGACTCTGAGAAAGAGGTCACAGTATCAATGCAGCCCTGAAACTTAAAATACCACAAATCAGAAACAGGGTTTCTTCTTTTTTTTTTTATTCACAAGAAGAGGGCCTACATTCTGTGTTCTGTCTCTTTAAACTTAGTCTTGGGTTTTATCTCAGTTCCAAGGTAAATATTCTTTAAAAGTCCAAATCTCTTAGCTGTTCCTTTAAAAGGTTTATCTTGTGCACGTACTACTTGTTTATTTAGCAAACCTGTGAAACTATTAATGTGTTTGTTTAGTGGTCTTTCTAAATTATTTATGGTGAGAGCCAACTAATCTTTGGTCACAGTGAATTTCGTGTTCTGGGAACCACTACCCTGATTGATTATATTGGGAATTTCTACAAAGTGATCAAGCTTACATCAGTGTTACCTCTTCAAGAACCTTTCTTCAGAGGAAGCGAGCCAGTCTTTCGCACTTGATCTTATTCCCAAAGGAAAAGTATGGAAAACCAGTATGCCTGTGGACACGGGGAAGGGGTTAATGACTTCCACACTCATATTCATTCACTTCTCTCCATCTCTCTTTCTCTCTCTTTTAAATTGTTGAGATGGAAGGTAGAGAATTAAGGGAGCCTTAGTCAGGCACTCCAAAGTAACTGGGAGAGTAATGAAGACAAGAGCAAAATATAAAAATTCACAGCAAATACATCTTATAAGAAATGTCAACAACACAGGGGAGATGCAATTTTTGGCTCCCCATCCTATCTTAAGTCTTGGCAGTTTTACAATTCAGGGCAAATGACCAGCATGCCCTGAGCTATACTTCTCTAGTTCATGGAAGGGCCTCAGTACTTTTAAGAAAAGGGAGTGTTCAACTTCGTTTTTGAGGGCAAAGATTAGAATCATAGAATGTTAGCACTCAAAGGGAATTCATAGATCATCTACTTTCTAGCTCAATCTCTTTGTTTCACAGTTGAGGTCGCTCTGAGGCCAAGAGAAAGGATATAAGTTTTCCGGAGTCATACAGTAAGTTAATGGCAGGACATTGATCAAAATCCACCCAAATTTTGATTCTCAGACTACAATGTCAGCAATAATGCATTAAAATGCAACTAAAATCCAAGCTACTTAACTTGGCTGACCTTGTCTTCTGTCACTCTCCTCATTATTCCCTCGACTGTTGCCACACTGGCCTTCTTCTTGATCCTGGGACATGCTAAGACATTTCCTGTCTCCAGATGTCAGCAATGGCTGTTCTGCTGCCACTCCCCCTGCCCATCTTGCTCATCGTGGGTGTTTTCTTGTCAATCAGATCTGAGTGTCAGTCTAAATGGCATTTCCTCAGTGGACATTTCCTGACAAGGTGATACTAAGAGTAGCCCAGGATCTCTTTATCATATCATCGTATTTTATTTCCAAGTGTAGCACTTACTGCAGTCTACTGATTGTTCTTCTAATAGGATAAGTTCCATGAGTGCATTGATATTGTTTGCTTATTGTGTTTACAAGTGCCTAGGATGTACCAAGCACATAGTAAATATCTAAAAAATACATATTAAATAAGTAAATAAAATAGTTGGAATGCACCCAGTTTAAAAAAAAAAAAAACTCATGTGGGGCAGACATTTGTTTTACACTTTAATTTTACGGAGTTCTGTGGTTTACTCTTAATGTTAACCTCTATAATTATATATATTTCACAATAATATGTCATACATAAGTTTATATATATGAAAATGCATGCCTACATGTGTTCATATAGGCATGCTTCAACAATTGGACCTGTCTAGATAGCCAACTGTTGGTTCCTATTCAAATTTCAACTACTGGATCCTGTTTAGATAACCAAATATTAGCATAATAAAGGAAGAATGACGTACATTTTATGACTTCTTATTGTACAGAAAGTAATTTTCCTAGGGAGCTTTTTGAATTTTGCATGTATCACAGTCTCTGAAAATGTGAGTCTGCTGCGATGTAAGAGAAACAGTCACGAACTGTTGGAGGTGCAGAGGGGTGACATCCACTGAGTTCATCAACAGCTTCACATTTGAGGCAGTTTGGAGACACACAGGGCTTTAATGAGCAGGGTACTTACAGCCCCCACATAGCCAAACAGACTAAAACGCTTATTGTCTTTTTGCCTGGAACTTCCTTGATGCGAGAGTGATGTTTACATTTCTAGCCTCACTCCTTCAAACTTGACAGATTTAGGATAGGCGGGTGGGAACAGAGAAAACCCAAAAGGAGTGGTAAAGGCCCATCTTCACTGTGCCTGCCTCCCTCTCCCACACACACCCAGACAAGGGGTACCCTCTCCCTCACTGAAAATGCACTGTCTGTGCAACAGAGTCTCTGTTGCTTGTGTAAGTACTTTCTTGTCAGGGGGGACTTCTGAAATACCTAGTTGTGGAGGAAGAAGGGATTAATGGTATAGACTGTGGCTAAATGCCAGACTTTGAGCATTTTTATTAAAATTAAGTAGATTTTCTCTTTTTTAAAAATCACAGTTGACATACAATGTTACATTATTTTCAGGTGTACACATGGTGATTCAGCAATTCTATACATTATGCTGTATGCACCACAACTGTAGCTACCATTTTGTAGATTTTCTTGAATGAACAGTTTCTTCATCACTTATATGTCCTTAGGAAAATTTTGGGATACTTGAAATGATTCTTAAAAAAATAATTTTTTTGTCACCATTTAAGATGTTTGGATTTGGGGTGGGGGTATGTGCTGAGCTCCTCATTCTGTCATTCTAGAAATCCTGAAAAAATTTTGTTTTTAAAGTTAAAGCTACATGAGAGTTTTAAAAGTTAAAAGTTTTAAAGTTAAAGCTACATTTAATTTTTATTCCATCTTTCTCCTACTTGGATGTTGCCAAAAATTCCCCACTGCCTTGATTCCACATTATTTATTCTAGGAGATGGTGCTTTTTAGAACCCAGTCTCTGCATATTTTTTCCTTATTTATCTACAATATTCCACATTTCAAAGCACCTGAATTTCATACAAGTGGGTTCATTTGTCTTCTGTAACTGTTTGTACGTTCTAGTTTTTGTTTATGCTTCTCTCTTTTTTTTTTGGTCCAAATTAGCCAAACTTGTCCTTCATGGCCCATTCCAGATATTCACAGACCATCAGATCTAAATAAGTATCTCGTTCACTGGAGCGGCAGGACCACATCTACCGGATTTTCTGTGTTGCCCTTTACTTTGTTACATGCATGCCATTTGAACCCAACTTAATTCTTAGCACCTGAGGTAGAAATCATTTATTATACTTTTTACTCCCTTTCAACACTTAGCTTAGGACTGACCATGCAGTGAATATTTAGTGAATTTTGTAGCATAAATTCTCAGTGCATGTTCAATTCCTGCATACAGGAACCTCTCCTCTTTAGAGAAACAAGCACCGTTATGGGAGATGAATTTCTAGTTAAGCTGTAAATGCAAAAGTATTATGAACTTTGTTCAGTTTATGGTTCTTAACATGAAATGTATCTCAAGTGTTTTCTGATTAATGTCACATTGTAGTTACACTGGTATGAATATACCCAGTTTTAGCTGTCTAAAACAAACCTCACTTGGGGGCAATTGTTCCAAAGACCCAATGACTAAAGATTACCAGGAAAGATAGTCTCTAGTCTACAGAATTATAATATCTCATTCAATAGATGCTTATTAAAATGAGACATCATATGGGATGCCATAGATTTACAAACTTGAATCAGATACAACATAACTGTAAGGAACTTAGAATCCAGTGGAGAAGATTCTAATAAGAAATAAGAAAAAACACTAGAGCATATCATGCTTAGCGAAATAAGTCAAGCGGAGAAAGACAACTATCATATGATCTCTCTGATATGAGGAAGTGGTGATGCAACATGGGGGCTTAAGTGGGTACGAGAAGAATAAATGAAAGAAGATGGGATTGGGAGGGAGACAGACCATAAGTGACTCTTAATCTCACAAAACAAACTGAGGGTTGCTGGGGGGAGGGGGTTTGGGAGAAGGGGGTGGGATTATGGACATTGGGGAGGGTATGTGCTTTGGTGAGTGCTGTGAAGTGTGTAAACCTGGTGATTCACAGACCTGTACCCCTGGGGATAAAAATATATGTTTATAAAAAATAAAAAATTATTTTAAAAAAATAAGAAAAAACAAAACAGCACAAATACAAGGCAAACAGTGTCATTAGAATGATGTATTGCGAATCTGTGAAGTCTCTCAAATGGGAGGTGCTGGGCAATTTATCAATGAGGAGATAGCACTTTAAAGCCTCCCAGGTACTGAATAATAGACAGGCTTCCATAAAAGGAACATGATGGGGCGTCCAAGCCAAAAATATTTCATGAAGATGCAAAAAAGGGATCCAAGGAACTTTTAAAAAATCATGGGGGTTCCATGGGTTTATATCGCAGGGTCCATGGTAAGGTGCAGTGAGATACACAAATGAACATTAGATTTAACCAGGTCCTGAAGAATACCAAATGGGAAGTTGTTGAGTTTTCAGTTTATTTCACTCTCACCCTTAAGACACAGTTGAGTTACTGAAAATTTTCAAATCAGGGGCTGGATGATTAGATCTAGAAATGCATTGTATAATATGGAAGCTATTAGACAGACGTAGTTGCTTAAAATCAAATTAATTAAAACAACTTGAAATTCAGTTCCCCAACTTCACTAGATGTATTCTAAGTGCTCTTTCGTTTGATATGGTAACCTAATGCCTACCATGTAGGGCAGTTAAAAACATGTCTATCCACTCTGGAATTTCTACTGGACACTATTACACTAGATTTGGGGCTCTGACACCCGTATAAAGGAGAATTTATGGAGTTTGAGGAGCAGAGATGGGGATATGGGAAAAAAGCAGTGTAACTGATCAGATGTTCTCAAAGTAATCCAGATAAAATGTAACTGGCAGCTGAACTAGAGGAATGGTAATGTGGGGAGAGCTGAGGAGACACTGACACATGTTAGACACACACAGAGGATCCTACTAATTTTGATTAATTATTATTAATTATTAATCAGTTAATTATCAATCCTAATAATTTTAATTAATCATCTGCAAGAAATGAAGTGAGGGAAGTAGATACTCTAAAACCCTGAGTGACTGGTAGGTAGTAGTGCCAATTTATGGAATTAAGGAAAAAATAAAAGGACTAAATTGACAGAGATTATTGAAATAATGAGTAGAGTCTAGTAATGCTGGATTTGAGTTTTCCTGCTTCAGGTGGAGATTTCCGAGAGACTGGAAAGAATATGTTAGAGCTGGTGATAGAAGATTATGTTTATATCCAGTATTTGTTACATAGAGATGGTGGTTAAAAACATTTAAAAAAAAAAACAAAACAAGAGAATAGGGTCAAAGAAAACACCTAGAGGTATTTGATTATGTTTATTTCACTTCTGTTCAAATCTTGATTAAATTAATTTAGGTCAAAATTTCAAAGTTTATGCATTACTTCCAATAATTTTAATATTATCATGGCTTCTTAAGAGTGACTTTGCACACCCAGCAACTCAAAGGCTAGTTTATTTCTTCAAGGAACCACATGTACATTTTGCCAAATACCATCAAATGATTTGAAATACCGAACTTCTTCTGTTTCTTTTTTTTTAAGATTGATTGATCAATTTAATAGAGAGAGAGTGTGCACAAGCAGGAGGAGAGGCAGGCAAAGAGAGAGGGAGAAGCAGGCTCCCTGCAGAGCAGGAAGCCTGGTGAGGAGCTCAATCCCAGCACCCTAAGATCATGACCTGAGCTGAAAGCAGCTGCTTTACCAATTGAGCCACCCAGGTGCCCTGATACTGAACTTCTTATATAGTACAAATGAATAACCTTGACCCAGAAAATGGAGTGGCATATGCAGTAGTCAATATTTTAGATTAAAAATTTTTAAAACTATTGCAATAACAACACATATTACTTGTTGATTTCTTTTTTATTTTTTAAGATTTATTTATTTATTTATTTGAGAGGGAGAAAGAGGGCAGGGGGTAGGAGCAAAAGGAGAGGGAAGGAGAAGAAAGAGAGTCTGAGGCAGACTCTGCGCTGAGCACAGAGCCCTGTGTGGGGCTAGATCTCACGACCCAGAACAGAGCATGACCTGAGTGGAAACCAAGAGTCAGACGTTTAACACACTGTGCCACCCACGTGCCCCATTACTCATTGATTTCTGATTGCTAAATTTGTATCCATATATCCTTAGAGGATGTCCTTTTATACATTTAATTAATTCAGCAGTTATTTACTGATTATTGATTATTTGCAAGTTTGACAAATATAGGAGATACTAGAACTTCTACAACTCACTCTTGTTCACAAGGGTTCACTTTTTCAGTGAGAGAATAGATATAAACACAAATAATCACAATACAATGTGATCAGTGCTAGGGAAGTATCAATGGGGGAAATCATTAAGATCTATGTGGGCCAATTTCATTTTTCTGCATGTGGCTGTCCAATTTTCCCATCAGCATTTATTGAAGAGGCTGTCTTTTTTCTATTGGACATTCTTTCCTGCTTTTTCAAAGATTCATTGACCATAGAGTTGAGGAACTATTTCTGGGCTCTGTATTCTGTTCCATTGATCTATGTGTCTGTTTTTGTGCCCGTACCATGCTGTCTTGATTATGACAGCTTTGTAACAGAGCTTTAAGTCCAGAATTGTGATGTCACCAACTTTGGCTTTCTTTTTCAATATTCCTTTGGCTATTCAAGGTCTTTTTTGGTTCCATATAAATTTTAGGGTTATATGTTCCATTTCTTTGAAAAAAATGGATGGCATTTTGCATTAAATATGCAGATTGCTTTAGGTAGCATGGACATTTTCACAATATTTGTTCTTCCAATCTAGGAGCATGGAACATTTTTCCATTTCTTTGTGTCTTCCTCAATTTCTTTCATGAGTACTTTATAGTTTTCTCAGTATAGATTCTTAGCCTCTTTGGTTAGGTTTATTCCTAGGTGTCTTATAGTTTTGGGTGCAATTGTAAATGGGATTGACTCCTTAATTTCTCTTTTCTGTCTTATTGGTGTAGAGAAATGCAACTGATTTCTGTGCATTGATTTTATATCCTGACACTTTACTGAATTCCTGTATAAGTTCCTTACACCACACACGAAAATAGACCCAAAATGGATAAAGGGCCTCAATGTGATAAAGGAATCCATCAAAATCTTTGAGGAGAACACAGGCAGCAACCTCTTCTACCTCAGCGGCAGCAACATCTTCCTAGGAACATCACCAAAGGCAAGGGAAGGAAGGGAAAAAATGAACTATTGGGATTTCATCAAGATCAAAAGCTTTTGCACAGAAAAGGAAATAGTTAACAAAATCAAAAGACAACTGACACAATGGGAGAAGATATTTGCAAACGACATATCAGAAAAAGGGCTAGGGTCCAAAATCTATAAAGAACATAGCAAACTCAACACCCAAAGAACAAATAATCCAATCAAGAAATGGGCAGAAGACATGAACAGACATTTCTGCAAAGAAGACATCCAGATGGCCAACAGACACATGAAAAAGTGCTCCACATCACTCAGCATCAGGGAAATACAAATCAAAACCACAATGAGATATCACCTCACACCAGTCAGAATGGCTAAAATTAACAAGTCAGGAAATGACAGATGCTAGCGAGGATGTGGAGAAAGGGGAACCCTCCTCCACTGTTGGTGGGAATGCAAGGTCATGCAACCACTCTGGAAAACAGCTTAGAGGTTCCTTAAATTGTTGAAAATAGAACTACCCTACAACCCAGCAATTGCACTACTAGGTATTTACCCTAAAGATACAAACGTAGTGATCCGAAGGGGCATGTGCACCTGAATGTTTATAGCAGCAATGTCCACAATAGCCAAACTATGGAAAGAACCTAGATGTCCATCAACAGATGAATGGATAAAGAAGATGTGGTATATATACACAATGGAATACTATGCAGTCATCAAAAGAAATGAAATCTTGCCATTTGCGACAATGTGGATGGAACTAGAGGGTATCATGCTTAGCAAAATAAGTCAATCAGAGAAAGACAACTATCATACGATCTCCCTGATATGAGGAAGTGGAGATGCAACGTGGGGGGTTAAGGGGGTAGGAGAAGAATGAATGAAAGAAGATGGGATTGGGAGGGAGACAAACCATAAGTGACTCTTAATCTCACAAAACAAACTGAGGTTTGCTGGGGGGAGGGGATTTGGAAGGGGAGTCGGGTTATGGACATTGGGGAGGGTATGTGCTATGGTGAGTGCTGTGAAATGTGTAAACCTGGCGATTCACAGACCTGTACCCCTGGGGATAAAAATACATTCATTATATGTTTATAAAAAAATAAAAAAATAATAATAAAAAAAAAAGATCTATGTGGGCACAGAGGAAGGAAGCATTGTCTGGGGCAGTCAGGGAAGTTTCTCAGAGAAAGTGACTTCTGAGGTATCTTTTGAGGAATGAGGAAGAGAGCACATTCAGAGACACCACCTGTGGAAGACCTCAGGTGACTTATCATGATACAGAGTCCAGAGAAGGTCGAAAGGCCAGATTCTGCTCAGCTTTTTATGCCATTCTAATGTGTCTGGGTTAATTTTGAAGGAAATATTATCAAGAATTCTGGTTTAAGATTAAAAGGTATGAGATGGTACTGAGTTCTATTTTATGCTCTTTGAGAAGTGATATTGGAGGAAACACCAATTAGAAACCTGCTGGTGTAAACCAGACCTGAGGGGGTCTGGTAAGAAATTGAATCCAAAGGTATTTAGAGACGAATGACTACATGGAACATTCATGAGAAGTATAAGTTAGAAAGAGCATCTAGGATGATGCCCAGATATCTGGCTTTACAGTCTAAGCATAAAGAGATGCCAGTCCTTGGGGTGAAGTGAAGTTTCTGGGCGAAGAAGCAAGTGTGGATCATGAAGATAAGGTTCAATTTGGTGCTACTGAGGCTGAGGGTTCTTTGGATCATCCAAGGGTGATTCACACTTGGAGGTATGGCTCATACGGTTCAAATATTCTCTCTTATCTGAATCCAATGACCTATTTACTCATCTTGTGTATAGTGGTCCCTAGTTTCTTCCCATTCCATGGCTAATGTTGTGGCCTCAGGGTCTAATATATTGGGTAAAATGTGACACACCATTTACTAAGCTGCCTCAGAGTAGGAATGAGTATGACACTGTGTGGCACTCCAGGTTGCCACATGGACTTGAATCTCATAAACTTTCTACTTTCTCACCATGGGACATTCTAAGACATATTTCACTAATACTTTCCTCACATAAAATATTCTTTCTTTGATGGCTCTCTCTCCCCCTCCTATCTGCTTCCTTCTCCCCTTTGAACCCTTTCATTTTTCTTCCTCCCTTCCTTCTCTTCTCTTCTCTTCTTTTCTCTTCTCTTCTCTTCTCTTCTCTTCTCTTCTTTTCTTTCTTTCTTTCTTTCTTTCTTTCTTTCTTTCTTTCTTTCTTTCTTTTCCTTAATTTAGATTCCTTTCCTTTTTTGATATTTTTGCCTGCTTCAAGGTTAAATTTTTTTCCTAGGCATATCTCTAAGACACCTTCCACCCTTTCATTTCCATCTGCTGAATGACAGCCCTTAGAAAACCAGCATTTTGGAGCAGATGGAAATGTGTGGGATATCTTAAGTAGTGCCATGATTTTGCTGATTTTGTGTTTCGAAGAGGAAAGTACTTGTTCATCCACATCACTAGACAGTGCCTTGCATGCACTTTTAATTACCTAACTCCCTGTGAATTCAACTATTTGAAAGTGCTTTCTATTTATATTATAAATATATATACATCATGTATTTTTATCTTTTAAAAATATTTTATTTGTTTATTAGAGAGAGAGAGAGAGAGAATGAGCAGTGAGGAGGGGCAGAGAGAGAGAGAGAAGCAGACTCCTTGATAAGCAGGAAGTCCGATGCAGGGCTGGATCCCAGGACTGGGAGATCATGACCTCAGGTAGGCACTTCACTGAATGAACCATCCAAGTGCTCCCTAAGACTTGTTTTAAAATGTTTCCTGTAATTCATTTGAAGTTTATCATATTTGTTTATTAATTTGATGAAATTACATTTAGATTTCCTGGTGAGGTGGGTTTTTTTTTTCATTTTATTGCATAAATAGAATACTTTTTAAATTTGACTAGTATATTTAATATGGTTTATAAGTTTTGATTTGTTGAATTATAAATGTATTCTTAAATGCTGCCCTTTAAAACACATTCAAATTTTGTCTGTTCTTTAATTAATATACATCCATTATACAAAGTTAAGAAAATATTGAAAATTGGATAGAAGATTTAAAAATCATTCATGTCAATTATACAACACATTATTTTAGTATAGGTTTCCATTTATTTTTTTCTCTGTATGTTAATGTGACTTTTATGAGACAAATTTTATTGTTTTTTAACCTAACATTTAATGTATGTCCATGATATATATATTAACAACTCTAATTGATTTGTAATAGTTTATTGTTCTTCTATCAACCAATCTATCAGTGTCCTTATTTTTGTATATTTAGCTTGTTTTCTTTTTTTTTTTTTTAGTAGTATGTATAATGCTGCAAAGAATATTGTTGAACTTAAAGTTATGTCAAATTTTAGGGATTTGTTTTCTTATAATAGATGTCCAAAAATAGAAGCAGTGAGTGAAAGGGGATAAACATTTGTGTATGAGGGTAATGATGTTGACCTGGGGTCAGCACAACATACATGCTACCAGTGACTTCTGAATCATCTTGTTGAATATGATGAGAACTCTCAATCTTGGGCTCCCCTGGGACCTATAGAATACATTGCGAGACTGAGCTAGAAGTTATAGTTCTTCACTGAGGAAGCAGAAGTTTTTGCCTTGATCATGCTAACTTGCCATATAGGCCATAAACTTTGAGTATATTAACATAGGACTTAAAACAAGTAAGCTAGTGAGGTTAGTTTTCTTTACTGCTAGAGTATGGACTTTATAAATGTACATTGTAATTACACAGTCTACCTAAATATTTCATAGAATCTTAAAATCTTGGAGCTGAAAAATATCCTTAGAGAAATATCCTTAGAAAATAAACTTCTATATTCTGCAAATGCGACAATGTGAATGAGGGAGGGAGGAGCTTCCCCATGGGTCATGCCAGTGCCACAGCTGAAATCTAAGCCTCTTGATTCCCAGATAAGAGATCTTTACCTGAATTCTAAGTCAGAATGAATAGTTATTGCATTTGAGCTGGGTTGAACTTTAATGGTCTCTGCTTCATTAAAAAAACTTGGTCTGCCTCCAGTTTCATTGATTCCCAGATACTGATCAACATGGGTGAGGCTAGACTCAATTTGTAATTTGATTACAAATTATTGGGCAAGCAAAGGTAGTAGAAATCAATTTATTCTATTAGCATAGCTCTTCATTAAGTTCCTATCATTTTGGCACCCACAGATGAACAAATTAGAGGAGGGGCTGATATTTTCCATGATAACAATGCAGTATCCATAGGCTACAATATACTGAGAGAAGGAGGGTTGCAGATAGAGCTGGAGGAGGCTTTGCGGAAAAGTGATTCTTTATCTGGATCTTGAGGAAGAGGTGCTCTGACTCAGACACAAGGCAGCGTCCCACGAACAGGGTTGTTCTGTGCAGAAGTACAGAGGCAGGGAACCCGACCGCATTCGTCAGACTACAAGGGTAAGCGAGGGTGGTGTGAGGATGAGACTAGGGCTGCTACCGAAGTCTGCCAGTCAGCCAGGCCAAAGGGGGACTTCATTTGATGGAGGGTGTTACGCCAGTAAATACTTCCAACCAGGGAGGAAAGGTCATCCTGTATATAGAACAATGAAATACAGTTACAATTGTTTAACTTGCCCCTGAACAACCTGCATGTTTTACATCTCCATACGGTATCGGGTTGATGTGTGCTTTGGCTTCATTAATCAAGGGGGGATTTGCTGAGCTCATAGTCAGTGAAGTGTAATTCACCCTTCCTCCATTACTATGAACAGCAATATTTTTAGAAATTACACCCAATTGTTTCTTAAGTGAAGTAGCCACAAGAGCGACTGAAAGCCGTGCTTTAGTGAAATCCTTCACTGGATGATCTCTCGTCTGACCCTCTGTACTTTATCTCCCAAGGATCAGCTTGTGGTGTTAATTATGAGGTAAGTAAGCAGTTACTTCCTACAGCAAATCAGCCAAAGTCCAGGTTTGCTCTGGAGGTCCCAGGGATCAGAGCTCTGTGTTTCTTCAGGTTTCAATTTACCAGCCTCAAACCACTTAAAAGCAGGAGGAGGAAAGACTGGGAGTGATCAGTTTACAAGTGACCTGGGAGTTCACAGCTTTCATCCCTGGAAATCACAGTCCATATAATAGGCCTTGTGCAGATACAATTGGGACAAATTGACTCAGGCGTCCTGCTTTCAGAAATGAAAACCCTTCTGTTCCCTTATCAGTGTCCCCATGCCCGAATTGTTGGAATCAAGCATTTGATGGAGGATGGTAGTTGTTCTAAGGTCAAATAGAGGATGTAGGTCCTGAGTAAGAGTGGAGGCTGTTAAGTGGCACCCAACTGTGTTAATTGGTTAATAGGACCCTAGCTAGTTTAGGGACTTAAAAGTCACGCCAGAGGAACTACGCCTCACAGCCTTTTTCCTTTCTAAGCAAGTGAGAGTTGTAACTGTGGAGCAAAGTAAGGCCGGCACATCTCAAACCAGGCTACTGTTGTACCAAATATTTTTGCATTGTCTTTTTATTTATACTTGGAAATTTGGGGGAAATTTTTTTTTAAGTTTTATAAAAGTCAGTGTTTCCAACTTGGCACCTGGAGTTGACTTTTAGAGGCAATTTGAGGTGCCAAGAATCCAGACTAGTGGGTATGGTGATAATTGTTGCCAAATAATCATTCTTGGCAAAAAGAAATGCAACTTTTAAAAAAAGGGGAAAAAATCAGATTATCTTGAGTGATTTGCAAGCTAGATCTCATGGCACTTTCCAAAGTCGAATAAGTACAGAATCTGAAAGGGAATGCTTTCTACATTCATTTGGATATAGACTGTCTGACTATTTATTAGAAATTCAATAGTCTTACTTTATTTTTTAAAAATATTTTTAATTTAATTTAATTTAATTTTTTAAATGATTTATTTATTTATTTGAGAGAGAGAGAGAGAATGAGAGGGGAGAGGTCATAGCAGGGAAGCAGACTCCGCGCTGAGCGGGGAGCCTGATGCAGGACTCAAACTTGGGACTCCAGGATCATGACCTAAGCCAAAGGCAGTTGCTTAACCAACTGAGCCACCCAGGTGCCCCTAAATATTTTGTTTAAGATTTATTTATTTGAGAGAGAGAGAGAGAGCACGCATGAGGTGTGTGGAGGGGGAGGGAGAGAGAGAATCTCAAGCACACTCCCCACTGAGTGTGGAGCCCCATGCTGGGCTCCATCCCACAACCCTGAGATCATGATCTTAGTTGAAATCAAGAGTCAGATGTTTAACCTGCTGAGCCAACACTGTATCCCAGTGGTCTTTCTTTAAAGTAATGTATCAAAGCAAACCATTGGAGTAAAGGTCCCTTAATATATCCTTACCATATCTGCAGGCATTTCATAAAGTCACAAGCCTTGAAGGCCACAGCACTGTCGAGTTATGTTTTATTATAGATGGATGATTAGAGCAACTGTATTGACATTATTCAACTTCAGTAGTGAGAAAAGGATATTGCTATTAGTTTTGATCACTCATTGAGTATTCTCCAAATTCATTGTTTATTCTATGCCTAGCATATGCTTTAAATTCACTTCTGAACTTGACACTTGCCTCTTTGTAGCCTGTCAGTGGCTCCCTAGTGCCCTACAGAACAAGTCCAAATGTCTGAGTCTGGCACATTCAAAGTTTAGAATGATGTTCCCTAAATTGGTCTATCCATCATCTCTTCAGGAATGCTATGCTAAGACCACATCAGACACCTCACTAACCCTGCACAACCCCTACCTAACTCTTGCTGCTGCCAGAAGTCTCTACTGTTTTCCTCCCAGAAAAAGTTCCATTCATCCTTCAAATGCAGCATATCAGGTCTCCCCACCTTTGTAAAATGCCCAGCTCCTTCCCACCACCGCCTTTCTCATCAGCTCATGAAACTGTTCCCATTAGAGTTACCATCTATCTCCTTGCTATCAAATCCAATGAACACGTTTTAGTGTTTGTCTTGACTTCTCAGTGACATTTGATGTAATTAACTACCGTGTTCTTTAAAATCTCTCTTTTCCTTGCTTTTTATGACATGATACTGCCCTCATCTTCCTCCAGATTTCCTCATTCTCCCTTGTGGAGATCTATTCCTATCCCATTTACTCAATTGTCATATTTCTCAGGTTATTCTTTCCACTGTCAAATACTTAATTACTTCCTAGATATTGATCATTTCAAAATTTCCATGTTTAGGCCATCTCCTCATTGTATGCTTGTAATCAGTATTTTTAGTTGTCTGATGGATGGACACAGCTTGTCACCCCACAAATATCGTAGAGTCAACATGTTTCACTTGAAGCCATTATTTTTACTTTTAAATCTGCCTCAGCTGCTAAACTCAGATGATGGTATTATCATATTCAGCTTCTTAAATTCATAGCCTGCCATCATCCTTGATAATTCTTTCCCCATATCCAGTCAGACATAAAAACTAAATAAATATCTAAACTTAAAAAATTAAATGGAACTATTTCTATCTATCTATCTACCTGTCTAGATCTAGATGGTGGTAATTATGATATAGAGATATAGGTAGCTATGATGTCCTCTTGAAGTCACCCTTATTCCCATTATTCAAGTTTAGGCTGTTATAATCACTCCCATGGATTTTTTTTTTTTTTTAGTTTAGTTTTTATTGATTTTTTTACTTACCTTATGTATTTGTTTCAAGTTTTTACTTAAATACCATTTAGATAAAATATACTAGAATATTGGTTTCAGGAGTAGAATTTAGTGATTCATCAGTTACATGTAATACCTGATGCTCATCATAAGTACCCTTCTTAATGCCCATGAACCCATTTTAGCCCATCCCCTGTCTACCTCCCTCCCTCATCTCACAGTTTGTTTTCTATAGTTAAGAGCTTCTTATGATTTGATTCCCTCTCTTTTTTCTTTTCCTTTACTGTATATTCATCTGTTCTGTTTCTGAAATTCCATATATAAGTGAAATCATATGGTATTTCTTTTTCTCTGACTTATTTTACTTAACATACTATACTCTAGCTCCATCCACATCATTGCAAATGGCAAGATTTCACTCTTGTTGATGAATATATATTCCATTATATATATACTCATATATGAGTTTATTATATATATATACTCATATATATATATATGTTCATTATATATATATATGTATATATATATATATATATATACTTATAATTTCTTTATTTATCAATTGATGGGCATTTGGGCTCTTTCCATAATTTGGCTGTTTCTTTAATAATGCTGCTATACAGATCTGGGTGCATGTGCTCCTTCAGATCTGTATTTTTATATCTTTGGGGTAAATACCTAGTAGTACAATTGCTGGATCATAGGGTAGTTCTATTTTTAACTTTCTGAGGAATCCGCATGCTATTTTCCAGAGTGGCTGAGCCAGTTTGAATTCCCACCAACAATGGAAGAGGATTCCCATGGATTGTTACCAATAGCCTCCTAACTTTTTTATGCCTCCTCTTCGGACCCCTCCAGCCACTCTTCTCACTGCAAGCCAAGTGATCTTTGTGAAATTCAAGCTGATTGTGTCATTCTCTTACTAACAGCTTTTCAGTTAATTTTCCATTGTTTTCTAGATGAGGTCCAGACTCCTTAATGTATTTCATAAGACCATGCATTAATTTCATCTCTTATTCTCTCTCCCCTGGTACACTGCTCTAGCCATAGCAAGACAGAGTCTTCTTTCCTTTTCTTAATTTATTAAAATGTCTCTCACTGTTCTTCCTAAGGCCTTCCTTTTGCTTAGATCATTCTTGCTGCATGCCTTTCCCTTATCCTGGGTAAGGCTCAGGGAGCCTTCTCCTCATGCCGCAGGATAGTACCCTCCTTCACATTGCCATGGAAACCCCTGTTTTTATTCAGTGTGGCATTTTGATTATATTGTGACTTTTTTTATTATATGGCATTTTCAAATTTCATCTATTTCCTATTTGATTGTAAGTTGATTATATTGTGTGGCATTTTCAAATTTTATCTATTTCCTACTAGACTATAGTTTGCTTATTTTCATCTTTTAATCCTTAGAACCTAGGGATTAACCTTCATACAATTACCTTCAGAGCAACCCTGTAATATTAATGTAATTATTAAAATTACTATTTTGATGATAAACTGAGGACCACAGGGTGCAGAGTACATCTGCTTTTTTACTAAAGCCTGCTAGGGAATTATCTATATGCCTGTAAGTATTTCCTTCCGATAATCTGAATTGGTGAAAATGATGCATTAATGAAAATTAAATGCATCTTGTTTTTAAATTCTTATAGCAATATATATACTTTTAGCACATGATACTGTTATATAAAAAGTACCCAGCACACTACTTAGTATAGTGACTGGTACTCAAAACATGAAAGCTATTATGATTGCATTTATACTTGAAAAGGACTTTTTTGTTACACTCACAAACACACTCTAAAGAATATTTTTATATTATATGATGTCAAGTACTACTTTAGTGGCTCACTTTACTGTAGAAGTTTATGATGACAGAGATCTTTATTAACATTAGAAGACTGATACTTCCTTAAGAGGCTTTTGTGGTCTCACATCTGTGTACATATGAAAAAAAAAAAGAATGCTATGTTTATGGATACTATGTTTGAAGAAGTTATCTGAATTTATCTAACTATAGCTAGAGTGAGAGCTTTGGAACAGAAGATAGTTAAAGTCCCTTTCATTCCTAAGAGTCTCAGAAATTTTCTTTCCCCTTTCAGTCATTAAATACAGGGGTTAAGAACATAATCCCCTTTATGCTACATATCACTCTTCAGTTTTAACATCTACCCAGAAGCATATAAATTTTCTTTTAAATAGCAATGTTATGGCTAAATCCTCTTTTCACGCTAAGGCATTTCTTGTTAATTTCATCAGTAATTACTAGTTTAGAAAATGTGTTTGTGTTTGACAATGCAATAGTCAATAGATAGCAAGTGGGAAAAGGAATGGATGGTTCAAAGTATATTATGAGGAAAAGAAAATAAGTTTTTAGATTAAAAAAAATCTCCTTAAGGAAAATACATCTTGTAAAAGTCTGAGCCTATAAAAATTACTGTGATAATTCACAATAGATGGTTATCCTTCACTGTACAAAGCATTCCAGCATTCTGGGGAGTAAGATAGACAATGTTGGCAATTTGATGACCATTTTCAGAATTTCTCAGACACCATTTTGTAGGCATATACCTCTATATGTATATATATATATGACATTATATTAACATTCTAAAATTCTGAGTGAATGCCCAGTGGGGGGGGAAACTTCATCTGGTCCAGTGGTATAAGGTATTATAAATATGACTATTGTCCATGACTTTTTCAAGAAATGTACAAGTATTTAATTTTCAATGAGCTAATAATTTAACACTTCTATTATTTATTTTATCATATGATATAACTTAAGTGTATGTTGGACATATTTATTACATATTTTAAATTCCTAATAATCATTACATATTGAAAGATTCTCCAAGATATCTTTGCTAGAGAATCATGGAGAATCAAGGCTGTTTGCAAGTGACTTGGCATTTTCTAGAGCCCCTCCTGCCTTCTTTCCTTACTATTTTTAGATAAGTCACTTGACTACATGCCTTCTGTGAAACCCTCGTTTATTCCAATTTATTTAATATATTTTAGTTTTGTGCCCTAAATGATGGTTCATGTTTCTTTCTTGTGTGTTAAGTCTTAGCAAACCCAAAGAAACTTTCTGAACTTCTAGACCCTGGTGCGGCCCTCCGTCAGGCAATAATTAGATCATTATGTAGGACACTAACAGATTTAGTGTTTTCATTCCCACAGCAGCCTGCAGTCCCCACCTGTCAGCTGGGGAGAGACAATCTCATAAACCTGCCAATACTATGATTTAGCTGAATACATGTTTGTTAATAAATCTTTCATCATATTATAATCAAAGAGCTCTTTCAGTTTATGACCCACCTAATGAAGGATTTGGGGTGTCTGCTCATCAATTTGATGTTTGTAAAGACAAAGCTAACGGGAGTCATTAGCCTGTATTTACCCCTTTGGCTCAGGTGAAGAGTGGAGCAGGAGAAGTGGTAAAGGAAATGAGAGAAAATGTTAATTAAAAATAAACGCATGGTGTCAGCCACATACCCGTTACCTTGAAAAGTAATGCCTTGTGAGAAAAATCAAATATTTTGACGTCTTTTAAAGTCTACTAAGCCAGTAGGATCTATAGTGGTTCTTTATCAAGTGCCTTTTTCAAAGACTTAACTGCCGCCATTATCATACAAAGAATTCGATGTGTTTCTCTCCATAGGGGAGTATAATTATTAATATGGTGTGAGTGAAATTTAGGACTTGTTAGGGCTTGCAGTCATGCCAGGGTACAATAGTGAAAACTTGTACTGCCTTTTTGGACATCAATGCTACTTGTTCAGATTTCAATTTCATGATTTATTTGTGGTTAAAATGAACATAAGTTGAAATATTCTCTTGGTTATCTTTCTTAAGGCATTGAAGGTAGATATGATGATTGTAGTCCTGGTATCTTTTACATAGAATAATGCATACCCCCCAACCCCACTGAATTATAGCAAAGGGAAAACAAATAGAATGACATATATCATTTGCTAAAGCTATAAAGTAGTTTTTAACTTCTGCTGAAAAATCTTTAAAATTGTACCCACCATCTGCATGACGAATGTCTCATGGTGTTCTCTGCCTTGTCAAAACCTCTCTCCATGGCCCAGTTCTTAGCTGCCATTGACTGAGATCCAGACAAATAAATCTAGGGAGAGAGACAGTATGCTGACCTCGGTTTCCTATGTGTTTCCTTCCAACTCTAGAGCAAGTTATATTTCAGATCCACAATCAACAAATAGCTCTGCAAACCAAATAGGCCACACTGTTGGAAGTCAGAGTGAGTGAGGTCAAATAGAAGCCTCAACTGGCTGGATATAGTCTTCTCATCTCCTTTGTGGAAATTTCCAGGCTTCACATTCATTCATCCGGATATCCTCTTTGCAAGCACTTACCATTGAAATCTTTGGGCTGCTGCACACTCCACCTGAAGATGACACAGATGGACCAGGTTGGATGACCTTTTATGTCATATCTGCATCCATGGCTTTCTCTGTTTGCTTTCCTTTGTGATATTTTCAGCACCAGGAAGTTTCACTCACCTTGACCATTGTTTTCACACATTTGGGCTACAGACATGAGGTTGTTGTTTCATTTGAATCCAAAAAGATGGACAGGAAGGAAAACAGACAGTAGAGATAGCATCCATTTCCTAACTGAATCATAACACTCTATTTTCATGACTTTGTCACACGGCAGAAAAATGCAGGGAATTCATTTGAAGAAGCATAAACAGTGAGACTGTGACTTGTTCTCTTGCTGAGCATTTCTCTACTAAACATAAAGACTTGGTTGTGGAGGGGATTATTAGCTTCTCTGATGACACATTCCCCTAATAAAGTCCAGATTTGGCTCAAACTTTATGTGTAATTTCCTACTGCTATAATTATGAGTTCTTAAGTAAAGATTACTGCTTTTACAATTTTTATAATGGTTCTGCAGGAATAAGGCTGCATGACTGATGCTTTAACATTGCTGGTGAGACTTTAGCATGTGGTTGTGTTGGATTTTCTTTTTTCTAAGCTATGGTTTCCTCACTCCAAACTGGAGATGAATGAACTCAAGTTGCTGTAATTATTAAATGAGAACAACATACATAGAATATTTAATGCCATGAAAAGCACATAGTAAGTATTCATTTAAAATAGCTGCTTTTCTAATAGTGTGAAGATTTCTAGATCTTCAGATCACTGAAATCTATGTGTAGTAAAATCTGCACTCCATAACTCTTTTGTTGAATTACCATATTAATAGTGTTTTTATTATTTCTGTTTCCTTCATACTTCATACAACTTTTTAAAAAAGGGACTATCTCAAAATCAATGCATCACACATGTGTTATATCAGTTTAAGTATTTACTAAAATGTTTTCTAGTCATTATTTTCAAAAATATTTATTTTCCTGTTTTGATTTCTTTATGAAAATATACATTTCAACAGTTTTCAAGAGTATCTCCAAACTCTGGGCTTATTTTTTTTTTGAGAAAATTTTTAGGACTTCTATTTTTTTATTTGTTTTAATTAAGATACAATGTATTATTCATTTCAGGGGTACAGGTCTATGAATCATCAGTCTTACGCAATTCACAGTACTCACCATAGATGAATGTTTATAGACGTATAAATAAAAGTAGCACCTCTTAAATAGATACTAATATTTGGCATATTGTATTAAATATACAACATTTGAGATTAAGCTGAAAGTTAATACAAGTTGTGGTCCCAGAGTGATAAAGAATCTTCTGTGCCATGTAATAGTTCCTTTTCCTTTAATTAATTATTACTCCCTACTTGCCAATTGTTGATTTTATATTTCCATAATTCTTTCTGTATTTATTCACTGGGACTCTAGAAAATGTCCCTTTTCTCTATCTATCTATCTTTCTATCTATCAGCTTTCTATTTAAGCATGGCAGAGGTTTTTATTTTTTTTTTTCTTTTGAGGATTTTGGTTCTACTTTAATGGGGGATATTTTTCTATAGCTTTCTTCTCTTGTAATGCCTTTATTTGGTTTCTGTAGTAAGATAACCCTGGCCTCGTAAGATGAGTTGGAGAGTGTTCCTTCTGCTTTTATATTGTGAAAAAGTTGTGTAGAATGGCTGTTTTTTCTTCCTTCAATTTTGGTGGAATTTGTCAGTTGAACTCTTTGTACTTACCATGGTGAATGTTCTCTCTACTCTAGAAAAGAAAACATACTCAACTGTTTCTGAGTGCTACTGTATTGGCTTTGCTTTCAATGAGGGCACCACATTCTTCACATCCCTCCAGAGATGCTTTCTGCTAGGGTGGTGTGTGGTTCCCCAGAGCAATATCTGTATGATTCAAACTTTAGGTCTCCCATGTGTGCTATACCTCTCAAAGAGGATTTCTTTGTGAGCTGTTGTTCTTCTTCTGTCCCTCTCTAGCAGTGTTCTCCTGTTGCTCTTTATTCTAAGCTTCTTAGCTTGCTGGTGGTGGTGGTGGAGTGTGGTCCTTGTTCTTCCAGGTAAACCTTGGTCTTAGGTACATGCCATGTCTGTGGGTCTTAGCATGGTGCCCTTCTCTTCCCTGCCCCTCCCCGGCTGCACTGTGAGCTTGACACATAATTCTGTTTGTCTCCCAGGACTAGGATTTTCTTCCCAGTGTTCCCTTTCCCCAGCTCCAGTGTATGGTCACCTGTGCACTAAGGCTGGTGGTGGTGCCCTAATCCCTCAGTGTTCCATAGTAGAGCTAGATATAGGGGATATAGGGAAAGGTTCCAGCAGAGGTTCCTATTCCTCTTGCATGGCTACCGTTTCACTCATTTAGACCTACACCATGAAAGATCCTTTTGATCTTTTATGTGGACCCCTGGAGGTTCATAACGAACACACATAATAGATACCTAATTTCTGTGCCCATCCCCCACCCAGAGGTGTTCTCTGTCCCACCAGCTCCCACTTGTCTTTTAACAACTTGTTAGCTACTCTAGCTGAATTGCTTTTGTTCCTATCTAGTCCTAATCTATCCCAGGTGAGTATGTGTTCACACCTTCTCTTTCATTTCACATCTATCTTTCCTTAGATTCTGAGCCTGCTCCCTGCAACCTCCATCCTCTGATGGGTTTGAAAAATGCTGAAGATAGTCTGCTCTTTTTCATTCAGTGTGGGAATGCTGCTTTTTCCCAGTTCTTTGTATCCTGGAGCTGAGGCTAAAAGCAACCCATGGACACTGTTTTTTAAGATCAGCTCCTAACTATTGTTCATTTCTTTATTCATCCACTCATTTGTTCATTTACTAAGCAGTTACCACTTGGATTCTGGGACATAATTAGAATAATTAGAATTCTGGGACATAAATAGAATAACATCCTTGTTCTCATGAACCACACTATCTGGTAGGAAAAAGAAACAATCAGGCAAAAGAGCAAGTAGTTATCTGAGAAGGAGATCCAAGGGGTGTGTGATCCAGGGCCCTAGGGAACACAGCCCAGTGATGTTTGAATTTTGTTCTCAAGAATGTACAAGAATATGCCATGTAGGCAAAAGGTAGGGAAAACACATTAAATCTATAAACTGATGTGAAAAGAATTGACATCCTTACTATGCTGAGACTTCCAATCCCTGAACATAATAGGTCTTTCCATTTATGTAGTTCTTTGATTTCTCTCCTGAGCATTTAGTATTGCAGCACAGAGGTCGGTATGAGATTAATAAGTATTTAATTTTCTTTGGAACAATTGTAAATGGCATTATGGGGTTTTTTGTTTTGTTTATATCTTTCACTCCTTCACTGATCTCTCCCACCCGTCATGGATAGTGTTTTTGAATTATAGACTATGCATTTCTAGAGAGGATAGCTTTGGTTAAAGCAAATCAATCAAACTATCATATCTTCTTCATTTTTCCTTGCTCTAAGCCCTAAATACTCTAGAGATCTCACCATTTATCCATCTAGTCTCTGGCTAATTGGCAGTTCACTCAAGAGCATAGACACATACAGTTTCTTTTTCTCTGCCATTAACTATCTGCTCAAACTTGTTTTTGTTTGTTTGTTTTACCTTCCCCCGGTGTCCTCATCTATGAATTGTAATGCTCTGTTCCCTGACTCCCTCACAGGAATGGCGTAGGGATATTGTGAGAGAAAGGACAAGAGAATGCTGTAAAAAACAAAAAGCACACTTAAAATGGAACGTGAACAGATTTCATTCCTCCCAAGAAATATTTTCTGAATTTCTATATTGGCTGAATGGTTCTTCTCTGTACTCTCTCAATTCTCTTGCTTACATCTGTTTTATCATTTAGAATATTTTATTAAAATTATCTATTCATGTGCATATTTCCTTAAATACAAGAGGCACTGAGTATTTATCTTCATGTTCCTACCCACAGGCTCAGCGTTGTATCTGTTTTTTGCTGCACTGAAGTTCATCAGTAGAAGAGCTGTGTCTGTCCAGAAGGAGGCTCTGTTTCTTGGGACTTTCTCTTGGCCTGGACATCTTCTATTATATACAATCAGACCCTGTCAGGTCCTATGACCAGGCTCTATGATGCCTCCCATGTCCATGAGGACATCCACCATAAAATCTGCTTAGTTATGGAAACCCCTAACTGTCCTCCCAAATGACCCCAGCATTTCTGAAACTCCTTAATACCAAAGCTTCATCTCATGAAAAGAAATTGGATGAAATTCAAATAGAACCATAAAATGTCAGAATTTTAAGGGCCTTTAGAGACCACTAGTAAATTTGGTCATGAAAGCAATTGTTTCCAGGAGGAAGAAGAAGGCTGTGAGAGAAGTAGAAAAGATACTTTGATGAGGACAGAGCATGAAAGGGGAGAATAGTCTCCCATCTTTTAGTTTTTCTCCATTTTGCCAAAAGCCACCCCCTGTTCCTTCTATACTTTAAGTTTAAGAGTAGTCTACCTCCCGGCAGGGTACATCCAGACCCTGCTAGGACAATTAGAGGTCAGTAAGAGGACATTTCCTCAGAAGATAACCCCTAGGATTCCATGTGCACGTGAATTATAAATTGAGGACTTATTTGCATGCTAATGACCTGTTTTAACTTACATCAGGTTAAGGACACAACTGTGTTTTGTAAGCCATAAGCTGTTTGAGTGTGAGACATAATATTAGTGATGGGGGCCTTAGAAGAGCAGGTGGGCCTCTCTTCTTGAGGGCCACTCCATAAGGCACTAGTGCATCAGAACAGAGTTGGCTGGGATCCTTGAGACACAGATCTGGGTAGTCCACTTTTGGGCCTGGGTAAGTCTTTCATGCGTTAGTATTCAATGCCTACCTCCAGCAGGGCCAGGGTAGGCCTTCCCTTACTCCCACAATCAGTAACAGGGAAGGGGCACACCCCAGCGGTCACAGCAGAATGCTACAAGGCCCCCAAGTGCTTGGCAGAATGCCCAGCATACATTTCTTTTAACCAGAGAGAGAAGACAGATCTTTGTGGGAATAAGATTCAGAAACTCGGGAATACATTGGAATGGAGCCAAATGTTGAATCCTGAAAGAAAAAGAGAAACTCCAGGCATTGGACCAATGTCCCTGGTTGGAACAATTGAGTTACATATATACATGCATGTCTATATATATTCACATGTGTTTATGTATATATGCATATATTTATTTCATATTTCATAATTTGTAATGTTCAGACATATAACAGTTACACTCCAGGAGGTGGATTTAAACAAGGTCTTCAGGAATCTGAAGCTTTTGCCCAGTGAGTTTTAAACTCTGTCCTTGGAAATCTAAACCGGAAGAGACCTTAGAAATCAATCCTGGCCCTTCCACTCCTGTTTTATAGATGAGCAAAATAAGGCCAGGGGAAATGTGCTCAGAATCATATGTGTGGAACTATTGGGGCTTTTTCTAAATTCAGGACAGTGAAAGCCTGACCCCCTTTCATTATAATGTGTGGATTCTCCTGGATTATATGACTGAGGTCCTTGGTAGACCTAGTCCTATACTGTGTGGAAGGGCTTTCTCACACATTGTCTCCATTTGAGCCTCACCTCTGCTTTTCTCGGGTGGTAACTTATTTTCTGCATATTTCAGAGGCGGAGGCTGAGGTCTGGAAAGGTTAAGTGACTTGTCCCAGGTCACATGCCTGAGAAACTGAGGAAACTGATTCAAATCAAAGACCCTCTGCATCTCAGTCCATGACCGCTTCCCCAGGGGAAAGGACAGTAACAAATTAGGAAGCCATGAGTGCTCTTGTTTACGATTCTTCTCAGGTCCTCACCACAATCCCTTGTCATCCAGTGACACCACACTAGGCAGCATTGTCTGGATATCAACTGTTCCCTCTGTGCTTTTGTTTTTATGGTTTCCTCTTCTTGGAATCTCCTGTCTTCCCATTACCTGCTTCGTCTGACAGACTCTTGAGTTAGGACTTCCCAAGTACTTTTCTTGCCATGCCCCCTGCCTTTGTCCATTCAGACTGCATTCTAGAGGGTGGAAGTCCAAGATCAGGGCACTGGCCTGTCCACGTGAAGCTCCTCCACCACACTGAAGACAGCAAACTTCTTGCTGTGTCCTCATGATAGTGAAAGGGGTACAGATCTCTCTGGAACCTCTTTTATAAAGATACTAATCCCATTTGAGAGAGCTTTGCTCACATGACCTCTGTGCCAGATTCTACTTCCTACTAACATCACCTTAAGATTTAGGATTTTAACACCTACACTTTAGGAGCACATACATCGAAACCATAGCAGCCTTCTTTCTTGAAAGAACATTGCTTCTGTCTACAAGGGTTTTCCAGGGGATCGTTTGCACCTGTTTCGGCAGACATGAGTCAGATTGTGCTAGGATCATTGGTTCTCCTTGACTAAGGTAGAAATAGTATTCAAGCATTCATGCAATCTCTGTGTGAGACCTGGAACATTGGAGGTATTCAATATGCTCTTTATTAACAAATATAATGTGAATATTAGTCCAGAAATATTAGCTCTTTGGGCTCTATGAGACCCTACTGCCCATAATGGACATTCCCAGAATGTTCCATCACCCAAGGCCTTGACCCAAGGCCTCTTTCTTATTGCACTGTCCTCAGCAAATGACTTCGTCTTTCCAGAACACTGCTCTCCTCGTCCTCAGTCACTCTGTCCCCTACTGACTATGTTGGCTGGGAATATCAGAGAGAAAACTATTTTGACAGAAAATGTTTCAAATGTATGGAATAGAAAAAAAAAAAATGTTTCAAGAAGGAAAAATGAAGACAGAAAGACAGATAGGGTAACCAGTATCTTGAGAGTTCATAGAAATGTTCCTTCACAGGTAGACTGAGACTAACCCTCCGGTGTTTGGCAAAGGGTCTGAATGGCTAGAAACACACGATGTGGGGCCATTTTTGTTGGTTTTTGTGACCACGTTCACACATGAAACTATAAATCTGACAACATGCAGCCCTCTGCAGTTGGAGTGAAAGCTCAGGGCTGGGGTGGAGAGATCTTTCTTCCAGTGCCACTTAACTGCCTTTTGATCTCTAAATGGAGATTTGGCTTTCAGGGACAGAGTCCTGCAGGTGGCAAGATGTAAACAAAACAACATCCTGGGGCCTTTGTCAGGCCTTCTGAAAACAAAGTGGAAACATGCTTGGCTCCTGAGCTGACCAGACCTTAAATAATGAGTCTGACACATAACGGAGTGGTTCACACCTTCACCCGTTCACGGGGTTCTGTGGCAGCTGGAGGATACGCCCTCAGCGAGTAGACTTAGGGCAGTCCCCAGGACCAGTGCACACCCAGAGGACTGTGCTAGAGGTCCCTTGAAGACTCTGATTTCAGTAGAATCATGATTGTTCTCACACACGAGACCTCGGTAACTAAAGAAGAATGTGCATCTCTACCCTGGCTTTTGCACTGTGCATTTCCTGTGCGTCCTCCCGCTCTGGAGTGGATGCTATAGGACAGCTGTGGGTAGGGGTTAAGAAGGAAAAAGAGGTCGGTGGGTGTTCTCTTTCCGGAGGAGACAAGGGCACAAGGCAGGAAAATAGGTTTGGACACTTTTGAAGTCTCACTCCATTTTGTCACTGTGGAAGGACTGAAGCTTGTACTGTTTATTGACAACCTGTCCGGCCCCAGGCTCCACACCCAGGTGCCCAGGCTCCCAGGGCCTGGCAGCAGCTGAAAGGGGCAGCTCTGTGCGGAGCACAGGCAGTGTTAGTCAGGCATCGGTTCAGCGGGGGCCAAGTGGTCCGAGGCAGACCAGCGCCTTGTCTCATTCACTTCTGGACCAGAAGCATTTCACTGACTTGGGTACCACCTCGACTTTTTGTGGTGGGCCCACCCCGTGTTTCTCATGAATTTCTTCAGAGCAAGAAACGGCATTTGTGTATTTTGAAAAGTCAGAGGCCAGTGTTAAATGTTCCTATGCTCTGAGAGAAAGCACATTGCCTTACCCATCGTCGTGCAGGGGAAGAAAGCCCAGCTCCGCCGTGGGCTCGTGACTCCAGCCAGGCCTGTCGGGTGCCAGGTTCTCGTCTGCGTCCCGAGAAGCCCCTGAGAACCAGCAGTGGGGCTCAGCTGCAGTTAATTTTCATTTGCTGTTTGTATATAAATGCTTTTAGTACTTAAACTAAATTCAGATCAATTAAACTAATGTTGTTTGACATAATATTCCTTGTTCCAAAATCAATATCCCTTCATTTGACAGACTTATTCTTGAATTCAGGATGTTTATTGTTCTTAAAGCTTACCTATAGACCTGGTTTTTGTCTTTAATGATATAAAACAGCTCTTCCTTGCATACTGTACGCCAGCATGTAATGGGGTTCGAATTTCTCTGGTAAATATCTTTAATTGTACCGTCATGCCTTCTAATCTCAGCAGCACATGACCACTCTTTCTCGGTCTCCATTTGTCTCCTTAGTTTTAAATACATTTCTTTAACGGTGTCTGTTTTAAAAGGAGCTGGGGTGAATGAAGGAGCGAGGGCAGGATTTCAAGACCAGTGCTCCCTCTTCCAGAGAGCTGAGTCAACTGAGGAGAAGCCCCCTGGCCTTCCAGTACTCTAGGCTACTTGCCTGTGGCCATGTATCCTTTGCCAGCCTCCTCTGCTCCCTTCTTCTCCCACCCCGTCATCATAAAGTCACATACAGCTACGAAAACGTGCCACATTTTCTCATGTGGTCTTTCCCCCTATGGCCCGCGGCTCTTCTTCACCCTGCCTTTGGCTCTTATAAATCTTGTGATGTTTTCCTGGCCTCTGTCCAGAGACAGGGCTCCCTCAGCTCTGGGGAGAGCAGGCTGGGGGTCATTTATCACTTGAACAGTGGGAATGGGGGACGGAACAGTAGTGTTTTTTTTTTTTTTCTTTTCTTTTCTTTTCTTTCTTTTTTTTTCTTTTTTTTTTTTTTTTTTCTTGCCATCACCATGGTAAAGGTCTAGGCACACTCACCTAATTGGAAGAATCTGGCCCATATTTCTATAATGGCTCTACCTTGATAACTTTGCCCAGGTCAGACTTGCACTTTGTGACAGAGAAAAGTATCTACTAAGAGTAAGGACCCTTGGTGATAAAACAGGAATGGTTTGCAATGTTTTTCTTTATTTCCAGGCAAATATTTTCTTTAAATTAATAGTCATTGAAATGATGTAAGTTGGCATTTGTGAGAGCTTTAATCAGCCTCTGAAATACACCCGACTTTGCTCTATGACCAGCCTTCAGACAGGATGAAGCCTCATGAAACCCGAGCTGGGCTTGCTGTCTCAGCCTCCCTACTGGACAGGATCCTGTAGCAAAATGTGCCCAGACCCTGGGAAGGGAACAGCTCTGCCTCAGCCCCAGCTTAGATGCACACAGACACTCACAATCACACAAACAATACATGTGTGAGTACCCTCAGATGCATGCACATGCAAACATTGTCCATGCACACACACACACACACACACACACACACGCATGAACACAAGCAGCTCCTATGTGCACAAATATTATGTACACTCACACACACAGAACACAAGCATGCACACACATGTATATATGCCTTTTTTCCCCTCTATTATTTTTTGGAGGAGCATAGACTGAGATCATAAGAGACTTGATGGAACTCAGGAGTCCTTCAAACATTGCTGAAGTTGGGGGAAAGGGATGCAGGGGGAATAAATGGTTTGTGCTACCACACCTCGTTTTCTAAGAATGATGGATACAGCTTAACTTTTGTTCTGTACAAAAAGTATAACCTCATTCTTCCAAGGATCAATTGTCCATTCTATTCTCTCCTCTCTGTTTTTCTCTGCTCTCAAATTAGTTATTCTTTTTTTCCTTCTCTTTCTTCTCCTCCTCTGCTTGTCTGTTGTATCCCATCTGGAATAATATTCTGGAAGGTTGAACATGGCTATAGTGAATCTTTTGCAGCCAAAAGTTGCATCAAACAGCATTGCTTAATACAAATTGCAGGAAAAAGCTTTCCTACAGTCCATTTCTTCAGTGAGCCATGTTTCTTCCCATGAGACAACTTTGATCATTGCCTTGACCATACCTGGCTACATTTCACTTCTATTCCTCCAGATTCCTGTTGCTTCTAGATGATTGCTCTTTTCCTCTGCTGAGTCCTGTTCCTGTGAGGACCTAGCCCATCTGGGAGAAAAGGAATGCCCTGTTGCTCCTTGGAGAGGAGTTTCTGAAGAACTGTCATGTTCAACTCCATCCTGACAAGGCTCTCAGCAGAGGCCAGGGAGGGAGGCCCTGGGTGCATCAAGAAGGCGATGAGGGTCCAGCTCTCACTGTAAGGTCCTAGAAAGGATCAGGAAGAAGAAAGCCTTTGCAGAGTTTTCTCTAGAGATACACCTTCTATCACCCCAGGAAGGAAAGCAATGGCTACATTTCTGGGACATCACAAATAGTCACTGATAAATCCAAGTGACTCTCAATACTGTACATCAGCAATTTTCAGATAGTTTGTTTTAGTTTTTGTTTTTTAAATTTTTAATTTTTTTTTAAATTTCTTTTCAGTGTACAGAATTCATCATTTATGCACTACACCCAGCGATCCATGCAATACGTGTCCTCCATAATACCCACCACCAGGCTCACCCAACCTCCCACCCCCCCACCCATTCAAAACCCTCAGGTTGTTTTTCAGAGTCCATAGTCTCTCATGGTTCATCTCCCCCTCCAATTTCCCTCAACTCGCTTCTCTCCATCTCCCCATGTCCTCTGTGTTATTTCTTATGCTCCAGAAATAAGTGAAACCATAAGATAATTGACTCTCTCTGCTTGACTCATTTCACTCAGCATAATCTCTTCCAGTCCCATCCATGCTGATGCAAAAGTTGGGCACTCATCCTTTCTGATGGAGGCATCATACTCCATGGTGTATATGGACCACATCTTCCTTATCGATTTGTCCATTGAAGGGCATCTTGGTTCTTTCCACAGTTTGGTGACTGTGGCCATTGCTGCTATGGACATAGGGGTATGGATGGCCTTTCTTTTCACTACATCTGTATCTTTGGGATAAATACTCAGTAGTGCAATTGCAGGATCATAGGGAAGCTCTATTTTTAATTTCTTGAGGAATCTCCACACTGTTTTCCAAATTGACTGCACCAACTTGCATTCCCACCAACAGTATAAGAGGGTTCCCCTTTCTCCACATCCTCTCCAACACATGGTGTTTACTGTCTTGTTAATTCTGGCCATTCTAACTGGTATAATGTGGTTTTGATTTGAATCTCAATGTGGTTTTGATTTGAATCTCCCTGATGGCTAGTAATTATGAACATTTTTTCATGGTTCTGATATGTCTTTGTTGGAGAAGTGTCTGTTCATGTCTTCTGCCCATTTTTTGACATGATTATTTGTTCTGTGTGTGTTGAGTTTGAGAAGTTCTTTATAGATCCTGGATATCAGCCTTTTTTTTTAAATTTTTTTTTATTTGTTATTTTTTTAAAGATTTTATTTATTTATTTGACAGAGAGAAATCACAAGTAGATGGAGAGGCAGGCAGAGAGAGAGAGGGAAGCAGACTCCCTGCTGAGCAGAGAGCCCGATGCGGGCCTCGATCTCAGGACCCTGAGATCATGACCTGAGCCGAAGGCAGCGGCTTAACCCACTGAGCCACCCAGGCGCCCCTGGATATCAGCCTTTTGTCTGTACTGTCATTTGCTAATATTTTCTCCCATTCCGTGGGTTGCCTCTTTGTTTTGTTGACTGTTTCCTTTGCTGTGCAGAAGCTTTTGATCTTGATGAAATCCCCAAAATTCACTTTTGCTTTTATTTTCTTTGCCTTCGGAGACATATCGTGAAAGAAGTTGCTGTGGCTGATACCAAAGAGGTTACTGTCCAATTTTCCCAGCACCACTTATTGAAGAGACTGCCCACCCCCAAACTACTAGAACTCATACAGCAGTTCAATAATGTGGCAGGATACAAAGTCAATGTACAGAAATCAGTTGCTTTCTTATACACTAACAATGAAAATACAGAAGGGAAATTAGGGAATTGATTCCATTTACTATAGCATGAAGAACCATAAGACACCTGGGAATAAGCCTAACCAAAGAGGTAAAGGATCTGTACTCAAGGAACTACAGAACACTCAGGAACGAAATTGAAGAAGACACAAAAAGATGGAAGACCATTCCATGCTCATGGATCAGAAGAATAAACATTGTTAAAATGTCTATACTGCCTAGAGCAATCTATACTTTCAATGCCATTCCGATCAAAATTCCACCGACATTTTTCAAAGAGCTGGAGCAAACAATTCTAAAATTTGTATGGAATCAGAAGAGACCCCACTTCCCCACTTCCCCTAAGGAAATGTTGAAAAAGAAAAGCAAAACAGACGGCATCACGTTGCTTGATTTCAAACTTTACTACAAAGCTGTGATCACCAAGACAGCATGGTACTGGCATAAAAACAGACACATAGACGAGTGGAACAGAGTAGAGAGCCCAGGTATGGACACTCAACTCTATGGTCAATTTTTTTTTTTTTTAATGTTATTCGAGCTCCATTTCCATGTGAAGTGAGAAGAGCTGAATTATTTTCCCCATTTCACAAATGAGGAAAACGATGCCCCGAAGAGTGACTTGCACAAAGTCACTTAGCTAGGATGTGGGAGTGCTAAGATAAGAGTCTAGGTTCCAGTTCCTGCTCCACAGCTCACTGCATGTACCTCTTCTCAAAGGAACACCCCGTCCCTGGTCTCTGTCATCCTGTTGCTTCCCTTGGCCTAAAATACTTGAAAGGCTTACATCTTAGAGGCCTTCCCAGAGTGCTGAGCAGAAGCCATGCAAGTGGCCATGTGAGGAAAAAAAGTGCTTCGATGAACTGCTCTAGGAAATGTACAGACAAGTAGCCCTCAGGTCCCCAGGCCACAGATAGGGCCCCCCCATATGGTTCTTGCTTCCCAGTCAATGTAATTCTTGATTTATTTTTGGCTTTAAAATGAAGCAGTTCTTCATGGCCCCCTCAGAATCCCTGGCTTAGGTGGGTGTAGGGAGGTGATGCAACATGTACTTACCTAACATATCTGAGTGGAGAGAAAATTAAATAAGATACACATAGGTGGCCTAGTATAGCACAGGACATGAGTGACCCAGGGTGATGACTGAGTATTTTCTAAAAGGAGATCTGAGTCTGATTCCAAAAGACAAGTTGGCAAACTAGAAAACTGAAGATTGAGTGTTCAACTCTGGCTTAGGTAATAATTTTAGCACAGGGTCACTTTACTTGGCTATTTCTAAGAACTGGCTGGATAGTTTACAGACTCAGAAGGGCAAAAACTTGGGAAAAAGATGGAGTTCTTAAAAGAATTCCTCCTGGCAATTTTGGCCATAATATGGACACATGGACAGGTGTTTTATCCAGTTTCTCTCTATTTGAGGAAAAATAATGTTCCAAAATGGTATGGAGAATATAAGGGGAAATATAAAGACATTAAAATATGGAGCACATACATCTAAGGGAGCCTTTTAAATATTTTAAGGTCAGAGGTAAAAACAATGTATTCAAAATTAATTCAAATACAACTTACAAAGCAAATTTTAGTCTCAAATACAGCATTATTTTCATTCCCGATTTGTGGAGGTTAAAACCCAAGATTCAGGCAGATAAAGTGACTTCTCCAAGGCAAAGCATAGTTGACAGTTTAGAACCGAGCTGTGTTGTACCCTCTCCTCCTCTCTCACATAAACACACTGAACACATAGACTTGATAAAGATGACAGAGAGATGATGATAGCCCTCAGAAGTCAACATCAAGCCCCCATGGATTTTCAATGACATTGATGTTAGGACTGCTTAGTAATGAGGTGTAATTAAATATAATCTCAGGGCCAGGCTTTGGTTACACACTCAATAATTGAGCATCTACCTTCATTTTGTGTAGGTCTGAGCATATACAGAGGCTTCTAAAAAAAAGGCCATCTATTAATGTTAGTAAGAAGGAAGATCTCAGTAAAAGAACCAGAAGTGGGAGGTGGGGGAGGGGAGAAGTTAGGAGGCAGTAGGCAATGAAACTGAGGATATAATAAATAAGAAGGAAGAGTGCAAATGGGATATTCTCTTAGCGATTTCCATTAAGGGTGTGGTGTCTTTCCTGGTAGCCCAAGATTGCAAAATCCAAGGCCAAGTGAGGCTTTCTTTTGCATTCATGGACCATCCACAATCCCACTCAACGTTTCCCTTTCAATAGCTTCTCAAAACACACTTTGCCTGTAGCGCTGTTCTCCTTTAATTATAAAAACCCAGCGTATTATTAAGAGAAATGCATGCCATATGTTTCTGATTCATTTAGACTTAAATCCTCAGCTTGCCGTTAGCTAAGAAAAAGGCAATATTCAAGAACTCATCTTAACAAGCAATGTTAGCAAGAACCCTCTTAAGAAACAAGTTTTGATTTTGCTGGGAAAAATGAGAGCTTATGAACCCCGAGCGGTTTGGTTACGATTTGGACCTCAAGCACTGAGAACTACAAAGTGAGGAGTGCATTGTGAGAAGTCTGCCTTCCCCAGTCACGACTGAGGATCAATCTTTGTCAAACTGGAGTTAGTTAGGTCTCCAGGGAACAAGGGGAAGTAGTAATTTAGGAGAAAAAGAGCTGTTACCTAGGGCTGCTGTTTACCTTATAGTAAATATGGGGGAATAGTGGTTAATAAAATAGTTTTATATTTTTCCTTTCAGAAAATAGCCATAATGTATGAAATATATTGGTATTCAGGTTTTAAAATAAAACAATAGGCCTTGCGATTTAATTAACAGGAGGAGGAGGAGGTGAAGAAGAGACACTGCTTCCCTTACATTGCTTGCGAACTTACACCATCGAAGTATTAATTGGGGTTGTTTGGTTTTTTTTTAAAGGAGTGTTCATTTTACTGTGAACTCCCCCCACCCCCTTGGACTCATTATGTTAAATGTTGCATTTAAGCTACACTTTGAGGGGGAAAAAAGTAATATTTCTGTTGGTTTAAACTGTCAGATTGACTCACATAATGGAAAATGGGCTAACTGAAGTGGGGGAAAGTATTTCAGTAAAAACAAACATCCCCAGGGAGGGATTAGCTCCAGCCTATTCCCGGCAACAAAACTGTGCTGCATTCGTGCCTCTTGGCCTCTCCCAGGGGAAAAGCATGGGGCTGGGGTATGTGGAAAAGAGGTTGGCTTGCTGGAAGCTACCATTATGAAGCTGATCTATCTGTCTTCTAATCTAATATCACTTATGTGAGAGAAACCCTGGGCAAGACAGCAAGGAACGAAGCAGCTGGTTTCACCCTCACCCCTTTTTTTTTTCATTTCATGATGCTGTGTCCAAATCTGTTTTCTGTAATTCTTTCCAAGTGTGCTGCATCACCATGTATCTTTTCTCCTGAATGACGATGCCAATCTAATTCTCCACATAGAATAACTTATCATGATTTCTTTTGGGAGTGTTAGACCTTAGAACTTACCAGTACCTGGCATATGGTCAGCTCCCTAAATCACTGAATAGTGTTGAAAAAATCTCCAGTGATGGAAAAAATGGTGAGAAGCTGGGTCATTGTGCAATGGGTAGTTGCGTATATTTAAGAATTAGATAGTTGGGTCCAAATCCTGGCTGTGCCACTTATTAGTCATTACATTAGGTCCCAGGTCATTGTTAAAGTAGGTATAAGAATGGCTACTTCAAATTGTGTAAGAATTAATGAGTTTATCTATACTTCAATCCAGATACATAGCAGGTTTTTAATGGAGAGTTGCTATCTGTTCATTTAGGGCACTGTTTAACTCTGTACATAGCTCTGAGACTGCTTGGGTTAAAATCCTATTTAAATACTAATTAGATAGGTTATTTAATCTTTCTAACCCTTAATAACCCTTATTTAACTTTTCTAACCCTTAATTTCTCCTTGATAAAATAGAGATATGATATAAGCTTAAAGGTTGTTGGAAGGATTAAACAAGTGTTTTTGTTTGTTTGTTTTAAGTGTGTGTGATAATTGGTAAGACCATCAACCTCACTTGTTTTCGAAAGTTTCTGAAAATACTCTTTAAGCATTCTTCATCTTGAAAACATCTTCCTTAAGCAAGTTCAAAGCTTTGGTTTATGGGATGGCATCAGTGACCATATCTTCAAGGAAGATGTAGAGAAATCACCATTTACTTCAATCAGTTAGTTTTAGGGGAGGAAAAATGCAGTAACTTGGTATCGACATTGACTTCAGCAAAGCCTACCCAGAGCAGCCTTGCTCCTCCATTGACCCTGACTGAAAATGAGCATCTCTTATTGTTGCAGTTGTACAGTATAGTGAATGCCAGTAGTCATCAACTGATACTGCTAAGAAATGATTATTCCTACACTGTATCAATCTTTTTAAAAGTGAACATAAAACATTGAAGATAAATTTGCAATAATATTTACTTTTTTGATAACACATCAGATTTATTCTTGTATCTCTAAAAGGCAATCTCTGATAGTGATAATCAGTCTCTGCCTCAGGTCCCAGCTACATATTGACTTTATCAATCAGCCATTCAGCACTGGGACAAAATTTGTGCACCTTGACGAATGGGTAGTAGCTTTTGAATCAATGTGTAGTCAATTGCCTGAAAATAACAAGCACTCCATGGTTACATATTTTATTACTACTGGTTGTGAGGATAAAGGGACTTTTCCCTGGTATCCTGGACATCACAGCATATAGGAGGCCGTCCACTGACATACTGCAGCTCTTGGGCAAGTTTATTCCTCTTCTTGGCACTTTTTGCTAACATATAAGACAAAGGGAAAGTTTAGATGCCAGAACCTCTAACTCTGAATGTTCTTTATTCTCGTCAAGCATTGTCAATGCTCCCTCCACTCAGCACTGTGGGTTTCAGTGAAGATCTAGGAAACTTCCATCTCAGGTGACTTCCTGGACTACTAGTTCTTGATTATTCATCAAAACCCTAAAAGCTAGATTCTCACTTAAGTGAAAAACCTGAAGCCATTAGAAAGAGAGAGGAAAGATGAGCCCCTTCCTAATGATGAAACATTGATGTGGATATATGCTCCTAAGAAATTGCCCAAATTGAGGACAATAGCATGTCAGTGAAAATTTAAACTAAACAACAAACAAACAAACAAACAAACAAAAAACCTCTTGTTTTGAAGAAAAACCTAGTTGGAAATATATGAGACAATGAGTAGTGCCAAGAAGCAGCCCAGAGAATCAGTGCTGCATGCATTTCCCGTTCCTTTATCAAAGAAAACAATAAAGAAGAATTGGCCATTTATTGATCACTGTGTTCCAAGCCATTACTAAATATCTGACATTCATTTCCTATCAGCTGCTCATTATAATACTGCCAGATGTGGATTAAAACGTGCCTTTTATTGATGAGAGAGCCATGGTTCAGAGAGAGAACAAAGCATGCAGCAGAACTCAGTTGCCAAGCTTGCAGATCCTGGAGTCAGAGTCCATGGGTATGCATGTTGGATTCATCTTTTCTCCATCCTGTGCTCTCAGGCAGTTTTCTCATCTGAAAAATGTGTATGAACATAGTGCGCATGGCTGAGAATTTAACTCACTTTTTCCTTGGGTAGTTTTTGGAAAATTCTCTGCATAGGTTGACCAGTAAACCAAAAAAAAATCTCAATAGTTGTAGATTAAAGAGGCTGGTCTGGGACTCTTACATCATGTGAACTCAGGAGTGGAAACATTGGGCCATGAGACTTAGCCACTTCCCACCTTGAGATCATGAAAGCCTTTGATGTGGGGGTCTTGAATCTGTGATGCAGATTAAAGTCTTTAGGAAATTCCATGACAGCATCACTCCTAATCCCTACACATGTTGTCTCACATGTCTCTTGAAGTTGCTAACTTCTGGATGAAGGGGACCTTCCATGTGACACGTTCAGCATCAGCAACCTTTTCCCTTAAGGAGGACCCTGCTCTTGATGGTTCTTTGCCTGGGTTAGGAATGCAGGACACAGGCAGAGCAGTGGGCAGCTTGTCAGCTGCTCTCTCTCTCTCCACACAGAGCTCTTGCTGTGTGGCTGACCTAGAATTAGGACCAAAAAAGATCTGCAAACAGCAATCTGTCATGAGTTGGAGAAGAAAGGGCTCGATTAGAAGAAACAAGTAGTGGCTTTTGTGTGTCCCTCCTCCATCACTACTTCTTCCGAGGCAGGGAGAATTGCAGCCAGGGAAATGAATAATGTTGAATTCACTACAAGTTTACCTGAGATTAAGGGTAAGTTGGATATAGCTAGTATCTTTTGTTCCAATATTGACTTAGTCTTATTGTCACAAATCAGCTATTGATTTTTGGGGTCCCCATTAGTCTCAGGGAAGAGAGTTAATCCTCCTTTCATGTTTTGTTTATATGCCATATTTGGCTGGAGCTCAGGGTGCACTTTTCACCTTGATCTGCAAGTAAGGAGGCAAACACATGACCTCAGGACTAGAAGCCACCCTGGCTGGTCACTCTCCACTGTTTGTTTAATTTCGCTCTGACTTCTGCCTGCCTCCTAATCATAGGTATTTGGACATGTTACAAAAAAGAAAGAGACCTGGACATCAAAGCACTGGTCATGATTTTACTAGGGGGCACCTCTGAAAGCATTTGTAGGTCTGTGTGAATGGCTAGTGCTGTGACCTCTAGAAAATACTTTGCTCTCCAAACTGGGGCTAACAGATTTATCACTTGCCAGGCCTGGACCCTCCAGGTCAGTGTAGGGTTATTTATTTATTTATTTATTTTGTATTGTGTGCAAAGACGTGGTCAGTCTATTACAGAAGACTATGAGCAAATATTTAGAACATGCATTAAGGATAAAAGAACTTTTGAAAACATATTTTTGATTTTAGAATTCCCTATAAAAATGTTAACTCTACTGATACCTTCTTGGGATCATTGTCCCTGGACACATTTCTCTCTGAGCCACCAGAATTGTATCAGCTCAAGATAATGGATGCTGTTTTCTTATGCTCTGTGAAATTTCAGTTTCTTCTCTATGGAGGACTAAATCAGATTACAAAGGAATTCTGGAGGACAGTCAGATTGTTTTTATTTTATTAGTTGTATGGCATATGTTTCAGTAAAGAGGGAGTATCAACCTAGGCAATATAAAATACTGTTCTATTCTGATTTTATTGAAAGAGCAGAAATTTTAATATTATTGGAGACATTCCTGTTCAACTATGCAGGATAGAGAATTGATAGGCAAGATACAGCAGCAGTTTAGAGCATGAATTTTGGTGTACTTAATGCAAATCCTGAATTATTGTCTGTGTGAACTTGGGTGAATTATTTTACCTCCTTTAACCTTAATTTCACAATCTACATGTGGGAATAATGTTGGTATCAAATTCACAGAGTCATTGGAAGGATTAAAAATAACTATATGTAAGGTACTTAGCATTATGCCTTACACATCAATAAAAGGTAAAAGATATCATTATTATGCAATCTCTAAGACTTCTGCTTAACTCCTTATAAATGACCATGACTTTCACTTGACAAAGGCGATTGAAGGTCAACATTTTTTTTAAAAGATTTTATTCATTTATTTGACAGATCACAGGCAGAGAAACAGGCAGAGAAAGAGAGAGAGGTGGAAGCAGGCTCCCTGCTGAGCAGAGAGCCCAACATGGGGTTTGATCCCAGGACCCTGGGATCATGATCTGAGCCAAAAGCAGAAGCTTTAACCTACTAGGCACCCCTACCTCAAAACATTTTTGTATATAAACTGATAAATTTTTAAGAATGTAAAAATTTGGTGGGTACTTCGTTTGTACCAGGCTCTGTTCTAACCCCTTTATGCATTAAGTTTATTCATTCTCCACAACGACATGTCATCTCCATTTAACTTATAATAAAATGGAGGCTCAGCAAGTTTAAGACTTTACTCAATGTCATATTGCTAGAATATGAACAAAATAATCTAGTTCCAGATCCTATCTTCCCAGCTTTTTTGCTACACTGCTTCTCTTCAATGCCATAGATTTTGAGTTCTGTATACGATCCTCATGCATGCTCATTTATTTTTCCCTTTCTCCTATTACTTTGTCCTCTTCCTCAAAGAATACCTTGGTTTTTCTCAAATTAAGTGAGTGAGTAAAGAATTAATGAGCCAATAAAAAGTCTTCATTACTTATGTCTAAACCCCTTACCGTCCAGTTGTCCCACCGCCTCTGAAACTCCCCTATCAAAGGTCATAGTTAAATAGGAAAATGATTGCACATGGATGGGAAAATAGGGAATCATTTTGGAAACTGTTGCACTAGTCCAAGTGAGAGAGGTTGGTTGCTAGGACTAGAGTAATAGTAATGAAAATGGGGAATGTCAGATTATTTTTGAGATAGTTCAGAGATAAAGCTATGTATTCACTGATTGAGCAGATGTAGGAGCTGAGGGGAAGGGAGGAATAATGGATGCCTCCTAAGTTTTTGGCTTGATAATCTGTGGATGATGTTGCTGTTTATGAAGAATAGTGTTCTTGGAGAAGGTTTGGGAAAAATATGGAAATTGAGCAGGCCTTTCTTTTGTTTTTTTTTTGTGTTGATTTCTGGGTGAGTGTTGTAGGGTAGAGATGCGAAAGGATTATAAGACTCTGGAGCTCAGAGAAGAGTTGTTGGCATGAAAATTACAGGTGAATCCATAGATGTGATCCTTTAGGGAGAGAATATAGGCAGAAGAGAGAAGCAGCCAAGGAAAGGGTGCTATCGTTTAGGAGCTAACCAGAGAAGAAGGTAATAAAGGATGATAAGAAGGAATAGGCAATAATGTAGGAATAAAATGAGAAATGTGGTGTTACTGGAAATTACATATGTACTCCTTAATGTTTTTGGAATCTATCCTAATCGTGAATATTCTGCCTCCAGTACATGAAAGGCCTTCCTCAACTTTTCTGACAAACTCCTAGTCTTCCTTTAAGACTTAGCTCAGTTCCTCTGGAAGTGTTCTCTGATTATTCACATGTTGCTTCGTAGTTGGGCATGTCTATAGCACTATGCCCCCCAACTATGCCTTAGCCCCAATAAGTGGGCACTTAGGACTACCTAGTCTAACTGTCTTATCTTAATCCTAATCTTACTGTTCTACTGAGGTGAGCATCTTGGGGGAAGTCAGTAAGTCTTTTATTTCTGAATCTCTAGCAACTAGCACAGTAACTGTGGAAAAATAAGTATTTAATTATTGTTGGTTGAATAAAGTATATGAATGCCTTTCTTTTGAGCTCCAATATTTAATGTCAAGCCATTTAATTTCTACTCGAGAGCTCCACCTAGACGCTCAACCTTGAGCCCCACCTGGAGTTCAAATTTTGCATATCTCAAATTGATCTTACTCACTTTCCTTAAGATTTCCTTCTTCTATGTCTCTTTATGGTGCCAATATTCTCTTTTTTCCTTCAAAAGGAAATAAGAAATCTCTTTTGACTCTTCTTTCTACATAGCTAGGCAACCACTATTCCTTTCCCTTTTCCTTCCATATCTCTTGAATCTGTGTCCTATTTCTTTCCCCTAGTTAGCATCTTGCCCAAGGTTACTGAGCTATTTAGAAACAGAGCCAGGATTGGAATCCATTCCATCTGACTCACTAAGTAATATCACCTTTCTGGCTTATGCTTGGTTAACTGAAATCCTTTGATAATATGAGAGGCAATTCCAAGGAATATAACTTGTAAATTTCTGGAACACTTTGGGAAGGAAAATACTCCATGGACTTTTGTTTTGTCTTATGTCTGAGACATAAACCAGCTATTTTATGAGGCATTGACAGAGAAATAGATGGATGGACTGGTTTATTTTCCTCAATAGGATGCAATTTGATGACTGCCTAAGGATATAAAGTTTATAAAATAGTAAAGTATTTGTATCTAGAATATTTCTTTTAAAAATCATCAGCTGCATTAACTAGGACATCTTACTTTCACTCCCAAAGTTCTATTCTGCTTAGTTTTGACGTCTTCTCCTAAGATTAATTTCCTCCCTAGGCTCTCATCCTAGCCACAAGCTGAACTTTATCTGGATTTTTCTACATTTCTGTCTTAATCCAGAGTGATATCCAGGGAATGTTTGCTGGAAAAATGAGTAAAATTATTGAATGTACATAATGCTTAGTAAATGAATATGTAAATATGTATACATAGTAATGCCAGCTAGGTGACTGGTTTTTGTTTTTGTTTTTGTTTCCTTCTTCTTCTTTCTTACCATTTGGCTGTCAAGTGAATATGGAGGGACATTACCCCCATCACATCGTGACACTATATCACCACTAAGAGTTGCACCATCTCCAAAATCATGAATTTACACATTCTTTCTGTCTTCTACTCTACATAAATTTTGCACGAACTATTAAATTCATTGGTTCCATCAGTTTATGTGATCCCCTACTTACAAAAATCTCTAGTTCAGTTTTCCACTTCAGCCTGATTAAAATAACTGGATGTGAACTCTTGCTAAAAAAAAAACTGTCCAAAATATATGAAATGACTGTTTCAGACAATATGCAACAGGGGAAGTGCCGTACTGTGGTTCATCCATGATTATCCAGTTGGTACAAGAACATGGTGCACAGAGCATAAATTCAAACACAGCATGGTAGTCTTGCTGAGATGAAAGGGAGAGTCAAAGAACTTTGAAAGACTGAGGCAACTGGAATTTGTGGAACAGAGTACCAGAAATGAGAAGAGCTGAACAAATAAACTGCTATGGACTGAACTGTGTCACCCCAAAAATCAGATATTGAAGCCCACGCTCCAAACATGGAAATTCTTAGAGTTAGGATCTTGTTTAGGAAATCTGTGAAAAACCTATATCTAACATCATGTTTAATTATGAAACACTGAACGCTTTCTTCCTAAATCAGGTGTGAGGTAGACGTGTCTCTTCTTTCATCGACTCTGTCTGCTCAGAACTTTACTGGAGACCCTAGCTATTGTATTTAAGTCAAGAGAGAAAAATAAAAGGCAAATATAAGGGAAAGAAGAAAGTAAGGCTATATTTCTTTCATAGAAAATATGATCATGTATTTAAAAGATTTAAAAGAATCAAACAAAAACCCCTATTCAAACAAATTAGCAAGATCTCAGGATATATTGTCAACATATAATTATAGTTTTATTTTTGTATATTAGAAAAATAATTGGGAAATGAAAATTTAGAAGTACAATTTATAATAGTATCAAAAACATGAAATACTTAGGCATACGTTTAACAAAATATGTAGTCTTTACACTGAAAACTACAAGTCATTGCCAGAAGAAAGAAGACTTAAATAAATGACAAGATATAACATTATACTGAATTGGAAGATTCACTCTTGTTAAGATGTAAACTGTGGAAGGAGCCAAGATGCCCTTCCACAAATAGATAAAGAAGATGTGGTACATACAAATAATGAAATACTATTCAGCCATCAGAAAGGATGCCTACCCACCATTCACATCCACATGGATGGAACTGGAGGGCATTATTCTAAGTGAAACAAGACAAGCAGAGAAAGATAATTACATGGTTTCATTCATATGTGGAACATAAATAATAGCACGGAAGATCATAGGGGAAGGGAGGGAAAACTGAAGGGGGTGAAATCAGAGAGGGAGACAAACCATGAGGGACTGGGCTCTGTGAATCAAAGTGAGGGTTTCAAAGGGGAAGAGGAGAGAGTGATGGGGTAGCCTAGTGATGGTTATTAAGGAGGGCACCTGTTGCGATGAGCACTGGGCATTATATGCAACTCATGAATCATTGAACGCTACATCAAAAACTAACAATGTACTATATGGTGTCTAACTGAACACAATAATAATAGAAAAAGATGTAAATTTTCCTCTAGATGAACTATACGTTCAGCGTAATCTCAACCAAAATCCAAGCAAGTTTTTCATTGAGAAGGTGATTCTAAAATTCATATAAATATGAAAAGATTTAGAATATTCAAAATGATTTTTCATAGGAGACCAACATTGAGATACTTATAATATCTGATGTCAGGACTTACTGAAAATTTATAGACATCAGAACAGAGTGAGACTGGGGTAAGGATAGGCAAACCGAACAGTGGAACTTGATACTTATCTCCAACTCAGACCTCTCCTTTGAGCTCCACAACATATTTTAAGAACTATTTTACATCTCTTCTTGAATGCCTTTAAGACATCCTAAGCTTCATATATCTGAAACTCAACCCATTATCTTTTTCTCTAAAACTGATACTTTCATTCTGTTCTACAGCTCCTTCATTTGCATTCCCCCAATAATTGTGCAAACCAGAAACTTAAGAGTAATCCTTAAGCCTCTCTCTCTCTTTGATCCCTCACTGATAACAGGGACTTTCAGCTTTATCTTCTCTATGTATTTCGATTTCACCCATATTTCTCTATTTCCACAACCCTATTCTAGTATCTGTTTCTTGGACTTCCATAAAAATTTCCTAAACTAATAACCCATATCTACTCTTAATACTACCACAGTATATTTTTGAAATGAAAATTTTATCATGTTAAACCTTGCTTAATATGTTTCAGTGTCTTTAGAATGATTCTAGAGGAAAGATAAATTATAATATAGCTTTCAAGATTTTATCTGATCTAGTCCCTATTTGTCTCCCTGGCATCATCTTGCACCACGCTGTCTCTTGCTTTCTTAGACAGTATTGCTTATATTTTGTTTTTATGCAGAGGAATACTAGCACTCACAATATAGTTGTCAACTGAATGAACAAAGACATTACATAACCCAACAATACTACCAGCAAACATATAATAATCTTCCTATTTCCTATCGAAATTTCACAATATGTTGCCGTTACATCTGAAGTTCGAACTTCTGGGACAATTGACATAGTTGAGTTACTGATGTGTGCAAGTGCTCCACAATGTTAGGAGTCTTATAGTGTCTTCTAAAAGTCAGTGATCATTTTTGTGTTTTTGATATACATTATGCTTTTCTATTTAGCTACCATCTTATGAAATTGAGAATGGAAAGGTTTACCTTAAAATTATATTCCAGCATGTGCTCCCCTGTCTATTATGTGAAGTTCAAAGGCCATGAAAACATAATATGTCAGGATAAAGCCCATAACAGAAGATGTGAATAGGACACTTCCAGGGGATGTACCAGAGATTATGTGCAGTTTCCTGAGTACTAACTAAAACTCCATACAGTTCTCTTTCTTTAAGAAAGCATACTGTAAGCAAGTGGGTGTGAATGACATTATTTGGGGGATAATCTTATATCTGATTTCTAGTGTTCTAAAATTACATCATTCAGAAATTTCAGATTTACCTGCCATTAATAATAAATTACTTGTAGTGTATCTCACCAGTAAACTGGGCACAGGAATGCATTATGACACTGAATTATACAAACTACTTTTTTAGGAGGTAATATTGAACAGTTTCACACCATAACTGGGTTCTAGCCTGAATGAATGCAACAATACCCATGCTGAGTACCAGAGGGTAAACTTTGCACACATTTATATGCCAACATTAAAATATGCTTTTATTTAAAAACATTTCTCTCTTGGATGTGTCCATAGACCCACATATTCATGCATGTGCCCAATAATATTGCTTGTAAATTCCTTACCCACAAATATTGGAGAGTAGAGGTCATGGAATTCTTGTTAATAATATATATTCTTTAAACAGTTATAAGATTGTATAAGAAAGTAATATCCTCAGGGTTTATGTGCTGTGGTTAAATCCATTAGCGGCTCTGTACATGGAGGAGTTAATAGGAGTTTATAGGCTCCAATGGTTTAGCCGTCTCATTTCTCTTTGTCATCCCTGATGGTCAAAGTCTGTGAGAAAAGTTGAATATTTGTTCTCCTAATCCCTGTAGCAATCTCTTCTATGTCATCATCTAGCCTTCTCTTGAAACCTGGAGCCCAGAGCTCTCTACAGGAGTATATGACATTGTTTTTGTTTTGTTTTGCTTTTGCTTTTTAGATTTTATTTATTTATTTGAGAGAGAGAGAGAGAGAGAGAGAGAGAGAGCATGCAAGAGTTGGGGAAGGGTCAAAGGGAGAAGCAGACTCCCTGTTCAGGAGAGAACCAGATGCAGGCCAGGACCCAGAGAACAAGATGCGGGCCAGGACCCTGGGATCATGATCTGAGCCTAACCAACTAAGCCACCCAGGTGCCCCTATGCTGTAAATCTTTAACCTCAAGAAGGGCTTTTTCTGAAAATATGTTAAATCTAACTTAATACTACTTCCACCCACAGATCCTCGTTCTGATTCCTGGGCCATACTCAACAAACCTCCTCAGTAGCCTGCTTCCTCCTATGATATTTCTTTATCACTCTTGTTGTCTTCAATTTTCATTTTTTCCTGCTTAATCTCCCCAGTTCCACCAACTATTTTCCATGAGAAATGTTTCTGTATCCTCTCACACAATGCCCCCTTGGACAGTAGAATTCCCAAGATGGAAAGTGGTGTTTCAGATTGATACCATTCACCAATTTTTATTTATTTATTTATTTATTTATTTATTTTTAACGTTCGGGGGATGCTTGAGGAAGCATCATACAAGCTGAGGCAGATGGCGAGAGGAAGGTATGCAGGAAGAGGGAGCACTAGAGGGAAAGCACACAACCATGAAGGTCTGTGGTGTCACAAGATTCATTATGGCTGCGAAGTAGAGTATGTTATACTAAGGAGTTTGGTAATTTTCCTTCAGGTTTTCCAGAGCTTTTGAAGATTTCTAAACCGAGCCATTGCATGGTATGATTCATGTTTTTAAAAAATCTCCTTTGGTGTTAGTGTTGCAGGCAGTTTGCAAAGGAATAAAATCAGTTCAGGAAAACCAGTTAGGAGATTTGTCCAAGTAAAAGAGATTTGATAGAAGCAGAGATGGATCCTGGGCACATCTTTTTTAAAAATCCACAAGATTAGGTAAATAATGAGGGGTTATTTCTAAAATATATGCCGTTAAGAATACACTTAGAGTTTAGGTCCCTACTAACCCTATGAAACACACCAATATCCTGTATAATGGTTCAGAAACAGATTTGCTGCACTCAGTGAGCTGTGGCCATGCGAAGTTATACATTAGGCCAAACTTATCTTGAGATTTCCTTGTTCTGACTATTTCTCCTATATTTTTGCCATGTTTCTTTCTGTGTTCTTTCTGCAGGCCACAGGAGTCAAGGTGTCATTTTTCCTTCATCTTGCCTCATGGGAAAAAGGAAACAGCATAGTTAGCAAAAAGGAAAAAAAAAAAAAAAGGAAAGAAATAAAGAAAAAAACCATCTCACAATTGTAGACACATAGCTTAACTCTGCTACCAATTGCTTTTATAATCCTAGACAAGTCTACTTTTCTGACATTCAATTTCTTTATCAGTAAAAATATTCAGAGGTCCTTTGGATGGATGGAGATAGATAGACAGGTAATTAGACAGACAGACAGATAGATATAGAAATAATAGTCAATGCCTGACATACACTATGCACTGAACTAAACAAGGTAAAAATATTCACACCAAGGCATAGATTTAAAATTTATAAAGGATTCAGAAGAACAATGAAGTAGAGAAATCATTATTTGATAACATCGCTGTCAAATCACATTTCAAAAATTAACAGTTACATGGTCTCTGCCAGCTCAACTCCCTGGGGTAAAGAGGTCAGCAATGATTGCTCCAGTGATGGACATCTAATGGAACACTGAGTTGGAGAAGAGGACCCACTAAAAATATGAAGCCTTAGCAACCTGGAGTTGCTGAGGACAGTGGCATGTCATGTCCAGGGATTGTTGCAGTCTCACAGTTCTGGTTTTGTTTCATGAGGGCAGAATAGTCTTTTGCTGCCATGATACAGGATAAGAGTATGTTTATTCCAATGAAATGCTGATTTTCATGGTCCCTCTCTCTCTCCATGACTCCTCCATTACCAAGTCAAAGGACACGGCATAGCCTCTGAACGAGCCATATTTGGTTCAGTTATGAATTATTTAAAGTTCCAAGTCTTGGGTTAGAAAGTGAAGGGGATGGGGTAGATGGCAAGTGTTGGAACCAGCATTTTGTCAAAGTGTTTGTTATCTGGCTTCTTGCCAGACACTGGTGCCTGCTGACTTATGAGTGACACTTTTATCTTGGAAGTGCAGAGCTGAGCCTGATGGAAAGATTAACTGGGTTACATTCTACTCAGGAATGTTTTAAAGTCTAAATAAGCTAGAGAATCCCCTTTGCTTGGACTTGGTGCTGGCTCAGCAGCTTTATTTCTACCTCTGCTTTCACCTGGTCCTTCTGTTCTTCTGTTAGGAGAAACTTGGGGGAAGGCAGGGCTTCCTGAATCCTACACTGCATTATATTAGCAGGTTGTCAATGTCTCACCACCTTCCCTGCAAAGCAGGTACTGTTATAGAATTAGCAGACCGCACCACCATTTCAGGGATCGTTCAGCAAAGCCTGGTTTTCTTTTTCACTCTCAGTGTAAAAGGGCAGACTGGAGAAGTCGCCCTAGGGAAGGTCCATATAGGATAGATGGAGAGTTTGGATGGTTGAAAGGCGACTACTCATGCCTTGAGCCCCTCTTCTGTATCAGTGTGATCCTATGTGCTAGGGACAGGGAATACAGGAGACATAAACCACCTGTGCTATAAAGAGAGCACAGAACATGGGTTAAATGATTGGGAGATGGCCAGCTGGGTAAACACCATGATCTCCCTACCCACCCAGGATTCTGCTCTGGCACATGCATATGAGGACTCCTCTTGGAAGTGAATCTGTTAGGTCAACCTCTCCTATATTAAATCCAAATGCTAGAGATTTCCATCTACATCTACCATGGATTGATTCTTCATAAATAGGAAACCATTCTTGAGGAAACAAACTCCATATTTCATAAACACATGAATCAGAGTATGATTTTATTTTATTTAAAAGATGCCTCCTTCAGATCTCAAAATGTACCCAATAGTGGCTCATTGACCAAATATGTGCACGCTATTTCCAACTCTCATAATTGCATTTACTAATTCACTCAGATAGTGAATGATTGGTAAGTGCCGACTAGCACCCAGGCTTGTATCCACAGAGGATTTCAAGTAGAGGATACCAAGGAAAATAAGATAATGTGTTTATCTATCTGTATAATCCCTAGAGTGCAAGTGCCTTGAAATCAGAGGGTTCATTTTCTAGCTTCTTTCTGCTTTCATTCCTTTCTTCCATTCCTTTATATCGGCCATCTAATAGATACTGAATAAAGGATTTTTGAAGGATGAGTGAATGGGTTAATGGAAGAATGATCCTACTGAAATAAAACCGAATACATCTTTCTCTTTTAAACAGATAGGTAACTATTCAGTGGGCCTTCACTAAGATAAGCAACTGCTCTGAGGTCCTCTATATCATGAATAGTAAAAGAATTTATCAGTCCAGAATATGAGTCTCTTCTCTGCCTAATTATTCAAAGGAGAAGTTTAAGGATGTAAATGAAATAGTAGTCTTGTGTGTGTGGAGTAGGCTATATATGTTATCCATGTAAGTAAAATTTAGAAGGCCATTGAAATAAATAAGCCATGAATTTCCCAAAATTATGGTGGTGAAAAAAAGGTGGAAAGTTCTCCTGTTCATCTGAGCACCGAATATTTTTAAGCCAACTCTTAAATATATAAATGCAGATAAGTTTAGATTATCCCATGTTCCATACCCAGAGATCTCTGGAATTGTCAAGTGACCATAATACTCTTATAAAAACTTATCAATCCTTAGAAAAATATACAAAATCCATTAATAATATAATAAAATGTCTGATGATATAACTTTCAATCAAACAGAGTGTTTGATAGCTGTGGAATGAACCAAGCATTTACAGAGCACCTACTTTATAACAGGTCCCTATCTGCAGGAATATGCTAATTAATAAGATCCTCAAAGAGCTAATATCTCAGCTAGTGAGACAAGACACAGACATCCGCAAACTTATCTGACACCAGAAGATTTAAAAGACAATCTTGTAACACCATACTAGTTATGGCAGTCAATTCCTAAAAGCATGATAATAAAAACAAATGAATGGTTTAGGGGGACAGCCCCCTACCATAATCATTCTTACCTGCCTTGACCTTGAATTTTGAAGCTGATCTACACATGACCCATTGGGTTGGCTCCTGATAAAAAGGAGTCTGGGCCCTTTGCTTCTTCTAGGAATTATCTTATACTTTCTGCTTTTTTTTTCCCCATTTGTTTTGTATTCTTCATTCTGTCCCCACATCTCCTGGTTTTGAGGTCCAGAGTTCTCCTTAAATTTTAGAAAGTTTCAGGAACTCTTGTTTTCGACTCCAGGCACTCCTTATCAGACATGGCTCCAGCAACTGGGTCCAGGCCCCAGGACTGTGCCATAGAAAAGCCTCATAGCTGAGACACTATGTAGCTGTTTTCCAAGTTTCACCTTTGGGATAGATGTAGGGATATTTAATTTTATGATGCTGAAAACCCCATCTTCATTTTAGATGGATATTTTATTTCTACCATAATTTGAATTTATATGTTTTTTTCTGACAGTGAAATGACATTATTTGTATATGAGAGAATATGAAGCTGGATTTTTCAGATTCAAAAGGAGTTTCATTGCTTGAAACAATCAAATATTTTCACTAGCATCTGGGAGTAAAGCCAACAAACATAAGTGGTCAGTTTCTTTATTATTAGGATGAGGGGATTTGAGTATGACTATTTCTCAAGTTCTTTGTAAGTTTTTAATTTCCAAGGACTCTTTAACCTTAATTCCTACAGAAGATGGAACTATATTGATCTGAAATTCAAAATAAACACGTGATTTTTGGCCATATAACTTTAGAATTAGAAGGAACTTAGGAAGCCTACATGACAATTCTCTTATTTCACAGATATGGCAAAGAAAGATCAAAGGGAAATGACTTGTTCAAAATCACACATCAATTGAGGGCAGAGATGAAGTTGGATTTGGGGCCTCATGCCTCTATTCTGCCCATGGTCCCAGAGAAGACAGGCTGGAGGTGTACTTATGGAAGTAAGTGCTTAAAATTTTCCACAAAAACATTTGGCACATTCGCACGTACTAAATGTTGGGTTTTGATTTAAATACTCAGCTGTCATAGAAGCCATCAGGATTGGCAACTGATCCCTCAGCTTATATTGGTCTACAGCCCAGTAAAGTACCTGGGCTTGGTCCTGAGCCTAAGGTGCTCATATTTGCTCTTGCTTCCTGCTGACCATTTAGCCCTTGCTGGAAAAATATTCCTATACCCACCATGAAGGTGCAGTGGATTTAACTTCTGTGCTTTTCCATATGTGCCTTCTTCTAATTGAAGCATCATATTCAGCACTTCTAACCTAGAAAACATTTTATTTCATATTCCATTACTAAGTATTTTAGAATTCAGGAATGACATCCAATTTTTTCCAAGAAATCTTAGGAAAGGTCTGACACTGTCTAGGCAGTACTGATGGCTTTAATCAAAGAATGCTTAATGTATGTTGAAGGGGCTTCTTCTAACTCACTTCACTAGTCTCTTCTGAATTTTCAGATAATCATAATGTGCTTCCAGTTATTCTGGAAATTCAAAGTGATAACACACTTTCTTGATGAAGTCATTCTATGAAAAAAGGAAACTTTGAATATTATAAGACAGGTTCATTTTTCCTTGGAATAATAAAAGCTGTGGCCACAACCATTTTGCAGTTCCTTCCCCCCTTCCCCGCTGCCTCCAGCTACCATTCCTAGATTTAAAACCCTGGAAAAAGTACAGTTTCACCAGCCACCACTCGTACCCAGTGTCAGCAGCTCATATAAAACCAGGGAAAATATAGTCAGGATTAAAGAAATCTGTAAAACTGTGAAGTAAGGCCATAGCATGTAAAATGCAATTCCTCTTACCAAGTACATAATTTATTAAGAAAGCTCTTTATAGGAAATCTGCTTGACACCTTATACTTGGCAACTACTTACTTTTTTTTTTTAGAAGAACAAAAATGGACAGAATGTTTCCCAATATGGAAATTCATTAATTTTTAATAAATATCTCTATGTCTGTGTTTCATACTCCTCTGCCCCCAAGCACAGTTCTCCTTTCCCACCTTTCTTCCTCAGTCCTAAAATGAGTCACCTCCTATAACCAGACTAGAACTAACAAGGCTTCATCCCTTCTCCCACCCCCATCTTCACTGTCTCTTCCCTCTCCCCTCCTCCACCACACCCACTATTAAGTGAGGAGCCTTTGGCTTTGGGACTCCAACTGGTATTCACTTTCACTACCCTCCTAGTTCTGTGAGCCATGTCCAGCTTTGTAATGGAGGGTGAGTGGATTTGATCTTCCTCTGTGGTTATTTTCTTAAGAAAATAATTATTTTCAATTAGCCATAATTTAGGACAGCTTTGCAAATGAAGGAGCCCTTCATTTTCAGATCTCTTTTTTCAAAATACGATAAAGGGGAGTCAATGTCATAAGTGCTTTCTCTTGGCCAACTGCTCCCCCTCCACCCCGTGCTCCCAGGCACATATTGTTCTTGTATATCTGAGCTGCCTGACATCCTCGGGTTGCAGAAGCTTCACAAATGCTTTTAGCTGCATGTTGAGTGGGGCCATGTAATCATCAGGACTTGGGTGTAGAGATTAGCTTTTGATCTTCTAACATTGTTGTCTTTTGCACTTTCCAAAACTCCACTTAGTTTTCTGGAAAGGGAATGCTCTGATTTATTTTTTCAAAGTGAAGTCCTAATATATTATATTATATTATCATCTTTAGGGATTCTTTCTATTCTGAGGAAAGGATAGGAAAGGCCTAACTCATTCATTTCAGAGGCAAAACTACCATCAGGGAGTGAGGCAGGAGAGAGGGTGAAGGATAGCATAATATGTGGCCATTGATCAATGAAGAACAGGTGAAGAGGAAATAGAGTGAAGGCCCCACCCCAAGCCCTACACAGAGAAGTTCTAGGTCAGCAAGCATGATGATCCTGCCCTTGGTTTTTCAACTCTGTTCATACCCACAGTTCCGTTGTTTGCCAAGGGCCTGCCTCAGGCCAAGGGTAAGCCATGGTCACTGAAAAGAGCTATGTGTAGAGCAGGGGTACTGGGGTGTAGGTATTGGTCATGTCCTCCTACATTTCTTATTTAAAACTTTTCACCCAAGACAATGTATCCCAGGGCAAAATCTTAGGTTGTCTCTTCCTGCTTTATGTGTGGAGACATCATGTTTAAAAAAACTCAATCTGAGTTCAAGCTTTTAAGAATTTATTTCAAGAAAAACATCAAAAAATTTGTAAAACTCTTCCCTTAGGATTTTCATTTTCATCTACTAGTCCATATACCAGTAACAGGCCAGTCAGACAAATTTTTTTAGAATCCAAGTGAACTTGCACTCAGGGTAGAGCAAGAAGAAAAGATAAAGTAAAAGAGGGAGTGAGTTAGAAAGAACTAGTAGTGTTCTTGGGCACATCTTTGCATCTTAACAAAAACCAGATCAATTCAGTGTTTTATTTTGATGATTTGCTCATTTACCTTGCAAAATAGATTATGATTTCCTGAGATACCACAGTCCTGAATGTAAAAACACAAAGTGTAGGCTGGCCACAGTTTTATTACCATCCCATTATTGCTATTAACCATTACATATAGAACACTTACTATGAGTTAAATACAGTACTGAGTATTTTATATATCATGTCCTATGAATACCAATGCTATGAGCTGTTGTTTACACCTAGACTCAGTGAGATCAAATACTTCATTCAATATCAGACAACTCACAGTTGACTGAATTGCAATTCAAAGATTCATGCTACCAGCCTGTAGGAAATCTATTTCCTCATTAAAACACATTCTAAGATGTATTTGCTTCATACAACATGGAGCGAAAAGAAAAATCTGACTTTGGTTAAATTCAGTAGTTTTGGACCACCAGTGCCTTTTTGACTCACAGAAATGTCCAAGTTTTAGTACTGATTTTCACACAAATTGCAGAGTAAATGAGACCATGAGGCAAGGACTAGGAGGTAACTTGATCATCCTCCAGCTGAAAAAGTAATTATTGTAAGGTTAAAAAATAACTCTGAGGAGTTTCATTTCTTTAAAAACCATAACTTTTTAAATAAAGTAATTCTACGGAAATTATTTTAATTATATGGTGTTTTTGTTGTTATTGTTGCTATGCATTTTCTTTTTTCCAGTTAGAAATCATCTTTTTCATTGTCTTTTTTTTTCCTTGTAAAAGAGTTTTAAATGGCAAAAATAGTAAAAAAAAGAAATAATATAAATAAATAAATAAATGTGTGTGTGTGTGTGTGTGTGTGTGTGTATGTTTTTATATTCATCATTCCCGTGAGTGGTTTTATATTTATGTCTGTAGGTAATCATGCACTTTATGTTGTTTTGCAGGTTTTTAAACTAGATGTGAGTAATTTTACATTTTATATGTTTTGCTTCAAACTGTTTGTGTTTTTGAAAATTACCCCTGTCAATATACAAGATTCATTCATATATTGTATCTAATTATGGTGATATGATGATGATGATTAGAACCAGTGCTGCAATGAACAGGCTTTTACGTACTATTATAAAAAGGTGTCTAGGGTTGTTATCTAGAAGTATAGTTGCTGACTGGTCTCATAGAGCATGCCCATCTTTAGCTTTGTAGAATATTGCCAAAACTGACCCAGTTTGGAAGAGTTCCAAACACCCACATAGGGCTGCAGCAACCAGAAAGTGAATTTGCTGAAGTGGGTTAGCTTCATGGGGGGATGCAGGGTGGGTATACAACGCCGTTTTCTTTCCATGAGCCTGCTGTAATAACATAGCTAATTTTTTGCAATCTTGAAAATTTTGGCAGATTATAACCAGAAGCTGAGATTTCTATATATATTGAGTTTTTCTGTTTCAATTTTTTTCCCCCCTCTCACTCCAGTGTGAAAATAAAATGAGTTCTGTCTCAGTTTGAGCACTCTCTACAAATAATGCTTCTCAACTAGGTCTACTACTGGTATAGGGTGTTCGTGCATTTGAGAGCTGGAAAAGCAAAGGTTTAGAACAGAGCAGTACTTCTGAAACTTTAATGTGCATAGTGACACCTGGGCCTCTCATGAACTTAAAAATTTCTATTTAGTATGTCCAGAGTTGGGCAGAGAATCTCCAGTTCTAACAAGCTCCAGGCAATGGCAATGCTACTGTTGGTCTGAAGACCACAATGAGCAGAGAGGGCTAACCTTGAAAGAACAAGCATTTGCCAATATTTAAACCTTTCCAGAGTTAATACAAATTATCTTTTAAAATTCCTTATCTTTTGTTTCTCTTTAATCACCACCAGATGATGTAATAGCCAAAACACTTTTGAGCCAACTTCTTTCAAAAAATCCATATATTCTTGATAGAAAGGCAAATGATTGAGTCTGTTACAACATAACAAAGGTAGATCTGTCAGTCTCATTTTTGGTGAAATAACTTGAGTGTGTACTTATTTCAAACACAGTAATATGTTAGTACTGCATTAACTTGCCCCCATCTTTACTGAGACATAATTGACATATAATACTGTATATGTTTAAAGTATACAATATGATGATTTGATAAAAGTATATATATATTGTGTGTGTGTGATGAGAACATTGAAGATTTACTTTCCTGCAGACTTTCAAGTATATAATGCATATTATTTATTATAGTTATCATGCTGAACATTATATATCCAGAACTTAACTGTCTTATAACTGGAAGTCTGTACCCTTTGTCTAACAACTCCTCATTCCCTGTGCCTCCCTCTGAAGGCACCACCACCCACTCCCATCCCTAAAAACCACCATTCTACTTTCTGTTTCTGTAAGTTTGGCTTTTTTAGATTCCACATTTAAGTGAGATCATATAGTATTTGCATTATTCTGTTGATTTTTTTACTTAGCATAATACCCTCAAGGTCCGTCCATGTTATCACAAATGGCAGGATTTCCTTCTTTATTATGGCTGAATAATATTATGAAATATGTGTGTGTGTGTGTGTGTGTGTATGTGTGTATACACACACATATATATATTTATCACATTTTCTTTATCCATTGGTGAACATTTAACATTATGTCAATGTCTTGACTTTTGTGAATAATGCTGCAGTGGGGTCGCCGATATCTCTTTGGGATAGCTATTTCATTTTCTTTGCCTAACTATCCAGAAATGGGATTGCTAGATCATATAGTAGTTCTATTTTTAATTCTTCTGGGGAAACTCTACTGTTTTACATAGTGGCTATACTAAGGTACTTTCCCACCAACAGTGCACAAGTGTTCCCTCCTCTCCATACTCTTGCCAACTCTTCTTATCCCTTTATAAGAGGCATTCTAACAAGTCTGAGGTGATATCTCATTATGGTTTCGATTTGGATTCTCTCAATTATTGGGGCTGTTGAGTATCTTTTCAATTATCTGTTGGCCATTTGTATGTCATCTTTGGAAAAAACATTTGTGTCTTTTACACAGGTCTTCTGCATGTTTTTAACTGGAGTATGTGTGTGTGTGTTTGTGTGTGAATAGAAAAAGAGAGAGAGAGAATGTTGTGTTAGTTCCTTATATACTTTGGTTATTAACCCCTTATCAGATATATGGGTTTCAAATATGTTTTCTCAGTCCCTAGGTTGCCTTTTCATTTTATTGCTTGTTTTTTGCTATGCAGAAGCTTTTCAGTTTGATGTAGTATCACTTGTTTGTTTTTGCTTAGCTTTTTGGTATCATATCCAAATAATTGTCACCAGGACCATTGTCACAAAGGAAAATAGCAAGAGAAGAAGAGAGGAACAAGAGCTGCAAGAGTCAGAAATCAATAAAATGATACTAGTAAGTCCTTACTTATCAATAATTACTTTAAAAGTAAATGGACTAAATTATCCAAACAAAAGGCATAGGGTGACTGAATGGATTAAGAATAAAACAAAATGAAAGAAGCAAACAAAAAACCAACTATGTGCTTGCTTAAAGTAACTCATTTTAGCTTCAAGAACACACATAGGTTTAATGTGAAGTGATAGAAGAGGATATTTTACACAATCAGAAACCAAAAGAGAGCAAGTACAGCTACATTTACACCAGATAAAATAGACATTAAGTCAAAAATTATAACAAGACGCAAAGAAGATTGCAACAATTGTAAATATACATACATCCAACAAAGGAGAATCTAATATATTAAACAAATACAAACAGATCTGGAGGGAGAAAATGACAGCAATACAATAATTGTAGGGGATTTCCATATCCTGCTTTCAATAATAGATAGAAAGAAAACAATTTCACTTCAGCATCCCTGCACCAACAGCCTTCTGCAGAAAGATAGAAACCTGGGAACTATAATAATTCCTTTAGGAATTGCTATTTATGTTCCCAGTCTTCATGGTACCTAATGCCAGGTCATATATATCATATATAACATATATATCTTGAGGAAGATATGGGGGTTTGTATGCTTCCCTTTCATCCTTGGGTATTTAACAAGAAATAATGAATTAGTACAAATTGAGTGGACACTAATGATCAAAACTACTTGGTTATTGCTTTTTTTTTTCCTAATTAAATACCAAGAATTTCACCATTAAGACCAAATTTAAGTAAAATGCTTCAAATGGGGAAAGTTGTTGTAGTTGCTGTTTTTATAGATCAAAAGTTTTTTACTAACTATTCTTCTAAATAAATATACATAATGCCTCACTCGAACAGTGGCTTGCCAGAATATGTGACAGCATTCTAGTTAAATTATAGAAACATCTTACTGACCTATATCAGTTATAAAAATAGTTTTGCATAAATCTTGCTAATACATCTACCTTCCTATTTAAATGAATTGTCTTGATTTCAGTAGTTTAAATGTACTCCTTTCCCCACTGTCCAAAAAACCTGAATTCTAAGTTATAAGATAATAAACTCCTCTTTGTATAGAATTCTGGCAAGTTCTTCCAGCCAGCACAGCAGTCATGTAGCAGAGAGCTAGAGCTCCCAAGGTCACTCCCAAGGACAGAAAATTTGTGAATGTGTGTCTTTTATTCTATGTGGAATTAAATGCCAAGTTTGCACTGGACAAAGACCAAGGCTTTTCTGGGAGTGGTTCTGGACCATCTTTGATTTCCTGGCAGGACATGCATTTCTGACTGTGCTGGGTCAAATGCATAAAAGATTACTTATCAGAAAAGGCAGCAAAAGAGTTCACCTTTGTTTTCCTTTTTCAGAACCTGATCTCTGGCTATGAATGTATGAAAAAAGGGAGAGCCCATTGCTTTGGGTGTGGCAGTGAGAAGAGAGTCATACTCTGAGCCTGACTTTAGTACAGTGTGACTCTTCTGTGTCTGGACAGCCTACTCTGCTTACCTATACCCTATGCACCTCTACCTCCTCCTTCTGATGCCTCTCAACAGTGGATCATTCATCTCTAATGCCTTTGGTTTATTCTTCTTAAGATGTCCTCACTTGACTGTGCCCCAGGCTCTCCCCACCTTGTACCTTTGCCTCACTACAGGTGGTCCCATTCCCTACTGATTGCTGTCTTCTTGGTGTAAGAAAATGCCATAGAAGAGAATGGGCTCTGTAGTCAGACAGACCAGCAGCTCTGTTTTATCAGTTTGGATGTGGGACTTTGGAGAAATGATTTAAACTCTCTGAGTCCTAATTTCTCTAACAAAAAAATGGGAATAGAAATATATTCTTTGCAGTGCAAATTATGTAAAACATCTAGTGTAGTGTTTGGTACATGGTTAGTATTACACACATGTCACTTATATTTTTATTTTAAGATCCTTGTATAGTTGAACATTTCTTTTAATTCATATTAAAAGTAGCTAGATTAGGGGCGCCTGGGTGGCTTAGTAGGTTAAGCCACTGCCTTCAGCTCAGGTCATGATATCAGGGTCCTGGGATCGAGCCCCACATCGGGCTCTTTGCTCACCCGGGAGCCTACTTCCTCCTCTCTCTCTGCCTGCCTCTCTGCCTGCTTGTGATCTCTCCCTGTCAAATAAATAAATAAAATCTTTAAAAAAAAAAAGTAGCTAGATTAAAGCTAAAAACACTAAGGTATGTGTATGTATGAAAATTGAAGCAATCTAGCTTTGCTGCTTTCTAATTGTGTGATTTGAGGAAAGTCCTTAAACTCTCAGTCTAAATTTTATTACCTAAAATTTAGCAGTATCACAGTAAATATTCCAGAGGGTTGTATGAAGATTAACTATGATAATGCATCAAGGTAACCAGCAAAGAACTACAGCCAATAAATATTCAACAAATATTAGGGACTGAAGTAATTGTTTCTACTGGTTGGACTGGCCTCCTCCTCTTTCCCAGAGCTTACTGTCTTTTAGGTAAGGTCTTGGGATAGAAGGGGATGTGGAGACCCTTAGGGATTCTCTGGGCCATGCCCCTCATGTACAAATGTGGAAGCTAAGGCTCAGGGAGCCAGTGGAGCTGGCCCAGGCCACACAGGGAGCTAATGGCCAAGCCTACTGGAGTCCTGGCTGTTTCCACAGTTCCCCAGGGTCTGACCTCTCTGCCACCTCTCATTTCTGTGCCTTTTGACCTACAGGAGTGCACAGCAAGGCCTTTGACAAATAAACAGTGGCCCAGAGATTAGCTGCACCTGAAGCTGGTTATGCAGGTTCACTTAGCATTTGAACCAAGGGCGGAAACTCAGCTACACCCTGACTGCAAAGGGATTAACCCATTCTCAGACTCAGTCTGTGAATTATGGCCCACTTAGTAAGTACACAAAGGGAGGGAAGAATTAAATCTCATTAAGTGAAATGTAAATCTGTATAATTTTTTTAGTAGGCAAATGAAAAAGAAAAAGCAACTACAAATAAAACAATTGAAAAGAAACTAAATATATTTGGAGGTGCAGAAAAAATTCCAGATACTCTTTCTTCTGGCTCTCATACATCACAGACAGGAAGGGAGTATGATGGAACACAGTGCTAAGGGTCATTTTCTATGAGAGATCTCGAGGGCCATCTTAGAGTTCTGCTGACCACCATCATGTTTTCGAACATCTTTGTAATCTTTTCAAGTCCTCTACTTCAGCCAAACTGAGTTTTTCTCTGTGCCCTAAACAAGCTAACTTTGCTCCTACCACAGGACCTTTGCATTTGCTGTTCTTTCAATATGTATAGAGGTTTTGCTTAGAAGTCACACCTACAGTGAGGTCTTTCTGACCATTCTAGTCAGAGAAGTCCTCTATGCTTTCTCATGGAAATTCTCTTTATCTCCCTAACACTTATTGGCACCTAAATACTTTTCATTTATTTACTAGTTTCTGTGTTTATCATCTTTTGTTGTGCCCCTACCCTGGTATAAGCTCCTTGAGTGGAAGGACTTATCTTTGTTGTTGCAGCACCAATGGATCAGTGCTGGCATATCAGAAGCCTGCCATGATTACCAGCTAAGCACAGACAGGAGTACAAGTTTTGTGTAAAGTGAGAGATAGAAGGGGAATAGGAGTGAGTTGTGATGGAGAAGGATTCAGTATTTACTAGAGCTAAAGACCTCGAGTGACTGGTTAAGGATTTGAACACAATCCTAACAGCAGTGGGACTCTCTAAGAGAGAAAATGAGGTGTCAGAGAATGTAAGTTCATAAAAGAGTTCCAGCTCCAGGTGATCCTGTAAAACAGGGTCCCTACCTGTGTTTAGGGAACATTGAACATTGATCATAACACTCAGGAGGGAGGTGACCTGATGCACCTGTCACCACCCCCTCCATGCTGATATCCTGGTTCCCTTGGGGTTATAGCACAAATCTGACTTCCCACTTTCCTTTGTCCAAAAGAATGATGAATGAAAATGTAATACTGTATGTATGATCCTGGCTCAGAGGAGAAAAAACGTACTTGCAAGAACAATTATTCAGTGTTAATTTCCAGATATGTTTAAGGGACCAGCAGCCATGGGAATCGCCTTTCATTTCTCTCAGGTCTCAGGATGTGCCTCCTTCTAAACCAGGAGCTGGACACAGTGGGTGTAGATGTAAGTTTCCAAATCTGTAGTTCATTAAGCTCTTCCCTCGGTACAATATTATTTTAAAAACCCTGGTGGGTTTTTTGTGAAGGAAAAGAATTCCCCCATGTGACACATATTGGGTACATGTGCAGAATAAACTGAGATTTTAGCATCCTTTGATAATTACATTTCTTGCAATTCAACTGTTTTAACACATTTTCTTTTTAGTTATTTAGGTTTTGATTATATTTATGCCTAGACGCTAGCATAGGTATTATGTTCCAAATATTAAGTAAGATGTGTTTGTACCATTTTCTGTGAGATGCTGTTTATCCACATTTCCTAGTAATTTTTCCAATTTTATTTAACTTCATTTAAGTTAAATAAATTTTGAATTTTATTTAACTCTTATTGATGGGAAGGATGTATTAAGATACTTTTGGCATTCTTAATCTAGGATCCTTGCTTCAGTGGTATTTCATGCTACCATGTAGCAGTGCTTTCTATGTGTATGTTTGTAATGTGTGTATTATATATAGAAATCAGTGATGCCTTTTATTTAACTTAATGGATGAATAACCTTGGCTGTAAATACTTTCATTCATAGAATTACTCTTGTGATACAGCAGCAATGTGGTCTTGTGGCAACACTTGAGCTAACTAAGGCCAGATCAAAGTAAATGAAAGAAAGTGGTACCTGCTTCAGGAGTTTTAATGGTCAGCTGGGAATTTGTTCTCTCGTTACTTCCTAATAAAATGAGATTTCAGTGATATGAAATGACAGGAATTGCAGGGTTTGGATCAGCTTACCAGAATTTGCCAAGAGAATCTGTGTCCCCTGGGTTTGAGACCAAAGTACATATTTATTTATTTATTTATTTATTTATTTATTTGGCCCAGGCCTGTGGGAGTACACACGATTTGTCATAAAACAGGCTACTGGCATTCTTACACTGTGAGTATATATTTGTTTCACTAGAAAGACTGAGGAAGAAGCTATTAGTAAAACTATGTTGATCTTTGAGAGGAGGGGAAATTAAGCCTTAGGGTGAAAAGGAGAAGGTTCAGAGGAATAGCTGATGTGTCTGCGATAATTATGTTTACTTGGGTAAGAGGTGTCAAAGTGACATTACTCATGAGGCTGGTTTGAACAGAATGTTGCAAATCACTTTCAAGATTTTTTTTGGACTTCCCCATATTTTTGGAAGTTGGAGTCAGGATTACTGGCTTTGGTAATTAATCCTTCCCAGCCTGCATTCTTTGCTACTGAGCATAGCAGTGATTCAGGGGCCCAACCTGCTAAATCAAGATAATGCTTGACCTCTGGAAGCAGAAGCCTTTTCCTCACTTAGCTAGAGAAACTAAACCCAGGAGCACAATTGGTAAAATCAACAGAGTTCATATTTGAAGAGCTGTAGAGGGAACTTCGAATACCTATTTTGGGCATTTTTGAGAGTATTGTAAGAATATAAATATAAAAAGTTAAAATCTCAGTGGACAGGGTTAGTTTTTGTGTGTGAAAACAGACATGGGGCCCTTAAAGAGTTTTAATATGTTCAAGGGAACTGTTGATTTCAACATAAGCTTATCACAGATAATCTTTCATGTCTGCTGTGCTTGCCTGTTTATTTGCCTGGCAATAGTTTCACAAGAACATTATATACATTACTACCTCTGCAATGGGTAAGGAAACTCTATTGGTTTGGTTTCACCAGAGCTAAGATTGTTTGAAATTATTTTGTCCAATAAACTATCCTTATCTTTGTTTTACTCTCCAATTAGTTATAATGCCGTTAGACAACTCCAGTGACTCCAGCGAGATTGTGAAAATAAAATGATCACTTTGCTTTTTTTCCAAGAAAGGGAAATCAGATCACTTTTCCACTATGAAATCAATTAAGTCCTTTTCAGAATGTCATCCTTCTTTGTTTCTGCTCTCACATTATGGTGCCAGAGGGGAGCCATCAAGTTTTGCAAGACATTGAAGATCAGAGTGACCCCTTTTGAAAGAGTTAAGGTTGAAGAAGCCACAGTCTCTAGAACGGCCATCAACACTTGGCACAGAGTAGGTATTTAAAAACAAAAAAAAATTGAACAATAAATGAAATTAAATCATGATTTTCTGTTGTTTTAAGAATAATTTTGTTAATCATTCAAAGAGCTTACACATGAGATTTTAAGACCAGAGAAGAGAAACATTTTAATCAAGCTTGCCGTCACATTTTTCCAACTCCACAAACAACTATGAAAGGCCTGCTATCTCCTTGAATTTCAAGATCTGTCTGAGGTTGAATGAACCAAGAATCATCTTTTGTTCTAAAAAAACAGATGACACAGTAGATCCTTTTTGCGCACTTTCACCCCACATCTGGCCTCTCATGGCAATCTGAACTTGCTTTTATGGTCGCCCTTGTCTCTCTGTCTTACAACTGTTGGATTACTCTGCCCGTTCCAGTAGACTGCACACTCCTTGAAGGCAAGGTTTAAATGTACCACCTGATTTTATATTCCTGGAGTTCACTTAGTCCCTGGAACATACTAGGAACTTGAAAATAGAGGACAGAGCGAATGATTACATGATCAAATTCTGAAAGCTTGTTTGAAGCTATGACATCCTTTCAGTTCTTCTGTATCTGTGGTACACACGTGTGTGTGTATATGTATGTGTGTGTGTGTGCATGCATGGGTGTGTCTCACCTAAGAGGTTATTAACCTCATATAATTATGATTTTTTCTGTGGTTAGCCTCATTTAATTTTACACTGACTCCTACATACAATCTCATACCTCATACCCACCAGACACACACATCATAATATCTCTACATACCACATATGCTTTCTCATTTTTAGACTTAAAGTCTAAAGCAAAAAGAATAATTTCCAGATTTCTTTCATTCCCAACAGCCCAGCCTTTCTGATGTCAGCTGCTGAATTCTTTGTCGGCGAAGTTGCAGCCTGTGGATCATCCTCAGATATTTTGTGTTTTAGGATTCAGCTAGACCAGCAATTTTAAACAGAGACTTGCCCTCATCCTCAAATTCTTTGCTCACTTAAACCAGCTTTGCATGGCAGTCTCATCCTCGGACACTCTCAGAAGCCTAACTTTTGTAGCCTGAAGTGTGTGGGGCTCAGAGAAGGTGGGTGGAACTCATGAATCAGAACAGTTTTCCTTTAAGTCAACCTTGAGTCTTGGCTCATGTTGATGTCAAAAGCCCTCGATTTGGAGGGGAAGAATGTGAGATGAGTGTCCTTCCTTCTGTGTTATAGCACAAAGTGAACTTTAGAGGGAGGATTCCAAGTTGTTTAAGATCTGAAATATTTGCTCCCTGCCTTTCTAGTACACGTGTTTGAGGCTGAGAATCTTATCAGTAGATAAGGGCAGAGAGGCTGCCATCCCACATTCCACAAACTCACTTCCAGATGGCTTAGAGACTAGGGGTGAAAAACTCAAGCTCTTCAATCAAGCCAAACAGCCCACACCTTTATTGCCCCATTTGTTTAGGGCCTGTCATGGGCCTTCTAACATCTCAGAATCAGCCATGGGGGCAGCTGTTTAATTAACTCCTCAAGGCTGCATTTTGGTAGGGGCAATTCATTTATTATGAAAAACAAATTGAAAGCTCTAAGAGTTTTTTTGTTCCTTTTCTTCTTTAATAGTTACTATTATCTGGAGCTTCTGATTTAGTCCAAATAGCAACGTTGATGGTTTTTTAAAAGGTGCTACTTGATCTTTTGTGGTTTTTTTTTTTTTTTTCTTTCCTTTTTATTTTCTGAAATAAGACTGGCTATCTGCCTTGAACACAGAGATTGCTTTTCCTTGGTACCAGGAAACAATGACATTTTCCCAGACTTTTTTTATGTGTTTTAGTTGTAACAATACCACATTTGCAGTATTAACTTCTTATAACAGTCATGAGGTTACATGCTTCTCTGTCCCAGGTTAAATTGTGGTTGTGAATAATTTTTAACTAATTTAATTCTAATAATAGTCTGAGAGCTTACTGTAAGAGACCTCTATGCTAAGCCCTAAGAAATATACTGGAAGAAAAAAGAAGACCCCTTGAGAAATTTATAGTCTCGCTTTCTGGGAAAATACATAACTCATGTTTTTATTATTTTTAAAATTTTTTATTTGGAGATAATTTTTGATTTAAGAAGATTTTGCAAGGATATTGCAGACTATCTCCATAAACTCCACACCCAGCTTCCTCTAATGCTAACATCTTATATAACCATGATATCAAAACAAATAAGTTGACATTGACACAATAGTATTAGCTAAACTGTAGACTTACAGACTTTACCCAGTTTTTCCACTGGTGGCCCCTTTCTGTTCCAGGATCCAATCAGGATCCCACAGATTGCATTTAGATGTCATGTCTCCTTTGTCTTCTCCAATTTAGGACAGTCTGTTGGTCCCTTCTTGTCTTTTGTGGCCTTGATACATCTGAAGGGTAGTGATCAGATGTTTTGTAGAATGTCCCTCTATACTTATCCTTCTATTTATTTTTTAAAGATTGTATTCATTTATTTGTCTGAGAGAGAGAGAAGGAGAACAAGCAGGGGGAACAGGGGGCAGAGGGAGAAGCAGGCTCTATGCTGAGCAGGGACCCCGATGTGGAACTTGATCCCAGGACCCTGGGATCATGATCTGAACTGAAGGCAGATGCTTAATGGACTGAACCACCCAGGCATGCTTATACTCATTCTTTTAGTGCCTATTGAGAATCAGCCTTTCAGAATGTGCCCTGGAGACAATGTGGGTTTAGAATCACATGGACTTAGAGTAAGAGGCAAAGGGGCCCCTCATTTCTAAAATGTAGAAGCGTAGAAACCCAGGCCTCCTGACTTTTGAGGCAGTGCTGGAATTACCTTCCTGTCCACTTTGGAATCCCAGAGAAACTTAATTCCTGGGGAAGTCTGACCTCTAGGTGTGGTCCAGTGATGCCTGGAGACCTGGTCTCCACGTGTTTCCCTGAGCCCTAGCATGGAGCCTGGTCAATAAGCACTAGTGAATTGAGTTCAGTTTTCCTCCAGAGAATTAAAATGTTGAGAATGGTTCAAGAGCTTCTGCCAGATATGAGCTAAAACTGTATTGCGGGTAAAGAACTGATTAAGAGGAGTAAGGTCAAGGGGGGGGGGGTTGGGAGCCAGATTCCTCATAGCAATCTAAGATACTTATAGAAGAGCCATAGTTGTTGGGCAGTAGATCTAAAAGAACTCTCAAAGAGTGGGTAATGTTCCCCTATCCTGTGGCAAATACTTTTCTTTACCCACAGTGTTGAAAGGGAAGACCTATTTGCCCTTGGTCTCAGAGTGCTTTCTGCCCATCTTAATTCCTAAGACCCAGGGGCACAGAAGGTGGCAGTCATGGATTATCTCATATTCTATCTCAGTTCAGTCTCTCAATTTCACAAACCATTTGCTAAGGTTCAGACAAGACCTTAGCAAAGTAGTAATATCCTCAAATCTCAGGGTTATTAAAATATGCCAGTGATGGAGCAGTGGATTATGCTATGCCTAGTAAGATGGAGATCACGGCCTTGAGCAGATACATCAGCCCAGTGAAACCTGCTGTCATCCCCCATCTGACCATGGTTCTGTTGGCCCTTGGTATGTTCTTTGCCCCCTGGTTCTTCATTTATGAGGTTACCTCCACCAAGTACACTCAGGGTATCTGTGAAGAGCTCCTCATCTCCTTGGGGGCCGCGCTCCTCATGTGCTTTGGAGTCCTCTTTCTGCTGCTTTGAGTTGACATGTACGGATAATAGCTCCCAAGAGTTCCAACCAGGTGGCTTCACTGAATTCCTGCTTTTTAAAGCTTTTATTTATTTATTTATTTATTTATTTATTTATTTATTTATTTTTACTATTGCTGAAAGTGTCCCACCTGCTGCTCACAATTAAGGCAGATGTGTGACTGTCCCAAAGAATAATTATAATTATTGTGTCACATAGTGAAATCATTAATCTAGAATCTTTGGGGAATGTGCAACTCTGAATCATAGAGTATTCTAGAAAACAAGCTCATGCTTCATTATTAGTAACCAGAAATTAACACTTGGTTCTCAATATTTCTGTAGTCCTGTTGGGGATAGGAGGGCTTTCCCCTGTCATCCTCTGTTGGCGGCATCCCAGTGTGTGCTAGGTGAATGGATTTGTCTTGTGCTTTGGAGCACAAAGTAAGCAGGGAAATGACCTGGGAATTAAGAGTACGGGGTACTAGTGCCAGCTGTCTCATAAGTGATTTTGAAACTTGGGAAAAATGGCTTTGCGTCTGGGTTGCAGAGTTGCTCCTAGCCATACTGTTACAGAGTTCAACTTGACTGATAGTTTTTGAACTAGATAGTAAGAAGGACATATAGAAGTGGCCCTGGTGGGGATAAGGTTATTGAAGATGATCAATTAAATCTTTTGTTGCAAAACATTAAAAAGTTGTGTTTTTTACATTTAATTTTTTTTTTAAGTTTGGAATAATTATCCAAGTAATCCACTGCATGGAATTTAAAAGGGAGGATTCTGACATTAGTTAAATCTGGTTTTACATACCAGCCACTTAGCTGTGTTCCGAGGGCAATATGGTTAACTTTTCTGAGCCTTAGTTTCTTCATCTTTAATGAAAAAATAAGTGTAACCCAGCCCCCCCCAAAATTGGTGAGGATTAAATGAGTTATGGAATGAAATACACATTGCACAGCACATGGCACATTGTAAGGGTGCTATTGATTATGAAGGCTCTTCTGCTTGTAGCGTTCTGAGATTCTGAGAGTCTGACCTTGTGGTTCTACTGGAGTGTTACCACTGCAGTCACCATCTTCTGTAAAGTTACAATTTCTAAACCTGAGCTATCAGACGCTTGCAGGACAGGGTGTCAGCCTAAGTGGGAGAAGGTCCACGAAGGTGATCCCTTCAAGGCCATAATAGCTTGAGAATTTGTTAGAAGGTGATGGAACTTTCCTCTAGCTCTTAGATAGGGTGGGAGACCTTCTGTTCTTGGTCTCTTCCTTCTTTCCTTACCCCAACTGTGCAGGGCTATTCTGGGTCTGTGTATTTTAAGAGCCATAATGAGGTGCTTCTCATCATACCTTGCCATTTTCAGGCAGCTTTTACTAGCCGCCTGGACACGGGGACAACATAGCAATTTAAGAGCTATAGTGGACTAGGCTGGAAATAGAGAGGCCTGTGCTGCAGCAGCAAGAGATGGGGCTGGGGAATTTCTGTTCGCCCCTTCATAAAAGAGGAATGCTGAAATAGCTTCCAGTCACACACAGAAATATTTTGAGGATGAGAAACCAAACCTCCTCATGCTCATACTTCAGTATGCCTAGAGAATACAAAAGAATAGGTGATCTCTTGAAGCAGCAAAGAGCCAAATTCAGTAGATCTGGAGTAGAAAAACGGAATTTCTTCATTTGCTAGAGTGTAAGAGCTGTCCAAGCTACCTGATGATTCATTTTGAGCTCAGTTTCTACTTAAATGGGAATAAATTTGAAGAAAGTAAATCTGTCAGTCACATCAGCCTCCAAGGCAAGTGCTACCCATATAAATGCCTTCGAATTCTGAATAACCAATCATCCCTTCTTTTCCAATAGCATGAAACACTCTAGAATTACAAAGTGAGTCTTCCTACACATGATTTTCCAAAGCCTGGGCATTTTCCTTTTTTTTTGTTTTATTTATTTTTATTTTGTTTTGTTTTTTGTTTTGGGTTATTATTATTATTATTATTACTCTGAAGCTATGTAAGGACTCCATTGTGCAAGTATTCCTGGACCTCTAGTCTTGCATCCCCAAATTGCATATTTTCTGACACCATACTGGAGAATTTTTGTAAAAATATATATGCAGATTGATATCTCAATCCAAGAACCTCACATGTCCTATTCTCTTATGACCAGGGGAGGGGTGGGTGTTGGGGGGAAGGAAAAAAAAAATGCAGCAGCACACATTAACATTTTGCTCAAGTTTTCAAAAGAAAAATGTTGTTCCCTGTTTCAAACCCAGGATAAAGGAAATGCTTGTCTCCAGGAGCTGACACTTTCCTGGTCATATTTCAGATACAATTAGCCCCCATTGATGGCAGTGGTTGATCTATCAAATGAGCAGCTAATCTTATCTGTGGTTCACAAATGGCTCAGATGGTAGCTTGTGACTTTGATTACTGGAAGACTGGACCCCATCAGACGGCTTTGCTCCAAACAGTGGTCCTTTCAGCCTTCTGCTCATGGAGATCAAAGCACTCTCCCCTCTCCCTATCTGCAGGGAAGCTCATTAGAGGGAGGCTGTCAGGGTTATAATCACGCAACAGTTTTACTTCTGGGTTATAACGCTTTCCCCTTCTTATCAGCCTGTGAGGTCCAGAGTGAGAAGGATAAAGGAGGTACCGATGACATCTGATACATTTAATAGGCTCACTTGTGACTGCCTGGCCCCAGCTCTCTGCCACTGCTGCCTCACTGACTATTGACGAACTTCCCTCCCCCGCCAGACCTGTAAGGATTATTCTTTATTCCTGGGGGCAAGAGATGGGGGAGGGGCCGTATTCATTGTCTCCTAAGACTTGCTTTACTATAAGAACAGAATCAAATAAAATAGGAGTTTCTAAGCCCAAAGATCTGCCTTTAAACTTTATCTCTTTCATACAGTAGCTGCGTGAACTTGGATGTTTTGCTGTGATCTTTAGTCTCTCCTGCAAAATATGAAAATTAATACTTTTTTTCATTGGAACTAATATGCAGATCTCAGGTCTCCTTCTCCCAGAAGCCTTCTATTATAACCTGCGTTTCCCTGGCCCCCTTTCCCCCTTCACCCTGTGGAGTTATAGCCCCTCCCTACTGTCACTGCTCCCTCTTCTGTCTCCCAGGGCGTTACCCCTAACACTGCCCTTGGCATGCCTGATTTTCTGTCAACTTGCCTTTTCCTCCCCAACAGACAGTGAAATCCTCAAGGCATAGAGGATTGAGGCTCCATATATCAGAGAATGCCTTCACTTAACTCACAGTTGATGCTAAAGGAATGTTTGTTGTCCTCACTGAACGAAGTACTCTTATACTAACATGATTTACAGAGCTCAACGGGAAGGGCTTCCACTTACTAGCAGATGTATTCTCTTTTAGAGATTCCCAGGGACTCGTGTCAGTGACCTATTTTAGTGGTTCTAGGGTGGAGCCCAAGAATTTCCAGGTTTTTTTGTGTTTTTTGTTTTTTAAGATTTTGTTTATTTATTTGAGAAAAGGAAAAAGAGCACAAACAACAGAGAGAGGCAGAGGGACAAGAAGACTCCCCACTGAGCACAGAGACCTATGCAGAGCTCTAGCCCAGGACCCCAGGATTGTGACCTGAGCAGAAGGTAGATGCTTAACCGACTGAGTCACACAGGTGGCCCAAGGATTAGAGTTCCAACAAGTTCCCACCTTGAGAACCACTGGTGTGACCAAATCTTTCTATTTGTAGTAGAAGACACTGAGGCTCAGACTAGAGAATGACTTGTGCAAGGCCAGATAATTAGTCAGAGGCATTCGGCATGTTCTTATTTCTAAGTAGTTTATTGAAGTCAACTCTCTTGCATGTATGTACTTTGAAACATACACCGAATACATTTTTCTGTTAATTTTTTTTTTTTTTTAATTTATGTTGCGCTCCTTAAGGCTTCAAACTTGTCTTTTAATTCTAAATCTCGTGGTCATTTCACAACATAGTCATTTCATAACTTGCTGTTTTCATGTTAAGAAGCAGCTGTACTCATGCTGCCAAGACTCTGGCTGAGTTATTATCTTTATTTGTCACTTGTCTTCTGTATCTTCACTGATGCTTTTAGAAATATCTGAGAAGAAATGCCCAGAGGAACCCAGGTCACAGAAGAATCAGAGGAAATTCTAGCATCACATGGCAGACTTGGTGTCTTCATCACGTAGCCCAGCATAACCTTGGTCAGGTTTTTACCCATTCACCCAGATGGGAATGTGGGGCTCTTGCCAGCAGCAGTCATTATCATTACCAGAAGAATGAGAAGCAATAACCATTGCCTTTGGGAGTGGGAGCTCTGGATCTGGATAGGCCTAGGTTTAATTTTCACTTCCTCATATCCCTGGCAGAGTAAAATTGCTCAGGGATTTAACAGGAGACACATTTTGTTACTCCATAAACTAGGAGATGTATCTACTTCACAGGGTCATTGTAAGAATTAAAAGAAGGACTTCGTCAGCATCATGCACTGTGTTGGGAACATACTAAGTAACTGGCCAAGAGGAGGGAGGACCTTCTCCTCCTCTCTTCTCTTTCTACTTCTCTTCATCTCGTCCCCACCCTCTCCCACTATCATCAAAAAACCGACATGGCAGAACATGGGTGAAAAATGTAACCCAGCTGGAAAAATAAGCAAAATACACTGTCTTTTTTTTTTTTTTAACCTATCTCCTGATTTACTTACTATTCTTTCTTCAACATTATTTTAACTGTGACTTTTGTGTGTGTGGAAATCCACTTAAAACTTTTAAGAAAGAAGTTATTTGTAGTTAAAATAATGACCTTTCCATTAAATATAATTTGGGAGGCATTAGTACTAATTGTAATTATAATGGAATTTATGTCTGACACATTATAGTTCATGTGATGAAAGAAAACCAGGCACTCTCCAGAAATCAGTGACATACTTATCAGAATATTAATCTCCTTCAGTTACTCTTTAAGAGAATAAATAACTAATCAGTCACTGACTGCTAATATAATATATAACCCCTTGCTAAGATGGATGATAATTTAAGCTTCAGCAGAATATATTTATTTAACTGACAGAAATCATGACTCAATTTTATTTGTATTAAGTGTTAATGCAATAAAGCCAGACTAGCAATAATGCGTGGAAAATGGAAATTTTTGAGTAATAATTTTTTAAATTAATCTTTGTGAGAAATAATAAATTCCATCTTAAACATTAGACATATATCTGAAATGTTTGTTAATTATTCAGTCTTATTAGTTAAGTGGTCCCTGAGAATTATATTTAATTTGTGTTAGGCCCATTCCTTGAGTACAGTTGTTTTGACCAGCAAATTTTATGGCATATAATTTTAGCTGCAGAAGTTTTGAGAAAATGGGCAAATAAATGTTGGTTGACCCAGACCAAAACTAGCTGTTATGATTCTGAATAAATTACAGGTATTAATCAACTTTGTTGGCATCACTTTTTTCTACTATAGTCGAAAAAGGGGAATAGGATCTTATTAAGAGAGAAAGCACACACCTAAATGTTGATTTATTTGTTTTTTATGATTATATCCCCAAAACAGGTGTAATCTCCATTGGCTGGTCTTTCATCGTGGTTCCGCTAAGGTCTAGCTAACAGAGTAGGTAGGACTAGCTGTTCTCTTGCTTGGGCTTTCTTACCAGTGTGTGCATGAGAAATAACAACATGATAGAGGACTCTATTTCCATACAGAGGGACTTTCAGGTAATGGAACACTCCAGCCCTGACTACCCTTCACACCTTTGGAGGAGAACGTGGTTATGCAATTTGTGAGTTGGGAAAGGAAATAGAGCTAAATATCATGCGCCTCTTTAGAAACCAGCCTACTTAAAGAGAAAGTACTATCTGGTTTGCTCTCGATTATTTAGAGAACAGTCTTGGACCAGAAGGTTCTATCCCTTCAGGAACGCAAAGAATTATTAATCACTGCAAATTACCAGTGTCTAACTAAAAATGGGATAAGATATTTGCAAACCCACTTAGTTGAAAATCTAAAGTTACCCTCTCTCAGTATTTTGTGAATTAACTCAGGATGAAAAGGGCATTTTTTAAAAAAAGATTTTATTTATTTGAGAGAGAATGAGAGAGAACACAAGAGGGGGGGGGGTCAGTGGGAGAAGCAGACTCCCCACTGAGCAGGGAGCCCTACTTGATCCCAGGACTCCAGGGTCATGACCTGAGCTGAAGGCAAATGCTTAACAACTGAACCACCCAGACGTCCAGAAAAGGGCACTTACTTACTTACTGAGCCATCCATCAATCCCTAGCAGAGTGTGTGGGAATTCTGATTCTCTGGAGACTGATGGAAGCAGCCCCAGACACATATATGGACATTTAGACCATGTCAGGACTCAGTAAAGTTTGGTAGATGAAAGATCACACACAGGTCTGAAGACCTCCTGTGATTCTCCACTTCCTGATGTTTGTGTAACAAGGCAGAAAGAGGTTCTGTGATTTAAATGACTGTGGTATTTCATGTCCTGTGTTCTTACCCATCCTCCATTTCCATCAATACCTCTATTGTAGATGTGCATCTTTCCAGCCTTCCATGTTCTTTACACCAGGGTTGCTCTTGAGAGATGGGATGAATGTATAATGCAATGTGAACAAGAGAGCAAGACAGCTAATCTGCTCCTGAGCTTTCCTGAGACCAGAAAGGAGGTGATACAGATGCCCCCGGGGTAACATCAGCCACACTTGTCATTTGGGTGTGTGCTCTGTGCTGCCTCCAAATATAGATGAGCTCTGATGTTTCTTCTGAAAAATTCTCTTCTTGGAAATGTAACTGGGCCAACAAGTGCAAGAGTGACTGAACCATGCTTTGTTCTGAGATAGAAATGGACCATGAAAGTCCCAATGAAATGATGCTGTAAACGCTTAGAGAAAGGAAGATGCTTGCTCCAGTGGGTTAGTGCTGCCTGCAAACAATCTCAACTCCCCCACTCTTTGACAGTGGGCTCCTCTGAGTCTGACTGTCATTTAAAAACCTGGGTGATTCCGCAGAGTAGACATTCACCCAGAGAGACAGAGATCACAAACTCCTTTCTTCTAAGATGTGGTTTGCCGAGGACTTCCCTGCCTGAGTTTGCATGGTGAGCGACAAGATTGGGGAAACCTACTCAGGACTGAGTATCTGTTTGAACTTTTAGCTGGGAGAGGTAGGAAATGGTTATCCATTAAATCCTATTCCTGTATTCATCTATCCATACATTTACTTATTTATAAGATATGTTTGAAATGCACATTCCTTATCACTTCATATTAGCCATGAGTGGGGCAGAAGCCAGAGGTAAATAAGACGTAAGTCCCAGTGAGCTTGCAGGCTGGCGGAAGAAACAGATGAGGATACAGGGAATCACAATGAACTGCTACCAGGTCTGTGGTATTAAGAGCGCAGAACTGGCTCCCAAAGCTCCCCCTCCTGGAGAAGGGGTGAAGGCTTCTCAGAGGAACTGGTATGGGAGAGGAGGCTGAGCTAAGGAGGTCCTTCTTGCCCAGTGGGGACGCTGAGGGAAGGAGAAAAACCAGTGGAGTCCTGTTTGTTTAGGTATCTGGTAGGACTTTACCTTCCATGTTTTTAGAGGATTATTTCTCTGGAGCCATGATGTATCTCCAGATAGCCACCTAATTGTTGTCTTCCCAGTTGATATCAGACTCTGCACTAGGCAATTTTATATAAGTTATTCTGATTTCTTACAGCAACCCTATGAACTTGAGACCATTATTCAATTTTCAAAAAGGCACTGAAGGTCGGGATGGATAAATACTTCACCCAATGGACCCAGAGGGCATATTCCCTCTCGGAGGCACAGAAAACCCTCAGGAGCAGGGAACTCGCCCACTGGAGCCTGGCTGAGCTTAGATTCCTCCCTCTGTCACCTCACTGCAGTGGATGGTGAGTGAGCATCTCCTCTTCAGAGGTCAGCTGGGCACCTGCTTATCTGCAGGTTCCCTAGCTCCTCTCCCTGCAGCCCTAACCCCCCGGTTTCAGTTTTGATTTAGCTCTTTATTCCTCCCCCAACTGTAACATATGGACGAGGCCAGGGGGAGGCTTCTGCCGCTAACATGCCAAAAAGCCTTAATCTCTTTCGGCGATGAAGTTCTTTTCAAAATATGTGGGAAGGCTTAGTTGTCCTCTTCTCTCACCTCTTCACCCGCCGTCCGCACATTTACCGCCTTCCAGGCGCAGCGGGCAGCCAGTGGGAGTGCGGACTAGACAGCCCAGAAGTAGCCTTCCCCAGCAGGGCTACAGTCTCCTCTCTCTCTCTCTCTCTCTCTCTCTCTCTCTGGTAATGTTTCTGGTAATAAAACTGTGCTTCATTGACCTCGTGGTTCTCCAAGGCAGAGTGGATATTGTTTGTAGCTCATTTTCTCCAGGCAGTTTTAACAAAGTATGCTTTCGGAGATATCACGTAACTGAAAGACAGAATTAAGTGAGAATGTCAGAATTCTGGCAACAAGTAGCCCTCCACTCGTGTTTTTCATTGAAAAGCATATAGGATTACCTTATTGTTCCAGATATTAGTTTTCTGTACCCAGCATATACATATTTAAACAGCATAACAAATGGGCTATGCTATAAAGCACCTATATGTCACCAAGGCCCAGAAAGCCTGTGCTGTGCCAAGGCCTGGAGACATCTTTCCAAGTCTCCTCACATCTGAGGAGCTGATTGTCTCCGTGCTTGGGATGGGCCAGCCAGCCTGAGTTTAATAGCAAACATTCTCAGGTTTTTTTCAGATCCGTGTATAAAACAACTTCCATTTGATTGTGACATCTGCTTGCAAGGAGCAAATCCCCAGCACCACCGGTATATCTTGTCAGGCCAAAAACCAGAGAGGCTCTGTTTGGGGTTTTCTTCAAACACCATGGCTCAGGCTCTAGACCAGACCCTTGCTTGCTCTAGGGAACATTATCAACCTATGGCTCAGGGCTAAGGGTTGGGGCTGGGGTATCGTTAGTGTTTTCATCACTAGCTGAAATGTACAGTCTGACAATCACCATGCCCGCAGATCAAAGGCAAGGGGAGGGGTTATCTGCTGCCAGCTGTGCTGTGACTCTGAGCACATTTCTGGCGAACTGACCCCAAGGTGAGCTGCGGAAGGAAACAGTCTCCAGTGGATGGCTCACATAGGAGAGGTTTCACATAGGAGAGGTTTCTAAGAGCAAATTCTCTGTCCCTTCCATTTGGGTAGCTCCATGGTGCCTAGCTGTAACAGCATGGGATGCTCGGAAACTGGTGTTTGATTGACGTGGGGAGAAATCTGTCAGTTTGTAGGAAGATTAGCCTGGTGGAAGTGAGGTGCTCTGGCTTGTCATCCTAGGCCTGCCACTGCTTTGCTTTCTGAGACCCACGCTCCAGTCACACTGACCCCTCGACCAGTCCCTGCACAGAGCATGGTCCCTCCCAATTCTGCTTTTCACATGGTGCACTCACTAGTGGGATATTTTTTTTATTATTGGGTTATGTTAGTCACCATACAGTACATCATTAGTTTTTGTAGTGTACCATAATTCATTGTTTGCGTATAACCCCCAGTGCTGCAGGACCCGGCAATTGCACTACTGGTATTTACTCCAAAGATGTGGATGTAGTGAAAAGAAGGGCCATAAGCACCCTAATGTTCATGACAGCAATGTCCACAATAGACAAACTGTGGAAAGAACCAAGATGCCCTTCAACAGATGAATGGATAAAGAAGACGTGGTCCATATATATGATGGAATATTACTCAGCCATCAGAAAGGATGACTACCCAACTTTTTCATCAACATGAATGGGAGGAAGAGATTATGCTGAGTGAAATAAGTCAAGCAGAGAAAGTCAATTATCATATGGCTTCACTTATTTGTGAAACAGAAGAACTAATGGGATATTTTGCTTTACGTTTCTTGCAGGACAAACTGAGCATTTGTTCTCCAAGTCTCATCCTACATGTGCCTCCTTTAGGATTGATGAGCATTTTCTTACATCCTTAAAAGAATAATCTTTCCCTCTCTCTATGCTCCCAATGTCGCACATATCTGCTGGAGAAGGCATTGTTTGTGTGTCTGTCATTTTGAGATGTGACTACCTCTCAAAGGTGACCTAGTCAGTCTGTTCTGCAGATGGCTCTTATGGCACCTGGCTGGCAGAGCTGAATAGATGTTAGATGAGTGAATACATGCATAAGAGAACAGGCAGATGGAAGAGATGAAGTGTTCTCTGCATCCTTGGAGGGAAAGCATTTCCTTTGGATGCAGGCATGTTTCTACAGGAGGAAATGTTTCCTGATCCTCTGGTTGCTCCCATTTTTTCCATCATGTCTACAGTTGCTGGAGAGGGAAATCTCTCTCAAGTTAGGAGCTTCCCTCCCTCTCAGATTCATATACTCTCCACTCAGTGTTTGTTGTTCATGCCATACTGGCCTTAACCTTTATTAAAGCATGCAGTTTTCTTACTAGAAAACGTTCTGTTCCCTCTCAAGTCACAATGTCTAGCTTCTTCTGGCAATTTCTGATAAGCCATTTCTTTTCTTTCTGTACAAAATACAGTTCTACACTATCCAGATCCATGCAGCTATGCTAACCCTTTCTCTGGATCTTGGGGTGTTGGCCATTAGAATCTTCTAGACTAAAATGTATGAGCAAAAACTTGAGCTAGTTCCAGAGTGTGGTGCCATGTTCCTGTAGTTGCTGGTCTCAACTATAGCTTGAGGAGTATTATATAACATGCCAGCTGACAAAAAGAGTTTGACTGAACTCTGGCCCTGGGAAGCCTGATGACATAATCCAGGAGTTAATAGATTTTTACCAGGGGGAGACAGAGACAGGAGAAAGCCATTGGAAGAAATATTCACCCTTCCTCAACCCAATATAGTATTCTGAGAACAGGTAGTCGATATTGTGTGTGCAGGTCTTTCTCAAGATGATGTGAGAAAAAGAGCAACCGTCCATGTTTTTTCATGAAGCTGTACCCAGATGGGCAATGCGCCCCCTCATCTTTGTATTTGTTCTTCCTGCAGCTCCCCTGCTTACTTCTATCCTGGTTCTCTGGGTCACATTCCCAAGTATTAGCGAGTAACCTTTTCCCTCAGACTCTGTTTTTGACAGATCTGTGCTAAAACAACTCCTTGGCCAACTCAGATTAGTTTGACCTCCTTTGTGTTCTCATAATGCAGGGCGCATGTACATCTCACTTTCCACACTATATCACAATTATCTACTTTTGTGTCTCTTTCTTCTTCAAGATTATATATCTCTTGGAGTCAGAGATTACATTGTACTTATTTTTTAATCTCTGGCACCTAGCACAGTGCCTGGCATAAATTAGACCTCTGAAAATAGTAAATATATGCTGGATAACTGACTGTAAAAGAGAGCTAGAATTTCCCTGATCAGGGAGAGATTCCAACAGACCTAGGAAATATTTTAAATGGTTCGCCATCTCAATGTGTGGTCTCTTTTGGCTTCACCTAGATTGAGTCAGGGATGCTGCTAGCAATTACATCACACTACAAGATTATAATTATATCCAATAATCATGATCAAAATTGCTACAATATGCTTGGCACCTATATATTTTCATGCTATTAGATATTTCACATACATAATCTCATTATTGCAACAAACATATTAGGTTGTTGTTACATATTTTGGACTTTTTGGAAATGTAGCTGGACAATGGGCCTTGACTGAAGACTTTCTTGAGAGTATGATAAGGTTGTTTTAATTATAGTTTTTAAAAGGGAAGAAGGATTTCTTGAAGGTTAATACTATGTCTACCAGCATTTACCAATTGGCACCTAAATGCCTAGGGCAGAAGTACTTTAAAAAAAGAAAAATAATTTCATCCTCAATTAATCCAAATGTGACTTTGTACCCAACACTTTTATTCCACTTTTTGCCCCTTTTAATGTACAAAGTATATTGTGACATGAGCTCAGGATCATAGAACTAGTCACCTCTGTCATCCTGCTTCCACTGAGGTTATAGAAGTTAGCAAGATGTAACAAAGGGAATTATGATCAGGGCACAGTGAATAATCGTGGCATTGAAAGTTTAGCCTGTTCTATAAACCTGCTGAAATCATGTTAATATGTTGCATGAGCATCTGGGGGGGAGGTCCAGATTTCTAGAATAAGGATTATATCAAACTCTGAAATGGATTAAGGATCACTGAGTTTAATTCTATGTGAACCTCTATCTTGAGGAAGGCTATGACGGATGGGGACAGAGCTCTGAGCCTCTGAGATCCCTGTTGGACAGCTGAGTTCTGAATAACCAGGGATTGCAAGAATGAACTCACCTGGTCATTCATGCTTTAGGTTCCTGAGTTGAAGCCTAGGTATAAAGGAAGTCATAGTATTTGCTTTTCTCTTTCAAAGCTGTGTCCTCCCTTTATTGTGGCTCTGTTGTCAGGATTTCATATTATGATGTAATCCAGCATAACTTGTCCAAAACAATATTAGATTTATTCCATTTGTTAAAAGAAGATATCACTAGTATGTGGCCCTTTTGGCAAAATCTCAATTCTTAGTTCTAGGCATGGGTTCAATCACCTGTTGCTAAGATACTGCAAAAAAAAATATATTATCTGTTTTTAAGTGTTCCTTTTTAATTGAATATACTGCTGCTTTGAAATATCAGTGCAAAGGTTAAATAGGTCTTTGAAATCCTATATTCTTTTTTAACTGGCAGAACTATTTCTGAGTATTTTAAATGGAGAGCTGCTGTCTTAGTGAAGTTCCTTGAAGGAGTTGTGCAGAAAGGAGAACTCACAGAACAACTGCATTATGGAAATAGAGACTCAATCAGACGCATTTATGCCGAAAATGCTGGTCACAGTCATTGATTCTTCACCAAAGCTATGAGGGAAAATGCAGACACAATGCCAGCATTCCAGAACCCCAATTAGCCCTGTTTAGTTTTTTGTGTTTTGTTTGTTTGCTTGTTTGTTTGGTTTTTGTTTCAGAAGAGTAATACAAAGCATCCCCATGAGGGTCTGGGCCAGCGCCTCATAATCAAAATCATTAATATTTGTGTGACAAAACATTTTAATGTTTATGTTCAGTTCTATCACTTCAGGTCCAACTCTGTGGTCAAGTAAGTTTTTTCAAACTTAGGGAAACAAGTGGGTGTGAGGAACATTTTTGATGTTTTGTAATGAAAATAGATAATCATGGACCATTCAAATGGCGAGAAACTCCAGGGTGTACAAGATTCAGAGTAATTTCAGACCCCTGATAGCTGGCCTGTAGCAAGTTTGGGAGTGGAGTCCAGCAGGCTGGAGGGAATGATGGATTCAACACTCACAGAAAGCCCAGACTAAGCAGTCAGCAGTGACCAGAAGGGAATACCAGAGGTCTACAACCATGGCTGACACTTGGAAGGACTGGTAAGAATTTAAGGACATTGAGACCATCCCGTGTCTCTGCTCAATCCAAACACTTCCCTTACTCCACAGAGTCACTGGGCCAGTCCCGCCTGTCTCTCTAGAACCCTACAGCAGTCTCTTCACTAATCTGCCTGCTTTGTTCCAGTCTTACCAGTCTTTTATACCTGCCTCCATTGTGACCATTCTATGAAGTGAATCTGACCTTGCCATTTCCCCAGTGTGACTGTTCAGTGGTTTCCTATGACCAATAGGGAAAGTTGCTAAAAAGTAGGGCCCTGTCCTGTCCCCATCTTGCGTCTTAGTTCTCACTTCTCTTAAGCTCTGGATCATGCCGATCAGTGTCTCTACCTTCAGAATACTCTCCACACCTCTTGCTTCCTCACACTGATTCCTACCCATTCTGCAAGACTTGACATCAGACAACTTCTATTCCAGGCCCCAAACTGACCTTACATGCCTCCACATTTATCCCACAGCTATCTCAATGCAATTAGCACTTTTCACAAAAATTGCCTGTGTACATTCCTCTTCCATATGACTGTGAGTTTGTTGAGGGGAAAATCCATTTCTCTTCTATCATATTACCTCTCAAGTTTTAGCACAGTGCTTGGGACATGGATTATCCTCAGTAAGAAGTTATTATACTATGGGTGCAATGTCAAGACAGATAAAATTATGGAATATAGGCCTTCAAGAAACATGAAGAAGCATTATGAACAAAAATCTCCCAAGTGACATAAGAAAGGACACATACTATCCCAGAAGCGTTAGAAGTATTATGAGATAGTGAATATAGAGCCTCTAGATTATTCTGACACCAATCATATGATGCCTGTCCCTGTCATTTCCTCTGTCCCTGGTAGCAGAGTTACTTTAACCAAATGGACGTTATTTTCTTAAAATGATATTGCGTAGGGGAGCACTTTTGACAATAGGGCCCTAGTGTATCTATGAAGGTAAACTGTGAAGTTTTCAGGGAAGGTTATGGTACATGGTTGGATTTTCTTGCTGCACTACCCACCCTGGGAAGTAAGCTGGGTTGTCCTACATTGGAATCACATCATTGTCATTACCCAAGGGTTTTAAGCAGAACCCATGGAGATAAACTATGATGGAGTAGATAAATTTCTAGTTCATGGAGGATAAATCCATCACAGTCCTAGTTCTCACATTTGCTGTGCTCTTAGGCAATTAGTTGCCATCACTTTGTATTTGGTTCTTCTTCTTTAAAACAGAGTTAACAACAACCTTAAAGGGCTATTTTAAGTATTAAATGAAAAAATACATATAAAAGCATCTATCAAAAATAATATATACTCAAATACATGTGGATACTTCAGAAATTACACTACCGGGATTGTTAGTATGATGAAAGATAAAAACATCATTCTATGATAGACTAGATTTTGATGTTATGGTAGGAAAATATGTTACTGTAATCATCTGCAAAGTCATTAGATCAAGAATGACTTTAATTGTCCATCTGGAATACCGTACTGAAAGAAATACTAAAAACTCTACTTCAATATATATTTATTCATAAACATCTTCATGCTGTTTTTGTCTTGTTTATTTGTACAAAGTAGTGTGTCATTTGGACCCTCTATGACTAGGAACAACATCAAGCCAAATCTATTCAGAATAACCCTATACACTTAATTATTAGAGAAAGACCATCTACATATAACCCCACAAAGATTCACAGGGAACCAAAGATTTAAGAGACAATTATTAAGTCAATAAGTACATCCCTAAGGTGACAGTTTAACAAGGGAGTAAGGGTGGGAAAGGGATAAGAAAAATTATAATTATAAGAAATTATAAGAAATATATAAATTATAAGAAATAAATTCTTATCTACCATGACAGGAAAATAGGGGATAATATCTAACACAGGTGGTTCAAGAGACCCCCACTCAGTGTTTTATTTCCATTTTAAATATAAAGAAACACATCCTGTAAATAATGAAGCATGAAAGCTGAGCTCTGTTTGACGATCCAGCCTATGCATTCTGAAGGTAATCTGAATATAGCTGAAAAATACAGGTCAAGGTAGTAATACATTCATTAACAAAGGAGGCAAAAATCATATGACCCAATCAGAATGTCCTGGAACTCGGGGGCTTCAGATTCCATGCTTTTAATTTGTATATACATCCTCTCCTTTCTTTTGTAAAAGAAGAGTAGCGAACCCTGATATCCCCAGGCATCTTGAAAATGTTGTCATTGGTATTACATGCATCATGGAATTGACCATATAAACATTTCCATAATTATCATTGCTCTTAGACATCTTTTAAGTCATTTTCTTATATTCTTAAGTCACTTTCCTATAAATTTAAAGCTTTTACTCCTACCTCTGTCTTCCCTTTGCTCTCAGGAAATTCAGCTCTGCAATTTGTAAACCAGATAGAAAAGGTATGAAAGGTGTTCTGTTAGAAAGGGATATTCTGGTTTCTTTGTCTAAAGGTGCTAAAGACCTGAATTTTAAGCAGTCTGAAAGTGTCTCTGATGGGTACTTTAAATGGCTGTTACTTCTCTATGTTCTTATATGAGAGCCAGTGTGACATAGTAGGGGGTTTGGGGATTGATATTCTTGGATTTGAAATTCATCTATGTAGGTAACTTGAGGCAGGTTTTCTCAATTTTCTTATCTAATAATGATATACATAACTATTACAGTTGTAGTAGAGACCTAAAGTATATGGAACATAGAACCTAATGTCTGGGACATAATAAATGTAATAAAAATAGTAGGTGATGTGCTTATGATTGGAATTAACAATAACAACAAAAACAGCAATAATAATAATAAACAACTGCCATCACCACTTGTCTCCATGATAATAATGTTGTCCTTGGTATTGTATGTATCATGGATATGACAATTTCAGCATTTTCCATAATTATCATTGCTTTTAATAATCTTTTAAGTCATTTTATCATATTTAGCCATCACTTTACTTATGACTTTAAAACTTACCTTTGTCTTCACTAATGGCTTGATCTGAAGTCTTGACATAAAATTAAAATACTATAGTGCTTCTTCTAGTCTTCATTTCTGCAGACTAAACATGCTTACTTTGTCTTTTTTTAAATTTTTTTTAATTTTTTAATTTTTTATTTTTTTGCTTACTTTGTCTTTAACCAAAGTCAGAAATAATAAATAATGTATATGGTAGAGGTATTGAATTTTAAAGCTTGAGAGAACTTTAAACCCAATGCTGTGTGGGTAATCAGTAGCCTCAGTTGGTCTAAAACCTAGGTCCTCAGTCCTACCCAGAGTTTAACACTAAAATGCACATGATGGTAACAAGTAGAAAATAAAAAATATAAAAATGCCGTTGGGTTGAATAATCAAGAATGTCTCCACCTAGTGGGCACACATGTAAGACTTTGATTTGGGGTCCAGTTTGGGTCTATCACGCTCAGATGCCCTGAAGTTCATGTCAGAGCAAGATATTGATGTATGTCTAATGAGGACTTATCTAACATTGCCTTGACACCGATGGAGAACCTCTTGAAGTTACTGTAACTGTTTTCCCTTTTCCCTCAACGACCAGAATGGCTGGTACACGCTTCAGTGAAGTTCAACTTGAAAGTGCCAGTTTCTCAGAGCACAGTTAGTCCTACAACCATGAAAGCTCCTGGGACAAATTCTATGCAACTAGAGAGAAATATGACATGCATAATTCTTCAACACAACATTTTACATTCCTAGTATTTTTAACGAAGTCATCGTTTTTACTCTCTGTTACTTTACTTTGATATGAGACATTGAAGGCCAATGGCTTTCCTTGTCCAGTAACCGTGGCCCTTTGTATATACTGGAACTCTAGGGGCCTGGGATGCTGGTGGTTGTGGCTCACAGCCACAAGACTTCTTACCTGGCCCTGAGTAGAAGTCAAGTCAAACAAGGTAAAAGTGATTCTTTGGAGTCTGGACAGGAAGTTTTTAGAGATATGGGCCACTTGCTTTCCATTTTCTAATCTGAAATATGTATCGCTCATAAATATATTTTAAACAGAAAAATCATCCTAGGCACTGTGGAGGATATAAAGAAATACTATTTCTCCTTCAATTTCAGAAGGCAGCTGTAATGTATAATGTATATATATAATGTGTAATGTAAATACATTAACTATTGATATAGTTAACAATTCAGATGTTTACTAATTGTTGAATACAATGCTGGATATGTCTCCTCTTCCCATATGACCCAGACAGAAAAATTCAGGCACAATATATTAGTTAGAAAGATGTTCTGCTGCTAACAACAGTATAGGAAGAACAGTGGCTTAAACCGTAAGGAATTAATTTTTCTACTAAACCAAGAAGCCTGAGGTGGCAACCATTGCTGTTTTGTTAATGTAAGGGCCAACTTCTCTGTGATTCTCCTGTCCCACAGAGACAGAGTGATAGCAACTCTATCTTCAAAAGAGATCAAGGAAGAACTTGCCTGCTTCTGAGAAGACATTCCATTGAGGAATGGTGGAATAAATTATTCATGACATAATCACATATTCCATATGTTGATGGTTCTTAGATGTCAACTAAATTGCCCCATCTCTTATGTCTAAATCATAGCTGCAGCACCTTCAGAAATTGCATTTGTGTTCAAGACTGTAAAAGGTGAAGGGAGAAAGGACCTGTGCCAACCAAATCTCTGAAAGATAAGGACTTTCCTGTTGATCTCACTGGTCAAACTGGATTATATAGAAAAGCTTCTAAAGAAGGCTTGAAATGGAGAAACAGGAATGTCATAACTGACCCAAATCAATCTTAACATCTCTTGGGGCTTAGCACATTGATGCTATGAACAGATGTGGGCATCTGTTGTCAAAAAGTAAAGGTGAGGTGGGTTCTATTCCACCAGTCTCTGTATGCATCACACTCTTGTGTGTCCTTCTAGGTCATTTGCCTTAAGTAGTGGAGTAGATAGCCAGAGCATTACAATCAATTGCTTAAGTGATTTTTTTTTGTTTTCTCTCCCAATAAATTAAAAGCTCCTGGAAGGCAAAAACTATGTCTTGTTTTCCCTTATATTGTAGGATTTACAACATGGCCTAGAAAGAAAATGTTGCTTAATGTTCTGTGGAATTCCATTAAATCAAGTGCCTTGAGCAAAACAAGCTGATTTACAGAATTCTAGGATTACAGTATTAGATGGTCAGAGTTTAGAAGTGTGACTGACCACATTGGGTTGGGGATGAGGGAAAAGGGGATAAGAAAGGCTTTGCATAAGATTTAGTTTCTCAAGTACGTCTTGAAGAACGGATAGGGTTTATATCTGATTTAGTTTTATATAACACCCATTGCACATAGGAGAGTATTTTCAATAATGAGCTCTCTCTATATATTTGTTGAACTCTATCATATCTGAGTAGAGGAAGAATCCATGGAGGGAAACTTCGCAAGTAGACGTTTACAGGTAGGAAATGCTAACAGGCACTTCCCCTCTCTTCCCCTCCCTTACCTTTCCCTTCTCTGCTTGAAGCCCAAGGTCATAAGTGTTATCTCATGATTCCACTCCCAGGCACTCTAGACCGTGGGCTTTAGTAGAACATATTGATGGCTCTCTTTAGGGTTAGAAGAAGGCTGTTTTCCACCTGCATGTACTCAGAGATCTGGTATGCATCTAATATTAACTTGAGGCATGCAGATGACAGAGCTGGCAAATATAAGAGCAGTTACTTTTGGACAAACTGAGCTAACCATAGTCCTTTGCTGAGAATGCCTGTTATCCAGAGGTTGAATGGATCTCTGCTTTTAAAGCCTTTGAGAAGATTCTCTACTCTTAGCATGTGATGGCAGGTCAGCCTCTGCTTTATCTCACTGAGGTCATATCAGCTGAGTTAAATTTACTGAGGCATTCAGTTGGAGCTGTAGACCACATGGACAGTTACATTACTAATCCTTACTTATTGATTTGGAAAGAAATAGCAAAGAAACTATTACTAGCTTAGTTTGCTTTGTATGAACATAATTCCATAATTATCAAGGTTTTGTGATTCTTAAATGAAATGAAAATTCCTTTTGCTAGAACAGGGATAAGGTGTATAGAAAATTAAAATTGAAGCTGTAGAAAAGCTGAGATTAACATAAGAGTGTGTCACTTCTAGCCAAGGAATCTTGGTCATGTCCAAGTGGACACTGCACTTGTCAGTCAAGACCCAGTAGCTCTTAAGTGGGGCCTTGCTTATATACTAGAATTTATCATTTAGAAATCTGTGTCTGTAAAATATTACTACTCCATTATTCAACATGATTTTCTAAAAATAAGTTCCATGTGCCAAGCATTGCATTCCATATAAAAGTTTCTTTGCCTTTGAAGTAAAGAGTTTAATAATTATTATGTAAATGTGGCCCAATAAAGTAAGTCTGTCACTTCCCATCCCAGCAAAGTCTATAATAGGGAAGGCTTGTAGGAGTTAACAAACTACATCTAACTGTTGATAAGAATGATGTGAAATAATTGTGTCTTAAACCAACTGGGAGATTACTTTTCTCTTGAGTAAAAGAAATCAAGAGGGAGACAGTCCTGAGAAAGTGTGATAGATATATGCTATCATCAATGTTCTGGGTCCCTTTCATCTTCCTGCTCCACCATCCTTAACACATGGCATCCATCCTCAAGATCACAAGATGGCAGCTGAGAGTCTTTCTACCACATACATTCTGTAGGAAGAAATAAGAAGGAATGGGGAGTGAACAAATGGTATACTTCCCATCTGAGTAAGACCCCTAAAAGAGCTTTTTTTGTAAGCTCCACACAGCCACTGCTCCTTTAATCTCATTGACTACTTTCTAGATTCAAGAAAACCTGGAAATTGTCCCATAGCTGGTTCACCCTGCAACACCCAATAATATATGAGTTTTTGCTAGTACGAAATACAGAGGAAGATGGATATTGGGGATGTAGTTAGCAGTCTCTGCCACAAGGCAGTGTGGGATGGAGAGGGAAAGCATAGACTTGGTTGTCAGATAAATGCCAGCATTTAATAAATTAATCCATGGAATCATTTGACCAATCTTGGATAGTTCATTTAATAGTTCTAGTTAATAGTTAACTCACCTATAAAATAAGGATATATGATGAAAGTCTTGCAGAGTTGTCTTCAAGATTAAATAATATACCTTATGGTTTAATGGGTGTTTGGTGTGCCACTCCTGTAGCTGTTTTTTGGTTTGGGTTTTTTTTTTTCCAGTTTCCTAACAAAATATTGCAAAGACATGTACAATAGAAAAAAATTAAGGACATTGACAAACATGTTAACATCTTCTACCAACTATAGGCATATGTGGTATTAAGGAAAGAAAAAATATTAAACTTCACCAGGTTTGTGAAAATAAGACCACATGCAAAAAGACAGGAAAATACTTAGTCCTGCCCTCCTTTTCTCCTTATGCAGACACCCAGGGTTTTAATCAACCAAAAACAAACAAGCAAACAAACAAAACAAATAATTGTTTTAAAAAAACATATAGACATTACTATACAATTCATTTCAAGGCTAATATCAGAAGACATTCCTTGTTGACTTCCACCAAATATCACACAGCTCATCTCTTTCAACCTTTGGACAAATGTCTCTGTCTTAGTGAGACTTATCCAAGATATCCCTACCTTAATACTCTCTATGGACCTGCCTTGTCTTGCGTTTTCCCTTACAGCTCATTATCGTCTGATATGCTATATATTTAGTTATTTGCCTTTCTATTTATCATCTCCTTCTATTAGAATAGAAGGTCCTTGACAATATGGATTTCAGTCCCTTATTACTCTATTCAATGTAATATAAACAGTGCCGAGGAGAGCATGTAACATATAACAGGTACTCAACCAATATTTAAAATTGAACTATTAACTTCTCACGTATTCACTGTATCTTTTTCCTTCTTTATTTCTTTTTACCATATCATATACCACCATCTTACCTAATATGTTATGTACTTACTTATCTTACCTCTGGTCTAAGTCTCCCAGTAGAATATAACCTCCAGGAAGGCAAGGATGTTGTCTGTTTTGTTTACTGCTCTCTTTCCCAACACCTGTAACACATCCTGGCATATTTTAAATGCTCAATATGTATTTGTTGATCTCCTGACAATCCTGCTAACTAGGTCTATTCAGAAACGGCAATTCATTGAAGACATCTGGTCAGGAAACGTGGGTGAGAAAAACCATGGTGCATTGCATCCTGAGGATATCACACTTGCGTTTTCATGTGGGACAGAAACAGGAAAGACACTGTGGGGAGACTTGATGGAATTTACAGTTTTTACTGATTCTGGATGTTTGGAGTATCAAAACCAAAACGAAATCTAAAATGGTACCTCAGTATGGTATGAAGTTTCAATAACTGTATTACTGATAGAATATTGGTTCCCAAGAGCTATCAATGTTCAGATTATAGGCACTCAATATATGCACATTAATATTGATGTGTCTTAACTATTGTCCTCTCCTTTCCTTGAAAATTCTATGTGGACAGGATTTGTGTTATATCCTTTGTTCTGACATACGTACCACACCTGAAACGATGCTTATTGGATATTTCGTGAGGGCTTTCCTGGTTGATGGTTATAGACATGTTAGAGATCCATGAAGAGCCAAAAGAGAGACTGGAAATCTGAATTGCATTAGAGTTTACCTAACTCAATATCAAAAAACAGGGAAGGGGAGGGGACATTTTGATTCATGTTAAATTAAGTAAATTTCACCACGAGTTCTGCTTTGAATCTGTTATGGCGAGGACAGTCCATCCAGTACTTAACGACCAGCCCTGAACTGGAGGCCCTTGGAGGGAACACGAGTGGGTGGGCGGAGCACAGCAGCAGCCACTCTCCCGTCCTGTGCTGACAGACATCAGGATAAATGGAGAGCAGCTTCAGCCTGGTACGCAGTAGATAAAACACAGAAGTCCTCAAATTTGTGGAGCTTGAAATAGGAAAGAGTGGCATTAAATCAGTTCTGCCTTCGGCTCCTGCTCTGTGAATCAGGGTATTGTGGGTGGATGAAGGAAGCATAAAATCTCAGACCTGGGGGTCTCAAGCCTGTGAGTGAAGTCAGTGGGTTCCAGGGAGCAGAGGATGAGTTTTCACGTGTTCAGCCCAAAGATCCTGGCTGTTTTGCACAAAATTATGTGTCCCCATTTGTTCAGTTCACCTTTCTGATTTCATGCAACTTGCTCTTATCACTGCCATGCCCTTCTTAACCCAGCATTTTTTTTTGAAATGTCCATCTTTCCCTAAGTATGGCTTTCTAAACTCTTAATCATATTTGTTTGCTTTAATTGAACAAATATGTTCCGTGTCTTGGGCACAAGTGATGGCTCCTAATTGGTTACATGCTAGCTTGGCTCGTAGTTTCTGAGAATGGGGTTTCTTTGGTTCTGGTCGGTCGTGTGGAGGGGGAGATAACTTTAAAGCTTGATTAAAGCAAGTTTCTGTAATGTCAGGGTTCCCTCTGAAGAAAGAGACATAATCTTGGAGGAACAATGGGGGCTTGCTCACATTTAGAAAGTTAGAACAGAAGTTTAAAAAAACAACCCTTGGTCCAATTTTCAACAGGATTGTATAATGTTCAAAAAATGAAAAAATTCCCCCCCACTTGTAACCACAGGAAGCCAAGCATTAAAGTCAGAAAAAAGAACCCCCCCAATCCCACCCCCAGAATGAACTGCACCATATTGTTTTCCTTTCGTGCTTGCCGATTTCAGATTTTCATTTCTGTACATTAAAAAGCAAAGGAGACTGAAAAAAAAATATTCGTTAGCGGTTTCTGTCTAAATCTCATTATCTAATTATTTTCACAGTGAACATTTGAAATGGCAGAAGCAATTCTGCCAAGAGCCTTCTCTCTCTGAATTCCAGGGGATGTTTCACAATAATTAGAAACCCCAATGGGTCTCTTAAGAACCCTTAAAGGGTTCCATATGCAGACTTCCATATGAAGTGGTACAATGTGTAGTTCTTCATTTTCCACAATAGAGCCTGACAGGTCTTAATGTATATTATTACATTAAATGAGATGCACATTAGTTGGTCAGACTGCTGGGTTGCTGGCCTCAATTCACTGAGAAATACAAACCAACCTGGTAACCCCATTATTTGCTTCACCCCCACTCTACCCACACATATACAGGGTACTGTTAATCTGTGTACAAGTACTCAAGTATTAATTGGCTTCTCAGAGCTTGTCTTTGAGTGCAGAACACTAATTTCATTGATTTTACTGGAATGTAAGACGAATTAATGTATCTCAGTCAGGCAATATCTGGGCTATGTTAGGGAATCTCTTTTCTGTTAAGCTGATTGAGGACTCGTATTTGTTCTTTGGGTGGTGAAATACACTAGTTACAAAAGGCCGGAGGATCACATTGTCCTCTATTTAGAATATGTAGCTTAACTAGATCTTAGTATTCCCTTGTCTGTTGCTCATGGGGCATTCTTTGCTTAAATAGCAGGAAGCCATTATATACAGACAATACTGCATACACTCTAAGGTCTGTTATTTACCAGGTTTTGCTAAGCAAGGAGCACTGATTTTCAACCTTATCATGACTGAGAGAAGTTGAACTGGTGTAATTTTGTTGGCAGTAAAATTCTGTTCTTTACTTGAAAGTTGTTCATGGTTCACTTGGTGGGTAACGACTCTGTGAAATCTTTGGTCCCCTGTTTGGTGGCAGTTTATGAGGCTTTGATTCTTGGTACCTTGTGCATCCTTAATGAGGCCATGCAGTGTAACTCAACAAGACCTCCGAGAGCAAGGCAAATTGGTAAAGAAGAAAACAATAGCATGTTTCCTTGAGGGTTTAATGTTTTCAGTAAACTAGATGACTGTATTCTCATTTTTTAAATCTGTAAGATTTTCTAAAAAACAAAAAAGTCTTATTGGTAGATCAGTCTAAATGCCTATCTCCCCCCTTCCCCCTTATGAAATTCCTCCTCTCTGTCATTCTTACTTAAGTGCAATGACCAGTGTATGCAAGCTTCAGTTTTGAGGGAGAGAAAGAGTGTGAAATATCAAAAAGAATAGCAAAAACCATTGTGTTGCTTTAAAAATTTCATGATGCATTTAAGACATTTGAAGAGAAGAAATGTGGGTCAGCCCAGCATTTGATATATGATTATTTTTTCCTCTCCCTTCTCCCTGAAAATAAGTAGTCAAGTCAGGAATGCTAAGTTTTGGAGGTGGTGTATATCAATATTAATTTGAAAATGCTAGCATGGCACTCTCTCATGATAGAAAGGAAGCAGGGCCAGACTGATTGCTGGAAAATGTTTAAATTCCCTTTAATATCTGATATAACTGGGTAGAAAATGAGGAATCCAAACAAAAACAAATAGGCAATTTTTTGTTACTTTTAGGAATCAGAAGCTCAAGATTTTATGTGCTGAAAAAAAGTTTCTTAATAAACATGATTTCTTGCCAGTAACATGCTAACCATAAGTGAGAGAGTATGGGAAATTGCCTTTTCATAGTTCTGGAGGCCATTTGGTTCTTTGACTTAAAATTTTATCTGGCGATATATATAGACTAAAACTCTTCCACCAAAAGCCACCAATTAAATAAGCATTAGCAGATCCATTGCCTTCTCTTGTCACTAAAGCATGGAAGTTGAGATCCGTAACTGAAGATCATTTAAGAGTAAAGGAAACAAGAGGCAAAGGGTGAAGGAGGTCTAGCAGAGAAAAGTAAAAAAATCACATTCTGTTGATGGTTTTATCCAATCAAAAGAACAGAATACAGCATTAGAATAGGTTCTTTGGGAGATGTAGATTTGCGTAAGCATTTGGAGAAGACAACCAGGGATTCTACATCTCTGACTGTGAGCCTGTCCATGGGCTCCAGCAGAGACGTTCCCAGAAGAAACAGAAAAAGACCTAAGACCTTGAGTTATAGGGCTACAAAGTATCCCCCCAAAGAGACATCCATAAATACCCATACACATATAAGCATCTTTATACCCCCCCCCAAAACGCACACCTTTATAGCAGATACTGTGGGGGGAGATCTGATTGCAGTTTTGAACTCTACCTGCTCATATTTAGCACAGTTGTTTTCAGTGGGGCCAAATCATGTAACCAGTACTGATTCACATATTTAGAGACCTGGAAACCAATGCTGACAAGACAATCTACTGTGGCCAGGGAGGGAACCCTGTGACTGGGACAACGAACAGAAGGAAAAGCCTGCATCAAACTCTGAGCTTTCTACATGTCTTTATGATTCTCTGCTTGTGGGGAAAAGGAGAAAATGGGAAGAAAAGTATGTATGTTGCAATAGCCTGATGAGGTCATTATGGACTTCAGTTTTCAGATAAAAATATATCATATCACACATTGCCATTATTCCCATACTTATCAATGGGGCATGGGGGCAGGGAGTGACCCCGAGAGAATCCATTTCATCCAGACTCAGAGCAGCAGCTTATGGTGTAGATGCAGCTTACGTGCATATACTCTGCCTCTGCACTACTCAGGTTGAACTGAAATCATTAAACCAATGCTGCTACCAGAATTGGGAAAAGAGACACTGAGAGTCTAGGGTTAGGAAGTTCAATAGCTATTTCACATTGTAATGAGTTATATTTCATAAATTGTATTTTTATGGTCTTGTCTTCTCATTTTCTGAATAATATATTATTGTATTTTGTGAAAGTCTGAATCAAGATGAAATAAGTAACTTAAACACAACAAATAAAACTTGCCCTCCATCCCAAATGTTTTGAGAAGTACTGTCCTAATTGAAATGTTATAATCCACAGAATAGATTAGGACTTCCCCTAATTTGGGGGCTCTTTTTCCACATTTTAATCTCAGATCTCTAGCTTCTTTGATAGCTGAATGTTTACTACAGCACAACATAAAGTATCATCCCTAAACCTGTTCTGCAAAATTAAAATATTCAGGACCTTTGGGGAGTAGCATATATACTGTGCTAACCTTAGAGATTCACAATGTAGGCTGCCTTCGGCTCAGGTCATGATCCCGGCGTCCTGGGATCGAGTCCTACATGGTGCTCCTTGCTCGGCAGGGAGCCTGCTTCTCCCTCTGTCTCTGCCTGCCATTCTGTCTGCCTGTGCTTGCTCTCTCTCCCTCTCTTTCTGACAAATAAATAAAATCTTTAGAAAAAAAAAGAATCTGAGAAATTTTGCAATAAATGGAAAGTATCAATTTAACAGAAGTTCCCAAACTTATTTGGTCACAGAACTGTTTGCATCCTGTAACACCTTAGCTCAAATTAATCCCCTGTGAAACTCATATTCCATGAAACATAAATTGGAGGATACTTTTATTTAATCATGATTGGAGACTTCAGTGAGAGCTGAAAAGTAAACAAATTGGGTAGCAGCAGATGATGTTGAAGGGAAGAAATAGACAATGCACATACATTTTAATTACAGCCCAAGTAATATGCTGATTCTGTTTAGACTGGTATTCTAACATGAAACTCCTGACTTCTTCCTGTCTTGTAGCCTCCCTCCCACCTGCCTTTTCTAAACACTTAACCTCTCCACAGTCTCTTTCTTCAGAAACTTACGGAAAGATTTCTGCTCCCCTTGAGTTTTCACAATTGAGCCAGAAATTATGTGAAATTTAGGGTTTTGCTAGTTTCCTGACTTTTTGACATCTGGTGCTTTCTATATATTTCTAGGCATTTAGTCAAACCCCACTGATTTGGACTAACAAGGGAAAAGGTCAATCTAATCTGGTAAGAAGTCTACTTTAGGATATTTTAAAAATAATGCAGTTTTAGTTTTATTACTTTCAAAAGCCTGTGGTGCCAGAAACTATGATTGTGGACATATACAGCATTCCCATTTAACATATAGACCTATGTGATTTGCATTAATTGAACTTAAAATAAGGTTTTATGTTTAGATTATATATTCTCTCCTTTCTCTCCATTTATAGCAGTTATGGAGCTGCTTTCATTTGCTTAAGAAATTTTACTTCTAGATAAATATATTCCTTATTCAAAGTCCTGTCTCAAAAACAACTGTCCAAATCAGTGGTCCTCAAAGAATAAAGCTTGTTTGTATTTGATTTCCATCCTTACTAAAGTGCAATGATATAACATTGGTAAAAACAAAGAAATCAGAACCACCATGCTTTTTCTTTCCAAATACTTATTCTGAAAATGGATCTTTATTTTTTTGAAGCAAAAGATGAAGTACCCCACATTGTCTCTTTTCACATCTATCATTCTATTATATTTTTCTCATACTTAACAATCGTTGTTTGGAATCACAATGCTTGTTGATTGTTTCCTTATATTCTGTCTGCCTCTCCGTACTGGCATATAAGCTCATAGAAAGTGGTAAGATCCAATCCCTATGGAATAACATGGGAGAGGGTCTACTCAGGTACAAAATAGAGAACCCAAACAGGGAAAGTAATTAAAGGTGGTTTAGAGAATAACCACCTTTTCATCTTCACCCCACCCTCACAACTGGTTGCCTAGCAGACAAAACAGAAGAAACAAAACCAACAAGAGTGTTCTCCTTTGAAAATACTCAACTTACCTCTCAAGAAACACAAAGGCTTCTAAATCTATTACTGATATTGTAAGGACCATCTCCACTCTACCTGCAGATTTAAAGTAAAACCTTCCAGTTGACAATTTTTACACCAGACATATCCCAATGAGCTCATTAAGAAGTCCTATAAGAACAAGATTGCAACTGCCCAAAAGAATCAATTGTCCTGGGGCTTCTGGGTGGCTCAGTGGGTTAAAGCCTCTGCCTTCAGCTCGGGTCATGATCTCAGGGTCCTGGGGTCCTCTCTGCTCAGTGAGGAGCCTGCTTCCCTTCCTCTCTCTCTGCCTACCTCTGTACCTGCTTGCGATCTCTGTCTGTCCAATAAATAAAATCGTAAAAAAAAAAAAATCAATTCATGCCTAATATATAAATGAACTAAATATAATGAACAACAAATAGTTTACCAGAAATATGAGGAAAGTAAATAGTGCTAATGAATATGTATTTTTGAAAAGATTTATTTATTTATTTATTTGAAAGAGAGAGAGACAGTGGGCACAAGTAGGTGGGGCAGAGGGGAAAAGAGAGAGCATTTCAAGTAAATTCTCTCACCATGAGTGCAGAGCTTGACACTGGGCAGAATCTCACAACCATAATCCTGAGATTGTGACCTGACCTAAAAACTAAGAGTTGGATGCTTACCCAGATACACCACCCAAGCCTTCCAGTAATGAAGATACTTTTAAAAATTAAGATCAATCATATAAAAAAAAATGGGCAGAAGATATGAACAGACAATTCTCCCATGAAGACTTACAAATGGCTATCAGACACATGAAAAAATGTTCATCATCACTAGCCATCAGGGAGATTCAAATTAAAACCACATTGTGATACTACCTTACACCAGTTAGAATGGCCAAAATTAGCAAGACAGGAAACAACATGTGTTGGAGAGGATGTGGAGAAAGGGGAACCCTCTTAAACTGTCGGTAGGAATGCAAGTTGGTGCAGCCACTTTGGAGAACAGTGTGGAGATTCCTCAAGAAATTAAAAATAGAGCTTTCCTATGACCCTGCAATTGCACTACTGGGTATTTACCCCAAAAGATACAGATGTCGTGAAAATAAGGGCCATCTGTACCCCAATGTTTATAGCAGCAATGGCCACGGTCACCAAACTGTGGAAAGAACCAAGATGCCCTTCAACATACGAATGGATAAGGAAGATGTGGTCCATATACACTATAGAGTATTATGCCTCCATCAGAAAGGATGAATACTCAACTTTTGTAGCAACATGGACAAGACTGGAAGAGATTATGCTGAGTGAAATAAGTTAAGCAGAGAGAGCCAATTATCATATGGTTTCACTTATTTGTGGAGCATAACAAATATCATGGAGGACATGGGGAGATGGAGAGGAGAAGGGAGTTGAGGGAAATTGGAAGGGGAGGTGAACCATGAGAGACTATGGACTCTGAAAAACAATCTGAGGGTTTTGAAGGGGCGGGGGGTGGGAGGTTGGGGGAACCAGGTGGTGGGTATTAAGGAGGGCACGGATTGCATGGAGCACTGGGTGTGGTGCAAAAACAATGAATACTGTTACGCTGAAAAGAAATAAAAAATTTTAAAAAAATAGAATTTTGTAAACTTCAGTTTCCCAAATCCAGACAGTAAGTGACATATCCAGAAAATCTTAGAGCTTTTTACTCTGCTCTCTTCTTTTCTCCCTTTCTTCTAGCTGCCAAAAATACTAAGTATGGCTGTGTATAAAAATCATGCTAATTTCACTCATTTATGTGCACTACTTGTCTGTTATGCCATTATTATCATGTAGCACAATTACAATTAGTAATACTATTAAAAATGTATCCATTAAATTAAAAAAATTAAGATCAAGTAAACCTAAAATAAGTAGATAATTCATGGAACATAACTGACCTTTGAAAAAGTTACAAATATTAGAGTCAGAAAGATTGTTGCCTCTATAAAAGAATAATAGGCTGTGGCAACAAATGAAACAAATGAAAAACTATAAGAAATAAACACATTATAGTGTTTGATGTAACACTAGCTTAAAAACTGCTTTCGAAGAATATTTAATTTTATCAATAAGATATTATAAAGAATATCAGGTAAAAAACTCATAAAAGAGGAAACAAGAATTACATAACTTAAAAATAATGAAAGTAAAAGATATAAGCAAAAAATAATAATAATAATAAGGCCTGAAAGGAAGCCAAATGGTGTTAATCTATTATTTTTTGGTAGTGGTTGCATTTTCTAAAGTTGGCACAATGAAAATGTGTTACTATTATAATCAGAGACATTTAATATACAATTGCAATACTTAGCATGTACTACAAATGAAATGCCCATTAAATTGAGGTTTATTTTGTATGCCTTAATAAAAAAAAAAAGAAAAGAAAAACTACAAAATATCTCTTGAAAATTAAAAACACTCTGCTTCAATTTAAAGTTCAATGAAAGGGCTTACACACTTCACAGCTCTCACCATATCACATACCCTCCCCTCCCCAATGTCCATAATCCAACCACGAAGTAATAAGCCTGACGATTCATAAACCTGAACCCTTGAGGCAAATACTACATTGTGTGTTAATAAAAATAATTACTAAAAAATAAAGTTCAATGTAAGGGCTAAGAGCAAAAATAAATAACCTTTACCGGAAGGGAGTAAAAAAACATAACTATGACTGAATAGATAAGCCATGTGGATTACTAACAAAATTGACATTTAACAAAACTATAGAAGTATAGAAATAGAAAATGGAGAGGAACTTAGGTAAGTAATAGAAAATAATTTACCAAAGATGTGGAAAGATAAGATTTTTCCATTCAAAAGGATCATCCAGATGACCTCAAGGTAAAAGACACACACAGTCTTCCATTCTTTCTCTAATAACTCAGAACACAAGGAATAAAGAGACAATCCTTAAAAGGTAAAATCACATGACACATAACCTCAGAGAATGAAAATCAAGCTTGCATCAGAATTCTTATCATCAATAGAGGATGTGTGAAGGCAGTGGAAGAACTCGTTCCAAGCTCTAAGAATAAATTAGTTTGAATCTAGAACATAACAAAGTTATCAGAATATGGGAGACAAAACAAATCTATAGAAATTTTCCTATGCACAGTTCTCAGGAATTTTCTAGACAATAAGTTTTTAAAAATGAGTGAGAAAAAGAAAACAAGAGGTACATGATACATTGGAATTAGTTGAGAAGTACAAAGAAAATAAATCCCATGATGACAGCTGGCCCAGGACAGGATGTTGGTGACCTGCAAAATATTTTTTTTTTCAAGAAAAAAAGGATAGATTATTTTCAGTGGATAGGTGGAATAAGCAAGATTTGTTATGTGACAAAAATAGTCATGTTTTTATCAGCAGGAATAAGAGAAAGATAATTATCAAAGTCTTATTTATAAAAGTATACAATAATCATGGTTAAAAAACATAAAGCAAATAAAAAGTGTCATTTAAAAAAATTATGGAATGCAAGAAATCTGCCATGATTTCATTTATGGTTTCTGGTTTCCTGTTTAGCCCCAAAAAGGCATTACCTACCCTGAGGTTATATCAATATTCTTGTAAATGATTTAGTTTAAAAACTAGTTTAAAATTTAGTTTAAAAATTATGTTTTTATGTCCTTTACATTTAGATTTCTTTTATTTTTACGTGGAGCATAATAGGGATTCAGCATTTTTATGGGTAGATAATTATGCCAGTGTCACTTATTAAACACATCATTCTTTCTTTACTGAACTGAAATGCCACCTTTATTATTTCGCTTCAATTATTTTAAGAAATGGTTTACTTTATAGCTTGAATAAAACTGGAAGAAAATGAGAGGCTTGTCTTTTTCATGGAGAAGAAGTAGATACTTGGTAAGTTAAAATGACCAAAAGGCATAATACAACATGTGTAGGTGTCATGATCTAAGCCATGAGAATAAAAATAGAATGTATGGGGAAAAAAAATAGAATGTATGATTCTTTAAGCCAGAGAAGACAATTTTAATTATCTCCAGGAATGCAGGAAAGAAGACAAAAGAGGGGGAAAGAAAATACAGAAATTTGGAAATATGAAATAATGTGGAAAAATAATGACCAAGAGAACAGAATGTACACTAATTGAAAATTGGTTAATCTCACTAAATGAAAGACAGAACCATTTGGATTAGATTAAGATTACACACCCATACACACTTACACATACAGTTTTGTAAAAGAGACAGTGGACTTGACAACTTGAAACAGATATTTTGTTGTTTACTAAATGTAGCTCTACATTCATTAAGAATGTAAGAAAAGCTTTTGATAAAATCCAACATCCATTAATGATCAGACAAACAAAGGAACAAACAACCTCTCAGCAAACAAGTGATAGAACAGGAACTTCTTCAACCTGATAAAGGCTTTTGAAAAAAACCTAGAGCTAACATCATTCTTAATGGGGAATGGCTCAGTGCTCTTTTACTAAATATCAAGAACAAGACAAGAATGTCTACTCTTTCTTGCTAATTCAGCTGGAGGTTCTAGCCAGCTGAACAAAGAAAAAAGAAAGCACCCAGATTAGCAAGGAAGAAGTAAAATTATGTTTATTCATAAATAACATGATCAATTTTATAGAAAATCTTATGGAATTTACAAAAAGCTGCTACAGCTAAAAGTGAATTCAATGATTTGTAAGACACAAAATCAATATGCAAATTTCAGTTGTTATTTCTATATTCTACAATAGACATTAAAAATTGAAATTAAAAATAATACTATTTATACAAGCATATGAAGAAGTATGAAATACTCTTTAGAGAGTATGAAATATGAAATACTCAGAGGTAAACCTTACAAAAGATTGATAAGCCATGGATACTAAAACCTATTTAAACACTCCTAATTGAAATTAGGACCTAAATGAAAGTTGTGATATACTATGCTGATGTATCAGAAGATACAAGTTTATTAAAATGTCAGACTTCCCAAAATTAACCTACAATTTCAAAACAGACCCCATCAAAATATCAGTGAACATTTCTGTAAAATAGACAAGGTAATTCTGAAATTCATGTAAATTCAAAGTAGTAGAAGCCTTTGAAAAAGAACATAAGGTGGAAAATAATACTAACTGATTTTAGGGCTTATTAAAATTTACTTTCATCAAAGTGTTGTGCTATTGGCCTAAAGATAGACAAATATATCAGTTTACCAGAATAGGGAGTCCAGACAGAGAATCACACCAGTTTATGAACAACTTTTTTTTTTCCCCATAAAGTGCAAACACAATTCAGAGTTAAAAAAAAAAAAAAAAAAAAGATGTTTCTCTTTCTCTCTGATTCTTAACAAATGATGCTGGATTAATTGGCCATCCAAATACAAAAAAAAAAAAAAAAAAGACAAACTTCAATTCACTTTTTATACAATTAATAATGAACTTGAAATGGATTTTAAATATATATGTAAAACCAAAGACTGCAGAATTTCTAGAAGAGAACAGAAAAGAAAGTCTGTATAACCTTGAGTTGAATAAAGTTAAATACAACAATAAAAGCATGGTTTATAAATGAAAAAGTATAGTAAGTTATACTTCAAAATGAAAAATGTCTGCTTTTTGAAAACCAAAGAATGAAAAAGTAAACTGCAATTTAGGAGAAAATATTTGCCAGTCATTTAACTGATAGAGTTGTATCCACAATATAAGTCTTAAAATTCTCAGAACTAATAATAAGAAAACAATAACTCATTTTTTTGAAAATTGGCAGAGGATTTGCACAAATAAGATATATGAATAGCAAATTTACAAATGAGAGGATTATTAATGTCATTAATCATTAAGGAAATGATAATTGAATTACAATGAAGTACTTTCAACTGCTTATTAGAATACTTAAAAATAAAAAGAATGACTATATCAAGTGTTGTCTAGAATATACAGAAACTGAAATCCCCCTACACTCTTAATGAGAATATGTAATAGCACAACCGTGGGTAAACAGTCTGGCATTTCCTAAAATGTTAGCTATATACTTGCTAAATGATTCAGACATTCCATTTCTAGTGGTGAATCTGTGAGATTTGCAAAACTGCAACCATATAAAGAATTGTATATGGATAATCGTAGCAACTTCTATTTTAACAGTCTGCATCTATAAATAACCTTAATGCCCATCAATAGATTAATGGATAATCAAATTACAATATGTCATTCAATGAATTACTACACATCAGCATAATGAACTATTAAATACACACAACATAGATGAATTATAAAATATTATACTGGGCACCTAGGTGACTCATTCCGTTAAGCATGTGCCTTCAGCTCAGGTTGTGGTTGCGGGATCCTGGGATTGAGTCCCATGTGGAGTCCCAAGTCTGAGTCCCTGTTCAGAGGGAAGTCTGCTTGTCCCTCTCCCTTTGGTCCTCCCCCTGCTCATGCTGTCTCTATTTCTCTCAAATAAATAATTAAAAAATAATAATAATTATACTTTGTAAAAACTCTGACAAAAAAAGAGTGTCTAGGGGCACCTGGGTGGCTAAGTTGAGTTATGCCTCTGCCTTCGGCTCAAGTTATGATCTCAGGGTCCTGGGATCGAGCCCCGCATTGGGCTCTCTGCTCAGCAGGGAGCCTGCTTCTGCCTCTCTCTCTGCCTGACTCTCTGCCTGCTTGTGATCTATGTCTGTCAAATAGATAAATAAAATTAAAAAAAAAAAAAAAAGAGTGGCTAAAGTGTGGTTCCAAGTATACAAAATCTGGAAAATACAAGCTTAAGCAATAACTACAGAATTTATATCAGTGGCTGCCTGGGAAAGGGGGCAAGTGTTGGGGAAAGAAGTGTTACTTATAGTGTGAAAGGGAAATTTGGGAAATAAAAGGGAATTAATGCATAATTAAACAAAATACTTACCATCTTTGAACCAATCATACTAAAGCAAATAAACTGAGAAGCATAATTAACTTTTTTCACCAAAAGATGAAAAATAACAAATAAAGACAAACAGAAATTTGCTGCTGCTAACAAGTACTACAGACTACAGTTTTCACCACTGCTACTTCTAAATATCATTCAAGCATCAGTGCCAGAATCTTGACCTTCTAGCCACAACTTGCTGTCAATGCCAAGGATAGAGGCTTCCCTCACCTCTTTCTCCTCACATTACTAACTCCCGTGTCAAAGTATGACATGAGTGACTGATTGGTGAATCCCACATCATGACCCTGTGCTCTAACTATGAGGGAGGCTGCGAAAGAGAGTGCCTAACATTTTTACTACTCAAATTAGGATTGGTTACTGCACTTCACTAAGACTGATAATTCAGAAAGAATTGCCTATATATAGTAGTATATTCAGAAGCTGGGTGGCCAACATGAATACAGAATATCCGTTTTGCCAGTTTATAAATTATTTGATTTGATTTATTGGGTTTCTGGGATTATTTTTATAAGCTCTAAATCCACTAACATACTAGAATATATATTGATTTTGACTGATCTAAGTTATTTTTCTCCTAGGATATGATGTGCCTGTTAAATGTGAATATTGAGGTATGTCTAAATTTCAGAAAAGCTTTCCTGAGTATATATTTGAATATTTTATTCCTGTTCCATTTGTCCTGTACCTTTCTTCATGGACACCAATTATGCATATATTGGTGCTCCTTTGCACGTATTCCACAACTATCATATTTGCAATAATCCTCTAAACTCTTAAAAGTTTTGCTCAAGGTTCTCAATCCTGCCTTCCTTATTTCTAATTTTTTCAGCTGTATCTGTTTGCTTCCTTTTTTTTTCTTTTCTTTTCTTGCTTCCCTCTGATTTCTTTTTCCCCCTTACATTTCTTTCCTACCCTCTACCGATTCTAATCTTTTACCCACTGATCCCCACTAGCTCCACATTGGGCTTTTTCCTCAGATAGACCATATTTCCTTTAAATGTGCTAATTTTGCGGGCAATGTTTGGTACAACTTTCTGCTGCTTTACAATACACTTTTTCTGATGTGGTTCTTCAACTGCCTTCAATTTGTCTTGTTGAATTTCACATTTAAAAAAAATGTTCCATAGATTGGATGCTGTTTTATTATTTTATTTTTCTTGCTACTAATACCATGAATACTAGTAGTAAAATTCTTATTTTTTATTATCTTTGAATGGAGGGAATTCTTCCTGGACAAGACATTTATAAACAGATTTTGTGGACAGGGGATCAGTGGGAGGAAGCTGTGGTTGGAAGAAATTTGAGTAGCAGGCAAGCGAGGAGCTTGAAAGTCTGTCTGCAGAAACTTACTCATCAACACTGCCCTGTAGGTAGAAGCAAGAGCCAGAAGTACAGGAAAGCTCTTCTGCCTACAGCAAAACTACATGATGTTACATGATTCAGATGTGTGAGACTGTGAGTGTGTGTGTGTGCATTGTGTGTATGTATGTGTGTTGAGGGGTGGAAGGGGATGATGTAATCTTATTTTTAAGTTTCAAGGATCTTTAGCTCCTGTTCTTCCTCTGAAACCATCTACTTCTTCAGAGATAGCACACATTTGCTCTTCTAACTCTAGTTTGCCTGCTGTTCCATTCAGTCCGACTGCATTCAGACAGGCTCCTACTGTAAACATACACACACTTTTTGTAACAAATACAGAGTCATTCTGCTCATCTGGCTCTGATGCAAAATCTTTAAAGACAGGTGCTTTAAATCTTTAAAGACAGCGGTCCTCTCTTACTGTTGTCCCCATTTCTTCTCTCTCAGATGGACCTCCTCACACTTTGTGGTTTGCAGTTATAGGTGTCCATAGACTTGTCGAAGATGACATGCCCCTTTCTGGTTTGGGTTCTCCTTGTTGGTTTTAGCTCCTTTTAGAGTGGGGAAAAAAGAAAAAGTTATTTTTATTTTTCCATCTAAACACGGAGAACATCCGAGAAATCTTCTGAACGATAATGCTATGCTCTGTGGCCAGGAGCAGCTGAGTGCCCTCATATATGGCAGGTAGCCCACAGAAAAGCACTGCACACCATAGTGCCCTGACTCAAGGTCATGTGTTCCAGCTGCTAAGCAATATTAAATGGGGCTAAATGTTAGAGCAAAGAGTTCTTTGTCCTTCACTCAATACAAATATTATTCATTTATCTTTTGTCTAAGAACCACATTTGTAAATACATTATACATTATGAAGATACTCACTTGAAAAATGTTAGTTTACTTGTATTTTCTTTGAAGATGATAACCCAAGTCAGAAGGTGAACTTGAGCAGCATTTTTGAAGCACTGGTATTTTCTTTTGCTTACACATACTTATTATTCTGGTAGACTCCCTGTTGGTTATTTAGAGTAAACATGAATTGCCATGTCCCCTAAGTTTTCTGGAGCATGTGACTTTCCTGTGGACAGTTGTTCTACATGCATGGATTAAAGACTAATTAGGGACTCTAAGGGATATGGTGATTAAATAAGCTCAGACTGTCCCATTAAAATCATCATACAATAAAAGACCATCCAATTAAACACAGAGCTAAAATACAAATCAAGGCTCTAATCACCCACCACCCCACAGGATTGTTATGTGGTTTAAATAAGAATATAACATGATTCACACCTGGGTGGCTCAGTCGTTAAGTGTCTGTCTTCCATTAGAGTCACGATCCCAGGGTCCTGGGATGGAGCCACCCATCAGGTCTCTGCTTGGCGGGAAGCCTGCTTCTCCCTCTCTCTCTCTCTGCTTGTGTTCCCTCTCTCACTGTGTCTCTCTCTGTCAAATAAATAAATAAAATCTTAAAAAAAAAGAATATTACATGACACCTGGTAAATCCTCAATAAATATTAACTACTTTATGGCTATTGCTGTTTTTATCATCCAGATTGGTAGTATCAGTACAGGGAGATAATGACATAAAAGTGCAAACAATTTTATAATTCTTCTATGTTGTGTGTATTTAATAGTTCATTATACTGATGTATACCCATGATAAAATTCTTTGACAGAAAGAAGTGGAAGTATTTTTTTTTATTTATTCCTAGATGGACTACATGGATACTGACAAGGACCACATCTGTGGTCTCTGGAAAAAGGATAATCTATACGGCAAAACACAAGTGGATTTAAAGACAAAAGTGAAAGGGAAGCAGGCTATTTTTGATGTTGCTGTTTCAGAATGCACTGTGACAAAACCTGCTTCGGTGTTGGGTCCTATGCATTGACCTTTTGGTTCTGTTTCACTCTCTTTAATTAGCTCACTTCAAGTTGGCGTGTTTTCTTTAGCAGAGCAGTTGGCATCAGCCTGGTCCCGGTATAACAATTTTGAGAGGATGAGAGACATGGATGGAAATAACCCATCTAAAGTTATGATGACCTTCTCCCATAATGTATTGTAATGTGGTGATAATGATAGATGCACTAGCTTCTGTATTTGAAGTTAAAAGAAAATTCAGTTGTGTTTTCTTTTCACCATCCACAAACCGTTATTTTGTAATAACAGAGGGAAGAGTTTTCTATAGCAGCCTCGTCAGTGGTTCCAAACTGGAAATAACATCCAACCACTAACTGCTGTTTAATTTTTTTTTTTTTGTTTTTACTTTATTTCATGCGTAACTATGTTTGCACAGCAGGGCAGCAAACGTCTGAGGAAGTGTCACTGGGAATAGCAAACAAGCTAGCAAAGCCATGGTCTCTGCCTGGGGTTTTGCCTTTGGAGGGCGTACACAGTCCCAGTTCACCAAAAAGACTTTATTTAAATACAGTGAAATCTGCGGGATGATAAAAGATGGCAAATGTCAGTAGTCGCTAAAATATGAATTTCATACTTATGATGCCTTATTTCTCTAGGATAGGAAGAGCTTCTAAGAGACAATTAATGAAAAGCATCGCTGTCTGCTGGGTGACTCAGGATGCAGAGGAGGGGAGGCTTGGTGAGAATTCAGCAAGTGGGCAAAACAGCAGAAACCTAGATGCTCAGTGTATAATCTTTACATGTAACCAAACTCCAAATGGACTTCTTATATTTCTGAGGGATGCTCCTGGTTTTTCTCAGGGGTTTCTATTTCGGGGGGTTGGCACATGGAGATGTCAGCGGATATTGGCAGAAGCTATGTCTCTCCCCAGCTGCACTAATGGAAATCATAACGTTACAGTGACTCGTCATCTTCCTTTGCCACTGGGGTTTTGTACACAATCTTCCCTGCACACCACGACTGATGACCAGGAACAGGGGCATTCCTGGGAGCCCTGAGAGTTTATGACCTTCTCCTCAAAGGAAGGGCCCAAACTCAAAAGAAAATATGTAGGAGCCAAACCCTTAGAGGTAAAGACAGGATCTTAGTATTCCCATCTAAGATCAAAGCAGGATTTTTTGTTTGTTTGTTTTTTTCTTTTGTTTTGGTTTTGTTTTTGCATCAGGGTCAGGATAGTGGGGCAGATAATGGTTTGGAGCTTTTCTGGTACCTTTTATGATATCATTCACCCTTTGCTTCTTTAGCTTACTTTATATAACAAAAAGAAAAGTGTAGCATTTAAATTCATGAGTTTTGGTAAAGTCCCAAGTCAGCATTTTAACTATTTTGCATTCATTATATGAATAGTAACCACTGCTTCAAAGTTGTTGAGAAAATAAATTAGATAATTAAATTTAGTGCATGTAAAATTTTCCCACCAAAGTTCTTCTGGAGGTAAGCTTTAGGTCCAAAATTTTATATCCTTAGATTTTAGATCTAAGGATTACCTCCAAAAGAACTCTGCTGAGAAAGTTTTAGATGCAATAAACTCAGTTGCTCTATACATGATGGGAATATTTTTTCTATTGTATATTGTGTTATTTTGAAGCTATATCTGTGTATTTAACAAAAACTCTACCTAGAACTATTCTTTATTCAGTTTTCCTTCTGCAGGTTATATAATAACTTCCTATAATGTAGCAGGCATAGACATCATGACATTTCAGAGCTCAGCTCCAATTACTATGATGGCTACAGGGCTTAATGATGGAGCAATGAATCAGGCACAATCCTTGCCTATAGTTAGCTCATAGGTTGATGATATGATATGATAATAAGACTATGTGCAATTCCCTATAAACTCACCTGGAATAGGGTGAAGGGTAGAGGTGAAGCAGGATACAATATGCTCCCTGGAGGAGGGAGTCTTCGAGATGCACCTTGAATTATATTTGAGACAACGAGATGCACCTTGAATTATATTTGAGACAACATGTGTAAATATATGGTATAGCATATTTGGGGAATTGATGAGTGGCTGAAAGCAGAGAGCATTTACCTTCCTACGCTTTCCTTTAGATTTTAGTGGCCATGCTTGAATTTCATGTTGAGTGAAACCTGTGAATTGTGGCTTAATCAATGTTGAGAGATGGAAGGAAAGAGTGAAAGTGCCTAATCTCTAATAGCTATTCTGAGTTAGTTTTTCATTCACGAGTGTCAGCCAGCACAGAAGACAAGGTTAGCTTATGTCCCAGATGGGAAGGTTTGCCAAACTTATGTAAGTTTATTAAATGATCTAAGTGGGTAAATTTGGAGAATCCAAGAAGTCCACATGAAAAAGTGCTCAGAAGGTGGTTACACAGCTCTGAAAGAGTTCTCAAAAGAAACCAGACTGATCCTTCATGTCCTAGAAGTATTCAGAAACCTAAGAAAATAGCTAATAAGACTATTCATTTCTAAAAAATGTACAAAGGGACCATGCATTCTTTGGTGATGTGCTCCAGAAAAATGTTAACAAAAAGATGGTTTTTACTATTAAACCATCAACTAACTTTGGCCTGCAAAACACCAGCTGGCTTCCATTACTTAGAATGTGCTTTGGTGTGTCTCTGATGATAAATATGAAGGGTCCTTTAAGATATACAGAAATATTAAGCAACTAAACATGCTTCCCCCCCCTTCCTTTGAAAATTTAAGGAGTTGAAAGAAACATGGAGGCCTTTAAATGTAGGGTACATTACATATGGCTAAATCAGCTTTGTTCTAACACCAGTGAACCAATGAGACCTTCTTTTTAGGGGAGAGAATAATTGAGCTTGAACTCTAATGGTCAAGGCTTTACCCTTGCATAGATAAACAAATAAACAAACAAAAAATACCTTCCACAATCCAGCCTCAGCTGTCCCAAATAGTATCCTACAGGTTTATTTTATTTTATTTTATTTTATTTTATTTTATTTTGCAACAGAACTGATCATGCCAATAAGACAGTCTTATCCTGGTGCATGGCAGGCACATTCCTATCACCAAGTATTTGCTAATTCTTTCTGGGGACCAGAAGCCTTCCGTGGCCACTTTAGTTAAGATTGATCTCTACTCCTTATTGCAAGTGTTCTTCTACTCCCACTGCCTGCCTGTCCCCTTGGTGACTGTTAAATGCAATCTGGTATCATAAACAGTGATGTGTATGTCCTATAAGTAACTTTTTTTCCCAGCTTTGCCTCCCCTTAACATGGATCAAAGAGCCTATCAACACGGTTTTAGTTTAATAAGTGCCCCATTAGCAGTTTGGTGCCCCAAACTATGTTTTCTTTGGTGAATGACCAATAGGCTGCATTTAAAAACATGGAATTTTTCTCCTTGAGTTTATATCATACGACAAATAATTCTCCCTTGTGGTCTCCAAATTTCAACTCCCCTTAAAATTTCATTATTGGTATAGAAACTTAAAAAGACCCATTCATTTGTTTATTTATTGAACAAGAATTTTATTCCAAGCTCTGTGTTAGACATTGGGAATAAAATAGCAGGCAAATGTGAGTGAGAGACGTAATGAATCAGACAATGTAGAAATTGATGTAAAGGGAAGGAGAGTGATTCCTGTTACCTTTAGGCTCTTTCTTCAAATTTCTCTACTTTTAGGAGAGTAACTAGAGGTTGACTTCGTAAAAGAACTAAGTAGAGCACTGAGTATAATCACAGAGAATTCGTTCTGAGAGAGCTCTGTTGTCTATCCCATAGATGACCAGAAAGACAATGGGTCTTCCCTTTAGGGAAAGAGATGGCATGGACTAAGGGAGTGGAGGCACTGACCCGAGAAATTAAACACACTCTTCAAAATGAGGACGGGTTCTCAAAAGCATAGTCAGTCTACCCCTGAAGTAGAGCAAAACATTTGGCAATGTCAAAAAAATGAAAGTCTCCTTTCTCCTTCTAGGCTTCCATTTCCCTGAGAACTCTGGGAGGTAGAATGATTTAGTAAAACTATCTCGGGATCCAGGGCTACATAGATCCTGGCTGCAAATTCCAGTTCTGTTGTTTACTAGTGGTGGGGTTTGGGCATGTTTCTTATAATGGAGGCTCATTTTTCTCATCTATAAAAAGGCAGAAAATAATCTTTAACTAGCAGAATGATTATGTTCTGATGGCCCATTCCAGGAAAACAGACTCCTAGGACTTATGTCTAGATTGGAATTTCAGGAATCTCTTGAAAGAGAGAGGGAGAGAAACACATGTGTAACTAAACAAGGTACTATATTCAAGAAAGGAAACAGAACACAGAACTCTACCCAAAAGTCAGTGATCATGGGAAAGAAAATAGAGCTAATGGGCTGGGGAGAGGCACCTGGAAGGTGCAACAAGGAGAAAATTCTGGACTCAGCTGGTCCAGGCAATCATGAAAATTGATGGTTATGAAGGTGAAATACCCAGGATAGTCCTTGGCATGGAGCAGACCCTCAAAAACTATCTATTACCTATAGAGCTGTCATAGTGGCAACAAAAATTATGGACATTGTGAACAGCTTTTGAGTTAAACCCCCATCACACATAGGATCTCAAGAAAAGCATGGCCCTGTGCAGTAGCCAAGGCACCACCAAGGCTTGATTTCCCCTCAATCTGTAGCATGGAACATGAAGCTCAGAAATCTAATGGGATTTGCCGAAGCCGCCACAAGTTATTAGCCCTGAGTGAGATTATCTCTCTCCCTCTGCTCCTCCTCCCCCACAAAAAAGAGAAAGAAAGAGACCTCCCTAAGTGGAATAATGCAGACCCCCTTATACTAGAACTCTCTGACCCACATTCCACACTTACCTTGACTTTCTGACATTGACTAGGGATAGTTGAATGATTGTTGCATGATCATCAGCTCATTTATCTCTGGAAATCCATATTGACTTTTTGTTGAACAAGACTTCAGAAATGCCTAGGTGGTTCAGTTGGCTATGCAACAGACTCTAGATTTCAGCCCAGGTCATGATTTCATATTTGTGAGATGGAGCCCTGCATTGGCTCTGCACTGGATGTGGAAACTGCTTGAGATTCTCTCTCTCTCCTTCTGCTCCTCCCCATCCCTCTCATGCGCATGCTCTCTCTAAATAAATAAATAGATAGATAAATAAAATATCACCTCCAGTAATTTTGAGAAAGCCACTTTGCAGTGGGGGATAAGTCATCTAGATACAACTAATTGCTTTATGCCCCCAGTAATATTGGGTCATCAGCCTTAATTACTCACCCAGTCAGAGCTAAGCTGGGACTAGAAAAACTTTAAGTCTCCTCTTTAATAGGCTATAAAAGTGACCCTGTGTTCACTGACAATTTGTTTTTGTGGTTACTATCTAAAATGTTCTTTTAATAATTAAAAAAAACCCTTCTTCTAAAAAGACTTAGGAAATAGATAATTAATGTAGCCAATGATATGATATAGATTCTGGAAACCTGATAAATAAACAGTTTTATATTTTAATTTCTCATTCAAAAAAAAACTGATACATGGAGAAGCCTTCTTGAATTCTATAGCATACAAAAGCAAATGGCAAAATAGTTTCATAAGAATATTTTACTAAAGGTACAAGAAAGTTTGAGAATTTGGTAGTATCATCTCTTCTTTATTCACTACAATATACATAGTGAGACTTCTATCTTGAAGTAAGGAGATTAATTTTGTGTGACCCAGGATGAGGTACTGACCTTCTCAAAGCTTCTCTTTCCCTCTACGTTAAATATGGAACATTATATCTGCCTCATGGTATTCTAGGAAGGATTGAAGGAGATTATATGGATGAAGGTGTCTGCACTAAGTTAGTTACAAAAGAAGGACTCAAAATTTAGGTATGTCTGATCCAGTCTTTAGAAAGATTTGAAATGAAATGGGTCTTTGGTCATTATTTCTTCTCCTTCATTTTCTCATCTGTAAGTGGAGGACTGTTCAGATGCAATAATCTCAGGAATCTCTACAAAGCTGAAATTCTAAATTTTGTGTTCCTAAAAAATTTTCCTGGGTAACACTTAGTTAGCCATAACTGCTTCTGAAAAGTTGATAGTTCAGGTCACTGAAAAGGCAATGAACATTCCTAGATAATCAATAACAGGACATTAAAGTATGTATTAGATGTAGTGCATAGGATTTGTGTTCAGTGAATTCCAGGGTTAATAAAAATATGTTAAAGTGCTGTGAAGTGTGTAAACCTGGTGATTCACAGACCTGTACCCCTGGGGATAAAAATATATGTTTATAAAAAATAAAAAAATTTAAAAAAAGAATTAAAAAAATAAATGTTATCAAATAAGTAATGATAAAAAAAATATGTTAAAGTAAACCATAATGATTGTCATTCTTTATTTGATATAGAAGGAACTTCAAGATCTTGTGTCTCCTTTTGTTCATTTTTTTTTTGAGAGGGAGAGAGAGAGAGTCAAGGGAGGGGCAGAGGATGAAGGAGAGAGAGAAGCTTAAGCAAGTTCCACACCCAGCGTGGAGCCCCATGACCCTGAAATCATGACCTGAGCTAAAATCACAAGTCAGTCTCTTAACTGACTGAGCGACCCAAGCTCCCTGCCTTTTGTTTATTCTTATAGGGCAAGAATTATTATTTTATTTCCAAGTGGCACACCAGTTAATGGAAATTTTTAAAAAATAATAATGGAAACCAGGGTTCTTCTCTAGCTATTTGATGTTAGATGAATTCTGGGTTCATTATCATAAAATTTTAATTTTGTCCCAATACCTATCACAGTCTCTGGTACGTAGTAGGTGCTCAGCAAAAATTCATCAGTGGAATTAACAAGTGAATTTTCTATTGAATTTTATTAATTGATATGATGTGGGAAAAGTATTAATATAAAGTTCTCCTGCTCCAATTCATTTCTTCCCTTTTCATTTTACTTTACCCCCTTATTTTTCTCCCATTTCTTTATCCTCCCCCTGCCCTCACACACACCTCAGGATCACCAGCTGATCCAACACTGGTCCACTTTCTGCCATGGTGTAGGATGCACCAGCCATGCTGTCGGGAAACAGTGGAATATCAACAGGCAGAAGGGGACATGAATGGCAGCGGGCTCCCACATATTTTCATCGTTGACAATGGAAGCTGACATATACTGAGCCAGTTTATGATTTAGGCATTCAATAAAAGGAAACTCTTTATAAAGAGTTATATGCACACAATAGTCCTACAGCAAATTAAATCATCAAGCAAACATGGTTTATAAATATTCCCATCCCTTTGTTTTTGTAAGACTACAGGCCACACCTAAGCGCACATTCCTTATTATGTAGGGAAATATATGGTACTGCACACTTTGCTGCCCCTGTGCCAAGACTTATCCTTAAATTTAATTTCAACCTTCTTGTCTTCCCCTTGTGTTATAGTATGATTCCACAGTATATCCCATCTGTTGAAACAGAGAAGTGCTTGCATTTTAGGCTGAGATGACTAATATTCATGAGGAATGAATCCAAATTCAAACTAAATGCACATTTTTGCATTTGTCCAAACCTAGCCATGAATTATCTCAGGCTATCAATAGAAGAAGAGGAAAGTTGCTATCTGTAAATCCTTATTTGTTTTCCCAAATTGCACCCTTGGCAATGGGTGTGACAGAAAAATGTTCAGTATTCCTAGTAACCTAACCTGCCAAGAAAGATAAAGCCACTTTGATGTCCCGGGACCAGAGACTATACAGATTTTTACCCAAAATGTTTTTCACAAGGAAGGGGGCTGAAATGATCTGCCTGCTTCACAGCCTTCTGAATCTTCTGAATTGGAGAGGTCCTTCTGACAGGAGGTGGCAGGTCTGAAGTTGTCCGAAGTTAATAACTATAATGCTATGGAAACTCTCCTGGGCAACAATAATGGTAGTGCTAAAAACACGAATAGTAAAAGCTGGTGCAGTAATAGTTAATATTATCAATGCTTATATTGTCTGTGTGATTGCTGTATTCCAGCTCTATGCCAAGTGACTTGCACATATGATGCCATTTACTTTTTTTTTTTTTTTTGGTTTGCAATCCTCTACTTTATTTTTTTATATTAATTTATTTATTTTCAGCATAACAGTATTCATTATTTTTTCACCACACCCAGTGCTCCATGCAATCCGTGCCCTCTATAATACCCACCACCTGGTACCCCAACCTCCCACGCCCTTCCCCACCACTTCAAACCCCTCAGAGTCCATAGTCTCTCATGATGCCATTTACTTCTTACCCTTTCCTTGTAATGAAGCAAGAAAATCTCAAAGTGGTTGTGTGCCCAAGGTCACACAGCAAGTTGCAACACTGAGTCTCATATCCACCTCTGCCTTCCAGTAAGACCTATTCCTTTCCTGTGTTGCATATGCATCTCCTTGCATATGCTGCTGTCTTTCTCTGGCAACATCACCATGGAGCTCCTTCTGAGGCAGCTTCTCCTAAAAAACACTGTCCATAGCAGCACCCCCAGTGTACACCACCCATGTGTAAAGTTGATCTCCTTTGGAGGCAGGTGGAAAGAAGACCCCAGAAGAGATCTCTCATTTGTGTGACAAAATGAGTTGCATTTGTAAAGTTTGTTGGCTTTAGCAAAGTGTTCTCACACTTCTCTCCTCATTGGAATTTCTGTCCCTGCAGATGTGATTTGGGGGCCACCTGGCTCCCAGTTACAAGGTCAGAGGAGCCAACCCTGGCAGCACTTCTCTTTCTCCAAGAGTCTCAGTTACTTTCTTTCGTGGGCAACATAATTTCTGCATGTTCACCCAGTCATATTTCTGAACACCTACTTTGCACCAGGACTAGGCTAAATACCACACACCTAATATTTTCATTAGTTGCCACAAAAATATTAGAAATATTTTTAGGTTTATTTTTTAAATTTTGTTTTGTTTAGGCTGATGAGGCAAAGTATATCAGAAGCATTTTTTGTGACTTTCCCAAGGTGCTAAGTTCCATAAATTTGTGGTTTTCAATTTTACTTCCCTTCTCCCAAGAGATTTTGGCAATATTTGATGACACTTTAGTTGCCACATCTGAGGGGTGAAGAGGAGCAGGTTTCCTATTGCTTTCTACAGGGTGGAGACCAAGGATACTGTTAACGATCCTAGAGTGCACAGGGCAACCTCCTCCCTATCCCCACCAACCCACATAAGAAAGGATTATCCATCCAAAATGGCAATAGTGCTGCAGGTGAGGAACTCTGGATTAAACCAAAAGGAGATTGGATTCTGCAGTGTGGCTATTCTTGCTTGTGGCTTACGTGCTCTGAGATGGACTCAGCTTTGAATCAGGGCCTCTGGTCCTATTCCAGGAGAGTGTCTACTATTCCATCATATTCAGTGGTGTAGGAGCTATGGTCCTCCCTGCTCAGCCATCTGGCTCTCCAGAATGCCCATAGCTTAATGCCTCAATGCTGTTGCAACCCATAAACCCCTCCAGACACCCCCCTCCTGCATTTTGTAGCAACAGTGAGTCAGGAGACATCATGACCCAGGAATCTTGGGGTTCTGAATACTCTTAAGATTCAAGAAGCCCTTTATGGAGAAAAACCCTGAGGGATAGTCACAAAGCTGGCTCCCTCACATTGGTTCTTGGGGCTACCCAGTTCTTTTCCAGAATACAGGCCAATTTCAGTGAGGCAGAAAAGGACTCAAGATTCAGGGCAGCTACTCTGTCTGGGAAGAAAGATGGAAAGTTTGACTGCATGTACATGCCATTAGGTGACCTGACAATTTTAAACAGAGAGGTACTATTCACAGTTATTCTATATAAATAGATGTTTGTTGGGGCAAAACTTAAACTGATGTGTAAAAACCTTGGCTTGAGGCCTTTCGTGAGACTTAATTCATTCACTTATTCCTGAGAAGATATGCTACCAAACACTTCTTCCATGCTTGTCAGGCATTGAGTAAGTCTTGGGAGAGGGAAATCCTGGGGAAATAGGATAGGAAGATAAGTCATTATGGCAAAGGGAAATGAGGACAAAAGGGGATGGGACTGGGAAGACCTTCAGCAGGAGAAATGACATGTGGGAAGACGCTAAGACAAGAGAGGGCATGGGGAGTTTGAGAACTAAGAGAAGCCAAGTGTGGTTGGAGCACAGAGCACAGAGGAAAAGAGACACGGTGAGGAGAATGAGCTAGAAAGAGAGGTTGTAGGGAGGGGCAGGCAAAATCAAGCCTAAGTCTGGATTCACGCTGAAGTCTGTGCCATGCCGCTGAAGAACTGGAGATCAGATCTGAGTGTCAGAAAGCAGGGAAGAACACAGAGACCCGTGAGATCCTTGCTGTGAAGGTGCAGACAGGGGCGGATGATGTTTTGACTGGAACGGCGGTGGGGGATATGCAGAGAATTGAAGGGATCTGATGCATACTTGGGTGGAGGGAAGGCTAGGAGTTGGTGATGAACGAGCTGTGATAAGTGAGAGAGATGAAGGTCAGAGGATCCTGTCCAGCTTCCCCTCTAGGCAACTGGATGGGTGCCATTTACCAAGTTTGCAGTTCTCACTTTCCTCATCTGCAAAGCAGGAGCAAAATCCTCACCTTTTCTAACTCACAAAGCTGTTTTGATGACCAAGTGATGTAAGCAATTTAACAGGGTTTTGCAGGGTGTAAAGCATGATAAATGTCTGGGCTATAGGGTGACTGTTCATAACTATTATGATAACATGTTCATCTCCATGGCTCTGATATCAGTTCCTATGTGCTGTAAAACAGCAACCCCAGCTCTGTGATCATATCACTTGGGTGCCTTTCAGCTTCCTGATTTCACAGTCACAGAAAGAGTTTACAGATCACATAAATTGACAAGGGAAAAGGTGTGGCTCCATGTTCTCTAGCATGAACTTGGCTTTTAAATCTTGAAATTGACTCTGATTGCCATGAGAAAACCCAAACCAGCTCAGCTTGGTTGCTGACATGACTGGGGAATTGGGAGTAGACAATGGAAACTGTTTCTCGTGTATCCTTGTACTGAGTTGCCAAAGAATGGCTGGGTCTCACCCCTCTCAGCCTGGTAATTATCCAAATGGCTCTGGGTCATCAAAACCACAGGAAAGAGCCTACTGGCTTTCTGCTGCTTTGTGACTCGAAAGCTATGACTTTCTCTCTTTCTCTTTCTTTTCTCCCTCCCTCCTTCACTCTCTCCCTCCTTTCTTCCATTTTCTTATTTCCTTCCTTCTTCTTTCCTTCCTTCCTTCCTTCCCTCTGTAGCCTTAGAGAAGACAATGATGATGGAATGAGTTTGCCACGTATCATGCTGTCATCTTGAGGAATTCACCTTGAGAAGTATCAGTTTCCTTGTGCATTATTTGGAGACATTATTTGGGGACCTGATCCCTTTCAGGGTTCTGAGAAGCAGAGGAAATAATGAATACACTTTTTAAGTTGCAAGATGCTGAGAAAATTGGATGGATGGATGGATGGATGGATGGATGGACTGAGTAGTATTAATATAGTTCCACTGAGGAGAAAAGATATACATATATACATATATATCCTCACTTGGGACAGGGGATAATACTTGTTGGAAAATTATATTAAACTGAACAATCAGTGAGCCAGACTTATGTATCAGTATAAGTTTTAAAGCTATGTTCCTCGTTTATGGAGGTACAAATAGTATAACCTGACTATATCTTAGAATGCTCCAGAACTGAAAGTTACCTGAGAGACTATACCCACACATAATTTTTTTTGGAGGGTTCAATGTGGGAGGCTGCTTTCTGTGTGAACCCTGGCTTGTTTGTGGTGATCCGTGCAGGCAGTGGTGGTTTGGGGCTGAAGCCCAGACCTCTGACTTCTCCTTCGGTACTCTTTTTACTCAACCACATAGCCTCTCAGGAGTCTATTTTCTGCCAAACATCACAACCCTCCTTGACCAGGCACCGACCACTGGTGGTAAGGTTGTAGGTCTGATGGTGGTGGCATTTCACGTTCATTGCATCCATTGCTCAAGCCAGGCAACATTACATATTCTATTCACATAATTGCAATTATTTTTTTTCTTTAAAAATATGACCTCACTGGTTAAGGTCATCACTTTATACTATTCATAGTTACTCAGTTTTATTTTGCTTCAATTTTTAAAATAAAGCAAACTAGCTCTACCACTTTGCAGAACAAAGAAGCTAGTAAGTATTAAAACAAGGACTCGGGATTGTTCCATTTGATGAGAGAAAGCCCTTCCTGGGACACTAGCCGATCTCCAGATCCTGAACACCCTGATTCTGCTTTCTTTTTGGCAGATGAAGAGTGATGTCAGGAGAGAGGAGAGAACATAGTGGCATTTTCTGTTTCTCAAAACATCTTGAACACTTTTCAAACATTTTGAGTTTGTTAAAATCCAGACTGCCTAGTGCCAAGCAGTTTTGCTTAATTTCTAAACCCTTGGGTATTTAAGGAGAAATTTAATCGGTATTTTTCTGAATCGTTTCATTTAACTCATCAGTGTGCTGTTTCATAAGATCACTTGATGCCAAAGAAGTCTTTCTATGCCAATTTAGAAATTTTGCTCTGGAAGGCTCTGAAGGGCTGAGAGCAGTAAAAACAGCAGGGACCAGGAGTTCTAGAATCTCACAAACCAAGATCTAGAAAGGACTACAAAAGGTCTTATTCAAGATCCTCCAGGCCACCAGCAGAAAAAGTGGAATGTCAATTCCAAAGCACATTTATCTGCCCCATACATTCTTCTCCTTATGTTCAAAGTAGTTTTTTTTAAAGATTTTATTTATTTATTTGACAGAGAGAGATCACAAATAAGCAGAGAGGTAGGCAGAGAGAGAGAGGAAAGCAGGCTTCCTGCTGAGCAGAGAGCCTGATGCAGGACTCGATCCCAGGACCCTGAGATCATGACCTGAGCCGAAGGCAGAGACTTAACCCACTGAGCCGCCCAGGCGTCCTTACATTCGAAGTGTCTTAGTGTTCTTTGGTGGAAAGGCAGGAAAATTTAGTTAGCAGAGACTAGCCTATTGGTATGAATGTGGTATTTTCAGAATTATAATACATAGGAATGAATCTTTCTGCAGTAATTGGTATGAGTATGTACCTTTGCTGTGTCAGTGTGAGGGCCCAAGGCACTCAGGGGACAGCAGTGTCCCATATACAAGAGTTTATTGAAGTTCTTTCTCCTTTACCACCTTCTGATTAGAAGCACTTAGAACCAGTTAACTGTTTTCGTGCATTCAATAGTGCAGCAAACACACACAAACACACACACACACAAACACACACAAACACAGGTGTATCTCAGTACTATTTGTTCAAAGGTGATTAGCACTGGATTTGGGGACTAGGCCTTTGCCCGACAGAACGGGACATATCAACACACCAAACCAGCAGAGGTGTTCCATGTAAATGCAGAGGTTCCTGATGCAAAAGCATGTTTATTTTACTGCCTATTCTGTTCCAGCCATGGTGTCCCATAGTGTACATATCTTCAGTCATTCATCTTCCTATTTATCCTGTGAGTGTGACAGATTTAAGCTGATTTCATAGCGATTATATTGGTATTTGGTGATGTTATGTAACTCATCTGAGATCCCCCAACTGGTAAGCGGCAGAGCTGGATTTAAACAGACATCCCTTGCTTCCAAGTGCCTTCTGTTTCCATTTGCCACTCTGCTTGCTGTGTTTGGTTACTGGTCGTTAAGTTAAGAAAAGTGGTTTAGCCACATGAGTGACATTCAGACTGGTTAAAGGGAGCTTAGTTAGATACATTTTTTGGGAGAAAATTTTAAGTCCCTGTAAAAGTTAGGCCTTCCCTAACCTCTGGAGAGTTATACTCTGGAATTTATTATAATTCACTTAGAAGCCAATGGTAGTACATTTTCTCATAGAAATAACCTGGAAATGATAATCAGGATTCTGTAGCAACCCATTAAAACCTGTAAAACACCAAAACTCCAGGGCAGGGAATAACCCTGGAATTAGGAGCATGACCAGTGCATGGTCACTTCAAGGGGCAGTGCCGTGGGAAGAGCCGGGAAGTCAAGAGTGGGGACATAAGCAGCATGTGATAGTGGCTTCTGTGGATTGCAGCAACTCTGTCTTGGGCATGGGAGGGTATTAGCCAGAACTACACCCTAGCCATTGAGCCCGAGACTTTCTATTGCTCTGGTTTATGATGATAAACTTCAAGGAGGTGGTATCTGTTATTCATCAGGAATTGGGGGAGACTGAAGATTTGGTTCTCTTCCTGTACAATTTGGGATCTGAAAAGCATCACCTCTCTGGACAGATTCACAAACCTATCTCCTAAGTAGTTTTTCACATCAACTTTTCCATTCTTCCTCTGTAATACTGTAACACCAAAAAGGCATGTGTCTTGCCCTTCCTTACAGCTTTGATAGCCACATATGTTCTGACAGGTCATGGGTCCTCAGTATATATTTGTCAACTGAAAATCTTCAATGAGTTCCCCATCTGGCTGCTATCAGCCTTGTGATTTTCAGGAGATTTCATCAGCCAACCTATAGGGGAGGTAAAGCTATCATGTTTGAGGTACATTAAGGATGTGGGTGACTAGAATGCCTTCTTCTTCATGTACTGGATGGCTATTAATCCATTAGGAACTAAGCTCAGCATCTGTACCACCAGAAAATCTTCTGCCATGCCACCAGTAGAGGCTAGGAGAGGCATTCTAATATTATCCCACAGTCATTATTTATCACTGCCTCACATTATGTTATTATTTTTTGCCTATCTCCTAGATTTGGAAGCCCTTGAGATTTACTCCTCTTGAAACCCAACATCTAACCCAATGGCTGACTCTCTGTGCCTAAGTGCTTAAATGGTACAGACAGAATAATATCCACTTTCACCCATGTGCCCCTGAAGATGTCTGTGTTCCCATCCCTGGGACCTGTGACTATGTTAGCTTATAAAACAAAGCATGATTAAGGTTGCTAATTAGCTGACCTTAAAATAGCAAGATTATCCTGGATTGCCCAATGTAATCATAAGGGTGTTAAAAGTGGAACAGGGGGTAGAAGAGGAGGTCACAGTGATGCAGTGTGAGAAGGTCAACCCACCGTTGCTGAGTATGAAGATGGAGGGAAGAGGTCATGAGTTGAGGAATGGAGACAACTTCTAAAAGCTGGACAAGGCAATGGAATGGATTCCCCATTAAAACTTCCAGAAGGGAACACAGTATTGCTAACATCTTGGTTTTAGTGCAGTTAGACTGCTGACCCACAGCACAATGAGATAACAATTTTGTGTTATTTCAAGGCACTAATTTGTGGTAACTTGTTTTGTAAACTGGGATCTCCAAATTTACTCTTTGGGATATGATAATAGGTCTGTGCACCAATATCCCACAAAGTCATCCTCGGGCTTCCATGTGCCCAGATGAGTGTAAGGTCTAATTTCTCAAGCCTCTGTCATTTATTTGTCTAGGAATTCATAAGAGAATCCCTGAAGGATGGATCCTGCTTGTGCCACTTTTGTTTTGCTAAGGTCAGAATTTATGGGCATGCATTTTTAAACTGGAAAATGATACAGCTGCCATCAGAAGGAACATTAATGCCACTAACACCCATTGTTATAATGTCTTTGCAAAGTCTGCACAAGTACTTTCACGAGTGACCATGAACCAGGAGTCAAGGGCAGAACCACTGGGTCTGCACTGAGATGGTTAGGCTGACATTTTGCTCCTACTACTACCATATGTCAGAGTGAACAACTGCCCATGCCACTGTGATTTATTTTTAGGGGAGTCACACTTATCCAAAGTCTGGGACTCTCAAATAAGCATGGCTTTCCTCCCACAAATAGTGCTACCTGGTCCCTGGGCTGAAGCAGCATTGTCAGCAAGGGTCCCATTAGAAACCCTATGGCTAAGGCTTCTGGAGGTGCTTAAATCTTCTACAGATCCCTGCCCCCTCTACAGTGGTTGTCCAAGAAAATGAAATAAGTTTGTTGCCCATGAAAGGGGACAGTTCATTAGGGTGGAGGAACCAGGAATGGTGACCTAACTGATTCCAGAGAAGTGCTGGGAGCACATTCTCCTAGAAGGGTTAATAACTTGCCAAATGGTTCACCTTCTTAGGCATTCTCCCGGCCCCCAAGTTAGAAGGTATAAATCATTGACTATCAGGATAATGAGAAGCAGATTTGCCTCTGCTAATTTCTGGCATGTAGAAGGTCTTTAGAAAAAGCCTCATAAGACATTGCTGAGTGTTATGAGCCCTACCGCCTTGACAGAGGGCACATGTGGGATGCAGACCCGCAAGTCTGTATTCCAAGTGGTGGCTGCTGCAGGGGATGCGGAAGCTGCACAGGTAACACCTGTAAACCCGTCATGTGTTCTAGTAGATGAGGAACATCCTTCCTCATTTTGAGCACCAGAGCCAGGGATGAAGAAAATGTAGTCTACTGTCCTAAGCACTGAGTGCGTACATCCTTCCCTTAGACTGGGGTTGACATTTCTTCAGAATATCTGTTTCCAGGATGCCTGGGTGGCTCAGCTGGTTAAGCAGCTGCCTTTGGCTCAGGTCATGATCCCAGGGTCCTGGGATTGAACCTCACATTGGGATCCCTGCTCAGTGGGGAGCCTGCTTCTCCCTCTGCCTGCCACTCCCCCTGCTTGTGCCTTCTCTCCCACTCTCTCCTCTCTCTCTGGCAAGTAAATAAATAAATCTTAAAGGAAAGAAAGAAAGAAAGAAAGAAAGAAAGAAAGAAAGAAAGAAAGAAGAAAGAAAGAAAGAAAGAAAGAAAAGAAGAAAGAAAGAAAGGAAGAAAGAGAGAAAGAAAGAAAATTTGTTTCCCTGTGCTCTGAATAGAGTCAGAAGAGGCTGGTAAAAACCCAATGACGTCCCTGAATGAGTAGCTAAATCAAAATCGCTGAGGGTTCATAGGAACAAAAAGTGAATGCAAAAACCTACTTTGTGAGAATTTAAGTTAGTACAAACCAGAAGGAAAAGAGTCAAGGAGAAAGAAAGCACTCCCTGAAAAGAGACCTAGCTCTAGATTCTGAAACAGGGTCTGCAGGAAGCCATGATTGAGTGAGACAGGGAGCGGCGACAGAAGGAAGCTATTTAAAATAAGGCTTCCTCTGACTGAGCCTTTGAAACTCTTTGTTGGGAGGATCTCTCTCCTCATTTTCCTTCAGAGACCCTCTGTATGTGCTGGCCTCCCTCAGAAACAACTGGCTGGCTTGTCCTCTGGATGCAGAGCCCAACAAGGACAGTGTGGGAGGAACTTCTGCAGCTGACCCTGCTGGTGGATACTGCATGGGACTGTGGCTCCCCACAACCAGAATGGTCATCTTGTGAAGCTAGGGACCTACCTCACTTATCAGTGGCCTCTGATATCTGAGCCATTACATTTTAATGTAGCCTCGCCATGCACTTGAGTGAAAATGAATGCTGTTTTACTTTGTACAAAGGAATGGATTATAGAGTATCATAGAATCTCAGGATTGGAAGGGGACTTAAAGATTGTGTCTTAGTACAGACAAAAGGTTGATATCCAGGATCTATAAAGAACTTCCCAAACTCAACACACACAAAACAGGTGATCATATCAAAAAATGGGCAGAAGATATGAACAGACACTTCTCCAATAAGACATACAAATGGCTATCAGACACATGAAAAAATGTTCATCATCACTAGCCATCAGGGAGATTCAAATTAAAACCACATTGAGATACCACCTTACACCAGTTAGAATGGCCAAAATTAGCAAGACAGAAAACATGTGTTGGAGAGGTTGTGGAGAAAGGGGAACCCTCTTACACTGTTGGTGGGAATGCAAGTTGGTGCAGTCAATTTAGAAAACAGTGTGGAGATTCCTCAAGAAATTAAAAATAGAGCTTCCCTATGACCCTGCAATTGCACTACTGAATATTTATCCCAAAGATACAGATGTTGTGAAAAGAAGGGCCATCTCTACCCCAATGTTTATAGCAGCAATGGCCACGGTCACCAAACTGTGGAAAGAACCAAGATGCCCTTCAATGGACGAATGGATAAGGAAGATGTGGTCCATATACACTATGGAGTATTATGCCTCCATCAGAAAGGATGAATACTCAACTTTTGTAGAAACGTGGACGGGACTGGAAAGGATTATGCTGAGTGAAATAAGTCAAGCAGAGAGAGCCAATTATCATATGGTTTCACTCATCTGTGGAGCATAACAAATAACATTGGAGGACATGGGGAGATGGAGAAGAGAAGGGAGTTGAGGGAAATTGGAAGGGGAGGTGAACCATGAGAGACTATGGACTCTGAAAAACAATCTGAGGGTTTTGAAGGGGTGGGGGATGGGAGGTAGGTTCTGAAAAACAAACTGAGGGTTTTGAAGGGGTTGGGGGTAGGAGGCTGGGGGAACCATGTGGTAGGTATTGGGGAGGGCACATATTGCATGGAGCAAAAACAATGAATACTGTTACGCTGAAAAGAAATTTAAAAAAAAAGTTGAAAAAAAAATAAAGATTGTGTCTTCCAACTCTCTGATTCTGCCATGGAGAAGCTGAGCTTCAGAGGGGTGAAAACTTAGGCTACCCCTTTGCTGAAGTTTATAGACTACCTTGGACCTTCTAAACAGTATCTTCAATGCCTTTATGTAGGGTTCCCTCAAGGTATATTTTTGAAAGGTATGTTATCCCTCAGAAACTGATGACTCATTGCAGTGCTACAGGGAAACCAAAGACCAAGAGATGAAAAGGAAACTAAGGTATAATTTATATCATCAAGCTGCAGTGTAATAGAACAATTAACTCAGACATGGAAATATAAATTCTATAGAAGGACATGCATATAATTACTTTATTCTTAAAAGATATCTACCATATTCCTACATTTCCCCAACTAGGAACATGGCTGTGTTCCATGTATGGAGTTGTCAGCCTGGTGATTTTCAGATAGTTAAGGTGTTATTATAAATACCTGAGATGTTGTCTTGAAAGCATCCTAAGATTGAAAAAAAGAGAAATAAAGTAATTCTAGGTAATTTAACTTTTTTTTTTTTTTTTTTTTTTTTTTTTTTTTGTTTTGTTTTAACACAGAGCTTGGTATGTTTTATTATACACTTAATATACTTTGTAGATTCTGCACATTTACCATCTCCAAAAAAACATACACATCTTAAAATCAATGGTAATTTAACTTTTGCTGCTATAATGAAAGAAACTATATTCTGAAAATTTTAAATATATATTATGAATATTATTAGTTTGATATGCCAACTTACTTGTCTTTGAATAGAGAAGCTTATAATAACTATATTAATCATATTGGAAATTAGTATCACCCTCTGAATTTTTGCTTGCCAGAAAGTAATTATGTTAATATGATGAGGGTAATTTTGAATTGGTGAATTATTTAGTAGATGAAATCAAAAAGTATTTTTGTAGCCTGGTGTGTGTGTGTGTGTGTGTGTGTGTGTACTGAAATAAGAACCAGAGTGTTGGTGAATACAATATCAAAAGGCAACTTTAGTGACACAGTCCATCATCTGTGCTTGCTAACGAATATAACTCATGGCCAGAGCCACTTCGGGCTCTCAAGATGAGAGGGAGTGATGCATTATGTAAGACCTTCATACCTTTGATCACCCCCCTTCCTTTGTTTTTGCCAGAAGTGAGAGAAAGTGATCCCTGCATCCTAGGGAAAGCCTCAACCCTCACCCTCAAAAGCTACCCATCTCATCCTGTATGCAGCAAACTCTTTGACCCTACTTTGTCAACTGGTAGAGTCCTCAAGTAGAGGGAAATAATAGGATGAGGAAATAGGTCATTACCTCCCAACACTGGCTTCACATGTTACTGAGACAGGACTCTGCCCTGATGGGATTAAGGGAGCATTTTTAACATCAGCAGAAGGATAGAACATGGAAGTTATGTTTGCGTGTGTGCTGGGAAGGTGAGGAACAGTGTGGGGTCCTAGCAAGCTCCTGAAAACTTATTCTAATGGAAGCAGAGAGGGAATGAAGATTGATACATTTTTAAAATTTTCCCAAAGAGGCTGTCCCAAGCAAAATCAGAGAGTAGGAGTCATTTTATGTTCAGTTTCCTCCCAAATTTCAGCATTTGACTTAATCATTAAGTCTGATAGAGAGGTAGATAGATCATACACGTGTGTGTATGTGTATGTGTGTGTGTGTGTGTATTCCTGGTATTTTACTAGTTAAATAAATTTGAGACCTACTGGACTAATTAAATCTTTGTTCAAATAGTTATCCATCCAAATATCTCTTGTTCTGGCCCAACCTAGTGAAGGACATGTGTGAAATGGGCACATTTACTGCCCATATGGCAATTCCTTTGAACTGACAAGGGTGACTCTCAGCATCCTTCTTTCTACATGTACATGTCTAATGTTCTTCTTAGACTAGGCCAAAAGAAGAGTAGACTCTGCTTTAAACTTTCTTCAAGTGTGGTCAACATGGATTAAGTCTTTGGTGGTTGGTTGATTCATTGATTTATGAAGTTAGAATTACTATGAAGTGATAAAGAACCTAACGCTGTTGGAAAAAGTAGAATCTTGGTAGCAGAATGCCCTGATTTTGGAGAAAGCTGAAGAGATCTACTGCCAGAAACCCACAGCAGCCATGACAGAAATAGCAGGCATACAGCTGTGAATCCTGCTCCCCTGCTGAGTTCCCTCCACCCTGGCTGCTACTCCAGCTCTCCTGGCAGCTCTCCTAACCTCTGTAGGATTGCCCTAGTAATTGTTTCTCTTTCTCATCAGAATAGGTGAGGTTATGATAACTACCAGCAAGTAAGATATAGACTTTACTTAGAGGATTCGTATGTTCAGATTTTTTGTTGATGCTCCCTAAGTAGATCAGGGAGACATATGTCTCTTTGCAGCTCTCAGAAAGTAAAATTATACTATAATAGAGTTGCACAATGAATGGATATCCTCATTGAATTTCTCAGGGAGAGGTTATAATTAAATTGCTGCTCTCAGGATTGTGATAGAACAGAGGAGTGTCCTTGACAGGATGGTAGCCTCTGCATTCTCCACCAGAATTTGGCTATAGGCCATGAGCAGCCCTCTGTTTTGGCCCCCAGGCACCAAGTAACAAATGCCATCTTGATGACACAGAACTACTTGGATCACTCCAAGCTGAGGCTGAAAGCAATGCAGGGAGCATCTGTAAATTGTTAGGATATTATGTTTCAAAAGAAATAAAGGACACGTAAAGCTGATTGGCCAGTCTGTTCTTTGGTGTCTGGAAGCTTCCTCTCCTTACTATCAATTAATTAAGGTATAGGGTAGCCAAAAGGGAGGAAGGGGAGGAAGCAGTCAGAAATCTGACATAAAATAGACAGCAGTTTACCGACCTGTTTAAGCAAATGTCTCCATTTTCCTGGTAGGATTTTTTTTTTTTTTTTTAACTCAAAAAAACAGAGAACGCAAAATTTCTTAAAATTAATTTGAATTTCCAAAAATAAATATCCTTGTTCTGGTACTTACCCTTTTACAAACATTTTAAAAGCTATCCTTGGAACGAAAGAAACCTTGGGATCCTTGTGCAAAGCTTGTCTGTGGAAAACACTGGCTCAACTAGGATGTCCTGAACTACAACAGGAGAAAGAGAGGAGAGAATTATATGTTGTGAGGATCATTAAGGCCTTCATTCCGGGGCTGGAAAGGGTCTAAAACATCACCAGTTGGGTTCTCTAATCTCATGCTAAGGAACTAATCTCAGCTCAGACAGTTCAATCTGTTTGGGACCATTGTATTAGAAAGTTCTTCCTCCTACTGGCCTAAACTCTGCCTCCCTACACTCTATTGCTCTTCATCTACCTCCCCACCCTTTGAGTCCCTTCTGTGTAATAGCCTTTTAGGGACAGGCAGACACTGCCTTCTCCCTTCACTCCTCAGCCCTTGTCTTCCTGGGGCCAAGCACACCCAGTTTTCACAACTGTTCCATGAAGATCTTCCTTCCCTCTCCTGCACTCCCTTTCTTAGACCAATTACTATTTGCTTAGAGAAATGCGTTCCTTTGGTTAGAAAGAACATGATACTCCAGGTGAGGAGAACAGATCTTTTATTCTAAAAACTACTCAACAACTAAGAAGTCTAAACTTGAATGTTTAAAAATGGCAAGAAGAGTAGGCTTTAACTGATCATTGTTCAACTTTAGAGTTTTCTTCAAGACCTTAAAATACAATACTAAATAAGTAAAAGTGATAAATTGCAAATGTACATATACAGATGTAGACATATGTGTGCACGCAGGGTGGTCCACCTGACAGAGGATCCTTAAAAATCACATTAGGTTCAGAAGCTTCCAGAATCCTTGAGTTCGATTTATGAGGTAGGCTTTCTTTAGGGGTCCACAATGCATAAATAACTATTGATTAGCTTCCTAGAGACAGGTTTTTAGTAGAACTCTGAACAAGGGCATTCGAGAAATGCCCCCAGTGAGGTCATTTTTTGTTGACCTGGGACTACATAAAAACGGGAGTATTGAATGCTTAATGTCACATTTTATTGCTTGGTTCAGCTAATTTCTCTTGTGGGAAGCAAATGTTTTTGAAAGCATTCCAGAGCCTTTGTAGTGTTAAAACTCATTACCTTGGATTTCATATGAGCCAAAAAATATACAACAAACTAAGTGCTCTGAACCTCAGCATAATTTCATGACTCAATAGAAGCAAAGCTGTGAATATCATGTCGTCCAAAAATAAAATGAATTTAGCAATTTGCTATCTTATTTATAGAATGCAATATAATAAATTTGAGGAATTCCTTTATTATTGTTTTATTAAGGTACTGAAGATAATTTAATGAAAAGATTAAAGAACAGATAGGAAACACCTTCTTTAAGGAGATTACATTACTTTTCTGTTAATCCTTAACTTTCAATCTGAGTGTGATCTTGGGAAAAAAAAAAAAAAAAACTGCACATTTTACCTAAACAGAGTTCTTTTACAGACAAGAATACATTTTTTCATTTATCTACAATAGGCTTCATCCTGGGTCAGTTTCTTTCATACACATAACTTGATTGTAAGTTTTGAGGAATTGTTCATCCCATTTTACAGGTAAAGAAACTAAGGCCCCAATGCCACTATATTCTGATAAGATAAAAGATATCAGTCATTCACAAGAGCCAGTAGCATTTTATCACTCCATTTGGACCTAAGATCCCCACAATCGGATCATAATAGACCTGTTTCCCATTCCTTGTCTATGAGGCCCTCTACAACTAATTCCATAGGTCAAGTAACAGGCATCAGTCAGTGTATTCAAAATCCCATAGTTTGGGTCCCTTCAAAATATTCTGTTTTCTATTCTGTCTGTGAGTTGTCCAACTTCCAATCATCTAAGTGACTGAGTCCTTCTATAGGAAATATTCTCAGCTGGTTCCTGATGAGAGCAGGCTCTCTTTGTTCTCCTAACTCCTTGTCCATCAATGCTGAGAGGATAGTAAAATACTTTACTACTAATGGGGTAAAACAAGTCAATATATAAAACAAAAAAATCAAAATGTTCTTTCTAGTTTGTAGACAAGCTACATTGTGTATTACAGGACTCTGTACTAAGTGAAATAAATCATGCTCCAAATTATTCATAGTCATGTTTATAAATTTTTTGAAGATTTTATTTATTTTCTTAAGAGAGAGAGAGAATGAGTGAGGGGAAGGGACAAAGGGAGAGGGAGAAAAAGACTCTCCACTGAGCACAGAGCCTGAAGCAGGGCTCAATCCCAGGACCCTGAAATCATGACCTGAGCTGAAGTCAGATGCTTAACTGACTGAACCACCCAGGCACCCCAAATCATTCTTAGCACCTTGAAATCACTTTTTGATATTAAGACACTGTTGGCATGTACATTGTTTTGACACAAGTATCACTAGCTAAATAATGACCTGTTTGCAACTTAATTTTGACAGGGAGATGCACACACGATTCCAAAAACTTTTTGTTAAATAGATAGTTATTAGGAGACTTAGTTCAATAGTAGAGAATTTCTTTTAAAATCCATTCAATTGGGGCGCCTGAGTGGCTCAGTGGGTTAAAGCCTCTGCTTTCGGCTCAGGTCATGATCCCAGGGTCCTGGGATCGAGCCCCGCATCAGACTCTGTGCTCTGCAAGGAGCCTGCTTCCCTTCCTCTCTCTGCCTGCCTCTGCCTACTTGTGATCTCTCTTTGTCAAATAAATAAAATCTTTTAAAAAAATCTGTTCTATTATTCATAGTACTAAATCCTTTATCATCTTCAGTTAAACTTATGTAATTACATTAAATTACTTTTAGCCCATGCTTTTCTGAGATATTAACATAATAAATATCTCTATTATGAACTAGGTCATGAAAATCATTTCTTAGAATGTTATACTTGCAAACTTGATTTTATTATATTTTGTTCACCTTTATTCCACAGAGATTTATAAGGTTTCTTTGCTCAAGTTTCATTATACACATAAATTTATAGTGTTTTTTACTTTTTGTCATCAAGTCATGGTCACATTTTCATATATTAAGGCTTTAATAGCTGTTTCTCTTGGAATCCTATGCTATTTTTTTAAATATGTTTTCATCCTTATTCCTGTATCTTTGGCTTCTCCTGCATACTTACTGTGTCAACTTCTCTAAATAATAACTAAAAGATTCATCCCCTGTCAAGCTAAAGTAAGAATTAAAATTGAGATTCCATTTATTAAATTGCCATTTTCAGATTGTGTAATTTCTCCAATTTAGGATTTTTATAAGTGATTAATACTTGGTTCAATTTCAAGGTTGTTGCTGTTGTTGTTGTGTCCCCCCCCCCCCCCCCGCCACCAGGCTACTTTAAGGTCAACATCTTTCTTCAATAGTCATGATTCCAGTTCTACCCATATCACTTCTGTCTGATGTTTATTTGATGCATAATCAGTAAGATTTATTCATTTATAGATTCACTGTTTTTACCTTCATCAGAGGAATGACTTAGACAGTAACAAGCTGAAACATTCAGAAATACTTTTCAAGCTGTGGGTATCTCTCCGGCCTTTCGGCCTAGCCATGGCACCCTAATACAATCTGGTCCTTTGATCTTTTGTTTCTTCTTCCGTGCATGGGGGAAGTACCTTCCCATGTATATTTGTTATGAGAACTACCTGAAATGCAGTCATAAGTGAAAACATGACACACATTGGGCTTGTCACAAATTATGCTATAATCATTATTATCTGTGATGTACAATTATTGTTTCCATATGCCCAGCATCTTTGCTTCCTTATTTTGATAGTAGAAACCCTTTCTTTGGAGACCTGCTCCTCCCTGACTCAAACCGTGGGTTTCTGCATGTTGCCAATTCCATGACCCCCCTCCCCAAGACAGAGTGTGAGTACATGACCCAGATCCAGATACTAATAATGTTCCATTCCTCTGCTGACAGTGATTGATCTGAGAATGGGAATATGACCCAAGCTATAGCAATCAGAGTTTTCCCCATGATTCTCTTAAGTAAAGCAAATAGAAAAAGATCCTTTTCTTCACCAATAAAGGAGCATCATGAATGTGATGACTGCAGACCTAGTGGTGACCTCGTCCTCTATGCTATCAAGACACTAGAGAGAATAATGCAGACACCAGGGAGAAGCAGCAGAGACAGCTTCGTGGAAGGGTGAGTCCCCTGTCCCCCAAGGTTTCCAGTTACTGCAACTCTTGCGTTAATTTTATGTGCTTGCATAAATTCTTACAATGAATATGTGTTAAAACAAGTTTGAATATAGTTTTAGCCATTTGTACCCAAGAACTTTTCTGATGAGTACATATGTTTATATGAAGAAAAGCAGAATTGTCAGAAAAGACACTTTTCAGGTATCTCTGGTGCTATCACCAAGTTTAGATGTGGAAACTTATCCACAATGTGATAGGGAGCTACAGAACATAGGCACTGTCGTTTAAAAGGAAGGAAACCAAGTAGTACAGAGATGCAGAGGGAGGTTGGATAGAACAAACCACTTGGGGCTTGGAGAGACCACCTGGCAGAGAGGAGCTGGTGGGAAGATAGCTGCTGGATGGGGAATTTGTAAGCAGGACATTGCACTGCACCTTCCCCGAACCTGTGTCCCCCACGTGATGAAGAGCTCTGCAGGAACCCTTGATTCAAGTCAGTAAATGCTACTTTCCTTTTCAGTTATTTGGTTTTCTATAAGGGCGCTAACATTCCTGGGACTCTCCTCCATATCTTCTCAATTCCAAAGCCCAAGCCCTTGACCAGTTCCCGGTATGGAATCAGCACTGTGTTGGGTAAGGGAGGACTGTGCAGCTAAGCCCTTTCCACAGTAGTTTGCCTGTAACTTGCACTATTGCAGGGAGCAGACCAAATCTCCCAGACTCCGGAATGCCAGGAAGAAGCTACTCAGAGAGGATCTGCCTTGACGATGGAAGCATGGCTTTTCTCCTTTCAATTGACTTTAGAAGAGCTCTGACATTTCTCGCATTTTCACTCTGGATGTTATTTTCACAGTAACTTGGCCTTCATGGGGCTGAGGGCAGGGAGCATCTATTTCTCAAGGGGGCTTTCCCTGAGTTCCCACACACTGAAATATCCTCCATGCCCTAAGTCATTCATAGCTCAGAGTGAAATGATTTGGGACGTTTCTGTGGATTTCTACGTTACTCTCCAGATCTCCAATTCCCTGACACAAGGTGACACATCCTACAGAAGTATGGGATGTTCGAATGAAATGAAACTAAACATGCCATCTTCTACACAATTTCATCTTCCTGCTCTTAGACATTCAGGAGAGTGTTCTTGATGGAGCTTTGTTCTGCACTAAAGCTGAATGGGTGATTGGGTTAAGTTCCTGGTCATATGGTGGCTTGTCTCTGTCTCAAACCAGGATGAGAAGGTAGGTTTAGTGAGACCACCACTGCTGAGGCCACAGAGTCCTAGTGGTGACGAAGACAGAAGCTACACAGGTGCATGAAGTCACCGTGCACAGAAGCCCAGGCCTGGTTGCAGTGAGTGGATGTCTTTCTAGAGCAACGAGCTGATTATAAAGAAACAGGGCTCCTTCCATTGTGCCATTTCTCAACTAAGTCTGGCCTTTGCTCCTTTAATATACTTGCAGTGAACACTTTCCCTACTAGGCTCTGTGCTAAAACTGAGTAAACAGCAGGAAAGGAATAACCCCCTTCTGGTGAAGCTCATTATCTAGTGACAGAAGGACAAGCTCCATGTAAAATGGAGAATCCTTCTGTGCTATGAAAATAGGAGCCAAATGTGCTTCTCAATTCTGCAGCTTAAGAAATGTTCACTCTCATCTTGTGTAGAGAAGTAAAAAGCCAGAGCATCGGTTTCTATAGGTTCAGATAATGGCTTTCACCCATTTTATTGCATGTTTACCAAATTAAAAGACTAGAGGCAGGAGCCGCCCCCTCCCCCAGAGCACTTGGTACATCCCCCAGAAGGAGTATTCCTGCTGTGAGCAGCAACTGCCAGCAAGCCAGCTATGGCCTCTTCTCCATTGCTAGCCCGGGTCCGGGGAGTGCAGGGACCTTGCATTTGTCCTTTTTATTTTCTGGACCAATGATGTTCTTACACACATAAAAATAAGGTCGCTTAGAACATCTACTGGATGAAAAAAGACAATTGTCTTTTCTGTCCTTTTCAACCTTCCATCAATTCCCAGGCCTCTGTGTACTTACCAGTAAAATGAGGGGCTCGAGTCTATGATGTTCCAGTTTTCCCTGAGTGTACCTCTGTGTGTCAGGGTGAGGGGTCAAGTAATCGGCAGGTGCCAGTGAAAGTGCAGGCCACAAGGATTCCAAGATGAAGGCAAGGAGTGTCCTTCTAGATGGCAGAGAAGAAAACATTGTGGAATAGAAAGATGAAGAAATGACTGGGGGAACATGGGATTCTTAAGAATTTAGAGGAAAGGGACCGAGGAGGGCACTGTGAGCTGGGGGGGGGGGGGTCACACCATCGTCACACATGAGGTCACTTGTTCAATTCTTAGCACTTTCATTGCAGGGAAGAAAGACAGGTTATGACCACCTATTCTTTAGTGAAAAACACCTGGTTTGAGTCCTGACTTCTTCCATGGATTTAGCAAAATCAATTCCGTTTTCTTGTAGGCAAAATAAGGGTAATGATACCTGCTTCACAGGCTGGTGGTGAGGAATCAGGGTGGATCTATCAGTAAACCACGTACCACAATGCCTGTGGTGTATTCAGTACTCATAAATACTATTATTGCCATTTTACTATTATTTTCATTGTGGAACTTTCCCTAGAGAATAGTGCTCAAGGCCAAGGCACACCCTTGAGTACAAGAGTGGGACATTTGCCTGGTCTCACCAGACCTGGACACTGGGTGGCAGACATCAGACCTGAGGGCTATGGCATAAGCTTGCCAGGATGTGGAAAGAGAAGCTCGTGGCCTTTTAATAAGCACACATGTCCACTACCTCCTTGTCTGGGCATCCACTGGCAACATGCATGTCCTGGAGGACAGGGGGCTCATCACCAACACCATGTTGAGCCCTTCCTCTTTCCAAAAGCCACACTCCATCCTGCCTCTTCTGCTTCCCATGTAGTGACCTGACTGTGAGCTTCTTTTGCTGTGTCTTCTAAACATTACGTAGCTCCCTTCTCCTGAGGCTTCTGATTTGACTTCTTAAGCAAAGCGTGATAAGTGGTATTATTTACAAAATTATGTCTGTGTATGTCTGTTATGTACATGTACGTTTCTGTATAGGTTTGCACATGTGCAAAACACTCACTGATCTGCCTAGGATGGTTCTTAGCCTCTGCTGGGGCAGGCCAGTGGTTTATTTAGAAAAGTTCCATATGCTCCTGTCTGTGGGGCAAGGGAAGGGAATTGTGGCCACCCCCATCTCTACGCTCAGCTTCGGTCATGGTACCCTCTGGAGAAGCACATTGGACAGAAAGTTAAATCACTTCCATACATGCAGAAGCACCCATGCACCGAACAGTAATATGAATAAAATAAATGCATGAAGATTTGAAGCATATTATCATGTTTAAACCAAACTGTAGCTATTACCAGGCATATAGGCCAGAGGTTTTTTTAAAGTTGTTATTCTTGAAAAACAAGATTGATTTTGAGCTTTTTTTTTTTTTTTAAATTTCAATGTCATGAACCAGACATTCATAATTATATTATTTGTCTTATACAAATGAAAAAGAATAAATTAAAACTGGACATGTTGCAACAGGACTGTTGACATTATATACAAAGCCTGCTTATTGTCATAAGATACTCTTAACCTTCAAGCCAAAATCTTTCAAAACTATTAGTGTTAAATCTAGCAGCTGTTGTCAGAGTTCTCCTGTTCTCTGTTTTATGCATTGTGCTTTATTTGAAATGTTTGTTATATTTGTGTATATAACTCTCTGTGAGCTGTTCCTTGAAAGCTCCAAGGATTAAACATGAAGGTTGAGCCAGTTCAAAAGGAATAAAGTTAAGAAAATTAAAGAAAACTTGCTAAAATGAATGTTTAAACCATTAAAATATTTAGTAAGGTTTGCCTAGAGCTGTTTCCTTTATGTAAAATATGATGCATTTCTTTTCTCTCTCATTCTTTCTCCTTTAAAACAAATGAGGTTAAGGAAAACATACTTCTGCTCTGAAGTGTTTTTTTTTTTAAAGCATTAGAAATTTAATATCTAAATATTTTATGCAAATAGAAATACTTGATTCAGGCAGAACTATCTCAAACATCCCAAGTATTTGGGCTAGTGGGCTATGGAAATATTAGAAGGATGTACAGACCTAAGGGACTGTCCTCTTTGAACTCGGATCAACCTACGACATTACTAAGCCATTAGGAATTAGCCACAGAGTAACAGAGAATACAATCTTGTGTATCTGCAAAATGTGAAAGAAAGGATGAACTTTACAGAACTCCATGTAGATTTATCAGGCAGTCTGGGTTTATTTATTCAGTTCCTAATGAAGACTGCTTAATTGATATACTTGACTTCACAGAAGAACTTCTGCTTCCCGTGACTCTCTACCATCCCATTCCCTTTGGAATTTCCTTCCTGACACCCTGTACAGGTCTTTGATTTGCCTAGGAATCCATCCATCCATCCATCCATCCATCCATCCATTCATCCATCCATCTGGGGAGAGTACGGTGTGGTGAAAGAGCGTAAGCTTCAAGTGAAACAATTCTGGGTTCAAATGACATACACTAGCTGTGTGACATGCAAATTTCTTTAACTTCTCTGAGGCTTGGTTTTCTCATCTGTAAAATACAAATACTGCAACACCCACTTCATTGGGGCATCATCAGAATTATATAAGATATTGTACCTAAAATGCTTTATTGTGCCTGGCTCAGTAAATGTTAGGAGAAAATATCTATCCCCAAATACTGAAGCCAGGTACTTACTCCATCTGCTGCAAAGCCTAAATTAGAATAGGAATCCTATGAGTTGTACTTTGAGAATCACCAACCAGCTTTGCACAGGGCAGAGGGTTCCAAACTTTCTTGAATCACAGTGCCCCTGGTGACTCCACAAATTTTTTTTAGGTTATCTCTAGATCAAAAAAATACCAATATTTCCATGTAGTAAACAGTTAGGTCCACAAACTTGATACACACACAGACACACACACAGACACAGACACACACACAGACACAGACACACACACACACACACACACATAACTGGGCATAACTCTTTTTTTAAAGATTTTATTTATTTATTTATTTATTTATTTATTTGACAGAGAGAGATCACAAGTAGGCAGAGAGGCAAGCGGGGGTTGGGGGGGAAGCAGGTCCCCTGCTGGTCAGAGAGAGCCGGAGCCCCATGTGGGGCTCAATCCCAGGACCCGGAGATCATGACCTGAGCCAAAGGCAGAGGCTTAACCCACTGAGCCACCCAGGTGTCCCTCACTTGCATAACTTAAGAGAAAGAAACAACTGTTTATTTCATTCTTTAAAAGACACAATTACTCACTAATGGATTAAGTGGGCCTGTTGAGTTCTGTGCAACTTGCTGAAACTTGGAATCAAACTGGATGCAGGCCATTCCCATTTCCTGCCCCACATTGGTTTTCATACAGTGCTCGCTTTTTATTCACAATCACCAAAAACCTAACTTTGCAAAAATATGACGTCGTTGAAAAGAATGTGATCCAATCACATGTTGAACTGTGCCCCACCTCAATCTAGTAATTCTCAGGATGTGACAGATGTCCAGTGTCACTATGCTTCCCTTGAATTTTTTAAAATTTATTTATTTGAGAGAGAAAGAGAGAGAGAATGAAAGAGAGAGAGCATGAGAGGAGAGAGGTCAGCGGGAGAAGCAGACTCCCTGCCAAGCAGGGAGCCCGAGGTGGGACTCGATCCTGCGACTCCAGCATCATGACCTGAGCCAAAGGCAGTCGCTTAACCAACTGAGCCACCCAGGCACCCCAAAATTATTTTTAATTAAAACAAATTGGAAAAGCCTGTGCACCCCAGTTCATGGCCCACAGCATCCTGGGGCAGCTCACCCAGTTTGGGAACCATGGGCGTGCCATAGACTCAGAAGAAGTTTGCCTTGCATCTGCAAAGACATTACCTCGATTCTAGACCCAAAAATGAATTTCACAAGGAGGACAGAGGTGCCTGTGAAAAGACTGAAATAGTAAAAACCAGAACTTCTGAACATTTGCATCTGTCCTGCAGTTCAGGGGAAAGGGGCCAGGCTTAGTCGTGTGTATTGTGGGCCATCTGACCAGGGGGCTAAGGACTGAGGTCAAACGGAGCATAAGGAGATACAGGAACTAAACAAATGCCGCTGCCCACCTACCTACCAGACTGTCTAGATTAGTCATCAGCAAGTGGCTTTCCTACAGAATTTCCTACAGTCATTCCACGCCCCTCTTTAGAGTCAGCATAGTACTTACGGCAGCAACATGCAGAATCGTGGAGGGCCACTCACCGTGGCCAACCAACGACCTCCCTGCTCGGTGCTTGCCATCGTGCTAACTGTCTCCATCTGAGCTTCCTGTTCCTAAACCTCACTGGGCACATAACCAAGGTCATGCTTTCCCCTCCAGCTCTCTGCCCTCCCCTTCGCAGGCCCACTCCTGACATTGTGGCTCAGTGTCTTCACAGAGTTCTTTCCATCAGAAACATTCAGAGGTGCCACCAAGGCGTGCCCAGGGCTGTAGTCTGCTTATTCTCACACAATTGAACATACATTTTTGTGTTTCAATTTAGAAACTACCGGATGCCTGAACTGTGTTATATTCTGTGGGTGTGAAAGGAAACGTCTCTGACATTCTTCTCTCTTGCCCTCAGGAGAAAAAAAAAAAACAAAAAAAACTTAAGTTTATGTTTAGCTACACTTTGGTTAACATCTTGCCTTCTAACAAATATAAATCCCACACTTTATTGTGAGGCACCAAGACTTTTAAGGCATGGAGGAGGTCTGTGGACAGAGTGACAGGGTGAGGAGGTAGAGAGGACATTTTCCGGGGAGCTAGCTTCTCCCTCAGCTCTGACCTGGGAACCGTGCACCATGAAGACAGAAGCTCGGGAGCCACACTCCACTCCCTCTGCTGATTCAGATCCCCTGTGGACTTGCCAAGAGAAAATGCACTCCTGGCATCTCAAAGCTTTGACTTGGCCTCTGACTTACCAGGAGGACCCGTCCAGTACTCCTTTTCCTGCAGGAAAGCCCTCCCCTGACACAAACATGCCAGAATAACACTCCCCTCAGAATAATTCTTCCCCAGCCTCAAAGTTAAGAGTGTCCCTTTTATACTAATGAGTGCATTTTAATAAGAGAAAATAAGAGAAGTTACTAAATTCTGGAGAAGAAAACGGAAATCCTACCAAGAATCTTATCAAGATGCGATCTTTCCTTCCATTTTTTCAAAAAGATAAACTCTGAAAAAAAGAGTTGAACTTTCTGGATATGTGACATCCCGGATTCCAGGTCTGCCTGAGTGTGCGCTCCCAAGGCCCCAGGTCCAGTGATAAGATGATTCCCCCTTTGTCCTACTGCCTGCCACTCTCAGCCCACAAGGCCTCTCTCCAAATAGGCTTGCACCATCCTTGCCAGCCATGTGAGGGGAGTTGTAATCTCCAAATGGTTTCAGAAAAGGAAATCCCATATAAAAGGTGGGGAGAGCTGAGTGTTGGACCCCCAAAGCAGGCACCATTGTGACAAAGGGACAGTTTTCCCATTTTTCAGACTTTCAACTCTGAACCAAGTTGCAAATGCAGGGGAGGGAACAAAAGATCACTACTTCTTTCATACCAGCAGCTCACTCTAATCCAGAAACATAGCAAGAATAGATCCCAAATTATCGTGCTCATTATGTTTTTGTAAGACCTCTAGTAAGTGGAAATTCTCCCCAGGTTTTGGCAATAGGATGACCGTCAGTTCTAGTGTTTGAAGTTGTTATAGGGTAAAAGTTATTGGGGATGGCACGTCAAACTCACGGCTGGGAGACAACGACGATTAAATGAGATCCAGGGACTGTTACACAGATGCTGTTTGAAAGCCGAGTTTCATATAATTCTTCAGTAAGACAAGATAGTATGTATTTCAGGCAATTTGGTTTGGGTATTACAAGAGTCTGAACATTACTGGGGATGGCACCTAAAACTTACAAATGGGAGAAAATTAGATTATGTGACCTATGGGAGGGATTCAGGATGCTCTAAATCCTTCCCTTAGCCATCCACTCGGCACCATTTCTAGGAAGTATTGAGGTAAAGCAGTATGTTTGAACCACATATGATCTGTGTACGTGATGTGACTTTTTAATACTTGTTCACGTGTATCACCACGTTAGTGTCCTTACAGGTGAGTAGAATGTGATGTCCTTATTTTAGAGGTCAGAATTTATTATGAAAGGATTGGAAAGATTAAGTCTCACCATGTATCAATTCACCATTCGTAGGTCATTCATCCATAGATTTACTCATTCAGCTGTTTCTTCCTTTTAAAATGTATTGTCCTGACCCCAGGTCCTTGACTTCCCTAAATTGTGTGGTTCACGCATTGGCAGCGCACACCCCTCCAGCTGCAGGATGACAGCAGGGGATCCGTGGTCTGGTGAGCTCACGGATCCCCAGGTTGCCTGCACTGGGCCCGGGTCCTCCCAAGGGACCCCTGTTTCAGGGTCAGGGCCCCCCTCGGACCCGTGCTCTCGTTCCTCTTTTTGTGAGATACCACGTTTGAGAGCCTATTTTAGAGACTAGCAAGCAGTGCTGTGCTACTAAATATTGAACAAATTGCTCTTGTGGAGGGTGATTTATAGTGTTTGCCAATGTCTGATATACATATTCCCACTGTAGCTGATCTCTAACCACCAATGTGACATTGCTGAACACGAGGTGGGGAAATCAGTTCTCTCTGCACAACTAGTTGTCTAAAGCTTGCTTGAGCATACCACTGGACAACTGTCTTAGTCTATTCAGGTCACTGCAACAAAGTGCCATATACCAGGTAGCTTACAAGCAGCCAGAATGTATTGCTCATAGTTCTGGAGGCTGGGAAGTCTGAGATCAAGGCACCCGTCGATGGCGGTCACCTCACTGTATCCTTATATGGAGGAAAGGACAAAGGCAAGGCTCTCTGGAGTCTCTCATGAAAGTATTGATTCCATTTATGAGAGCTCCGCATTCATGACCTAACCATCTCCCAAAGGCTCCACGTATTAATGCCAATTCCTTGGGCATTGTGATTTAACATAAGCATGTGCGGGGGGGGCGGGGAGGGACATATTCGGTCTATAGCAACAGGGATAGAAAATACTTGCTATGTTTGAGTTGTTCATCGTATTAGGCAAGGGACAGAATTGTAAAGAAACATTTGCAACATTTAATTTTATAAATGAGGTAATACATGGGGCATCTGGGTGGCTCAGCATGTTAAGCTTCTGTCTTCAGCTCAGGTCATGATCTCAAGGTCCTGGGATCAAGCCCCACATCCGGCTCTTTGCTCAGGGAGCCTGCTTCCTGCCCTCCCCTCCCCGTCCCCATCTGTCTCTGCCTACTTGTGATCTCTCTCTGTCAAATAAATAAATAATTTTTTTTTTAAATGATGTAATACAGATGTATACAGGGACCTGTGAGAAGACTCATTTTCCTAGAATGATGATCAGGTAGACTTTACAGAGGAGGTCATGTATGAATTGAGTCTTGAAGAAGGAGTGTTAATTCCCCAGGCAGTCCGTGTGAGGTGAGGGCTTTACAGACAGGAAAGGGGACATAAGAATGTCCATAGGCATAGAATCTTCTGGGAAATGTGAGTAGTTTGTGAAGAGATGAAGTAGATATGTCCTGAGAGAGTCTCAGGAGATGAGAAGAACACCAAGGGAATTTTAAGTTGTGTTAAGAAGTCTGGACTTGTGGGGTAACTGGGTGGCTCAGTGGGTTAAAGCCTCTGCCTTTGGCTCAGGTCATGATCTCAGGGCCCTGGGATCAAGCCCCACATCAGGCTCTCTGCTTGGCAGGGGGCCTGCTTCCCCGCCCCTCTGCCTGCCTCTCTGCCTGCTTGTGATCTCTCTGTCTCTGTGTCAAATAAATAAAATCTTAAAAAAAAAAAAAAAGAAGAAGAAGTCTGGACTTGCTTCATCATGAGGAAACTAATTTTATTTTGTTGTTGTTGCTGTTGCTCTTTTACTGATGTATCATTGACAAATAGAAATTGTCTATAAAAGGTATACAACTTGATGTTTTGCTGTATGTATACATTGTGAAATAATCATCACAATCAAGCCAATTAATGTATCCATCGCTTCACATAGTTACCATTTTCTGCCTTTTTCTTTTTTATGTGGTGAGAATACTTAGGATCTACTCTCTTGGCAACTCTGGAGTATCCGATACTATATTATTAACTGCAGTCACCGCACACCGTACATGAGGTCCCTGGAACTTATTTGTCTTGCGTAACTGAAACTACTTTTTTTTTTTTTTTTTTACTGTCTCACTTGGCCTACAGAATGGTGAATAGATTTAAAGGTGACAAGATGTGTGATAATGAGACAGTGATGCCACCACAGGAATTCGGCTGAGAACAGAAAGGGCTGCATATGACTAGGAAAGAAGTCAGCGATCAGGGTGTAGAATCCATTGGGCAGACTGATACATGGAGCCTTGAACCCTGGGTCCATCCTGTCCATCCCTCTTCTCACTTACCAAGCTTCCCTTTGCCTACAGCAGCCATTTCTGGGGTGACTTTGGCCAGCTAGACAACCCTTTCCAAGCTCAGTTTACCCCAGGCTGGGGACCTTGAAGGTACAGCCCCCACCCCCACCCAGCCAACCCTATCTCTGTTACCAAGTGCCGCAAAGATGGTTTGCTCCCAGCTTTGAAAGGCCACGCAGACCCAGGGCCACACTACAGAGAACATGTGGTTGCTATTTCATTTATGCTTTATCATTTTTCATTCTGACATTAAAGCTCCTCTGCAGCAGGGCGAGCGCGCTGTACATTGTAAGGCGTAATGTGAACCGAGGGCTCCTGCTTCTTGCCAGAGGAAACGTGATTCAGAAACAATTTGAGGGCAACTGCAAGGTGATGTGGCCCAGAGAACCAGAAGCTATTGAAACTTTAAACATCATTTCTGGACAGTATAATATGTTCTGCAGGGCAGCTTGGAAAAACAGGAAAACCCTCTTTGGCCAATCCTTGGAGAATTCAACTTTTTTAAAATATCATTTGGAACATATGTTTCTTAAAGAGCCCACACCCTTGCAATCAAAGATCACAAAGTTTAGATGGAAGCATCTTTATCCCATGGTTCCTTGAGAAAGCTTGGTTCAGGGGCTGACTTGCCCAGGGTCTCACCCATCCTGGCCTGTGACTTTCCCCATCCCTTTTCAAGCCTTCTGTGCCATTGGCCAGCTTCTGCCAATTGTTCTTTGTAATCTTGAGCCATTGAAAGCTAAATTTTCAAGGGGACAAACCTGTGAAGATCTTTTAAGAAGAGAAAGATGGCGGCCTTATTTCTCCTTGGAGAACAAATTTAGTTGTGTCCCATGCATGGATCTCTCCCACTAGGTGGTGTGATACTTGAAGGGGCATAAACCCAGTGTCTGGAACTGAGCAGATGCTTAGTAAATGTGGACAGTAGAGTGGGAGAAAGGGGAGGAGGAAGAGCAGGGGGGCAGGAAGAGAGAATGCGAGAACATGGGGGAGCTAGGATTTTTAGTTTTGTGTTTCCACATAAGGAAAAGGAGAAAAATCAAGCATTCTGCACATTGTTGAGGTCGGAAATATAAAAAAATAAAGGCAATTCATACTTACTGAATTATTTTAATCTCAAAATTTTTTAAATCTCAAAATCTGTTCGTCAGTTTATCACCAAGAAATTGTTTTAATTATGCGCTATTAACAATTAGTAGGAAAATATGTCAAGGTTGTTGTTAAATTCAGGCTTCAAATACCAATGACTAGCCAAATGCTGTTGCTATTCTTTTGTGAGGCCTGAAACTCTTCTCCTTTTTTTCTTTTTTTTTTTTCCCCTGCTTTTCCATCATAATATGCAATTCTTCTGACAATGATGGTTTGACAGAAATGGGCCTATATAGGATTCATTGTGATATGTGAAGTGAATTTTTGTGAAAAGAATGTTCTCCTTCTAGTTTTTGAAAATGAACTTTAAAAATATAGAATGGTTCTATTTTTACAGAAATTTTGGAAGATAGTACAGTGAGCTCCCAGAGGCTGTTACACAGTTCTCCATTATGAACATTTTACATTGGTGCAGTGCATTGCTTACAACTCATGGGCAGTGTTCACACATTAACTATATACTACCATATATACTATATACTACCATATCCTACCATATGGTAGTTTTCTATTCCAGGATCCCGTCCAGGATACCACAATGCATTCAACTATCAGATTGCCTTAGTCTCCTCTTGACTGTGACAGTTCTCATTCTTCATTTTAATAAGAATAAATACAAATCTGTATCCTGTGCTCAAAAGTGGTAAGATTTCCTGCCTAACACAAGCCTGTGCTTGTAAGCACAGTTTCCACAAATGTAAAGTTTAAAGCATGTTGGCTGTGTTACTGGTAAGCCAATGACTTTTTCTCTCAAAAGAGATGAACACTCACTGTACCCGAAGGCTATAAACATATTTGAAAAAACACCACAAATTATGAATGTTGATAAAGAATAATAAATACCGCATATAACCAATGATATAATAGTTCAGGTAACTTTGGTTGTAAATAATCAGAATATGAGAACACCTGGGTGGCTCAGTCGGTTAAGCATCTGCCTTCAACTCAGGTCATGATCTCAGGGTCCTGAGATCTGCCCAGCATCAAGCTCGCTGCTCAGGGGGGAGTCTGCTTCTCCCTCTAACCCTCCCCCCTCTCTCATGCTCTGTCTCTTTCTGGCACTCTCTGTCAAATAAATAAATAAAATCTTTAAAAAAATGAAATATGAGGGTTGCCACTGCCAGTCATCGGTATGTGAGGCAGCCAAGTGCCCAGGTTCCTAATTGGCATATATGTCCAATCCCTGCCAGACCACAAGGAGCATTCACCCTTGCATTGCTTCAGAGCTGCTCTCAGCTGCTCTCCACTTGCCACACACTAACCATAAGGCAACAGAAAACTGGAGACATCAGCTGGGAATGAGTGGAGGCCAAAGCAATGCCAGACCAGCCAAGTCCTGCATAGATGGGAATGGGCTTCATACACCTATCCTTTCTTTTCTTTTTTCTTTTTTTTTTTTTAAGATTTTATTTATTTATTTGACAGAGAGAGACACAGTGAGAGAAGGAGCATAAGCAGGGGGAGTGGGAGAGGGAGAAGCAGGCTTCCCACGGAGCAGGAAGCCCAATGTAGGGCTCAGTCCCAGGATCATGACCAGAGCCAAAGGCAGACACTTCAACACTGATCTACCCAGGCACCCCACCTTTCCTGCTGCTTCTCTTGTTCAAGGAAACATGTACATGAAAGTTGTTTAAACTGAGTGGTATTTTTCTGTGGTTTCTCTTAGTATTGCCTATTCTTCAAATAAATTACTCATGCTGAACCAGTTGGAGTATTTCCTAGGGACTTTTGCTTTATGTATACACTGTGAAATAATTATCACAATCAAACCAATTAACATATCTATCAAGGAACCAGAAGTAGCAAGAAAGACCCTTTTCATGAACTGCATCTAATCTGTGAAAATGGAAGCTGGAAATTATCAGAATGGAGAGAAGGAGTTTATAATAGAATCAAATGGGGTTGGGACACAGAGAAAAGCAGACAAGAGAAGTGGAAATACAGGTGCTGATGTCAGTGTCAAGGATTCAGAGTACTTGGATTCAGTTGCTCCTGAAGCCAGCCCTGTCATTGTGGTTTCTAAAATCTTGCCCCATTCCTCTGCATTATTGTTGCTTTTTCTCACTTTTGTAAGATTTCTCCTAGCTGTAATGAAAGGAGTCCTAATATATTTAGTAAAAATACAAACTACTTGGGCATTTGCTTTTATATTCTTATAACATTAACATTTCTTTTCCTCCTAATATTTATCATAATTTATAATTATAAATTTATTAAATGTCATTTCCCCATTAAACTATATAACATGAGAGTGAGGACCATGTCCTTTTGGTTCACTACTGAATACACAGTGCCTAGCATTAATGCTTAACACAAAATAAATATTGATGGATGAGTGAGAGCAAATAAATGAGCTGTACTAGATTCTCAAGTTATTTTAATTATTGAAAGCAATAATGAACATCCAGTAACCTCTATAAAAGTTAAATCAGGTAAGGGTGAGGGAATAGTTCTCAATGCCCAGGAACTTAGACTACAGGCTCTTACAGGTAAGTCATTCAAATGTCACATGATGAATTATTTCTTTGGGTTATATAGTCTGTAGCAACTGTACCAGCATCTGTACCAACATGATGAATTATATTATTTGTGTCATATAGTCTGTAGGGTTTTTAAGTTGTTGGTATCTCCATTATCTTATGCCTTATTTTTGAAAATCAGATCCTCAGTCTTGGATCTGGTAATTGTAGCCAAATAAAATGAGGATGCTTGTAACTTGGACATACTGTGACAATTATAATAAATTATAATGAAGGGTTCTTTCTATCTCAAAGAGTAGGTAGCCAAATTAAAAGTAAGATAGTTCCCTGGATAGTGCTTTATGCGAATTCACTATAAAAGTATGAGAGAATATGAGTTTTACATGACAAACATTGCCACCTCCAAGAGCTAAAACTTGGTAAAAATTAAGTTCAAGTCAATGAGTTAGGAATTCTGCAGAATTCCTTAGGGTACACACTATCTTCCAAACCAAAGCGGAAAGAATAGAAATTTAACTGAAGGATTTGATCTAGGGCATAGAAACAAAAACTAAACATAACAATTGTGCAAGCATCATAGAAGAAAATATATGTTTAAGTTTCCAAGGACTGTAGTAACAAAGCACCACAAACTGGATGACTGAAACAACAGAAAATGATTGTCTCACAGTTCTGGAGGCTAAAAGTCTTAAAATCAAGATGTCGACCAACTTGGTTCCTTCTGAGAAGTTTAGGGGAGAAACTACACCATGACTCTCCTAACTTCTGGTGGTGATCTGGCAACCTTCATGTTTGTTCGGCTTGTAGAGACATTGCCCAGATCCCTGCCTTCATCTTCAGATGGCATTCTCCCTGTGCATATGTCATGTCGGATTAATGCCCACACCAACAAACTCATCTTAACTCGATTATGTGCAAAGACCTTGTTTCCAAATAAGATCATATTCTGAGGCAGTGAGTTTAGGACCACAGCATAGGAATTGGGGAGGACACAATTCAACTCATAACAAGATGAACCAACAGAGTCTACTTGGAAATTTATAGGGGGAAGCAAAAGAAAGGTCATATTTGTTACTTCTGCATGGTCCAGGGGGAAGCACACTCTTATGGACTGGGCTAAGCATTGAGAAGCTTAATTCCAAGACAGAGATGAAGAATTATCTTTCTCCCACTCCCATCTCTGACCCCATGCTTACAAAGCAAAATCCTAGAAACTATTTTAGTGTTGCCAGTAGGGGAGAACATGACCAACTTGATGGCATAAGTATTCTTATTTATTCTGGAATTTTTTTTAAGATTTTATTTATTTATTTGACAGAGTGAGAGAGAGAGGTCACAGCAGGGGGGGGGGTGGAATAGACTCCCCACTGAGCAGAGAGCCCAATGCTGGGCTCCATCCCAGGTCCCTGAGATCATGACCTGAGTCGCAGGCAAAGGTTTAACCCACTGAGCCACCCAGGCGTCCCTATTCTGGAATTTTAATCCTCAGTGTGAATTATAGTTATTCCCAAGCCTATAAGTCAGTTTCTATGAACTTGGTTTAAGGTAAATGAGCTCAGTACCTCTAAGTGCCCTGGCAGAATCCATTTTCTGTGACCTCTCCATATAACCTGGATGGTACAGTCACCTTGTTTCCTCAACACAAATAATGGATCCAAGTGAAATCTCTTTGAATTCAAACTTCCTGGTGGACAGCCTTACCTCAATCTTGATCATCATCACCTGGATAAATCTGTTGCTGAATCATTTGTTGCTCGTGTCCTCATGCTTTCAACGATGATACCAAACTCTGTAAGGATAATATGGAAGCCACTATTTACACCCATGTTGTTTGTTTGTTTTGTTTTGTTTTGTTTTTTAGCTGGGGGATTGTGCCCATATTGCAACAAACAAGTTGGGGTTAAATGTGGGTCTGCAGAGGATAGATGTTTATTTATATAAATATGCTTAAATGTTTACTTACTCTCTGAGAGGCTGGGTAATTGTTCCTTAAACACCACTTAGTTACCAGTAAGAGACAGAATTGGTGCAAGAGGATGGGGGTCTGTAGCCCTATCCCAAGTTCAATCAATGCAACATTTTTATCTGTGTTATATATTGAAATGATACTTCAGATTTCACTCTGAAACTGATAGGTGACTCCAGCAAGAAAACCTTCACAAAATTCTGCCTTAAATGTAGCTCCAGATTTCATTCTTGTAGGAATACATTGAAATAAAATGTAGAAATAGGGAATGAAGTCATTCTACAGCTGATTCGGTAAAACTAAAACCAGCATTATGAGCAATTAACTATTAATTGAATCCCTGTTTAAAAAAAAATCTTTGTGACAAGCCCTACCCAACTCCTCAGCCTACTCACAAAGGCCAGTCCCAAGGGATAGCTTGTCATTTTATGTCACCACAATAAGGCAAAGGAAAAACTTTGCTGAGAAAACACTGTCCCTGACTTTCCTCCAAGGGCATGACTATCTTAAATAAATTGCCCCATGCTTGATACACACTTGTCAGCCATGTCTTTAAGCTTTTGAAGGACTGTCAGCAAATGCATGAAATGAGGTTAGGTTTATACTTCTGCTGTCAACAGTCAGCAAATTGTTGAGACTGAATTACCCTTATTGCTAGTTATTAAATCATTAAGTGTCAAAAGTTTATTCACCCGTGCTCAATACAATTCAATTTTGTTTTTCAAATGATGAATAAAATATCTTGAAACCACAAGATTTTAATGAACCTAACAAATTATCACTCCTCTAAAAGGAACTCACTGCGGACGCATAATTTATAACTTTAAGAATAATTGTTTATTTACCAATACCAAACTTTTTTGCTATCTAATACATACTTACTGACTTTACATTAACTGTCCTATATCCATCAATGGGGAAACAGAGAGGTAAACTGAAATTCACCATGTCTCATGGTAAGGTATATAGGTTAAATTACTTTCAGCTGCAAGTTTCAGAAAAGCCCATTTCTACTTACCTTAAATAATAAGGAAATGTATTCTTTCTCATGAAAAGAAATCCAGAAAAATACAGTGAACACTTTATCTCACTCATCATACAACCTTTCTCAACTAGATCTCTGGAGAATTGAGCCGTAATGCCCTAGGTCATCTATGGAATATAATGAATTGACTTTTCCCTTGTGCATCTAGAACAATGTGTTGCTATAATCACCCTTGAGAGAATTAAGAAAATTGCCATATCTATTATTTTAATTATTTGGTTGTTCCAAAGGAGAATCCCAACTGAGGAAGCTGAATAGTTTGGCCTTCCCCTTCCTTTATGTTTGTAAGACACATCAGTGGAACCTAGCATCACATTCAAACAGAACAACTTTCGGGGCCCAGGGACCTTTTTCCTTTGACCATTTCTCAGAAGTAAGAAAACAAGGAGCTCATGGCACATTTTCCTCCACATTTTATTAGCCCAGTGGTAAAGCCACTGATTCTAAACTGTTTTAGTGAGCTTCCACAGAGAATCAAACATCTCTTGCTGTTCCTAAATCCCCAGTTGCCAATACTTTTCTCAGAACGATATTAATAATAAACCAATGCCATGAAATGAAAATGTGCCAGGACTTTTATTTCCAACTCCATAAGCAATAAACACACATCTAAATGCAAAGTCTAGAAAGTTCCATTACAAGATAATATAATGTGGGGATATTTTAGAATACTCTTTCTAATATGTAGTTGTTCTGTAGCTGCATATGACAAAAGTTGCAAAGGTTTCAACATAGAAAGAGGTTTAAGCACAAC